>NW_026061710.1:6466071-7759285 GCF_023897955.1 Schistocerca gregaria
TTCCAGGGAACGATCAAAACGTAAACTGTTTGAAACATTACTCCCATGGAGGAAAGTGCGCATGGTAACTGTTGTATTCAATCCCGATGCAATTTCTGTGTTTCATCAACACTCTGATAGGCCGCAGATTACAGAAAGCCTCCAGATGTGCATCGAAAACCTCTACTGGTCTCGCAGAGAACGATCAAAGCGTAGACTGTTAGAGACATTACTCCCATGGAGGAAATTGCACATGGTGACTGTTGAATTCAATCCCGATGCAATTTCTGTGTTTCATCAACACTGTAATAGTCCACAGATTACAGAATGCCACCAGATGTAGATCGGAATCTACTACTGGTCTTCCAGGAACGATCAAAGCGTAGACTGTTTGAGACATTACTCCCGTGGACGAAGGTGCGCATGGTGACTATTGTATTCAATCCCAATGCAATTTCTGTGTTTCATCAACACTCTAATAGTCCACAGATTACAGAATGCCTCGAGATGTGCATCGGAAACTACTACTGGTCTTCCAGGGAACGATCAAAGCGTAAACTCTTTGAGACGTTACTCCCATTGAGGAAAGTGCGCATGGTGACTGTTGTATTCAATCCCGATGCAATTTCTGTGTTTCATCAACACTCTGATACTCCACAGATTACAGAATGTCTCCAGATGAGCATCGGAAACTACTACTGGTATTCCAGGGAACGATCAAAGGGTAGACTCTTTGAGACATTACTCCCATGGGGTAAAGTGCGCATGGTGACTGTAGTATTCAATCCCGATGCAATTTCTGTGTTTCATCAACAGTCTGATAGTACACAGATTACAGAATGCCTCCAGATGTGCATCGGAAACTACTACTGGTCTTCCGGGGAACGATCAAAGCGTAGAATGTTTGAGACATTACTCCCATGGAGGAAAGTCCCCGTGGTGACTGTTGTATTCAATCCCGATACAATTTCTGTATTTCATCAACACTCTGATAGGCCACAGATTACAGAAAGCCTCCAGATGTGCATGGGAAACTACTACTGGTCTTGCAGGGAACGATCAAAGCGTAGACTGTTAGAGACATAACTCCCATGGAGGAAAGTGCGTATGGTGACTGTTGTATTCAATCCCGATTCAATTTCTGTGGTTCACCAACACTCTGATAGTCCACAGATAACAGAATGCATCCAGATGTGCATCGAAAACTAGTTTTGGTCTTCCAGGGAACGATCAAAGCGTAGAATGTTTGAGACATTACTCTCATGGATGAAAGTGCGGATGGTGACTGTTGTATTCAATCCCGATGCCATTTCTGTGTTTCATCAACACTCTGTTAGTCCACAGATTATAGAATGCCTCCAGATGTGCATCGGAAACTACTACTGGTCTTCCAGGGAATGATCAAAGGGTAGACTGTTTGAGAATCACTCCCATAGAGGAAAGTGCGCATGGTGATTGTTGTATTCAATCCCGATGCAATTTCTGTGTTTCATCAACACTCTGATTTGCCACACATTATAGAATGCCCCAAGATGTGCATCGGAAACTACTACTGGTCTTCCAGAGAACGATCAAAGCGTAAACTGTTTGAGACATAACTCCCATGTAGGAAAGTCCCCATGGTGACTGTTGTATTCAATCCCGATGCAATTTCTGTGTTTCATCAACACTCTGATAGGCCACAGATTACAGAAAGCCTCCAGATGTGCATCGGAATCTACTACTGGTCTTGCAGGGAACGATCAAACGTGGACTGTTAGAGACTTTTCTCCCATGGAGGAAAGTGCGCATGGTGACTGTTGTATTCAATCCCGATGCAATTTCTGTGTTTCATCAACACTCTGATAGTCCACAGATTACAAAATGCCTCCAGATGTGCATCGGAAACTTCTACTGGTCTTCCAGGGCACGATCAAAGCGTAGACTGTTTGAGACATTACTCCCATGGAGGAAAGTGCGCTTGGTGACTGTTTTATTCAATCCCGATGCAATTTCTGTGTTTCATCTACACTCTGATTGTCCACAGATTACACAATGCTTCCAGATGTGCATCGGAAAATACTACTGGTCTTCCAGGGTACGATCAAAGCGTAGACTGTTTGAGACATTACTCCCAAGGCAGGAAAGTGTGCATGGTGACTGTTGTTTTCAATCCCGATGCAATTTCTGTGTTTCATCAACGGTCTGATAGTCCACAGATTACAGAATATCTCCAGACGTGCATCGGAAACTTTTACTGGTCTTCCACGGAACGATCAAAGCGTAGATTGTTTGAGACATTACTCGCATGGAGGAAAGTGCGAATGGTGACTGGTGTATTCAATCACGATGCAATTTCTGTGCTTCATCAACACTCTGATTGGCCGCAGATTACAGAAAGCCTCCAGATGTGCATCGAAAACCTCTACTGGTCTCGCAGAGAACGATCAAAGCGTAGACTGTTAGAGACATTACTCCCATGGAGGAAATTGCGCATGGTGACTGTTGTATTCAATCCCGATGCAATTTCTGTGTTTCATCAACACTCTAATAGTCCACAGATTACAGAATGCCACCAGATGTAGATCGGAATCTACTACTGGTCTTCTAGGAACGATCAAAGCGTAGACTGTTTGAGACATTACTCCCGTGGAGGAAGGTGCGCATGGTGACTATTGTATTCAATCCCAATGCAATTTCTGTGTTTCATCAACACTCTGATAGTCCACAGATTACAGAATGCCTCCGGATGTGCATCGGAAACTACTACTGGTTTCCAGGGAATGATCAAAGCGTAGACTGTTTGAGAATTACTCCCATGGAGAAAAGTGCGCCTGGTGACTGTTGTATTCAATCCCGATGCAATTTCTGTGTTTCAGCAACACTCTGATAGTCCGCAGTTAAAATAATGCCTCCAGATGTGCATCGGAAGCTACTACTGGTCTTCCAGGGAACGATCAAATCGTAAACTCTTTGAGACATTACTCCCATTGAGGAAGGTGCGCATGGTGGCTGTTGTAATCAATCCCGATGCAATTTCTGTGTTTGATAAACACTCTGATCCTCTACAGATTACAGAATGTCTCCAGATGTGCATCGGAAACTACTACTGGTCTTCCAGGGAACGATCAAAGCGTAGACTGTTTGAGACATTACTCCCATGGAGGTAAGTTCGCATGGTGACTGTTGTATTTAATCCCGCTGCCATTTCTGTGTTTCATCAAAACTCTGATAGTCCACAGGTTACAGAATGCCACCAGATATGCATCGGAAACTACTACTGGTCTTCCAGGGAACGATCAAAGCGTAGACTGTTTGAGACATTACTCTAATGGTGGAAAGTGCGCATGGTGACTGTTGTATTCAATCCCGATGAAATTTCTGTGTTTCATCAACACTCTGATAGTCCACAGATTACAGAATGCCCCGGATGTGCGTGGGAAACTACTACTGGTGTTCCAGGGAACGATCAAAGCGTAGACTGTTTGAGACATTACTCCCATTGAGGAAGGTGCGCATGGTGGCTGTTGTAATCAATCCCGATGCAATTTCTGTGTTTGATAAACACTCTGATCCTCTACAGATTACAGAATGTCTCCAGATGTGCATCGGAAACTACTACTGGTCTTCCAGGGAACGATCAAAGCGTAGACTGTTTGAGACATTACTCCCATGGAGGTAAGTTCGCATGGTGACTGTTGTATTTAATCCCGCTGCCATTTCTGTGTTTCATCAAAACTCTGATAGTCCACAGATTACAGAATGCCTCCAGATTTGCATAGGAAACTAGTACTGGTTTCCAGGGAATGATCAAAGCGTAGACTGTGTGAGATTTACTCCCATGGAGGAAAGTGCGCATGGTGACTGTTGTATTCAATCCCAATGCAATTTCTGTGTTTCAGCAACACTCTGATAGTCCACAGATAACAGAATGCCTCCAGATGTGCATCGGAAACTAGTTCTGGCCTTCCAGGGAACGATCAAAGCGTAGAATGTTTGAGACAGTACTCTCATGAAAGAAAGTGCGCATGGTGACTGTTGTATTCAACCCCGATGGAATATCTGTGTTTCATCAATACTCTGATAGTCCACAGATTACAAAATGCCTCCAGATGTGCATCGGAAACTACTACTGGTCTTCCAGGGAACGATCAAAGCGTATACTCTCTGAGACATTACTCCCATTGAGGAAGGTGCGCATGGTGGCCGTTGTAATCAATCCCGATGCAATTTCTGTGTTTGATAAACACTCTGATCCTCTACAGATTACAGAATGTCTCGAGATGTGCATCGGAAACTACTACTGGTCTTCCAGGGAACAATCAAAGCGTAGACTGTTTGAGACATTATTCCCATGGAGGAAAGTGCGCATGGTGACTGTTGTATTCAATCCCGATGCAATTTCTGTGTTTCATCAACAGTCTGATAGTCCACAGATTACAGAATGCCACCAGATGTCCATCGGAATCTACTACTGTTCTTCCAGCGAACGATCAAAGCGTAGACTGTTTGAGACATTACTCCCATGGAGGAAAGTGCGCATTGTGACTGTTGTATTCAATCCCGATGCAATTTCTGTGGTTCATCAACAGTCTGATAGTCCACAGATTACAGAATACCTCCAGATGTGCATCGGAAACTACTACTGGTCTTCCAGGGAACGATCAAAGCGTAGACTGTTTGAGACATTACTCCCATGGAGGAAAGTGCGCATGGTGACTGTTGTATTCAATCGCGATGAAATTTCTGTGTTTCATCAACACTCTGATAGTCCACAGATTACAGAATGCCCCGGATGTGCGTCGGAAACTACTACTGGTGTTCCAGGGAACGATCAAAGCGTAGACTGTTTGACACATTACTCCCATGGAGGAAAGTGCGCATGGTGACTGTTGTATTCAATCCCGATGCATTTTCTGTGTTTCATCAACACTCTGATAGTCCACAGATTACAGAATGCCTCCAGATGTGCTTCGGAAACTACTTCTGGTCTTCCAGGGACGATCAAAGCGTAGAATGTTTGAGACACTACTCTCATAGAGGAAAGTGCGCATGGTGACTGTTGTATTCATTCCCGATGGAATTTCTGTGTTTCATCAACACTCTGATAGTCCACAGTTTACAGAATGCCACCTGATGTGCATCGGAAACTACTACTGGTCTTCCAGGGAACGATCAAAGCGTAGACTGTTAGAGACATTACTCCCATGGAGAAAAGTGCGCATGGTGATTGTTGTATTCAATCCCGATGCAATTTCTATGTTTCATCAACACTCTGATAGTCCACAGATTACAGAATGTCACCAGATGTATATCGGAAACTACTACTGGTCTTCCAGGGAGAGATCAAAGCGTAGACTGTTTGAGACATTACTCCTATGGAGGAAAGTGCGCATGGTGACTGCTGTATAGAATCCTGATGCAATTTCTGTGTTTCATCAACAGTCTGATAGTCCACAGATTACAGAATACCTCCAGATGTGCATCGGAAACTACTACTGGTCTTCCAGGGAACAATCAAAGCGTAGACTGTTTGAGACATTACTCCCATGGAGGAAAGTGCGCATGGTGACTGTTGTATTCAATCCCGATGCAATTTCTGTGTTTCAGCAACACTCTGATAGTCCACAGATAACAGAATGCCTCCAGATGTGCATCGGAAACTAGTTCTGGTCTTCCAGGGAACTATCAAAGCGTAGAATGTTTGAGACACTACTCTGATGGAGGAAAGTGCGCATGGTGACTGTGGTATTCAATCCCGATGGAATTTCTGTAATTCATCAACACTCTGATAGTCCACAGATTACAGAATGCCACCAGATGTCCATCGGAAGCTACTACTGGACTTCCAGGGAACGATCAAAGCGTAGACTGTATGAGACATTACTCCCGTGGAGGAAGGGGAGCATGGTGACTGTTGTATTCAATCCCGATGCAATATCTGTGTTTCATCAACACCCTGATAGTCCACAGATAACAGAATGCCTCCAGATGTGCATCGGAAACTAGTTCTGGTATTCCAGGGAACGATCAAAGGGTAGACTCTTTGAGACATTACTCCCATGGAAGAAAGTGCGCATGGTGACTGTGGTATTCAATCCCGATGGAATTTCTGTAATTCATCAACACTCTGATAGTCCACAGATTACAGAATGCCACCAGATGTCCATCGGAAGCTACTACTGGTCTTCCAGGGAACGATCAAAGCGTAGACTGTATGACACATTACTCCCGTGGAGGAAGGGGAGCATGGTGACTGTTGTATTCAATCCCGATGCAATATCTGTGTTTCATCAACACCCTGATAGTCCACAGATTACAGAATGCCTCCAGATTTGCATCGGAAACTAGTACTGGTTTCCAGGGAATGATCAAAGCGTAGACTATTTGAGATTTACTCCCATGGAGGAAAGTGCGCATGGTGACTGTTGTATTCAATCCCAATGCAATTTCTGTGTTTCAGCAACACTCTGATAGTCCACAGATAACAGAATGCCTCCAGATGTGCATCGGAAACTAGTTCTGGTCTTCCAGGGGACGATCAAAGCGTAGAATGTTTGAGACACTACTCTGATGGAGGAAAGTGCGCATGGTGACTGTGGTATTCAATCCCGATGCAATTTCTGTGTTTCATCAACAGTCTGATAGTCCACAGATTACAGAATGCCACCAGATGTCCATCGGAAACTACAACTGGTCTTCCAGGGAACGATCAAAGCGTAGACTGTTTGAGACATTACTCCCATGGAGGAAAGTGCGCATTGTGACTGTTGTATTCAATCCCGATGCAATTTCTGTGGTTTATCAACAGTCTGATAGGCCACAGATTACAGAATGCCTCCAGATGTGCATCGGAAACTACTACTGGTCTTCCAGGAACGATCAAAGCGTAGACTAATTGAGACATTACTCCCACTGAGGAAAGTGCGCATAGTGACTGTTGTATTCAATCCCGATGCAATTTCTGTGTTTCAGCAACACTCTGATAGACCACAGATAACAGAATGCCTCCAGATGTGCATCGGAAACTAGTTCTGGCCTTCCAGGGAACGTTCAAAGCGTAGAATGTTTGAGACAGTACTCTCATGGAGGTAAGTGCGCATGGTGACTGTTGTATTCAACCCCGATGGAATATCTGTGTTTCATCAACACTCTGATAGTCCACAGATTACAAAATGCCTCCAGATGTGCTTCGGAAACTACTACTGGTCTTCCAGGGAACGATCAAAGCGTAGACTGTTTGAGACATTACTCCCACTGAGGAAAGTGCGCATGGTGACTGTTGTATTCAATCCCGATGCAATTTCTGTGTTTGATAAACACTCTGATCCTCTACAGATTACAGAATGTCTCCAGATGTGCATCGGAAACTACTACTGGTCTTCAAGGGGAACAATCAAAGCGTAGACTGTTTGAGACATTACTCCCATGGAGGAAAGTGCGCATGGTGACTGTTGTATTCAATCCCGATGCAATTTCTGTGTTTCATCAACAGTCTGATAGTCCACAGAATACAGAGTGCCACCAGATGTATATCTGAAACTACTACTGGTCTTCCAGGGAACGATCAAAGCGTAGACTGTTTGAGACATTACTCCCATGGAGGAAAGTGCGCATGGTGACTGTTGTATAGAATCCTGATGCAATTTCTGTGTTTCATCAACAGTCTGATAGTCCACAGATTACAGAATGCCTCCAGATGTGCATCGGAAACTACTACTGGTCTTCCAGGGAACAATCAAAGCGTAGACTGTTTGAGACATTACTCCCATGGAGGAAAGTGCGCATGGTGACTGTTGTATTCAATCCCGATGCAATTTCTGTGTTTCATCAACACTCTGATTTGCCACACATTATAGGATGCCCCAAGATGTGCATCGGAAACTACTACTGGTCGTCCAGACAATGATCAAAGCGTAAACTGTTTGAGACATTACTCCCATGTACGAAAGTCCGCGTGGTGACTGTTGTATTCAATCCCGATGCAATTTCTGTGTTTCATCAACACTCTGATAGGCCACAGATTACAGAAAGCCACCAGATGTGCATCGGAAACTACTACTGGTCTTGCAGGGAACGATCAAAGCGTGGACTGTTAGAGACATTACTCCCATGGAGGAAAGTGCGCATGGTGACTGTTGTATTCAATCCCGATGCAATTTCTGTGTTTCATCAACACTCTGATAGTCCACAGATTACAAAATGCCTCCAGATGTGCATCTGAAACTTCTACTGGTCTTCCAGGGTACAATCAAAGTGTAGAGTGTTTGAGACATTACTCCCATGGAGGAAAGTGCGTTTGGTGAATGTTGTATTCAATCCCGATGCAATTCTGTGTCTCATCAACACTCTGATAGTCCACAGATTACACAATGCTTCCAGATGTGCATCGGAAAATACTATTGGTCTTCCAGGGTACGATCAAAGCGTAGACTGTTTTAGACATTACTCCCTAGGCAGGAAAGTGCGCATGGTGACTGTTGTATTCAATCCCGATGCTATTTCTGTGTTTCATCAACACTCTGTTAGTCCACAGATTATAGAATATTTCCAGATGTGCGTCGGAAACTACTACTGGTCTTCCAGGGAATGATCAAAGGGTAGAGTGTTTGAGAATCACTCCCATAGAGGAAAGTGCGCATGGTGATTGTTGTATTCAATCCCGACGCAATTTCTGTGTTTCATCAACACTCTGATAGTCCTCAGATTACAGAATGCCACCAGATGTCCATCGGAAACTACTACTGGTCTTCCAGGGAACGATCAAAGCGTAGACTGTTTGAGACATTACTCCCGTGGTGGAAGGTGCGCATGTCGACTGTTGTATTCAATCCCGATGCAATATCTGTGTTTCATCAACACCCTGATAGTCCACAGATTACAGAATGCCTACAGATTTGCATCGGAAACTAGTACTGGTTTCCAGGGAATGATCAAAGCGTAGACTGTTTGAGATTTACTCCCATGGAGGAAAGTGCGCATGGTGACTGTTGTATTCAATCCCAATGCAATTTCTTTGTTTCAGCAACACTCTGATAGTCCACAGATAACAGAATGCCTCCAGATGTGCATCGGAAACTAGTTCTGGTCTTCCAGGGAACGAACAAAGCGTAGAATGTTTGAGACACTACTCTGATGGAGGAAAGTGCGCATGGTGACTGTGGTATTCAATCCCGATGCAATATCTGTGTTTCATCAACACTCTGATAGTCCACAGATTACGAAATGCCTCCAGATGTGCATCGGAAACTACTACTGGACTTCCAGGGAACGATCAAAGCGTAAACTCTTTGAGACATTACTCCCATTGAGGAAGGAGCGCATGGTGACAGTTGTATTCAATCCCGATGCAATTTCTGTGTTTCATCAACACTCTGATAGGCCACACATTATAGAATGCCCCACGATGTGCATCGGAAACTACTACTGGTCTTCCAGGGAACGATCAAAACGTAAACTGTTTGAAACATTACTCCCATGGAGGAAAGTGCGCATGGTAACTGTTGTATTCAATCCCGATGCAATTTCTGTGTTTCATCAACACTCTGATAGGCCGCAGATTACAGAAAGCCTCCAGATGTGCATCGAAAACCTCTACTGGTTTCGCAGAGAACGATCAAAGCGTAGACTGTTAGAGACATTACTCCCATGGAGGAAATTGCGCATGGTGACTGTTGTATTCAATCCCGATGCAATTTCTGTGTTTCATCAACACTCTAATAGTCCACAGATTACAGAATGCCACCAGATGTAGATCGGAATCTACTACTGGTCTTCCAGGAACGATCAAAGCGTAGACTGTTTGAGACATTACTCCCGTGGACGAAGGTGCGCATGGTGACTATTGTATTCAATCCCAATGCAATTTCTGTGTTTCATCAACACTCTAATAGTCCACAGATTACAGAATGCCTCGAGATGTGCATCGGAAACTACTACTGGTCTTCCAGGGAACGATCAAAGCGTAAACTCTTTGAGTCATTACTCCCATTGAGGAAAGTGCGCATGGTGACTGTTGTATTCAATCCCGATGCAATTTCTGTGTTTCATCAACACTCTGATACTCCACAGATTACAGAATGTCTCCAGATGAGCATCGGAAACTACTACTGGTATTCCAGGGAACGATCAAAGGGTAGACTCTTTGAGACATTACTCCCATGGAGTAAAGTGCGCATGGTGACTGTACTATTCAATCCCGATGCAATTTCTGTGTTTCATCAACAGTCTGATAGTACACAGATTACAGAATGCCTCCAGATGTGCATCGGAAACTACTACTGGTCTTCCAGGGAACGATCAAAGCGTAGAATGTTTGAGACATTACTCCCATGGAGGAAAGTCCCCGTGGTGACTGTTGTATTCAATCCCGATGCAATTTCTGTGTTTCATCAACACGCTGATAGGCCACAGATTACAGAAAGCCTCCAGATGTGCATCGGAAACTACTACTGGTCTTGCAGGGAACGATCAAAGCGTAGACTGTTAGAGACATAACTCCCATGGAGGAAAGTGCGTATGGTGACTGTTGTACTCAATCCCGATTCAATTTCTGTGGTTCACCAACACTCTGATAGTCCACAGATAACAGAATGCATCCAGATGTGCATCGAAAACTAGTTTTGGTCTTCCAGGGAACGATCAAAGCGTAGAATGTTTGAGACATTACTCCCATGGATGAAAGTGCGGATGGTGACTGTTGTATTCAATCCCGATGCCATTTCTGTGTTTCATCAACACTCTGTTAGTCCACAGATTATAGAATGCCTCCAGATGTGCATCGGAAACTACTACTGGTCTTCCAGGGAATGATCAAAGGGTAGACTGTTTGAGAATCACTCCCATAGAGGAAAGTGCGCATGATGATTGTTGTATTCAATCCCGATGCAATTTCTGTGTTTCATCAACACTCTGATTTGCCACACATTATAGAATGCCCCAAGATGTGCATCGGAAACTACTACTGGTCTTCCAGAGAACGATCAAAGCGTAGACTGTTTGAGACACTACTCTGATGGAGGAAAGTGCGCATGGTGACTGTGGTATTCAATCCCGATGCAATATCCTTGTTTCATCAACACTATGATAGTCCACAGATTACAGAAAGCCTCCAGATGTGCATCGGAAACAACTACTGGTCTTCCAGGGAACGATCAAAGCGTAGAATGTTTGAGACATTACTCCCGTGGAGGAAGGTGCGCATGTCGACTGTTGTATTCAATCCCGATGCAATATCTGTGTTTCATCAACACCCTGATAGTCCACAGATTACAGAATGCCTCCAGATTTGCATTGGAAACTACTACTGGTCTTCCAGGGAATGATCAAAACGTAGACTGTTAGAGATATTACTCACATGGAGGAAAGTGCGCATGGTGATTGTTGTATTCAATCCCGATGCAATTTCTGTGTTTCATCAACACTCTGATTTGCCACACATTATAGAATGCCCCAAGATGTGCATCGGAAACTACTACTGGTCTTCCAGAGAACGATCAAAGCGTAAACTGTTTGAGACATTACTCCCATGTAGGAAAGTCCCCATGGTGACTGTTGTATTCAATCCCGATGCAATTTCTGTGTTTCATCAACACTCTGATAGGCCACAGATTACAGAAAGCCTCCAGATGTGCATCGGAAACTACTACTGGTCTTGCAGAGAACGATCAAAGCGTGGACTGTTAGAGACTTTACTCCCATGGAGGAAAGTGCGCATGGTGACTGTTGTATTCAATCCCGATGCAATTTCTGTGTTTCATCAACACTCTGATAGTCCACAGATTACAAAATGCCTCCAGATGTGCATCGGAAACTTCTACTGGTCTTCCAGGGTACGATCAAAGCGTCGACTGTTTGAGACATTACTCCCATGGAGGAAAGTGCGCTTGGTGACTATTTTATTCAATCCCGATGCAATTTCTGTGTTTCATCTACACTCTGATTGTCCACAGATTACACAATGCTTCCAGATGTGCATCGGAAAATACTACTGGTCTTCCAGGGTACGATCAAAGCGTAGACTGTTTGAGACATTACTCCCAAGGCAGGAAAGTGTGCATGGTGACTGTTGTTTTCAATCCCGATGCAATTTCTGTGTTTCATCAACGGTCTGATAGTCCACAGATTACAGAATATCTCCAGACGTGCATCGGAAACTTTTACTGGTCTTCCAGGGAACGATCAAAGCGTAGATTGTTTGAGACATTACTCGCATGGAGGAAAGTGCGAATGGTGACTGTTGTATTCAATCCCGATGCAATTTCTGTGCTTCATCAACACTCTGATTGGCCGCAGATTACAGAAAGCCTCCAGATGTGCATCGAAAACCTCTACTGGTCTCGCAGAGAACGATCAAAGCGTAGACTGTTAGAGACATTACTCCCATGGAGGAAATTGCGCATGGTGACTGTTGTATTCAATGCCGATGCAATTTCTGTGTTTCATCAACACTCTAATAGTCCACAGATTACAGAATGCCACCAGATGTAGATCGGAATCTACTACTGGTCTTCTAGGAACGATCAAAGCGTAGACTGTTTGAGACATTACTCCCGTGGAGGAAGGTGCGCATCGTGACTATTGTATTCAATCCCAATGCAATTTCTGTGTTTCATCAACACTCCGATAGTCCACAGATTACAGAATGCCTCCGGATGTGCATCGGAAACTACTACTGGTTTCCAGGGAATGATCAAAGCGTAGACTGTTTGAGAATTACTCCCATGGAGGAAAGTGCGCATGGTGACTGTTGTATTCAATCCCGATGCAATTTCTGTGTTTCAGCAACACTCTGATAGTCCACAGATAAAAGAATGCCTCCAGATGTGCATCGGAAACTAGTTCTGGCCTTCCAGGGAACGATCAAAGCGTAGAATGTTTGAGACAGTACTCTCATGGAGGAAAGTGCGCATGGTGACTGTTGTATTCAACCCCGTTGGAATATCTGTGTTTCATCAACACTCTGATAGTCCACAGATTACAAAATGCCTCAAGATGTGCATCGGAAACTACTACTGGTCTTCCAGGGAACGATCAAAGCGTAGAATGTTTGAGACAGTACTCTCATGAAAGAAAGTGCGCATGGTGACTGTTGTATTCAACCCCGATGGAATATCTGTGTTTCATCAATACTCTGATAGTCCACAGATTACAAAATGCCACCAGATGTGCATCGGAAACTACTACTGGTCTTCCAGGGAACGATCAAAGCGTATACTCTCTGAGACATTACTCCCATTGAGGAAGGTGCGCATGGTGGCCGTTGTAATCAATCCCGATGCAATTTCTGTGTTTGATAAACACTCTGATCCTCTACAGATTACAGAATGTCTCCAGATGTGCATCGGAAACTACTACTGGTCTTCCAGGGAACAATCAAAGCGTAGACTGTTTGAGACATTATTCCCATGGAGGAAAGTGCGCATGGTGACTGTTGTATTCAATCCCGATGCAATTTCTGTGTTTCATCAACAGTCTGATAGTCCACAGATTACAGAATGCCACCAGATGTCCATCGGAATCCACTACTGTTCTTCCAGGGAACGATCAAAGCGTAGACTGTTTGAGACATTACTCCCATGGAGGAAAGTGCGCATTGTGACTGTTGTATTCAATCCCGATGCAATTTCTGTGGTTCATCAACAGTCTGATAGTCCACAGATTACAGAATACCTCCAGATGTGCATCGGAAACTACTACTGGTCTTGCAGGGAACGATCAAAGCGTAGACTGTTAGAGACATAACTCCCATGGAGGAAAGTGCGTATGGTGACTGTTGTACTCAATCCCGATTCAATTTCTGTGGTTCACCAACACTCTGATAGTCCACAGATAACAGAATGCATCCAGATGTGCATCGAAAACTAGTTTTGGTCTTCCAGGGAACGATCAAAGCGTAGAATGTTTGAGACATTACTCCCATGGATGAAAGTGCGGATGGTGACTGTTGTATTCAATCCCGATGCCATTTCTGTGTTTCATCAACACTCTGTTAGTCCACAGATTATAGAATGCCTCCAGATGTGCATCGGAAACTACTACTGGTCTTCCAGGGAATGATCAAAGGGTAGACTGTTTGAGAATCACTCCCATAGAGGAAAGTGCGCATGGTGATTGTTGTATTCAATCCCGATGCAATTTCTGTGTTTCATCAACACTCTGATTTGCCACACATTATAGAATGCCCCAAGATGTGCATCGGAAACTACTACTGGTCTTCCAGAGAACGATCAAAGCGTAGACTGTTTGAGACACTACTCTGATGGAGGAAAGTGCGCATGGTGACTGTGGTATTCAATCCCGATGCAATATCTGTGTTTCATCAACACTATGATAGTCCACAGATTACAGAAAGCCTCCAGATGTGCATCGAAACTAGTTCTGGTCTTCCAGGGAACGATCAAAGCGTAGAATGTTTGAGACACTACTCTGATGGAGGAAAGTGCGCATGGTGACTGTGGTATTCAATCCCGATGCAATATCTGTGTTTCATCAACACTATGATAGTCCACAGATTACAGAAAGCCTCCAGATGTGCATCGGAAACAACTACTGGTCTTCCAGGGAACGATCAAAGCGTAGAATGTTTGAGACATTACTCCCGTGGAGGAAGGTGCGCATGTCGACTGTTGTATTCAATCCCGATGCAATATCTGTGTTTCATCAACACCCTGATAGTCCACAGATTACAGAATGCCTCCAGATTTGCATTGGAAACTACTACTGGTCTTCCAGGGAATGATCAAAACGTAGACTGTTAGAGATATTACTCACATGGAGGAAAGTGCGCATGGTGATTGTTGTATTCAATCCCGATGCAATTTCTGTGTTTCATCAACACTCTGATTTGCCACACATTATAGAATGCCCCAAGATGTGCATCGGAAACTACTACTGGTCTTCCAGAGAACGATCAAAGCGTAAACTGTTTGAGACATAACTCCCATGTAGGAAAGTCCCCATGGTGACTGTTGTATTCAATCCCGATGCAATTTCTGTGTTTCATCAACACTCTGATAGGCCACAGATTACAGAAAGCCTCCAGATGTGCATCGGAAACTACTACTGGTCTTGCAGAGAACGATCAAAGCGTGGACTGTTAGAGACTTTACTCCCATGGAGGAAAGTGCGCATGGTGACTGTTGTATTCAATCCCGATGCAATTTCTGTGTTTCTGCAACACTCTGATAGTCCACAGATAAAAGAATGCCTCCAGATGTGCATCGGAAACTAGTTCTGGCCTTAAAGGGAACGATCAAAGCGTAGAATGTTTGAGACAGTACTCTCATGGAGGAAAGTGCGCATGGTGACTGTTGTATTCAACCCCGTTGGAATATCTGTGTTTCATCAACACTCTGATAGTCCACAGATTACAAAATGCCTCAAGATGTGCATCGGAAACTACTACTGGTCTTCCAGGGAACGATCAAAGCGTAGAATGTTTGAGACAGTACTCTCATGAAAGAAAGTGCGCATGGTGACTGTTGTATTCAACCCCGATGGAATATCTGTGTTTCATCAATACTCTGATAGTCCACAGATTACAAAATGCCACCAGATGTGCATCAGAAACTACTACTGGTCTTCCAGGGAACGATCAAAGCGTATACTCTCTGAGACATTACTCCCATTGAGGAAGGTGCGCATGGTGGCCGTTGTAATCAATCCCGATGCAATTTCTGTGTTTGATAAACACTCTGATCCTCTACAGATTACAGAATGTCTCCAGATGTGCATCGGAAACTACTACTGGTCTTCCAGGGAACAATCAAAGCGTAGACTGTTTGAGACATTATTCCCATGGAGGAAAGTGCGCATGGTGACTGTTGTATTCAATCCCGATGCAATTTCTGTGTTTCATCAACAGTCTGATAGTCCACAGATTACAGAATGCCACCAGATGTCCATCGGAATCCACTACTGTTCTTCCAGGGAACGATCAAAGCGTAGACTGTTTGAGACATTACTCCCATGGAGGAAAGTGCGCATTGTGACTGTTGTATTCAATCCCGATGCAATTTCTGTGGTTCATCAACAGTCTGATAGTCCACAGATTACAGAATACCTCCACATGTGCATCGGAAACTACTACTGGTCTTGCAGGGAACGATCAAAGCGTAGACTGTTAGAGACATAACTCCCATGGAGGAAAGTGCGTATGGTGACTGTTGTACTCAATCCCGATTCAATTTCTGTGGTTCACCAACACTCTGATAGTCCACAGATAACAGAATGCATCCAGATGTGCATCGAAAACTAGTTTTGGTCTTCCAGGGAACGATCAAAGCGTAGAATGTTTGAGACATTACTCCCATGGATGAAAGTGCGGATGGTGACTGTTGTATTCAATCCCGATGCCATTTCTGTGTTTCATCAACACTCTGTTAGTCCACAGATTATAGAATGCCTCCAGATGTGCATCGGAAACTACTACTGGTCTTCCAGGGAATGATCAAAGGGTAGACTGTTTGAGAATCACTCCCATAGAGGAAAGTGCGCATGGTGATTGTTGTATTCAATCCCGATGCAATTTCTGTGTTTCATCAACACTCTGATTTGCCACACATTATAGAATGCCCCAAGATGTGCATCGGAAACTACTACTGGTCTTCCAGAGAACGATCAAAGCGTAGACTGTTTGAGACACTACTCTGATGGAGGAAAGTGCGCATGGTGACTGTGGTATTCAATCCCGATGCAATATCTGTGTTTCATCAACACTATGATAGTCCACAGATTACAGAAAGCCTCCAGATGTGCATCGAAACTAGTTCTGGTCTTCCAGGGAACGATCAAAGCGTAGAATGTTTGAGACACTACTCTGATGGAGGAAAGTGCGCATGGTGACTGTGGTATTCAATCCCGATGCAATATCTGTGTTTCATCAACACTATGATAGTCCACAGATTACAGAAAGCCTCCAGATGTGCATCGGAAACAACTACTGGTCTTCCAGGGAACGATCAAAGCGTAGAATGTTTGAGACATTACTCCCGTGGAGGAAGGTGCGCATGTCGACTGTTGTATTCAATCCCGATGCAATATCTGTGTTTCATCAACACCCTGATAGTCCACAGATTACAGAATGCCTCCAGATTTGCATTGGAAACTACTACTGGTCTTCCAGGGAATGATCAAAACGTAGACTGTTAGAGATATTACTCACATGGAGGAAAGTGCGCATGGTGATTGTTGTATTCAATCCCGATGCAATTTCTGTGTTTCATCAACACTCTGATTTGCCACACATTATGGAATGCCCCAAGATGTGCATCGGAAACTACTACTGGTCTTCCAGAGAACGATCAAAGCGTAAACTGTTTGAGACATAACTCCCATGTAGGAAAGTCCCCATGGTGACTGTTGTATTCAATCCCGATGCAATTTCTGTGTTTCATCAACACTCTGATAGGCCACAGATTACAGAAAGCCTCCAGATGTGCATCGGAAACTACTACTGGTCTTGCAGAGAACGATCAAAGCGTGGACTGTTAGAGACTTTACTCCCATGGAGGAAAGTGCGCATGGTGTCTGTTGTATTCAATCCCGATGCAATTTCTGTGTTTCATCAACACTCTGATAGTCCACAGATTACAAAATGCCTCCAGATGTGCATCGGAAACTTCTACTGGTCTTCCAGGGTACGATCAAAGCGTAGACTGTTTGAGACATTACTCCCATGGAGGAAAGTGCGCTTGGTGACTGTTTTATTCAATCCCGATGCAATTTCTGTGTTTCATCTACACTCTGATTGTCCACAGATTACACAATGCTTCCAGATGTGCATCGGAAAATACTACTGGTCTTCCAGGGTACGATTAAAGCGTAGACTGTTAGAGACATTACTCCCAAGGCAGGAAAGTGTGCATGGTGACTGTTGTTTTCAATCCCGATGCAATTTCTGTGTTTCATCAACGGTCTGATAGTCCACAGATTACAGAATATCTCCAGACGTGCATCGGAAACTTTTACTGGTCTTCCAGGGAACGATCAAAGCGTAGATTGTTTGAGACATTACTCGCATGGAGGAAAGTGCGAATGGTGACTGTTGTATTCAATCCCGATGCAATTTGTGTGCTTCATCAACACTCTGATTGGCCGCAGATTACAGAAAGCCTCCAGATGTGCATCGAAAACCTCTACTGGTCTCGCAGAGAACGATCAAAGCGTAGACTGTTAGAGACATTACTCCCATGGAGGAAATTGCGCATGGTGACTGTTGTATTCAATGCCGATGCAATTTCTGTGTTTCATCAACACTCTAATAGTCCACAGATTACAGAATGCCTCCGGATGTGCATCGGAAACTACTACTGGTTTCCAGGGAATGATCAAAGCGTAGACTGTTTGAGAATTACTCCCATGGAGGAAAGTGCGCATGGTGACTGTTGTATTCAATCCCGATGCAATTTCTGTGTTTCAGCAACACTCTGATAGTCCACAGATAAAAGAATGCCTCCAGATGTGCATCGGAAACTAGTTCTGGCCTTCCAGGGAACGATCAAAGCGTAGAATGTTTGAGACAGTACTCTCATGGAGGAAAGTGCGCATGGTGACTGTTGTATTCAACCCCGTTGGAATATCTGTGTTTCATCAACACTCTGATAGTCCACAGATTACAAAATGCCTCAAGATGTGCATCGGAAACTACTACTGGTCTTCCAGGGAACGATCAAAGCGTAGAATGTTTGAGACAGTACTCTCATGAAAGAAAGTGCGCATGGTGACTGTTGTATTCAACCCCGATGGAATATCTGTGTTTCATCAATACTCTGATAGTCCACAGATTACAAAATGCCACCAGATGTGCATCGGAAACTACTACTGGTCTTCCAGGGAACGATCAAAGCGTATACTCTCTGAGACATTACTCCCATTGAGGAAGGTGCGCATGGTGGCCGTTGTAATCAATCCCGATGCAATTTCTGTGTTTGATAAACACTCTGATCCTCTACAGATTACAGAATGTCTCCAGATGTGCATCGGAAACTACTACTGGTCTTCCAGGGAACAATCAAAGCGTAGACTGTTTGAGACATTATTCCCATGGAGGAAAGTGCGCATGGTGACTGTTGTATTCAATCCCGATGCAATTTCTGTGTTTCATCAACAGTCTGATAGTCCACAGATTACAGAATGCCACCAGATGTCCATCGGAATCCACTACTGTTCTTCCAGGGAACGATCAAAGCGTAGACTGTTTGAGACATTACTCCCATGGAGGAAAGTGCGCATTGTGACTGTTGTATTCAATCCCGATGCAATTTCTGTGGTTCATCAACACTCTGATAGTCCACAGATTACAGAATGCCACCAGATGTCCATCGGAAACTACTACTGGTCTTCCAGGGAACGATCAAAGCGTAGACTGTTTGAGACATTACTCCCATGGAGGAAAGTGCGCATGGTGACTGTTGTATTCAATCGCGATGAAATTTCTGTGTTTCATCAACACTCTGATAGTCCACAGATTACAGAATGCCCCGGATGTGCGTCGGAAACTACTACTGGTTTTCCAGGGAACGATCAAAGCGTAGACTGTTTGAGACATTACTCGCATGGAGGAAAGTGCGTATGGTGACTGTTGTATTCAATCCCGATGCATTTTCTGTGTTTCATCAACACTCTGATAGTCCACAGATTACAGAATGCCCCCAAGTGTGCTTCGGAAACTACTTCTGGTCTTCCAGGGACGATCAAAGCGTAGAATGTTTGAGACACTACTCTCATAGAGGAAAGTGCGCATGGTGACTGTTGTATTCAATCCCGATGGAATTTCTGTGTTTCATCAACACTCTGATAGTCCACAGATTACAAAATGCCTCCAGATGTGCATCGGAAACTACTACTGGTCTTCCAGGGAACGATCAAAGCGTAAACTCTCTGAGACATTACTCCCATTGAGGAAGGTGCGCACGGTGGCTGTTGTAATCAATCCCGATGCAATTTCTGTGTTTGATAAACACTCTGATCCTCTACAGATTACAGAATGTCTCCAGATGTGCATCGGAAACTACTACTGGTCTTCCAGGGAACAATCAAAGCGTAGACTGTTTGAGACATTACTCCCATGGAGGAAAGTGCGCATGGTGACTGTTGTATTCAATCCCGATGCAATTTCTGTGTTTCATCAACAGTCTGATAGTCCACAGAATACAGAGTGCCACCAGATGTATATCGGAAACTACTACTGTTCTTCCAGGGAACGATCAAAGCGTAGACTGTTTGAGACATTACTCCCATGGAGGAAAGTGCGCATGGTGACTGTTGTATAGAATCCTGATGCAATTTCTGTGTTTCATAAACAGTCTGATAGTCCACAGATTACAGAATGCCTCCAGATGTGCATCGGAAACTACTACTGGTCTTCCAGGGAACAATCAAAGCGTAGACTGTTTGAGACATTACTCCCATGGAGGAAAGTGCGCATGGTGACTGTTGTATTCAATCCCGATGCAATTTCTGTGTTTCATCAACACTCTTATAGTCCACAGGTTACAGAAAGCCTCCATATGTGCATCGGAAACTACTACTGGTCTTGCAGGGAACGATCAAAACTTAGACAGTTACAGACATTACCCCCATGGAGGAAAGTGCGCATGGTGACTGTTGTATTCAATCCCGATGCAATTTCTGTGTTTCATCAACACTCTGATAGTCCACAGATTACAGAATGCCACCAGATGTCCATCGGAAACTACTACTGGTCTGCCAGGGAACGATCAAAGCGTAGACTGTTTGAGACATTACTCCCGTGGAGGAAGGTGCGCATGGTGACTGTTGTATTCAATCCCGATGCAATATCTGTGTTTCATCAACACCCTGATAGTCCACAGATTACAGAATGCCTCCAGATTTGCATCGGAAACTAGTACCGGTTTCCAGGGAATGATCAAAGCGTAGACTGTTTGAGATTTTCTCCCATGGAGGAAAGTGCGCATGGTGACTGCTGTATTCAAACCCAATGCAATTTCTGTGTTTCAGCAACACTCTGATAGTCCACAGATAACAGAATGCCTCCAGATGTGCATCGGAAACTATTTCTGGTCTTCCAGGGAACGATCAAAGCGTAGAATGTTTGAGACACTACTCTGACGGAGGAAAGTGCGCATGGTGATTGTGGTATTCAATCCCGATGCAATTTCTGTGTTTCATCAACAGTCTGATAGTCCGCAGATTACAGAATGCCACCAGATGTGCATCGGAAACTACTACTGGTCTTCCAGGGAACGATCAAAGCGTAGACTGTTTGAGACATTACTCCCATGGAGGAAAGTGCGCATTGTGACTGATGTATTCAATCCCGATGCAATTTCTGTGGTTTATCAACATTCTGATAGTCCACAGGTTACAGAATGCCACCAGATGTGCATCGGAAACTACTACTGGTCTTCCAGAGAACGATCAAAGCGTATACTGTTTGAGACATTACTCCCATGGAGGACGGTGCGCATGTTGACTGTTGTATTCAATCCCGATGAAATTTCTGTGTTTCATCAACACTCTGATAGTCCACAGATTACAGAATGCCCCGGATGTGCGTCGGAAACTACTACTGGTGTTCCAGGGAACGATCAAAGCGTAGACTGTTTGAGACATTACTCCCATGGAGGAAAGTGCGCATGGTGACTGTTGTATTCAATCCCGATGCATTTTCTGTGTTTCATCAACACTCTGATAGTCCACAGATTACAGAATGCCTCCAGATGTGCTTCGGAAACTACTTCTGGTCTTCCAGGGACGATCAAAGCGTAGAATGTTTGAGACACTACTCTCATAGAGGAAAGTGCGCATGGTGACTGTTGTATTCAATCCCGATGGAATTTCTGTAATTCATCAACACTCTGATAGTCCACAGATTACAGAATGCCACCTGATGTGCATCGGAAACTACTACTGGTCTTCCAGGGAACGATCAAAGCGTAGACTGTTAGAGACATTACTCCCATGGAGAAAAGTGCGCATGGTGACTGTTGTATTCAATCCCGATGCAATTTCTATGTTTCATCAACACTCTGATAGTCCACAGATTACAGAATGTCACCAGATGTATATCGGAAACTACTACTTGTCTTCCAGGGAACGATCAAAGCGTAGACTGTTTGAGACATTACTCCCATGGAGGAAAGTGCGCATGGTGACTGTTGTATAGAATCCTGATGCAATTTCTGTGTTTCATCAACAGTCTGATAGTCCACAGATTACAGAATGCCTCCAGATGTGCATCGGAAACTTCTACTGGTCTTCCAGGGAACAATCAAAGCGTAGACTGTTTGAGACATTACTCCCATGGAGGAAAGTACGCATGGTGACTGTTGTATTCAATCCCGATGCAATTTCTGTGTTTCATCAACACTCTTATAGTACACAGATTACAGAAAGCCTCCAGATGTGCATCGGAAACTACTACTGGTCTTGCAGGGAACGATCAAAGCTTAGACTGTTACAGACATTACTCCCATGGAGTAAAGTGCGCATGGTGACTGTTGTATTCAATCCCGATGCAATTTCTGTATTTCATCAACACTCTGATAGTCCACAGATTACAGAATGCCACCAGATGTCCATCGGTAACTACTACTGGTCTTCCAGGGAATGATCAAAGCGTAGACTGTTTGAGACATTACTCCCATGGAGGAAGGTGCGCATGGTGACTGTTGTATTCAATCCCGATGCAATATCTGTGTTTCATCAACACCCTGATAGTCCACATATTACAGAATTCCTCCAGATTTGCATCGGAAACTAGTACTGGTTTCCAGGGAATGATCAAAGCGTAGACTGTTTGAGATTTACTCCCATGGAGGAAAGTGCGCATGGTGACTGTTGTATTCAATCCCAATGCAATTTCTGTGTTTCAGCAACACTCTGATAGTCCACAGATAACATAATGCCTCCAGATGTGCATCGGAAAGTAGTTCTGGTCTTCCAGGGAACGATCAAAGCGTAGAATGTTTGAGACACTACTCGGATGGAGGAAAGTGCGCATGGGGACTGTGGTATTCAATCCGATGCAATTTCTGTGTTTCATCAACACTCTGATAATCCACAGATTACGAAATGCCTCCAGATGTGCATCGGAAACTACTACTGGACTTCCAGGGAACGATCAAAGCGTAAACTCTTTGAGACATTACTCGCATTGAGGAAGGAGCGCATGGTGACTGTTGTATTCAATCCCGATGCAATTTCTGCGTTTCATCAACACTCTGATACCCCACAGCTTACAGAATGTCTCCAGATGTGCATCGGAAACTACTACTGGTCTTACAGGGAACAATCAAAGCGTAGACAGTTTGAGACATTATTCCCATGGAGGAAAGTGCGCATGGTGACGGTTGTATTCAGTCCCGATGCAATTTCTGTGTTTCATCAACACTCTGACAGTCCACAGATTACAGAATGTCTCCAGATGTGCGTCGGAAACTACTACTGGTCTTCCAGGGAACGATCAAAGCGTAGCCTGTTTCAGACATTACTCCCATGGAGGAAAGTGCGCATGGTGACTGTTGTATTCAATCCCGATGCAATTTCTGTGTTTCATCAACACTCCGATAGTCCACAGATTACACAAAGCAACCAGATGTGCATCGGAAACTACTACTGGTCTTCCAGGGAACGAACTAAGCGTAAACTATTGGAGACATTACTCCCATCTAGGAAGGTGCGCATGGTGACTGTTGTATTCTATCCCGATGTAATTTCTGTGTTTCATCAACACTCTGATAGTCCACAGATTACAGAATGCCACTAGATGTCCATCGGAAACTACTACTGGTCTTCCAGGGAACGATCAAAGCTTAGACTGTTTGAGACATTACTCCCATGGAGGAAAGTGCGCATGGTGACTGTTGTATTCAATCCCGATGCAATTTCTGTGTTTCATCAACACTCTGATAGTCCACAGATTACAAAATGCCTCCAGATGTGCATCGGAAACTTCTACTGGTCTTCCAGTGTACGATCAATGCGTAGACTGTTTGAGACATTACTCCCATGGAGGGAAGTGCGCTTGCTGACTGTTGTATTCAATCCCGATGCAATTTCTGTGTTTCATCAACACTCTGATAGTCCACAGTTTACACAATGCTTCCAGATGTGCATCGGAAAAAAATATTGGTCTTCCAGGGTACGATCAAAGCGTAGACTATTTGAGACATTACTCCCAAGGCAGGAGAGTGCGCATGGTGACTGTTGTATTCAATCCCGATGCAATTTCTGTGTTTCATCAACGGTCTGATAGTCCACAGATTACAGAATGTCTCCAGATGTGCATCGGAAACTACTACTGGTCTTCCAGGGAACGATCAAAGCGTAGACTGTTTGAGACATTACTCGCATGGAGGAAAGTGCGCATGGTGACTGTTGCATTCAATCCCGATGCAATTTCTGTGTTTCATCAACAGTCTGTTAGTCCACAGATTACAGAATGCCTCCAGATGTGCATCGGAAACTACTACTGGTGTTCCAGGGAACGATCAGAGCGGAGACTGTTTGAGACATTACTCCCGTTTAGGAAAGTTCGCATGGTGACTGTGGTATTAACTCCCGATGCAATTTCTGTGTTTCATCAACACTCTGATAGGCCACACATTATAGATTGCCCCACGATGTGCATCGGAAACTACTACTGGTCTTCCAGGGAACGATCAAAACGTAAACTGTTTGAAACATTACTCCCATGGAGGAAAGTGCGCATGGTGACTGTTGTATTCAATCCCGATGCAATTTCTGTGTTTCAACAACAGTCTGATAGTCCACAGATTACAGAGTGCCACCAGATGTCCATCGGAAACTACTACTGGTCTTCCAGGGAACGATCAAAGCGTAGACTGTTTGAGACATTACTCCCATGGAGGAAAGTGCGCATTGTGACTGTTGTATTCAATCCCGATGCAATTTCTGTGGTTCATCAACAGTCTGATAGTCCACAGATTACAGAATGCCTCCAGATGTGCATCGGAAACTACTACTGGTCTTCCAGGGAACGATCAAAGCGTAGACTGTTTGAGACATTACTCCCATGGAGGAAAGTGCGCATGGTGACTGTTGTATTCAATCCCGATGCAATTTCTGTGTTTCAACAACAGTCTGATAGTCCACAGATTACAGAGTGCCACCAGATGTCCATCGGAAACTACTACTGGTCTTCCAGGGAACGATCAAAGCGTAGACTGTTTGAGACATTACTCCCATGGAGGAAAGTGCGCATTGTGACTGTTGTATTCAATCCCGATGCAATTTCTGTGGTTCATCAACAGTCTGATAGTCCAAAGATTACAGAATGCCTCCAGATGTACATCGGAAACTACTACTGGTCTTCCAGGGAACGATCAAAGCGTAGACTGTTTGAGACATTACTCCCATGGAGGAAAGTGCGCATGGTGACTGTTGTATTTAATCCCGCTGCCATATCTGTGTCTCATCAAAACTCTGATAGTCCACAGGTTACAGAATGCCACCAGATGTGCATCGGAAACTACTACTGGTCTTCCAGGGAACGATCAAAGCGCAGACTGTTTGAGACATTACTCCCATGGAGGAAAGTGCGCATGGTGACTGTTGTATTCAATCCCGATGCATTTTCTGTGTTTCATCAACACTCTGATAGTCCACAGATTACAGAATGCCTACAGATGTGCTTCGGAAACTACTTCTGGTCTTCTAGGGACGATCAAAGCGTAGAATGTTTGAGACACTACTCTCATAGTGGAAAGTGCGCATGGTGACTGTTGTATTCAATCCCGATGGAATTTCTGTAATTCATCAACACTCTGATAGTCCACAGATCACAGAATGCTACCTGATGTGCATCAGAAACTACTACTGGTCTTCCAGGGAACGATCAAAGCGTAGACTGTTAGAGACATAACTCCCATGGAGAAAAGTGCGCATGGTGACTGTTGTATTCAATCCCGATGCAATTTCTATGTTTCATCAACACTCTGATAGTCCACAGATTACAGAATGTCACCAGATGTATATCGGAAACTACTACTGGTCTTCCAGGGAACGATCAAAGCGTAGACTGTTTGAGACATTACTCCCATGGAGGAAAGTGCGCATGGTGACTGTTGTATAGAATCCTGATGCAATTTCTGTGTTTCATCAACAGTCTGATAGTCCACAGATTGCAGAATGCCTCCAGATGTGCATCGGAAACTACTACTAGTCTTCCAGAGAACAATAAAAGCGTAGACTGTTTGGGACATTACTCCCATGGAGGAAAGTGCGCATGGTGACTGTTGTATTCAATCCCGATGCAATTTCTGTGTTTCATCAACACTCTTATAGTCCACAGATTAGAGAACGCCTCCAGATTTGCATCGGAAACTAGTACTGGTTTCCAGGGAATGATTAAAGCGTAGACTGTTTGAGATTTACTCCCATGGAGGAAAGTGCGCATGGTGACTGTTGTATTCAATCCCAATGCAATTTCTGTGTTTCAGCAACACTCTGATAGTCCACAGATAACAGAATGCCTCCAGATGTGCATCGGAAACTAGTTCTGGTCTTCCAGGGAACGATCAAAGCGTAGAATGTTTGAGACACTACTCTGATGGAGGAAAGTGCGCATGGTGACTGTGGTATTCAATCCCAAAGCAATTTCTGTGTTTCATCAACAGTCTGATAGTCCACAGATTACAGAATGCCACCAGATGTCCATCGGAAACTACTACTGGTCTTCCAGGGAACGATCAAAGCGTAGACTGTTTGAGACATTACTCCCATGGAGGAAAGTGCGCATTGTGACTGATGTATTCAATCGCGATGCAATTTCTGTGGTTTATCAACATTCTGATAGTCCACAGGTTACAGAATGCCACCAGATGTGCATCGGAAACTACTACTGGTCTTGCAGGGAACGATCAAAGCGTAGACTGTTTGAGACATTACTCCCATGGAGGAAAGTGCGCATGGTGATTGTTGTATTTAATCCCGCTGCCATTTCTGTGTCTCATAAAAACTCTGATAGTCCACAGGTTACAGAATGCCACCAGATGTGCATCGGAAACTACTACTGGTCTTCCAGGGAACGATCAAAGCGTAGACTGTTTGAGACATTACTCCCATGGAGGAAAGTGCGCATGGTGACTGTTGTATAGAATCCTGATGCAATTTCTGTGTTTCATCAACAGTCTGATAGTCCACAGATTGCAGAATGCCTCCAGATGTGCATCGGAAACTACTACTGGTCTTCCAGGGAACAATAAAAGCGTAGACTGTTTGAGACATTACTCCCATGGAGGAAGGTGCGCATGGTGACTGTTGTATTCAATCCCGATGCAATATCTGTGTTTCATCAACACCCAAGTAGTCCACATATTACAGAATGCCTCCAGATTTGCATCGGAAACTAGTACTGGTTTCCAGGGAATGATCAAAGCGTAGACTGTTTGAGATTTACTCCCATGGAGGAAAGTGCGCATGGTGACTGTTGTATTCAATCCCAATGCAATTTCTGTGTTTCAGCAACACTCTGATAGTCCACAGATAACATAATGCCTCCAGATGTGCATCGGAAAGTAGTTCTGGTCTTCCAGGGAACGATCAAAGCGTAGAATGTTTGAGACACTACTCGGATGGAGGAAAGTGCGCATGGGGACTGTGGTATTCAATCCCGATGCAATTTCTGTGTTTCATCAACACTCTGATAGTCCACAGATTACGAAATGCCTCCAGATGTGCATCGGAAACTACTACTGGTCTTCCAGGGAACGATCAAAGCGTAAACTCTTTGAGACATTACTCGCATTGAGGAAGGAGCGCATGGTGACTGTTGTATTCAATCCCGATGCAATTTCTGCGTTTCATCAACACTCTGATACCCCACAGCTTACAGAATGTCTCCAGATGTGCATCGGAAACTACTACTGGTCTTACAGGGAACAATCAAAGCGTAGACAGTTTGAGACATTATTCCCATGGAGGAAAGTGCGCATGGTGACGGTTGTATTCAGTCCCGATGCAATTTCTGTGTTTCATCAACACTCTGACAGTCCACAGATTACAGAATGTCTCCAGATGTGCGTCGGAAACTACTACTGGTCTTCCAGGGAACGATCAAAGCGTAGCCTGTTTGAGACATTACTCCCATGGAGGAAAGTGCGCATGGTGACTGTTGTATTCAATCCCGATGCAATTTCTGTGTTTCATCAACACTCCGATAGTCCACAGATTACACAAAGCAACCAGATGTGCATCGGAAACTACTACTGGTCTTCCAGGGAACGAACTAAGCGTAAACTATTGGAGACATTACTCCCATCTAGGAAGGTGCGCATGGTGACTGTTGTATTCTATCCCGATGTAATTTCTGTGTTTCATCAACACTCTGATAGTCCACAGATTACAGAATGCCACTAGATGTCCATCGGAAACTACTACTGGTCTTCCAGGGAACGATCAAAGCGTAGACTGTTTGAGACATTACTCCCATGGAGGAAAGTGCGCATGGTGACTGTTGTATTCAATCCCGATGCAATTTCTGTGTTTCATCAACACTCTGATAGTCCACAGATTACAAAATGCCTCCAGATGTGCATCGGAAACTTCTACTGGTCTTCCAGTGTACGATCAATGCGTAGACTGTTTGAGACATTACTCCCATGGAGGGAAGTGCGCTTGCTGACTGTTGTATTCAATCCCGATGCAATTTCTGTGTTTCATCAACACTCTGATAGTCCACAGTTTACACAATGCTTCCAGATGTGCATCGGAAAAAAATAATGGTCTTCCAGGGTACGATCAAAGCGTAGACTATTTGAGACATTACTCCCAAGGCAGGAGAGGGCGCATGGTGACTGTTGTATTCAATCCCGATGCAATTTCTGTGTTTCATCAACGGTCTGATAGTCCACAGATTACAGAATGTCTCCAGATGTGCATCGGAAACTACTACTGGTCTTCCAGGGAACGATCAAAGCGTAGACTGTTTGAGACATTACTCACATGGAGGAAAGTGCGCATGGTGACTGTTGTATTCAATCCCGATGCAATTTCTGTGTTTCATCAACAGTCTGTTAGTCCACAGATTACAGAATGCCTCCAGATGTGCATCGGAAACTACTACTGGTGTTCCAGGGAACGATCAGAGCGGAGACTGTTTGAGACATTACTCCCGTTTAGGAAAGTTCGCATGGTGACTGTGGTATTAACTCCCGATGCAATTTCTGTGTTTCATCAACACTCTGATAGGCCACACATTATAGATTGCCCCACGATGTGCATCGGAAACTACTACTGGTCTTCCAGGGAACGATCAAAACGTAAACTGTTTGAAACATTACTCCCATGGAGGAAAGTGCGCATGGTGACTGTTGTATTCAATCCCGATGCAATTTCTGTGTTTCAACAACAGTCTGATAGTCCACAGATTACAGAGTGCCACCAGATGTCCATCGGAAACTACTACTGGTCTTCCAGGGAACGATCAAAGCGTAGACTGTTTGAGACATTACTCCCATGGAGGAAAGTGCGCATTGTGACTGTTGTATTCAATCCCGATGCAATTTCTGTGGTTCATCAACAGTCTGATAGTCCACAGATTACAGAATGCCTCCAGATGTGCATCGGAAACTACTACTGGTCTTCCAGGGAACGATCAAAGCGTAGACTGTTTGAGACATTACTCCCATGGAGGAAAGTGCGCATGGTGACTGTTGTATTCAATCCCGATGCAATTTCTGTGTTTCAACAACAGTCTGATAGTCCACAGATTACAGAGTGCCACCAGATGTCCATCGGAAACTACTACTGGTCTTCCAGGGAACGATCAAAGCGTAGACTGTTTGAGACATTACTCCCATGGAGGAAAGTGCGCATTGTGACTGTTGTATTCAATCCCGATGCAATTTCTGTGGTTCATCAACAGTCTGATAGTCCAAAGATTACAGAATGCCTCCAGATGTGCATCGGAAACTACTACTGGTCTTCCAGGGAACGATCAAAGCGTAGACTGTTTGAGACATTACTCCCATGGAGGAAAGTGCGCATGGTGACTGTTGTATTTAATCCCGCTGCCATTTCTGTGTCTCATCAAAACTCTGGTAGTCCACAGGTTACAGAATGCCACCAGATGTGCATCGGAAACTACTACTGGTCTTCCAGGGAACGATCAAAGCGCAGACTGTTTGAGACATTACTCCCATGGAGGAAAGTGCGCATGGTGACTGTTGTATTCAATCCCGATGCATTTTCTGTGTTTCATCAACACTCTGATAGTCCACAGATTACAGAATGCCTACAGATGTGCTTCGGAAACTACTTCTGGTCTTCTAGGGACGATCAAAGCGTAGAATGTTTGAGACACTACTCTCATAGTGGAAAGTGCGCATGGTGACTGTTGTATTCAATCCCGATGGAATTTCTGTAATTCATCAACACTCTGATAGTCCACAGATCACAGAATGCCACCTGATGTGCATCAGAAACTACTACTGGTCTTCCAGGGAACGATCAAAGCGTAGACTGTTAGAGACATAACTCCCATGGAGAAAAGTGCGCATGGTGACTGTTGTATTCAATCCCGATGCAATTTCTATGTTTCATCAACACTCTGATAGTCCACAGATTACAGAATGTCACCAGATGTATATCGGAAACTACTACTGGTCTTCCAGGGAACGATCAAAGCGTAGACTGTTTGAGACATTACTCCCATGGAGGAAAGTGCGCATTGGTGACTGTTGTATAGAATCCTGATGCAATTTCTGTGTTTCATCAACAGTCTGATAGTCCACAGATTGCAGAATGCCTCCAGATGTGCATCGGAAACTACTACTGGTCTTCCAGGGAACAATAAAAGCGTAGACTGTTTGAGACATTACTCCCATGGAGGAAAGTGCGCATGGTGACTGTTGTATTCAAGACCGATGCAATTTCTGTGTTTCATCAACACTCTTATAGTCCACAGATTAGAGAACGCCTCCAGATTTGCATCGGAAACTAATACTGGTTTCCAGGGAATGATTAAAGCGTAGACTGTTTGAGATTTACTCCTATGGAGGAAAGTGCGCATGGTGACTGTTGTATTCAATCCCAATGCAATTTCTGTGTTTCAGCAACACTCTGATAGTCCACAGATAACAGAATGCCTCCAGATGTGCATCGGAAACTAGTTCTGGTCTTCCAGGGAACGATCAAAGCGTAGAATGTTTGAGACACTACTCTGATGGAGGAAAGTGCGCATGGTGACTGTGGTATTCAATCCCAAAGCAATTTCTGTGTTTCATCAACAGTCTGATAGTCCACTGATTACAGAATGCCACCAGATGTCCATCGGAAACTACTACTGGTCTTCCAGGGAACGATCAAAGCGTAGACTGTTTGAGACATTACTCCCATGGAGGAAAGTGCGCATTGTGACTGATGTATTCAATCGCGATGCAATTTCTGTGGTTTATCAACATTCTGATAGTCCACAGGTTACAGAATGCCACCAGATGTGCATCGGAAACTACTACTGGTCTTGCAGGGAACGATCAAAGCGTAGACTGTTTGAGACATTACTCCCATGGAGGAAAGTGCGCATGGTGATTGTTGTATTTAATCCCGCTGCCATTTCTGTGTCTCATAAAAACTCTGATAGTCCACAGGTTACAGAATGCCACCAGATGTGCATCGGAAACTACTACTGGTCTTCCAGGGAACGATCAAAGCGTAGACTGTTTGAGACATTACTCCCATGGAGGAAAGTGCGCATGGTGACTGTTGTATAGAATCCTGATGCAATTTCTGTGTTTCATCAACAGTCTGATAGTCCACAGATTGCAGAATGCCTCCAGATGTGCATCGGAAACTACTACTGGTCTTCCAGGGAACAATAAAAGCGTAGACTGTTTGAGACATTACTCCCATGGAGGAAAGTGCGCATGGTGACTGTTGTATTCAATCCCGATGCAATTTCTGTGTTTCATCAACACTCTTATAGTCCACAGATTAGAGGACGCCTCCAAATGTGCATCGGAAACTACTACTGGTCTTGCAGGGAACGATCAAAACTTAGACTGTTACAGACATTACTCCCATGGAGGAAAGTGCGCATTGTGACTGTTGTATTCAATCCCGATGCAATTTCTGTGTTTCATCAACACTCTGATAGTCCACAGATTACAGAATGCCAAAAGATGTCCATCGGAAACTACTACTGGTCTTGCAGGGAACGATCAAAGCGTAGACTGTTTGAGACATTACTCCCGTGGAGGAAGGTGCGCATGGTGACTGTTGTATTCAATCCCGATGCAATATCTGTGTTTCATCAACACCCTGATAGTCCACAGATTACAGAATGCCTCCAGATTTGCATCGGAAACTAGTACTGGTTTCCAGGGAATGATTGAAGCGTAGACTGTTTGAGATTTACTCCCATGGAGGAAAGTGCGCATGGTGACTGTTGTATTCAATCCCAATGCAATTTCTGTGTTTCAGCAACACTCTGATAGTCCACAGATAACAGAATGTCTCCAGATGTGCATCGGAAACTAGTTCTGGTCTTCCAGGGAACGATCAAAGCGTAGAATGTTTGAGACACTACTCTGATGGAGGAAAGTGCGCATGGTGACTGTGGTATTCAATCCCAAAGCAATTTCTGTGTTTCATCAACAGTCTGATAGTCCACAGATTACAGAATGCCACCAGATGTCCATCGGAAACTACTACTGGTCTTCCAGGGAACGATCAAAGCGTAGACTGTTTGAGACATTACTCCCATGGAGGAAAGTGCGCATTGTGACTGATGTATTCAATCGCGATGCAATTTCTGTGGTTTATCAACATTCTGATAGTCCACAGGTTACAGAATGCCACCAGATGTGCATCGGAAACTACTACTGGTCTTGCAGGGAACGATCAAAGCTTAGACTGTTACAGACATTACTCCCATGGAGGAAAGTGCGCATTGTGACTGTTGTATTCAATCCCGATGCAATTTCTGTGTTTCATCAACACTCTGATAGTCCACAGATTACAGAATGCCACCAGATGTATATCGGAAACTACTACTGGTGTTCCAGGGAACGATCAAAGCGTAGACTGTTTGAGACATTACTCCCGTGGAGGAAGGTGCGCATGGTGACTGTTGTATTCAATCCCGATGCAATATCTGTGTTTCATCAACACCCTGATAGTCCACAGATTACAGAATGCCTCCAGATTTGCATCGGAAACTAGTACTGGTTTCCAGGGAATGATCAAAGCGTAGACTGTTTGAGATTTACTCCCATGGAGGAAAGTGCGCATGGTGACTGTTGTATTCAATCCCAATGCAATTTCTGTGTTTCAGCAACACTGTGATAGTCCACAGATAACAGAATGCCTCCGGATGTGCATCGGAAACTAGTTCTGGTCTTCCAGGGAACGATCAAAGCGTAGAATGTTTGAGACACTACTCTGATGGAGGAAAGTGCGCATGGGGACTGTGGTATTCAATCCCGATGCAATTTCTGTGTTGTATCAACACTCTGATAGTCCACAGATTACGAAATGCCTCCAGATGTGCATCGGAAACTACTACTGGACTTCCAGGGAACGATCAAAGCGTAAACTCTTTGAGACATTACTCGCATTGAGGAAGGAGCGCATGGTGACTGTTGTATTCAATCCCGATGCAATTTCTGCGTTTCATCAACACTCTGATACCCCACAGCTTACAGAATGTCTCCAGATGTGCATCGGAAACTACTACTGGTCTTACAGGGTACAATCAAAGCGTAGACTGTTTGAGACATTATTCCCATGGAGGAAAGTGCGCATGGTGACTGTTGTATTCAATCCCGATGCAATTTCTGTGTTTCATCAACACTCTGATAGTCCACAGATTACAGAATGCCTCCAGATGTGCGTCGGAAACTACTACTGGTCTTCCAGGGAACGATCAAAGCGTAGACTGTTTGAGACATTACTCCCATGGAGGAAAGTGCGCATGGTGACAGTTGTATTCAATCCCGATGCAATTTCTGTGTTTCATCAACACACCGATAGTCCACAGATTACACAAAGCATCCAGATGTGCATCGGAAACTACTACTGGTCTTCCAGGGAACGAACAATGCGTAAACTATTGGAGACCTTACTCCCATGGAGGAATGTGCGCATGGTGACTGTTGTATTCTATTCCGATGTAATTTCTGTGTTTCATCAACACTCTGATAGTCCACAGATTACAGAATGCCACTAGATGTCCATCGGAAACTACTACTGGTCTTCCAGGGAACGATCAAAGCGTAGACTGTTTGAGACATTACTCCCATGGAGGAAAGTGCGCATGGTGACTGTTGTATTCAATCCCGATGCAATTTCTGTGTTTCATCAACACTCTGATAGTCCACAGATTACAAAATGCCTCCAGATGTGCATCGGAAACTTCTACTGGTCTTCCAGTGTACGATCAAAGCGTAGACTGTTTGAGACATTACTCCCATGGAGGAAAGTGCGCTTGGTGACTGTTGTATTCAATCCCGATGCAATTTCTGTGTTTCATCAACACTCTGATAGTCCACAGATTACACAATGCTTCCAGATGTGCATCGGAAAAAAATATTGGTCTTCCACGGTACGATCAAAGCGTAGACTATTTGAGACATTACTCCCAAGGCAGGAAAGTGCGCATGGTGACTGTTGTATTCAATCCCGATGCAATTTCTGTGTTTCATCAACGGTCTGATAGTCCACAGATTACAGAATATCTCCAGATGTGCATCGGACACTACTACTGGTCTTCCAGGGAACGATCAAAGCGTAGACTGTTTGAGACATTACTCGCATGGAGGAAAGTGCGCATGGTGACTGTTGTATTCAATCCCGATGCAATTTCTGTGTTTCATCAACAGTCTGATAGTCCACAGATTACAGAATGCCTCCAGATACGCATCGGAAACTACTACTGGTGTTCCAGGGAACGATCAGAGCGGAGACTGTTTGAGACATTACTCCCATGGAGGAAAGTTCGCATGGTGACTGTTGTATTAAATCCCGATGCAATTTCTGTGTTTCATCAACACTCTGATAGGCCACACATTATAGATTGCCCCACGATGTGCATCGGAAACTACTACTGGTCTTCCAGGGAACGATCAAAACGTAAACTGTTTGAAACATTACTCCCATGGAGGAAAGTGCGCATGGTGACTGTTGTATTCAATCCCGATGCAATTTCTGTGTTTCAACAACAGCCTGATAGTACACAGATTACAGAGTGCCACCAGATGTCTATCGGAAACTACTACTGGTCTTCCAGGGAACGATCGAAGCTTAGACTGTTTGAGACATTACTCCCATGGAGGAAAGTGCGCATTGTGACTGTTGTATTCAATCCCGATGCAATTTCTGTGGTTCATCAACAGTCTGATAGTCCACAGATTACAGAATGCCTCCAGATGTGCATCGGAAACTACTACTGGTCTTCCAGGGAACGATCAAAGCGTAGACTGTTTGAGACATTACTCCCATGGAGGAAAGTGCGCATGGTGACTGTTGTATTTAATCCCGCTGCCATTTCTGTGTTTCATCAAAACTCTGATAGTCCACAGGTTACAGAATGCCACCAGATGTGCATCGGAAACTACTACTGGTCTTCCAGGGAACGATCAAAGCGTAGACTGTTTGAGACATTACTCCCATGGAGGAAAGTGCGCATGGTGACTGTTGTATTCAATCCCGATGAAATTTCTTTGTTTCATCAACACTCTGATAGTCCACAGATTACAGAATGCCCCGGATGTGCGTCGGAAACTACTACTGGTGTTCCAGGGAACGATCAAAGCGTAGACTGTTTGAGACATTACTCCCATGGAGGAAAGTGCGCATGGTGACTGTTGTATTCAATCCCGATGCATTTTCTGTGTTTCATCAACACTCTGATAGTCCACAGATTACAGAATGCCTACAGATGTGCTTCGGAAACTACTTCTGGTCTTCCAGGGACGATCAAAGCGTAGAATGTTTGAGACACTACTCTCATAGAGGAAAGTGCGCATGGTGACTGTTGTATTCAATCCCGATGGAATTTCTGTAATTCATCAACACTCTGATAGTCCACAGATTACAGAATGCCTCCAGATGTGCATCGGAAACTACTACTGGTCTTCCAGGGAACAATCAAAGCGTAGACTGTTTGAGACATTACTCCCATGGAGGAAAGTGCGCATGGTGACTGTTGTATTCAATCCCGATGCAATTTCTGTGTTTCATCAACACTCGTATAGTCCACAGATTACAGAAAGCCTCCAAATGTGCATCGGAAACTACTACTGGTCTTGCAGGGAACGATCAAAACTTAGACAGTTACAGACATTACTCCCATGGAGGAAAGTGCGCATGGTGACTGTTGTATTCAATCCCGATGCAATTTCTGTGTTTCATCAACACTCTGATAGTCCACAGATTACAGAATGCCACCAGATGTCCATCGGAAACTTCTACTGGTCTTCCAGGGAAGGATCAAAGCGTAGACTGTTTGAGACATTACTCCCGTGGAGGAAGGTGCGCATGGTGACTGTTGTATTCAATCCCGATGCAATATCTGTGTTTCATCAACACCCTGATAGTCCACAGATTACAGAATGCCTCCAGATTTGCATCGGAAACTAGTACTGGTTTCCAGGGAATGATTGAAGCGTAGACTGTTTGAGATTTACTCCCATGGAGGAAAGTGCGCATGGTGACTGTTGTATTCAATCCCGATGCAATTTCTGTGTTTCATCAACAGTCTGATAGTCCACAGATTGCAGAATGCCTCCAGATGTGCATCGGAAACTACTACTGGTCTTCCAGGGAACAATAAAAGCGTAGACTGTTTGAGACATTACAACCCATGGAGGAAAGTGCGCATGGTGACTGTTGTATTCAATCCCGATGCAATTTCTGTGTTTCATCAACACCCTTATAGTCCACAGATTAGAGGACGCCTCCAAATGTGCATCGGAAACTACTACTGGTCTTGCAGGGAACGATCAAAACTTAGACTGTTACAGACATTACTCCCATGGAGGAAAGTGCGCATTGTGACTGTTGTATTCAATCCCGATGCAATTTCTGTGTTTCATCAACACTCTGATAGTCCACAGATTACAGAATGCCAAAAGATGTCCATCGGAAACTACTACTGGTCTTCCAGGGAACGATCAAAGCGTAGACTGTTTGAGACATTACTCCCGTGGAGGAAGGTGCGCATGGTGACTGTTGTATTCAATCCCGATGCAATATCTGTGTTTCATCAACACCCTGATAGTCCACAGATTACAGAATGCCTCCAGATTTGCATCGGAAACTAGTACTGGTTTCCAGGGAATGATTGAAGCGTAGACTGTTTGAGATTTACTCCCATGGAGGAAAGTGCGCATGGTGACTGTTGTATTCAATCCCAATGCAATTTCTGTGTTTCAGCAACACTCTGATAGTCCACAGATAACAGAATGTCTCCAGATGTGCATCGGAAACTAGTTCTGGTCTTCCAGGGAACGATCAAAGCGTAGAATGTTTGAGACACTACTCTGATGGAGGAAAGTGCGCATGGTGACTGTGGTATTCAATCCCAAAGCAATTTCTGTGTTTCATCAACAGTCTGATAGTCCACAGATTACAGAATGCCACCAGATGTCCATCGGAAACTACTACTGGTCTTCCAGGGAACGATCAAAGCGTAGACTGTTTGAGACATTACTCCCATGGAGGAAAGTGCGCATTGTGACTGATGTATTCAATCGCGATGCAATTTCTGTGGTTTATCAACATTCTGATAGTCCACAGGTTACAGAATGCCACCAGATGTGCATCGGAAACTACTACTGGTCTTGCAGGGAACGATCAAAGCTTAGACTGTTACAGACATTACTCCCATGGAGGAAAGTGCGCATTGTGACTGTTGTATTCAATCCCGATGCAATTTCTGTGTTTCATCAACACTCTGATAGTCCACAGATTACAGAATGCCACCAGATGTATATCGGAAACTACTACTGGTGTTCCAGGGAACGATCAAAGCGTAGACTGTTTGAGACATTACTCCCGTGGAGGAAGGTGCGCATGGTGACTGTTGTATTCAATCCCGATGCAATATCTGTGTTTCATCAACACCCTGATAGTCCACAGATTACAGAATGCCTCCAGATTTGCATCGGAAACTAGTACTGGTTTCCAGGGAATGATCAAAGCGTAGACTGTTTGAGATTTACTCCCATGGAGGAAAGTGCGCATGGTGACTGTTGTATTCAATCCCAATGCAATTTCTGTGTTTCAGCAACACTGTGATAGTCCACAGATAACAGAATGCCTCCGGATGTGCATCGGAAACTAGTTCTGGTCTTCCAGGGAACGATCAAAGCGTAGAATGTTTGAGACACTACTCTGATGGAGGAAAGTGCGCATGGGGACTGTGGTATTCAATCCCGATGCAATTTCTGTGTTGTATCAACACTCTGATAGTCCACAGATTACGAAATGCCTCCAGATGTGCATCGGAAACTACTACTGGACTTCCAGGGAACGATCAAAGCGTAAACTCTTTGAGACATTACTCGCATTGAGGAAGGAGCGCATGGTGACTGTTGTATTCAATCCCGATGCAATTTCTGCGTTTCATCAACACTCTGATACCCCACAGCTTACAGAATGTCTCCAGATGTGCATCGGAAACTACTACTGGTCTTACAGGGTACAATCAAAGCGTAGACTGTTTGAGACATTATTCCCATGGAGGAAAGTGCGCATGGTGACTGTTGTATTCAATCCCGATGCAATTTCTGTGTTTCATCAACACTCTGATAGTCCACAGATTACAGAATGCCTCCAGATGTGCGTCGGAAACTACTACTGGTCTTCCAGGGAACGATCAAAGCGTAGACTGTTTGAGACATTACTCCCATGGAGGAAAGTGCGCATGGTGACAGTTGTATTCAATCCCGATGCAATTTCTGTGTTTCATCAACACACCGATAGTCCACAGATTACACAAAGCATCCAGATGTGCATCGGAAACTACTACTGGTCTTCCAGGGAACGAACAATGCGTAAACTATTGGAGACCTTACTCCCATGGAGGAATGTGCGCATGGTGACTGTTGTATTCTATTCCGATGTAATTTCTGTGTTTCATCAACACTCTGATAGTCCACAGATTACAGAATGCCACTAGATGTCCATCGGAAACTACTACTGGTCTTCCAGGGAACGATCAAAGCGTAGACTGTTTGAGACATTACTCCCATGGAGGAAAGTGCGCATGGTGACTGTTGTATTCAATCCCGATGCAATTTCTGTGTTTCATCAACACTCTGATAGTCCACAGATTACAAAATGCCTCCAGATGTGCATCGGAAACTTCTACTGGTCTTCCAGTGTACGATCAAAGCGTAGACTGTTTGAGACATTACTCCCATGGAGGAAAGTGCGCTTGGTGACTGTTGTATTCAATCCCGATGCAATTTCTGTGTTTTATCAACACTCTGATAGTCCACAGATTACACAATGCTTCCAGATGTGCATCGGAAAAAAATATTGGTCTTCCACGGTACGATCAAAGCGTAGACTATTTGAGACATTACTCCCAAGGCAGGAAAGTGCGCATGGTGACTGTTGTATTCAATCCCGATGCAATTTCTGTGTTTCATCAACGGTCTGATAGTCCACAGATTACAGAATATCTCCAGATGTGCATCGGACACTACTACTGGTCTTCCAGGGAACGATCAAAGCGTAGACTGTTTGAGACATTACTCGCATGGAGGAAAGTGCGCATGGTGACTGTTGTATTCAATCCCGATGCAATTTCTGTGTTTCATCAACAGTCTGATAGTCCACAGATTACAGAATGCCTCCAGATACGCATCGGAAACTACTACTGGTGTTCCAGGGAACGATCAGAGCGGAGACTGTTTGAGACATTACTCCCATGGAGGAAAGTTCGCATGGTGACTGTTGTATTAAATCCCGATGCAATTTCTGTGTTTCATCAACACTCTGATAGGCCACACATTATAGATTGCCCCACGATGTGCATCGGAAACTACTACTGGTCTTCCAGGGAACGATCAAAACGTAAACTGTTTGAAACATTACTCCCATGGAGGAAAGTGCGCATGGTGACTGTTGTATTCAATCCCGATGCAATTTCTGTGTTTCAACAACAGCCTGATAGTACACAGATTACAGAGTGCCACCAGATGTCTATCGGAAACTACTACTGGTCTTCCAGGGAACGATCGAAGCTTAGACTGTTTGAGACATTACTCCCATGGAGGAAAGTGCGCATTGTGACTGTTGTATTCAATCCCGATGCAATTTCTGTGGTTCATCAACAGTCTGATAGTCCACAGATTACAGAATGCCTCCAGATGTGCATCGGAAACTACTACTGGTCTTCCAGGGAACGATCAAAGCGTAGACTGTTTGAGACATTACTCCCATGGAGGAAAGTGCGCATGGTGACTGTTGTATTTAATCCCGCTGCCGTTTCTGTGTTTCATCAAAACTCTGATAGTCCACAGGTTACAGAATGCCACCAGATGTGCATCGGAAACTACTACTGGTCTTCCAGGGAACGATCAAAGCGTAGACTGTTTGAGACATTACTCCCATGGAGGAAAGTGCGCATGGTGACTGTTGTATTCAATCCCGATGAAATTTCTTTGTTTCATCAACACTCTGATAGTCCACAGATTACAGAATGCCCCGGATGTGCGTCGGAAACTACTACTGGTGTTCCAGGGAACGATCAAAGCGTAGACTGTTTGAGACATTACTCCCATGGAGGAAAGTGCGCATGGTGACTGTTGTATTCAATCCCGATGCATTTTCTGTGTTTCATCAACACTCTGATAGTCCACAGATTACAGAATGCCTACAGATGTGCTTCGGAAACTACTTCTGGTCTTCCAGGGACGATCAAAGCGTAGAATGTTTGAGACACTACTCTCATAGAGGAAAGTGCGCATGGTGACTGTTGTATTCAATCCCGATGGAATTTCTGTAATTCATCAACACTCTGATAGTCCACAGATTACAGAATGCCTCCAGATGTGCATCGGAAACTACTACTGGTCTTCCAGGGAACAATCAAAGCGTAGACTGTTTGAGACATTACTCCCATGGAGGAAAGTGCGCATGGTGACTGTTGTATTCAATCCCGATGCAATTTCTGTGTTTCATCAACACTCGTATAGTCCACAGATTACAGAAAGCCTCCAAATGTGCATCGGAAACTACTACTGGTCTTGCAGGGAACGATCAAAACTTAGACAGTTACAGACATTACTCCCATGGAGGAAAGTGCGCATGGTGACTGTTGTATTCAATCACGATGCAATTTCTGTGTTTCATCAACACTCTGATAGTCCACAGATTACAGAATGCCACCAGATGTCCATCGGAAACTTCTACTGGTCTTCCAGGGAAGGATCAAAGCGTAGACTGTTTGAGACATTACTCCCGTGGAGGAAGGTGCGCATGGTGACTGTTGTATTCAATCCCGATGCAATATCTGTGCTTCATCAACACCATGATAGTCCACAGATTACAGAATGCCTCCAGATCTGCATCGGAAACTAGTACTGGTTTCCAGGGAATGATTAAAGCGTAGACTGTTTGAGATTTACTCCCATGGAGGAACGTGCGCATGGTGACTGTTGTATTCAATCCCAATGCAATTTCTGTGCTTCAGCAACACTCTGATTGTCCACAGATAACAGAATGCCTCCAGATGTGCATCGGAAACTAGTTTTGGTCTTCCACGGAACGATCAAAGCGTAGAATGTTTGAGACACTACTCTGATGGAGGAAAGTGCGCATGGTGACTGTGGTATTCAATCCCGATGCAATTTCTGTGTTTCATCAACAGTCTGATAGTCCACAGATTACAGAATGCCACCAGATGTCCATCGGAAACTACTACTGGCCTTCCAGGGAACGATCAAAGCGTAGACTGCTTGAGACATAACTCCCATGGAGGAAAGTGCGCATTGTGACTGATGTATTCAATCCCGATGCAATTTCTGTGGTTTATCAACATTCTGATAGTCCACAGGTTACAGAATGCCACCAGATGTGCATCGGAAACTACTACTGGTCTTCCAGGGAACGATCAAAGCGTAGACTGTTTGAGACATTACTCCCATGGAGGACGGTGCGCATGTTGACTGTTGTATTCAATCCCGATGAAATTTCTGTGTTTCATCAACACTCTGATAGCCCACAGATTACAGAATGCCCCGGATGTGCGTCGGAAACTACTACTGGTGTTCCAGGGAACGATCAAAGCGTAGACTGTTTGAGACATTACTCCCATGGAGGAAAGTGCGCATGGTGACTGTTGTATTCAATCCCGATGCATTTTCTGTGTTTCATCAACACTCTGATAGTCCACAGATTACAGAATGCCTCCAGATGTGCTTCGGAAACTACTTCTGGTCTTCCAGGGACGATCAAAGCGTAGAATGTTTGAAACACTACTCTCATAGAGGAAAGTGCGCATGGTGACTGTTGTATTCAATCCCGATGGAATTTCCTGTAATTCATCAACACTCTGACAGTCCACAGATTACAGAATGCCACCTGATGTGCATCGGAAACTACTACTGGTCTTCCAGGGAACGATCAAAGCGTAGACTGTTAGAGACATTACTCCCATGGAGAAAAGTGCGCATGGTGACTGTTGTATTCAATCCCGATGCAATTTCTATGTTTCATCAACACTCTGATAGTCCACAGATTACAGAATGTCACCAGATGTATATCGGAAACTACTACTGGTCTTCCAGGGAACGATCAAAGCGTAGACTGTTTGAGACATTACTCCCATGGAGGAAAGTGCGCATGGTGACTGTTGTATAGAATCCTGATGCAATTTCTGTGTTTTATCAACAGTCTGATAGTCCACAGATTACAGAATGCCTCCAGATGTGCATCGGAAACAACTACTGGTCTTCCAGGGAACAATCAAAGCGTAGACTGTTTGAGACATTACTCCCATTGAGGAAAGTGCGCATGGTGACTGTTGTATTCAATCCCGATGCAATTTCTGTGTTTCATCAACACTCTTATAGTCCACAGATTACAGAATGCCTCCAAATGTGCATCGGAAACTACTACTGGTCTTGCAGGGAACGATCAAAACTTAGACTGTTACAGACATTACTCCCATGGAGGAAAGTGCGCATGGTGACTGTTGTATTCAATCCCGATGCAATTTCTGTGTTTCATCAACACTCTGATAGTCCACAGATTACAGAATATCACCAGATGTCCATCGGAAACTACTACTGGTCTTCCAGGGAACGATCAAAGCGTAGACTGTTTGAGACATTACTCCCGTGGAGGAAGGTGCGCATGGTGACTGTTGTATTCAATCCCGATGCAATATCTGTGCTTCATCAACACCCTGATAGTCCACAGATTACAGAATGCCTCCAGATTTGCATCGGAAACTAGTACTGGTTTCCAGGGAATGATTAAAGCGTAGACTGTTTGAGATTTACTCCCATGGAGGAAAGTGCGCATGGTGACTGTTGTATTCAATCCCAATGCAATTTCTGTGTTTCAGCAACACTCTGATAGTCCACAGATAACAGAATGCCTCCAGATGTGCATCGGAAACTAGTTCTGGTCTTCCAGGGAACGATCAAAGCGTAGAATATTTGAGACACTACTCTGATGGAGGAAAGTGCGCATGGTGACTGTGGTATTCAATCCCGATGCAATTTCTGTGTTTCATCAACAGTCTGATAGTCCACAGATTACAGAATGCCACCAGATGTCCATCGAAAACTACTGCTGGTCTTCCAGGGAACGATCAAAGCGTAGACTGTTTGAGACATTACTCCCATGGAGGAAAGTGCGCATTGTGACTGATGTATTCAATCCCGATGCAATTTCTGTGGTTTATCAACATTCTGATAGTGCACAGGTTACAGAATGCCACCAGATGTGCATCGGAAACTACTACTGGTTTTCCAGGGAACGATCAAAGCGTAGACTACTTGAGACATTACTCCCATGGAGGACGGTGCGCATGTTGACTGTTGTATTCAATCCCGATGAATTTTCTGTGTTTCATCAACACTCTGATAGCCCACAGATTACAGAATGCCCCGGATGTGCGTCGGAAACTACTACTGGTGTTCCAGGGAACGATCAAAGCGTAGACTGTTTGAGTCATAACTCCCATGGAGGAAAGTGCGCATGGTGACTGTTGTATTCAATCCCGATGCAATATCTGTGTTTCATCAACACTCTGATAGTCCACAGATTACAGAATGCCTCCAGATGTGCATCGGAAACTACTACTGGTCTTCCAGGGAACGATCAAAGCGTAGACTGTTTGAGACATTACTCCCATGGAGGAAAGTGCGCATGGTGACTGTTGTATTCAATCCCGATGCAATTTCTGTGTTTCATCAACACTCTGATAGTCCACAGATTACAGGATGCCACCTGATGTGCATCGGAAACTACTACTGGTCTTCCAGGGATCGATCAAAGCGTAGACCGTTTGAGACGTTACTAACGTGGAGGAAAGTGCGCTTGGTGACTGTTGTATTCAATGCCGATGCAATTTCTGTGTTTCATCAACACTCTGATCCTCCACATATTACAGAATGCCACCAGATGTGCATCAGAAACTACTACTGGTCTTATAGGAAACGATCAAAGCGTAGACTCTTTGAGACATTACTCCCGTGGAAGAAAGTCCGCATGGTGACTGTTGTATTCAATCCCGATGCATTTTCTGTGTTTCATGAACACTCTGACAGTCCACAGATTACAGAATGCCTCCAGATTAGCATCGAAACTACTACTGGTTTCCAGGGAATGACCAAAGCGTAGACTGTTAGAGACATTACTCCCATGCAGGAAAGTGCGCATGGTGACTTGAATTCAATCCCTATGCAATTTCTGTGTTTCACAACACTCTGATAGTCCACGGATTATAGAATGTATCCAGATGTGCATCGGAAACTACTACTGGTCTTCCAGGGAATGATCAAAGGGTAGACTGTTTGAGAATCACTCCCATAGAGGAAAGTGCGCACGGTGACGGTTGTATTCAATCCCGATGAAATTTCTGTGTTTCGTCAACACTCTGTTAGTCCACAGATTACAGAATGCCTCCAGATGTGCATCGGAAACTACTACTCGTCTTCCAGTTCACGATCAATGCGTAGACTGTTTGAGAATTACTCCCAGGCCGGAAAGTGGGCTTGGTGACTGTTGTATTCAATCCCGATGCAATTTCTGTGCTTCATTAACAGTCTGATAGCCCACAGTTTACAGAATATCTCCAGATGTGCATTTGAAACTATTACTGGTTTTCCAGGGAACGATCAAAGCGTAGACTCCTTGAGACATTACTCCCATGGAGGAAAGTGCGCATGGTGACTGTTGTATTCAATCCCGGTTCTATTTCTGTTTTTCAGCAACACTCTGATAGTCCACAGATAACAGAATGCCTCCAAATGTGCATCGCAAACTAGTTTTGGTCTTCCAGGGAACGATCAAAGCGTAGAATGTTTGAGACACTACTCTCTTGGAGGAAAGTGCGCATGATGACTGTTGTATTCAATACCGATGGAATTTCTGTGTTTCATCAACACTCTGATATTCCACAGATTACAAAATGATACCAGCTGTGCATTGGAAACTACTACTGGTCTTGCAGGTAACGATCAAAGCGTAGACCGTTAGAGACATTACTCCCACGAAGGAAAGTGCGCATGGTGACTGTTGTATTCAATCCCGATGCAATTTCTGTGATTCATCAACACTCTGATAGTCCACAGATTCAGAATGCCTCCAGATGTGCGTCGGAAACTACTACTGGTCTTCCAGGGAACGATCAAAGCGTAGACTGTTTGAGACATTACTCCCATGGAGGAAAGTGCGCATGGTGACTGTTGTATTCAATCCCGATGCAATTTCTGTGTTTCATCAACACACCGATAGTCCACAGATTACACAAAGCATCCAGATGTGCATCGGAAACTACTACTGGTCTTCCAGGGAACGAACAAAGCGTAAACTATTGGAGACATTACTCCCATGGAGGAAGGTGCGCATGGTGACTGTTGTATTCTATCCCGATGTAATTTCTGTGTTTCATCAACACTCTGATAGTCCACAGATTACAGAATGCCACTAGATGTCCGTCGGAAACTACTACTGGTCTTCCAGGGAACGATGAAAGCGTAGACTGTTTGAGACATTACTCCCATGGAGGAAAGTGCGCATGGTGACTGTTGTATTCAATCCCGATGCAATTTCTGTGTTTCATCAACACTCTGATAGTCCACAGATTACAAAATGCCACCAGATGTGCATCGGAAACTACTACTGGTGATCCAGGGAACGATCAGAGCGGAGACTGTTTGAGACATTACTCCCATGGAGGAAAGTTCGCATGCTGACTGTTGTATTAAATCCCGATGCAATTTCTGTGTTTCATCAACACTCTGATAGGCCGCAGATTACAGAAAGCCTGCAGATGTGCATCGAGAACCTCTACTGGTCTCGCAGAGAACGATCAAAGCGTAGACTGTTAGAGACATTACTCCCATGGAGGAAATTGCGCATGGTGAATGTTGTATTCAATCCCGATGCAATTTCTGTGTTTCATCAACACTCTAATAGTCCACAGATTACAGAATGCCACCAGATGTAGATCGGAATCTACTACCGGTCTTCCAGGAACGATCAAAGCGTAGACTGTTTGAGACATTACTCCCGTGGAGGAAGGTGCGCATGGTGACTATTGTATTTAATCCCAATGCAATTTCTGTGTTTCATCAACACTCTGATAGTCCACAGATTACAGAATGCCTCCGGATGTGCATCGGAAACTACTGCTGGTTTCCAGGGAATGATCAAAGCGTAGACTGTTTGAGAATTTCTCCCATGGAGGTAAGTGCGCATGGTGACTGTTGTATTCAATCCCGATGCAATTTCTGTGTTTCAGCAACACTCTGATAGTCCACAGATAACACAATGACTCCAGATGTGCATCGGAAACTAGTTCTGGTCTTCCAGGGAACGATCAAAGCGTAGAATGTTTGAGACAGTACTCTCATGGAGGAAAGTGCGCATGGTGCCTGTTGTATTCAACCCCGATGGAATTTCTGTGTTTCATCAACACTCTGATAGTCCACAGATTACAAAATGCATCCAGATGTGCATCGGAAACTACTACTGGTCTTCCAGGGAATGATCAAAGGGTAGACTGTTTGAGAATCACTCCCAGAGAGAAAGAGCGCACGGTGACAGTTGTATTCAATCCCAATGCAATTTCTGTGTTTCATCAACACTCTGTTAGTCCACAGATTACAGAAAGCCTCCAGATGTGCATCGGAAACTACTATTCGTCTTCCAGTTCACGATCAATGCGTAGACTGTTTGAGAATTACTCCCAGGCCGGAAAGTGGGCTTGGTGACTGTTGTATTCAATCCCGATGCAATTTCTGTGCTTCATTAACAGTCTGATAGCCCACAGATTACAGAATATCTCCAGATGTGCATCTGAAACTATGACTGGTTTTCCAGGGAACGATCAAAGCGTAGACTCTTTGAGACATTAGTCCCATGGGGGAAAGTGCGCATGGTGACTGTTGTATTCATTCCTGATGCAATTTCTGTGTTTCATCAAAACTCTGATAGTCCACAGATTACAGAAAACCTCCAGATGTCCATCGGAAACTACTACTGGTCTTCCAGGGAACGGTCAAAGCGAAGACTCTTTGAGACAATATTCCCGTGGAGGAAAGTGCGCATGGTGACTGTTGTATTTAATCCCGATTCAATTTCTGTGTTTCATCAAAACTCTGATAGTCCACAGATTACAGAAAGCCTCCAGCTGTGCATCGGAAACTATGACTGGTCTTGGAGGGAACGATCAAAGCGTAGACTGTTAGAGACATTACTCCCATGGAGAAAAGTGCGCATGGTGACTGTTGTATTCAATCCCGATTCAATTTCTGTGTTTCAGCAACACTCTGATAGTCCACAGATAACATAATGCCTCCAAATGTGCATCGGAAACTAGTTTTGGTCTTCCAGGGAACGATCAAAGCGTAGAATGTTTGAGACACTACTCTCATGGAGGAAAGTGCGCATGATGACTGTTGTATTCAATACCGATGGAATTTCTGTGTTTCATCAACACTCTGATATTCCACAGATTACAAAATGATACCAGCTGTGCATTGGAAACTACTACTGGTCTTGCAGGTAACGATCAAAGCGTAGACCGTTAGAGACATTACTCCCACGAAGAAAAGTGCGCATGGTGACTGTTGTATTCAATCCCGATGCAATTTCCGTGTTTCATCAACACTCTGATAGTCCACAGATTACAGAATGCCCCGGATGTGCGTCGGAAACTACTACTGGTGTTCCAGGGAACGATCAAAGCGTAGACTGTTTGAGACATTACTCTCATGGAGGGAAGTGCGCATGGTGACTGTTGTATTCAATCCCGATGGAATTTCTGTGTTTCATCAACACTCTGATAGTCCACAGATTACATGATGCCACCTGATGTGCATCGGAAACTACTACTGGTCTTCCAGGGATCGATCAAAGCGTAGACCGTTTGAGACGTTACTAACGTGAAGGAAAGTGCGCTTGGTGACTGTTGTATTCAATCCCGATGCAATTTCTGCTTTTCATCAACACTCTGATCCTCCACATATTACAGAATGCCACCAGATGTGCATCAGAAACTACTACTGGTTTTATAGGAAACGATCAAAGCGTAGACTCTTTGAGACATTACTCCCATGGAGAAAAGTGCGCATGGTGACTGTTGTACTCAATCCCGATGCAATTTCTGTGTTTCATCAACACTCTGATAGTCCACAGATTACAGAAAGCCTCCAGATGTGCATCGGAAACTACTACTGGTCTTCCAGGGAACGATCAAAGCGTAGACTGTTTGAGACATTACTCCCATGGAGGAAAGTGCGCATGTTGACTGTTGTATTCAATCCCGATGCAATTTCTGTGTTTCATCAACACTCTGATAGTCCACAGATTACAGAAAGCCTCCAGATGTCCATCGGAAACTACTACTGGTCTTCCAGGGAACGGTCAAATCGAAGACTCTTTGAGACAATATTCCCGTGGAGGAAAGTGCGCTTGGTGACTGTTGTATTTAATCCCGATTTAATTTCTGTGTTTCATCATCACTCTGATAGTCCACAGATTACAGAATGCCACCTGATGTGCATCGGAAACTACTACTGGTCTTCCAGGGAACGATCAAAGCGTAGACTGTTTGAAACATACCTCCCGTGGAGGAAAGTGCGCATGGTGACTGTTGTGTTTAATCCCGATGCAATTTCTGTGTTTCATCAAAACTCTGGTAGTCCACAGATTACAGAATGCCACCAGATGTGCATCGGACACTACTACTGGTCTTCCAGAGAAAGATCAAAGCGTATAATGTTTAAGAATTACTCCCATGGAGGGAAGTGAATATGGTGACTGTTGTATTCAATCCCGATTCAATTTCTGTATTTCATCAACACTCTGATAGTCCACAGATTACAGAATGCCTCCAGATGTGCATCGGAAACTACTACTGGTGTTCCAGGGAACGATCAAAGCGTAGACTGTTTGAGACATTACTCCCATGGAGGAAAGTGCGCATGGTGACTGTTGTATTCAATCCCGATGCAATTTCTGTGTATCAATAACACTCTGATAGTCCACAGATTACAGAATGCCACCAGATGTCCATCGGAAACTACTACTGGTCTTCCAGGGAACGATCAAAGCGTAGACTGTTTGAGACATTACTCCCATGGAGGAAAGTGCGCATTGTGATTGTTGTATTCAATGCCGATGCAATTTCTGTGTTTCATCAACAGTCTTATAGTCCACAGATTACAGAATGCCTCCAGATGTGCATCGGAAACTACTACTGGTCTTCCAGGGAACGATCAAAGCGTAGACTGTTTGAGACATTACTCCCATGGTGGAAAGTGCGCATGGTGACTCTTGTATTCAATCCCGCTGCCAATTCTGTGTTTCATCAAAACTCTGGTAGTCCACAGGTTACAGAATGCCACCAGATGTGCATCGGAAGCAACTACTGGTCTTCCAGGGAACGATCAAAGCGTAGACTGTTTGAGACATTACTCCCATGGAGGAAAGTGCGCATGGTGACTGTTGTATTCAATCCCGATGCAATTTCTGTGTTTCATCAACACTCTGATAGTCCACAGATTACAGAATGCCCCGGATGTGCATCGGAAACTACTCTTGGTGTTCCAGAGAACGATCAAAGCGTAGACTGTTTGAGACATTACTCCCATGGAGGAAAGTGCGCATGGTGACTGTTGTATTCAATCCCGATGGAATTTCTGTGTTTCATCAACACTCTGATAGTCCACAGATTACATGATGCCACCTGATGTGCATCGGAAACTAGTTTTGGTCTTCCAGGGAACGATCAAAGCGTAGAATGTTTGAGACACTACTCTCATGGAGGAAAGTGCGCATGATGACTGTTGAATTCAATACCGATGGAATTTCTGTGTTTCATCAACACTCTGATATTCCACGGATTACAAAATGATACCAGCTGTGCATTGGAAACTACTACTGGTCTTCCAGGGAACGATCAAATCGTAGACTGTTAGAGACATTACTCCCATGGAGGAAAGTGCGCATGGTGACTGTTGTATTCAATCCCGATGGAATTTCTGTGTTTCATCAACACTCTGATAGTCCACAGATTACATGATGCCACCTGATGTGCATCGGAAGCTACTACTGGTCTTCCATTGATCGATCAAATCGTAGACCGTTTGAGACGTTACTAACGTGGAGGAAAGTGCGCTTGGTGACTGTTGTATTCAATCCCGATGCAATTTCTGTGTTTCATCAACACTCTGATCCTCCACATATTACAGAATGCCACCAGATGTGCATCAGAAACTACTACTGGTTTTATAGGAAACGATCAAAGCGTAGACTGTTTGAGAAATTGCTCCCATGGAGGAAAGTGCGCATTGTGATTGTTGTATTCAATGCCGATGCAATTTCTGTGTTTCATCAACACTCTAATAGTCCACAGATTACAGAAAGCCTCCAGATGTGCATCGGAAACTACTACTGGTCTTCCAGGGAACGATCAAAGCGTAGACTGTTTGAGACATACCTCCCGTGGAGGAAAGTGCGCATGGTGACTGTTGTGTTCAATCCCGATGCAATTTCTGTGTTTCATCAAAACTCTGGTAGTCCACAGATTACAGAATGCCACCAGATGTGCATCGAAAACTACTACTGGTCTTCCAGAGAAAGATCAAAGCGTATAATATTTGAGAATTACTCCCATGGAGGGAAGTGAATATGGTGACTGTTGTATTCAATCCCGATTCAATTTCTGTATTTCATCAACACTCTGATAGTCCACAGATTACAGAATGCCTCAAGATGTGCATCGGAAACTACTACTGGTGTTCCAGGGAACGATCAAAGCGTAGACTGTTTGAGAAATTGCTCCCATGGAGGAAAGTGCGCATTGTGATTGTTGTATTCAATGCCGATGCAATTTCTGTGTTTCATCAACAGTCAGATAGTCCACAGACTACAGAATGCCTCCAGATGTGCATCGGAAACTACTACTGGTCTTCCAGGGAACGATCAAAGCGTAGACTGTTTGAGACATTACTCCCATGGAGGAAAGTGCGAATGGTGACTGTTGTATTTAATCCCGCTGCCATTTCTGTGTTTCATCAAAACTCTGGTAGTCCACAGGTTACAGAATGCCACCAGATGTGCATCGGAAGCAACTACTGGTCTTCCAGGGAACGATCAAAGCGTAGACTGTTTGAGACATTACTCCCATGGAGGAAAGTGCGCATGGTGACTGTTGTATTCAATCCCGATGCAATTTTTGTGTTTCATCAACACTCTGATAGTCCACAGATTACAGAATGCCCCGGATGTGCATCGGAAACTACTACTGGTGTTCCAGGGAACGATCAAAGCGTAGACTGTTTGAGACATTACTCCCATGGAGGAAAGTGCGCATGGTGACTGTTGTATTCAACCCCGATGCAATTTCTGTGTTTCATCAACACTCTGATAGTCCACAGAATACAGAATGCCTCCAGATGTGCATCGGAAACTACTACTGGTCTTCCAGGGAACGATCAAAGCGTAGATTGTTTGAGTCATTACTCCCATGGAGGAATGTGCGCATGGTGAGTGTTGTATTCAATCCCGATACAATTTCTGTGTTTCATCAACACTCTGATAGTCCACAGATTACAGGATGCCACCTGATGTGCATCGGAAACTACTACTGGTCTTCCAGGGATCGATCAAAGCGTAGACTGTTTGAGACATACCTCCCGTGGAGGATAGTGCGCATGGTGACTGTTGTGTTCAATCCCGATGCAATTTCTGTGTTTCATCAAAACTCTGGTAGTCCACAGATTACAGAATGCCACCAGATGTGCATCGAAAACTACTACTGATCTTCCAGAGAAAGATCAAAGCGTATAATGTTTGAGAATTACTCCCATGGAGGGAAGTGAATATGGTGACTGTTGTAATCAATCCCGATTCAATTTCTGTATTTCATCAACACTCAGATAGTCCGCAGATTACAGAATGCCTCCAGATGTGCATCGGAAACTACTACTGGTGTTCCAGGGAACGATCAAAGCGTAGACTGTTTGAGACATTACTCCCATGGAGGAAAGTGCGCATTGTGATTGTTGTATTCAATGCCGATGCAATTTCTGTGTTTCTTAAACAGTCTGATAGTCCACAGACTACAGAATGCCTCCAGATGTGCATCGGAAAATACTACTGGTCTTCCAGGGAAAGATCAAAGCGTAGACTGTTTGAGACATTACTCCCATGGAGGAAAGTGCGCATGGTGACTGTTGTATTTAATCCCGCTGCCATTTCTGTGTTTCATCAAAACTCTGGTAGTCCACAGGTTACAGAATGCCACCAGATGTGCATCGGAAGCAACTACTGGTCTTCCAGGGAACGATCAAAGCGTAGACTGTTTGAGACATTACTCCCATGGAGGAAAGTGCGCATGGTGACTGTTGTATTCAATCCCGATGCAATTTCTGTGTTTCATCAACACTCTGATAGTCCACAGATTACAGAATGCCCCGGATGTGCATCGGAAACTACTACTGGTGTTCCAGGGAACGATCAATGCGTAGACTGTTTGAGACATTACTCCCATGGAGGAAAGTGCGCATGGTGACTGTTGTATTCAACCCCGATGCAATTTCTGTGTTTCATCAACACTCTGATAGTCCACAGATTACAGAATGCCTCCAGATGTGCATCGGAAACTACTACTGGTCTTCCAGGGAACGATCAAAGCGTAGACTGTTTGAGACATTACTCCCATGGAGGAATGTGCGCATGGTGAGTGTTGTATTCAATCCCGATACAATTTCTGTGTTTCATCAACACTCTGATAGTCCACAGATTACAGGATGCCACCTGATGTGCATCGGAAACTACTACTGGTCTTCCAGGGATCGATCAAAGCGTAGACCGTTTCAGACGTTACTAACGTGGAGGAAAGTGCGCTTGGTAACTGTTGTATTCAATCCCGATGCAATTTCTGTGTTTCACAACACTCTGATAGTCCACAGATTATAGAATGCCTCCAGATGTGCATCGGAAACTACTACTGGTCTTCCAGGGAATGATCAAAGGGTAGACTGTTTGAGAATCACTCCCATAGAGGAAAGTGCGCATGGTGACTGTTGTATTCAATCCCGATGCAATTTCTGTGTTTCATCAACACTCTGCTAGTCCACAGATTACAGAATATCTCCAGATGTGCATCGGAAACTATTACTGGTTTTCCAGGGAACGATCAAATCGTAGACTCTTTGAGACATTAGTCCCATGGAGGAAAGTGCGCATGGTGACTGTTGTATTCATTCCCGATGCAATTTCTGTGTTTCATCAACACTCTGATACTCCACAGATTACAGAAAGCCTCCAGATGTGCATCGGAAACTACTACTGGTCTTGCAGGGAACGATCAAAGCGTAGACTGTTAGAGACATTACTCCCATGGAGGAAAGTGCGCATGGTGACTGTTGTATTCAATCCCGATTCAATTTCTGTGTTTCAGCAACACTCTGATAGTCCACAGATAACAGAATGCCTCCAGATGTGCATCGGAAACTAGTTGTGGTCTTCCAGGGAACGATCTAAGCGTAGACTGTTTGAGACATTACTCTCATGGAGGGAAGTGCGCATGGTGACTGTTGTATTCAATCCCGATGGAATTTCTGTGTTTCATCAACACTCTGATAGTCCACAGATTACATGATGCCACCTGATGTGCATCGGAAACTACTACTGGTCTTCCAGGGATCGATCAAAGCGTAGACCGTTTGAGACGTTACTAACGTGAAGGAAAGTGCGCTTGGTGGCTGTTGTATTCAATCCCGATGCAATTTCTGCTTTTCATCAACACTCTGATCCTCCACATATTACAGAATGCCACCAGATGTGCATCAGAAACTACTACTGGTTTTATAGGAAACGATCAAAGCGTAGACTCTTTGAGACATTACTCCCATGGAGAAAAGTGCGCATGGTGACTGTTGTACTCAATCCCGATGCAATTTCTGTGTTTCATCAACACTCTGATAGTCCATAGATTACAGAAAGCCTCCAGATGTGCATCGGAAACTACTACTGGTCTTCCAGGGAACGATCAAAGCGTAGACTGTTTGAGACATTACTCCCATGGAGGAAAGTGCGCATGTTGACTGTTGTATTCAATCCCGATGCAATTTCTGTGTTTCATCAACACTCTGATAGTCCACAGATTACAGAAAGCCTCCAGATGTCCATCGGAAACTACTACTGGTCTTCCAGGGAACGGTCAAATCGAAGACTCTTTGAGACAATATTCCCGTGGAGGAAAGTGCGCATGGTGACTGTTGTATTTAATCCCGATTCAATTTCTGTGTTTCATCATCACTCTGATAGTCCACAGATTACAGAATGCCACCTGATGTGCATCGGAAACTACTACTGGTCTTCCAGGGAACGATCAAAGCGTAGACTGTTTGAAACATACCTCCCGTGGAGGAAAGTGCGCATGGTGACTGTTGTGTTTAATCCCGATGCAATTTCTGTGTTTCATCAAAACTCTGGTAGTCCACAGATTACAGAATGCCACCAGATGTGCATCGGACACTACTACTGGTCTTCCAGAGAAAGATCAAAGCGTATAATGTTTAAGAATTACTCCCATGGAGGGAAGTGAATATGGTGACTGTTGTATTCAATCCCGATTCAATTTCTGTATTTCATCAACACTCTGATAGTCCACAGATTACTGAATGCCTCCAGATGTGCATCGGAAACTACTACTGGTGTTCCAGGGAACGATCAAAGCGTAGACTGTTTGAGACATTACTCCCATGGAGGAAAGTGCGCATGGTGACTGTTGTATTCAATCCCGATGCAATTTCTGTGTATCAATAACACTCTGATAGTCCACAGATTACAGAATGCCACCAGATGTCCATCGGAAACTACTACTGGTCTTCCAGGGAACGATCAAAGCGTAGACTGTTTGAGACATTACTCCCATGGAGGAAAGTGCGCATTGTGATTGTTGTATTCAATGCCGATGCAATTTCTGTGTTTCATCAACAGTCTTATAGTCCACAGATTACAGAATGCCTCCAGATGTGCATCGGAAACTACTACTGGTCTTCCAGGGAACGATCAAAGCGTAGACTGTTTGAGACATTACTCCCATGGTGGAAAGTGCGCATGGTGACTCTTGTATTCAATCCCGCTGCCAATTCTGTGTTTCATCAAAACTCTGGTAGTCCACAGGTTACAGAATGCCACCAGATGTGCATCGGAAGCAACTACTGGTCTTCCAGGGAACGATCAAAGCGTAGACTGTTTGAGACATTACTCCCATGGAGGAAAGTGCGCATGGTGACTGTTGTATTCAATCCCGATGCAATTTCTGTGTTTCATCAACACTCTGATAGTCCACAGATTACAGAATGCCCCGGATGTGCATCGGAAACTACTCTTGGTGTTCCAGGGAACGATCAAAGCGTAGACTGTTTGAGACATTACTCCCATGGAGGAAAGTGCGCGTGGTGACTGTTGTATTCAATCCCGATGCAATTTCTGTGTTTCATCAACACTCTGATAGTCCACAGATTACAGAATGCCTCCAGATGTGCATCGGAAACTACTACTGGTCTTCCAGGCAACGATCAAAGCGTAGACTGTTTGAGACATTACTCGCATGGTGGAAAGTGCGCATGGTGACTGTTGTATTCAATCCCGATGCAATTTCTGTGTTTCATCAACACTCTGATAGCCCACAGATTACAGAATATCTCCAGATGTGCATCTGAAACTATTACCGGTTTTCCAGGGAACGATCAAAACGTAGACTCTTTGAGACATTATTCCCATGGAGGAAAGTGCGCATGGTGACTGTTGTATTCATTCCCGATGCAATTTCTGTGTTTCATCAAAACTCTGATAGTCCACAGATTACAGAAAGCCTCCAGATATGCATCGGAAACTACTACTGGTCTTGCAGGGAACGATCAAATCGTAGACTGTTAGAGACATTACTCCCATGGAGGAAAGTGCGCATGGTGACTGTTGTATTCAATCCCGATTCAATTTCTGTGTTTCAGCAACACTCTGATAGTCCACAGATAACAGAATGCCTCCAAATGTGCATCGGAAACTAGTTTTGGTCTTCCAGGGAACGATCAAAGCGTAGAATGTTTGAGACACTACTCTCATGGAGGAAAGTGCGCATGATGACTGTTGAATTCAATACCGATGGAATTTCTGTGTTTCATCAACACTCTGATATTCCACGGATTACAAAATGATACCAGCTGTGCATTGGAAACTACTACTGGTCTTGCAGGTAACGATCAAAGCGTAGACCGTTAGAGACATTACTCCCACGAAGGAAAGTGCGCATGGTGACTGTTGTATTCAATCCCGATGCAATTTCTGTGTTTCATCAGCTCTCTGATAGTCCACAGATTACAGAATGCCCCGGATGTGGGTCGGAAACTACTACTGGTGTTCCAGGGAACGATCAAAGCGTAGACTGTTTGAGACATTACTCCCATGGAGGAAAGTGCGCATGGTGACTGTTGTATTCAATCCCGATGCAATTTCTGTGTTTCATCAACACTCTGATAGTCCACAGATTACAGAATGCCTCCAGATGTGCATCGAAAACTACTACTGGTCTTCCAGTTAACGATCAAAGCGTAGACTGTTTGAGACATTACTCCCATGGAGGAAAGTGCGCATGGTGACTGTTGTATTCAATCCCGATGCAATTTCTGTGTTTCATCAGCACTCTAATAGTCCACAGATTACAGAAAGCCTCCAGATGTGCATCGGAAACTACTACTGGTCTTCCAGGGAACGATCAAAGCGTAGACTGTTTGAGACATACCTCCCGTGGAGGAAAGTGCGCATGGTGACTGTTGTGTTCAATCCCGATGCAATTTCTGTGTTTCATCAAAACTCTGGTAGTCCACAGATTACAGAATGCCACCAGATGTGCATCGAAAACTACTACTGGTCTTCCAGAGAAAGATCAAAGCGTATAATATTTGAGAATTACTCCCATGGAGGGAAGTGAATATGGTGACTGTTGTATTCAATCCCGATTCAATTTCTGTATTTCATCAACACTCTGATAGTCCACAGATTACAGAATGCCTCAAGATGTGCATCGGAAACTACTACTGGTCTTCCAGGCAACGATCAAAGCGTAGACTGTTTGAGAAATTGCTCCCATGGAGGAAAGTGCGCATTGTGATTGTTGTATTCAATGCCGATGCAATTTCTGTGTTTCATCAACAGTCAGATAGTCCACAGACTACAGAATGCCTCCAGATGTGCATCGGAAACTACTACTGGTCTTCCAGGGAACGATCAAGGCGTAGACTGTTTGAGACATTACTCCCATGGAGGAAAGTGCGAATGGTGACTGTTGTATTTAATCCCGCTGCCATTTCTGTGTTTCATCAAAACTCTGGTAGTCCACAGGTTACAGAATGCCACCAGATGTGCATCGGAAGCAACTACTGGTCTTCCAGGGAACGATCAAAGCGTAGACTGTTTGAGACATTACTCCCATGGAGGAAAGTGCGCATGGTGACTGTTGTATTCAATCCCGATGCAATTTCTGTGTTTCATCAACACTCTGATAGTCCACAGATTACAGAATGCCCCGGATGTGCATCGGAAACTACTACTGGTGATCCAGGGAACGATCAAAGCGTAGACTGTTTGAGACATTACTCCCATCGAGGAAAGTGCGCATGGTGACTGTTGTATTCAACCCCGATGCAATTTCTGTGTTTCATCAACACTCTGATAGTCCACAGAATACAGAATGCCTCCAGATGTGCATCGGAAACTACTACTGGTCTTCCAGGGAACGATCAAAGCGTAGATTGTTTGAGTCATTACTCCCATGGAGGAATGTGCGCATGGTGAGTGTTGTATTCAATCCCGATACAATTTCTGTGTTTCATCAACACTCTGATAGTCCACAGATTACAGGATGCCACCTGATGTGCATCGGAAACTACTACTGGTCTTCCAGGGATCGATCAAAGCGTAGACTGTTTGAGACATACCTCCCGTGGAGGAAAGTGCGCATGGTGACTGTTGTGTTCAATCCCGATGCAATTTCTGTGTTTCATCAAAACTCTGGTAGTCCACAGATTACAGAATGCCACCAGATGTGCATCGAAAACTACTACTGATCTTCCAGAGAAAGATCAAAGCGTATAATGTTTGAGAATTACTCCCATGGAGGGAAGTGAATATGGTGACTGTTGTAATCAATCCCGATTCAATTTCTGTATTTCATCAACACTCTGATAGTCCACAGATTACAGAATGCCTCCAGATGTGCATCGGAAACTACTACTGGTGTTCCAGGGAACGATCAAAGCGTAGACTGTTTGAGACATTACTCCCATGGAGGAAAGTGCGCATTGTGATTGTTGTATTCAATGCCGATGCAATTTCTGTGTTTCTTCAACAGTCTGATAGTCCACAGACTACAGAATGCCTCCAGATGTGCATCGGAAACTACTACTGGTCTTCCAGGGAAAGATCAAAGCGTAGACTGTTTGAGACATTACTCCCATGGAGGAAAGTGCGCATGGTGACTGTTGTATTTAATCCCGCTGCCATTTCTGTGTTTCATCAAAACTCTGGTAGTCCACAGGTTACAGAATGCCACCAGATGTGCATCGGAAGCAACTACTGGTCTTCCAGGGAACGATCAAAGCGTAGACTGTTTGAGACATTACTCCAATGGAGGAAAGTGCGCATGGTGACTGTTGTATTCAATCCCGATGCAATTTCTGTGTTTCATCAACACTCTGATAGTCCACAGATTACAGAATGCCCCGGATGTGCATCGGAAACTACTACTGGTGTTCCAGGGAACGATCAATGCGTAGACTGTTTGAGACATTACTCCCATGGAGGAAAGTGCGCATGGTGACTGTTGTATTCAACCCCGATGCAATTTCTGTGTTTCATCAACACTCTGATAGTCCACAGATTACAGAATGCCTCCAGATGTGCATCGGAAACTACTACTGGTCTTCCAGGGAACGATCAAAGCGTAGACTGTTTGAGACATTACTCCCATGGAGGAATGTGCGCATGGTGAGTGTTGTATTCAATCCCGATACAATCTCTGTGTTTCATCAACACTCTGATAGTCCACAGATTACAGGATGCCACCTGATGTGCATCGGAAACTACTACTGGTCTTCCAGGGATCGATCAAAGCGTAGACCGTTTGAGACGTTACTAACGTGGAGGAAAGTGCGCTTGGTAACTGTTGTATTCAATCCCGATGCAATTTCTGTGTTTCACAACACTCTGATAGTCCACAGATTATAGAATGCCTCCAGATGTGCATCGGAAACTACTACTGGTCTTCCAGGGAATGATCAAAGGGTAGACTGTTTGAGAATCACTCCCATAGAGGAAAGTGCGCATGGTGACTGTTGTATTCAATCCCGATGCAATTTCTGTGTTTCATCAACACCTTGCTAGTCCACAGATTACAGAATATCTCCAGATGTGCATCGGAAACTATTACTGGTTTTCCAGGGAACGATCAAATCGTAGACTCTTTGAGACATTAGTCCCATGGAGGAAAGTGCGCATGGTGACTGTTGTATTCATTCCCGATGCAATTTCTGTGTTTCATCAACACTCTGATAGTCCACAGATTACAGAAAGCCTCCAGATGTGCATCGGAAACTACTACTGGTCTTGCAGGGAACGATCAAAGCGTAGACTGTTAGAGACATTACTCCCATGGAGGAAAGTGCGCATGGTGACTGTTGTATTCAATCCCGATTCAATTTCTGTGTTTCAGCAACACTCTGATAGTCCACAGATAACAGAATGCCTCCAGATGTGCATCGGAAACTAGTTGTGGTCTTCCAGGGAACGATCTAAGCGTAGAATGTTTGAGACACTACTCTCATGGAGGAAAGTGCGCATGGTGACTGTTGTATTCAATACCGATGGAATTTCTGTGTTTCATCAACACTCTGATAGTCCACAGATTACAAAATGATACCAGCTGTGCATCGGAAACTACTACTGGTCTTCCAGGGAACGGCCAAAGCGTAAACTCTTTGAGACATTACTCCCATTGAGGAAGGTGACGCATGGTGACTGTTGTATTCAATCCCGATGCAATTTCTGTGTTTCGTCAACACTCTGATACTCCACAGATTACAGAAGGTCTCCAGATGTGCATCGGAAACTACTACTGGTCTTCCAGGGAACGATCAAAACGTAGACTCTTTGAGACATTACTCCCAATGCAGGAGAGTGCGCATGGTGTCTGTTGCATTCAATTCCGATTCAATTTCTGTGTTTCATCAACAGTCTGATGGTCCACAGATTACAGAATGACACCAGATGTGCATCGGAAACTACTACTGGTTTCCAGGGAATGACCAATGCGTAGACCATTTGAGAATTTCTCCCATGGAGGAAAGTGCGCATGGTGACTGTTGTGTTCAATCCCGATGCAATTTCTGTGTTTCATCAACACTCTGATAGTCCACAGATTACAGAATGCCAGCAGATGTCCATCGGAAACTACTACTGGTCTTCCAGGGAACGATCAAAGCGTAGACTGTTAGAGACATTACTCCCGTGGAGGAAAGTGCGCATGGTGTCTTGTATTCAATCCCTATGCAATTTCTGTGTTTCACAACACTCTGATAGTCCACAGATTATAGAATGCATGCAGATGTGCATCGGAAACTACTACTGGTCTTCCAGGGAATGATCAAAGGGTAGACTGTTTGAGAATCACTCCCATAGAGGAAAGTGCCAACGGTGACGGTTGTATTCATTCCCGATGCAATTTCTGTGTTTCATCAACACTCTGTTAGTCCACAGATTACAGAATGCCTCCACATGTGCATCGGAAACTACTACTCGTCTTCCAGTTCACGATCAATGCGTAGACTCTTTGAGAATTACTCCCAGGCCGGAAAGTGGGATTGGTTACTGTTGTATTCAATCCCGATGCAATTTCAGTGCTTCATTAACAGTCTGATAGCCCACAGATTACAGAATATCTCCAGATGTGCATCTGAAACTATTACTGGTTTTCCAGGGAACGATCAAAGCGTAGACTCTTTGAGACATTAGTCCCATGGAGGAAAGTGCGCATGGTGACTGTTGTAATCATTCCCGATGCAATTTCTGTGTTTCATCAAAACTCTGATAGTCCACAGATTACAGAAAGCCTCCAGATGTGCATCGGAAACTACTACTGGTCTTGCAGGGAACGATCAAAGCGTAGACTCTTAGAGACATTACTCCCATGGAGGAAAGTGGACATGGTGACTGTTGTATTCAATCAAGATTCAATTTCTGTGTTTCAGCAACACTCTGATAGTCCACAGATTACAGAATGCCCCGGATGTGCGTCGGAAACTACTACTGGTGTTCCAGGGAACGATCAAAGCGTAGACTGTTTGAGACATTACTCCCATTTAGGAAAGTGCGCATGGTGACTGTTGTATTCAATCCCGATGCAATATCTGTGTTTCATCAACACTCTGATAGTCCACAGATTACAGAATGCCTCCAGATGTGCATCGAAAACTACTACTGGTCTTCCAGGGAACGATCAAAGTGTAGACTGTTTGAGACATTACTCCCATGGAGGTAAGTGCGCATGGTGACTGTTGTATTCAATCCCGATGGAATTTCTGTGTTTCATCAACACTCTGATAGTCCACAGATTACATGATGCCACCTGATGTGCATCGGAAACTACTACTGGTCTTCCAGGGATCGATCAAATCGTAGACCGTTTGAGACGTTACTAACGTGGAGGAAAGTGCGCTTGGTGACTGTTGTATTCAATCCCGATGCAATTTCTGTGTTTCATCAACACTCTGATCCTCCACATATTACAGAATGCCACCAGATGTGCATCAGAAACTACTACTGGTTTTATAGGAAACGATCAAAGCGTAGACTCTTTTAGACATTACTCCCATGGAGGAAAGTGCGCATGGTGACTGTTGTATTCAATCCCGATGCAATTTCTGTGTTTCATCAACACTCTGATAGTCCACAGATTACAGAAAGCCTCCAGATGTGCATCGGAAACTACTACTGGTCTTCCAGGGAACGATCAAAGCGTAGACTGTTTGAGACATTACTGCCGTGGAGGAAAGTGCGCATGTTGACTGTTGTATTCAATCCCGATGCAATTTCTGTGTTTCATCAACACTCTGATAGTCCACAGATTACAGAATGCCTCCAGATGTGCATCGGAAACTACTACTGGTCTACCAGGGAACTATCAAAGCGTAGACTGTTTGAGACATTACTCCCATGGAGGAATGTGCGCATGGTGAGTGTTGTATTCAATCCCGATACAATTTCTGTGTTTCATCAACACTCTGATAGTCCACAGATTACAGGATGCCACCTGATGTGCATCGGAAACTACTACTGGTCTTCCAGGGATCGATCAAAGCGTAGACCGTTTGAGACGTTACTAACGTGGAGGAAAGTGCGCTTGGTAACTGTTGTATTCAATCCCGATGCAATTTTTGTGTTTCACAACACTCTGATAGTCCACAGATTATAGAATGCCTCCAGATGTGCATCGGAAACTACTACTGGTCTTCCAGGGAATGATCAAAGGGTAGACTGTTTGAGAATCACTCCCATAGAGGAAAGTGCGCATGGTGACTGTTGTATTCAATCCCGATGCAATTTCTGTGTTTCATCAACATTCTGCTAGTCCACAGATTACAGAATATCTCCAGATGTGCATCGGAAACTATTACTGGTTTTCCAGGGAACGATCAAATCGTAGACTCTTTGAGACATTAGTCCCATGGAGGAAAGTGCGCATGGTGACTGTTGTATTCATTCCCGATGCAATTTCTGTGTTTCATCAACACTCTGATAGTCCACAGATTACAGAAAGCCTCCAGATGTGCATCGGAAACTACTACTGGTCTTGCAGGGAACGATCAAAGCGTAGACTGTTAGAGACATTACTCCCATGGAGGAAAGTGCGCATGGTGACTGTTGTATTCAATCCCGATTCAATTTCTGTGTTTCAGCAACACTCTGATAGTCCACAGATAACAGAATGCCTCCAGATGTGCATCGGAAACTAGTTGTGGTCTTCCAGGGAACGATCTAAGCGTAGAATGTTTGAGACACTACTCTCATGGAGGAAAGTGCGCATGGTGACTGTTGTATTCAATACCGATGGAATTTCTGTGTTTCATCAACACTCTGATAGTCCACAGATTACAAAATGATACCAGCTGTGCATCGGAAACTACTACTGGTCTTCCAGGGAACGGCCAAAGCGTAAACTCTTTGAGACATTACTCCCATTGAGGAAGGTGACGGATGGTGACTGTTGTCTTCAATCCCGATGCAATTTCTGTGTTTCGTCAACACTCTGATACTCCACAGATTACAGAAGGTCTCCAGATGTGCATCGGAAACTACTACTGGTCTTCCAGGGAACGATCAAAACGTAGACTGTTTGAGACATTACTCCCAATGCAGGAAAGTGCGCATGGTGTCTGTTGCATTCAATTCCGATTCAATTTCTGTGTTTCATCAACAGTCTGATGGTCCACAGATTACAGAATGACACCAGATGTGCATCGGAAACTACTACTGGTTTCCAGGGAATGACCAATGCGTAGACCGTTTGAGAATTTCTCCCATGGAGGAAAGTGCGCATGGTGACTGTTGTGTTCAATCCCAATGCAATTTCTGTGTTTCATCAACACTCTGATAGTCCACAGATTACAGAATGCCACCAGATGTCCATCGGAAACTACTACTGGTCTTCCAGGGAACGATCAAAGCGTAGACTGTTAGAGACATTACTCCCGTGGAGGAAAGTGCGCATGGTGTCTTGTATTCAATCCCTATGCAATTTCTGTGTTTCACAACACTCTGATAGTCCACAGATTATAGAATGCATGCAGATGTGCATCGGAAACTACTACTGGTCTTCCAGGGAATGATCAAAGGGTAGACTGTTTGAGAATCACTCCCATAGAGGAAAGTGCGCACGGTGACGGTTGTATTCATTCCCGATGCAATTTCTGTGTTTCATCAACACTCTGTTAGTCCACCGATTACAGAATGCCTCCACATGTGCATCGGAAACTACTACTCGTCTTCCAGTTCACGATCAATGCGTAGACTCTTTGAGAATTACTCCCAGGCCGGAAAGTGGGATTGGTTACTGTTGTATTCAATCCCGATGCAATTTCAGTGCTTCATTAACAGTCTGATAGCCCACAGATTACAGAATATCTCCAGATGTGCATCTGAAACTATTACTGGTTTTCCAGGGAACGATCAAAGCGTAGACTCTTTGAGACATTAGTCCCATGGAGGAAAGTGCGCATGGTGACTGTTGTAATCATTCCCGATGCAATTTCTGTGTTTCATCAAAACTCTGATAGTCCACAGATTACAGAAAGCCTCCAGATGTGAATCGGAAACTACTACTGGTCTTGCAGGGAACGATCAAAGCGTAGACTCTTAGAGACTTTACTCCCATGGAGGAAAGTGGACATGGTGACTGTTGTATTCAATCCCGATTCAATTTCTGTGTTTGAGCAACACTCTGATAGTCCACAGATAACAGAATGCCACCAGATGTGCATCGGAAACCGGTTTTGGTCTTCCAGGGAACGATCAAAGCGTAGAATGTTTGAGACACTACTCTCATGGAGGGAAGTGCGCATGGTGACTGTTGTATTCAATACCGATGGAATTTCTGTGTTTCATCAACACTCTGATATTCCACAGATTACAAAATGATACCAGCTGTGCATTGGAAACTACTACTGGTCTTGCAGGTAACGATCAAAGCGTAGACTGTTAGAGACATTACTCCCACGAAGGAAAGTGCGCATGGTGACTGTTGTACTCAATCCCGATGCAATTTCTGTGTTTCACCAACACTCTGATAGTCCACAGATTACAGAATGCCCCGGATGTGCGTCGGAAACTACTACTGGTGTTCCAGGGAACGATCAAAGCGTAGACTGTTTGAGACATTACTCCCATGGAGGAATGTGCGCATGGTGACTGTTGTATTCAATCCCGATGCAATATCTGTGTTTCATCAACACTCTGATAGTCCACAGATTACAGAATGCCTCCAGATGTGCATCGAAAACTACTACTGGTCTTCCAGGGAACGATCAAAGTGTAGACTCTTAGAGATATTACTCCTATGGAGGTAAGTGCGCATGGTGACTGTTGTATTCAATCCCGATGGAATTTCTGTGTTTCATCAACACTCTGATAGTCCACAGATTACATGATGCCACCTGATGTGCATCGGAAACTACTACTGGTCTTCCAGGGATCGATCAAATCGTAGACCGTTTGAGACGTTACTAACGTGGAGGAAAGTGCGCTTGGTGACTGTTGTATTCAATCCCGATGCAATTTCTGTGTTTCATCAACACTCTGATCCTCCACATATTACAGAATGCCACCAGATGTGCATCAGAAACTACTACTGGTTTTATAGGAAACGATCAAAGCGTAGACTCTTTTAGACATTACTCCCATGGAGGAAAGTGCGCATGGTGACTGTTGTATTCAATCCCGATGCAATTTCTGTGTTTCATCAACACTCTGATAGTCCACAGATTACAGAAAGCCTCCAGATGTGCATCGGAAACTACTACTGGTCTTCCAGGGAACGATCAAAGCGTAGACTGTTTGAGACATTACTGCCGTGGAGGAAAGTGCGCATGTTGACTGTTGTATTCAATCCCGATGCAATTTCTGTGTTTCATCAACACTCTGATAGTCCACAGATTACAGAATGCCTCCAGATGTGCATCGGAAACTACTACTGGTCTACCAGGGAACTATCAAAGCGTAGACTGTTTGAGACATTACTCCCATGGAGGAATGTGCGCATGGTGACTGTTGTATTCAATCCCGATACAATTTCTGTGTTTCATCAACACTCTGATAGTCCACAGATTACAGGATGCCACCTGATGTGCATCGGAAACTACTACTGGTCTTCCAGGGATCGATCAAAGCGTAGACCGTTTGAGACGTTACTAACGTGGAGGAAAGTGCGCTTGGTAACTGTTGTATTCAATCCCGATGCAATTTTTGTGTTTCACAACACTCTGATAGTCCACAGATTATAGAATGCCTCCAGATGTGCATCGGAAACTACTACTGGTCTTCCAGGGAATGATCAAAGGGTAGACTGTTTGAGAATCACTCCCATAGAGGAAAGTGCGCATGGTGACTGTTGTATTCAATCCCGATGCAATTTCTGTGTTTCATCAACATTCTGCTAGTCCACAGATTACAGAATATCTCCAGATGTGCATCGGAAACTATTACTGGTTTTCCAGGGAACGATCAAATCGTAGACTCTTTGAGACATTAGTCCCATGGAGGAAAGTGCGCATGGTGACTGTTGTATTCATTCCCGATGCAATTTCTGTGTTTCATCAACACTCTGATAGTCCACAGATTACAGAAAGCCTCCAGATGTGCATCGGAAACTACTACTGGTCTTGCAGGGAACGATCAAAGCGTAGACTGTTAGAGACATTACTCCCATGGAGGAAAGTGCGCATGGTGACTGTTGTATTCAATCCCGATTCAATTTCTGTGTTTCAGCAACACTCTGATAGTCCACAGATAGCAGAATGCCTCCAGATGTGCATCGGAAACTAGTTGTGGTCTTCCAGGGAACGATCTAAGCGTAGAATGTTTGAGACACTACTCTCATGGAGGAAAGTGCGCATGGTGACTGTTGTATTCAATACCGATGGAATTTCTGTGTTTCATCAACACTCTGATAGTCCACAGATTACAAAATGATACCAGCTGTGCATCGGAAACTACTACTGGTCTTCCAGGGAACGGCCAAAGCGTAAACTCTTTGAGACATTACTCCCATTGAGGAAGGTGACGGATGGTGACTGTTGTCTTCAATCCCGATGCAATTTCTGTGTTTCGTCAACACTCTGATACTCCACAGATTACAGAAGGTCTCCAGATGTGCATCGGAAACTACTACTGGTCTTCCAGGGAACGATCAAAACGTAGACTGTTTGAGACATTACTCCCAATGCAGGAAAGTGCGCATGGTGTCTGTTGCATTCAATTCCGATTCAATTTCTGTGTTTCATCAACAGTCTGATGGTCCACAGATTACAGAATGACACCAGATGTGCATCGGAAACTACTACTGGTTTCCAGGGAATGACCAATGCGTAGACCGTTTGAGAATTTCTCCCATGGAGGAAAGTGCGCATGGTGACTGTTGTGTTCAATCCCAATGCAATTTCTGTGTTTCATCAACACTCTGATAGTCCACAGATTACAGAATGCCACCAGATGTCCATCGGAAACTACTACTGGTCTTCCAGGGAACGATCAAAGCGTAGACTGTTAGAGACATTACTCCCGTGGAGGAAAGTGCGCATGGTGTCTTGTATTCAATCCCTATGCAATTTCTGTGTTTCACAACACTCTGATAGTCCACAGATTATAGAATGCATGCAGATGTGCATCGGAAACTACTACTGGTCTTCCAGGGAATGATCAAAGGGTAGACTGTTTGAGAATCACTCCCATAGAGGAAAGTGCGCACGGTGACGGTTGTATTCATTCCCGATGCAATTTCTGTGTTTCATCAACACTCTGTTAGTCCACCGATTACAGAATGCCTCCACATGTGCATCGGAAACTACTACTCGTCTTCCAGTTCACGATCAATGCGTAGACTCTTTGAGAATTACTCCCAGGCCGGAAAGTGGGATTGGTTACTGTTGTATTCAATCCCGATCCAATTTCAGTGCTTCATTAACAGTCTGATAGCCCACAGATTACAGAATATCTCCAGATGTGCATCTGAAACTATTACTGGTTTTCCAGGGAACGATCAAAGCGTAGACTCTTTGAGACATTAGTCCCATGGAGGAAAGTGCGCATGGTGACTGTTGTAATCATTCCCGATGCAATTTCTGTGTTTCATCAAAACTCTGATAGTCCACAGATTACAGAAAGCCTCCAGATGTGAATCGGAAACTACTACTGGTCTTGCAGGGAACGATCAAAGCGTAGACTCTTAGAGACATTACTCCCATGGAGGAAAGTGGACATGGTGACTGTTGTATTCAATCCCGATTCAATTTCTGTGTTTGAGCAACACTCTGATAGTCCACAGATAACAGAATGCCACCAGATGTGCATCGGAAACCGGTTTTGGTCTTCCAGGGAACGATCAAAGCGTAGAATGTTTGAGACACTACTCTCATGGAGGGAAGTGCGCATGGTGACTGTTGTATTCAATACCGATGGAATTTCTGTGTTTCATCAACACTCTGATATTCCACAGATTACAAAATGATACCAGCTGTGCATTGGAAACTACTACTGGTCTTGCAGGTAACGATCAAAGCGTAGACTGTTAGAGACATTACTCCCACGAAGGAAAGTGCGCATGGTGACTGTTGTACTCAATCCCGATGCAATTTCTGTGTTTCACCAACACTCTGATAGTCCACAGATTACAGAATGCCCCGGATGTGCGTCGGAAACTACTACTGGTGTTCCAGGGAACGATCAAAGCGTAGACTGTTTGAGACATTACTCCCATGGAGGAAAGTGCGCATGGTGACTGTTGTATTCAATCCCGATGCAATATCTGTGTTTCATCAACACTCTGATAGTCCACAGATTACAGAATGCCTCCAGATGTGCATCGAAAACTACTACTGGTCTTCCAGGGAACGATCAAAGTGTAGACTGTTAGAGATATTACTCCCATGGAGGTAAGTGCGCATGGTGACTGTTGTATTCAATCCCGATGGAATTTCTGTGTTTCATCAACACTCTGATAGTCCACAGATTACATGATGCCACCTGATGTGCATCGGAAACTACTACTGGTCTTCCAGGGATCGATCAAATCGTAGACCGTTTGAGACGTTACTAACGTGGAGGAAAGTGCGCTTGGTGACTGTTGTATTCAATCCCGATGCAATTTCTGTGTTTCATCAACACTCTGATCCTCCACATATTACAGAATGCCACCAGATGTGCATCAGAAACTACTACTGGTTTTATAGGAAACGATCAAAGCGTAGACTCTTTTAGACATTACTCCCATGGAGGAAAGTGCGCATGGTGACTGTTGTATTCAATCCCGATGCAATTTCTGTGTTTCATCAACACTCTGATAGTCCACAGATTACAGAAAGCCTCCAGATGTGCATCGGAAACTACTACTGGTCTTCCAGGGAACGATCAAAGCGTAGACTGTTTGAGACATTACTCCCGTGGAGGAAAGTGCTCATGTTGACTGTTGTATTCAATCCCGATGCAATTTCTGTGTTTCATCAACACTCTGATAGTCCACAGATTACAGAAAGCCTCCAGATGTCCATCGGAAACTACTACTGGTCTTCCAGGGAACGATCAAAGCGAAGACTCTTTGAGACAATATTCCCGTGGGGGAAAGTGCGCATGGTGTCTGTTGTATTTAATCCCGATTCAATTTCTGTGTTTCATCATCACTCTGATAGTCCACAGATTACAGAATGCCACCTGATGTGCATCGGAAACTACTACTGGTCTTCCAGGGAGCGATCAAAGCGTAGACTGTTTGAGACATACCTCCCGTGGAGGAAAGTGCACATGGTGACTGTTGTGTTCAATCCCGATGCAATTTCTGTGTTTCATCAAAACTCTGGTAGTCCACAGTTTACAGAATGCCACCAGATGTGCATCGTAAACTACTACTGGTCTTCCAGAGAAAGATCAAAGCGTATAATGTTTGAGAATTACTCCCATGGAGGGAAGTGAATATGGTGACTGTTGTATTCAATCCCGATTCAATTTCTGTATTTCATCAACACTCTGATAGTCCACAGATTACAGAATGCCTCCAGATGTGCATCGGAAACTACTACTGGTGTTCCAGGGAACGATCAAAGCGTAGACTGTTTGAGGCATTACTCCCATGGAGGAAAGTGCGCATGGTGACTGTTGTATTCAATCCCGATGCAATTTCTGTGTTTCAATAACACTCTGATAGTCCACAGATTACAGAATGCCCTCAGATGCCCATCGGAAACTACTACTGGTCTTCCAGGGAACGATCAAAGCGTAGACTGTTTGAGACATTACTCCCATGGAGGAAAGTGCGCATTGTGACTGTTGTATTCAGTCCCGATGCAATTTCTGTGTTTCATCAACAGTCTGATAGTCCACAGATTACAGAATGCCTCCAGATGTGCATCGGAAACTACTACTGGTCTTCCAGGGAACGATCAAAGCGTAGACTGTTTGAGACATTACTCCCATGGAGGAAAGTTCTTATGGTGACTGTTGTATTCAATCCCGCTGCCATTTCTGTGTTTCATCAAAACTCTGGTAGTCCACAGGTTACAGAATGCCACCAGATGTGCATCGGAAGCAACTACTGGTCTTCCAGGGAACGATCAAAGCGTAGACTGTTTGAGACATTACTTCCATGGAGGAAAGTGCGCATGGTGACTTTTGTATTCAATCCCGATGCAATGTCTGTGTTTCATCAACACTCTGATAGTCCACAGATTACAGAATGCCCCGGATGTGCATCGGAAACTACTACTGGTGTTCCAGGGAACGATCAAAGCGTAGACTGTTTGAGACATTACTCCCATGGAGGAAAGTGCGCATGGTGACTTTTGTATTCAATCCCGATGCAATTTCTGTGTTTCATCAACACTCTGATAGTCCACAGATTACAGAATGCCTCCAGATGTGCATCGGAAACTACTACTGGTCTTCCAGGGAACGATCAAAGCGTAGACTGTTTGAGACATTACTCCCATGGAGGAAAGTGCGCATGGTGACTGTTGTATTCAATCCCGATGCAATTTCTGTGTTTCATCAACACTCTGATAGTCCACAGATTACAGGATGCCACCTGATGTGCAACGGAAACTACTACTGGTCTTCCAGGGATCGATCAAAGCGTAGACCGTTTGAGACGTTACTAACGTGGAGGAAAGTGCGCTTGGTAACTGTTGTATTCAATCCCGATGCAATTTCTGTGTTTCATCAACACCCTGATCCTCCACATATTACAGAATGCCACCAGATGTGCATCAGAAACTACTACTGGTCTTATAGGAAACGATCAAAGCGTAGACTCTTTGAGACATTACTCCCATGGAGGAAAGTGCGCGTGGAGACTGTTGTATTCTATCCCGATGCAATTTCTGTGTTTCATCAACACTGATAGTCCACAGATTACAGAATGCCTCCAGATGTGCTTCGGAAACTACTACTTGTCTTGCAGGTAACGATCAAAGCGTAGACTGTTAGAGACATTACTCCCATGGAGGAAAGTGCGCATGGTGACTGTTTTGTTCAATCCCGATGCAATTTCTGTGTTTCATCAACACTCTGATAGTCCACAGATTACAGAATGCCACCAGATGTCCATCGGAAACTACTACTGGTCTTCCAGGGAATGATCAAAGCGTAGACTGTTAGAGACATTACTCCCGTGGAGGAAAGTGCGCATGGTGACTGTTGTATTCAATCCCTATGCAATTTCTGTGTTTCACAACACTCTGATAGTCCACAGATTATAGAATGCCACCTGATGTGCATCGGAAACTACTACTGGTCTTCCAGGGAGCGATCAAAGCGTAGACTGTTTGAGACATACCTCCCGTGGAGGAAAGTGCACATGGTGACTGTTGTGTTCAATCCCGATGCAATTTCTGTGTTTCATCAAAACTCTGGTAGTCCACAGTTTACAGAATGCCACCAGATGTGCATCGTAAACTACTACTGGTCTTCCAGAGAAAGATCAAAGCGTATAATGTTTGAGAATTACTCCCATGGAGGGAAGTGAATATGGTGACTGTTGTATTCAATCCCGATTCAATTTCTGTATTTCATCAACACTCTGATAGTCCACAGATTACAGAATGCCTCCAGATGTGCATCGGAAACTACTACTGGTGTTCCAGGGAACGATCAAAGCGTAGACTGTTTGAGGCATTACTCCCATGGAGGAAAGTGCGCATGGTGACTGTTGTATTCAATCCCGATGCAATTTCTGTGTTTCAATAACACTCTGATAGTCCACAGATTACAGAATGCCCTCAGATGCCCATCGGAAACTACTACTGGTCTTCCAGGGAACGATCAAGGCGTAGACTGTTTGAGACATTACTCCCATGGAGGAAAGTGCGCATTGTGACTGTTGTATTCAGTCCCGATGCAATTTCTGTGTTTCATCAACAGTCTGATAGTCCACAGATTACAGAATGCCTCCAGATGTGCATCGGAAACTACTACTGGTCTTCCAGGGAACGATCAAAGCGTAGACTGTTTGAGACATTACTCCCATGGAGGAAAGTTCTTATGGTGACTGTTGTATTCAATCCCGCTGCCATTTCTGTGTTTCATCAAAACTCTGGTAGTCCACAGGTTACAGAATGCCACCAGATGTGCATCGGAAGCAACTACTGGTCTTCCAGGGAACGATCAAAGCGTAGACTGTTTGAGACATTACTTCCATGGAGGAAAGTGCGCATGGTGACTTTTGTATTCAATCCCGATACAATGTCTGTGTTTCATCAACACTCTGATAGTCCACAGATTACAGAATGCCCCGGATGTGCATCGGAAACTACTACTGGTGTTCCAGGGAACGATCAAAGCGTAGACTGTTTGAGACATTACTCCCATGGAGGAAAGTGCGCATGGTGACTTTTGTATTCAATCCCGATGCAATTTCTGTGTTTCATCAACACTCTGATAGTCCACAGATTACAGAATGCCTCCAGATGTGCATCGGAAACTACTACTGGTCTTCCAGGGAACGATCAAAGCGTAGACTGTTTGAGACATTACTCCCATGGAGGAAAGTGCGCATGGTGACTGTTGTATTCAATCCCGATGCAATTTCTGTGTTTCATCAACACTCTGATAGTCCACAGATTACAGGATGCCACCTGATGTGCAACGGAAACTACTACTGGTCTTCCAGGGATCGATCAAAGCGTAGACCGTTTGAGACGTTACTAACGTGGAGGAAAGTGCGCTTGGTAACTGTTGTATTCAATCCCGATGCAATTTCTGTGTTTCATCAACACCCTGATCCTCCACATATTACAGAATGCCACCAGATGTGCATCAGAAACTACTACTGGTCTTATAGGAAACGATCAAAGCGTAGACTCTTTGAGACATTACTCCCATGGAGGAAAGTGCGCGTGGAGACTGTTGTATTCTATCCCGATGCAATTTCTGTGTTTCATCAACACTGATAGTCCACAGATTACAGAATGCCTCCAGATGTGCTTCGGAAACTACTACTTGTCTTGCAGGTAACGATCAAAGCGTAGACTGTTAGAGACATTACTCCCATGGAGGAAAGTGCGCATGGTGACTGTTTTGTTCAATCCCGATGCAATTTCTGTGTTTCATCAACACTCTGATAGTCCACAGATTACAGAATGCCACCAGATGTCCATCGGAAACTACTACTGGTCTTCCAGGGAACGATCAAAGCGTAGACTGTTAGAGACATTACTCCCGTGGAGGAAAGTGCGCATGGTGACTGTTGTATTCAATCCCTATGCAATTTCTGTGTTTCACAACACTCTGATAGTCCACAGATTATAGAATGCCTCCAGATGTGCATCGGAAACTACTACTGGTCTTCCAGGGAATGATCAAAGGGTAGACTGTTTGAGAATCACTCCCATAGAGGAAAGTGCGCATGGTGACTGTTGTATTCAATCCCGATGCAATTTCTGTGTTTCATCAACACTCTGTTAGTCCACAGATTACAGAATGCGTCCAGATGTGCATCGGAAATTACTACTGGCCTTCCAGTTCACGATCAAAGCGTAGACTGTTTGAGAATTACTCCCAGGCCGGAAAGTGGGCTTAGTGACTGTTGTATTCAATCCCGATGCAATTTCTGTGCTTCATTAACAGTCTGATAGCCCACAGATTACAGAATATCTCCAGATGTGCATCGGAAACTATTACTGGTTTTCCAGGGTACGATCAAATCGTAGACACTTTGAGACATTAGTCCCATGGAGGAAAGTGCGCATGGTGACTGTTGTATTCATTCCCGATGCAATTTCTGTGTTTCATCAACACTCTGATAGTCCACAGATTACAGAAAGCCTCCAGATGTGCATCGGAAACTACTACTGGTCTTGCAGGGAACGATCAAAGCGTAGACTGTTAGAGACATTACTCCCATGGAGGAAAGTGCGCATGGTGACTGTTGTATTCAATCCCGATTCAATTTCTGTGTTTCAGCAACACTCTGATAGTCCACAGATAACAGAATGCCTCCAGATGTGCATCGGAAACTAGTTTTGGTCTTCCAGGGAACGATCAAAGCGTAGAATGTTTGAGACACTGCTCTCATGGAGGAAAGTGCGCATGGTGACTGTTGTATTTAATACCGATGGAATTTCTGTGTTTCATCAACACTCTGATAGTCCATAGATTACAAAATGATACCAGCTGTGCATCGGAAACTACTACTGGTCTTCCAGGGAACGGTCAAAGCGCAAACTCTTTGAGACATTACTCCCATTGAGGAAGGTGACGCATGGTGACTGTTGTATTCAATCCCGATGCAATTTCTCTGTTTCGTCAACACTCTGATACTCCACAGATTACAGAAGGTCTCCAGATGTGCATCGGAAACTACTACTGGTCTTCCAGGGAACGATCAAAACGTAGACTGTTTGAGACATTACTCCCAATGCAAGAAAGTGCGCATGGTGTCTGTTGCATTCAATTACGTTTCACTTTCTGTGTTTCATCAACAGTCTGATGGTCCACAGATTACAGAATGACACCAGATGTGCATCGGAAACTACTACTGGTCTTCCAGGGAACGATCAAAGCGTAGACTGTTTGAGACATTACTCCCATGGAGGAAAGTGCGCATGGTTTCTGTTGTATTCAATCCCGATGCAATTTCTGTGTTTCATCAACACTCTGATAGTCCAAAGATTACAGAAAGCCTCCAGATGTGCATCGGAAACTACTACTGGTCTTGCAGGGAACGATCAAAACATAGACTGTTAGAGACATTACTCCCAAGGAGGAAAGTGCGGATGATGACTGTTGTATTCAACCCTGATGCAATTTCTGTGTTTCATCAACACTCTGATAGTCCACAGATTACACAATGCATCCATATGTGCATCGGAACCTACTACTGGTCTTCCAGGGCACGATCAAAGCGTAGACTGTTTGAGACATTACTCCCAATGCAGGAAAGAGCGCATGGTGACTGTTGTTTTCAATCCTGATGAAATATCTGTGTTTCATCAACAATCTGATAGTCCACAGATTACAGAATATCTCCAGATGAGCATCGGTAACTACTACTGGTCTTCCAGGGAACGATCAAAGCGTAGACTGTTTGAGACATTACTCGCGTGGAGGAAAGTGCGCATGGTGACTGTTGTATTTAATCCCGATGCAATTTCTGTGTTTCACAACACTCTGATAGTCCACAGATTACAGAATGCCTCCAGATGTGCATCGGAAACTACTATTGGTCTTCCAGGGAATGATCAAAGCGTAGACTGTTAGAGAATTACTCCATGGAGGAAAGTGCGCATGGTGACTGTTGTATTCAATCTCGATGCAATTTCTGTGTTTCATCAATCTCTGATAGTGCACAGATTACAGAAAGCCTATAGATGTCCATCGGAAACTACTACTGGTCTTCCAGGGAACGATCAAAGCGTAGACTCTTTGAGACATTATTCCCATGCAGGAAAGTGCGCATGGTGACTGTTGTATTTAATCCCGATTCAATTTCTGTGTTTCATCAACACTCTGATAGTCCACAGATTACAGAATGCCTCGAGATGTTCATCGGAAACTACTACTGGTCTTCCTGGGAACGATAAAAGCGTAGACTATTTGAGACATTACTCCAAAGGAGGAAAGTGCGCATGGTGACTGTTGTATTCAATCCCGATGCAATTCCTGTGTTTCATCAACACTCAGTTAGTCCACAGATTTCAGAATGCCTCCAGATGTGCATCGGAAACTACTTCTGGTTTTCCAAGGAACGATCAAGACGTAGACTGTTTGAGACACTACTCCCATGGAAGAAAGTGTGCATGGTGACTGTTGTATTCAACCCCGATGCAATTTCTGTGTTTCACCAAAACTCTGATAGTCCACAGATTACAGAATGCCTCCAGATGTCCATCGGAAATTACTACTGGTCTTCCAAGGAACGATGAAAACGTAAACTCTTGGAGACATTTCTCACATGGAGGAATGTGCGCATGGTGACTGTTGTATTCAATCCCGATGCAATTTCTGTGCTTCATCAACACTCTGACACTCCACAGATTACAGAATGCCTCCAGATGTGCATCGGAAACTACTACTGGTCTTCCTGGGAACGATCAAAGCGTAGACTGTTTGAGACATTACTCCCGTGGAGGAAAGTGCGCATGTTGACTCTTCTATTCAATCCCGATGCAATTTCTGTGTTTCATCAACACTCTCATAGTCCACAGATTTCAGAATGCCTCCAGATGTGCATCGGAAACTACAACTAGTCTTCCAGGGAACGATCAAAGCGTAGACTGTTTGAGACATTACTGCCATGGAGGAAAGTGCGCATGGTGACTCTTGTATTCAATCCCGATGCAATATCTGTGTTTCATTAACAGTCTGATAGTCCACAGATTACAGAATATCTCCAGATGTGCATCGGAAACTACTATTGGTCTTCCAGGTAATGATCAAAGCTTAGACTGTTTAAGAATTACTTCATGGAAGAAAGTGCGCATGGTGACTGTTGTATTCAATCTCGATGCAATTTCTGTGTTTCATCAATCTCTGATAGTCCACAGATTACAGAATGCCTCCAGATGTGAATCGGAAACTACTACTGGTCTTCCAGGGCACGATCGAAGCGTAGAATGTTTGAGAATTACTCCCATGCAGGAAAGTGGGCTTGGTGACTGTTGTATTCAATCCAGATGCAATATCTGTGTTTCATTAACAGTCTGATAGTCCACAGACTACAGAATATCTCCAGATGTGCATCGGAAACTATTACTGGTTTTCCAGGGAACGATCAAAGCGTAGACTGTTTGAGACATTACTCCCATTGAGGAAAGTGCGCATGGTGATTGTTGTATTCAATCCCGATGCAATTTCTGTGTCTCATCAACACTCTGATAGTCCACAGATTACAGAAAACCTCCAGATGTGCATCGGAAACTACTACTAGTCTTCCAGGGAACGATCAAAGCGTAGACTGTTTGAGACATTACTCCCGTGGAGGAAAGTGCGCATGTTGACTGTTGTATTCAATCCCGATGCAATTTCTGTGTTTCATCAACACTCTGATAGTCCACAGATTACAGAAAGCCTATTGATGACCATCGGAAACTACTACTGGTCTTCCAGGGAACGATCAAAGCGTAGACTCTTTGAGACATTATTCCCGTGGAGGTAAGTGCGCATGGTGACTGCTGTATTTAATCCCGATTCAATTTCTGTGTTTCATCAACACTCTGATAGTCCACAGATTACAGAACGCCACCTGATGTGCATCGGAAACTACTACTGGTCTTCCAGGGAACGATCAAAGCGTAGACTCTTTGAGACATTATTCCTGTGGAGGAAAGTGCGCATGGTGACTGTTGTATTTAATCCCGATTCAATTTCTGTGTTTCATCAACACTCTGACACTCCACAGATTACAGAATGCCTCCAGATGTGCATCGGAAACTACTACTGGTCTTCCAGGGAACGATCAAAGCGTAGACTGTTTGAGACCTTACTCCCATGGAGGAAGGTGCACATGGGGAATGTTGTATTCAATCCCGATGCAATTTCTATGTTTCATCAACACTCTGATGGTCCACAGATTACAGAATGACACCAGATGTGAATCGGAAACTACTACTGGACTTCCAGGGAACGATCAAAGCGTAGACTGTTTGAGACATTACTCCCATGGAGGAAAGTGCGCATGGTGACTGTTGTATTCAATCCCGATGCAATTTCTGTGTTTCGTCAACACTCTGATAGTCCACAGATTACAGAAAGCCACCAGATGTCCATCGGAAACTATTACTGGTCTTAAAGGGAACGATCAAAGCGTAGACTGTTTGAGACATTACTCCCGTGGAGGAAAGTGCGCATGGTGACTGTTGTATTTAATCCCGATGCAATTTCTGTGTTTCACAACACTCTGATAGTCCACAGATTACAGAATGCCTCCAGATGTGCATCGGAAACTACTGTTGGTCTTCCAGGTAATGATCAAAGCGTAGACTGTTTGAGAATTACTTCATGGAGGAAAGTGCGCATGGTGACTGTTGTATTCAATCTCGATGCAATTTCTGTGTTTCATCAATCTCTGATAGTCCACAGATTACAGAATGCCTCCAGATGTTAATCGGAAAATACTACTGGTCTTCCAGGGAACGATCAAATCGAAGACTGTTTGAGACATACCGCCCGTGGAGGAAAGTGCGCATGGTGACTGTTGTGTTCAATCCCGATGCAATTTCTGTTTTTCATCAACACTCTGGTAGTCCACAGATTACAGAATGCCAGCAGATGTGCATCGGAAACTACTACTGGTCTTCCAGAGAACGATGAAAGCGTATAATGTTTCAGAATTACTCCCATGGAGGGAAGTGAATATGGTGACTGTTGTATTCAATCCCGATTCAATTTCTGTATTTCATCAACACTCTGATAGTCCACAGATTACAGAATGCCTCCAGATGTTCATCGGAAACTACTACTGGTCTTCCTGGGAACGATCAAAGCGTAGACTGTTTGAGACATTACTCCAAAGGACGAAAGTGCGCATGGTGACAGTTGTATTCAATCCCGATGCAATTCCTGTGTTTCATCAACACTCATTTAGTCCACAGATTTCAGAATGCCTCCAGATGTGCATCGGAAACTACTTCTGGTCTTCCAAGGAACGATCAAGACGTAGACTGTATGAGACACTACTCCCATGGAAGAAAGTGCGCATGGTGACTGTTGTATTCAATCCCGATGCAATTTCTGTGTATCACCAAAACTCTGATAGTCCACAGATTACAGAATGCCTCCAGATGTCCATCGGATATTACTACTGGTTTTCCAAGGAACGATGAAATCGTAAACTCTTGGAGACATTTCTCACATGGAGGAATGTGCGCATGGTGACTGTTGTATTCCATCCCGATGCAATTTCTGTGCTTCATCAACACTCTGACACTCCACAGATTACAGAATGCCTCCAGATGTGCATCGGAAACTACTACTGGTCTTCCAGGGAACGATCAAAGCGTAGACTGTTTGAGACCTTACTCCCGTGGAGGAAAGTGCACATGGTGAATGTTGTATTCAAGCCAGATGCAATTTCTGTGTTTCATCAACACTCTCATAGTCCACAGATTACAGAATGCCACCAAATGTCCATCGGAAACTACTACTGGTCATCCAGGGAACGATCAAAGCGTAGACTGTTTGAGACATTACTCCCGTGGATGAAAGTGCGCATGTTGACTCTTGTATTCAATCCCGATGCAATTTCTGTGTTTCATCAACACTCTCATAGTCCACAGATTTCAGAATGCCTCCAGATGTGCATCGGAAACTACTACTAGTCTTCCAGGGAACGATCAAAGCGTAGACTGTTTGAGACATTACTGCCATGGAGGAAAGTGCGCATGGTGACTCTTGTATTCAATCCCGATGCAATTTCTGTGTTTCTACTACACTCTGATAGTCCACAGATTTCAGAATGCCTCCAGATGTGCATCGGAAACTACTACTGGTCTTCCAGGGAACGATCGAAACGTAGACTGTTTGAGACCTTACTCCCATGGAGGAAAGTGCACATGGTGACTGATGTATTCAATCCCGATGCAATTTCTGTGTTTCATCAACCCTCTGATGGTCCACAGATTACAGAATGACACCAGATGTGCATCGGAAACTACTACTGGTCTTCCAGGGAACGATCAAAGCGTAGACTGTTTGAGACATTACTCCCATGGAGGAAAGTGCGCATGGTGACTGTTGTATTCAATCCCGATGCAATTTCTGTGTTTCATCAACATTCTGCTAGTCCACAGATTACAGAATATCTCCAGATGTGCATCGGAAACTATTACTGGTTTTCCAGGGAACGATCAAATCGTAGACTCTTTGAGACATTAGTCCCATGGAGGAAAGTGCGCATGGTGACTGTTGTATTCATTCCCGATGCAATTTCTGTGTTTCATCAACACTCTGATAGTCCACAGATTACAGAAAGCCTCCAGATGTGCATCGGAAACTACTACTGGTCTTCCAGGGACTGATCAAAGCGTAGACTCTTTGAGACATTACTTCCATGGAGGAAAGTGCGCATGGTGACTGTTGTATTCAATCCCGATGCAATTTCTGTGTTTCATTAACACTCTGATAGTCCACAGATTACAGAAAGCCTCCAGATGTCCATCGGAAACTACTACTGGTCTTCCAGGGAACGATCAAAGCGAAGACTCTTTGAGACATTATTCCCGTGGAGGAAAGTGCGCATGGTGACTGTTGTATTTAATCCCGATTCAATTTCTGTGTTTCATCAACACTCTGACACTCCACAGATTACAGAATGATTCCAGATGTGCATCGGCAACTACTACTGGTCTTCCAGGGAACGATCAAAGCGTAGACTGTTTGAGACCTTACTCCCATGGAGGAAAGTGCACATGGTGACTGATGTATTCAATCCCGATGCAATTTCTGTGTTTCATCAACACTCTGATGGTCCACAGATTACAGAATAACACCAGATGTGCATCGGAAACTACTACTGGTCTTCCAGGGAACGATCAAAGCGTAGACTGTTTGAGACATTACTCCCATGGAGGAAAGTGCGCATGGTGACTGTTGTATTCAATCCCGATGCAATTTCTGTGTTTCGTTAACACTCTGATAGTCCACAGATTACAGAATGCCACCAGATGTCCATCGGAAACTTCTACTGGTCTTAAAGGGAACGATCAAAGCGTAGACTGTTTGAGACATTACTCCCGTGGAGGAAAGTGCGCATGGTGACTGTTGTATTTAATCCCGATGCAATCTCTGTGTTTCACAACACTCTGATAGTCCACAGATTACAGAATGCCTCCAGATGTGCATCGGAAACTACTATTGGTCTTCCAGGTAATGATCAAAGTGTAGACTGTTTGAGAATTACTTCATGGAGGAAAGTGCGCATGGTGACTGTTGTATTCAATCTCGATGCAATTTCTGTGTTTCATCAATCTCTGATAGTCCACAGATTACAGAATGCCTCCAGATGTGAATCGGAAACTACTACTGGTCTTCCAGGGCACGATCGAAGCGTAGAATGTTTGAGAATTACTCCCATGCAGGAAAGTGGGCTTGGTGACTGTTGTATTCAATCCAGATGCAATATCTGTGTTTCATTAACAGTCTGATAGTCCACAGATTACAGAATGCCACCTGATGTGCATCGGAAACTACTACTGGTCTTCCAGGGAACGATCAAAGCGTAGACTGTTTGAGACTTACCTCCCGTGGAGGAAAGTGCGCATGGTGACTGTTGTGTTCAATCCCGATGCAATTTCTGTTTTTCATCAACACTCTGGTAGTCCACAGATTACAGAATGCCACCAGATGTGCATCGGAAACTACTACTGGTCTTCCAGAGAACGATCAAAGCGTATAATGTTTCAGAATTACTCCCATGGAGGGAAGTGAATATGGTGACTGTTGTATTCAATCCCGATTCAATTTCTGTATTTCATCAACACTCATTTAGTCCACAGATTTCAGAATGCCTCCAGATGTGCATCGGAAACTACTTCTGGTCTTCCAAGGAACGATCAAGACGTAGACTGTTTGAGACATTACTCCAAAGTAGGAAAGTGCACATGGTGACTGTTGTATTCAATCCCGATGCAATTCCTGTGTTTCATCAACACTCATTTAGTCCACAGATTTCAGAATGCCTCCAGATGTGCATCGGAAACTACTTCTGGTCTTCCAAGGAAAGATCAAGACGTAGACTGTTTGATACACTACTCCCATGGAAGAAAGTGCGCATGGTGACTGTTGTATTCAATCCCGATGCAATTTCTGTGTATCACCAAAACTCTGTTAGTCCACAGATTACAGAATGCCTCCAGATGTCCATCGGATATTACTACTGGTCTTCCAAGGAACGATGAAATCGTTAACTCTTGGAGACATTTCTCACATGGAGGAATGTGCGCATGGTGACTGTTGTATTCAATCCCGATGCAATTTCTGTGTTTCTACTACACTCTGATAGTCCACAGATTTCAGAATGCCTCCAGATGTGCATCGGAAACTACTACTGGTCTTCCAGGGAACGATCGAAACGTAGACTGTTTGAGACATTACTCCCATGGAGGAAAGTGCGCATGGTGACTGTTATATTCAATCCCGATGCAATTTCTGTGTTTCATCAACACTCTCATAGTCCACAGATTACAGAATTCCACTAGATGTCCATCGGAAACTACTACTGGCCATCCAGGGAACGATCAAAGCGTAGACTGTTTGAGACATTACTCCCGTGGAGGAAAGTGCGCATGTTGACTGTTGTATTCAATCCCGATGCAATTTCTGTGTTTCTTCAACACTCTGATAGTCCACAGATTGCAGAATATCTATAGATGTGCATCGGAAACTACTACTGGTCTTCCAGGGATCGATCAAAGCGTAGACTCTTTGAGACATTACTCCCATGGAGGAAAGTGCGCATGGTGACTGTTGTATTCAATCCCGATGCAATTTCTGTGTTTCATCAACACTCTGATAGTCCACAGATTACAGAAAGCCTCCAGATGTCCATCGGAAACTACTACTGGTCTTCCAGGGAACGATCAAAGCGAAGACTCTTTGAGACATTATTCCCGTGGAGGAAAGTGCGCATGGTGCCTGTTGTATTTAAAACCCGATTCAATTTCTGTGTTTCATCAACACTCTGACACTCCACAGATTACAGAATGCCTCCAGATATGCATCGGCAACTACTAATGGTCTTCCAGGGAACGATCAAAGCGTAGACTGTTTGAGACCTTACTCCCATGGAGGAAAGTGCACATGGTGACTGATGTATTCAATCCCGATGCAATTTCTGTGTTTCATCAACACTCTGATGGTCCACAGATTACAGAATGACACCAGATGTGCATCGGAAACTACTACTGGTCTTCCAGGGAACGATCAAATCGTAGACTGTTTGAGACATTACTCCAATGAAGGAATGTGCGCATGGTGACTGTTGTATTCATTCCCGATGCAATTTCTGTGTTTCATCAACACTCTGATAGTCCACAGATTACAGAATGCCACCAGATGTCCATCGGAAACTACTACTGGTCATCCTGGGAACGATCAAAGCGTAGACTCTTTGAGACATTATTCCTGTGGAGGAAAGTGCGCATGGTGACTGTTGTAATTAATCCCGATTCCTCCCATGGAGGAAAGTGCACATGGGGACTGTTGTATTCAATCCCGATGCAATATCTATGTTTCATCAACACTCTGATGGTCCACAGATTACAGAATGACACCAGATGTGCATCGGAAACTACTACTGGTCTTCCAGGGAACGATCAAAGCGTAGACTGTTTGAGACATTACTCTCATGGAGGAAAGTGCTCATGGTGACTGTTGTATTCAATCCCGATGCAATTTCTGTGTTTCGTCAACACTCTGATAGTCCACAGATTACAGAATGCCACCAGATGTCCATCGGAAACTACTACTGGTCTTAAAGGGAACGATCAAAGCGTAGACTGTTTGAGACATTACTCCCGTGGAGGAAAGTGCGCATGGTGACTGTTGTATTTAATCCCGATGCAATTTCTGTGTTTCACAACACTCTGATAGTCCACAGATTACAGAATGCCTCCAGATGTGCATCGGAAACTACTATTGGTCTTCCAGGGAATGATCAAAGCGTAGACTGTTTGAGAATTACTCCATGGAGGAAAGTGCGCATGGTGACTGTTGTATTCAATCTCGTTGCAATTTCTGTGTTTCATCAATCTCTGATAGTCCACAGATTACAGAATATCTCCAGATGTGCATCGGAAACTATTACTGGTTTTCCAGGGAACGATCAAAGCGTAGACTGTTTGAGACATTACTCCCATTGAGGAAAGTGCGCATGGTGACTGTTGTATTCAATCCCGATGCAATTTCTGTGTTTCATCAACACTCTGATAGTCCACAGATTACAGAAAGCCTCCAGATGTGCATCGGAAACTACTACTGGCCTTCCAGGGATCGATCAAAGCGTAGACTGTTTGAGACATTACTCCCGTGGAGGAAAGTGCGCATGTTGACTGTTGTATTCAATCCCGATGCAATTTCTGTGTTTCATCAACACTCTGATAGTCCACAGATTACAGAAAGCCTATAGATGTCCATCGGAAACTACTACTGGTGTTCCAGGGAACGATCAAAGCGTAGACTCTTTGAGACATTATTCCCGTGGAGGAAAGTGCGCATGGTGACTGTTGTATGTAATCCCGATTCAATTTCTGTGTTTCATCAACACTCTGATAGTCCACAGATTACAGAATGCCACCTGATGTGCATCGGAAACTACTACTGGTCTTCCAGGGAACGATCAAAGCGTAGACTGTTTGAGACATACCTCCCGTGGAGGAAAGTGCGCATGGTGACTGTTGTGTTCAATCCCGATGCAATTTCTGTTTTTCATCAACACTCTGGTAGTCCACAGATTACAGAATGCCACCAGATGTGCATCGGAAACTACTACTGGTCTTCCAGAGAACGATCAAAGCGTATAATGTTTCAGAATTACTCCCATGGAGGGAAGTGAATATGGTGACTGTTGTATTCAATCCCGATTCAATTTCTGTATTTCATCAACACTCTGATAGTCCACAGATTACAGAATGCCTCCAGATGTTCATCGGAAACTACTACTGGTCTTCCTGGGAACGATCAAAGCGTAGACTGTTTGAGACATTACTCCAAAGGAGGAAAGTGCGCATGGTGACTGTTGTATTCAATCCCGATGCAATTACTGTGTTTCATCAACACTCAGTTAGTCCACAGATTTCAGAATGCCTCCAGATGTGCATCGGAAACTACTTCTGGTCTTCCAAGGAACGATCATGACGTAGACTGTTTGAGACACTACTCCCATGGAAGAAAGTGCGCATGGTGACTGTTGTATTCAATCCCGATGCAGTTTCTGTGTTTCACCAAAACTCTGATAGTCCACAGATTACAGAATGCCTCCAGATGTCCATCGGAAATTACTACTGGTCTTCCAAGGAACGATGAAATCGTAAACTCTTGGAGACATTTCTCACATGGAGGAATGTGCGCATGGTGACTGTTGTATTCAATCCCGATGCAATTTCTGTGTTACATCAACACTCTCATAGTCCACAGATTACAGAATGCCACCAAATGTCCATCGGAAACTACTACTGGTCATCCAGGGAACGATCAAAGCGTAGACTGTTTGAGAATTACTCCCATGCAGGAATGTGCGCTTGGTGACTGTTGTATTATATCCCGATGCAATTTCTGTTTTTCATTAAAAGTCTGATAGTCCACAGATTACAGAATGCCTCCAGATGTCCATCGGAAATTACTACTGGTCTTCCAAGGAACGATGAAATCGTAAACTCTTGGAGACATTTCTCACATGGAGGAAAGTGCGCATGTTGACTGTTGTATTCAATCCCGATGCAATTTCTGTGTTTCTTCAACACTCTGATAGTCCACAGATTGCAGAATATCTATAGATGTGCATCAGAAACTACTACTGGTCTTCCAGGGATCGATCAAAGCGTAGACTCTTTGAGACATTACTCCCATGGAGGAAACTGCGCATGGTGACTGTTGTATTCAATCCCGATGCAATTTCTATGTTTCATCAACACTCTGATGGTCCGCAGATTACAGAATGACACCAGATGTGCATCGGAAACTACTACTGGTCTTCCAGGGAACGATCAAAGCTTAGACTGTTTGAGACATTACTCCCATGGAGGAAAGTGCGCATGGTGACTGTTGTATTCAATCCCGATGCAATTTCAGTGTTTCGTCAACACTCTGATTGTCCACAGATTACAGAATGCCACCAGATGTCCATCTAAAACTACTACTGGTCTTAAAGGGAACGATCAAAGCGTAGACTGTTTGAGACATTACTCCCGTGGAGGAAAGTGCGCATGGTGACTGTTGTATTTAATCCCGATGCAATTTCTGTGTTTCACAACACTCTGATAGTCCACAGATTACAGAATGCCTCCAGATGTGCATCGGAAACTACAATTGGTCTTCCAGGGAAAGATCAAAGCGTAGACTGTTTGAGACATTACTCCCATGGAGGAAAGTGCGCATGGTGACTGTTGTATTCAATCCCGATGCAATTTCTGTGTTTCATCAACACTCTGATAGTCCACAGATTACAGAATGCCTCCTGATGTGAATCGGAAACTACTACTGGTCTTCCAGGGCACGATCGAAGCGTAGAATGTTTGAGAATTACTCCCATGCAGGAAAGTGTGCTTGGTGACTGTTGTATTCAATCCAGATGCAATATCTGTGTTTCATTAACAGTCTGATAGTCCACAGATTACAGAATATCTCCAGATGTGCATCGGAAACTATTACTGGTTTTCCAGGGAACGATCAAAGCGTAGACTGTTTGAGACATTACTCCCATTGAGGAAAGTGAACATGGTGACTGTTGTATTCAATCCCGATGCAATTTCTGTGTTTCATCAACACTCTGATAGTCCACAGATTACAGAAAGCCTCCAGATGTGCATCGGAAACTACTACTGGTCTTCCAGGGAACGATCAAAGCGTAGACTGTTTGAGACATTACTCCCGTGGAGAATAGTGCGCATGTTGACTGTTGTATTCAATCCCGATGCAATTTCTGTGTTTCATCAACACTCTGATAGTCCACAGATTACAGAAAGCCTATAGATGTCCATCCGAAACTACTACTGGTCTTCCAGGGAACGATGAAAGCGTAGACTCTTTGAGACATTATTCCCGTGGAGGAAAGTGCGCATGTTGACTCTTGTATTCAATCCTCATGCAATTTCTGTGTTTCATCAACACTCTCATAGTCCACAGATTTCAGAATGCCTCCAGATGTGCATCGGAAACTACTACTAGTCTTCCAGGGAACGATCAAAGCGTAGACTGTTTGAGACATTACTGCCATGGAGGAAAGTGCGCATGGTGACTCTTGTATTCAATCCCGATGCAATTTCTGTGTTTCTTCAACACTCTGATAGTCCACAGATTGCAGAATATCTATGGATGTGCATCAGAAACTACTACTGGTCTTCCAGGGATCGATCAAAGCGTAGACTCTTTGAGACATTACTCCCATGGAGGAAACTGCGCTTGGTGACTGTTGTATTCAATCCCGATGCAATTTCTGTGTTTCGTCATCACTCTGATAGTCCACAGATTACAGAATGCCACCAGATGTCCATCTAAAACTACTACTGGTCTTAAAGGGAACGATCAAAGCGTAGACTGTTTGAGACATTACTCCCGTGGAGGGAAGTGCGCATGGTGACTGTTGTATTTAATCCCGATGAAATTTCTGTGTTTCACAACACTCTGATAGTCCACAGATTACAGAATGCCGCCAGATGTGCATCGGAAACTACAGTTGGTCTTCCAGGGAATGATCAAAGCGTAGACTGTTTGAGAATTACTCCATGGAGGAAAGTGCGCATGGTGACTGTTGTATTCAATCTCGATGCAATTTCTGTGTTTCATCAATCTCTGATAGTCCACAGATTACAGAATGCCTCCAGATGTGAATCGGAAACTACTACTGGTCCTCCAGGGCACGATCGAAGCGTAGAATGTTTAAGAATTACTCCCATGCAGGAAAGTGGGCTTGGTGACTGTTGTATTCAATCTAGATGCAATATCTGTGTTTCATTAACAGTCTGATAGTCCACAGATTACAGAATATCTCCAGATGTGCATCGGAAACTATTACTGGTTTTCCAGGGAACGATCAAAGCGTAGACTGTTTGAGACATTACTCCCATTGAGGAAAGTGCGCATGGTGACTGTTGTATTCAATCCCGATGCAATTTCTGTGTTTCATCAACACTCTGATAGTCCACAGATTACAGAAAGCCTCCAGATGTGCATCGGAAACTACTACTGGTCTCCCAGGGAACGATCAAAGCGTAGACTGTTTGAGACATTACTCCCGTGGAGAAAAGTGCGCATGTTGACTGTTCTATTCAATCCCGATTCAATTTCTGTGTTTCATCAACACTCTGATAGTCCACAGATTACAGTATGCCACCTGATGTGCATCGGAAACTACTACTGGTCTTCCAGGGAACGATCAAAGCGTAGACTGTTTGAGACATACCTCCCGTGGAGGAAAGTGCGCATGGTGACTGTTGTGTTCAATCCCGATGCAATTTCTGTTTTTCATCAACACTCTGGTAGACCACAGATTACAGAATGCCACCAGATGTGCATCGGAAATTACAACTGGTCTTCCAGAGAACGATCAAAGCGTATAATGTTTGAGAATTACTCCCATGGAGGGAAGTGAATATGGTGACTGTTGTATTCAATCCCAATTCAATTTCTGTATTTCATCAACACTCTGATAGTCCACAGATTACAGAATGCCTCCAGCTGTTCATCGGAAACTACTACTGGTCTTCCTGGGAACGATCAAAGCGTAGACTGTTTGAGACATTACTCCAAAGGAGGAAAGTGCGCATGGTGACTGTTGTATTCAATCCCGATGCAATTCCTGTGATTCATCAACACTCAGTTAGTCCACAGATTTCAGAATGCCTCCAGATGTGCATCGGAAACTACTTCTGGTCTTCCAAGGAACGATCAAGATGTAGACTGTTTGAGACACTACTCCCATGGAAGAAAGTGCGCATGGTGACTGTTGTATTCAATCCCGATGCAATTTCTGTGTTTCACCAAATCTCTGATAGTCCACAGATTACAGAATGCCTCCAGATGTCCATCGGAAATTACTACTGGTCTTCCAAGGAACGATGAAATCGTAAACTCTTGGAGACATTTCTCACATGGAGGAATGTGCGCATGGTGACTGTTGTATTCAATCCCGATGCAATTTCTGTGCTTCATCAACACTCTGACACTCCACAGATTACAGAATGCCTCCAGATGTGCATCGGAAACTACTACTGGTCTTCCAGGGAACGATCAAAGCGTAGACTGTTTGAGACCTTACTCCCATGGAGGAAAGTGCACATGGTGAAAGTTGTATTCAATCCAGATGCTATTTCTGTGTTTCATCAACACTCTCATAGTCCACAGATTACAGAATGCCACCAAATGTCCATCGGAAACTACTACTGGTCATCCAGGGAACGATCAAAGCTAGACTGTTTGAGACATTACTCCCGTGGAGGAAAGTGCGCATGTTGACTCTTGTATTCAATCCCGATGCAATTTCTGTGTTTCATCAACACTCTCATAGTCCACAGATTTCAGAATGCCTCCAGATGTGCATCGGAAACTACTACTAGTCTTCCAGGGAACGATCAAAGCGTAGACTGTTTGAGACATTACTGCCATGGAGGAAAGTGGGCATGGTGACTCTTGTATTCAATCCCGATGCAATTTCTGTGTTTCTACAACACTCTGATAGTCCACAGATTTCAGAATGCCTCCAGATGTGCATCGGAAACTACTACTGGTCTTCCAGGGAACGATCGAAACGTAGACTGTTTGAGACATTACTCCCATGGAGGAAACTGCGCATGGTGACTGTTGTATTCAATCCCGATGCAATTTCTGTGTTTCATCAATCTCTGATAGTCCACAGATTACAGAATGCCTCCAGATGTGCATCGGAAACTACTACTGTTCTTCCAGGACACGATCGAAGCGTAGAATGTTTGCGAATTACTCCCATGCAGGAAAGTGGGCTTGGTGACTGTTGTATTCAATCCCGATGCAATATCTGTGTTTCATTAACAGTCTGATAGTCCACAGATTACAGAATATCTCCAGATGTGCATCGGAAACTACTTCTGGTCTTCCAAGGAACGATCAAGACGTAGACTGTTTGAGACACTACTCCCATGGAAGAAAGTGCGCATGGTGACTGTTGTATTCATTCCCGATGCAATTTCTGTGTTTCACCAAAACTCTGATAGTCCACAGATTACAGAATGCCTCCAGATATCCATCGGAAATTACTACTGGTCTTCCAAGGAACGATGAAATCGTAAACTCTTGGAGACATTTCTCACATGGAGGAATGTGCGCATGGTGACTGTTGTATTCAATCCCGATGCAATTTCTGTGCTTCATCAACACTCTGACACTCCACAGATTACAGAATGCCTCCAGATGTTCATCGGAAACTACTACTGGTCTTCCAGGGAACGATCAAAGCGTAGACTGTTTGAGACCTTACTCCCATGGAGGAAAGTGCACATGGTGAATGTTGTATTCAATCCAGATGCAATTTCTGTGTTTCATCAACACTCTCATAGTCCACAGATTACAGAATGCCACCAAATGTCCATCGGAAACTACTACTGGTCATCCAGGGAACGATCAAAGCGTAGACTGTTTGAGACATTACTCCCGTGGAGGAAAGTGCGCATGTTGACTCTTGTATTCAATCCCGGTGCAATTTCTGTGTTTCATCAACACTGTCATAGTCCACAGATTTCAGAACGCCTCCAGATGTGCATCGGAAACTACTACTAGTCTTCCAGGGAACGATCAAAGCGTAGACTGTTTGAGACATTACTGCCATGGAGGAAAGTGCGCATGGTGAATCTTGTATTCAATCCCGATGCAATTTCTGTGTTTCTACAACACTCTGATAGTCCACAGATTTCAGAATGCCTCCAGATGTGCATCGGAAACTACTACTGGTCTTCCAGGGAACGATCGAAACGTAGACTGTTTGAGACATTACTCCCATGGAGGAAACTGCGCATGGTGACTGTTGTATTCAATCCCGATGCAATTTCTGTGTTTCATCAACACTCTGATAGTCCACAGATTACAGAAAGCCTCCAGATGTCCATCGGAAACTACTACTGGTCTTCCAGGGAACGATCAAAGCGAAGACACTTTAAGACATTATTCCCGTGGAGGAAAGTGCGCATGGTGACTGTTGTATTTAATCCCGATTCAATTTCTGTGTTTCATCAACACTCTGACACTCCACAGATTACAGAATGCCTCCAGATGTGCATCGGAAACTACTACGGGTCTTCCAGGGAACGATCAAAGCGTAGACTGTTTGAGACCTTACTCCCATGGAGGAAAGTGCACATGGTGACTGTTGTATTCAATCCCGATTCAATTACTGTGTTTCATCAACACTCTGACACTCCACAGATTACAGAATGCCTCCAGATGTGCATCGGAAACTACTACTGGTCTTCCAGGGAACGATCAAAGCGTAGACTGTTTGAGACCTTACTCCCATGGAGGAAAGTGCACATGGGGACTGTTGTATTCAATCCCGATGCAATTTCTATGTTTCATCAACACTCTGATGGTCCACAGATTACAGAATGACACCAGATGTGCATCGGAAACTACTACTGGTCTTGAAGGGAACGATCAAATCGTAGACTGTTTGAGACATTACTCCCATGGAGGAAAGTGCGCATCGTGACTGTTGAATTCAATCCCGATGCAATTTCTGTGTTTCATCAATCTCAGATGGTCCACAGATTACAGAATGCCTCCAGATGTGCATCGGAAACAACTACTGGTCTTCCACGGCACTATCGAAGCGTAGAATGTTTGAGAATTACTCGCATGCAGGAAAGCGGATGCAATTTCTGTGTTTCATCAACACTCTCATAGTCCACAGATTTCAGAATGCCACCAGATGTCCATCGGAAACTACTACTGGTCATCCAGGGAACGATCAAATCGTAGACTGTTTGAGACATTACTCCCAATGCAGAAAGTGCGCATGGTGACTGTTGTGTTCAATCCCAATGCAAATTCTGTGTTTCATCAACAGTCTGATGGGCCACGAATTACAGAATGACACCAGATGTGCATTGGAAACTACTACTGGTCTTCCAGGGAACGATCAAAGCGTAGACTGTTTGAGACATTACTGCCATGAAGGAAAGTGCGCATGGTGACTCTTGTATTCAATCCCGATGCAATTTCTGTGTTCCTACAACACTCTAATAGTCCACAGATTTCAGAATGCCTCCAGATGTGCATCGGAAACTACTACTGGTCTTCCAGGGAACGATCGAAACGCAGACTGTTTGAGACATTACTCCCATGGAGGAAAGTGCGCATGGTGACTGTTGTATTCAATCCCGATGCAATTTCTGTGTTTCTACAACACTCTGATAGTCCACAGATTTCAGAATGCCTCCAGATGTGCATCGGAAACTACTACTGGTCTTCCAGGGAACGATCGAAACGTAGACTGTTTGAGACATTACTCCCATTGAGGAAAGTGCGCATGGTGACTGTTGTATTCAATCCCGATGCAATTTCTGTGTTTCATCAACACTCTCATAGTCCACAGATTACAGAATGCCACTAGATGTCCATCGGAAACTACTGGTGGTCATCCAGGGAACGATCAAAGCGTAGACTGTTTGAGACATTACTCCCGTGGAGGAAAGTGCGCATGTTGACTCTTGTATTCAATCCCGATTCAATTTCTGTGTTTCATCAACACTCTCATAGTCCACAGATTTCAGAATGCCTCCAGATGTGCATCGGAAACTACTACTAGTCTTCCAGGGAACGATCAAAGCGTAGACTGTTTGAGACCTTACTCCCATGGAGGAAAGTGCACATGGGGACTGTTGTATTCAATCCCGATGCAATTTCTATGTTTCGTCAACACTCTGATGGTCCACAGATTACAGAATGACACCAGATGTGCATCGGAAACTACTACTGGTCTCCCAGGGAACGATCAAAGCGTAGACTGTTTGAGACATTACTCCCGTGGAGGAAAGTGCGCATGGTGACTGTTGTATTAAATCCCGATTCAAAATCTGTGTTTCATCAACAGTCTGATGGGCCACAGATTACAGAATGCCTCCAGACGTGCATCGGAAACTACTACTGATCTTCCAGGGCACGATCAAATCGTAGACTGTTTGAGACATTACTCCCAATGCAGGAAAGTGCGCATGGTGACTGTTGTGTTCAATCCCGATGCAAATTCTGTGTTTCATCAACAGTCTGATGGGCCACAAATTACAGAATGACACCAGATGTGCATTGGAAACTACTACTGGTCTTCCAGGGAACGATGAAAGCGTAGACTGTTTGACACATTACTCCCATGGAGGAAAGTGCGCTTGGTGACTGTTGTATTCAATGCCGATGCAATTTCTGTGTTTCATCAACACTCTGAAAGTCCACAGATTACAGAATGCCTCCAGATGTGCATCGGAAACTACTACTGGTCTTCCAGAGAACGATCAAAGCGTAGACTGTTTGAGACATTATTCCCAAGGAGGAAAGTGCGCATGGTGACAGTTGTATTCAATCCCGATGCAATTTCTGTGTTTCATCAACACTCTGATAGTCCACAGATTACAGAATGCCTCCAGACGTGCATCGGAAACTACTACTGTTCTCCAGGGAACAATCAAAACGTAGACTGTTTGAGACATTACTCCCGTGGAGGAATGTGCACATGTTGTCTGTTGTATTCAATCCCCATGCAATTTCTGTGTTTCTTCAACATTCTGATAGTCCACAGATTGCAGAATATCTATAGATGTGCATCGGAAACTACTACTGGTCTTCCAGGGAACGATCAAAGCGTAGACTGTTTGAGACATTACTCCCATGGAGGAAACTGCGCTTGGTGACTGTTGTATTCAATCGCGATGCAATTTCTGTGTTTCACCAACACTCTGATAGTCCACAGATTACAGAATGCCTCCAGATGTCCATTGGAAATTACTACTCGTCTTCCAGGGAACGATCAAATCGTAAACTCTTGGAGACATTACTCCCATGGAGGTATGTGCGCATGGTGACTGTTGTATTCAATCCCGATGCAATTTCTGTGTTTCGTCAACACTCTGATACTCCAAAGATTACAGAATGCCTCCAGATGTGCATCGGAAACTACTACTGGTCTTCCAGGAAACGATCAAAGCGTAGAGGGTTTGAGACATTACTCCCATGGAGGAAAGTGCGCATGGTGACTGTTGTATTCAATCCCGATGCAATTTCTGTGTTTCATCAACACTCTCATAGTCCACAGATTACAGAATGCCTCCAGATGTGCATCGGAAACTACTACTGGTCTTCCAGGGCACGATCAAAACGTAGACTGTTTGAGGCATTACTCCCAATGCAGGAAAGTGCGCATGGTGACTGTTGTATTCAATCCCGATTCAATTGCCGTATTTCATCAACACTCTGATAGTCCACAGATTACAGAATGCCACCTGATGTGCATCGCAAACTACTACTGGTCTTCCAGGGAACGATCAAAGCGTAGACTGTTTGAGACATACCTCCCGTGGAGGAATGAGCGCATGGTGACTGTTGTATTCAATCCCGATGCAATTTCTGTATTTCATCAACACTCTGACACTCCACAGATTACAGAATGCCTCCAGATGTGCATCGGAAACTACTACTGGTCTTCCAGGGAACGATCAAAGCGTAGACTGTTTGAGACATTACTCCAATGGAGGAATGGGCGCATGGCGACTGTTGTATTCAATCCCGATGCAATATCTGTGTTTCATCAACACTCTGATAGTCCACAGATTACAGAATGCCACCAGATGTCCATCGGAAACTACTACTGGTCTTCCAGGGAACGATCAAAGCGTAGACTCTTTGAGACATTACTCCCATGGAGGAAACTGCGCATGGTGACTGTTGTATTCAATCCCGACGCAATTTCTGTGTTTCACCAACACTCTGATTGTCCACAGATTACAGAATGCCTCCAGATGTCCATCGGAAAATACTACTGGTCTTCCAGGGAACGATCAAATCGTAAACTCTTGGAGACATTACTCCCATGTCGCAATGTGCGCTGGTGGCTGTTGTATTCAATCCCGATGCAATTTCTGTGTTTTATCAATCTCTGATGGTCCACAGATTACAGAATGCCTCCAGATGTGCATCGGAAACAACTACTGGTCTTCCACGGCACGATCGAAGCGTAGAATGTTTGAGAATTACTCGCATGCAGGAAAGTGGGCTTAATGACTGTTGTATTCAATCCCGATGCAATATCTGTGTTTCATTAACAGACTGATTGTCCACAGATTACAGAATATCTCCAAATGTGCATCGGAAACTATTACTGGTTTTCCAGGGAACGATCAAAGAGTAGACTGTTTGAGACATTACTCCCATGGAGGAAAGTGCGCATGGTGACTGTTGTATTCAATCCCGATTCAATTGCCGTATTTCATCAACACTCTGATAGTCCACAGATTACAGAATGCCACCTGATGTGCATCGCAAACTACTACTGGTCTTCCAGGGAACGATCAAAGCGTAGACTGTTTGAGACATACCTCCCGTGGAGGAATGAGCGCATGGTGACTGTTGTATTCAATCCCGATGCAATTTCTGTATTTCATCAACACTCTGACACTCCACAGATTACAGAATGCCTCCAGATGTGCATCGGAAACTACTACTGGTCTTCCAGGGAACGATCAAAGCGTAGACTGTTTGAGACCTTACTCCCATGGAGGAAAGTGCACATGGTGACTGTTGTATTCAATCCCGATGCAATTTCTGTGTTTCATCAACACTCTGATGGTCCACAGATTACAGAATGACACCAGATGTGCATCGGAAACTACTACTGGTCTTCCAGGGAACGATCAAAGCGTAGACTGTTTGAGACATTACTCCCATGGAGGAAAGTGCACATGGTGACTGTTGTATTCAATCCGGATGCAATTTCTGTGTTTCATCATCACTCTCATAGTCCACAGATTACAGAATGCCACCAGCTGTCCATCGGAAACTACTACTGGTCATCCAGGAAAGATCAAAGCGAAGACTGTTTGAGACATTACTCCCGTGGAGGAAAGTGCGCATGTTGACTGTTGTATTCAATCCCGATGCAATTTCTGTGTTTCATCAACACTCTGATAGTCCACAGATTACAGAATGCCTCCAGACGTGCATTGGAAACTACTACTGGTCTTCCAGGGAACGATCAAAACGTAGACTGTTTGAGACATTACTCCCATGGAGGAAACTGCGCTTGGTGACTGTTGTATTCAATCCCGATGCAATTTCTGTATTTCACCAACACTCTGATAGTCCACAGATTACAGAATGCCTCCAGATGTCCATTGGAAACTACTACTCGTCTTCCAGGGAACGATCAAATCGTAAACTCTAGGAGACATTACTCCCATGGAGGAATGTGCGCATGGTGACTGTTGTATTCAATCCCGATGCAATTTCTGTGTTTCATCAACACTCTGATACTCCACAGATTACAGAATGAATCCAGATGTGCATCGGAAACTACTACTGGTCTTCCAGGAAACGATCAAAGCGTAGACGGTCTGAGACATTACTCCCTTGGAGGAAAGAGCGCATGGTGACTGTTGTATTCAATCCCGATGCAATTTCTGTGTTTCATCAACACTCTGACACTCCACAGATTACAGAATGCCTCCAGATGTGCATCGGAAACTACTACTGGTCTTCCAGGGAACGATCAAAGCGTAGACTGTTTGAGACCTTACTCCCATGGAGGAAAGTGCACATGGTGACTGTTGTATTCAATCCCGATGCAATTTCTGTGTTTCATCAACACTCTGATAGTCCACATGTTACAGAATGCCACCACATGCCCATCGGAAACTACTACTGGTCTTCCAGGGAACGATCTAAGCGTAGACTGTTTGAGACATTACTCCCGTGGAGGAAAGTGCGCATGTTGACTGTTGTATTCAATCCCGATGCAATTTCTGTTTTTCTTCAACACTCTGATAGTCTACAGATTGCAGAATATCTATAGATGTGCATCGGAAACTACTACTGGTCTTCCAGGTAACGATCAAAGCGTAGACTGTTTGAGACATTACTCCCATGGAGGAAACTGCGCATGGTGACTGTTGTATTTAATCCCGATGCAATTTCTGTGTTTCGTCAACACTCTGATAGTCCACAGTTTACAGAAAGCCTCCAGATGTGCATTGGAAACTACTACTGGTCTTGCAGGGAACGATCAAATCGTAGACTGTTTGAGACATTACTCCCATGGAGGAAAGTGCGCATGATAACTGATGTATTCAATCCCGAGGCAATTTCTGTGTTGCATCAACACTCTGATCGTCCCCAGATTACAGAAAGCCTCCAGATATGCATTGGAAACTACTACTGGTCTTGCAGGTAACGATCAAAGCGTAGACTGTTAGATACATTACTCCCATGGAGGAAAGTGCGCGTGGTGACTGTTGTATTCAATCACGATGCAATTTCTGTGTTTCTTCAACACTCTGATAGTCCACAGATTACAGAATGCCACCAGATGTGCATCGGAAACTACTACTGGTCATCCAGGGAACGATCAAAGCGTAGACTGTTTGAGACATTACTCCCGTGGAGGAAAGTGCGCATGTTGACTCTTCTATTCAATCCCGATGCAATTTCTGTGTTTCATCAACACTCTCATAGTCCACAGATTTCAGAATGCCTCCAGATGTGCATCGGAAACTACTACTAGTCTTCCAGGGAACGATCAAAGCGTAGACTGTTTGAGACATTACTGCCATGGAGGAAAGTGCGCATGGTGACTCTTGTATTCAATCCCGATGCAATTTCTGTGTTTCTACAACACTCTGATAGTCCACAGATTTCAGAATGCCTCCAGATGTGCATCGGAAACTACTACTGGTCTTCCAGAGAACGATCGAAACGTAGACTGTTTGAGACATTACTCCCATGGAGGAAAGTGCTCATGGTAACTGTTGTATTCAATCCCGATGCAATTTCTGTGTTTCATCAACACTCTCATAGTCCACAGATTACAGAATGCCACTAGATGTCCATCGGAAACTACTACTGGTCATCCAGGGAACGATCAAAGCGTAGACTGTTTGAGACATTACTCCCGTGGAGGAAAGTGTGCATGTTGACTGTTGTATTCAATCCCGATGCAATTTCTGTGTTTCTTCAACACTCTGATAGTCCACAGATTGCAGAATATCTATAGATGTGCATCAGAAACTACTACTGGTCTTCCAGGGATCGATCAAAGCGTAGACTCTTTGAGACATTACTCCCATGGAGGAAACTGCGCATGGTGACTGTTGTATTCAATCCCGATGCAATTTCTGTGTTTCATCAATCTCTGATAGTCCACAGATTACAGAATGCCTCCAGATGTGCATCGGAAACTACTACTGTTCTTCCAGGGCATGATCGAAGCGTAGAATGTTTGCGAATTACTCCCATGCAGGAAAGTGGGCTTGGTGACTGTTGTATTCATTCCCTATGCAATATCTGTGTTTCATTAACAGTCTGATAGTCCACAGATTACAGAATATCTCCAGATGTGCATCGGAAACTATTACTGGTTTTCCAGGGAACGATCAAAGCGTAGACTGTTTGAGACATTACTCCCATGGAGGAAAGTGCGCATGGTGACTGTTGTATTCAATCCCGATGCAATTACTGTGTTTCATCAACACTCTGATAGTCCACAGATTACAGAAAGCCTCCAGATGTCCATCGGAAACTATTACTGGTCTTCTAGGGAACGATCAAAGCGAAGACACTTTAAGACATTATTCCCGCGGAGGAAAGTGCGCATGGTGACTGTTGCATTTAATCCCGATTCAATTTCTGTGTTTCATCAACACTCTGACACTCCACAGATTACAGAAAGCCTCCAGATGTGCATCGGAAACTACTACTGGTCTTCCAGGGAACGATCAAAGCGTAGACTGTTTGAGACCTTACTCCCATGGAGGAAAGTGCACATGGTGACTGTTGTATTCAATTCCGATGCAATTTCTGTGTTTCATCAACACTCTGATGGTCCACAGATTACAGAATGACACCAGATGTGCATCGGAAACTACTACTGGTCTTCCAGGGAACGATCAAATCGTAGAATGTTTGAGACATTACTCCAATGGAGGAATGTGCGCATGGTGACTGTTGTATTCAATCCCGATGCAATTTCTGTGTTTCATCAACACTCTGATAGTCCACAGATCACAGAATGCCACCAGATGTCCATCGGAAACTACTACTGGTCTTCCAGGGAACGATCAAAGCGTAGACTCTTTGAGACATTATTCCTGTGGAGGAAAGTGCGCATGGTGACTGTTGTATTTAATCCCGATTCAATTTCTGTGTTTCATCAACACTCTGACACTCCACAGATTACAGAATGCCTCCAGATGTGCATCGGAAACTACTACTGGTCTTCCAGGGAACGATCAAAGCGTAGACTGTTAGAGACCTTACTCCCATGGAGGAAAGTGCACATGGGGACTGTTGTATTCAATCCCGATGCAATTTCTATGTTTCATCAACACTCTGATGGTCCACAGATTACAGAATGACACCAGATGTGCATCGGAAACTACTACTGGTCTTCCAGGGAACGATCAAAGCGTAGACTGTTTGAGACATTACTAACGTGGAAGAAACTGCGCATGGTGACTGTTGAATTCAATCCCGATGCAATTTCTGTGTTTCATCAACAGTCTGATAGTCCACAGATTACAGAATGCCTAAAGATGTGCATCGGAAACTACTAATGATCTTACACGGCACGATCGAAGCGTAGAATGTTTGAGAATTACTCGCATGCAGGAAAGTGGGCTTGGTGACTGTTGTATTCAATCCGGATGCAATTTCTGTGTTTCATCAACACTCTCATAGTCCACAGATTACAGAATGCCTCCAGATATCCATCGGAAATTACTACTGGTCTTCCAGGGAACGATCAAATCGTAAACTCTTGGAGACATTACTCCCATGGAGGAATGTGCGCATGGATACTGTTGTATTCAATCCCGATACAATTTATGTGTTTCATCAATCTCAGATGGTCCACAGATTACAGAATGCCTCCAGATGTGCATCGGAAACAACTACTGGTCTTCCACGGCACGATCGAAGCGTAGAATGTTTGAGAATTACTCGCATGCTGGAAAGCGGATGCAATTTCTGTGTTTCATCAACACTCTCATAGTCCACAGATTGCAGAATGCCACCAGATGTCCATCGGAAACTACTACTGGTTATCCAGGGAACGATCTAAGCGTAGACTGTTTGAGACATTACCCCCAATGCAGGAAAGTGCGCATGGTGACTGTTGTATTCAATCCCGATGCAAAATCTGTGTTTCATCAACAGTCTGATGGGCCACAGATTACAGAATGCCTCCAGACGTGCATCGGAAACTTCTACTGATCTTCCAGGGCACGATCAAATCGTAGACTGTTTGAGACATTACTCCCAATGCAGGAAAGTGCGCATGGTGACTGTTGTGTTCAATCCCGATGCAAATTCTGTGTTTCATCAACAGTCTGATGGGCCACAAATTACAGAATGACACCAGATGTGCATTGGAAACTACTACTGGTCTTCCAGGGAACGATCAAAGCGTAGACTGTTTGAGACATTACTCCCATGGAGGAAATTGCGCTTGGTGACTGTTGTATTCAATCCCGATGCAATTTCTGTGTTTCATCAACACTCTGATAGTCCACAGATTACAGAATGCCTCCAGATGTGCATCGGAAACTACTACTGGTCTTCCAGAGAACGATCAAAGCGTAGACTGTTTGAGACATTACTCCCAAGGAGGAAAGTGCGCATGGTAACTGTTGTATTCAATCCCGATGCAATTTCTGTGTTTCATCAACACTCTGATAGTCCACAGATTACAGAATGCCTCCAGACGTGCATCGGAAACTACTACTGTTCTCCAGGGAACGATCAAAACGTAGACTGTTTGAGACATTACTCCCGTGGAGGAATGTGCGCATGTTGTCTGTTGTATTCAATCCCCATGCAATTTCTGTGTTTCTTCAACACTCTGATAGTCCACAGATTGCAGAATATCTATAGATGTGCATCGGAAACTACTACTGGTCTTCCAGAGAACGATCAAAGCGTAGACTGTTTGAGACATTACTCCCATGGAGGAAACTGCGCTTGGTGACTGTTGTATTCAATCCCGATGCAATTTCTGTGTTTCACATACACTCTGATAGTCCACAGACTACTGAATGCCTCCAGATGTCCATTGGAAATTACTACTCGTCATCCAGGGAACGATCAAATCGTAAACTCTTGGAGACATTACTCCCATGGAGGTATGTGCGCATGGTGGCTATTGTATTCAATCCCGATGCAATTTCTGTGTTTCATCAACACTCTGATGCTCCACAGATTACAGAATGCCTCCAGATGTGCATCGGAAACTACTACTGGTCTTCCAGGAAACGATCAAAGCGTAGACGGTTTGAGACATTACTCCCATGGAGGAAAGTGCGCATGGTGACTGTTGTATTCAATCCCGATGCAATTTCTGTGTTTCATCAACACTCTCATAGTCCACAGATTACAGAATGCCTCCAGATGTGCATCGGAAACTACTACTGGTCTTCCAGGGCACGATCAAAACGTAGACTGTTTGAGACATTACTCCCAATGCAGGAAAGTGCGCATGGTGACTGTTGTATTCAATCCCGATGCAATTTCTGTGTTTCATCAACAGTCTGATGGTCCACATATTACAGAATGACACCAGATGTGCATCGGAAACTACTACTGGTCTTCCAGGGAACGATCAAAGCGTAGACTGTTTGAGACATTACTCCAATGGAGGAATGGGCGCATGGTGACTGTTGTATTCAATCCCGATGCAATATCTGTGTTTCATCAACACTCTGATAGTCCACAGATTACAGAATGCCACCAGATGTCCATCGGAAACTACTACTGGTCTTCCAGGGAACGATCAAAGCGTAGACTCTTTGAGACATTACTCCCATGGAGGAAACTGCGCTTGGTGACTGTTGTATTCAATCCCGATGCAATTTCTGTATTTCACCAACACTCTGATAGTCCACAGATTACAGAATGCCTCCAGATGTCCATTGGAAACTACTACTCGTCTTCCAGGGAACGATCAAATCGTTAACTCTAGGAGACATTACTCCCATGGAGGAATGTGCGCATGGTGACTGTTGTATTCAATCCCGATGCAATTTCTGTGTTTCATCAACACTCTGATACTCCACAGATTACAGAATGAATCCAGATGTGCATCGGAAACTACTACTGGTCTTCCAGGAAACGATCAAAGCGTAGACGGTCTGAGACATTACTCCCATGGAGGAAAGAGCGCATGGTGACTGTTGTATTCAATCCCGATGCAATTACTGTGTTTCATCAACACTCTGATAGTCCACAGATTACAGAATGCCATCAGATGTCCATCGGAAACTACTACTGGTCTTCCAGGGAATGATCTAAGCGTAGACTGTTTGTGACATTACTCCCGTGGAGGAAAGTGCGCATGTTGACTGTTGTATTCAATCCCGATGCAATTTCTGTTTTTCTTCAACACTCTGATAGTCTACAGATTGCAGAATATCTATAGATGTGCATCGGAAACTACTACTGGTCTTCCAGGTAACGATCAAAGCGTAGACTGTTTGAGACATTACTCCCATGGAGGAAACTGCGCATGGTGACTGTTGTATTTAATCCCGATGCAATTTCTGTGTTTCGTCAACACTCTGATAGTCCACAGTTTACAGAAAGCCTCCAGATGTGCATTGGAAACTACTACTGGTCTTGCAGGGAACGATCAAATCGTAGACTGTTTGAGACATTACTCCCATGGAGGAAAGTGCGCATGGTAACTGTTGTATTCAATCCCGAGGCAATTTCTGTGTTGCATCAACACTCTGATCGTCCCCAGATTACAGAAAGCCTCCAGATGTGCATTGGAAACTACTACTGGTCTTGCAGGTAACGATCAAAGCGTAGACTGTTAGATACATTACTCCCATGGAGGAAAGTGCGCGTGGTGACTGTTGTATTCAATCACGATGCAATTTCTGTGTTTCATCAACACTCTGATAGTCCACAGATTACAGAATGCCACCAGATGTGCATCGGAAACTACTACTGGTCATCCAGGGAACGATCAAAGCGTAGACTGTTTGAGACATTACTCCCGTGGAGGAAAGTGCGCATGTTGACTCTTGTATTCAATCCCGATGCTATTTCTGTGTTTCTACAACACTCTGATAGTCCACAGATTTCAGAATGCCTCCAGATGTGCATCGGAAACTACTACTGGTCTTCCAGAGAACGATCGAAACGTAGACTGTTTGATACATTACTCCCATGGAGGAAAGTGCTCATGGTAACTGTTGTATTCAATCCCGATGCAATTTCTGTGTTTCATCAACACTCTCATAGTCCACAGATTACAGAATGCCACTAGATGTCCATCGGAAACTACTACTGGTCATCCAGGGAACGATCAAAGCGTTGACTGTTTGAGACATTACTCCCGTGGAGGAAAGTGCGCATGTTGACTGTTGTATTCAATCCCGATGCAATTTCTGTGTTTCTTCAACACTCTGATAGTCCACAGATTGCAGAATATCTATAGATGTGCATCAGAAACTACTACTGGTCTTCCAGGGATCGATCAAAGCGTAGACTCTTTGAGACATTACTCCCATGGAGGAAACTGCGCATGGTGACTGTTGTATTCAATCCCGATGCAATTTCTGTGTTTCATCAATCTCTGATAGTCCACAGATTACAGAATGCCTCCAGATGTGCATCGGAAACTACTACTGTTCTTCCAGGGCATGATCGAAGCGTAGAATGTTTGCGAATTACTCCCATGCAGGAAAGTGGGCTTGGTGACTGTTGTATTCAATCCCTATGCAATATCTGTGTTTCATTAACAGTCTGATAGTCCACAGATTACAGAATATCTCCAGATGTGCATCGGAAACTATCACTGGTTTTCCAGGGAACGATCAAAGCGTAGACTGTTTGAGACATTACTCCCATGGAGGAAAGTGCGCATGGTGACTGTTGTATTCAATCCCGATGCAATTTCTGTGTTTCATCAACACTCTGATAGTCCACAGATTACAGAAAGCCTCCAGATGTCCATCGGAAACTATTACTGGTCTTCCAGGGAACGATCAAAGCGAAGACACTTTAAGACATTATTCCCGCGGAGGAAAGTGCGCATGGTGACTGTTGTATTTAATCCCGATTCAATTTCTGTGTTTCATCAACACTCTGACACTCCACAGATTACAGAAAGCCTCCAGATGTGCATCGGAAACTACTACTGGTCTTCCATAGAACGATCAAAGCGTAGACTCTTTGAGACCTTACTCCCATTGAGGAAAGTGCACATGGTGACTGTTGTATTCAATTCCGATGCAATTTCTGTGTTTCATCAACACTCTGATGGTCCACAGATTACAGAATGACACCAGATGTGCATCGGAAACTACTACTGGTCTTCCAGGGAACGATCAAATCGTAGAATGTTTGAGACATTACTCCCATGGAGGAAACTGCGCATGGTGACTGTTGTATTTAATCCCGATGCAATTTCTGTGTTTCGTCAACACTCTGATAGTCCACAGTTTACAGAAAGCCTCCAGATGTGCATTGGAAACTACTACTGGTCTTGCAGGGAACGATCAAATCGTAGACTGTTTGAGACATTACTCCCATGGAGGAAAGTGCGCATGGTAACTGTTGTATTCAATCCCGAGGCAATTTCTGTGTTGCATCAACACTCTGATCGTCCCCAGATTACAGAAAGCCTCCAGATGTGCATTGGAAACTACTACTGGTCTTGCAGGTAACGATCAAAGCGTAGACTGTTAGATACATTACTCCCATGGAGGAAAGTGCGCGTGGTGACTGTTGTATTCAATCACGATGCAATTTCTGTGTTTCATCAACACTCTGATAGTCCACAGATTACAGAATGCCACCAGATGTGCATCGGAAACTACTACTGGTCATCCAGGGAACGATCAAAGCGTTGACTGTTTGAGACATTACTCCCGTGGAGGAAAGTGCGCATGTTGACTGTTGTATTCAATCCCGATGCAATTTCTGTGTTTCTTCAACACTCTGATAGTCCACAGATTGCAGAATATCTATAGATGTGCATCAGAAACTACTACTGGTCTTCCAGGGATCAATCAAAGCGTAGACTCTTTGAGACATTACTCCCATGGAGGAAACTGCGCATGGTGACTGTTGTATTCAATCCCGATGCAATTTCTGTGTTTCATCAATCTCTGATAGTCCACAGATTACAGAATGCCTCCAGATGTGCATCGGAAACTACTACTGTTCTTCCAGGGCATGATCGAAGCGTAGAATGTTTGCGAATTACTCCCATGCAGGAAAGTGGGCTTGGTGACTGTTGTATTCAATCCCTATGCAATATCTGTGTTTCATTAACAGTCTGATAGTCCACAGATTACAGAATATCTCCAGATGTGCATCGGAAACTATTACTGGTTTTCCAGGGAACGATCAAAGCGTAGACTGTTTGAGACATTACTCCCACGGAGGAAAGTGCGCATGGTGACTGTTGTATTCAATCCCGATGCAATTTCTGTGTTTCATCAACACTCTGATAGTCCACAGATTACAGAAAGCCTCCAGATGTCCATCGGAAACTATTACTGGTCTTGCAGGTAACGATCAAAGCGTAGACTGTTAGATACATTACTCCCATGGAGGAAAGTGCGCGTGGTGACTGTTGTATTCAATCCAGATGCAATTTCTGTGTTTCATCAACACTCTGATAGTCCACAGATTACAGAAAGCCTCCAGATGTCCATCGGAAACTATTACTGGTCTTCCAGGGAACGATCAAAGCGAAGACACTTTAAGACATTATTCCCGTGGAGGAAAGTGCGCATGGTGACTGTTGTATTTAATCCCGATTCAATTTCTGTGTTTCATCAACACTCTGACACTCCACAGATTACAGAAAGCCTCCAGATGTGCATCGGAAACTACTACTGGTCTTCCAGGGAACGATCAAATCGTAAACTCTTGGAGACATTACTCCCATGGAGGAATGTGCGCATGGTGACTGTTGTATTCAATCCCGATACAATTTCTGTGTTTCATCAATCTCAGATGGTCCACAGATTACAGAATGTCTCCAGATGTGCATCGGAAACAACTACTGGTCTTCCACGGCACGATCGAAGCGTAGAATGTTTGAGAATTACTCGCATGCAGGAAAGCGGATGCAATTTCTGTGTTTCATCAACACTCTCATAGTCCACAGATTACAGAATGCCACCAGATGTCCATCGGAGACTACTACTGGTTATCCAGGGAACGATCTAAGCGTAGACTGTTTGAGACATTACCCCCAATGCAGGAAAGTGCGCATGGTGACTGTTGTATTCAATCCCGATGCAAAATCTGTGTTTCATCAACAGTCTGATGGGCCACAGATTACAGAATGCCTCCAGACGTGCATCGGAAACTTCTACTGATCTTCCAGGGCACGATCAAATCGTAGACTGTTTGAGACATTACTCCCAATGCAGGAAAGTGCGCATGGTGACTGTTGTGTTCAATCCCGATGCAAATTCTGTGTTTCATCAACAGTCTGATGGGCCACAAATTACAGAATGACACCAGATGTGCATTGGAAACTACTACTGGTCTTCCAGGGAACGATCAAAGCGTAGACTGTTTGAGACATTACTCCCATGGAGGAAATTGCGCTTGGTGACTGTTGTATTCAATCCCGATGCAATTTCTGTGTTTCATCAACACTCTGATAGTCCACAGATTACAGAATGCCTCCAGACGTGTATCGGAAACTACTACTGTTCTCCAGGGAACGATCAAAACGTAGACTGTTTGAGACATTACTCCCGTGGAGGAATGTGCGCATGTTGTCTGTTGTATTCAATCCCCATGCAATTTCTGTGTTTCTTCAACACTCTGATAGTCCACAGATTGCAGAATATCTATAGATGTGCATCGGAAACTACTACTGGTCTTCCAGTAACGATCAAAGCGTAGACTGTTTGAGACATTACTCCCATGGAGGAAACTGCGCTTGGTGACTGTTGTATTCAATCCCGATGCAATTTCTGTGTTTCACATACACTCTGATAGTCCACAGACTACTGAATGCCTCCAGATGTCCATTGGAAATTACTACTCGTCATCCAGGGAACGATCAAATCGTAAACTCTTGGAGACATTACTCCCATGGAGGTATGTGCGCATGGTGACTATTGTATTCAATCCCGATGCAATTTCTGTGTTTCATCAACACTCTGATACTCCACAGATTACAGAATGCCTCCAGATGTGCATCGGAAACTACTACTGGTCTTCCAGGGAACGATCAAAGCGTAGACTGTTTGAGACATTACTCCAATGGAGGAATGGGCGCATGGTGACTGTTGTATTCAATCCCGATGCAATATCTGTGTTTCATCAACACTCTGATAGTCCACAGATTACAGAATGCCACCAGATGTCCATCGGAAACTACTACTGGTCTTCCAGGGAACGATCAAAGCGTAGACTCTTTGAGACATTACTCCCATGGAGGAAACTGCGCATGGTGACTGTTGTATTCAATCCCGATGCAATTTCTGTGTTTCACCAACACTCTGATAGTCCACAGATTACAGAATGCCTCCAGATGTCCATCGGAAAATACTACTTGTCTTCCAGGGAACGATCAAATCGTAAACTCTTGGAGACATTACTCCCATGTCGCAATGTGCGCTGGTGACTGTTGTATTCAATGCCGATGCAATTTCTGTGTTTCATCAATCTCTGATGGTCCACAGATTACAGAATGCCTCCAGATGTGCATCGGAAACAACTACTGGTCTTCCACGGCACGATCGAAGCGTAGAATGTTTGAGAATTACTCGCATGCAGGAAAGTGGGCTTAATGACTGTTGTATTCAATCCCGATGCAATATCTGTGTTTCATTAACAGTCTGATAGTCCACAGATTACAGAATATCTCCAAATGTGCATCGGAAACTATTACTGGTTTTCCAGGGAACGATCAAAGAGTAGACTGTTTGAGACATTACTCCCATGGAGGAAAGTGCGCATGGTGACTGTTGTAATCAATCCCGATTCAATTTCTGTATTTCATCAACACTCTGATAGTCCACAGATTACAGAATGCAACCTGATGTGCATCGGAAACTACTACTGGTCTTCCAGGGAACGATCAAAGCGTAGACTGTTTGAGACATACCTCCCGTGGAGGAATGAGCGCATGGTGACTGTTGTATTCAATCCCGATGCAATTTCTGTATTTCATCAACACTCTGACACTCCACAGATTACAGAATGCCTCCAGATGTGCATCGGAAACTACTACTGGTCTTCCAGGGAACGATCAAAGCGTAGACTGTTTGAGACCTTACTCCCATGGAGGAAAGTGCACATGGTGACTGTTGTATTCAATCCCGATGCAATTTCTGTGTTTCATCAACACTCTGATGGTCCACAGATTACAGAATGACACCAGATGTGCATCGGAAACTACTACTGGTCTTCCAGGGAACGATCAAAGCGTAGACTCTTTGAGACATTACTCCCATGGAGGAAAGTGCGCATGGTGACTGTTGTATTCAATCCGGATGCAATTTCTGTGTTTCATCATCACTCTCATAGTCCACAGATTGCAGAATATCTATAGATGTGCATCGGAAACTACTACTGGTCATCCAGGGAACGATCAAAGCGTAGACTGTTTGAGACATTACTCCCGTGGAGGAAAGTGCGCATGTTGACTGTTGTATTCAATCCCGATGCAATTTCTGTGTTTCATCAACACTCTGATAGTCCACAGATTACAGAATGCCTACAGATGTGCATCGGAAACTACTACTGGGCTTCCAGAGAACGATCAAAGCCTAGACTGTTTGAGACATTACTCCCATGGAGGAAAGTGCGCATGGTGACTGTTGTATTCAATCCCGATGCAATTTCTGTGTTTCATCAACACTCTGATAGTCCACAGATTACAGAATGCCTCCAGACGTGCATCGGAAACTACTACTGGTCTTCCAGGGCACGATCAAAACGTAGACTGTTTGAGACATTACTCCCAATGCAGGAAAGTGCGCATGGTGACTGTTGTATTCAATCTCGATGCAAATTCTGTGTTTCATCAACACTCTGATGGTCCACAAATTACAGAATGACACCAGATGTGCATCGGAAACTACTACTGGTCTTCCAGGGAACGATCAAAACGTAGACTGTTTGAGACATTACTCCCATGGAGGAAAGTGCGCATGGTGACTGTTGTATTCAATCCCTGATGCAATTTCTGTGTTTCATCAACACTCTGATAGTCCACAGATTACAGAATGCCTCCAGATGTGCATCGGAAACTACTACTGGTCTTCCAGACAACGATCTAAGCGTAGACTGTTTGAGACATTACTCCCATGGAGCAAAGTGCGCATGGTGACTGTTGTATTCAATCCCGATGCAATTTCTGTGTTTCATCAACACTCTGATAGTCCACAGATTGCAGAATATCTATAGATGTGCATCGGAAACTACTACTGGTCTTCAAGGGAACGATCAAAGCGTAGACTGTTTGAGTCATTACTCCCATGGAGGAAAGTGCGCTTGGTGACTGTTGTATTCAATCCCGATGCAATTTCTGTATTTTACCAACACTCTGATAGTCCACAGATTACAGAATGCCTCCAGATGTCCATTGGAAACTACTACTCGTATTCCAGGGAACGATCAAATCGTAAACTCTTGGAGACATTACTCCCATGGAGGAATGTGCGCATGGTGACTGTTGTATTCAATCCCGATGCAATTTCTGTGTTTCATTAACACTCTGATACTCCACAGATTACAGAATGAATCCAGATGTGCATCGGAATCTACTACTGGTCTTCCAGGAAACGATCAAAGCGTAGACGGTCTGAGACATTACTCCCATGGAGGAAAGAGCGCATGGTGACTGTTGTATTCAATCCCGATGCAATTTCTGTGTTTCATCAACACTCTCATAGTCCACAGATTACAGAATGCCACCAGATGTCCATCGGAAACTACTACTTGTCATTCAGGGACGAATCAAAGCGTAGACTGTTTGAGACATTACTCCCGTGGAGGAAAGTGCGCATGTTGACTGTTGTATTCAATCCCTATGCAATTTCTGTGTTTCATCAACACTCTGATAGTCCACAGATTGCAGAATGCCTACAGATGTGCATCGGAAACTACTACTGGTCTTCCAGAGAACGGTCAAAGCGTAGACTGTTTGAGACATTACTCCCATGGAGGAAAGTGCGCATGGTGACTGTTGTATTCAATCCCGATGCAATTTCTGTGTTTCATCAACACTCTGATAGTTCACAGATTACAGAATGCCTCCAGACGTGCATCGGAAACTACTACTGGTCTTCCAGGGCACGATCAAAACGTAGACTGTTTGAGACATTACTCCCAATGCAGGAAAGTGCGCATGGTGACTGTTGTATTCAATCTCGATGCAAATTCTGTGTTTCATCAACACTCTGATGGTCCACAAATTACAGAATGACACCAGATGTGCATCGGAAACTACTACTGGTCTTCCAGGGAACGATCAAAGCGTAGACTGTTTGAGACATTACTCCCATGGAGGAAAGTGCGCATGGTGACTGTTGTATTCAATCCCTGATGCAATTTCTGTGTTTCATCAACACTCTGATAGTCCACAGATTACAGAATGCCTCCAGATGTGCATCGGAAACTACTACTGGTCTTCCAGAGAACGATCAAAGCGTAGACTGTTTGAGACATTACTCCCATGGAGCAAAGTGCGCATGGTGACTGTTGTATTCAATCCCGATGCAATTTCTGTGTTTCATCAACACTCTGATAGTCCACAGATTGCAGAATATCTATAGATGTGCATCGGAAACTACTACTGGTCTTCCAGGGAACGATCAAAGCGTAGACTGTTTGAGACATTACTCCCATGGAGGAAACTGCGCTTGGTGACTGTTGTATTCAATCCCGATGCAATTTCTGTATTTTACCAACACTCTGATAGTCCACAGATTACAGAATGCCTCCAGATGTCCATCGGAAACTACTACTCGTCTTCCAGGGAACGATCAAATCGTAAACTCTTGGAGACATTACTCCCATGGAGGAATGTGCGCATGGTGACTGTTGTATTCAATCCCGATGCAATTTCTGTGTTTCATTAACACTCTGATACTCCACAGATTACAGAATGAATCCAGATGTGCATCGGAAACTACTACTGGTCTTCCAGGAAACGATCAAAGCGTAGACGGTCTGAGACATTACTCCCATGGAGGAAAGAGCGCATGGTGACTGTTGTATTCCATCCCGATGCAATTTCTTTGTTTCATCAACACTCTCGAGGTCCAGAGATTACAGAATGCCACCAGAGGTCCATCGGAAACTACTACTGGTCATTCAGGGACGAATCAAAGCGTAGACTGTTTGAGACATTACTCCCGTGGAGGAAAGTGCGCATGTTGACTGTTGTATTCAATCCCTATGCAATTTCTGTGTTTCATCAACACTCTGATAGTCCACATGTTACAGAATGCCACCACATGTCCATCGGAAACTACTACTGGTCTTCCAGGGAACGAACTAAGCGTAGACTGTTTGAGACATTACTCCCGTGGAGGAAGGTGCGCATGTTGACTGTTGTATTCAATCCCGATGCAATTTCTGTTTTTCTTCAACACTCTGATAGTCCACAGATTGCAGAATATCTATAGATGTGCATCGGAAACTACTACTGGTCTTCCAGGTAACGATCAAAGCGTAGACTGTTTGAGACATTACTCCCATGGAGGAAACTGCGCATGGTGACTGTTGTATTTAATCCCGATGCAATTTCTGTGTTTCGTCAACACTCTGATAGTCCACAGTTTACAGAAAGCCTCCAGATGTGCATTGGAAACTACAATTGGTCTTGCAGGGAACGATCAAATCGTAGACTGTTTGAGACATTACTCCCATGGAGGAAAGTGCGCATGGTAACTGTTGTATTCAATCCCGAGGCAATTTCTGTGTTGCATCAACACTCTGATCGTCCCCAGATTACAGAAAGCCTCCAGATGTGCATTGGAAACTACTACTGGTCTTGCAGGTAACCATCAAAGCGTAGACTGTTAGATACATTACTCCCATGGAGGAAAGTGCGCGTGGTGACTGTTGTATTCAATCACGATGCAATTTCTGTGTTTCATCAACACTCTGATAGTCCACAGATTACAGAATGCCACCAGATGTGCATCGGAAACTACTACTGGTCTTCCAGGGCACGATCAAAGCGTAGACTCCCATGCAGGAGAGTGGGCTTGGTGACTGTTGTATTCAATTGCGATGCAATTTCTGTGTTTCATTAACAGTCTGATAGCCCACAGATTACAGATTACATCCAGATGTGCATCGGAAACTATTACTGGTCTTCCAGGGAACGATCAAAGCGTAGACTCTTTGAGACATTACTCCCATGGAGGAAAGTGCGCATGGTGACTGTTGTATTCAATCGCGATGCAATTTCTGTGTTTCATCAAAACTCTGATAGTCCACAGATTACAGAATGCCACCAGATGTCCATCGGAAACTACTACTGGTCTTCCAGGGAACGATCAAAGCCTACACTGTTTGAGAAATTACTCCCGTGGAGGAAGGTGCGCATTTTGACGGTTGTATTCAATCCCGATGCAATTTCTGTGTTTCTTCAACACACTGATAGTCCACAGATTACAGAATGCTTCCAGATGTGCATTGGAAACTACTACTGGTCTTCCAGGGAATTATCAAAGCGTAGACTGTTTGAGAATTACTCCCATGGAGGAAAGTGCGCTTGGTGACAGTTGTATTCATTCACGATGCAATTTCTGTGTTTCAGCAACACTCTGATAGTCCATAGATAACAGAATGCCTCAGGATGTGCATCGGAAACTAGTTCTGGTCTTCCAGGGAACGATCAAAGCGTAGACTGTTTGAGACATTACTCCCATGGAGGAAAGTGCGCATGGTGACTGTTGTATTCAATCCCGATGCAATTTCTGTGTTTCATCAACACTCTGATAGTCCACAGATTACAGAATGCCTCCAGATGTGCATCGGAAACTACTACTGGTCTTCCAGAGAACGATCAAAGCGTAGACTGTTTGAGACATTACTCCCATGGAGGAAAGTGCGCATGGTGACTGTTGTATTCAATCCCGATGCAATTTCTGTGTTTCATCAACACTCTGATTGTCCACAGATTGCAGAATATCTATAGATGTGCATCGGAAACTACTACTGGTCGTCCAGGGAACGATCAAAGCGTAGACTGTTTGAGACATTACTCCCATGGAGGAAACTGTGCTTGGTGACTGTTGTATTCAATCCCGATGCAATTTCTGTATTTCACCAACACTCTGATAGTCCACAGATTACAGAATGCCTCCAGATGTCCATTGGAAACTACTACTCGTCTTCCAGGGAACGATCAAATCGTAAACTCTTGGAGACATTACTCCCATGGAGGAATGTGCGCATGGTGACTGTTGTATTCAATCCCGATGCAATTTCTGTGTTTCATCAACACTCTGATACTCCACAGATTACAGAATGAATCCAGATGTGCATCGGAAACTACTACTGGTCTTCCAGGAAACAATCAAAGCGTAGACGGTCTGAGACATTACTCCCATGGAGGAAAGAGCGCATGGTGACTGTTGTATTCAATCCCGATGCAATTTCTGTGTATCATCAACACTCTCATAGTCCACAGATTACAGAATGCCACCAGATGTCCATCGGAAACTACTACTGGTCATTCAGAGACGAATCAAAGCGTAGACTGTTTGAGACATTACTCCCGTGGAGGAAAGTGCGCATGTTGACTGTTGTATTCAATCCCTATGCAATTTCTGTGTTTCATCAACACTCTGATAGTCCACATGTTACAGAATGCCACCACATGTCCATTGGAAACTACTACTGGTCTTCCAGGGAACGAACTAAGCGTAGACTGTTTGAGACATTACTCCCTTGGAGGAAAGTGCGCATGTTGACTGTTGTATTCAATCCCGATGCAATTTCTGTTTTTCTTCAACACTCTGATAGTCCACAGATTGCAGAATACCTATAGATGTGCATCGGAAACTACTACTGGTCTTCCAGGGAATTATCAAAGCGTAGACTGTTTGAGAATTACTCCCATGGAGGAAAGTGCGCTTGGTGACAGTTGTATTCATTCACGATGCAATTTCTGTGTTTCAGCAACACTCTGATAGTCCATAGATAACAGAATGCCTCAGGATGTGCATCGGAAACTAGTTCTGGTCTTCCAGGGAACGATCAAAGCGTAGACTGTTTGAGACATTACTCCCATGGAGGAAAGTGCGCATGGTGACTGTTGTATTCAATCCCGATGCAATTTCTGTGTTTCATCAACACTCTGATAGTCCACAGATTACAGAATGCCTCCAGATGTGCATCGGAAACTACTACTGGTCTTCCAGAGAACGATCAAAGCGTAGACTGTTTGAGACATTACTCCCATGGAGGAAAGTGCGCATGGTGACTGTTGTATTCAATCCCGATGCAATTTCTGTGTTTCATCAACACTCTGATAGTCCACAGATTGCAGAATATCTATAGATGTGCATCGGAAACTACTACTGGTCGTCCAGGGAACGATCAAAGCGTAGACTGTTTGAGACATTACTCCCATGGAGGAAACTGCGCTTGGTGACTGTTGTATTCGATCCCGATGCAATTTCTGTATTTCACCAACACTCTGATAGTCCACAGATTACAGAATGCCTCCAGATGTCCATTGGAAACTACTACTCGTCTTCCAGGGAACGATCAAATCGTAAACTCTTGGAGACATTACTCCCATGGAGGAATGTGCGCATGGTGACTGTTGTATTCAATCCCGATGCAATTTCTGTGTTTCATCAACACTCTGATACTCCACAGATTACAGAATGAATCCAGATGTGCATCGGAAACTATTACTGGTCTTCCAGGAAACGATCAAAGCGTAGACGGTCTGAGACATTACTCCCATGGAGGAAAGAGCGCATGGTGACTGTTGTATTCAATCCCGATGCAATTTCTGTGTTTCATCAACACTCTCATAGTCCACAGATTACAGAATGCCACCAGATGTCCATCGGAAACTACTACTGGTCATTCAGAGACGAATCAAAGCGTAGACTGTTTGAGACATTACTCCCGTGGAGGAAAGTGCGCATGTTGACTGTTGTATTCAATCCCTATGCAATTTCTGTGTTTCATCAACACTCTGATAGTCCACATGTTACAGAATGCCACCACATGTCCATCGGAAACTACTACTGGTCTTCCAGGGAACGAACTAAGCGTAGACTGTTTGAGACATTACCCTCGTGGAGGAAAGTGCGCATGTTGACTGTTGTATTCAATCCCGATGCAATTTCTGTTTTTCTTCAACACTCTGATAGTCCACAGATTGCAGAATATCTATAGATGTGCATCGGAAACTACTACTGGTCTTCCAGGTAACGATCAAAGCGTAGACTGTTTGAGACATTACTCCCATGGAGGAAACTGCGCTTGGTGGCTGTTGTATTTAATCCCGATGCAATTTCTGTGTTTCGTCAACACTCTGATAGTCCACAGTTTACAGAAAGCCTCCAGATGTGCATTGGAAACTACTACTGGTCTTGCAGGGAACGATCAAATCGTAGACTGTTTGAGACATTACTCCCATGGAGGAAAGTGCGCATGGTAACTGTTGTATTCAATCCCGAGGCAATTTCTGTGTTGCATCAACACTCTGATCGTCCCCAGATCACAGAAAGCCACCAGATGTGCATTGGAAACTACTACTGGTCTTGCAGGTAACGATCAAAGCGTAGACTGTTAGATACATTACTCCCATGGAGGAAAGTACGCGTGGTGACTGTTGTATTCAATCCCGATGCAATTTCTGTGTTTCATCAACACTCTGATAGTCCACAGATTACAGAATGCCACCAGATGTGCATCGGAAACTACTACTGGTCTTCCAGGGCACGATCAAAGCGTAGACTCCCATGCAGGAAAGTGGGCTTGGTGACTGTTGTATTCAATTGCGATGCAATTTCTGTGTTTCATTAACAGTCTGATAGCCCACAGATTACAGATTACATCCAGATGTGCATCGGAAACTATTACTGGTTTTCCAGGGAACGATTAAAGCGTAGACTCTTTGAGACATTACTCCCATGGAGGAAAGTGCGCATGGTGACTGTTGTATTCAATCGCGATGCAATTTCTGTGTTTCATCAAAACTCTGATAGTCCACAGATTACAGAATGCCACCAGATGTCCATCGGAAACTACTACTGGTCTTCCAGGGAACGATCAAAACCTACACTGTTTGAGAAATTACTCCCGTGGAGGAAGGTGCGCATTTGGCGGTTGTATTCAATCCCGATGCAATTTCTGTGTTTCTTCAACACTCTGATAGTCCACAGATTACAGAATGCCTCCAGATGTGCATTGGAAACTACTACTGGTCTTCCAGGGAATTATCAAAGCGTAGACTGTTTGAGAATTACTCCCATGGAGGAAAGTGCGCATGGTGACAGTTGTATTCATTCACGATGCAATTTCTGTGTTTCAGCAACACTCTGATAGTCCATAGATAACAGAATGCCTCAGGATGTGCATCGGAAACTAGTTCTGGTCTTCCAGGGAACGATCAAAGCGTAGACTGTTTGAGACATTACTCCCATGGAGGAAAGTGCGCATGGTGACTGTTGTATTCAATCCCGATGCAATTTCTGTGTTTCATCAACACTCTGATAGTCCACAGAATACAGAATGCCTCCAGATGTGCATCGGAAACTACTACTGGTCTTCCAGAGAACGATCAATGCGTAGACTGTTTGAGACATTACTCCCAAGGAGGAAACTGCGCTTGGTGACTGTTGTATTCAATCCCGATGCAATTTCTGTGTTTCACCAACACTCTGATAGTCCACAGATTACAGAATGCCTCCAGATGTCCATTGGAAATTACTACTCGTCTTCCAGGGAACGATCAAATCGTAAACTCTTGGAGACATTACTCCCATGGGGAATGTGCGCATGGTGACTGTTGTATTCAATCCCTATGCAATTTCTGTGTTTCATCAACACTCTGATAGTCCACATGTTACAGAATGCCACCACATGTCCATCGGAAACTACTACTGGTCTTCCAGGGAACGAACTAAGCGTAGACTGTTTGAGACATTACCCTCGTGGAGGAAAGTGCGCATGTTGACTGTTGTATTCAATCCCGATGCAATTTCTGTTTTTCTTCAACACTCTGATAGTCCACAGATTGCAGAATATCTATAGATGTGCATCGGAAACTACTACTGGTCTTCCAGGTAACGATCAAAGCGTAGACTGTTTGAGACATTACTCCCATGGAGGAAACTGCGCATGGTGGCTGTTGTATTTAATCCCGATGCAATTTCTGTGTTTCGTCAACACTCTGATAGTCCACAGTTTACAGAAAGCCTCCAGATGTGCATTGGAAACTACTACTGGTCTTGCAGGGAACGATCAAATCGTAGACTGTTTGAGACATTACTCCCATGGAGGAAAGTGCGCATGGTAACTGTTGTATTCAATCCCGAGGCAATTTCTGTGTTGCATCAACACTCTGATCGTCCCCAGATCACAGAAAGCCACCAGATGTGCATTGGAAACTACTACTGGTCTTGCAGGTAACGATCAAAGCGTAGACTGTTAGATACATTACTCCCATGGAGGAAAGTACGCGTGGTGACTGTTGTATTCAATCCCGATGCAATTTCTGTGTTTCATCAACACTCTGATAGTCCACAGATTACAGAATGCCACCAGATGTGCATCGGAAACTACTACTGGTCTTCCAGGGCACGATCAAAGCGTAGACTCCCATGCAGGAAAGTGGGCTTGGTGACTGTTGTATTCAATTGCGATGCAATTTCTGTGTTTCATTAACAGTCTGATAGCCCACAGATTACAGATTACATCCAGATGTGCATCGGAAACTATTACTGGTTTTCCAGGGAACGATTAAAGCGTAGACTCTTTGAGACATTACTCCCATGGAGGAAAGTGCGCATGGTGACTGTTGTATTCAATCGCGATGCAATTTCTGTGTTTCATCAAAACTCTGATAGTCCACAGATTACAGAATGCCACCAGATGTCCATCGGAAACTACTACTGGTCTTCCAGGGAACGATCAAAACCTACACTGTTTGAGAAATTACTCCCGTGGAGGAAGGTGCGCATTTGGCGGTTGTATTCAATCCCGATGCAATTTCTGTGTTTCTTCAACACTCTGATAGTCCACAGATTACAGAATGCCTCCAGATGTGCATTGGAAACTACTACTGGTCTTCCAGGGAATTATCAAAGCGTAGACTGTTTGAGAATTACTCCCATGGAGGAAAGTGCGCATGGTGACAGTTGTATTCATTCACGATGCAATTTCTGTGTTTCAGCAACACTCTGATAGTCCATAGATAACAGAATGCCTCAGGATGTGCATCGGAAACTAGTTCTGGTCTTCCAGGGAACGATCAAAGCGTAGACTGTTTGAGACATTACTCCCATGGAGGAAAGTGCGCATGGTGACTGTTGTATTCAATCCCGATGCAATTTCTGTGTTTCATCAACACTCTGATAGTCCACAGAATACAGAATGCCTCCAGATGTGCATCGGAAACTACTACTGGTCTTCCAGAGAACGATCAATGCGTAGACTGTTTGAGACATTACTCCCAAGGAGGAAACTGCGCTTGGTGACTGTTGTATTCAATCCCGATGCAATTTCTGTGTTTCACCAACACTCTGATAGTCCACAGATTACAGAATGCCTCCAGATGTCCATTGGAAATTACTACTCGTCTTCCAGGGAACGATCAAATCGTAAACTCTTGGAGACATTACTCCCATGGGGAATGTGCGCATGGTGACTGTTGTATTCAATCCCGATGCAATTTCTGTGTTTCATCAACACTCTCATTGTCCACAGATTACAGAATGCCACCAGATGTCCATCGGAAACTACTACTGGTCATTCAGGGACGAATCAAAGCGTAGACTGTTTGAGACATTACTCCCGTGGAGGAAAGTGCGCATGTTGACTGTTGTATTCAATCCCGATGCAATTTCTGTGTTTCATCAACACTCTGATAGTCCACATATTACAGAATGCCTCCAGATATGCATCGGAAGCTACTACTGGTCTTCCAGGGCACGATCAAAGCGTAGACTGTTTGAGACATTACTCCCAATGCAGGAAAGTGCGCATGGTGACTGTTGTATTCAATCCCGATGCAATATCTGTGTTTCATCAACAGTCTGATGGGCCACAGATTACAGAATGACAGCAGATGTGCATCGGAAACTACTACTGGTCTTCCAGGGAACGATCAAAGCGTAGACTGTTTGAGACATTACTCCCATGGAGGAAAGTGCGCATGGTGACTGTTGTATTCAATACCGATGCAATTTCTGTGTTTCATCAACACTCTGATAGTACACAGGTTACAGAATGCCACCAGATGTCCATCGGAAACTACTACTGGTCTTCCAGGGAACGATCTAAGCGTAGACTGTTGAGACATTACTCCCGTGGAGGAAAGTGCGCATGTTGACTGTTGTATTCAATCCCGATGCAATTTCTGTTTTTCTTCAACACTCTGATATTCCACTGATTGCAGAATATCTATAGATGTGCATCGGAAACTACTACTGGTCTTCCAGGGAACGATCAAAGCGTAGACAGTTTGAGACATTACTCCCGTGGAGAAAAGTGCGCATGTTGCCTGTTGTATTTAATCCCGATGCAATTTCTGTGTTTCGTCAACACTCTGATAGTCCACAGTTTACAGAAAGCCTCCAGATATGCATTGGAAACTACTACTGGTCTTGCAGGAACGATCAAATCGTAGACTGTTTGAGACATTACTCCCATGGAGGAAAGTGCGCGTGGTGACTGTTGTATTCAATCGCGATGCAATTTCTGTGTTTCATCAACACTCTGATAGTCAACAGATTACAGAATGCCACCAGATGTGCATCGGAAACTACTACTGGTCTTCCAGGGAATGATCAAATGGTAGACTGTTTGAGAATTACTCCCATAGAGGAAAGTGCGCATGGTGACGGTTGTATTCAATCCCGATGCAATTTCTGTGTTTCATCAACACTTTGTTAGTCAACAGATTACAGAATGCCTCCATATGTGCAACGGAAAATACTACTGGTCTTCCAGGGCACGATCAAAGCGTAGACTGTTTGAGAATTACTCCAATGCAGGAAAGTGGGCTTGGTGACTGTTGTATTCAATTGCGATGCAATTTCTGTGTTTCAGCAACACTCTAATAGTCCATAGATAACAGAATGCCTCCGGATTTGCATCGGAAACTAGTTCTCGTCTTCCAGGGAACGATCGAAGCGTAAACTCTTTGAGATATTACACCCATTGAGGAAGGTGCCCATGGTGACTGTTGTATTCAATCCCGATGCAATTTCTGTGTTCCGTCAACAATCTGATAGTCCACAGATTACAGAATGCCTCCAGATGTGCATCGGAATCTACTACTGGTCTTCCAGAGAACGATCAAAGCGTAGACTGTATGAGACATGACTCCCAATGCAGGAAAGTTCGCATGGTGACTGTTGTATTCAATCCCGATGCAATTTCTGTGTTTCATCAACAGTCTGATGGTCCACACATTACAGAATGTCGCCAGATGTGCATCCGAAACTGCTACTGGTCTTCCAGGGAACGATCAAAGCGTAGACTGTTTGAGACATTATTCCCATGGAGGAAAGTGCGCATGGTGACTGTTGTATTCAATCCCGATGCAATTTCTATGTTTCATCAACACTCTGATAGTCCACAGATTACAGAAAGCCTCCAGATGTGCATCTTAAACTACTACTGGTCTCTCAGGGAACGATCAAAGCGTAGACTGTTAGAGACATTACTCCCATGGAGGAAAGTGCGCATGGTGACTGTTGTATTCAATCCCGATGCAATTTCGATGTTTCATCAACACTCTGATAGTCCACAGATTACACAATGCATCCAGATGTGCATCGCAAACTACAACTGGTCTTCCAGGGCACGATCAAAGCGTAGACTGTTTGAGACATTACTCCCGTGGAGGAAAGCGCGCATGATGACTGTTGTATTCAATCCCGATGCAATTTCTGTGTTTCACAACACTCTGATAGTCCACAGATTACAGGAAGCCTCCAGATGTGCATCGGAAACTACTACTGGTCTTGCAGGTAACGATCAAAGCGTAGACTGTTAGAGACATTACTCCCATGGAGGAAAGTGCGCGTGGTGACTGTTGTATTCAATCACGATGGAATTTCTGTGTTTCATCAACACTCTGATAATCCACAGATTACAGAATGCCACCAGATGTGCATCGGAAACTTCTACTGGTCTTCCAGGGAATGATCAAATGGTAGACTGTTTGAGAATTACTCCCATAGAGGAAAGTGCGCATGGTGACGGTTGTATTCAATCCCGATGCAATTTCTGTGTTTCATCAACACTTTGATAGTCAACAGATTACAGAATGCCTCCATATGTGCAACGGAAACTACTACTGGTCTTCCAGGGCACGATCAAAGCGTAGACTGTTTGAGAATTACTCCCATGCAGGAAAGTGGGCTTGGTGACTGTTGTATTCAATTGCGATGCAATTTCTGTGTTTCATTAACAGTGTGATAGCCCACAGATTACAGATTACATCCAGATGTGCATCGGAAACTATTACTGGTTTTCCAGGAAACGATCAAAGCGTAGACTCTTTGAGACATTACTCCCATGGAGGAAAGTGCGCATGGTGACTGTTGTATTCAATCGCGATGCAATTTCTGTGTTTCATCAAAACTCTGATAGTCCACAGACTACAGAATGCCACCAGATGTCCATCGGAAACTACTACTGGTCTTCCAGGGAACGATCAAAGAATACACTGTTTGAGAAATTACTCCCGTGGAGGAAGGTGCGCATTTTGACGGTTGTATTCAATCCCGATGCAATTTCTGTGTTTCTTCAACACTCTGATAGTCCACAGATTACAGAATGCCTCCAGATGTGCAATGGAAACTACTACTGGTCTTCCAGGGAATGATCAAAGCGTAGACTGTTTGAGAATTACTCCCATGGAGGAAAGTGCGCATGGTGACAGTTGTATTCAATCACGATGCAATTTCTGTGTTTCAGCAACACTCTGATAGTCCATAGATAACAGAATGCCTCCGGATGTGCATCGGAAAATAGTTCTGGTCTTCCAGGGAACGATCAAAGCGTAGACTGTTTGAGACATTACTCCCATGGAGGAAAGTGCGCATGGTGACTGTTGTATTCAATCCCGATGCAATTTCTGTGTTTCATCAACACTCTGATAGTCCACAGATTACAGAATGCCTCCAGATGTGCATCGGAAACTACTACTGGTCTTCCAGAGAATGATCAAAGCGTAGACTGTTTCAGACATTACTCTCATGGAGGAAAGTGCGCATGGTGACTGTTGTATTCAATCCCGATGCAATTTCTGTGTTTCATCAACACTCTGATAGTCCACAGATTGCAGAATATCTATAGATGTGCATCGGAAACTACTACTGGTCTTCCAGGGAACGATCAAAGCGTAGACTGTTTGAGACATTACTCCCATGGAGGAAACTGCGCTTGGTGACTGTTGTATTCCATCCCGATGCAATTTCTGACTTTCACCAACACTCTGATAGTCCACAGATTACAGAATGCCTCCATATGTCCATTGGAAATTACTACTCGTCTTCCAGGGAACGATCAAATCGTAAACTCTTGGAGACATTACTCCCATGGAGGAATGTGCCCATGGTGACTGTTGTATTCAATCCCGATGCAATTTCTGTGTTTCATCAACACTCTGATACTCCACAGATTACAGAATGAATCCAGATTTGCATCGGAAACTACTACTGGTCTTCCAGGAAACGATCAAAGCGTAGACGGTTTGAGACATTACTCCCATGGAGGAAAGTGCGCATGGTGACTGTTGTATTCAATCCCGATGCAATTTCTGTGTTTCATCAACACTCTCATAGTCCACAGATTACAGAATGCCACCAGATGTCCATCGGAAACTACTACTGGTCATTCAGGGACGAATCAAAGCGTAGACTGTTTGAGACATTTCTCCCGTGGAGGAAAGTGCGCATGTTGACTGTTGTATTCAATCCCGATGCAATTTCTGTGTTTCATCAACAGTCTGATGGGCCACAGATTACAGAATGACACCAGATGTGCATCGGAAACTACTACTGGTCTTCCAGGGAACGATCAAAGCGTAGACTGTTTGAGACATTACTCCCATGGAGGAAAGTGCGCATGGTGACTGTTGTATTCAATCCCGATGCAATTTCTGTGTTTCATCAACACTCTGATAGTCCACAGGTTACAGAATGCCACCAGATGTCCATCGGAAACTACTACTGGTCTTCCAGGGAACGATCTAAGCGTAGACTGTTTGAGACATTACTCCCGTGGAGGAAAGTGCGCATGGTGACTGTTGTATTCAATCCCGATGCAATTTCTGTGTTTCATCAACACTCTCATAGTCCACAGATTACAGAATGCCACCAGATGTCCATCGGAAACTACTACTGGTCATTCAGGGACGAATCAAAGCGTAGACTGTTTGAGACATTACTCCCGTGGAGGAAAGTGCGCATGTTGACTGTTGTATTCGATCCCGATGCAATTTCTGTGTTTCATCAACAGTCTGATGGGCCACAGATTACAGAATGACACCAGATGTGCATCGGAAACTACTACTGGTTTTGCAGGTAACGATCAAAGCGTAGACTGTTTGAGACATTACTCCCATGGAGGAAAGTGCGCGTGGTGACTGTTGTATTCAATCAAGATGCAATTTCTGTGTTTCATCAACACTCTAATAGTCCACAGATTACAGAATGCCACCAGATGTGAATCGGAAACTACTACTGGTCTTCCAGGGAATGATCAAATGGTAGACTGTTTGAGAATTACTCCCACAGAGGAAAGTGCGCATGGTGACGGTTGTATTCAATCCCGATGCAATTTCTGTGTTTCATCATCACTTTGTTAGTCAACAGATTACAGAATGCCTCCATATGTGCAACGGAAACTACTACTGGTCTTCCAGGGCACGATCAAAGCGTAGACTGTTTGAGAATTACTCCCATGCACGAAAGTAGGCTTGGTGACTGTTGTATTCAATTGCGATGCAATTTCTGTGTTTCATTAACAGTCTGATAGCCCACAGATTACAGATTACATAAAGATGTGCATCGGAAACTATTACTGGTTTTCCAGGGAACGATCAAAGCGTAGACTGTTTGAGACACAACTCCCATGGAGGAAAGTGCGCATGGTGACTGTTGTATTCAATCGCGATGCAATTCCTGTGTTTCATCAAAACTCTGATAGTCCACAGATTACAGAATGCCACCAGATGTTCATCGGAAACTACTACTGGTCTTCCAGGGAACGATCAAAGCCTACACTGTTTGAGAAATTACTCCCGTGGAGGAAGGTGCGCATTTTGACGGTTGTATTCAATCCCGATGCAATTTCTGTGTTTCTTCAACACTCTGATAGTCCACAGATTACAGAATGCCTCCAGATGTGCATTGGAAACTACTACTGGTCTTCCAGGGAATGATCAAAGCATAGACTGTTTGAGAATTACTCCCATGGAGGAAAGTGCGCATGGTGACAGTTGTATTCAATCACGATGCAATTCCTGTGTTTCATCAAAACTCTGATAGTCCACAGATTACAGAATGCCACCAGATGTTCATCGGAAACTACTACTGGTCTTCCAGGGAACGATCAAAGCCTACACTGTTTGAGAAATTACTCCCGTGGAGGAAGGTGCGCATTTTGACGGTTGTATTCAATCCCGATGCAATTTCTGTGTTTCATCAACACTCTGATAGTCCACAGATTACTGAAAGCCTCCAGATGTGCATTGGAAACTACTACTGGTCTTGCAGGGAACGATCAAATCGTAGACTGTTTGAGACATTACTCCCACGGAGGAAAGTGCGCATGGTAACTGTTGTATTCAATCCCGAGGCAATTTCTGTGTTTCATCAACACTGTGATCGTCCCCAGATTACAGAAAGCCTCCAGATGTGCATCGGAAACTACTACTGGTCTTGCAGGTAACGATCAAAGCGTAGACAGTTACAGACATTACTCCCATGGAGGAAAGTGCGCGTGGTGACTGTTGTATTCAATCACCATGCAATTTCTGTGTTTCATCAACACTCTGATAGTCCACAGATTACAGAATGCCACCAGATGAAAATCGGAAACTACTACTGGTCTTACAGGGAATGATCAAATGGTAGACTGTTTGAGAATTACTCCCATAGAGGAAAGTGCGCATGGTGACGGTTGTATTCAATCCCGATGCAATTTCTGTGTTTCATCAACACTTTGTTAGTCAACAGATTACAGAATGCCTCCATATGTGCAACGGAAACTACTACTGGCCTTCCAGGGCACGATCAAAGCGTAGACTGTTTGAGAATTACTCCCATGCAGGAAAGTGGGCTTGGTGACTGTTGTATTCAATTGCGATTCAATTTCTGTGTTTCATTAACAGTCTGATAGCCCACAGATTACAGATTACATAAAGATGTGCATCGGAAATAATTACTGGTTTTCCAGGGAACGATCAAAGCGTAGACTCTTCGAGACATTACTCCCATGGAGGAAAGTGCGCATGGTGACTGTTGTATTCAATCGCGATGCAATTCCTGTGTTTCATCAAAACTCTGATAGTCCACAGATTACAGAATGCCACCAGATGTTCATCGGAAACTACTACTGGTCTTCCAGGGAACGGTCAAAGCCTACACTGTTTGAGAAATTACTCCCGTGGAGGAAGGTGCGCATTTTGACGGTTGTATTCAATCCCGATGCAATTTCTGTGTTTCTTCAACACTCTGATAGTCCACAGATTACAGAATGCCTCCAGATGTGCATTGGAAACTACTACTGGTCTTCCAGGGAATGATCAAAGCATAGACTGTTTGAGAATTACTCCCATGGAGGAAAGTGCGCATGGTAACAGTTGTATTCAATCACGATGCAATTTCTGTGTTTCAGCAACACTCTGATAGTCCATAGATAACAGAATGCCTCCGGATGTGCATCGGAAACTAGTTCTGGTCTTCCAGGGAACGATCGAAGCGTAAACTCTTTGAGACATTACACCCATTGAGGAAGGTGCCCATGGTGACTGTTGTATTCAATCCCGATGCTATTTCTGTGTTTCGTCAACACTCTGACACTCCACAGATTACAGAATGTCTCCAGAGGTGCATCGGAAGCTACTACTGGTCTTCCAGTTAACGATCAAAGCGTAGACTGTTTGAGACATGACTCCCAATGCAGGAAAGTGCGCATGGTGACTGTTGTATTCAATCCCGATGCAATTTCTGTGTTTCATCAACAGTCTGATGGTCCACAGATTACAGAATGTCGCCAGATGTGCATCGGAAACTGCTACTGGTCTTCCAGGGAACGATCAAAGCGTAGACTGTTTGAGACACTACTCCCAATGCAGGAATGAGCGCATGGTGACTGTTGTATTCAATCCCGATGCAATTACTGTGTTTCATCAACAGTCAGATAGTCCACAGAATACAGAATATCTCCAGATGAGCATCGGAAACTACTACTGGTCTTCCAGGGAACGATCAAAGGGTAGACTGTTTGTGACATTACTCCCGTGGAGGAAAGCGCGCATGATGACTGTTGTATTCAATCCCGATGCAATTTCTATGTTTCATCAACACTCTGATAGTCCACAGATTACAGAAAGCCTCCAGATGTGCATCTTAAACTACTACTGGTCTCTCAGGGAACGATCAAAGCGTAGACTGTTTGAGACACTACTCCCAATGCAGGAATGAGCGCATGTTGACTGTTGTATTCAATCCCGATGCAATTACTGTGTTTCATCAACAGTCAGATAGTCCACAGAATACAGAATATCTCCAGATGTGCATCGGAAACTACTACTGGTCTTCCAGGGAACGATCAAAGGGTAGACTGTTTGAGACATTACTCCCGTGGAGGAAAGCGCGCATGATGACTGTTGTATTCAATCCCAATGCAATTTCTTTGTTTCAAAACACTCTGATAGTCCACAGATTACAGAAAGCCTCCAGATGTGCATCGGAAACTACTACTGGTCTTCCAGGGAACGATCAAAGCGTAGACTGTTTGAGACATTACTCCCGTGGAGGAAAGCGCGCATGATGAGTGTTGTATTCAATCCCGATGCAATTTCTGTGTTTCACAACACTCTGATAGTCCACAGATTACAGAAAGCCTCCAGATGTGCATCGGAAACTACTACTGGTCTTGCAGGGAACGATTAAAGCGTAGACTGTTAGAGACATTACTCCCATGGAAGAAAGTGCGCATGGTGACTGTTAAGTTCAATCCCGATGCAATTTCTGTGTTTCATCAACACTCTGATAGTCTACAGATTACAGAATGCCACCAGATGTCCATCGGAAACTGCTACTGGTCTTCCAGGGAACGATCAAAGGGTACACTGTTTGAGAATTACGCCCATGGAGGAAAGTGCGCATGGTGACTGTTGTATTCAACCCCGATGGAATTTCTGTGTTTCATCAACACTCTGATAGTCCACAGATTACAGAATGCCTCCAGATGTGCATCGGAAACTACTACTGGTCTTCCAGGGCACGATCAAAGCGTAGTCTGTTTGAGACATTACTCCCAATGCAGGAAAGTGCGCATGGTGACTGTTGTATTCAATCCCGATGCAATTTCTGTGTTTCATCAACAGTCTGATGGGCCACAGATTACAGAATGACACCAGATGTGCATCGGAAACTACTACTGGTCTTCCAGGGAACGATCAAAGCGTAGACTGTTTGAGAATTACTCCCATAGAGGAAAGTGCGCATGGTGCCGGTTGTATTCAATCCCGATGCAATTTCTGTGTTTCATCAACACTTTGTTAGTCAACAGATTACAGAATGCCTCCATATGTGCAAAGGAAACTACTACTGGTCTTCCAGGGCACGATCAAAGCGTAGACTGTTTGAGAATTACTCCCATGCAGGAAAGTGGGCTTGGTGACTGTTGTATTCAATTGCGATGCAATTTCTGTGTTTCATTAACAGTCTGATAGCCCACAGATTACAGATTACGTCCAGATGTGCATCGGAAACTACTACTGGTCTTCCAGGGAACGATCAAAGCGTAGACTGTTTGAGAAATTACTCCCGTGGAGGAAAGTGCGCATGGTGACTGTTGTATTTAATCCCGATTGAATTTCTGTGTTTCATCAACACTCTGATAGTCCACAGACTACAGAATGCCACCTGATGTGCATCGGAAACTACTACTGGTCTTCCAGGGAACGATCAAAGCCTAGACTGTTTGAGACATTACTCCCATGGAGGAAAGTGCGCATGGTGGCTGTTGTATTCAATCCCGATGCAATTTCTATGTTTCATCAACACTCTGATAGTCCACAGATTACACAATGCATCCAGATGTGCATCGCAAACTACTACTGGTCTTCCAGGGCACGATCAAAGCGTAGACTGTTTGAGACATTACTCCCGTGGAGGAAGGTGCGCATGGTGACTGTTGTATTTAATCCCGATGCAATTTCTGTGTTTCGTCAACACTCTGATAGTCCACAGTTTACCGAAAGCCTCCAGATGTGCATTGGAAACTACTACTGGTCTTGCAGGGAACGATCAAAGCGTAGAATGTTTGAGACACTACTCTCATGGAGGAAAGTGCGCATGGTGACTGTTGTATTCAATCCCGATGCAATTTCTGTGTTTAATCAACACTCTGATAGTCCACAGATTACAAAATGCCACCAGATGTGCATCGGGAACTACTACTGGTCTTCCAGGGCACGATCAAAGCGTAGACTGTTTGAGACATTACTCCCAATGCAGGAAAGTGCGCATGGTGACTGTTGTATTCAATCCCGATGCAATTTCTGTGTTTCATCAACACTCTGATAGTCCACAGGTTACAGAATGCCACCAGATGTCCATCGGAAACTACTACTGGTCTTTCAGGGAACGATCTAAGCGTAGACTGTTTGAGACATTACTCCCGTGGAGGAAAGTGCGCATGTTGACTGTTGTATTCAATCCCGATGCAATTTCTGTTTTTCTTCAACACTCTGATAGTCCACAGATTGCAGAATATCTATAGATGTGCATCGGAAACTACTACTGGTCTTCCAGGGAACGATCAAAGCGTAGACTGTTTGAGACATTACTCCCATGGAGGAAACTGCGCATGGTGACTGTTGTATTTAATCCTGATGCAATTTCTGTGTTTCGTCAACACTCTGATAGTCCACAGTTTACAGAAAGCCTCCAGATGTGCATTGGAAACTACTACTGGTCTTGCAGGGAACGATCAAATCGTAGACTGTTTGAGACATTAGTCCCATGGAGGTAAGTGCGCATGGTGACTGTTGTATTCAATCACGATGCAATTTCTGTGTTTCATCAACACTCTGATAGTCCACAGATTACAGAATGCCACCAGATGTGCATCGGAAACTACTACTGGTCTTGCAGGGAACGATCAAAGCGTAGACTGTTAGAGACATTACTCCCATGGAGGAAAGTGTGCATGCTGACTGTTGTATTCAATCCCGATGCAATTTCTGTATTTCATCAACACTCTGAGAGTCCACAGATTACAGAATACCACCAGGTGTACAATGGGAAACTACTACTGGTCTTCCAGGGAACGATCAAAGCGAAGACTCTTTGAGACATTACTCCCGTGGAGGAAAGTGCGCATGGTGACTGTTGTATTTAATCCCGATTGAATATCTGTGTTGCGTCAACACTCTGATAGTCCACAGTTTACAGAAAGCCTCCAGATGTGCATTGGAAACTACTACTGGTCTTGCAGGGAACGATCAAATCGTAGACTGTTTGAGACATTAGTCCCATGGAGGTAAGTGCGCATGGTGACTGTTGTATTCAATCACGATGCAATTTCTGTGTTTCATCAACACTCTGATAGTCCACAGATTACACAATGCATCCAGATGTGCATCGCAAACTACTACTGGTCTTCCAGGGCACGATCAAAGCGTAGACTGTTTGAGACACAACTCCCATGGAGGAAAGTGCGCATGGTGACTGTTGTATTCAATCCCGATGCAATTTCTGTGTGTCATCAACACTCTGATAGTCCACAGATTACAGAATGCCACCAGATGTCCATCGGAAACTACTACTGGTCTTCCAGGGAACGATCAAAGCGTAGACTGTTTGACACATTACTCCCGTGGAGGAAAGTGCGCATGCTGACTGTTGTATTCAATCCCGATGCAATTTCTGTATTTCATCAACACTCTTAGAGTCCACAGATTACAGAATACCACCAGAAGTACAATGGGAAACTACTACTGGTCTTCCAGGGAACGATCAAAACGTAGACTATTAGGGACATTACTCCCATGGAGGAAAGTGCGCTTGTTGACTTTTGTATTCAATCCCGATGCAATTTCTGTGTTTCATCAACACTCTGATAGTCTACAGATTACAGAATGCCACCAGATGTCCATCGGAAACTACTACTGGTCTTCCAGGGAACGATCAAAGCGTAGACTGTTTGACACATTACTCCCATGGAGGAAAGTGCGCATGGTGACTGTTGTATTCAATCCCGATGCAATTACTGTGTTTCATCAACAGTCTTATACTCCACAGATTACAGAATATCTCCAGATGAGCATCGGAAACTACTACTGGTCTTCCAGGGAACGATCAAATGGTAGACTCTTTGAGACATTACTCCCATGGAGGAAAGTGCGCATGGTGACTGTTGTATTCAATCCCGAAGCAATTTCTGTGTTTCATCAACACTCTGATAGTCCACAGATTACAGAATGCCACCAGATGTCCATCGGAAACTTCTACTGGTCTTCCAGGGAACGATCAAAGCGTAGACTGCTTGAGACATTACTCCCGTGGAGGAAAGTGCGCATGGTGACTGTTGTATTCAACCCCGATGCAATTTCTGTGCTTCACAACACTCTGATAGTCCACAGATTACAGAATGCCTCCAGATGTGCATCGGAAACTACTACTGGTCTTCCAGGGAAAGATAAAAGGGTAGACTGTTTGAGAATTACGCCCATTTAGGAAAGTGCGCATGGTGGCTCTTGTATTCAAACCCGATGCAATTTCTATGTTTCATCAACACTCTGATAGTCCACAGATTACACAATGCATCCAGATGTGCATCGCAAACTACTACTGGTCTTCCAGGGCACGATCAAAGCGTAGACTGTTTGAGACATTACTCCCGTGGAGGAAGGTGCGCATGGTGACTGTTGTATTTAATCCCGATGCAATTTCTGTGTTTCGTCAACACTCTGATAGTCCACAGTTTACCGAAAGCCTCCAGATGTGCATTGGAAACTACTACTGGTCTTGCAGGGAACGATCAAAGCGTAGAATGTTTGAGACACTACTCTCATGGAGGAAAGTGCGTATGGTGACAGTTGTATTCAATCCCGATGCAATAGCTGTGTTTAATCAACACTCTGATAGTCCACAGATTACAAAATGCCACCAGATGTGCATCGGGAACTACTACTGGTCTTCCAGGGCACGATCAAAGCGTAGACTGTTTGAGACATTACTCCCAATGCAGGAAAGTGCGCATGGTGACTGTTGTATTCAATCCCGATGCAATTTCTGTGTTTCATCAACAGTCTGATGGGCCACAGATTACAGAATGACACCAGATGTGCATCGGAAACTACTACTGGTCTTCCAGGGAACGATCAAAGCGTAGACTGTTTCAGACATTACTCCCATGGAGGAAAGTGCGCATGGTGACTGTTGTATTCAATCCCGATGCAATTTCTGTGTTTCATCAACACTCTGATAGTCCACAGGTTACAGAATGCCACCAGATGTCCATCGGAAACTACTACTGGTCTTCCAGGGAACGATCTAAGCGTAGACTGTTTGAGACATTACTCCCGTGGAGGAAAGTGCGCATGTTGACTGTTGTATTCAATCCCGATGCAATTTCTGTTTTTCTTCAACACTCTGATAGTCCACAGATTGCAGAATATCTATAGATGTGCATCGGAAACTACTACTGGTCTTCCAGGGAACGATCAAAGCGTAGACTGTTAGAGACATTACTCCCATGGAGGAAACTGCGCATGGTGACTGTTGTATTTAATCCCGATGCAATTTCTGTGTTTCGTCAACACTCTGATAGTCCACAGTTTACAGAAAGCCTCCAGATGTGCATTGGAAACTACTACTGGTCTTGCAGGGAACGATCAAATCGTAGACTGTTTGAGACATTAGTCCCATGGAGGAAAGTGCGCATGGTAACTGTTGTATTCAATCCCGAGCCAATTTCTCTGTTTCATCAACACTCTGATCGTCCCCAGATTACAGAAAGCCTCCAGATGTGCATCGGAAACTACTACTGGTCTTGCAGGTAACGATCAAAGCGTAGACTGTTAGAGACATTACTCCCATGGAGGTAAGTGCGCATGGTGACTGTTGTATTCAATCACGATGCAATTTCTGTGTTTCATCAACATTCTGATAGTCCACAGATTACAGAATGCCACCAGATGTGCATCGGAAACTAATACTGGTCTTGCAGGGAACGATCAAAGCGTAGACTGTTAGAGACATTACTCCCATGGAGGAAAGTGTGCATGGTGACTGTTGTATTTAATCCCGATTGAATATCTGTGTTTCATCAACATTCTGATAGTCCACAGATTACAGAATGTCACCTGATGTGCATCGGAAACTGCTACTGGTATTCCAGGGTACGATCAAAGCGTAGACTGTTTGAGAAATTACTCCCATGGAGAAAAGTGCGTATGGTGGCTGTTGTATTCAATCCCGATGCAATTTCTATGTTTCATCAACACTCTGATAGTCCACAGATTACACAATGCATCCAGATGTCCATCGCAAACTACTACTGGTCTTCCAGGGCACGATCAAAGCGTAGACTGTTTGAGACACAACTCCCATGGAGGGAAGTGCGCATGGTGACTGTTGTATTCAATCCCGATGCAATTTCTGTGTTTCATCAACACTCTGATAGTCCACAGATTACAGAATGCTACCAGATGTCCATCGGAAACTACTACTGGTCTTCCAGGGAACGATCAAAGCGTAGACTGTTTGACACATTAATCCCGTGGAGGAAAGTACGCATGCTGACTGTTGTATTCAATCCCGATGCAATTTCTGTATTTCATCAACACTCTGAGAGTCCACAGATTACAGAATACCACCAGATGTACAATGGGAAACTACTACTGGTCTTCCAGGGAACGATCAAAACGTAGACTATTAGGGACATTACTCCCATGGAGGAAAGTGCGCTTGTTGACTTTTGTATTCAATCCCGATGCAATTTCTGTGTTTCATCAACACTCTGATAGTCTACAGATTACAGAATGCCACCAGATGTCCATCGGAAACTACTACTGGTCTTCCAGGGAACGATCAAAGCGTAGACTGTTTGAGAAATTACTCCCGTGGAGGAAAGTGCGCATGGTGACTGTTGTATTTAATCCCGATTGAATTTCTGTGTTTCATCAACACTCTGATAGTCCACAGATTACAGAATGCCACCTGATGTGCATCGCAAACTACTACTGGTCTTCCAGGGCACGATCAAAGCGTAGACTGTTTGAGACATTACTCCCAATGCAGGAAAGAACGCATGGTGACTGTTGTATTCATCCCGATGCAATTACTGTGTTTCATCAACAGTCGCACACTCCACAGATTACAGAATATCTCCAGATGAGCATCGGAAACTACTACTGGTCTTCCAGGGAACGATCAAAGGCTAGACTCTTTGAGACATTACTCCCATGGAGGAAAGTGCGCATGGTGACTGTTGTATTCAATCCCGATTCAATTTCTGTGTTTCATCAACACTCTGATAGTCCACAGATTACAGAATGCCACCAGATGTCCATCGGAAACTTCTACTGGTCTTCCAGGGAACGATCAAAGCGTAGACTGCTTGAGACATTACTCCCGTGGAGGAAAGTGCGCATGGTGACTGTTGTATTCAACCCCGATGCAATTTCTGTGTTTCACAACACTCTGATAGTCCACAGGTTACAGAATGCCTCCAGATGTGCATCGGAAACTACTACTGGTCTTCCAGGGAAAGATAAAAGGGTAGACTGTTTGAGAATTACGCCCATGGAGGAAAGTGCGCATGGTGACTGTTGTATTCAATCCCGATGCAATTTTTGTGTTTCATCAACACTCTGATAGTCCACAGATTACAGAAAGCCTCCAGATGTGCATCGGAAACTACTACTGGTCTTGCAGGGAACGATCAAAGCGTAGACTGTTAGAGACATTACTCCCATGGAGGAAACTGCGCATGGTGACTGTTGTATTTAATCCCGATGCAATTTCTGTGTTTCGTCAACACTCTGATAGTCCACAGTTTACAGAAAGCCTCCAGATGTGCATTGGAAACTACTACTGGTCTTGCAGGGAACGATCAAATCGTAGACTGTTTGAGACATTAGTCCCATGGAGGAAAGTGCGCATGGTAACTGTTGTATTCAATCCCGAGCCAATTTCTCTGTTTCATCAACACTCTGATCGTCCCCAGATTACAGAAAGCCTCCAGATGTGCATCGGAAACTACTACTGGTCTTGCAGGTAACGATCAAAGCGTAGACTGTTAGAGACATTACTCCCATGGAGGTAAGTGCGCATGGTGACTGTTGTATTCAATCACGATGCAATTTCTGTGTTTCATCAACATTCTGATAGTCCACAGATTACAGAATGCCACCAGATGTGCATCGGAAACTAATTCTGGTCTTGCAGGGAACGATCAAAGCGTAGACTGTTAGAGACATTACTCCCATGGAGGAAAGTATGCATGGTGACTGTTGTATTTAATCCCGATTGAATATCTGTGTTTCATCAACATTCTGATAGTCCACAGATTACAGAATGTCACCTGATGTGCATCGGAAACTGCTACTGGTATTCCAGGGTACGATCAAAGCGTAGACTGTTTGAGAAATTACTCCCATGGAGAAAAGTGCGTATGGTGGCTGTTGTATTCAATCCCGATGCAATTTCTATGTTTCATCAACACTCTGATAGTCCACAGATTACACAATGCATCCAGATGTCCATCGCAAACTACTACTGGTCTTCCAGGGCACGATCAAAGCGTAGACTGTTTGAGACACAACTCCCATGGAGGGAAGTGCGCATGGTGACTGTTGTATTCAATCCCGATGCAATTTCTGTGTTTCATCAACACTCTGATAGTCCACAGATTACAGAATGCTACCAGATGTCCATCGGAAACTACTACTGGTCTTCCAGGGAACGATCAAAGCGTAGACTGTTTGACACATTAATCCCGTGGAGGAAAGTACGCATGCTGACTGTTGTATTCAATCCCGATGCAATTTCTGTATTTCATCAACACTCTGAGAGTCCACAGATTACAGAATACCACCAGATGTACAATGGGAAACTACTACTGGTCTTCCAGGGAACGATCAAAACGTAGACTATTAGGGACATTACTCCCATGGAGGAAAGTGCGCTTGTTGACTTTTGTATTCAATCCCGATGCAATTTCTGTGTTTCATCAACACTCTGATAGTCTACAGATTACAGAATGCCACCAGATGTCCATCGGAAACTACTACTGGTCTTCCAGGGAACGATCAAAGCGTAGACTGTTTGAGAAATTACTCCCGTGGAGGAAAGTGCGCATGGTGACTGTTGTATTTAATCCCGATTGAATTTCTGTGTTTCATCAACACTCTGATAGTCCACAGATTACAGAATGCCACCTGATGTGCATCGCAAACTACTACTGGTCTTCCAGGGCACGATCAAAGCGTAGACTGTTTGAGACATTACTCCCAATGCAGGAAAGAACGCATGGTGACTGTTGTATTCATCCCGATGCAATTACTGTGTTTCATCAACAGTCGTACACTCCACAGATTACAGAATATCTCCAGATGAGCATCGGAAACTACTACTGGTCTTCCAGGGAACGATCAAAGGCTAGACTCTTTGAGACATTACTCCCATGGAGGAAAGTGCGCATGGTGACTGTTGTATTCAATCCCGATTCAATTTCTGTGTTTCATCAACACTCTGATAGTCCACAGATTACAGAATGCCACCAGATGTCCATCGGAAACTTCTACTGGTCTTCCAGGGAACGATCAAAGCGTAGACTGCTTGAGACATTACTCCCGTGGAGGAAAGTGCGCATGGTGACTGTTGTATTCAACCCCGATGCAATTTCTGTGTTTCACAACACTCTGATAGTCCACAGGTTACAGAATGCCTCCAGATGTGCATCGGAAACTACTACTGGTCTTCCAGGGAAAGATAAAAGGGTAGACTGTTTGAGAATTACGCCCATGGAGGAAAGTGCGCATGGTGACTGTTGTATTCAATCCCGATGCAATTTTTGTGTTTCATCAACACTCTGATAGTCCACAGATTACAGAAAGCCTCCAGATGTGCATCGGAAACTACTACTGGTCTTGCAGGGAACGATCAAAGCGTAGACTGTTAGAGACATTACTCCCATGGAGGAAAGTGCGCATGGTGGGTGTTGTATTCGATCCCGATGCAATATCTGTGTTTCATCAACACTCTGATAGTCCACAGATTACAGAATGAGACCAGATGTCCATCGGAAACTACTACTGGTCTTCCAGGGAACGATTAAAGCGTAGACTCTTTGAGAAATTACTTCCGTGCAGGAAGGTGCGTATGGTGACTGTTGTATTCAATCCCGATGCAATTTCAGTGTTTCATCAACACTCTGATAGTCCACAGATTACAGAATGCCTCCAGATGTGCATCGGAAACTACTACTGGTCTTACAGGGAATGATCAAAGCGTAGACAGTTTGAGAATTACTCCCATGGAGGAAAGTGAGCACTGTGGCTGTTGTATTCAATACCGATGCAATTTCTGTGTTTCAGCAACACTCTGATAGTCCACAGATAACAGAATGCCTCCAGATGTGCATCGGAAACTAGTTCTGGTCTTCCAGGGAACGATCAAAGCGTAGAATGTTTCAGACACAACTCCCGTGGAGGAAAGTGCGCATGGTGACTGTTGTATTCAATCCCGACGCAATTTCTGTGTTTCATCAACATTCTGATAGTCCACAGATTACAGAATGCCACCGGATGTACATCGGAAACTACTACTGGTCTTCCAGGGAACGATCAAAGCGTAGACTGTTTGAGACATACCTCCCGTGGAGGAAAGTGCGCATGGTGACTGTTGTGTTCAATTCCGATGCAATTTCTGTGTTTCATCTACACTCTGGTAGTCCACAGATTACAGAATGAGACCAGATGTCCATCGGAAACTAATACTGGTCTTCCACGGAACGATCAAAGCGTATACTGTTTGAGAATTACTCCCATGGAGGGAAGTGAACATGGTGACTGTTGTATTCAATCCCGATTCAATTTCTGTGTTTCATCAACACTCTGATAGTCCACAGATTACAGAATGCCTCCAGATGTTCATCGGAAACTACTACTCGTCTTCCAGGGCACGATCAAAGCGTAAACTGTTTGAGACATTACTCCCAATGCAGGAAAGAGCGCATAGTGTCTGTTGTATTCAATCCCGAAGCAATTACTGTGTTTCATCAACAGTCTGATAGTCTACAGATTATAGAATATCTCCAGATGAGCATCGGAAACTACTACTGGTCTTCCAGGGAACGATCAAAGGGTAGACTGTTTGAGACATTACTCCCATGGAGGAAAGTGCGCATGGTGACTGTTGTAATCAATCCCGATGCAATTTCTGTGTTTCATCAACACTCTGATAGTCCACAGATTACAGAATGAGACCAGATGTCCATCGGAAACTACTACTGGTCTTCCAGGGAACGATCAAAGCGTAGACTGTTTGAGACATTACTCCCGTGGAGGTAGGTGGGCATGGTGACTGTTGTATTCAATCCCGATGCAATTTTAGTGTTTCATCAACACTCTGATAGTCCACAGATTACAGAATGCCTCCAGATGTGCATCGGAAACTACTACTGGTCTTACAGGGAATGATCAAATCGTAGACTGTTTGAGAATTACTCCCATGGAGGAAAGTGCGCATGGTGGCTGTTGTATTCAATCCTGATGCAATTTCTGTGTTTCAGCAACACTCTGATAGTCCACAGATAACAGAATGCCTCCAGATGTGCATCGGAAACTACTACTGGTCTTACAGGGAATGATCAAAACGTAGACTGTTTGAGAATTACTCCCATGGAGGAAAGTGCGCATGGTGGCTGTTGTATTCAATCCCGATGCAATTTCTGTGTTTCAGCAACACTCTGTAGTGTCCACAGATAACAGAATGCCTGCAGATGTGCATCGGACTCTAGTTCTGGTCTTTCAGTGAACGATCAAAGCGTAGAATGTATGAGACACTACTCCCGTGGAGGAAAGTGCACATGGTGACTGTTGTATTCAATCCCGATGCAATTTCTGTGTTTCATCAAAACTCTGATAGTCCACAGATTTCAGAATGCCACCGGATGTCCATCGGAAACTACTACTGGTCTTCCAGGGAACGATTAAAGCGTAGACTGCTTGTGACATTACTCCCGTGGAGGAAAGTGCGCATGGTGACTGTTGTATTCAACCCCGATGCAATTTCTGTGTTTCACAACACTCTGTTAGTCCACACATTACAGAATGCCGCCAGATGTGCATCGGAAACTACTACTGGTCTTCCAGGGAATGATCAAAGGGTAGACTGTTTGAGAATTACGCCCATGGAGGAAAGTGCGCATGGTGACTGTTTTATTCAATCCCGATGCAATTTCTGTGTTTCATCAACACTCTGATAGTCAACAGATTACAGAAAGCCTCCAGATGTGCATCGGAAACCACTACTGGTCTTGCAGGGAACGATCAAAGCGTAGACTGTTAGAGACATTACTCCCATGGAGGAAAGTGCGCATGGTGAGTGTTGTATTCAATCCCGATGCAATTTCTGTTGTTTCATCAACACTCTGATAGTCCACAGATTACAGAATGCCTCCAGATGTGCATCGCAAACTACTACTGGTCTTCCAGGGAACGATCAAAGCGTAGACTGTTTGAGACATACCTCCCGTGGAGGAAAGTGCGCATGGTGACTGTTGTGTTCAATCCCGATGCAATTTCTGTGTTTCATCAACACTCTGATAGTCCACAGATTACAGAATGCCTCCAGATGAGCATCGGAAACTACTACTGGTCTTCCAGGGAACAATCAAAGGGTAGAATGTTTGAGACATTATCCCCATGGAGGAAAGTGCGCATGGTGACTGATGTATTCAACCCTGATGCAATTTCTGTGTTTCATCAACACTCTGATAGTCCACAGATTACAGAAAGCCTCCAGATGTGCATCGGAAACTACTACTGGTCTTGCAGGGAACGATCAAAGCGTAGACTGTTAGAGACATTACTCCCATGGAGGAAAGGGCGCATGGTGAGTGTTGTATTCAATCCCGATGCAATTTCTTTTTTTCATCAACACTCTGATAGTCCACAGATTACAGAATGCCTCCAGATGTGCATCGGAAACTACTACTGGTCTTCCAGGGAATGATCAAAGGGTAGAATGTTTGAGAATTACGCCCATGGAGGAAAGTGCGCATGGTGACTGTTGTATTCAATCCCGATGCAATTTCTGTGTTTCATCGACACTCTGATAGTCCACAGATTACAGAAAGCCTCCAGATGTGCATCGGAAACCACTACTGGTCTTGCAGGGAACGATCAAAGCGTAGACTGTTAGAGACATTACTCCCATGGAGGAAAGTGCGCATGGTGAGTGTTGTATTCAATCCCGATGCAATTTCTGTTGTTTCATCTACACTCTGATAGTCCACAGATTACAGAATGCCTCCAGATGTGCATCGCAAACTACTACTGGTCTTCCAGGGAACGATCAAAGCGTAGACTGTTTGAGACATACCTCCCGTGGAGGAAAGTGCGCATGGTGACTGTTGTGTTCAATTCTGATGCAATTTCTGTGTTTCATCAACACTATGGTAGTCCACAGATTACAGAATGCCACCAGATGTGCATCGGAAACTACTACTGGTCTTCCAGTGAACGATCAAAGCGTATACTGTTTGAGAATTACTCCCATGGAGGGAAGTGAACATGGTGACTGTTGTATTCAATCCCGATTCAATTTCTGTGTTTCATCAACACTCTGATAGTCCACAGATTACTGAATGCCTCCAGATGTTCATCGGAAACTACTACTCGGCTACCAGGGCACGATCAAAGCGTAGACTGTTTGAGACATTACTATCAATGCAGGAAAGAGCGCATGGTGACTGTTGTATTCAATCCCGATGCAATTACTGTGTTTCATCAACAGTCTGATAGTCCACAGATTACAGAATATCTCCAGATGAGCATCGGAAACTACTACTGGTCTTCCAGGGAACAATCAAATGGTAGAATGTTTGAGACATTACCCCCATGGAGGAATGTGCGCATGGTGACTGATGTATTCAACCCTGATTCAATTTCTGTGTTTCATCAACACTCTGATAGTCCACAGATTACAGAAAGCCTCCAGATGTGCATCGGAAACTACTACTGGTCTTGCAGGGAACGATCAAAGCGTAGACTGTTAGAGACATTACTCCCATGGAGGAAAGGGCGCATGGTGAGTGTTGTATTCAATCCAGATGCAATTTCTTTTTTTCATCAACACTCTGATAGTCCACAGATTACGGAATGAGACCAGATGTCCATCGGAAACTACTACTGGTCTTCCAGGGAACGATCAAAGCGTAGACTGTTTGAGACATTACTCCCGTGGAGGAAGGTGCGCATGGTGACTGTTGTATTCAATCCCGATGCAATTTCAGTGTTTCATCAACACTCTGATAGTCCACAGATAACAGAATGCCTCCAGATGTGCATCGGAAACTAGTTCTGGTCTTCCAGGGAACGATCAAAGCGTAGAATGTTTGAGACACTACTCACGTGGAGGAAAGTGCGCATGGTGACTGTTGTATTCAATCCCGATGCAATTTCTGTTTTTCTTCAACACTCTGATAGTCCACAGATTGCAGAATATCTATAGATGTGCATCGGAAACTACTACTGGTCTTCCAGGGAACGATCAAAGCGTAGACTGTTTGAGACATTACTCCCATGGAGGAAACTGCGCATGGTGACTGTTGTATTTAATCCTGATGCAATTTCTGTGTTTCGTCAACACTCTGATAGTCCACAGTTTACAGAAAGCCTCCCGATGTGCATTGGAAACTACTACTGGTCTTGCAGGGAACGATCAAATCGTAGACTGTTTGAGACATTAGTCCCATGGAGGTAAGTGCGCATGGTGACTGTTGTGTTCAATCCCGATGCAATTTCTGTGTTTCATCAACACTCTGGTAGTCCACAGATTACTGAATGCCACCAGATGTGCATCGGAAACTACTACTGGTCTTCCAGGGAACGATCAAAGCGTAGACTGTTGAGATATTACTCCAGTGGAGGAAAGTGCGCATGGTGACTGTTGTATTCAATCCCGATGCAATTTCTGTATTTCATCAACACTCTGATACTCCACAGAGTACAGAATGTCTCCTGATGTGCATCGGAAACTACTACTGGTCTTCCAGGGAACGATCATACGTAGACTGTTTGAGACATTACTCCCATGGAGGAAAGTGCGCATGGTGGCTGTTGTATTCAATCCCGATGCAATTTCTATGTTTCATCAACACTCTGATAGTCCACAGATTACACAATGCATCCAGATGTGCATCGCAAACTACTACTGGTCTTCCAGGGCACGATCAAAGCGTAGACTGTTTGAGACATTACTCCCGTGGAGGAAGGTGCGCATGGTGACTGTTGTCTTTAATCCCGATGCAATTTCTGTGTTTCGTCAACACTCTGATAGTCCACAGTTTACCGAAAGCCTCCAGATGTGCATTGGAAACTACTACTGGTCTTGCAGGGAACGATCAAAGCGTAGAATGTTTGAGACACTACTCTCATGGAGGAAAGTGCGCATGGTGACTGTTGTATTCAATCCCGATGCAATTTCTGTGTTTAATCAACACTCTGATAGTCCACAGATTACAAAATGCCACCAGATGTGCATCGGGAACTACTACTGGTCTTCCAGGGCACGATCAAAGCGTAGACTGTTTGAGACATTACTCCCAATGCAGGAAAGTGCGCATGGTGACTGTTGTATTCAATCCCGATGCAATTTCTGTGTTTCATCAACACTCTGATAGTCCACAGGTTACAGAATGCCACCAGATGTCCATCGGAAACTACTACTGGTCTTTCAGGGAACGATCTAAGCGTAGACTGTTTGAGACATTACTCCCGTGGAGGAAAGTGCGCATGTTGACTGTTGTATTCAATCCCGATGCAATTTCTGTTTTTCTTCAACACTCTGATAGTCCACAGATTGCAGAATATCTATAGATGTGCATCGGAAACTACTACTGGTCTTCCAGGGAACGATCAAAGCGTAGACTGTTTGAGACATTACTCCCATGGAGGAAACTGCGCATGGTGACTGTTGTATTTAATCCTGATGCAATTTCTGTGTTTCGTCAACACTCTGATAGTCCACAGATTACAGAATATCTCCAGATGAGCATCGGAAACTACTACTGGTCTTCCAGGGAACAATCAAATGGTAGAATGTTTGAGACATTACCCCCATGGAGGAATGTGCGAATGGTGACTGATGTATTCAACCCTGATTCAATTTCTGTGTTTCATCAACACTCTGATAGTCCACAGATTACAGAAAGCCTCCAGATGTGCATCGGAAACTACTACTGGTCTTGCAGGGAACGATCAAAGCGTAGACTGTTAGAGACATTACTCCCATGGAGGAAAGGGCGCATGGTGAGTGTTGTATTCAATCCAGATGCAATTTCTTTTTTTCATCAACACTCTGATAGTCCACAGATTACGGAATGAGACCAGATGTCCATCGGAAACTACTACTGGTCTTCCAGGGAACGATCAAAGCGTAGACTGTTTGAGACATTACTCCCGTGGAGGAAGGTGCGCATGGTGACTGTTGTATTCAATCCCGATGCAATTTCAGTGTTTCATCAACACTCTGATAGTCCACAGATAACAGAATGCCTCCAGATGTGCATCGGAAACTAGTTCTGGTCTTCCAGGGAACGATCAAAGCGTAGAATGTTTGAGACACTACTCACGTGGAGGAAAGTGCGCATGGTGACTGTTGTATTCAATCCCGATGCAATTTCTGTTTTTCTTCAACACTCTGATAGTCCACAGATTGCAGAATATCTATAGATGTGCATCGGAAACTACTACTGGTCTTCCAGGGAACGATCAAAGCGTAGACTGTTTGAGACATTACTCCCATGGAGGAAACTGCGCATGGTGACTGTTGTATTTAATCCTGATGCAATTTCTGTGTTTCGTCAACACTCTGATAGTCCACAGTTTACAGAAAGCCTCCCGATGTGCATTGGAAACTACTACTGGTCTTGCAGGGAACGATCAAATCGTAGACTGTTTGAGACATTAGTCCCATGGAGGTAAGTGCGCATGGTGACTGTTGTGTTCAATCCCGATGCAATTTCTGTGTTTCATCAACACTCTGGTAGTCCACAGATTACTGAATGCCACCAGATGTGCATCGGAAACTACTACTGGTCTTCCAGGGAACGATCAAAGCGTAGACTGTTGAGATATTACTCCAGTGGAGGAAAGTGCGCATGGTGACTGTTGTATTCAATCCCGATGCAATTTCTGTATTTCATCAACACTCTGATACTCCACAGAGTACAGAATGTCTCCTGATGTGCATCGGAAACTACTACTGGTCTTCCAGGGAACGATCATACGTAGACTGTTTGAGACATTACTCCCATGGAGGAAAGTGCGCATGGTGGCTGTTGTATTCAATCCCGATGCAATTTCTATGTTTCATCAACACTCTGATAGTCCACAGATTACACAATGCATCCAGATGTGCATCGCAAACTACTACTGGTCTTCCAGGGCACGATCAAAGCGTAGACTGTTTGAGACATTACTCCCGTGGAGGAAGGTGCGCATGGTGACTGTTGTCTTTAATCCCGATGCAATTTCTGTGTTTCGTCAACACTCTGATAGTCCACAGTTTACCGAAAGCCTCCAGATGTGCATTGGAAACTACTACTGGTCTTGCAGGGAACGATCAAAGCGTAGAATGTTTGAGACACTACTCTCATGGAGGAAAGTGCGCATGGTGACTGTTGTATTCAATCCCGATGCAATTTCTGTGTTTAATCAACACTCTGATAGTCCACAGATTACAAAATGCCACCAGATGTGCATCGGGAACTACTACTGGTCTTCCAGGGCACGATCAAAGCGTAGACTGTTTGAGACATTACTCCCAATGCAGGAAAGTGCGCATGGTGACTGTTGTATTCAATCCCGATGCAATTTCTGTGTTTCATCAACACTCTGATAGTCCACAGGTTACAGAATGCCACCAGATGTCCATCGGAAACTACTACTGGTCTTTCAGGGAACGATCTAAGCGTAGACTGTTTGAGACATTACTCCCGTGGAGGAAAGTGCGCATGTTGACTGTTGTATTCAATCCCGATGCAATTTCTGTTTTTCTTCAACACTCTGATAGTCCACAGATTGCAGAATATCTATAGATGTGCATCGGAAACTACTACTGGTCTTCCAGGGAACGATCAAAGCGTAGACTGTTTGAGACATTACTCCCATGGAGGAAACTGCGCATGGTGACTGTTGTATTTAATCCTGATGCAATTTCTGTGTTTCGTCAACACTCTGATAGTCCACAGTTTACAGAAAGCCTCCAGATGTGCATTGGAAACTACTACTGGTCTTGCAGGGAACGATCAAATCGTAGACTGTTTGAGACATTAGTCCCATGGAGGTAAGTGCGCATGGTGACTGTTGTATTCAATCTCGATGCAATTTCTGTGTTTCATCAACACTCTGATAGTCCACAGATTACAGAATGCCACCAGATGTGCATCGGAAACTACTACTGGTCTTGCAGGGAACGATCAAAGCGTAGACTGTTAGAGACATTACTCCCATGGAGGAAAGTGTGCATGCTGACTGTTGTATTCAATCCCGATGCAATTTCTGTATTTCATCAACACTCTGAGAGTCCACAGATTACAGAATACCACCAGGTGTACAATGGGAAACTACTACTGGTCTTCCAGGGAACGCTCAAAGCGAAGACTCTTTGAGACATTACTCCCGTGGAGGAAAGTGCGCATGGTGACTGTTGTATTTAATCCCGATTGAATATCTGTGTTTCGTCAACACTCTGATAGTTTACAGTTTACAGAAAGCCTCCAGATGTGCATTGGAAACTACTACTGGTCTTGCAGGGAACGATCAAATCGTAGACTGTTTGAGACATTAGTCCCATGGAGGTAAGTGCGCATGGTGACTGTTGTATTCAATCACGATGCAATTTCTGTGTTTCATCAACACTCTGATAGTCCACAGATTACACAATGCATCCAGATGTGCATCGCAAACTACTACTGGTCTTCCAGGGCACGATCAAAGCGTAGACTGTTTGAGACACAACTCCCATGGAGGAAAGTGCGCATGGTGACTGTTGTATTCAATCCCGATGCAATTTCTGTGTGTCATCAACACTCTGATAGTCCACAGATTACAGAATGCCACCAGATGTCCATCGGAAACTACTACTGGTCTTCCAGGGAACGATCAAAGCGTAGACTGTTTGACACATTACTCCCGTGGAGGAAAGTGCGCATGCTGACTGTTGTATTCAATCCCGATGCAATTTCTGTATTTCATCAACACTCTGAGAGTCCACAGATTACACAATGCATCCAGATGTGCATCGCAAACTACTACTGGTCTTCCAGGGCACGATCAAAGCGTAGACTGTTTGAGACATTACTCCCGTGGAGGAAGGTGCGCATGGTGACTGTTGTATTTAATCCCGATGCAATTTCTGTGTTTCGTCAACACTCTGATAGTCCACAGTTTACCGAAAGCCTCCAGATGTGCATTGGAAACTACTACTGGTCTTGCAGGGAACGATCAAAGCGTAGAATGTTTGAGACACTACTCTCATGGAGGAAAGTGCGTATGGTGACTGTTGTATTCAATCCCGATGCAATAGCTGTGTTTAATCAACACTCTGATAGTCCACAGATTACAAAATGCCACCAGATGTGCATCGGGAACTACTACTGGTCTTCCAGGGCACGATCAAAGCGTAGACTGTTTGAGACATTACTCCCAATGCAGGAAAGTGCGCATGGTGACTGTTGTATTCAATCCCGATGCAATTTCTGTGTTTCATCAACAGTCTGATGGGCCACAGATTACAGAATGACACCAGATGTGCATCGGAAACTACTACTGGTCTTCCAGGGAACGATCAAAGCGTAGACTGTTTCAGACATTACTCCCATGGAGGAAAGTGCGCATGGTGACTGTTGTATTCAATCCCGATGCAATTTCTGTGTTTCATCAACACTCTGATAGTCCACAGGTTACAGAATGCCACCAGATGTCCATCGGAAACTACTACTGGTCTTCCAGGGAACGATCTAAGCGTAGACTGTTTGAGACATTACTCCCGTGGAGGAAAGTGCGCATGTTGACTGTTGTATTCAATCCCGATGCAATTTCTGTTTTTCTTCAACACTCTGATAGTCCACAGATTGCAGAATATCTATAGATGTGCATCGGAAACTACTACTGGTCTTCCAGGGAACGATCAAAGCGTAGACTGTTAGAGACATTACTCCCATGGAGGAAACTGCGCATGGTGACTGTTGTATTTAATCCCGATGCAATTTCTGTGTTTCGTCAACACTCTGATAGTCCACAGTTTACAGAAAGCCTCCAGATGTGCATTGGAAACTACTACTGGTCTTGCAGGGAACGATCAAATCGTAGACTGTTTGAGACATTAGTCCCATGGAGGAAAGTGCGCATGGTAACTGTTGTATTCAATCCCGAGCCAATCTCTCTGTTTCATCAACACTCTGATCGTCCCCAGATTACAGAAAGCCTCCAGATGTGCATCGGAAACTACTACTGGTCTTGCAGGTAACGATCAAAGCGTAGACTGTTAGAGACATTACTCCCATGGAGGTAAGTGCGCATGGTGACTGTTGTATTCAATCACGATGCAATTTCTGTGTTTCATCAACATTCTGATAGTCCACAGATTACAGAATGCCACCAGATGTGCATCGGAAACTAATACTGGTCTTGCAGGGAACGATCAAAGCGTAGACTGTTAGAGACATTACTCCCATGGAGGAAAGTGTGCATGGTGACTGTTGTATTTAATCCCGATTGAATATCTGTGTTTCATCAACATTCTGATAGTCCACAGATTACAGAATGTCACCTGATGTGCATCGGAAACTGCTACTGGTCTTCCAGGGTACGATCAAAGCGTAGACTGTTTGAGAAATTACTCCCATGGAGAAAAGTGCGTATGGTGGCTGTTGTATTCAATCCCGATGCAATTTCTATGTTTCATCAACACTCTGATAGTCCACAGATTACACAATGCATCCAGATGTCCATCGCAAACTACTACTGGTCTTCCAGGGCACGATCAAAGCGTAGACTGTTTGAGACACAACTCCCATGGAGGGAAGTGCGCATGGTGACTGTTGTATTCAATCCCGATGCAATTTCTGTGTTTCATCAACACTCTGATAGTCCACAGATTACAGAATGCTACCAGATGTCCATCGGAAACTACTACTGGTCTTCCAGGGATCGATCAAAGCGTAGACTGTTTGACACATTAATCCCGTGGAGGAAAGTACGCATGCTGACTGTTGTATTCAATCCCGATGCAATTTCTGTATTTCATCAACACTCTGAGAGTCCACAGATTACAGAATACCAACAGATGTACAATGGGAAACTACTACTGGTCTTCCAGGGAACGATCAAAACGTAGACTATTAGGGACATTACTCCCATGGAGGAAAGTGCGCTTGTTGACTTTTGTATTCAATCCCGATGCAATTTCTGTGTTTCATCAACACTCTGATAGTCTACAGATTACAGAATGCCACCAGATGTCCATCGGAAACTACTACTGGTCTTCCAGGGAACGATCAAAGCGTAGACTGTTTGAGAAATTACTCCCGTGGAGGAAAGTGCGCATGGTGACTGTTGTATTTAATCCCGATTGAATTTCTGTGTTTCATCAACACTCTGATAGTCCACAGATTACAGAATGCCACCTGATGTGCATCGCAAACTACTACTGGTCTTCCAGGGCACGATCAAAGCGTAGACTGTTTGAGACATTACTCCCAATGCAGGAAAGAGCGCATGGTGACTGTTGTATTCATCCCGATGCAATTACTGTGTTTCATCAACAGTCGTACACTCCACAGATTACAGAATATCTCCAGATGAGCATCGGAAACTACTACTGGTCTTCCAGGGAACGATCAAAGGCTAGACTCTTTGAGACATTACTCCCATGGAGGAAAGTGCGCATGGTGACTGTTGTATTCAATCCCGATTCAATTTCTGTGTTTCATCAACACTCTGATAGTCCACAGATTACAGAATGCCACCAGATGTCCATCGGAAACTTCTACTGGTCTTCCAGGGAACGATCAAAGCGTAGACTGCTTGAGACATTACTCCTGTGGAGGAAAGTGCGCATGGTGACTGTTGTATTCAACCCCGATGCAATTTCTGTGTTTCACAACACTCTGATAGTCCACAGGTTACAGAATGCCTCCAGATGTGCATCGGAAACTACTACTGGTCTTCCAGGGAAAGATAAAAGGGTAGACTGTTTGAGAATTACGCCCATGGAGGAAAGTGCGCATGGTGACTGTTGTATTCAATCCCGATGCAATTTTTGTGTTTCATCAACACTCTGATAGTCCACAGATTACAGAAAGCCTCCAGATGTGCATCGGAAACTACTACTGGTCTTGCAGGGAACGATCAAAGCGTAGACTGTTAGAGACATTACTCCCATGGAGGAAAGTGCGCATGGTGGGTGTTGTATTCGATCCCGATGCAATATCTGTGTTTCATCAACACTCTGATAGTCCACAGATTACAGAATGAGACCAGATGTCCATCGGAAACTACTACTGGTCTTCCAGGGAACGATTAAAGCGTAGACTCTTTGAGAAATTACTTCCGTGCAGGAAGGTGCGTATGGTGACTGTTGTATTCAATCCCGATGCAATTTCAGTGTTTCATCAACACTCTGATAGTCCACAGATTACAGAATGCCTCCAGATGTGCATCGGAAACTACTACTGGTCTTACAGGGAATGATCAAAGCGTAGACAGTTTGAGAATTACTCCCATGGAGGAAAGTGAGCACTGTGGCTGTTGTATTCAATACCGATGCAATTTCTGTGTTTCAGCAACACTCTGATAGTCCACAGATAACAGAATGCCTCCAGATGTGCATCGGAAACTAGTTCTGGTCTTCCAGGGAACGATCAAAGCGTAGAATGTTTCAGACACAACTCCCGTGGAGGAAAGTGCGCATGGTGACTGTTGTATTCAATCCCGACGCAATTTCTGTGTTTCATCAACATTCTGATAGTCCACAGATTACAGAATGCCACCGGATGTACATCGGAAACTACTACTGGTCTTCCAGGGAACGATCAAAGCGTAGACTGTTTGAGACATACCTCCCGTGGAGGAAAGTGCGCATGGTGACTGTTGTGTTCAATTCCGATGCAATTTCTGTGTTTCATCTACACTCTGGTAGTCCACAGATTACAGAATGAGACCAGATGTCCATCGGAAACTAATACTGGTCTTCCACGGAACGATCAAAGCGTATACTGTTTGAGAATTACTCCCATGGAGGGAAGTGAACATGGTGACTGTTGTATTCAATCCCGATTCAATTTCTGTGTTTCATCAACACTCTGATAGTCCACAGATTACAGAATGCCTCCAGATGTTCATCGGAAACTACTACTCGTCTTCCAGGGCACGATCAAAGCGTAAACTGTTTGAGACATTACTCCCAATGCAGGAAAGAGCGCATAGTGACTGTTGTATTCAATCCCGAAGCAATTACTGTGTTTCATCAACAGTCTGATAGTCTACAGATTATAGAATATCTCCAGATGAGCATCGGAAACTACTACTGGTCTTCCAGGGAACGATCAAAGGGTAGACTGTTTGAGACATTACTCCCATGGAGGAAAGTGCGCATGGTGACTGTTGTAATCAATCCCGATGCAATTTCTGTGTTTCATCAACACTCTGATAGTCCACAGATTACAGAATGAGACCAGATGTCCATCGGAAACTACTACTGGTCTTCCAGGGAACGATCAAAGCGTAGACTGTTTGAGACATTACTCCCGTGGAGGTAGGTGGGCATGGTGACTGTTGTATTCAATCCCGATGCAATTTCAGTGTTTCATCAACACTCTGATAGTCCACAGATTACAGAATGCCTCCAGATGTGCATCGGAAACTACTACTGGTCTTACAGGGAATGATCAAATCGTAGACTGTTTGAGAATTACTCCCATGGAGGAAAGTGCGCATGGTGGCTGTTGTATTCAATCCCGATGCAATTTCTGTGTTTCAGCAACACTCTGATAGTCCACAGATAACAGAATGCCTCCAGATGTGCATCGGAAACTACTACTGGTCTTACAGGGAATGATCAAAACGTAGACTGTTTGAGAATTACTCCCATGGAGGAAAGTGCGCATGGTGGCTGTTGTATTCAATCCCGATGCAATTTCTGTGTTTCAGCAACACTCTGTTAGTCCACAGATAACAGAATGCCTGCAGATGTGCATCGGACTCTAGTTATGGTCTTTCAGGGAACGATCAAAGCGTAGAATGTATGAGACACTACTCCCGTGGAGGAAAGTGCACATGGTGACTGTTGTATTCAATCCCGATGCAATTTCTGTGTTTCATCAACACTCTGATAGTCCACAGATTTCAGAATGCCACCGGATGTCCATCGGAAACTACTACTGGTCTTCCAGGGAACGATTAAAGCGTAGACTGCTTGTGACATTACTCCCGTGGAGGAAAGTGCGCATGGTGACTGTTGTATTCAACCCCGATGCAATTTCTGTGTTTCACAACACTCTGATAGTCCACACATTACAGAATGCCTCCAGATGTGCATCGGAAACTACTACTGGTCTTCCAGGGAATGATCAAAGGGTAGACTGTTTGAGAATTACGCCCATGGAGGAAAGTGCGCATGGTGACTCTTTTATTCAATCCCGATGCAATTTCTGTGTTTCATCAACACTCTGATAGTCCACAGATTACAGAAAGCCTCCAGATGTGCATCGGAAACTACTACTGGTCTTGCAGGGAACGATCAAAGCGTAGACTGTTAGAGACATTACTCCCATGGAGGAAAGTGCGCATGGTGACTGTTGTATTCAATCCCGATGCAATTTCTGTTGTTTCATCAACACTCTGATAGTCCACAGATTACAGAATGCCTCCAGATGTGCATCGCAAACTACTACTGGTCTTCCAGGGAACGATCAAAGCGTAGACTGTTTGAGACATACCTCCCGTGGAGGAAAGTGCGCATGGTGACTGTTGTGTTCAATCCCGATGCAATTTCTGTGTTTCATCAACACTCTGATAGTCCACAGATTACAGAATGCCTCCAGATGAGCATCGGAAACTACTACTGGTCTTCCAGGGAACAATCAAAGGGTAGAATGTTTGAGACATTATCCCCATGGAGGAAAGTGCGCATGGTGACTGATGTATTCAACCCTGATGCAATTTCTGTGTTTCATCAACACTCTGATAGTCCACAGATTACAGAAAGCCTCCAGATGTGCATCGGAAACTACTACTGGTCTTGCAGGGAACGATCAAAGCGTAGACTGTTAGAGACATTACTCCCATGGAGGAAAGGGCGCATGGTGAGTGTTGTATTCAATCCCGATGCAATTTCTTTTTTTCATCAACACTCTGATAGTCCACAGATTACAGATGGCTCCAGATGTGCATCGGAAACTACTACTGGTCTTCCAGGGAATGATCAAAGGGTAGAATGTTTGAGAATTACGCCCATGGAGGAAAGTGCGCATGGTGACTGTTGTATTCAATCCCGATGCAATTTCTGTGTTTCATCGACACTCTGATAGTCCACAGATTACAGAAAGCCTCCAGATGTGCATCGGAAACCACTACTGGTCTTGCAGGGAACGATCAAAGCGTAGACTGTTAGAGACATTACTCCCATGGAGGAAAGTGCGCATGGTGAGTGTTGTATTCAATCCCGATGCAATTTCTGTTGTTTCATCTACACTCTGATAGTCCACAGATTACAGAATGCCTCCAGATGTGCATCGCAAACTACTACTGGTCTTCCAGGGAACGATCAAAGCGTAGACTGTTTGAGACATACCTCCCGTGGAGGAAAGTGCGCATGGTGACTGTTGTGTTCAATTCTGATGCAATTTCTGTGTTTCATCAACACTCTGGTAGTCCACAGATTACAGAATGCCACCAGATGTGCATCGGAAACTACTACTGGTCTTCCAGTGAACGATCAAAGCGTATACTGTTTGAGAATTACTCCCATGGAGGGAAGTGAACATGGTGACTGTTGTATTCAATCCCGATTCAATTTCTGTGTTTCATCAACACTCTGATAGTCCACAGATTACAGAATGCCTCCAGATGTTCATCGGAAACTACTACTCGGCTACCAGGGCACGATCAAAGCGTAGACTGTTTGAGACATTACTCCCAATGCAGGAAAGAGCGCATGGTGACTGTTGTATTCAATCCCGATGCAATTACTGTGTTTCATCAACAGTCTGATAGTCCACAGATTACAGAATATCTAAAGATGAGCATCGGAAACTACTACTGGTCTTCCAGGGAACAATCAAATGGTAGAATGTTTGAGACATTACCCCCATGGAGGAATGTGCGCATGGTGACTGATGTATTCAACCCTGATTCAATTTCTGTGTTTGATCAACACTCTGATAGTCCACAGATTACAGAAAGCCTCCAGATGTGCATCGGAAACTACTACTGGTCTTGCAGGGAACGATCAAAGCGTAGACTGTTTGAGACATTACTCCCGTGGAGGAAGGTGCGCATGGTGACTGTTGTATTCAATCCCGATGCAATTTCAGTGTTTCATCAACACTCTGATAGTCCACAGATAACAGAATGCCTCCAGATGTGCATCGGAAACTAGTTCTGGTCTTCCAGGGAACGATCAAAGCGTAGAATGTTTGAGACACTACTCACGTGGAGGAAAGTGCGCATGGTGACTGTTGTATTCAATCCCGATGCAATTTCTGTTTTTCATCAACACTCTGATAGTCCACAGATTACACAATGCCACCGGATGTACATCGGAAACTACTACTGGTCTTCCAGGGAACGATCAAAGCGTAGACTGTTTGAGACATACCTCCCGTGGAGGAAAGTGCGCATGGTGACTGTTGTGTTCAATCCCGATGCAATTTCTGTGTTTCATCAACACTCTGGTAGTCCACAGATTACTGAATGCCACCAGATGTGCATCGGAAACTACTACTGGTCTTCCAGGGAACGATCAAAGCGTATACTGTTTGAGAATTACTCCCATGGAGGGAAGTGAACAAGGTGACTGTTGTATTCAATCCCGATTTAATTTCTGTGTTTCATCAACACTCTGATAGTCCACAGATTACAGAATGCCTCCAGATGTTCATCGGAAACTACTACTCGTTTTCCTGTGAACGATCAAAGCGTTGACTGTTTGAGACAATACTCCAAAGGAGGAAAGTGCGCATGGTGACTGTTTTATTCAATCCCGATGCAATTCCTGTGTTTCATCAACACTCAGTTAGTCCACAGATTTCAGAATGCCTCCAGATCGGAAACTACTTATGGTCTTCCAAGGAACGATCAAGACGAAGACTGTTTGAGACACTACTCCCATGGAGGAAAGTGCGCATGGTGACTGTTGTATTCAATCCCGATGCAATTTCTGTGTTTCATCAACACTCTGATAGCCCACAGATTACAGAATGCCTCCAGATGTGCATCGGAAACTACTACTGGTCTTCCAGGGAACGTTCAAAGCCTAGACTGTTTGAGACCTTACTCCTATGGAGGAAAGTGCGCATGGTGACTGTTGTATTCAATCCCGATGCAATTTCTGTGTTTCATCAACACTCTGATAGACCACAGATTAAAGAATGCCTCCAGATGTGCATCGGAAACTACTACTGGTCTTCCAGGGAACGATCAAAGCGTAGACTGTTTGAGACCTTATTCCCATGGAGGAAAGTGCGCATGGTGACTGTTGTATTCAATCCCGATGCAATTTCTGTGTTTCATCAACACTCTGATAGTCCACAGATTACAGAATGCCACCAGATGTCCATCGGAAACTACTACTGGTCTTACAGGGAACGATCAAAGCGTAGACTGTTTGAGAATTACTCCCATGGAGGAAAGTGCGCATTGTGGCTGTTGTATTCAATCCCGATGCAATTTCTGTGTTTCAGCAACACTCTGATAGTCCACAGATAACAGAATGCCTCCAGATGTGCATCGGAAACTAGTTCTGGTCTTCCAGCGAACGATCAAAGCGTAGAATGTTTGAGACACAACTCCCGTGGAGGAAAGTGCGCATGGAGACTGTTGTATTCAATCCCGATGCAATTTCTGTGTTTCATCAACACTCTGATAGTCCACAGATTACAGAATGCCACCGGATGTACATCGGAAACTACTACTGGTCTTCCAGGGAACGATCAAAGCGTAGACTGTTTGAGACATACCTCCCGTGGAGGAAAGTGCGCATGGTGACTGTTGTGTTCCATCCCGATGCAATTTCTGTGTTTCATCAACACTCTGGTAGTCCACAGATTATAGAATGCCACCAGATGTGCATCGGAAACTACTACTGGTGTTCCAGGGAACGATCAAAGCGTATACTGTTTGAGAATTACTCCCATGGAGGGAAGTGAACATGGTGACGGTTGTATTCAATCCCGATTCAATTTCTGTGTTTCATCAACACTCTGATAGTCCACAGATTACAGAATGCCTCCAGATGTGCATCGGAAACTACTACTGGTTTTTTTAGGGAATGATCAAAGGGTAGACTGTTTGAGAATTACCCCCATGGAGGAAAGTGCGCATGGTGACTGTTGTATTCAATCCCGATGCAATTTCTATGTTTCATCAACACTCTGATAGTCCACAGATTACAGAATGCCACCAGAATCCCATCGGAAACTACTACTGGTCTACCAGGGAACGATCAAAACGTAGACTGCTTGAGACATTACTCCCGTGGAAGAAAGTGCGCATGGTGACTGTTGTATTCAACCCTGATGCAATTTCTGTGTTTCATCAACACTCAGATAGTCCACAGATTACGGAAAGCCTCCAGATGTGCATCGGAAACTACTACTGGTCTTGCAGGGAACGATCAAAGCGTAGACTGTTAGAGACATTACTCCCATGGAGGAAAGTGCGCATGGTGAGTGTTGTATTTAATCCCGATGCAATTTCTGTATTTCATCAACACTCTGATAGTCCACAGATTACGGAATGAGACCAGATGTCCATCGGAAACTACTACTGGTCTTCCAGGGAACGATCAAAGCGTAGACTGTTTGAGACATTACTCCCGTGGAGGAAGGTGCGCATGGTGACTGTTGTATTCAATCCAAATGAAATTTCAGTGTTTCATCAACACTCTGATAGTCCACAGATAACAGAATGCCTCCAGATGTGCATCGGAAACTCGTTCTGGTCTTACAGGGAACGATCAAAGCGTAGAATGTTTGAGACACTACTCCCGTGGAGGAAAGTGCGCATGGTGACTGTTGTGTTCAATCCCGATGCCATTTCTGTGTTTCATCAACACTCTGGTAGTCCACAGATTACAGAATGCCAACAGATGTGCATCGGAAACTACTACTGGTCTTCCAGGGAACGATCAAAGCGTATACTGTTTGAGAATTACTCCCATGGAGGGAAGTGAACATGGTGACTGTTGTATTCAATCGCGATTCAATTTTTGTGTTTCATCAACACTCTGATAGTCCACAGATTACAGAATGCCTCCAGATGTTCATCGGAAACTACTACTCGTTTTCCTGTGAACGATCAAAGCGTAGACTGTTTGAGACAATATTCCAAAGGAGGAAAGTGCGCATTGTGACCGTTTTATTCAATCCCGACGCAATTCCTGTGTTTCTTCAACCATCAGTTAGTCCACAGATTTCAGAATGCCTCCAGATGTGCATCGGAAACTACTTATGGTCTTCCAAGGAACGATCAAGACGTAGACTGTTTGAGACACTACTCCCATGGAGGAAAGTGCGCATGGTGACTGTTGTATTCAATCCCGATGCAATTTCTGTGTTTCATCAACACTCTGATAGTCCACAGATTACAGAATGCCTCCAGATGTGCATCGGAAACTACTACTGGTCTTCCAGGGAACGATCAAAGCGTAGACTGTTTGAGACCTTACTCCCATGGAGGAAAGTGCGCATGGTGACTGTTGTATTCAATCCCGATGCAATTTCTGTGTTTCATCAACACTCTGATAGACCACAGATTACAGAATGCCTCCAGATGTGCATCGGAAACTACTACTGGTCTTCCAGGGAACGATCAAAGCGTAGACTGTTTGAGACCTTACTCCCATGGAGGAAAGTGCGCATGGTGACTGTCGTATTCAATCCCGATGCAATTTCTGTGTTTCATCAACACTCTGATAGTCCACAGATTACAGAATGCCACCAGATGTCCATCGGAAACTACTACTATTCTTACAGGGAACGATCAAAGCGTAGACTGTTTGAGGATTACTCCCATGGAGGAAAGTGCGCATTGTGGCTGTTGTATTCAATCCCGATGCAATTTCTGTGTTTCAGCAACACTCTGATAGTCCACAGATAACAGAATGCCTCCAGATGTGCATCGTAAACTAGTTCTGGTTTTCCAGGGAACGATCAAAGCGTAGAATGTTTGAGACACAACTCCTGTGGAGGAAAGTGCGCATGGTGACTGTTGTATTCAATCCCGATGCAATTTCTGTGTTTCATCAACACTCTGATAGTCCACAGATTACAGAATGCCACCGGATGTACATCGGAAACTACTACTGGTCTTCCAGGGAACGATCAAAGCGTAGACTGTTTGAGACATACCTCCCGTGGAGGAAAGTGCGCATGGTGACTGTTGTATTCAATCCCGATGCAATTTCTGTGTTTCATCAACACTCTGATAGTCCACAGATTACAGAATGCCACCGGATGTACATCGGAAACTACTACTGGTCTTCCAGGGAACGATCAAAGCGTAGACTGTTTGAGACATACCTCCCGTGGAGGAAAGTGCGCATGGTGACTGTTGTGTTCCATCCCGATGCAATTTCTGTGTTTCATCAACACTCTGGTAGTCCACAGATTATAGAATGCCACCAGATGTGCATCGGAAACTACTACTGGTGTTCCAGGGAACGATCAAAGCGTATACTGTTTGAGAATTACTCCCATGGAGGGAAGTGAACATGGTGACGGTTGTATTCAATCCCGATTCAATTTCTGTGTTTCATCAACACTCTGATAGTCCACAGATTACAGAATGCCTCCAGATGTGCATCGGAAACTACTACTGGTTTTTTTAGGGAATGATCAAAGGGTAGACTGTTTGAGAATTACCCCCATGGAGGAAAGTGCGCATGGTGACTGTTGTATTCAATCCCGATGCAATTTCTATGTTTCATCAACACTCTGATAGTCCACAGATTACAGAATGCCACCAGAATCCCATCGGAAACTACTACTGGTCTACCAGGGAACGATCAAAACGTAGACTGCTTGAGACATTACTCCCGTGGAAGAAAGTGCGCATGGTGACTGTTGTATTCAACCCTGATGCAATTTCTGTGTTTCATCAACACTCAGATAGTCCACAGATTACGGAAAGCCTCCAGATGTGCATCGGAAACTACTACTGGTCTTGCAGGGAACGATCAAAGCGTAGACTGTTAGAGACATTACTCCCATGGAGGAAAGTGCGCATGGTGAGTGTTGTATTTAATCCCGATGCAATTTCTGTATTTCATCAACACTCTGATAGTCCACAGATTACGGAATGAGACCAGATGTCCATCGGAAACTACTACTGGTCTTCCAGGGAACGATCAAAGCGTAGACTGTTTGAGACATTACTCCCGTGGAGGAAGGTGCGCATGGTGACTGTTGTATTCAATCCAAATGAAATTTCAGTGTTTCATCAACACTCTGATAGTCCACAGATAACAGAATGCCTCCAGATGTGCATCGGAAACTCGTTCTGGTCTTACAGGGAACGATCAAAGCGTAGAATGTTTGAGACACTACTCCCGTGGAGGAAAGTGCGCATGGTGACTGTTGTGTTCAATCCCGATGCCATTTCTGTGTTTCATCAACACTCTGGTAGTCCACAGATTACAGAATGCCAACAGATGTGCATCGGAAACTACTACTGGTCTTCCAGGGAACGATCAAAGCGTATACTGTTTGAGAATTACTCCCATGGAGGGAAGTGAACATGGTGACTGTTGTATTCAATCGCGATTCAATTTTTGTGTTTCATCAACACTCTGATAGTCCACAGATTACAGAATGCCTCCAGATGTTCATCGGAAACTACTACTCGTTTTCCTGTGAACGATCAAAGCGTAGACTGTTTGAGACAATATTCCAAAGGAGGAAAGTGCGCATTGTGACCGTTTTATTCAATCCCGACGCAATTCCTGTGTTTCTTCAACCATCAGTTAGTCCACAGATTTCAGAATGCCTCCAGATGTGCATCGGAAACTACTTATGGTCTTCCAAGGAACGATCAAGACGTAGACTGTTTGAGACACTACTCCCATGGAGGAAAGTGCGCATGGTGACTGTTGTATTCAATCCCGATGCAATTTCTGTGTTTCATCAACACTCTGATAGTCCACAGATTACAGAATGCCTCCAGATGTGCATCGGAAACTACTACTGGTCTTCCAGGGAACGATCAAAGCGTAGACTGTTTGAGACCTTACTCCCATGGAGGAAAGTGCGCATGGTGACTGTTGTATTCAATCCCGATGCAATTTCTGTGTTTCATCAACACTCTGATAGACCACAGATTACAGAATGCCTCCAGATGTGCATCGGAAACTACTACTGGTCTTCCAGGGAACGATCAAAGCGTAGACTGTTTGAGACCTTACTCCCATGGAGGAAAGTGCGCATGGTGACTGTCGTATTCAATCCCGATGCAATTTCTGTGTTTCATCAACACTCTGATAGTCCACAGATTACAGAATGCCACCAGATGTCCATCGGAAACTACTACTATTCTTACAGGGAACGATCAAAGCGTAGACTGTTTGAGGATTACTCCCATGGAGGAAAGTGCGCATTGTGGCTGTTGTATTCAATCCCGATGCAATTTCTGTGTTTCAGCAACACTCTGATAGTCCACAGATAACAGAATGCCTCCAGATGTGCATCGTAAACTAGTTCTGGTTTTCCAGGGAACGATCAAAGCGTAGAATGTTTGAGACACAACTCCTGTGGAGGAAAGTGCGCATGGTGACTGTTGTATTCAATCCCGATGCAATTTCTGTGTTTCATCAACACTCTGATAGTCCACAGATTACAGAATGCCACCGGATGTACATCGGAAACTACTACTGGTCTTCCAGGGAACGATCAAAGCGTAGACTGTTTGAGACATACCTCCCGTGGAGGAAAGTGCGCATGGTGACTGTTGTGTTCAATCCCGATGCAATTTCTGTGTTTCATCAACACTCTGGTAGTCCACAGATTACAGAATGCCACCAGATGTGCATCGGAAACTACTACTGGTGTTCCAGGGAACGATCAAAGCGTAGACTGTTTGAGACATACCTCCCGTGGAGGCAAGTGCGCATGGTGACTGTTGTGTTCAATCCCGATACAATTTCTGTGTTTCATCAACACTCTGGTAGTCCACAGATTACAGAATGCCACCAGATGTGCACCGGAAACTACTACTGGTCTTCCAGTGAACGATCAAAGCGTATACTGTTTGAGAATTACTCCCATGGAGGGAAGTGAACATGGTGACTGTTGTATTCAATCCCGATTCAATTTCTGTGTTTCATCAACACTCTGATAGTCCACAGATTACAGAATGCCTCCAGATGTTCATCGGAAACTACTACTCGTCTCCAGGGCACGATCAAAGCGTAGACTGTTTGAAACATTACTTCCAATGCAGGAAAGAGCGCATGGTGACTGTTGTATTCAATCCCGATGCAATTACTGTGTTTAATCAACAGTCTGATAGTCCACAGATTGCTGAATATCTCCAGATGAGCATCGGAAACTACTACTGGTCTTCCAGGGAACAATCAAAGGGTAGAATGTTTGAGACATTACCCCCATGGAGGAAAGTGCGCATGGTGACTGTTGTATTCAATCCCGATGCAATTTCTATGGTTCATCAACACTCTGATTGTCCACAGATTACAGAATGCCACCAGAATCCCATCGGAAACTACTACTGGTCTTCCAGGGAACGATCAAAACGTAGACTGCTTGAGACATTACTCCCGTGGAGGAAAGTGCGCATGGTGACTGTTGTATTCAACCCTGATGCAATTTCTGTGTTTCATCAACACTCTGATAGTCCACAGATTACAGAAAGCCTCCAGATGTGCATCGGAAACTACTACTAGTCTTGCAGGGAACGATCAAAGCGTAGACTGTTAGAGACATTACTCCCATGGAGGAAAGTGCGCATGGTGAGTGTTGTACTCAATCCCGATGCAATTTCTGTATTTCATCAACACTCTGATAGTCCACAGATTACGGAATGAGACCAGATGTCCATCGGAAACTACTACTGGTCTTCCAGGGAACGATCAAAGCGTAGACTGTTTGAGACATTACTCCCGTGGAGGAAGGTGCGCATGGTGACTGTTGTATTCAATCCAAATGCAATTTCAGTGTTTCATCAACACTCTGATAGTCCACAGATAACAGAATGCCTCCAGATGTGCATCGGAAACTCGTTCTGGTCTTACAGGGAACGATCAAAGCGTGGAATGTTTGAGACACTACTCCCGTGGAGGAAAGTGCCCATGGTGACTGTTGCATTCAATCCCGATGCAATTTCTGTGTTTCATCAACACTCTGATAGTCCACAGAATACACATTGCCACCGGATGTACATCGGAAACTACTACTGGTCTTCCAGGGAACGATCAAAGCGTAGACTGTTTGAGACATAACTCCCGTGGAGGAAAGTGCGCATGGTGACTGTTGTGTTCAATCCCGATGCCATTTCTGTGTTTCATCAACACTCTGGTAGTCCACAGATTACAGAATGCCACCAGATGTGCATCGGAAACTACTACTGGTCTTCCAGGGAACGATCAAAGCGTATACTGTTTGAGAATTACTCCCATGGATGGAAGTGAACATGGTGACTGTTGTATTCAATCGCGATTCAATTTCTGTGTTTCATCAACACTCTGATAGTCCACAGATTACAGAATGCCTCCAGATGTTCATCGGAAACTACTACTCGTTTTCCTGTGAACGATCAAAGCGTAGACTGTTTGAGACAATACTCCAAAGGAGGAAAGTGCGCATGGTGACCGTTTTATTCAATCCCGATGCAATTCCTGTGTTTCTTCAACCATCAGTTAGTCCACAGATTTCAGAATGCCTCCAGATGTGCATCGGAAACTACTTATGGTCTTCCAAGGAACGATCAAGACGTAGACTGTTTGAGACACTACTCCCATGGAGGAAAGTGCGCATGGTGACTGTTGGATTCAATCCCGATGCAGTTTCTGTGTTTCATCAACACTCTGATAGTCCACAGATTACAGAATGCCTCCAGATGTGCATCGGAAACTACTACTGGTCTTCCAGGGAACGATCAAAGCGTAGACTGTTTGAGACCTTACTCCCATGGAGGAAAGTGCGCATGGTGACTGTTGTATTCAATCCCAATGCAATTTCTGTGTTTCATCAACACTCTGATAGACCACAGATTACAGAATGCCTCCAGATGTGCATCGGAAACTACTACTGGTCTTCCAGGGAACGATCAAAGCGTAGACTGTTTGAGACCTTACTCCCATCGAGGAAAGTGCGCATGGTGACTGTCGTATTCTATCCCGATGCAATTTCTGTGTTTCAGCAACACTCTGATAGTCCACAGATAACAGAATGCCTCCAGATGTGCATCGTAAACTAGTTCTGGTCTTCCAGGGAACGATCAAAGCGTAGAATGTTTGAGACACAACTCCCGTGGAGGAAAGTGCGCATGGTGACTGTTGTATTCAATCCCGATGCAATTTCTGTGTTTCATCAACACTCTGATAGTCCACAGATTACAGAATGCCACCGGATGTACATCGGAAACTACTACTGGTCTTCAGGGGAACGATCAAAGCGTAGACTGTTTGAGACATACCTCCCGTGGAGGAAAGTGCGCATGGTGACTGTTGTGTTCAATCCCAATGCAATTTCTGTGTTTCATCAACACTCTGGTAGTCCACAGATTACAGAATGCCACCAGATGTGCATCGGAAACTACTACTGGTGTTCCAGGGAACGATCAAAGCGTTAACTGTTTGAGAATTACTCCCATGGAGGGAAGTGAACATGGTGACTGTTGTATTCAATCCCGATTCAATTTCTGTGTTTCATCAACACTCTGATAGTCCACAGATTACAGAATGCCACCCGATGTCCATCGGAAACTACTACTGGTCTTCCAGGGAACGATCAAAGCGTAGACTGCTTGAGACATTACTCCCGTGGAGGAAAGTGCGCATGGTGACTGTTGTATTCAACCCCGATGCAATTTCTATTTTTCACAACACTCTGATAGTCCACAGATTACAGAATGCCTCCAGATGTGCATCGGAAACTACTACTGGTCTTCCAGGGAATGATCAAAGGGTAGACTGTTTGAGAATTACGCCCATGGAGGAAAGTGCGCATGGTGACTGTTGTATTCAACCCCGATGCAATTTCTGTGTTTCACAACACTCTGATAGTCCACAGATTACAGAATGCCTCCAGATGTTCATCGGAAACTACTACTCGTCTTCCAGGGCACGATCAAAGCGTAGACTGTTTGAGACATTACTTCCAATGCAGGAAAGAGCGCATGGTGACTGTTGTATTCAATCCCGATGCAATTACTGTGTTTCATCAACAGTCTGATAGTCCACAGATTACTGAATATCTCCAGATGAGCATCGGAAACTACTACTGGTCTTCCAGGGAACAATCAAAGGGTAGAATGTTTGAGACATTACCCCCATGGAGGAAAGTGCGCATGGTGACTGTTGTATTCAATCCCGATGCAATTTCTATGTTTCATCAACACCCTGATAGTCCACAGATTACAGAATGCCACCAGAATCCCATCGGAAACTACTACTGGTCTTCCAGGGAACGATCAAAACGTAGACTGCTTGAGACATTACTCCCGTGGAGGAAAGTGCGCATGGTGACTGTTGTATTCAACCCTGATGCAATTTCTGTGTTTCATCAACACTCTGATAGTCCACAGATTACAGAAAGCCTCCAGATGTGCATCGGAAACTACTACTGGTCTTGCAGGGAACGATCAAAGCGTAGACTCTTAGAGACATTACTCCCATGGAGGAAAGTGCGCATGGCGAGTGTTGTATTCAATCCCGATGCAATTTCTGTATTTCATCAACACTCTGATAGTCCACAGATTACGGAATGAGACCAGATGTCCATCGGAAACTACAACTGGTCTTCCAGGGAACGATCAAAGCGTAGACTGTTTGAGACACTACTCCCGTGGAGGAAGGTGCGCATGGTGACTGTTCTATTCAATCCAAATGCAATTTCAGTGTTTCATCAACACTCTGATAGTCCACAGATAACAGAATGCCTCCAGATGAGCATCGGAAACTCGTTCTGGTCTTACAGGGAATGATCAAAGCGTAGACTGTTTGAGACAATACTCCAAAGGAGGAAAGTGCGCATGGTGACCGTTTTATTCAATCCCGATGCAATTCCTGTGTTTCTTCAACCATCAGTTAGTCCACAGATTTCAGAATGCCTCCAGATGTGCATCGGAAACTACTTATGGTCTTCCAAGGAACGATCAAGACGTAGACTGTTTGAGACACTACCTCCATGGAGGAAAGTGCGCATGGTGACTGTTGTATTCAATCCCGATGCAATTTCTGTGTTTCATCAACACTCTGATGGTCCACAGATTACAGAATGCCTCCAGATGTGCATCGGAAACTACTACTGGTCTTCCAGGGAACGATCAAAGCGTAGACTGTTTGAGACCTTACTCCCATGGAGGAAAGTGCGCATGGTGACTGTTGTATTCAATTCCGATGCAATTTCTGTGTTTCATCAACACTCTGATAGACCACAGATTACAGAATGCCTCCAGATGTGCATCGGAAACTACTACTGGTCTTCCAGGGAACGATCAAAGCGTAGACTGTTTGAGACCTTACTCCCATGGAGGAAAGTGCGCATGGTGACTGTCGTATTCAATCCCGATGCAATTTCTGTGTTTCATCAACACTCTGATAGTCCACAGATTACAGAATGCCACCAGATGTCCATCGGAAACTACTACTGGTCTTACAGGGAACGATCAAAGCGTAGACTGATTGAGAATTACTCCCATGGAGGAAAGTGCGCATTGTGGCTGTTGTATTCATTCCGATGCAATTTCTGTGTTTCAGCAACACTCTGATAGTCCACAGATAACAGAATGCCTCCAGATGTGCATCGTAAACTACTTCTGGTCTTCCAGGGAACGATCAAAGCGTAGACTGTTTGAGACATTCCTCCCGTGGAGGAAAGTGCGCATGGTGACTGTTGTGTTCAATCCCGATGCAATTTCTGTGTTTCATCAACACTCTGGTAGTCCACAGATTACAGAATGCCACCAGATGTGCATTGGAAACTACTACTGGTCTTCCAGGGAACGATCAAAGCGTAGACTGCTTGAGACATTACTCCCGTGGAGGAAAGTGCGCATGGTGACTGTTGTATTCAACCCCGATGCAATTTCTGTGTTTCACAACACTCTGATAGTCCACAGATTACAGAATGCCTCCAGATGTGCATCGGAAACTACTACTGGTCTTCCAGGGAATGATCAAAGGGTAGACTTTGAGAATTACGCCCATGGAGGAAAGTGCGCATGCTGACTGTTGTATTCAACCCTGATGCAATTTCTGTGTTTCACAACACTCTGATAGTCCACAGATTACAGAATGCCTCCAGATGTACATCGGAAACTACTACTGGTCTTCCAGGGAACGATCAAACCGTAGACTGTTTGAGACATACCTCCCGTGGAGGAAAGTGCGCATGGTGACTGTTGTGTTCAATCCCGATGCAATTTCTGTGTTTCATCAACACTCTGGTAGTCCACAGATTACAGAATGCCACCAGATGTGCATCGGAAACTACTACTGGTCTTCCAGTGAACGATCAAAGCGTATACTGTTTGAGAATTACTCCCATGGAGGGAAGTGAACATGGTGACTGTTGTATTCAATCCCGATTCAATTTCTGTGTTTCATCAACACTCTGATAGTCCACAGATTACAGAATGCCTCCAGATGTTCATCGAAAACTACTACTTGTCTTCCAGGGCACGATCAAAGCGTAGACTGTTTGAGACATTACTTCCAATGCAGGAAAGAGCGCATGGTGACTGTTGTATTCAATCCCGATGCAATTACTGTGTTTCATCAACAGTCTGATAGTCCACAGATTACTGAATATCTCCAGATGAGCATCGGAAACTACTACTGGTCTTCCAGGGAACAATCAAAGGGTAGAATGTTTGAGACATTACCCCCATGGAGGAAAGTGCGCATGGTGACTGTTGTATTCAATCCCGATGCAATTTCTATGTTTCATCAACACCCTGATAGTCCACAGATTACAGAATGCCACCAGAATCCCATCGGAAACTACTACTGGTCTTCCAGGGAACGATCAAAACGTAGACTGCTTGAGACATTACTCCCGTGGAGGAAAGTGCGCATGGTGACTGTTGTATTCAACCCTGATGCAATTTCTGTGTTTCATCAACACTCTGATAGTCCACAGATTACAGAAAGCCTCCAGATGTGCATCGGAAACTACTACTGGTCTTGCAGGGAACGATCAAAGCGTAGACTCTTAGAGACATTACTCCCATGGAGGAAAGTGCGCATGGTGAGTGTTGTATTCAATCCCGATGCAATTTCTGTATTTCATCAACACTCTGATAGTCCACAGATTACGGAATGAGACCAGATGTCCATCGGAAACTACAACTGGTCTTCCAGGGAACGATCAAAGCGTAGACTGTTTGAGACATTACTCCCGTGGAGGAAGGTGCGCATGGTGACTGTTCTATTCAATCCAAATGCAATTTCAGTGTTTCATCAACACTCTGATAGTCCACAGATAACAGAATGCCTCCAGATGAGCATCGGAAACTCGTTCTGGTCTTACAGGGAACGATCAAAGCGTAGACTGTTTGAGACAATACTCCAAAGGAGGAAAGTGCGCATGGTGACCGTTTTATTCAATCCCGATGCAATTCCTGTGTTTCTTCAACCATCAGTTAGTCCACAGATTTCAGAATGCCTCCAGATGTGCATCGGAAACTACTTATGGTCTTCCAAGGAACGATCAAGACGTAGACTGTTTGAGACACTACCTCCATGGAGGAAAGTGCGCATGGTGACTGTTGTATTCAATCCCGATGCAATTTCTGTGTTTCATCAACACTCTGATGGTCCACAGATTACAGAATGCCTCCAGATGTGCATCGGAAACTACTACTGGTCTTCCAGGCAACGATCAAAGCGTAGACTATTTGAGACCTTACTCCCATGGAGGAAAGTGCGCATGGTGACTGTTGTATTCAATCCCGATGCAATTTCTGTGTTTCATCAACACTCTGATAGACCACAGATTACAGAATGCCTCCAGATGTGCATCGGAATCTACTACTGGTCTTCCAGGGAACGATCAAAGCGTAGACTGTTTGAGACCTTACTCCCATGGAGGAAAGAACGCATGGTGACTGTCGTATTCAATCCCGATGCAATTTCTGTGTTTCATCAAAACTCTGATAGTCCACAGATTACACAATGCCACCAGATGTCCATCGGAAACTACTACTGGTATTACAGGGAACGATCAAAGCGTAGACTGATTGAGAATTACTCCCATGGAGGAAAGTGCGCATTGTGGCTGTTGTATTCATTCCGATGCAATTTCTGTGTTTCAGCAACACTCTGATAGTCCACAGATAACAGAATGCCTCCAGATGTGCATCGTAAACTAGTTCTGGTCTTCCAGGGAACGATCAAAGCGTAGACTGTTTGAGACATACCTCCCGTGGAGGAAAGTGCGCATGGTGACTGTTGTGTTCAATCCCGATGCAATTTCTGTGTTTCATCAACACTCTGGTACTCCACAGATTACAGAATGCCACCAGATGTGCATTGGAAACTACTACTGGTGTTCCAGGGAACGATCAAAGCGTTAACTGTTTGAGAATTACTCCCATGGGGGGAAGTGAACATGGTGACTGTTGTATTCAATCCCGATTCAATTTCTGTGTTTCATCAACACTCTGATAGTCCACACATTACAGAATGCCACCGGATGTCCATCGGAAACTACTACTGGTCTTCCAGGGAACGATCAAAGCGTAGACTGCTTGAGACATTACTCCCGTGGAGGAAAGTGCGCATGGTGACTGTTGTATTCAACCCCGATGCAATTTCTGTGTTTCACAACACTCTGATAGTCCACAGATTACAGAATGCATCCAGATGTGCATCGGAAACTACTACTGGTCTTCCAGGGAATGATCAAAGGGTAGACTGTTTGAGAATTACGCCAATGGAGGAAAGTGCGCATGCTGACTGTTGTATTCAACCCTGATGCAATTTCTGTGTTTCACAACACTCTGATAGTCCACAGATTACAGAATGCCTCCAGATGTACATCGGAAACTACTACTGGTCTTCCAGGGAACGATCAAACCGTAGACTGTTTGAGACATACCTCCCGTGGAGGAAAGTGCGCATGGTGACTGTTGTGTTCAATCCCGATGCAATTTCTGTGTTTCATCAACACTCTGGTAGTCCACAGATTACAGAATGCCACCAGATGTGCATCGGAAACTACTACTGGTCTTCCAGTGAACGATCAAAGCGTATACTGTTTGAGAATTACTCCCATGGAGGGAAGTGAACATGGTGACTGTTGTATTCAATCCCGATTCAATTTCTGTGTTTCATCAACACTCTGATAGTCCACAGATTACAGAATGCCTCCAGATGTTCATCGGAAACTACTACTTGTCTTCCAGGGCACGATCAAAGCGTAGACTGTTTGAGACATTACTTCCAATGCAGGAAAGAGCGCTTGGTGACTGTTGTATTCAATCCCGATGCAATTACTGTGCTTCATCAACAGTCTGATAGTCCACAGATTACTGAATATCTCCAGATGAGCATCGGAAACTACTACTGGTCTTCCAGGGAACAATCAAAGGGTAGAATGTTTGAGACATTACCCCCATGGAGGAAAGTGCGCATGGTGACTGTTGTATTCAATCCCGATGCAATTTCTGTGTTTCATCAACACTCTGATAGTCCACAGATTACAGAATGCCACCAGAATCCCATCGGAAACTACTACTGGTCTTCCAGGGAACGATCAAAACGTAGACTGCTTGAGACATTACTCCTGTGGAGGATAGTGCGCATGGTGACTGTTGTATTCAACCCTGATGCAATTTCTGTGTTTCATCAACACTCTGATAGTCCACAGATTACAGAAAGCCTCCAGATGTGCATCGGAAACTACTACTGGTCTTGCAGGGAACGATCAAAGCGTAGACTGTTAGAGACATTACTCCCGTGGAGGAAAGTGCGCATGGTGAGTGTTGTATTCATTCCCTATGCAATTTCTGTATTTCATCAACACTCTGATAGTCCACAGATTACGGAATGAGACCAGATGTCCATCGGAAACTACTACTGGTCTTCCAGGGAACGGTCAAAGCGTAGACTGTCTGAGACATTACTCCCGTGGAGGAAGGTGCGCATGGTGACTGTTGTATTCAATCCAAATGCAATTTCAGTGTTTCATCAACACTCTGATAGTACACAGATAACAGAATGCCTCCAGATGTGCATCGGAAACTCGTTCTGGTCTTACAGGGAACGATCAAAGCGTAGTATGTTTGAGACACTACTCCCGTGGAGGAAAGTGCGCATGGTGACTGTTGCATTCAATCCCGATGCAACTTCTGTGTTTCATCAACACTCTGATAGTCCACAGATTACACAATGCCACCGGATGTACATCGGAAACTACTACTGGGCTTCCAGGGAACGATCAAAGCGTAGACTGTTTGAGACATACCTCCCGTGGAGGAAAGTGCGCATGGTGACTGTTGTGTTCAATCCCGATGCCATTTCTGTGTTTCATCAACACTCTGGTAGTCCACAGATTACAGAATGCCACCAGATGTGCATCGGAAACTACTACTGGTCTTCCAGGGAACGATCAAAGCGTATACTGTTTGAGAATTACTCCTATGGAGGGAAGTGAACATGGTGACTGTTGTATTCAATCGCGATTCAATTTCTGTGTTTCATCAACACTCTGATAGTCCACAGATTACAGAATGTCTCCAGATGTTCATCGGAAACTACTACTCGTTTTCCTGTGAACGATCAAAGCGTAGACTGTTTGAGACCTTACTCCCATGGAGGAAAGTGCGCATGGTGACTGTTGTATTCAATCCCGATGCAATTTCTGTGTTTCATCAACACTCTGATAGACCACAGATTACAGAATGCCTACTGATGTGCATCGGAAACTACTACTGGTCTTCCAGGGAACGATCAAAGCGTAGACTGTTTGAGACATTACTCCCATGGAGGAAAGTGCGCATGGTGAGTGTTGTACTCAATCCCGATGCAATTTCTGTATTTCATCAACACTCTGATAGTCCACAGATTACGGAATGAGACCAGATGTCCATCGGAAACTACTACTGGTCTTCCAGGGAACGATCAAAGCGTAGACTGTTTGAGACATTACTCCCGTGGAGGAAGGTGCGCATGGTGACTGTTTTATTCAATCCAAATGCAATTTCTGTGTTTCATCAACACTCTGATAGTCCACAGATAACAGAATGCCTCCAGATGTGCATCGGAAACTCGTTCTGGTCTTACAGGGAACGATCAAAGCGTGGAATGTTTGAGACACTACTCCCGTGGAGGAAAGTGCGCATGGTGACTGTTGCATTCAATCCCGATGCAATTTCTGTGTTTCATCAACACTCTGATAGTCCACAGATTACACATTGCCACCGGATGTACATCGGAAACTACTACTGGTCTTCCAGGGAACGATCAAAGCGTAGACTGTTTGAGACATAACTCCCGTGGAGGAAAGTGCGCATGGTGACTGTTGTGTTCAATCCCGATGCCATTTCTGTGTTTCATCAACACTCTGGTAGTCCACAGATTACAGAATGCCACCAGATGTGCAGCGGAAACTATTACTGGTCTTCCAGGGAACGATCAAAGCGTATACTGTTTGAAAATTACTCCCATGGAGGGAAGTGAACATGGTGACTGTTGTATTCAATCGCGATTCAATTTCTGTGTTTCATCAATACTCTGACAGACCACAGATTACAGAATGCCTCCAGATGTTCATCGGAAACTACTACTCGTTTTCCTGTGAACGATCAAAGCGTAGACTGTTTGAGACAATACTCCAAAGGAGGAAAGTGCGCATGGTGACCGTTTTATTCAATCCCGATGCAATTCCTGTGTTTCTTCAACCATCAGTTAGTCCACAGATTTCAGAATGCCTCCAGATGTGCATCGGAAACTACTTATGGTCTTCCAAGGAACGATCAAGACGTAGACTGTTTGAGACACTACTTTCATGGAGGAAAGTGCGCATGGTGACTGTTGTATTCAATCCCGATGCAATTTCTGTGTTTCATCAACACTCTGATAGTCCACAGATTACAGAATGCCTCCAGATGTGCATCGGAAACTACTACTGGTCTTCCAGGGAACGATCAAAGCGTAGACTGTTTGAGACATTACTCCCATGGAGGAAAGTGCGCATGGTGAGTGTTGTACTCAATCCCGATGCAATTTCTGTATTTCATCAACACTCTGATAGTCCACAGATTACGGAATGAGACCAGATGTCCATCGGAAACTACTACTGGTCTTCCAGGGAACGATCAAAGCGTAGACTGTTTGAGACATTACTCCCGTGGAGGAAGGTGCGCATGGTGACTGTTTTATTCAATCCAAATGCAATTTCTGTGTTTCATCAACACTCTGATAGTCCACAGATAACAGAATGCCTCCAGATGTGCATCGGAAACTCGTTCTGGTCTTACAGGGAACGATCAAATCGTGGAATGTTTGAGACACTACTCCCGTGGAGGAAAGTGCGCATGGTGACTGTTGCATTCAATCCCGATGCAATTTCTGTGTTTCATCAACACTCTGATAGTCCACAGATTACACATTGCCACCGGATGTACATCGGAAACTACTACTGGTCTTCCAGGGAACGATCAAAGCGTAGACTGTTTGAGACATAACTCCCGTGGAGGAAAGTGCGCATGGTGACTGTTGTGTTCAATCCCAATGCAATTTCTGTGTTTCATCAACACTCTGGTAGTCCACAGATTACAGAATGCCACCAAATGTGCATCGGAAACTACTACTGGTGTTCCAGGGAACGATCAAAGCGTTAACTGTTTGAGAATTACTCCCATGGAGGGAAGTGAACATGGTGACTGTTGTATTCAATCCCCATTCAATTTCTGTGTTTCATCAACACTCTGATAGTCCACAGATTACAGAATGCCACCCGATGTCCATCGGAAACTACTACTGGTCTTCCAGGGAACGATCAAAGCGTAGACTGCTTGAGACATTACTCCCATGGAGGAAAGTGCGCATGGTGACTGTTGTATTCAACCCCGATGCAATTTCTATGTTTCACAACACTCTGATAGTCCACAGATTACAGAATGCCTCCAGATGTGCATCGGAAACTACTACTGGTCTTCCAGGGAATGATCAAAGGGTAGACTGTTTGAGAATTACGCCCATGGAGGAAAGTGCGCATGGTGACTGTTGTATTCAACCCCGATGCAATTTCTGTATTTCACAACACTCTGATAGTCCACAGATTACAGAATGCCTCCAGATGTTCATCGGAAACTACTACTCGTCTTCCAGGGCACGATCAAAGCGTAGACTGTTTGAGACATTACTTCCAATGCAGGAAAGAGCGCATGGTGACTGTTGTATTCAATCCCGATGCAATTACTGTGTTTCATCAACAGTCTGATAGTCCACAGATTACTGAATATCTCCAGATGAGCATCGGAAACTACTACTGGTCTTCCAGGCAACAATCAAAGGGTAGAATGTTTGAGACATTACCCCCATGGAGGAAAGTGCGCATGGTGACTGTTGTATTCAATCCCGATGCAATTTCTATGTTTCATCAACAGTCTGATAGTCCACAGATTACAGAATGCCACCAGAATCCCATCGAAAACTACTACTGGTCTTCCAGGGAACGATCAAAACGTAGACTGCTTGAGACATTACTCCCGTGGAGGAAAGTGCGCATGGTGACTGTTGTATTCAACCCTGATGCAATTTCTGTGTTTCATCAACACTCTGATAGTCCACAGATTACAGAAAGCCTCCAGATGTGCATCGGAAACTACTACTGGTCTTGCAGGGAACGATCAAAGCGTAGACTGTTAGAGACATTACTCCCATGGAGGAAAGTGCGCATGGTGAGTGTTGTATTCAATCCCGATGCAATTTCTGTATTTCATTAACACTCTGATAGTCCACAGATTACGGAATGAGACCAGATGTCCATCGGAAACTACAACTGGTCTTCCAGGGAACGATCAAAGCGTAGACTGTTTGAGACATTACTCCCGTGGAGGAAGGTGCGCATGGTGACTGTTGTATTCAATCCAAATGCAATTTCAGTGTTTCATCAACACTCTGATAGACCACAGATTACAGAATGCCTCCAGATGTGCATCGGAAACTACTACTGGTCTTCCAGGGGACGATCAAAGCGTAGACTGTTTGAGACCTTACTCCCATAGAGGAAAGTGCGCATGGTGACTGTCGTATTCAATCCCGATGCAATTTCTGTGTTTCATCAACACTCTGATAGTCCACAGATTACAGAATGCCACCGGATGTCCATCGGAAACTACTACTGGTCTTACAGGGAACGATCAAAGCGTAGACTGTTTGAGAATTACTCCCATGGAGGAAAGTGCGCATTGTGGCTGTTGTATTCATTCCGATGCAATTTCTGTGTTTCAGCAACACTCTGATAGTCCACAGATAACAGAATGCCTCCAGATGTGCATCGTAAACTAGTTCTGGTCTTCCAGGGAACGATCAAAGCGTAGAATGTTTGAGACACAACTCCCGTGGAGGAAAGTGCGCATTGTGGCTGTTGTATTCATTCCGATGCAATTTCTGTGTTTCAGCAACACTCTGATAGTCCACAGATAACAGAATGCCTCCAGATGTGCATCGTAAACTAGTTCTGGTCTTCCAGGGAACGATCAAAGCGTAGAATGTTTGAGACACAACTCCCGTGGAGGAAAGTGCGCATGGTGGCTGTTGTGTTCAATCCCGATGAAATTTCTGTGTTTCATCAACACTCTGATAGTCCACAGATTACAGAATGCCTCCAGATGTGCATCGTAAACTAGTTCTGGTCTTCCAGGGAACGATCAAAGCGTAGAATGTTTGAGACACAACTCCCGTGGAGGAAAGTGCGCATGGTGACTGTTGTGTTCAATCACGATGCAACTTCTGTGTTTCACAACACTCTGATAGTCCACAGATTACAGAATGCCTCCAGATGTGCATCGGAAACTACTACTGGTCTTCCAGGGAATGATCAAAGGGTAGACTGTTTGAGAATTACGCCCATGGAGGAAAGTGCGCATGCTGACTGTTGTATTCAACCCTGATGCAATTTCTGTGTTTCACAACACTCTGATAGTCCACAGATTACAGAATGCCTCCAGATGTACATCGGAAACTACTACTGGTCTTCCAGGGAACGATCAAACCGTAGACTGTTTGAGACATACCTCCCGTGGAGGAAAGTGCGCATGGTGACTGTTGTGTTCAATCCCGATACAATTTCTGTGTTTCATCAACACTCTGGTAGTCCACAGAGTACAGAATGCCACCAGATGTGCATCGGAAACTACTACTGGTCTTCCAGTGAACGATCAAAGCGTATACTGTTTGAGAATTACTCCCATGGAGGGAAGTGAACATGGTGACTGTTGTATTCAATCCCGATTCAATTTCTGTGTTTCATCAACACTCTGATAGTCCACAGATTACAGAATGCCTCCAGATGTTCATCGGAAACTACTACTCGTCTTCCAGGGCACGATCAAAGCGTAGACTGTTTGAGACATTACTTCCAATGCAGGAAAGAGCGCATGGTGACTGTTGTATTCAATCCCGATGCAATTACTGTGTTTCATCAACAGTCTGATAATCCACAGATTACTGAATATCTCCAGATGAGCATCGGAAACTACTACTGGTCTTCCAGGGAACGATCAAAGCGTATACTGTTTGAGAATTACTCCCATGGAGGGAAGTGAACATGGTGACTGTTGTATTCAATCGCGATTCAATTTCTGTGTTTCATCAACACTCTTATAGTCCACAGATTACAGAATGCCTCCAGATGTTCATCGGAAACTACTACTCGTTTTCCTGTGAACGATCAAAGCGTAGACTGTTTGAGACAACACTTCAAAGGAGGAAAGTGCGCATGGTGACTGTTTTATTCAATCCCGATGCAATTCCTGTGTTTCTTCAACACTCAGTTAGTCCACAGATTTCAGAATGCCTCCAGATGTGCATCGGAAACTACTTATGGTCTTCCAAGGAACGATCAAGACGTAGACTGTTTGAGACACTACTCCCATGGAGGAAAGTGCGCATGGTGACTGTTGTATTCAATCCCGATGCAATTTCTGTGTTTCATCAACACTCTGATAGTCCACAGATTACAGAATGCCTCCAGATGTGCATCGGAAACTACTACTGGTCTTCCAGGGAACGACCAAAGCGTAGACTGTTTGAGACCTTACTCCCATGGAGGAAAGTGCGCATGGTGACTGTTGTATTCAATCCCGATGCAATTTCTGTGTTTCATCAACACTCTGATAGACCACAGATTACAGAATGCCTACTGATGTGCATCGGAAACTACTACTGGTCTTCCAGGGAACGATCAAAGCGTAGACTGTTTGAGACCTTACTCCCATGGAGGAAAGTGCGCATGGTGACTGTCGTATTCAATCCCGATGCAATTTCTGTGTTTCATCAACACTCTGATAGTCCACAGATTACAGAATGCCACCAGATGTCCATCGGAAACTACTACTGGTCTTACAGGGAACGATCAAAGCGTAGACTGTTTGAGAATTACTCCCATGGAGGAAAGTGCGCATTGTGGCTGTTGTATTCAATCCCGATGCAATTTCTGTGTTTCAGCAACACTCTGATAGTCCACAGATAACAGAATGCCTTTAGATGTGCATCGGAAACTAGTTCTGGTCTTCCAGGGAACGATCAAAGCGTAGAATGTTTGAGACACAACTCCCGTGGAGGAAAGTGCGCATGGTGACTGTTGTATTCAATCCCGATGCAATTTCTGTGTTTCATCAACACTCTGATAGTCCACAGATTACAGAATGCCACCGGATGTACATCGGAAACTACTACTTGTCTTCCAGGGAACGATCAAAGCGTAGACTGTTTGAGACATACCTCCCGTGGATGAAAGTGCGCATGGTGACTGTTGTGTTCAATAACGATCTAATTTCTGTGTTTCATCAACACTCTGGTAGTCCACAGATTACAGAATGCCACCAGATGTGCATCGGAAACTACTACTGGTGTTCCAGGAAACGATCAAAGCGTATACTATTTGAGAATTACTCTCATGGAGGGAAGTGAACATGGTGACTGTTGTATTCAATCCCGATTCAATTTCTGTGTTTCATCAACACTCTGATAGTCCACAGATTACAGAATGCTCCAGATGTTCATCGGAAACTACTACTCGTCTTCCAGGGCACGATCAAAGCGTAGACTGTTTGAGACATTACTCCCAATGCAGGAAAGAGCGCATGGTGACTGTTGTATTCAATCCCGATGCAATTACTGTGTTTCATCAACAGTCTGATAGTATACAGATTACAGAATATCTCCAGATGAGCATCGGAAACTACTACTGGTCTTCCAGGGAACGATCAAAGGGTAGACTGTTTGAGACATTACTCCCATGGAGGAAAGTGCGCATGGTGACTGTTGTATTCAATCCCGATGCAATTTATGTGTTTCATCAACACTCTGATAGTCCACAGATTACAGAATGAGACCAGATGTCCATCGGAAACTACTACCGGTCTTACAGGGAACGATCAAAGCGTAGACTGTTTGAGACGTTACTCCCGTGGAGGAAGGTGGGCATGGTGACTGTTGTATTCAATCCCGATGCAATTTCAGTGTTTCATCAACACTCTGATAGTCCACAGATTACAGAATGCCTAAAGATGTGCATCGGAAACTACCACTGGTCTTACAGGGAATGATCAAATCGTATATTGTTTGAGAATTACTCCCATTGAGGAAAGTGCGCATGGTGGCTGTTGTATTCAATCCCGATGCAATTTCTGTGTTTCAGCAACACTCTGATAGTCCACAAATAACATATTGCCTCCAGATGTGCATCGGAAACTACTACTGGTCTTCCAGGGAATGATCAAAGGGTAGACTGTTTGAGAATTACGCCCATGGAGTAAAGTGCGCATGGTGACTGTTGTATTCAATCCCGATGCAATTTCTGTGTTTCATCAACAATCTGATAGTCCACAGATTACAGAAAGCCTCCAGATGTGCATCGGAAACTACTACTGGTCTTGCAGGGAACGATCAAAGCGTAGATTGTTAGAGACATTACTCCCATGGAGGAAAGTTCGCATGGTGCGTGTTGTATTCAATCCCGATGCAATTTCTGTTGTTTCATCAACACTCTGATAGTCCACAGATTACATAATGCCTCCAGATGTGCATCGGAAACTACTACTGGTCTTCCAGGGAACGATCAAAGCGTAGACTGTTTGAGACATACCTCCCGTGGAGGAAAGTGCGCATGGTGACTGTTGTGTTCAATCCCGATGCAATTTCTGTGTTTCATCAACACTCTGGTAGTCCACAGATTACAGAATGCCACCAGATGTGCATCGGAAACTACTACTGGTCTTCCAGTGAACGATCAAAGCGTATACTGTTTGAGAATTATACCCATGGAGGGAAGTGAACATGGTGACTGTTGTATTCAGTCCCGATTCATTTTTTGTGTTTCATGAACACTCTGATTGTCCACAGATTACAGAATGCCTCCAGATGTTCATCGGAAACTACTACTCGTCTTCCAGGGCACGATCAAAGCGTAGACTGTTTGAGACATTACTCTCAATGCAGGAAAGAGCGCATGGTGACTGTTGTATTCAATCCCGATGCAATTACTGTGTTTCATCAACAGTCTGATAGTCCACAGATTACAGAATATCTCCAGATGAGCATCGGAAACTACTACTGGTCTTCCAGGGAACTATCAAAGGGTAGAATGTTTGAGACATTACTCCCATGGAGGAAAGTGCGCATGGTGACTGTTGTATTGAATCCCGATGCAATTTCTGTGTTTCATCAACATTCTGATAGTCCACAGCTTACAGAATGCCACCAGAATTCCATCGGAAACTTCTACTGGTCTTCCAGGGAACGATCAAAGTGTAGACTGCTTGAGACATTACTCCCGTGGAGGAAAGTGCGCATGGTGACTGTTTTATTCAACCCTGATGCAATTTCTGTGTTTCATCAACACTCTGATAGTCCACAGACTACAGAAAGCCTCCAGATGCGCTTCGGAAACTACTACTGGTCTTGGAGGGAACGATCAAAACGTAGACTGTTAGAGACATTACTCCCATGGAGGAAAGTGCGCATGGTGAGTGATGTATTTAATCCCGATGCAATTTCTGTATTTCATCAACACGCTGATAGTCCACAGATTACGGAATGAGACCAGATGTCCATCGGAAACTACTACTGGTCTTCCAGGGAACGATCAAAGCGTAGACTGTTTGAGACATTACTCCCGTGGAGGAAGGTGCGCATGGTGACTGTTGTATTCAATCCCGATGCAATTTCAGTGTTTCATCAACACTCTGATAGTCCACAGATTACAGAATGCCTCCAGATGTTAATCGGAAACTACTACTCATTTTCCTGTGAACGATCAAAGCGTAGACTGTTTGAGACAATACTCCAAAGGAGGAAAGTGCGCATGGTGACTGTTTTATTCAATCCCGATGCAATTCCTGTGTTTCATCAACACTCAGTTAGTCCACAGATTTCAGAATGCCTCCATATGTGCATCGGAAACTACTTATGGTCTTCCAAGGGACGATCAAGACGTAGACTGTTTGGACACTACTCCCATGGAGGAAAGTGCGCATGGTGACTGTTGTATTCAATCCCGATGCAATTTCTGTGTTTCATCAACACTCTGATAGTCCACAAATTACAGAATGCCTCCAGATGTGAATCGGAAACTACTACTGGTCTTCCAGGGGACGATCAAAGCGTAGACTGTTTGAGACCTTACTCCCATTTAGGAAAGTGCGAATGGTGACTGTTGTATTCAATCCCGATGCAATTTCTGTGTTTCATCAACACTCTGATAGACCACAGATTACAGAATGCATCCAGATGTGCATCGGAAACTACTACTGGTCTTCCAGGGAACGATCAAAGCGTAGTCTGTTTGAGACCTTACTCCCATGGAGGAAAGTGTGTATGGTGACTGTTGTATTCAATCCCGATGCAATTTCTGTGTTTCATCAACACTCTGATAGACCACAGTTTACAGAATGCCTCCAGATGTGCATCAAAAGTACTACTGGTCTTGCAGGTAACGATGAAAGCGTAGACTGTTAGAGACATTACTCCCATGGAGGAAAGTGCGCATGGTGACTGTCGTATTCAATCCCCATGCAATTTCTGTGTTTCATCAACACTCTGATAGTCCACAGATTACAGAATGCCACCAGATGTGCATCGGAAACTACTACTGGTCTTCCAGTGAACGATCAAAGCGTATACTGTTTGAGAATTACACCCATGGAGGGAAGTGAACATGGTGACTGTTGTATTCAGTCCCGATTCAATTTCTGTGTTTCATCAACACTCTGATTGTCCACAGATTACAGAATGCCTCCAGATGTTCATCGGAAACTACTACTCGTCTTCCAGGGCACGATCAAAGCGTAGATTGTTTGAGACATTACTCTCAATGCAGGAAAGAGCGCATGGTGACTGTTGTATTCAATCCCGATGCAATTACTGTGATTCATCAACAGTCTGATAGTCCACAGATTACAGAATATCTCCAGATGAGCATCGGAAACTACTACTGGTCTTCCAGGGAACTATCAAAGGGTAGAATGTTTGAGACATTACTCCCATGGAGGAAAGTGCGCATGGTGACTGTTGTATTCAATCCCGATGCAATTTCTGTGTTTCATCAACATTCTGACAGTCCACAGCTTACAGAATGCCACCAGAATTCCATCGGAAACTTCTACTGGTCTTCCAGGGAACGATCAAAGTGTAGACTGCTTGAGACATTACTCCCGTGGAGGAAAGTGCGCATGGTGACTGTTGTATTCAACCCTGATGCAATTTCTGTGTTTCATCAACACTCTGATAGTCCACAGACTACAGAAAGCCTCCAGATGCGCTTCGGAAACTACTACTGGTCTTGCAGGGAACGATCAAAACGTAGACTGTTAGAGACATTACTCCCATGGAGGAAAGTGCGCATGGTGAGTGATGTATTCAATCCCGATGCAATTTCTGTATTTCATCAACACTCTGATAGTCCACAGTTTACGGAATGAGACCAGATGTCCATCGGAAACTACTACTGGTCTTCCAGGGACCGATCAAAGCGTAGACTGTTTGAGACATTACTCCCGTGGAGGAAGGTGCGCATGGTGACTGTTGTATTCAATCCCGATGCAATTTCAGTGTTTCATCAACACTCTGATAGTCCACAGATTACAGAATGCCTCCAGATGTTCATCGGAAACTACTACTCATTTTCCTGTGAACGATCAAAGCGTAGACTGTTTGAGACAATACTCCAAAGGAGGAAAGTGCGCATGGTGACTGTTTTATTCAATCCCGATTCAATTCCTGTGTTTCATCAACACTCAGTTAGTCCACAGATTTCAGAATGCCTCCATATGTGCATCGGAAACTACTTATGGTCTTCCAAGGGACGATCAAGACGTAGACTGTTTGGACACTATTCCCATGGAGGAAAGTGCGCATGGTGACTGTTGTATTCAATCCCGATGCAATTTCTGTGTTTCATCAACACTCTGATAGTCCACAAATTACAGAATGCCTCCAGATGTGAATCGGAAACTACTACTGGTCTTCCAGGGGACGATCAAAGCGTAGACTGTTTGAGACCTTACTCCCATGGAGGAAAGTGCGAATGGTGACTGTTGTATTCAATCCCGATGCAATTTCTGTGTTTCATCAACACTCTGATAGACCACAGATTACAGAATGCATCCAGATGTGCATCGGAAACTACTACTGGTCTTCCAGGGAACGATCAAAGCGTAGTCTGTTTGAGACCTTACTCCCATGGAGGAAAGTGTGTATGGTGACTGTTGTATTCAATCCCGATGCAATTTCTGTGTTTCATCAACACTCTGATAGACCACAGTTTACAGAATGCCTCCAGATGTGCATCAAAAGTACTACTGGTCTTGCAGGTAACGATGAAAGCGTAGACTGTTAGAGACATTACTCCCATGGAGGAAAGTGCGCATGGTGACTGTTGTATTCAATCCCGATGCAATTTCTGTGTTTCATCAACACTCTGATAGTCCACAGATTACAGAAAGCCTCCAGATGTGCATCGGAAACTACTACTGGTCTTGCAGGGAACGATCAAAGCGTAGATTGTTAGAGACATTACTCCCATGGAGGAAAGTTCGCATGGTGCGTGTTGTATTCAATCCCGATGCAATTTCTGTTGTTTCATCAACACTCTGATAGTCCACAGATTACATAATGCCTCCAGATGTGCATCGGAAACTACTACTGGTCTTCCAGGGAACGATCAAAGCGTAGACTGTTTGAGACATACCTCCCGTGGAGGAAAGTGCGCATGGTGACTGTTGTGTTCAATCCCGATGCAATTTCTGTGTTTCATCAACACTCTGGCAGTCCACAGATTACAGAATGCCACCAGATGTGCATCGGAAACTACTACTGGTCTTCCAGTGAACGATCAAAGCGTATACTGTTTGAGAATTACACCCATGGAGGGAAGTGAACATGGTGACTGTTGTATTCAGTCCCGATTCAATTTCTGTGTTTCATCAACACTCTGATTGTCCACAGATTACAGAATGCCTCCAGATGTTCATCGGAAACTACTACTCGTCTTCCAGGGCACGATCAAAGCGTAGACTGTTTGAGACATTACTCTCAATGCAGGAAAGAGCGCATGGTGACTGTTGTATTCAATCCCGATGCAATTACTGTGTTTCATCAACAGTCTGATAGTCCACAGATTACAGAATATCTCCAGATGAGCATCGGAAACTACTACTGGTCTTCCAGGGAACTATCAAAGGGTAGAATGTTTGAGACATTACTCCCATGGAGGAAAGTGCGCATGGTGACTGTTGTATTCAATCCCGATGCAATTTCTGTGTTTCATCAACATTCTGATAATCCACAGCTTACAGAATGCCACCAGAATTCCATCGGAAACTTCTACTGGTCTTCCAGGGAACGATCAAAGTGTAGACTGCTTGAGACATTACTCCCGTGGAGGAAAGTGCGCATGGTGACTGTTGTATTCAACCCTGATGCAATTTCTGTGTTTCATCAACACTCTGATAGTCCACAGACTACAGAAAGCCTCCAGATGCGCTTCGGAAACTACTACTGGTCTTGCAGGGAACGATCAAAACGTAGACTGTTAGAGACATTACTCCCATGGAGGAAAGTGCGCATGGTGAGTGATGTATTCAATCCCGATGCAATTTCTGTATTTCATCAACACTCTGATAGTCCACAGATTACGGAATGAGACCAGTTGTCCATCGGAAACTACTACTGGTCTTCCAGGGAACGATCAAAGCGTAGACTGTTTGAGACATTACTCCCGTGGAGGAAGGTGCGCATGGTGACTGTTGTATTCAATCCCGATGCAATTTCAGTGTTTCATCAACACTCTGATAGTCCACAGATTACAGAATGCCTCCAGATGTTCATCGGAAACTACTACTCATTTTCCTGTGAACGATCAAAGCGTAGACTGTTTGAGACAATACTCCAAAGGAGGAAAGTGCGCATGGTGACTGTTTTATTCAATCCCGATGCAATTCCTGTGTTTCATCAACACTCAGTTAGTCCACAGATTTCAGAATGCCTCCATATGTGCATCGGAAACTACTTATGGTCATCCAAGGGACGATCAAGACGTAGACTGTTTGGACACTACTCCCATGGAGGAAAGTGCGCATGGTGACTGTTGTATTCAATCCCGATGCAATTTCTGTGTTTCATCAACACTCTGATAGTCCACAAATTACAGAATGCCTCCAGATGTGAATCGGAAACTACTACTGGTCTTCCAGGGGACGATCAAAGCGTAGACTGTTTGAGACCTTACTCCCATGGAGGAAAGTGCGAATGGTGACTGTTGTATTCAATCCCGATGCAATTTCTGTGTTTCATCAACACTCTGATAGACCACAGATTACAGAATGCATCCAGATGTGCATCGGAAACTACTACTGGTCTTCCAGGGAACGATCAAAGCGTAGTCTGTTTGAGACCTTACTCCCATGGAGGAAAGTGTGTATGGTGACTGTTGTATTCAATCCCGATGCAATTTCTGTGTTTCATCAACACTCTGATAGACCACAGTTTACAGAATGCCTCCAGATGTGCATCAAAAGTACTACTGGTCTTGCAGGTAACGATGAAAGCGTAGACTGTTAGAGACATTACTCCCATGGAGGAAAGTGCGCATGGTGACTGTTGTATTCAATCCCCATGCAATTTCTGTGTTTCATCAACACTCTGATAGTCCACAGATTACAGAATGCCACCAGATGTCCATCGGAAACTACTACTGGTCTTCCAGGGAACGATCAAAGCGTAGACTGTTTGAGACATTACTCCCGTGGAGGAAAGAGCGCATGGAGACTGTTGTATTCAATCCCGATGCAATTTCTGTGTTTCACCAACACTCTGATAGTCCACAAATTACACAATGGCTCCAGATGTGCATCTGAAACTACTACAGGACTTCCAGGGCACGATCAAAGCGTAGACTGTTTGAGACATTACTCCCAATGCAGGAAAGTGCGCCTGGTGAATGTTGTATTCAATCCCGATGCAATTTCTGTGTTTCATCATCACTCTGATAGTCCACAGATTACAGAATATCTCCAGATGTGCATCGGAAACTACTACTGGTCTTCCAGGGAACGATCAAAGCGTAGACTGTTTGAGACACTACTCCCATGGAGGAAAGTGCGCATGGTGACTGTTGTATTCAATCCCGATGCAATTTCTGTGTTTCATCAACAGTCTGACAGTCCACAGGTTACAGAATGCCTCCAGATGTGCATCTTAAACTACTACTGGTCTTAAAGGGAACGATCAAAGCGTAGACTGTTTGAGACATTACTCCCATGGAGGAAAGTGCGCATGGTGACTGTTGTATTAAATCCCGATGCAATTTCTGTGTTTCATCATCACTCTGATAGTCCACAGATTACATAGTGCCACCAGATGTCCATCGGAAACTACTACTGGTCTTCCAGGGAACGATCAAAGAGTGTGTGAGACATTAATCCCGTGCAGGAAAGTGTGCATGGTGACTGTTGTATTCAATCCCGAAGCTATTTCTGTGTTTCATCAACACTCTGACAAACCACAGATTACAGAATGCCTCCAGATGTGCATCGCAAACTACTACTGATCTTCCATTGAATGATGAAAGCGTAGACTGTTTGAGAATTACTCCCATGGAGGAAAGTGCGCATGGAGACTGTTGTATTCAATCCCGATGCAATTTCTTTGTTTCATCAAAATTCTGATAGTCCACACTTTACAAAATGCCTCCAGATGTGCATCGGAAATTACCACTGGTCTTCCAGGGAACGATCAAAGCGTAAACTCTTTGAGACATTACTCCCATGGAGGAAGGTGCGCATGGTGACTGTTGTATTCAATCCCGATGCAATTTCTGTGTTTCATCAACACTCTGACAGTCCACAGATTACAGACTGCCTCCAGATGTGCATCGAAAACTACTACTGGTCTTCCAGGGAACGATCAAAGCGTAAACTCTTGGAGACATTACTCCCATGGAGGAAGGTGCGCATGGTGACTGTTGTATTCAATCCCGATGCAATTTCTGTGTTTCATCAACACTCTGATAGTCCACAGATTACAGAAAGCCTCCAGATGTGCATCGGAAACTACTACTGGTCTACCAGGGAACGATCAAAGCGTAGACTGTTTGAGACACTACTCCCATGCAGGTATGTGCGCATGGTGACTGTTGTATTCAATCCCGATGCAATTTCTTTGTTTCACCAACACTCTGATAGTCCACAGATTACAGAATGCCTCCAGATGTGCATCGGAAACTACTGCTGGTCTTCCAGGGAACGATCAAAGCGTAGACTGTTGGAGACATTACTCCCGTGGAGGAAAGTGCGCATGGTTACTGTTGTATTCAATCCCGAAGAAATTTCTGTGTTTCATCAACACTCTGATAGTCCACAAATTACACAATGGCTCCAGATGTGCATCTGAAACTACTACAGGTCTTCCAGGGCACGATCAAAGCGTAGACTGTTTGAGACATTACTCCCAATGCAGGAAAGTGCGCCTGGTGAATGTTGTATTCAATCCCGATGCAATTTCTGTGTTTCATCATCACTCTGATAGTCCACAGGTTACAGAATATCTCCAGATGTCCATCGGAAACTACTACTGGTCTTCCAGGGAACGATCAAAGCGTAGACTGTTTGAGACACTACTCCCATGGAGGAAAGTGCGCATGGTGACTGTTGTATTCTATCCCGATGCAATTTCTGTGTTTCATCAACAGTCTGACAGTCCACAGGTTCCACAATGCCTCCAGATGTGCATCGGAAACTACTACTGGTCTTAAAGGGAACGATCAAAGCGTAGACAGTTTGAGACATTACTCCCATGGAGGAAAGTGCGCATGGTGACTGTTGTATTCAATCCCGATGCAATTTCTGTGTTTCATCAACACTCTGATAGTCCACAGATTACAGAAAGCCTCCAGATGTGCATCGGAAACTACTACTGGTCTTGCAGGGAACGATCAAATCGTAGACTGTTTGAGACGTTACTCCCATGGAGGAAAGTGCGCATGGTGACTGTTGTATTAAATCCCGATGCCATTTCTGTGTTTCATCAACACTCTGCTAGTCCACAGATTACAGAATGCCACCAGATGTCCATCGGAAACTACTACTAGTCTTCCAGGGAACGATCAAAGCCTAGACTGTTTGAGATATTACTCCCTATGCAGGAAAGTGCGCATGGTGACTGTTGTATTCAATCCCGATGCAATTTCTGTGTTTCATCAAGAGTCTGATAGTCCACAGATTACATAATATCTCCAGATGTGCATCGGAAACTATTACTGGTTTTCCAGGGAACGATCAAAGCGTAGACTGTTTGAGAATTACTCTCGTGGAGGAAGGTGCGCATGGTGACTGTTGTATTCAATCCCGATGCAATTTCTTTGTTTTGTCAAAACTCTGATAGTCCACACTTTACAAAATGCCTCCAGATGTGCATTGGAAATTACTACTGGTCTTCCAGGGAACGATCAAAACGTAAACTCTTTGAAACATTACTCCCATGGAGGAAAGTGCGCATGGTGAGTGTTGTATTCAATCCCGATGCAATTTCTGTGTTTCATCAACAGTCTGACAGTCCACAGGTTCCAGAATGCCTCCAGATGTGCATCGGAAACTACTACTGGTCTTAAAGGGAACGATCAAAGCGTAGACTGTTTGAGACATTACTCCCATGGAGGAAAGTGCGCATGGTGACTGTTGTATTCAATCCCGATGCAATTTCTGTGTTTCATCAACACTCTGATAGTCCGCGGATTACAGAAAGCCTCCAGATGTGCATCGGCAACTACTACTGGTCTACCAGGGAACGATCGAAGCGTAGACTGTTTGAGACACTACTCCCATGGAGGAAAGTGCGCATGGTGACTGTTGTATTCAATCCCGATGCAATTTCTGTGTTTCATCAACAGTCTGATAGTCCACAGGTTACAGAATGCCTCCATATGTACATCAGAAACTACTACTGGTCTTCCAGGGAACGATCAAAGCGTAGACTGTTTGAGACATTACTCCCATGGAGGAAAGTGCGCATGGTGACTGTTGTATTAAATCCCGATGCAATTTCTGTGTTTCATCAACACTCTGATAGTCCACAGATTACAGAGTGCCACCAGATGTGCATCGGAAACTACTACTGGTTTTCGAGGGAATGATCAAAGCCTAGACTGTTTGAGACATTACTCCCATGGAGGAAAGTACGCATGGTGACTGTTGTATTCAATCCAGATGCAAATTCTGTGTTTCTTCAACACTCTGATAGTCCACAGATTACAGAATGCCTCCAGATGTTCATCGGAAACTACTACTGGTCTTCCAGGGCACAATCAAAGCGTAGACTGTTTGAGAATTACTCCCATGCAGGAATGTGCGCTTGGTGACTGTTGTATTATATCCCGATGCAATTTCTGTTTTTCATTAAGAGTCTGATAGCCCACAGATTACAGAATATCTCCAGATGTGCATCGGAAACTATTACTGGTTTTCCAGGGAACGATCAAAGCGTAGACTGTTTGAGACATTACTCCCATGGAGGAAAGTGCGCATGGTGACTGTTGTATTCAATCCCGATGCAATTTCTGTGTTTCATCAACACTCTGATAGTCCACAGATTACAGAATGCCACCAGATGTCCATCGGAAACTACTACTGGTCTTCCAGGGAACGATCAAAGCGTTGACTGTTTGATATATTACTCCCGTGGACGAAAGTGCGCATGGTGACTGTTGTATTCAATCCCGATGCAATTTCTGTGTTTTATCAACACTCTGATAGTCCACAGATTACAGAATGCCTCCAGATGTGCATCGCAAACTACTACTGGTCTTCCAGGGAATGATCAAAGCGTAGACTGTTTGAGAATTACTCCCATGGAGGAAAGTGCGCATGGAGACTGTTGTATTCAATCCCGATGCAATTTCTTTGTTTCATCAAAATTCTGATAGTCCACACTTTACAAAATGCCTCTAGATGTGCATCGGAAATTACTACTGGTCTTCCAGGGAACGATCAAAGCGTAAACTCTTTGAGACATTACTCCCATGGAGGAAGGTGCGCATGGTGACTGTTGTATTCAATCCCGATGCAATTTCTGTGTTTCATCAACACTCTGACAGTCCACAGATTACAGACTGCCTCCAGATGAGCATCGAAAACTACTACTGGTCTTCCAGGGAACGATCAAAGCGTAAACTCTTGGAGACATTACTCCCATGGAGGAAGGTGCGCATGGTGACTGTTGTATTCAATCCCGATGCAATTTCTGTGTTTCATCAACACTCTGATAGTCCACAGATTACAGAAAGCCTCCAGATGTGCATCGGAAACTACTACTGGTCTACCAGGGAACGATCAAAGCGTAGACTGTTTGAGACACTACTCCCATGGAGGAATGTGCGCATGGTGACTGTTGTATTTAATCCCGATGCAATTTCTTTGTTTCACCAACACTCTGATAGTCCACAGATTACAGAATGCCTCCAGATGTGCATCGGAAACTACTGCTGGTCTTCCAGGGAACGATCAAAGCGTAGACTGTTGGAGACATTACTCCCGTGGAGGAAAGTGCGCATGGTTACTGTTGTATTCAATCCCGAAGAAATTTCTGTGTTTCATCAACACTCTGATAGTCCACAAATTACACAATGGCTCCAGATGTGCATCTGAAACTACTACAGGTCTTCCAGGGCACGATCAAAGCGTAGACTGTTTGAGACATTACTCCCAATGCAGGAAAGTGCGCCTGGTGAATGTTGTATTCAATCCCGATGCAATTTCTGTGTTTCATCATCACTCTGATAGTCCACAGGTTACAGAATATCTCCAGATGTGCATCGGAAACTACTACTGGTCTTCCAGGGAACGATCAAAGCGTAGACTGTTTGAGACACTACTCCCATGGAGGAAAGTGCGCATGGTGAGTGTTGTATTCTATCCCGATGCAATTTCTGTGTTTCATCAACAGTCTGACAGTCCACAGGTTCCACAATGCCTCCAGATGTGCATCGGAAACTACTACTGGTCTTAAAGGGAACGATCAAAGCGTAGACTGTTTGAGACATTACTCCCATGGAGGAAAGTGCGCATGGTGACTGTTGTATTCAATCCCGATGCAATTTCTGTGTTTCATCAACACTCTGATAGTCCACAGATTACAGAAAGCCTCCAGATGTGCATCGGAAACTACTACTGGTCTACCAGGGAAAGATCAAAGCGTAGACTATTTGAGACACTACTCCCATGGAGTAAAGTGCGCATGGTGACTGTTGTATTAAATCCCGATGCAATTTCTGTGTTTCATCAACACTCTGATAGTCCACAGATTACAGAGTGCCACCAGATGTGCATCGGAAACTACTACTGGTTTTCGAGGGAATGATCAAAGCCTAGACTGTTTGAGACATTACTCCCATGGAGGAAAGTACGCATGGTGACTGTTGTATTCAATCCAGATGCAAATTCTGTGTTTCTTCAACACTCTGATAGTCCACAGATTACAGAATGCCTCCAGATGTTCATCGGAAACTACTACTGGTCTTCCAGGGCACAATCAAAGCGTAGACTGTTTGAGAATTACTCCCATGCAGGAATGTGCGCTTGGTGACTGTTGTATTATATCCCGATGCAATTTCTGTTTTTCATTAAAAGTCTGATAGCCCACAGATTACAGAATATCTCCAGATGTGCATCGGAAACTATTACTGGTTTTCCAGGGAACGATCAAAGCGTAGACTGTTTGAGACATTACTCCCATGGAGGAAAGTGCGCATGGTGACTGTTGTATTCAATCCCGATGCAATTTCTGTGTTTCATCAACACTCTGATAGTCCACAGATTACAGAATGCCACCAGATGTCCATCGGAAACTACTACTGGTCTTCCAGGGAACGATCAAAGCGTTGACTGTTTGATATATTACTCCCGTGGACGAAAGTGCGCATGGTGACTGTTGTATTCAATCCCGATGCAATTTCTGTGTTTTATCAACACTCTGATAGTCCACAGATTACAGAATGCCTCCAGATGTGCATCGCAAACTACTACTGGTCTTCCAGGGAAGGATCAAAGCGTAGACTGTTTGAGAATTACTCCCATGGAGGAAAGTGCGCATGGAGACTGTTGTATTCAATCCCGATGCAATTTCTTTGTTTCATCAAAATTCTGATAGTCCACACTTTACAAAATGCCTCCAGATGTGCATCGGAAATTACTACTGGTCTTCCAGGGAACGATCAAAGCGTAAACTCTTTGAGACATTACTCCCATGGAGGAAGGTGCGCATGGTGACTGTAGTATTCAATCCCGATGCAATTTCTGTGTTTCATCAACACTCTGACAGTCCACAGATTACAGACTGCCTCCAGATGTGCATCGAAAACTACTACTGGTCTTCCAGGGAACGATCAAAGCGTAAACTCTTGGAGACATTACTCCCATGGAGGAAGGTGCGCATGGTGACTGTTGTATTGAAATCCCGATGCAATTTCTGTGTTTCATCAACACTCTGATAGTCCACAGATTACAGAAAGCCTCCAGATGTGCATCGGAAACTACTACTGGTCTACCAGGGAACGATCATGCGTAGACTGTTTGAGACACTACTCCCATGGAGGAATGTGCGCATGGTGACTGTTGTATTCAATCCCGATGCAATTTCTTTGTTTCACCAACACTCTGATAGTCCACAGATTACAGAATGCCTCCAGATGTGCATCGGAAACTACTGCTGGTCTTCCAGGGAACGATCAAAGCGTAGACTGTTGGAGACATTACTCCCGTGGAGGAAAGTGCGCATGGTTACTGTTGTATTCAATCCCGAAGAAATTTCTGTGTTTCATCAACACTCTGATAGTCCACAAATTACACAATGGCTCCAGATGTGCATCTGAAACTACTACAGGTCTTCCAGGGCACGATCAAAGCGTAGACTGTTTGAGACATTACTCCCAATGCAGGAAAGTGCACCTGGTGAATGTTGTATTCAATCCCGATGCAATTTCTGTGTTTCATCATCACTCTGATAGTCCACAGGTTACAGAATATCTCCAGATGTGCATCGGAAACTACTACTGGTCTTCCAGGGAACGATCAAAGCGTAGACTGTTTGAGACACTACTCCCATGGAGGAAAGTGCGCATGGTGACTGTTGTATTCTATCCCGATGCAATTTCTGTGTTTCATCAACAGTCTGACAGTCCACAGGTTCCACAATGCCTCCAGATGTGCATCGGAAACTACTACTGGTCTTAAAGGGAACGATCAAAGCGTAGACAGTTTGAGACATTACTCCCATGGAGGAAAGTGCGCATGGTGACTGTTGTATTCAATCCCGATGCAATTTCTGTGTTTCATCAAGAGTCTGATAGTCCACAGATTACATAATATCTCCAGATGTGCATCGGAAACTATTACTGGTTTTCCAGGGAACGATCAAAGCGTAGACTGTTTGAGAATTACTCTCGTGGAGGAAGGTGCGCATGGTGACTGTTGTATTCAATCCCGATGCAATTTCTTTGTTTTGTCAAAACTCTGATAGTCCACACTTTACAAAATGCCTCCAGATGTGCATTGGAAATTACTACTGGTCTTCCAGGGAACGATCAAAACGTAAACTCTTTGAAACATTACTCCCATGGAGGAAAGTGCGCATGGTGAGTGTTGTATTCAATCCCGATGCAATTTCTGTGTTTCATCAACAGTCTGACAGTCCACAGGTTCCAGAATGCCTCCAGATGTGCATCGGAAACTACTACTGGTCTTAAAGGGAACGATCAAAGCGTAGACTGTTTGAGACATTACTCCCATGGAGGAAAGTGCGCATGGTGACTGTTGTATTCAATCCCGATGCAATTTCTGTGTTTCATCAACACTCTGATAGTCCGCGGATTACAGAAAGCCTCCAGATGTGCATCGGAAACTACTACTGGTCTACCAGGGAACGATCGAAGCGTAGACTGTTTGAGACACTACTCCCATGGAGGAAAGTGCGCATGGTGACTGTTGTATTCAATCCCGATGCAATTTCTGTGTTTCATCAACAGTCTGATAGTCCACAGGTTACAGAATGCCTCCATATGTACATCAGAAACTACTACTGGTCTTCCAGGGAACGATCAAAGCGTAGACTGTTTGAGACATTACTCCCATGGAGGAAAGTGCGCATGGTGACTGTTGTATTAAATCCCGATGCAATTTCTGTGTTTCATCAACACTCTGATAGTCCACAGATTACAGAGTGCCACCAGATGTGCATCGGAAACTACTACTGGTTTTCGAGGGAATGATCAAAGCCTAGACTGTTTGAGACATTACTCCCATGGAGGAAAGTACGCATGGTGACTGTTGTATTCAATCCAGATGCAAATTCTGTGTTTCTTCAACACTCTGATAGTCCACAGATTACAGAATGCCTCCAGATGTTCATCGGAAACTACTACTGGTCTTCCAGGGCACAATCAAAGCGTAGACTGTTTGAGAATTACTCCCATGCAGGAATGTGCGCTTGGTGACTGTTGTATTATATCCCGATGCAATTTCTGTTTTTCATTAAAAGTCTGATAGCCCACAGATTACAGAATATCTCCAGATGTGCATCGGAAACTATTACTGGTTTTCCAGGGAACAATCAAAGCGTAGACTGTTTGAGACATTACTCCCATGGAGGAAAGTGCGCATGGTGACTGTTGTATTCAATCCCGATGCAATTTCTGTGTTTCATCAACACTCTGATAGTCCACAGATTACAGAATGCCACCAGATGTCCATCGGAAACTACTACTGGTCTTCCAGGGAACGATCAAAGCGTTGACTGTTTGATATATTACTCCCGTGGACGAAAGTGCGCATGGTGACTGTTGTATTCAATCCCGATGCAATTTCTGTGTTTTATCAACACTCTGATAGTCCACAGATTACAGAATGCCTCCAGATGTGCATCGCAAACTACTACTGGTCTTCCAGGGAATGATCAAAGCGTAGACTGTTTGAGAATTACTCCCATGGAGGAAAGTGCGCATGGAGACTGTTGTATTCAATCCCGATGCAATTTCTTTGTTTCATCAAAATTCTGATAGTCCACACTTTACAAAATGCCTCTAGATGTGCATCGGAAATTACTACTGGTCTTCCAGGGAACGATCAAAGCGTAAACTCTTTGAGACATTACTCCCATGGAGGAAGGTGCGCATGGTGACTGTTGTATTCAATCCCGATGCAATTTCTGTGTTTCATCAACACTCTGACAGTCCACAGATTACAGACTGCCTCCAGATGAGCATCGAAAACTACTACTGGTCTTCCAGGGAACGATCAAAGCGTAAACTCTTGGAGACATTACTCCCATGGAGGAAGGTGCGCATGGTGACTGTTGTATTCAATCCCGATGCAATTTCTGTGTTTCATCAACACTCTGATAGTCCACAGATTACAGAAAGCCTCCAGATGTGCATCGGAAACTACTACTGGTCTACCAGGGAACGATCAAAGCGTAGACTGTTTGAGACACCACTCCCATGGAGGAATGTGCGCATGGTGACTGTTGTATTCAATCCCGATGCAATTTCTTTGTTTCACCAACACTCTGATAGTCCACAGATTACAGAATGCCTCCAGATGTGCATCGGAAACTACTGCTGGTCTTCCAGGGAACGATCAAAGCGTAGACTGTTGGAGACATTACTCCCGTGGAGGAAAGTGCGCATGGTTACTGTTGTATTCAATCCCGAAGAAATTTCTGTGTTTCATCAACACTCTGATAGTCCACAAATTACACAATGGCTCCAGATGTGCATCTGAAACTACTACAGGTCTTCCAGGGCACGATCAAAGCGTAGACTGTTTGAGACATTACTCCCAATGCAGGAAAGTGCGCCTGGTGAATGTTGTATTCAATCCCGATGCAATTTCTGTGTTTCATCATCACTCTGATAGTCCACAGGTTACAGAATATCTCCAGATGTGCATCGGAAACTACTACTGGTCTTCCAGGGAACGATCAAAGCGTAGACTGTTTGAGACACTACTCCCATGGAGGAAAGTGCGCATGGTGAGTGTTGTATTCTATCCCGATGCAATTTCTGTGTTTCATCAACAGTCTGACAGTCCACAGGTTCCACAATGCCTCCAGATGTGCATCGGAAACTACTACTGGTCTTAAAGGGAACGATCAAAGCGTAGACAGTTTGAGACATTACTCCCATGGAGGAAAGTGCGCATGGTGACTGTTGTATTCAATCCCGATGCAATTTCTGTGTTTCATCAACACTCTGATAGTCCACAGATTACAGAAAGCCTCCAGATGTGCATCGGAAACTACTACTGGTCTACCAGGGAAAGATCAAAGCGTAGACTATTTGAGACACTACTCCCATGGAGTAAAGTGCGCATGGTGACTGTTGTATTAAATCCCGATGCAATTTCTGTGTTTCATCAACACTCTGATAGTCCACAGATTACAGAGTGCCACCAGATGTGCATCGGAAACTACTACTGGTTTTCGAGGGAATGATCAAAGCCTAGACTGTTTGAGACATTACTCCCATGGAGGAAAGTACGCATGGTGACTGTTGTATTCAATCCAGATGCAAATTCTGTGTTTCTTCAACACTCTGATAGTCCACAGATTACAGAATGCCTCCAGATGTTCATCGGAAACTACTACTGGTCTTCCAGGGCACAATCAAAGCGTAGACTGTTTGAGAATTACTCCCATGCAGGAATGTGCGCTTGGTGACTGTTGTATTATATCCCGATGCAATTTCTGTTTTTCATTAAAAGTCTGATAGCCCACAGATTACAGAATATCTCCAGATGTGCATCGGAAACTATTACTGGTTTTCCAGGGAACGATCAAAGCGTAGACTGTTTGAGACATTACTCCCATGGAGGAAAGTGCGCATGGTGACTGTTGTATTCAATCCCGATGCAATTTCTGTGTTTCATCAACACTCTGATAGTCCACAGATTACAGAATGCCACCAGATGTCCATCGGAAACTACTACTGGTCTTCCAGGGAACGATCAAAGCGTTGACTGTTTGATATATTACTCCCGTGGACGAAAGTGCGCATGGTGACTGTTGTATTCAATCCCGATGCAATTTCTGTGTTTTATCAACACTCTGATAGTCCACAGATTACAGAATGCCTCCAGATGTGCATCGCAAACTACTACTGGTCTTCCAGGGAAGGATCAAAGCGTAGACTGTTTGAGAATTACTCCCATGGAGGAAAGTGCGCATGGAGACTGTTGTATTCAATCCCGATGCAATTTCTTTGTTTCATCAAAATTCTGATAGTCCACACTTTACAAAATGCCTCCAGATGTGCATCGGAAATTACTACTGGTCTTCCAGGGAACGATCAAAGCGTAAACTCTTTGAGACATTACTCCCATGGAGGAAGGTGCGCATGGTGACTGTAGTATTCAATCCCGATGCAATTTCTGTGTTTCATCAACACTCTGACAGTCCACAGATTACAGACTGCCTCCAGATGTGCATCGAAAACTACTACTGGTCTTCCAGGGAACGATCAAAGCGTAAACTCTTGGAGACATTACTCCCATGGAGGAAGGTGCGCATGGTGACTGTTGTATTCAATCCCGATGCAATTTCTGTGTTTCATCAACACTCTGATAGTCCACAGATTACAGAAAGCCTCCAGATGTGCATCGGAAACTACTACTGGTCTACCAGGGAACGATCAAAGCGTAGACTGTTTGAGACACTACTCCCATGGAGGAATGTGCGCATGGTGACTGTTGTATTCAATCCCGATGCAATTTCTTTGTTTCACCAACACTCTGATAGTCCACAGATTACAGAATGCCTCCAGATGTGCATCGGAAACTACTGCTGGTCTTCCAGGGAACGATCAAAGCGTAGACTGTTGGAGACATTACTCCCGTGGAGGAAAGTGCGCATGGTTACTGTTGTATTCAATCCCGAAGAAATTTCTGTGTTTCATCAACACTCTGATAGTCCACAAATTACACAATGGCTCCAGATGTGCATCTGAAACTACTACAGGTCTTCCAGGGCACGATCAAAGCGTAGACTGTTTGAGACATTACTCCCAATGCAGGAAAGTGCGCCTGGTGAATGTTGTATTCAATCCCGATGCAATTTCTGTGTTTCATCATCACTCTGATAGTCCACAGGTTACAGAATATCTCCAGATGTGCATCGGAAACTACTACTGGTCTTCCAGGGAACGATCAAAGCGTAGACTGTTTGAGACACTACTCCCATGGAGGAAAGTGCGCATGGTGACTGTTGTATTCTATCCCGATGCAATTTCTGTGTTTCATCAACAGTCTGACAGTCCACAGGTTCCACAATGCCTCCAGATGTGCATCGGAAACTACTACTGGTCTTAAAGGGAACGATCAAAGCGTAGACAGTTTGAGACATTACTCCCATGGAGGAAAGTGCGCATGGTGACTGTTGTATTCAATCCCGATGCAATTTCTGTGTTTCATCAACACTCTGATAGACCACAGATTACAGAAAGCCTCCAGATGTGCATCGGAAACTGCTACTGGTCTACCAGGGAAAGATCAAAGCGTAGACTGTTTGAGACACTACTCCCATGGAGTAAAGTGCGCATGGTGACTGTTGTATTCAATCCCGATGCAATTTCTGTGTTTCATCAACAGTCTGATAGTCCACAAGTTACAGAATGCCTCCATATGTACATCAGAAACTACTACTGGTCTTCCAGGGAACGATCAAAGCGTAGACTGTTTGAGACATTACTCCCATGGAGGAAAGTGCGCATGATGACTGTTGTATTCAATCCCGATGCAATTTCTGTGTTTCATCAACACTCTGATAGTCCACAGATTACAGAGTGCCACCAGATGTGCATCGGAAACTACTACTGGTTTTCGAGGGAATGATCAAAGCCTAGACTGTTTGAGACATTACTCCCATGGAGGAAAGTACGCATGGTGACTGTTGTATTCAATCCAGATGCAAATTCTGTGTTTCTTCAACACTCTGATAGTCCACAGATTACAGAATGCCTCCAGATGTTCATCGGAAACTACTACTGGTCTTCCAGGGCACAATCAAAGCGTAGACTGTTTGAGAATTACTCCCATGCAGGAATGTGCGCTTGGTGACTGTTGTATTATATCCCGATGCAATTTCTGTTTTCCATTAAAAGTCTGATAGCCCACAGATTACAGAATATCTCCAGATGTGCATCGGAAACTATTACTGGTTTTCCAGGGAACGATCAAAGCGTAGACTGTTTGAGACATTACTCCCATGGAGGAAAGTGCGCATGGTGACTGTTGTATTCAATCCCGATGCAATTTCTGTGTTTCATCAACACTCTGATAGTCCACAGATTACAGAATGCCACCAGATGTCCATCGGAAACTACTACTGGTCTTCCAGGGAACGATCAAAGCGTAGACTGTTTGATATATTACTCCCGTGGACGAAAGTGCGCATGGTGACTGTTGTATTCAATCCCTATGCAATTTCTGTGTTTTATCAACACTCTGATAGTCCACAGATTACAGAATGCCTCCAGATGTGCATCGCAAACTACTACTGGTCTTCCAGGGAATGATCAAAGCGTAGACTGTTTGAGAATTACTCCCATGGAGGAAAGTGCGCATGGTGACTGTTGTATTCAATCCCGATGCAATTTCTTTGTTTCATCAAAACTCTGATAGTCCACACTTTACAAAATGCCTCCAGATGTGCATCGGAAATTACTACTGGTCTTTCAGGGAACGATCAAAGCGTAAACTCTTTTAGACATTACTCCCATGGAGGAAGGTGCGCATGGTGACTGTTGTATTCAATCCAGATGCAATGTCTGTGTTTCATCAACACTCTGACAGTCCACAGATTACAGACTGCCTCCAGATGTGCATCGAAAACTACTACTGGTCTACCAGGGAACGATCAAAGCGTAGACTGTTTGAGACATTACTCCCATGGAGGAAAGTGTGCATGGTGACTGTTGTATTCAATCCCGATGCAATTTCTGTGTTTCGTCAACAGTGTGATAGTCCACAGATTACAGAATGCCTTCAGATGTGCATCGGAAACAACTACTGGTCTTCCAGGGAACGATCAAAGCGTAGACTGTTTGAGACATTACTCCCATGGTGGAAAGTGCGCATGGTGACTGTTGTATTCAATCCCGATTCAATTTCTGTGTTTCATCAACACTCTGATAGTCCACAGATTACACAATGCATCCAGATGTGCATCGGAAACTACTACTGGTCTTCCAGGGCACGAGCAATGCGTAGACTGTTTGAGACATTACTCCCAATGCAGGAAAGTGCGCAGGGTGACTGTTGTATTCAATCCCGATGCAATTTCTGCGTTTCATCAACAGTCTGATAGTCCACAGATTACAGAATATCTCCAGATGTGCATCGGAAACTACAACTGGTCGTCCAGGGAACGATCGAAGCGTAGACTGTTTGAAACATTACTCCCACGGAGGAAAGTGCGATTGGTGAGTGTTGTATTCAATCCTGATGCAATTTCTGTGTTTCATCAACACTCTGATAGTCCACAGATTACAGAAAGCCTCCAGATGTGCATCGGAAACTACTATTGGTCTTGCAGGGAACGATCAAATCGTAGACTGTTTGAGACGTTACTCCCATGGAGGAAAGTGCGCATGGTGACTGTTGTATTAAATCCCGATGCCATTTCTGTGTTTCATCAACACTCTGCTAGTCCACAGATTACAGAATGCCACCAGATGTCCATCGGAAACTATTACTGGTTTTCCAGGGAACGATCAAAGCGTAGACTGTTTGAGAATTACTCTCATGGAGGAAGGTGCGCATGGTGACTGTTGTATTCAATCCCGATGCAATTTCTTTGTTTTGTCAAAACTCTGATAGTCCACACTTTACAAAATGCCTCCAGATGTGCATTGGAAATTACTACTGGTCTTCCAGGGAACGATCAAAACGTAAACTCTTTGAAACATTACTCCCATGGAGGAAAGTGCGCATGGTGAGTGTTGTATTCAATCCCGATGCAATTTCTGTGTTTCATCAACAGTCTGACAGTCCACAGGTTCCAGAATGCCTCCAGATGTGCATCGGAAACTACTACTGGTCTTAAAGGGAACGATCAAAGCGTAGACTGTTTGAGACATTACTCCCATGGAGGAAAGTGCGCATGGTGACTGTTGTATTCAATCCCGATGCAATTTCTGTGTTTCATCAACACTCTGATAGTCCGCGGATTACAGAAAGCCTCCAGATGTGCATCGGAAACTACTACTGGTCTACCAGGGAACGATCGAAGCGTAGACTGTTTGAGACACTACTCCCATGGAGGAAAGTGCGCATGGTGACTGTTGTATTCAATCCCGATGCAATTTCTGTGTTTCATCAACAGTCTGATAGTCCACAGGTTACAGAATGCCTCCATATGTACATCAGAAACTACTACTGGTCTTCCAGGGAACGATCAAAGCGTAGACTGTTTGAGACATTACTCCCATGGAGGAAAGTGCGCATGGTGACTGTTGTATTAAATCCCGATGCAATTTCTGTGTTTCATCAACACTCTGATAGTCCACAGATTACAGAGTGCCACCAGATGTGCATCGGAAACTACTACTGGTTTTCGAGGGAATGATCAAAGCCTAGACTGTTTGAGACATTACTCCCATGGAGGAAAGTACGCATGGTGACTGTTGTATTCAATCCAGATGCAAATTCTGTGTTTCTTCAACACTCTGATAGTCCACAGATTACAGAATGCCTCCAGATGTTCATCGGAAACTACTACTGGTCTTCCAGGGCACAATCAAAGCGTAGACTGTTTGAGAATTACTCCCATGCAGGAATGTGCGCTTGGTGACTGTTGTATTATATCCCGATGCAATTTCTGTTTTTCATTAAAAGTCTGATAGCCCACAGATTACAGAATATCTCCAGATGTGCATCGGAAACTATTACTGGTTTTCCAGGGAACGATCAAAGCGTAGACTGTTTGAGACATTACTCCCATGGAGGAAAGTGCGCATGGTGACTGTTGTATTCAATCCCGATGCAATTTCTGTGTTTCATCAACACTCTGATAGTCCACAGATTACAGAATGCCACCAGATGTCCATCGGAAACTACTACTGGTCTTCCAGGGAACGATCAAAGCGTTGACTGTTTGATATATTACTCCCGTGGACGAAAGTGCGCATGGTGACTGTTGTATTCAATCCCGATGCAATTTCTGTGTTTTATCAACACTCTGATAGTCCACAGATTACAGAATGCCTCCAGATGTGCATCGCAAACTACTACTGGTCTTCCAGGGAATGATCAAAGCGTAGACTGTTTGAGAATTACTCCCATGGAGGAAAGTGCGCATGGTGACTGTTGTATTCAATCCCGATGCAATTTCTTTGTTTCATCAAAACTCTGATAGTCCACACTTTACAAAATGCCTCCAGATGTGCATCGGAAATTACTACTGGTCTTTCAGGGAACGATCAAAGCGTAAACTCTTTTAGACATTACTCCCATGGAGGAAGGTGCGCATGGTGACTGTTGTATTCAATCCAGATGCAATTTCTGTGTTTCATCGACACTCTGACAGTCCACAGATTACAGACTGCCTCCAGATGTGCATCGAAAACTACTACTGGTCTACCAGGGAACGATCAAAGCGTAGACTGTTTGAGACATTACTCCCAATGCAGGAAAGTGCGCATGGTGACTGTTGTATTCAATCCCGATGCAAATTCTGTGTTTCATCAACACTCTGATAGACCACAGTTTACATATTATCTCCAGATGTGCATCGGAAACTACTACTGGTCTTCCAGGGAACGATCAAAGCGTAGACTGTTAGAGACATTACTCCCATGGAGGAAAGTGTGCATGGTGACTGTTGTTTTCAATCCCGATGCAATTTATGTGTTTCATCAACAGTCTGATAGTCCACAGATTACAGAATGCCTTCAGATGTGCATCGGAAACTACTACTGGTCTTCCAGGGAACGATCAAAGCGTAGACTGTTTGAGACATTACTCCCATGGAGGAAAGTGCGCATGGTGACTGTTGTATTCAATCCCGATTCAATTTCTGTGTTTCATCAACACTCTGATAGTCCACAGATTACACAATGCATCCAGATGTGCATCGGAAACTACTACTGGTCTTCCAGGGCACGAGCAAAGCGTAGACTGTTTGAGACATTACTCCCAATGCAGGAAAGTGCGCAGGGTGACTGTTGTATTCAATCCCGATGCAATTTCTGCGTTTCATCAACAGTCTGATAGTCCACAGATTACAGAATATCTCCAGATGTGCATCGGAAACTACAACTGGTCGTCCAGGGAACGATCGAAGCGTAGACTGTTTGAAACATTACTCCCATGGAGGAAAGTGCGATTGGTGAGTGTTGTATTCAATCCTGATGCAATTTCTGTGTTTCATCAACACTCTGCTAGTCCACAGATTACAGAAAGCCTCCAGATGTGCATCGGAAACTACTACTGGTCTTGCAGGGAACGATCAAATCGTAGACTGTTTGAGACGTTACTCCCATGGAGGAAAGTGCGCATGGTGACTGTTGTATTAAATCCCGATGCCATTTCTGTGTTTCATCAACACTCTGCTAGTCCACAGATTACAGAATGCCACCAGATGTCCATCAGAAACTACTACTAGTCATCCAGGGAACGATCAAAGCCTAGACTGTTTGCGATATTACTCCCTATGCAGGAAAGTGCGCATGGTGACTGTTGTATTCAATCCCGATGCAATTTCTGTGTTTCATCAACAGTCTGATAGTCCACAGATTACATAATATCTCCAGATGTGCATCGGAAACTATTACTGGTTTTCCAGGGAACGATCAAAGCGTAGACTGTTTGAGAATTACTCTCATTGAGGAAGGTGCGCATGGTGACTGTTGTATTCAATCCCGATGCAATTTCTTTGTTTTGTCAAAACTCTGATAGTCCACACTTTACAAAATGCCTCCAGATGTGCATTGGAAATTACTACTGGTCTTCCAGGGAACGATCAAAACGTAAACTCTTTGAGACATTACTTCCATGGAGGAAGGTGCGCATGGTGACTGTTGTATTCAATCCCGATGCTATTTCTGTGTTTCAGGAACACTCTGACGGTCCACAGATTACAGACTGCCTCCAGATGTGCATCGAAAACTACTACTGGTCTTCCAGGGAACGATCAAAGCGTAAACTCTTGGAGACATTACTCCCATGGAGGATGGTGCGCATGGTGACTGTTGTATTCAATACCGATGCAATTTCTGTGTTTCATCAACACTCTGATAGTCCACAGATTACAGAAAGCCTCCAGATGTGCATCGGAAACTACTACTGGACTACCAGGGAACGATCAAAGCGTAGACGGTTTGAGACATAACTCCCAATGCAGGAAAGTGCGCATGGTGACTGTTGTATTCAATCCCGATGCAATTTCTGTGTTTCATCAACACTCTGATAGTCCACAGATTACAGAATGCCTCCAGATGTGCATCGGAAACTACTACTGGTCTTCCAGGCAACGATCAAAGCGTAGACTGTTTGAGACATTACTCCCATGGAGGAAAGTGCGCATGGTGACTGTTGTATTAAATCCCGATGCAAATTCTGTGTTTCATCAACACTCTGATAGTCCACAGATTACAGAGTGCCACCAGATGTGCATCGGAAACTACTACTGGTTTTCGAGGGAATGATCAAAGCCTAGACTGTTTGAGACATTACTCCCATGGAGGAAAGTACGCATGGTGACTGTTGTATTCAATCCAGATGCAAATTCTGTGTTTCTTCAACACTCTGATAGTCCACAGATTACAGAATGCCTCCAGATGTTCATCGGAAACTACTACTGGTCTTCCAGGGCACAATCAAAGCGTAGACTGTTTGAGAATTACTCCCATGCAGGAATGTGCGCATGGTGATTGTTGTATTATATCCCGATGCAATTTCTGTTTTTCATTAAAAGTCTGATAGCCCACAGATTACAGAATATCTCCAGATGTGCTTCGGAAACTATTTCTGGTTTTCCAGGGAACGATCAAAGCGTAGACTGTTTGAGACATTACTCCCATGGAGGAAAGTGCGCATGGTGACTGTTGTATTCAATCCCGATGCAATTTCTGTGTTTCATCAACACTCTGATAGTCCACAGATTACAGAATGCCACCAGATGTCCATCGGAAACTACTACTGGTCTTCCAGGGAACGATCAAAGCGTAGACTGTTTGATATATTACTCCCGTGGACGAAAGTGCGCATGGTGACTGTCGTATTCAATCCCGATGCAATTTCTGTGTTTTATCAACACTCTGATAGTCCACAGATTACAGAATGCCTCCAGATGTGCATCGGAAACTACTACTGGTCTTCCAGGCAACGATCAAAGCGTAAACTGTTTGAGACATTACTCCCATGGAGGAAAGTGCGCATGGTGACTGTTGTATTAAATCCGGATGCAATTTCTGTGTTTCATCAACAGTCTGATAGTATACAGGTTACAGAATGCCTCCATATGTACATCAGAAACTACTACTGGTCTTCCAGGGAACGATCAAAGCGTAGACTGTTTGAGACATTACTCCCATGGAGGAAAGTGCGCATGGTGACTGTTGTATTAAATCCCGATGCAATTTCTCTGTTTCATCAACACTCTGATAGTCCACAGATTACAGAGTGCCACCAGATGTGCATCGGAAACTACTACTGGTTTTCGAGGGAATGATCAAAGCCTTGACTGTTTGAGACATTACTCCCATGGAGGAAAGTACGCATGGTGACTGTTGTATTCAATCCAGATGCAAATTCTGTGTTTCTTCAACACTCTGATAGTCCACAGATTACAGAATGCCTCCAGATGTTCATCGGAAACTACTACTGGTCATCCAGGGCACAATCAAAGCGTAGACTGTTTGAGAATTACTCCCATGCAGGAATGTGCGCTTGGTGATTGTTGTATTATATCCCGATGCAATTTCTGTTTTTCATTAAAAGTCTGATAGCCCACAGATTACAGAGTATCTCCAGATGTGCATCGGAAACTATTACTGGTTTTCCAGGGAACGATCAAAGCGTAGACTGTTTGAGACATTACTCCCATGGAGGAAAGTGCGCATGGTGACTGTTGTATTCAATCCCGATGCAATTTCTGTGTTTCATCAACACTCTGATAGTCCACAGATTACAGAATGCCACCAGATGTCCATCGGAAACTACTACTGGTCTTCCAGGGAACGATCAAAGCGTAGACTGTTTGATATATTACTCCCGTGGACGAAAGTGCGCATGGTGACTGTTGTATTCAATCCCGATGCAATTTCTGTGTTTTATCAACACTCTGATAGTCCACAGATTACAGAATGCCTCCAGATGTGCATCGGAAACTACTACTGGACTACCAGGGAACGATCAAAGCGTAGACTGTTTGAGACATAACTCCCAATGCAGGAAAGTGCGCATGGTGACTGTTGTATTCAATCCCGATGCAATATCTGTGTTTCATCAACACTCTGATAGTCCACAGATTACAGAATGCCTCCAGATGTGCATCGGAAACTACTACTGGTCTTCCAGGCAACGATCAAAGCGTAAACTGTTTGAGACAGTACTCCCATGGAGGAAAGTGCGCATTTTGACTGTTGTATTAAATCCGGATGCAATTTCTGTGTTTCATCAACAGTCTGATAGTATACAGGTTACAGAATGCCTCCATATGTACATCAGAAACTACTACTGGTCTTCCAGGGAACGATCAAAGCGTAGACTGTTTGAGACATTACTCCCATGGAGGAAAGTGCGCATGGTGACTGTTGTATTAAATCCCGATGCAATTTCTGTGTTTCATCAACACTCTGATAGTCCACAGATTACAGAGTGCCACCAGATGTGCATCGGAAACTACTACTGGTTTTCGAGGGAATGATCAAAGCCTAGACTGTTTGAGACATTACTCCCATGGAGGAAAGTACGCATGGTGACTGTTGTATTCAATCCAGATGCAAATTCTGTGTTTCTTCAACACTCTGATAGTCCACAGATTACAGAATGCCTCCAGATGTTCATCGGAAACTACTACTGGTCTTCCAGGGCACAATCAAAGCGTAGACTGTTTGAGAATTACTCCCATGCAGGAATGTGCGCTTGGTGATTGTTGTATTATATCCCGATGCAATTTCTGTTTTTCATTAAAAGTCTGATAGCCCACAGATTACAGAATATCTCCAGATGTGCTTCGGAAACTATTACTGGTTTTCCAGGGAACGATCAAAGCGTAGACTGTTTGAGACATTACTCCCATGGAGGAAAGTGCGCATGGTGACTGTTGTATTCAATCCCGATGCAATTTCTGTGTTTCATCAACACTCTGATAGTCCACAGATTACAGAATGCCACCAGATGTCCATCGGAAACTACTACTGGTCTTCCAGGGAACGATCAAAGCGTAGACTGTTTGATATATTACTCCCGTGGACGAAAGTGCGCATGGTGACTGTTGTATTCAATCCCGATGCAATTTCTGTGTTTTATCAACACTCTGATAGTCCACAGATTACAGAATGCCTCCAGATGTGCATCGGAAACTACTACTGGTCTTCCAGGCAACGATCAAAGCGTAAACTGTTTGAGACATTACTCCCATGGAGGAAAGTGCGCATGGTGACTGTTGTATTAAATCCGGATGCAATTTCTGTGTTTCATCAACAGTCTGATAGTATACAGGTTACAGAATGCCTCCATATGTACATCAGAAACTACTACTGGTCTTCCAGGGAACGATCAAAGCGTAGACTGTTTGAGACATTACTCCCATGGAGGAAAGTGCGCATGGTGACTGTTGTATTAAATCCCGATGCAATTTCTGTGTTTCATCAACACTCTGATAGTCCACAGATTACAGAGTGCCACCAGATGTGCATCGGAAACTACTACTGGTTTTCGAGGGAATGATCAAAGCCTAGACTCTTTGAGACATTACTCCCATGGAGGAAAGTACGCATGGTGACTGTTGTATTCAATCCAGATGCAAATTCTGTGTTTCTTCAACACTCTGATAGTCCACAGATTACAGAATGCCTCCAGATGTTCATCGGAAACTACTACTGGTCTTCCAGGGCACAATCAAAGCGTAGACTGTTTGAGAATTACTCCCATGCAGGAATGTGCGCTTGGTGATTGTTGTATTATATCCCGATGCAATTTCTGTTTTTCATTAAAAGTCTGATAGCCCACAGATTACAGAATATCTCCAGATGTGCATCGGAAACTATTACTGGTTTTCCAGGGAACGATCAAAGCGTAGACTGTTTGAGACATTACTCCCATGGAGGAAAGTGCGCATGGTGACTGTTGTATTCAATCCCGATGCAATTTCTGTGTTTCATCAACACTCTGATAGTCCACAGATTACAGAATGCCACCAGATGTCCATCGGAAACTACTACTGGTCTTCCAGGGAACGATCAAAGCGTAGACTGTTTGATATATTACTCCCGTGGACGAAAGTGCGCATGGTGACTGTTGTATTCAATCCCGATGCAATTTCTGTGTTTTATCAACACTCTGATAGTCCACAGATTACAGAATGCCTCCAGATGTGCATCGGAAACTACTACTGGACTACCAGGGAACGATCAAAGCGTAGACTGTTTGAGACATAACTCCCAATGCAGGAAAGTGCGCATGGTGACTGTTGTATTCAATCCCGATGCAATATCTGTGTTTCATCAACACTCTGATAGTCCACAGATTACAGAATGCCTCCAGATGTGCATCGGAAACTACTACTGGTCTTCCAGGCAACGATCAAAGCGTAAACTGTTTGAGACAGTACTCCCATGGAGGAAAGTGCGCATGGTGACTGTTGTATTAAATCCGGATGCAATTTCTGTGTTTCATCAACAGTCTGATAGTATACAGGTTACAGAATGCCTCCATATGTACATCAGAAACTACTACTGGTCTTCCAGGGAACGATCAAAGCGTAGACTGTTTGAGACATTACTCCCATGGAGGAAAGTGCGCATGGTGACTGTTGTATTAAATCCCGATGCAATTTCTGTGTTTCATCAACACTCTGATAGTCCACAGATTACAGAGTGCCACCAGATGTGCATCGGAAACTACTACTGGTTTTCGAGGGAATGATCAAAGCCTAGACTGTTTGAGACATTACTCCCATGGAGGAAAGTACGCATGGTGACTGTTGTATTCAATCCAGATGCAAATTCTGTGTTTCTTCAACACTCTGATAGTCCACAGATTACAGAATGCCTCCAGATGTTCATCGGAAACTACTACTGGTCTTCCAGGGCACAATCAAAGCGTAGACTGTTTGAGAATTACTCCCATGCAGGAATGTGCGCTTGGTGATTGTTGTATTATATCCCGATGCAATTTCTGTTTTTCATTAAAAGTCTGATAGCCCACAGATTACAGAATATCTCCAGATGTGCTTCGGAAACTATTACTGGTTTTCCAGGGAACGATCAAAGCGTAGACTGTTTGAGACATTACTCCCATGGAGGAAAGTGCGCATGGTGACTGTTGTATTCAATCCCGATGCAATTTCTGTGTTTCATCAACACTCTGATAGTCCACAGATTACAGAATGCCACCAGATGTCCATCGGAAACTACTACTGGTCTTCCAGGGAACGATCAAAGCGTAGACTGTTTGATATATTACTCCCGTGGACGAAAGTGCGCATGGTGACTGTTGTATTCAATCCCGATGCAATTTCTGTGTTTTATGAACACTCTGATAGTCCACAGATTACAGAATGCCTCCAGATGTGCATCGGAAACTACTACTGGTCTTCCAGGCAACGATCAAAGCGTAAACTGTTTGAGACGTTACTCCCATGGAGGAAAGTGCGGATGGTGACTGTTGTATTAAATCCGGATGCAATTTCTGTGTTTCATCAACAGTCTGATAGTATACTGGTTACAGAATGCCTCCATATGTACATCAGAAACTACTACTGGTCTTCCAGGGAACGATCAAAGCGTAGACTGTTTGAGACATTACTCCCATGGAGGAAAGTGCGCATGGTGACTGTTGTATTAAATCCCGATGCAATTTCTGTGTTTCATCAACACTCTGATAGTCCACAGATTACAGAGTGCCACCAGATGTGCATCGGAAACTACTACTGGTTTTCGAGGGAATGATCAAAGCCTAGACTGTTTGAGACATTACTCCCATGGAGGAAAGTACGCATGGTGACTGTTGTATTCAATCCAGATGCAAATTCTGTGTTTCTTCAACACTCTGATAGTCCACAGATTACAGAATGCCTCCAGATGTTCATCGGAAACTACTACTGGTCTTCCAGGGCACAATCAAAGCGTAGACTGTTTGAGAATTACTCCCATGCAGGAATGTGCGCTTGGTGATTGTTGTATTATATCCCGATGCAATTTCTGTTTTTCATTAAAAGTCTGATAGCCCACAGATTACAGAATATCTCCAGATGTGCATCGGAAACTATTACTGGTTTTCCAGGGAACGATCAAAGCGTAGACTGTTTGAGACATTACTCCCATGGAGGAAAGTGCGCATGGTGACTGTTGTATTCAATCCCGATGCAATTTCTGTGTTTCATCAACACTCTGATAGTCCACAGATTACAGAATGCCACCAGATGTCCATCGGAAACTACTACTGGTCTTCCAGGGAACGATCAAAGCGTAGACTGTTTGATATATTACTCCCGTGGACGAAAGTGCGCATGGTGACTGTTGTATTCAATCCCGATGCAATTTCTGTGTTTTATCAACACTCTGATAGTCCACAGATTACAGAATGCCTCCAGATGTGCATCGGAAACTACTACTGGACTACCAGGGAACGATCAAAGCGTAGACTGTTTGAGACATAACTCCCAATGCAGGAAAGTGCGCATGGTGACTGTTGTATTCTATCCCGATGCAATATCTGTGTTTCATCAACACTCTGATAGTCCACAGATTACAGAATGCCTCCAGATGTGCATCGGAAACTACTACTGGTCTTCCAGGCAACGATCAAAGCGTAAACTGTTTGAGACATTACTCCCATGGAGGAAAGTGCGCATGGTGACTGTTGTATTAAATCCGGATGCAATTTCTGTGTTTCATCAACAGTCTGATAGTATACAGGTTACAGAATGCCTCCATATGTACATCAGAAACTACTACTGGTCTTCCAGGGAACGATCAAAGCGTAGACTGTTTGAGACATTACTCCCATGGAGGAAAGTGCGCATGGTGACTGTTGTATTAAATCCCGATGCAATTTCTGTGTTTCATCAACACTCTGATAGTCCACAGATTACAGAGTGCCACCAGATGTGCATCGGAAACTACTACTGGTTTTCGAGGGAATGATCAAAGCCTAGACTGTTTGAGACATTACTCCCATGGAGGAAAGTACGCATGGTGACTGTTGTATTCAATCCAGATGCAAATTCTGTGTTTCTTCAACACTCTGATAGTCCACAGATTACAGAATGCCTCCAGATGTTCATCGGAAACTACTACTGGTCTTCCAGGGCACAATCAAAGCGTAGACTGTTTGAGAATTACTCCCATGCAGGAATGTGCGCTTGGTGATTGTTGTATTATATCCCGATGCAATTTCTGTTTTTCATTAAAAGTCTGATAGCCCACAGATTACAGAATATCTCCAGATGTGCATCGGAAACTATTACTGGTTTTCCAGGGAACGATCAAAGCATAGACTGTTTGAGACATTACTCCCATGGAGGAAAGTGCGCATGGTGACTGTTGTATTCAATCCCGATGCAATTTCTGTGTTTCATCAACACTCTGATAGTCCACAGATTACAGAATTCCACCAGATGTCCATCGGAAACTACTACTGGTCTTCCAGGGAACGATCAAAGCGTAGACTGTTTGATATATTACTCCCGTGGACGAAAGTGCGCATGGTGACTGTTGTATTCAATCCCGATGCAATTTCTGTGTTTTATCAACACTCTGATAGTCCACAGATTACAGAATGCCTCCAGATGTGCATCGCAAACTACTACTTGTCATCCAGGGAATGATCAAAGCGTAGACTGTTTGAGAATTACTCCCATGGAGGAAAGTGCGCATGGTGACTGTTGTATTCAATCCCGATGCAATTTCTTGGTTTCATCAAAACTCTGATAGTCCACACTTTACAAAATGCCTCCAGATGTGCATCGGAAATTACTACTGGTCTTTCAGGGAACGATCAAAGCGTAAACTCTTTTAGACATTACTCCCATGGAGGAAGGTGCGCATGGTGACTGTTGTATTCAATCCAGACGCAATTTCTGTGTTTCATCGACACTCTGACAGTCCACAGATTACAGACTGCCTCCAGATGTGCATCGAAAACTACTACTGGTCTACCAGGGAACGATCAAAGCGTAGACTGTTTGAGACATTACTCCCAATGCAGGAAAGTGCGCAGTGTGACTGTTGTATTCAATCCCGATGCAATTTCTGTGTTTCATCAACACTCTGATAGACCACAGTTTACATAATATCTCCACATGTTCATCGGAAACTACTACTGGTCTTCCAGGGAACGATCAAATCGTAGACTGTTTGAGACATTACTCCCATGGAGGAAAGTGTGCATGGTGACTGTTGTATTCAATCCCGATGCAATTTCTGTGTTTCATCAACAGTCTGATAGTCCACAGATTACAGAATGCCTTCAGATGTGCATCGGAAACTACTACTGGTCTTCCAGGGAACGATCAAAGCGTAGACTGTTTGAGACATTACTCCCATGGAGGAAAGTGCGCATGGTGACTGTTGTATTCAATCCCGATTCAATTTCTGTGTTTCATCAACACTCTGATAGTCCACAGATTACACAATGCATCCAGATGTGCATCGGAAACTACTACTGGTCTTCCAGGGCACGAGCAAAGCGTAGACTGTTTGAGACATTACTCCCAATGCAGGAAAGTGCGCAGGGTGACTGTTGTATTCAATCCCGATGCAATTTCTGCGTTTCATCAACAGTCTGATAGTCCACAGATTACAGAATATCTCCAGATGTGCATCGGAAACTACAACTGGTCGTCCAGGGAACGATCGAAGCGTAGACTGTTTGAAACATTACTCCCATGGAGGAAAGTGCGATTGGTGAGTGTTGTATTCAATCCTGATGCAATTTCTGTGTTTCATCAACACTCTGCTAGTCCACAGATTACAGAAAGCCTCCAGATGTGCATCGGAAACTACTACTGGTCTTGCAGGGAACGATCAAATCGTAGACTGTTTGAGACGTTACTCCCATGGAGGAAAGTGCGCATGGTGACTGTTGTATTAAATCCCGATGCCATTTCTGTGTTTCATCAACACTCTGCTAGTCCACAGATTACAGAATGCCACCAGATGTCTATCGGAAACTACTACTAGTCTTCCAGGGAACGATCAAAGCCTAGACTGTTTGAGATATTACTCCCTATGCAGGAAAGTGCGCATGGTGACTGTTGTATTCAATCCCGATGCAATTTCTGTGTTTCATCAACAGTCTGATAGTCCACAGATTACATAATATCTCCAGATGTGCATCGGAAACTATTACTGGTTTTCCAGGGAACGATCAAAACGTAGACTGTTTGAGAATTACTCTCATGGAGGAAGGTGCGCATGGTGACTGTTGTAATCAATCCCGATGCAATATCTTTGTTTTGTCAAAACTCTGATAGTCCACACTTTACAAAATGCCTCCAGATGTGCATTGGAAATTACTACTGGTCTTCCAGGGAACGATCAAAACGTAAACTCTTTGAGACATTACTTCCATGGAAGAAGGTGCGCATGGTGACTGTTGTATTCAATCCCGATGCAATTTCTGTGTTTCAGGAACACTCTGACGGTCCACAGATTACAGACTGCCTCCAGATGTGCATCGAAAACTACTACTGGTCTTCCAGGGAACGATCAAAGCGTAAACTCTTGGAGACATTACTCCCATGGAGGAAGGTGCGCATGGTGACTGTTGTATTCAATCCCGATGCAATTTCTGTGTTTCATCAACACTCTGATAGTCCACAGATTACAGAAAGCCTCCAGATGTGCATCGGAAACTACTACTGGACTACCAGGGAACGATCAAAGCGTAGACTGTTTGAGACATAACTCCCAATGCAGGAAAATGCGCATGGTGACTGTTGTATTAAATCCCGATGCAATTTCTGTTTTTCATCAACACTCTGATAGTCCACAGATTACAGAGTGCCACCAGATGTCCATCGGAAACTACTAGTGGTCTTCCAGGGAACGATCAAAGCGTAGACTGTTTGAGACATTACTCCCGTGGAGGAAAGTTCGCATGATGACTGTTGTATTCAATCCCGATGCATTTTCTGTGTTTCATCAACACTCTGATAGTCCACAGATAACAGAATGCCTCCTGATGTTCATCGGAAATTACTACTGGTCTTCCAGGGAACGATCAAAGCGTAAACTCTTGGAGACATTACTCTCATGGAGGAAGGTGCGCATGGTGACTGTTGTATTTAATCACAATGCAATTTCTGTGTTTCATCAACACTCTGATAGTCCACAGATTACAGAATGCAACCAGATGTCCATCGGAAACTACTACTAGTCTTCCAGGGAAAGATCAAAGCCTAGACTGTTTGAGATATTACTCCCTATGCAGGAAAGTGCGCACGGTGACTGTTGTATTCAATCCCGATGCCATTTCTGTGTTTCATCAACTCTCTGATAGTCCACAGATTACAGAATACCTTCAGATGTCCATCGCAAACTACTACTGGTCTTCCAGGGAACGAGCAAAGCCTAGACTGTTTTAGATATTACCCCCAATGCAGGAAAGTGCGCATGGTGACTTTTGTATTCAATCCCGATGCAATTTCTGTGTTTCATCAACAGTCTGATAGTCCACAGATTACATAATATCTCCAGATGTGCATCGGAAACTCTTACTGGTTTTCCAGGGAACGATCAAAGTGTAGACTGTTTGAGACATTACTCCCATGGAGGAAAGTGCGGATGGTGACTGTTGTATTCAATCCCGATGCAATTTCTGTGTTTCATCAACACTCTGATAGTCCACAGATTACAGAAAACCACCAGATGTCCATCGGAAACTACTACTGGTCTTCCAGTTGACGATCAAAGCGTAAACTCTTTGAGACATTACTCCCATGGTGGAAGGTGCGCATTATGACTGTTGTATTCAATCCCGATGCAATTTCTGTATTTCATGAACACTCTGACAGTCCACAGATTACAGACTGCCTCCAGATGTGCATCGAAAACTACTACTGGTCTTCCAGGGAACGATCAAAGCGTAAACTCTTGGAGACATTACTCCCATTGAGGAAGGTGCGCATGGTGACTGTTGTATTCAATCCCGATGCAATTTCTGTGTTTCATCAACACTCTGATAGTCCACAGATTACAGAAAGCCTCCAGATGTGCATCGGAAACTACTACTGGACTACCAGGGAACGATCAAAGCGTAGACTGTTTGAGACATAACTCCCAATGCAGGAAAGTGCGCATGGTGACTGTTGTATTCAATCCCGATGCAATTTCTGTGTTTCATCAACAGTCTGATAGTCCACAGATTATATAATATCTCCAGATGTGCATCGGAAACAACTACTGGTCTTCCAGGGCACGAGCAAAGCGTAGACTGTTTGAGACATTACTCCCTTGGAGGAAAGTGCGCATGATGAGTTTTGTATTCAATCCCGATGCAATTTCTGTGTTTCATCAACACTCTGATAGTCCACAGATTACAGAATGCCTCCAGATGTACATCGGAAACTACTACTGGTCTTCCAGGGTATGATCAAATCGTAGACTGTTTGAGAATTACTCCCAAGGAGGAAAGTGCGCATTGTGACTGTTATATTCAATACCGATGCAATTTCTGTGTTTCAGCAACACTCTTATAGTCCACAGTTAACAGAATGCCTCCAGATGTGCATCGGAAACTAGTACTGGTCTTCCAGAGAACGATCAAAGCGTAGAATATTTGAGGCACTACTCCCGTGGAGGAAAGTGCGCATGGTGACTGTTGTATTCAATCCCGATGCAATTTCTGTGTTTCATCAACACTCTGATAGTCCACAGATTATATAATATCTCCAGATGTGCATCGGAAACAACTACTGGTCTTCCAGGGCACGAGCAAAGCGTAGACTGTTTGAGACATTACTCCCAATGCAGGAAAGTGCGCATGGTTACTGTTGTATTCAATCCCGATGCAATTTCTGAGTTTCATCAACAGTCTGATAGTCCACAGATTACAGAATATCTCCAGATGTGCAATTGAAACTACAACTGGTCTTCCAGGGAACGATCAAAGCGTAGACTGTTTGAGACATTACTCGCATGGAGGAAAGTGCGCATGGTGACTGTTGTATTCAATCCCGATGCAATTTCTGTGTTTCATCAACACTCTGATAGTCCACAGATTACAGAAAACCACCAGATGACCATCGGAAACTACTACTGGTCTTCCAGTAGACGATCAAAGCGTAGACTGTTTGAGACATTACTCCCGTGGAGGAAAGTGCGCATGGATACTGTTGTATTCCATCCCGATGCAATTTCTGTGTTTCATCAACGCTCTGATAGTCCACAGATTACAGAATGCCTCCAGATGTGGATCGGAAACTACTACTGGTCTTCCAGGGAATGATCAAAGCGTAGACTGTTTGAGAATTACTCCCATGGAGGTAAGTGGCATGGTGACTGTTGTATTCAATCCCGATGCAATTTCTTTGTTTCGTCAAAACTCTGATAGTCCACACTTTACAAAATGCCTCCAGATGTGCATCGGAAATTACTACTGGTCTTCCAGGGAACGATCAAATTGTAAACTCTTTGAGACATTACTCCCATGGAGGAAGGTGCGCATGGTGACTGTTGTATTCAATCTCGATGCAATTTCTGTATTTCATGAACACTCTGACAGTCCACAGATTACAGACTGCCTCCAGATGTGCATCGAAAACTACTACTGGTCTTCCAGGGAACGATCAAAGCGTAAACTCTTGGAGACATTACTCCCATGGAGGAAGGTGCGCATGGTGACTGTTGTATTCAATCCCGATGCAATTTCTGTGTTTCATCAAAACTCTGATAGTCCACAGATTAAAGAAAGCTTCCAGATGTGCATCGGAAACTACTACTGGACTACCAGGGAACGATCAAAGCGTAGACTGTTTGAGACATAACTCCCAATTCAGGAAAGTGCGCATGGTGACTGTTGTATTCAATCCCGATGCAATTTCTGTGTGTCATCAACAGTCTGATATTCCACAGATTATATAATATCTACAGATGTGCATCAGAAGCAAGTACTGGTCTTCCAGGGCACGAGCAAATCGTAGACTGTTTGAGACATTAATCCCAATGCAGGAAAGTGCGCATGGTTACTGTTGTATTCAATCCCGATGCAATTTCTGCGTTTCATCAACAGGCTGATATTACACAGATTACAGAATATCTCCAGATGTGCAACGGAAACTACAACTGGTCTTCCACGGGACGATCAATGCGTAGACTGTTTGAAACATTACTCCCATGGAGGAAAGTGCGCATGGTGAGTGTTGTATTCAATCCCGATGCAATTTCTGTGTTTCATCAACACTCTGATAGTCCACAGATTACAGAATGCCTCCAGATGTCCATCGGAAACTACTACTGGTCGTCCAGGGAACGATCAAAGCCTAGACTTTTTGAGATATTACTCCCAATGCAGGAAAGTGCGCAAGGTGACTTTTGTATTCAATCCCGATGCAATTTCTGTGTTTCATCAACAGTCCGATAGTCCACAGATTACATAATATCTCCAGATGTGCATCGGAAACTATAACTGGTCTTCCAGGGAATGATCAAAGCGTAGACTGTTTGAGAATTACTCCCATGGATGTAACTGGCATGGTGACTGTTGTATTCAATGCCGATGCAATTTCTTTGTTTCGTCAAAACTCTGATAGTCCACACTTTACAAAATGCCTCCTGATGTGCATCGGAAATTACTACTGGTCTTCCAGGGAACGATCAATTTGTAAACTCTTTGAGACATTACTCCCATGGAGGAAGGTGCGCATGGTGACTGTTGTATTCAATCCCGATGCAATTTCTGTTATTCATGAACACTCTGACAGTCCACAGATTACAGACTGCCTCCAGATGTGCATCGAAAACTACTACTGGTCTTCCAGGGAACGATCAAAGCGTAAACTCTTGGAGACATTACTCCCATGGAGGAAGGTGCGCATGGTGACTGTTGTATTCAATCCCGATGCAATTCCTGTGTTTCATCAAAACTCTGATAGTCCACAGATTACAGAAAGCCTCCAGATGTGCATCGGAAACTACTACTGGACTACCAGGGAACGATCAAAGCGTAGACTGTTTGAGACATTACTCCCAAAGCAGGAAAGTGCGCATGGTTACTGTTGTATTCAATCCCGACGCAATTTCTGCGTTTCATCAACAGTCTGATTGTCCACAGATTACAGAATATCTCCAGATGTGCAACGGAAACTACAACTGGTCTTCCAGGGAACGATCAAAGCGTAGACTGTTTGAAACAGTACTCCCATGGAGGAAAGTGCGCATGGTGAGTGTTGTATTCAATCCCGATGCAATTTCTGTGTTTCATCAACACTATGATAGTCCACAGATTACAGAATGCCTCCAGATGTACATCGGAAACTACTACTGGTCTTCCAGGGAATGATCAAATCGTAGACTGTTTGAGAATTACTCCCAAGGAGGAAAGTGCGGATGGTGACTGTTGTATTCAATCCCGATGCAATTTCTGTGTTTCATCAACACTCTAATAGTCCACAGATTACATAATATCTCAAGATGTGCATCGGAAACTATTACTGGTCTTCCAGGGAATGATCAAAGCGTAGACTGTTTGAGAATTACTCCCATGGAGGTAAGTGGCATTGTGACTGTTGTATTCAATCCCGATGCAATTTCTTTGTTTCGTCAAAACTCTGATAGTCCACACTTTACAAAATGCCTCCAGATGTGCATCGGAAATTACTACTGGTCTTCCAGGGAACGATCAAATTGTAAACTCTTTGAGACATTACTCCCATGGAGGAAGGTGCGCATGGTGACTGTTGTATTCAATCCCGATGCTATTTCCGTATTTCATGAACACTCTGACAGTCCACAGATTACAGACTGCCTGCAGATGTGCAACGAAAACTACAACTGGTCTTCCAGGGCACGAGCAAAGCGTAGACTGTTTGAGACATTACTCCCATGCAGGAATGTGCGCTTGGTGATTGTTGTATTATATCCCGATGCAATTTCTGTTTTTCATTAAAAGTCTGATAGCCCACAGATTACAGAACATCTCCAGATGTGCATCGGAAACTATTACTGGTTTTCCAGGGAACGATCAAAGCGTAGACTGTTTGAGACATTACTCCCATGGAGGAAAGTGCGCATGGTGACTGTTGTATTCAATCCCGATGCAATTTCTGTGTTTCATCAACACTCTGATAGTCCACAGATTACAGAATGCCACCAGATGTCCATCGGAAACTACTACTGGTCTTCCAGGGAACGATCAAAGCGTAGACTGTTTGATATATTACTCCCGTGGACGAAAGTGCGCATGGTGACTGTTGTATTCAATCCCGATGCAATTTCTGTGTTTTATCAACACTCTGATAGTCCACAGATTACAGAATGCCTCCAGATGTGCATCGGAAACTACTACTGGACTACCAGGGAACGATCAAAGCGTAGACTGTTTGAGACATAACTCCCAATGCAGGAAAGTGCGCATGGTGACTGTTGTATTCTATCCCGATGCAATATCTGTGTTTCATCAACACTCTGATAGTCCACAGATTACAGAATGCCTCCAGATGTGCATCGGAAACTACTACTGGTCTTCCAGGCAACGATCAAAGCGTAAACTGTTTGAGACATTACTCCCATGGAGGAAAGTGCGCATGGTGACTGTTGTATTAAATCCGGATGCAATTTCTGTGTTTCATCAACAGTCTGATAGTATACAGGTTACAGAATGCCTCCATATGTACATCAGAAACTACTACTGGTCTTCCAGGGAACGATCAAAGCGTAGACTGTTTGAGACATTACTCCCATGGAGGAAAGTGCGCATGGTGACTGTTGTATTAAATCCCGATGCAATTTCTGTGTTTCATCAACACTCTGATAGTCCACAGATTACAGAGTGCCACCAGATGTGCATCGGAAACTACTACTGGTTTTCGAGGGAATGATCAAAGCCTAGACTGTTTGAGACATTACTCCCATGGAGGAAAGTACGCATGGTGACTGTTGTATTCAATCCAGATGCAAATTCTGTGTTTCTTCAACACTCTGATAGTCCACAGATTACAGAATGCCTCCAGATGTTCATCGGAAACTACTACTGGTCTTCCAGGGCACAATCAAAGCGTAGACTGTTTGAGAATTACTCCCATGCAGGAATGTGCGCTTGGTGATTGTTGTATTATATCCCGATGCAATTTCTGTTTTTCATTAAAAGTCTGATAGCCCACAGATTACAGAATATCTCCAGATGTGCATCGGAAACTATTACTGGTTTTCCAGGGAACGATCAAAGCATAGACTGTTTGAGACATTACTCCCATGGAGGAAAGTGCGCATGGTGACTGTTGTATTCAATCCCGATGCAATTTCTGTGTTTCATCAACACTCTGATAGTCCACAGATTACAGAATTCCACCAGATGTCCATCGGAAACTACTACTGGTCTTCCAGGGAACGATCAAAGCGTAGACTGTTTGATATATTACTCCCGTGGTCGAAAGTGCGCATGGTGACTGTTGTATTCAATCCCGATGCAATTTCTGTGTTTTATCAACACTCTGATAGTCCACAGATTACAGAATGCCTCCAGATGTGCATCGCAAACTACTACTTGTCATCCAGGGAATGATCAAAGCGTAGACTGTTTGAGAATTACTCCCATGGAGGAAAGTGCGCATGGTGACTGTTGTATTCAATCCCGATGCAATTTCTTGGTTTCATCAAAACTCTGATAGTCCACACTTTACAAAATGCCTCCAGATGTGCATCGGAAATTACTACTGGTCTTTCAGGGAACGATCAAAGCGTAAACTCTTTTAGACATTACTCCCATGGAGGAAGGTGCGCATGGTGACTGTTGTATTCAATCCAGACGCAATTTCTGTGTTTCATCGACACTCTGACAGTCCACAGATTACAGACTGCCTCCAGATGTGCATCGAAAACTACTACTGGTCTACCAGGGAACGATCAAAGCGTAGACTGTTTGAGACATTACTCCCAATGCAGGAAAGTGCGCAGTGTGACTGTTGTATTCAATCCCGATGCAATTTCTGTGTTTCATCAACACTCTGATAGACCACAGTTTACATAATATCTCCACATGTTCATCGGAAACTACTACTGGTCTTCCAGGGAACGATCAAATCGTAGACTGTTTGAGACATTACTCCCATGGAGGAAAGTGTGCATGGTGACTGTTGTATTCAATCCCGATGCAATTTCTGTGTTTCATCAACAGTCTGATAGTCCACAGATTACAGAATGCCTTCAGATGTGCATCGGAAACTACTACTGGTCTTCCAGGGAACGATCAAAGCGTAGACTGTTTGAGACATTACTCCCATGGAGGAAAGTGCGCATGGTGACTGTTGTATTCAATCCCGATTCAATTTCTGTGTTTCATCAACACTCTGATAGTCCACAGATTACACAATGCATCCAGATGTGCATCGGAAACTACTACTGGTCTTCCAGGGCACGAGCAAAGCGTAGACTGTTTGAGACATTACTCCCAATGCAGGAAAGTGCGCAGGGTGACTGTTGTATTCAATCCCGATGCAATTTCTGCGTTTCATCAACAGTCTGATAGTCCACAGATTACAGAATATCTCCAGATGTGCATCGGAAACTACAACTGGTCGTCCAGGGAACGATCGAAGCGTAGACTGTTTGAAACATTACTCCCATGGAGGAAAGTGCGATTGGTGAGTGTTGTATTCAATCCTGATGCAATTTCTGTGTTTCATCAACACTCTGCTAGTCCACAGATTACAGAAAGCCTCCAGATGTGCATCGGAAACTACTACTGGTCTTGCAGGGAACGATCAAATCGTAGACTGTTTGAGACGTTACTCCCATGGAGGAAAGTGCGCATGGTGACTGTTGTATTAAATCCCGATGCCATTTCTGTGTTTCATCAACACTCTGCTAGTCCACAGATTACAGAATGCCACCAGATGTCTATCGGAAACTACTACTAGTCTTCCAGGGAACGATCAAAGCCTAGACTGTTTGAGATATTACTCCCTATGCAGGAAAGTGCGCATGGTGACTGTTGTATTCAATCCCGATGCAATTTCTGTGTTTCATCAACAGTCTGATAGTCCACAGATTACATAATATCTCCAGATGTGCATCGGAAACTATTACTGGTTTTCCAGGGAACGATCAAAACGTAGACTGTTTGAGAATTACTCTCATGGAGGAAGGTGCGCATGGTGACTGTTGTAATCAATCCCGATGCAATATCTTTGTTTTGTCAAAACTCTGATAGTCCACACTTTACAAAATGCCTCCAGATGTGCATTGGAAATTACTACTGGTCTTCCAGGGAACGATCAAAACGTAAACTCTTTGAGACATTACTTCCATGGAAGAAGGTGCGCATGGTGACTGTTGTATTCAATCCCGATGCAATTTCTGTGTTTCAGGAACACTCTGACGGTCCACAGATTACAGACTGCCTCCAGATGTGCATCGAAAACTACTACTGGTCTTCCAGGGAACGATCAAAGCGTAAACTCTTGGAGACATTACTCCCATGGAGGAAGGTGCGCATGGTGACTGTTGTATTCAATCCCGATGCAATTTCTGTGTTTCATCAACACTCTGATAGTCCACAGATTACAGAAAGCCTCCAGATGTGCATCGGAAACTACTACTGGACTACCAGGGAACGATCAAAGCGTAGACTGTTTGAGACATAACTCCCAATGCAGGAAAATGCGCATGGTGACTGTTGTATTAAATCCCGATGCAATTTCTGTTTTTCATCAACACTCTGATAGTCCACAGATTACAGAGTGCCACCAGATGTCCATCGGAAACTACTAGTGGTCTTCCAGGGAACGATCAAAGCGTAGACTGTTTGAGACATTACTCCCGTGGAGGAAAGTTCGCATGATGACTGTTGTATTCAATCCCGATGCATTTTCTGTGTTTCATCAACACTCTGATAGTCCACAGATAACAGAATGCCTCCTGATGTTCATCGGAAATTACTACTGGTCTTCCAGGGAACGATCAAAGCGTAAACTCTTGGAGACATTACTCTCATGGAGGAAGGTGCGCATGGTGACTGTTGTATTTAATCACAATGCAATTTCTGTGTTTCATCAACACTCTGATAGTCCACAGATTACAGAATGCAACCAGATGTCCATCGGAAACTACTACTAGTCTTCCAGGGAAAGATCAAAGCCTAGACTGTTTGAGATATTACTCCCTATGCAGGAAAGTGCGCACGGTGACTGTTGTATTCAATCCCGATGCCATTTCTGTGTTTCATCAACTCTCTGATAGTCCACAGATTACAGAATACCTTCAGATGTCCATCGCAAACTACTACTGGTCTTCCAGGGAACGAGCAAAGCCTAGACTGTTTTAGATATTACCCCCAATGCAGGAAAGTGCGCATGGTGACTTTTGTATTCAATCCCGATGCAATTTCTGTTTTTCATCAACAGTCTGATAGTCCACAGATTACATAATATCTCCAGATGTGCATCGGAAACTCTTACTGGTTTTCCAGGGAACGATCAAAGTGTAGACTGTTTGAGACATTACTCCCATGGAGGAAAGTGCGAATGGTGACTGTTGTATTCAATCCCGATGCAATTTCTGTGTTTCATCAACACTCTGATAGTCCACAGATTACAGAAAACCACCAGATGTCCATCGGAAACTACTACTGGTCTTCCAGTTGACGATCAAAGCGTAAACTCTTTGAGACATTACTCCCATGGTGGAAGGTGCGCATTATGACTGTTGTATTCAATCCCGATGCAATTTCTGTATTTCATGAACACTCTGACAGTCCACAGATTACAGACTGCCTCCAGATGTGCATCGAAAACTACTACTGGTCTTCCAGGGAACGATCAAAGCGTAAACTCTTGGAGACATTACTCCCATTGAGGAAGGTGCGCATGGTGACTGTTGTATTCAATCCCGATGCAATTTCTGTGTTTCATCAACACTCTGATAGTCCACAGATTACAGAAAGACTCCAGATGTGCATCGGAAACTACTACTGGACTACCAGGGAACGATCAAAGCGTAGACTGTTTGAGACATAACTCCCAATGCAGGAAAGTGCGCATGGTGACTGTTGTATTCAATCCCGATGCAATTTCTGTGTTTCATCAACAGTCTGATAGTCCACAGATTATATAATATCTCCAGATGTGCATCGGAAACAACTACTGGTCTTCCAGGGCACGAGCAAAGCGTAGACTGTTTGAGACATTACTCCCTTGGAGGAAAGTGCGCATGATGAGTTTTGTATTCAATCCCGATGCAATTTCTGTGTTTCATCAACACTCTTATAGTCCACAGTTAACAGAATGCCTCCAGATGTGCATCGGAAACTAGTACTGGTCTTCCAGAGAACGATCAAAGCGTAGAATATTTGAGGCACTACTCCCGTGGAGGAAAGTGCGCATGGTGACTGTTGTATTCAATCCCGATGCAATTTCTGTGTTTCATCAACACTCTGATAGTCCACAGATTATATAATATCTCCAGATGTGCATCGGAAACAACTACTGGTCTTCCAGGGCACGAGCAAAGCGTAGACTGTTTGAGACATTACTCCCAATGCAGGAAAGTGCGCATGGTTACTGTTGTATTCAATCCCGATGCAATTTCTGAGTTTCATCAACAGTCTGATAGTCCACAGATTACAGAATATCTCCAGATGTGCAACGGAAACTACAACTGGTCTTCCAGGGAACGATCAAAGCGTAGACTGTTTGAGACATTACTCGCATGGAGGAAAGTGCGCATGGTGACTGTTGTATTCAATCCCGATGCAATTTCTGTGTTTCATCAACACTCTGATAGTCCACAGATTACAGAAAACCACCAGATGACCATCGGAAACTACTACTGGTCTTCCAGTAGACGATCAAAGCGTAGACTGTTTGAGACATTACTCCCGTGGAGGAAAGTGCGCATGGATACTGTTGTATTCCATCCCGATGCAATTTCTGTGTTTCATCAACGCTCTGATAGTCCACAGATTACAGAATGCCTCCAGATGTGGATCGGAAACTACTACTGGTCTTCCAGGGAATGATCAAAGCGTAGACTGTTTGAGAATTACTCCCATGGAGGTAAGTGGCATGGTGACTGTTGTATTCAATCCCGATGCAATTTCTTTGTTTCGTCAAAACTCTGATAGTCCACACTTTACAAAATGCCTCCAGATGTGCATCGGAAATTACTACTGGTCTTCCAGGGAACGATCAAATTGTAAACTCTTTGAGACATTACTCCCATGGAGGAAGGTGCGCATGGTGACTGTTGTATTCAATCTCGATGCAATTTCTGTATTTCATGAACACTCTGACAGTCCACAGATTACAGACTGCCTCCAGATGTGCATCGAAAACTACTACTGGTCTTCCAGGGAACGATCAAAGCGTAAACTCTTGGAGACATTACTCCCATGGAGGAAGGTGCGCATGGTGACTGTTGTATTCAATCCCGATGCAATTTCTGTGTTTCATCAAAACTCTGATAGTCCACAGATTAAAGAAAGCTTCCAGATGTGCATCGGAAACTACTACTGGACTACCAGGGAACGATCAAAGCGTAGACTGTTTGAGACATAACTCCCAATGCAGGAAAGTGCGCATGGTGACTGTTGTATTCAATCCCGATGCAATTTCTGTGTGTCATCAACAGTCTGATATTCCACAGATTATATAATATCTACAGATGTGCATCAGAAGCAAGTACTGGTCTTCCAGGGCACGAGCAAATCGTAGACTGTTTGAGACATTAATCCCAATGCAGGAAAGTGCGCATGGTTACTGTTGTATTCAATCCCGATGCAATTTCTGCGTTTCATCAACAGGCTGATAGTACACAGATTACAGAATATCTCCAGATGTGCAACGGAAACTACAACTGGTCTTCCACGGGACGATCAATGCGTAGACTGTTTGAAACATTACTCCCATGGAGGAAAGTGCGCATGGTGAGTGTTGTATTCAATCCCGATGCAATTTCTGTGTTTCATCAACACTCTGATAGTCCACAGATTACAGAATGCCTCCAGATGTCCATCGGAAACTACTACTGGTCGTCCAGGGAACGATCAAAGCCTAGACTATTTGAGATATTACTCCCAATGCAGGAAAGTGCGCAAGGTGACTTTTGTATTCAATCCCGATGCAATTTCTGTGTTTCATCAACAGTCCGATAGTCCACAGATTACATAATATCTCCAGATGTGCATCGGAAACTATTACTGGTCTTCCAGGGAATGATCAAAGCGTAGACTGTTTGAGAATTACTCCCATGGATGTAACTGGCATGGTGACTGTTGTATTCAATGCCGATGCAATTTCTTTGTTTCGTCAAAACTCTGATAGTCCACACTTTACAAAATGCCTCCTGATGTGCATCGGAAATTACTACTGGTCTTCCAGGGAACGATCAATTTGTAAACTCTTTGAGACATTACTCCCATGGAGGAAGGTGCGCATGGTGACTGTTGTATTCAATCCCGATGCAATTTCTGTTATTCATGAACACTCTGACAGTCCACAGATTACAGACTGCCTCCAGATGTGCATCGAAAACTACTACTGGTCTTCCAGGGAACGATCAAAGCGTAAACTCTTGGAGACATTACTCCCATGGAGGAAGGTGCGCATGGTTACTGTTGTATTCAATCCCGATGCAATTCCTGTGTTTCATCAAAACTCTGATAGTCCACAGATTACAGAAAGCCTCCAGATGTGCATCGGAAACTACTACTGGACTACCAGGGAACGATCAAAGCGTAGACTGTTTGAGACATTACTCCCAAAGCAGGAAAGTGCGCATGGTTACTGTTGTATTCAATCCCGACGCAATTTCTGCGTTTCATCAACAGTCTGATTGTCCACAGATTACAGAATATCTCCAGATGTGCAACGGAAACTACAACTGGTCTTCCAGGGAACGATCAAAGCGTAGACTGTTTGAAACAGTACTCCCATGGAGGAAAGTGCGCATGGTGAGTGTTGTATTCAATCCCGATGCTATTTCCGTATTTCATGAACACTCTGACAGTCCACAGATTACAGACTGCCTGCAGATGTGCAACGAAAACTACAACTGGTCTTCCAGGGCACGAGCAAAGCGTAGACTGTTTGAGACATTACTCCCAATGCAGGAAAGTGCGCATGGTTACTGTTGTATTCAATCCCGATGCAATTTCTGCGTTTCATCAACAGTCTGATAGTCCACAGATTACAGAGTATCTCCAGATGTGCAACAGAAACTACAACTGGTCTTCCAGGGAACGATTAAAGCGCAGACTGTTTGAAACATTACTCCCAAGGAGGAAAGTGCGCATTGTGACTGTTATATTCAATCCCGATGCAATTTCTGTGTTTCAGCAACACTCTTATAGTCCACAGATAACAGAATGCCTCCAGATGTGCATCGGAAACTAGTACTGGTCTTCCAGAGAACGATCAAAGCGTAGAATGTTTGAGACACTACTCCCGTGGAGGAAAGTGCGCATGGTGACTGTTGTATTCAATCCCGATGCAATTTCTGTGTTTCACCAACACTCTGATAGTCCACAGATTACAGAATGCCACTAGATGTCCATCGGAAACTACTACTGGTCTTCCAGGGAACGATCAGAGCCTAGACCGTTTGAGATATTACTCCCAATGCAGGAAAGTGCGCATGGTGACTTTTGTATTCAATCCCGATGCAATTTCTGTGTTTCATCAACAGTCCGATAGTCCACAGATTACATAATATCTCCAGATGTTTATCGGAAACTATTACTGGTTTTCCAGGGAACGATCAAAGCGTAGACTGTTTGAGACATTACTCCCATGGAGGAAAGTGCGGATGGTGACTGTTGTATTCAATCCCGATGCAATTTCTGTGTTTCATCAACACTCTGATAGTCCACAGATTACAGAAAACCACCAGATGTCCATCGGAAACTACTATTGGTCTTCCAGTTGACGATGAAAGCGTAGACTGTTTGAGACATTACTCCCGTGGAGGAAGGTGCGCATGGTGACTGTTGTATTCAATCCCGATGCAATTTCTGTGTTTCATCAACGCTCTGATAGTCCACAGATTACAGAATGCCTCCAGATGTGGATCGGAAACTACTACTGGTCTTCCAGGGAATGATCAAAGCGTAGACTGTTTGAGAATTACTCCCATGGAGGTAAGTGGCATGGTGACTGTTGTATTCAATCCCGATGCAATTTCTTTGTTTCGTCAAAACTCTGATAGTCCACACTTTACAAAATGCCTCCAGATGTGCATTGGAAATTACTACTGGTCTTCCAGGGAACGATCAAAGCGTAAACTCTTTGAGACATTACTCCCATGGAGGAAGGTGCGCATGGTGACTGTTGTATTCAATTCCGATGCAATTTCTGTATTTCATGAACACTCTGACAGTCCACAGATTACAGACTGCCTCCAGATGTGCATCGAAAACTACTACTGGTCTTCCAGGGAACGATCAAAGCGTAAACTCTTGGAGACATTACTCCCATGGAGGAAGGTGCGCATGGTGAGTGTTGTATTCAATCCCGATGGAATTTCTGTGTTTCATCAAAACTCTGATAGTCCACAGATTACAGAAAGCCTCCAGATGTGCATCGGAAACTATTACTGGACTACCAGGGAACGATCAAAGCGTAGACTGTTTGATACATAACTCGCAATGCAGGAAAGTGCGCATGGTGACTGTTGTATTCAATCCCGATGCAATTTCTGCGTTTCATCAACAGTCTGATAGTCCACAGATTACAGAATATCTCCAGATGTGCAACGGAAACTACAACTGGTCTTCCAGGGAACGATCAAAGCGTAGACTGTTTGAAACATTACTCCCATTGAGAAAAGTGCGCATGGTGAGTGTTGTATTCAATCCCGATGCAATTTCTGTGTTTCATCAACACTCTGATAGTCCACAGATTACAGAATGCCTCCAGATGTACATCGGAAACTACTACTGGTCTTCCAGGGAATGATCAAATCGTAGACTGTTTGAGAACTACTCCCAAGGAGGAAAGTGCACATTGTGACTATTATATTCAATCCCGATGCAATTTCTGTGTTTCAGCAACACTCTTATAGTCCACAAATAACAGAATGCCTCCAGATGTGCATCGGAAACTAGTACTGGTCTTCCAGAGAACGATCAAAGCGTAGAATGTTTGAGACACTACACCCGTGGAGGAAAGTGCGCATTGTGACTGTTGTATTCAATCCCGATGCAAATACTGTGTTTCATCAACACACTGATAGTCCACAGATTACAGAATGCCACCTGATGTGCATCGGAAACTACTACTGATCTTCCAGGGAACGATCAAAGCGCAAACTCTTTGAGACATTACTCCCATTGCGAAAGGTGCGCATGGTGAGTGTTGTATTCAATCCCGATGCAATTTCTGTGTTTCATCAACACTCTGATAGTCCACAGATTACAGAATGCCACCAGATGTCCATCGGAAACTACTACTGGTCTTCCAGGGAACGATCAAAGCGTAGACTGTTTGAGACATTTCTCCCATGGAGGAACATGCGCATGGTGACTGTTGCATTCAATCCCGATGCAATTTCTATGTTTCATCAACACTCTGATAGTCCACAGATTACAGAATGCCTCCAGATGTGAATCGGAAACTACTACTGGTCTTCCAGGGAACGATCAAAGCGTAGACTGTTTCAGACATCACTCCCATGGAGGAAAGTGCGCATTGTGACTGTTGAATTCAATCCCGATGCAAATACTGTGTATCATCAACACTCTGATAGTCCACAGATTACAGAATGCCTCCAGATGTGCATCGGAAACTACTACTGGACTTCCAGGGCACGATCAAAGCGTAGACTGTTTGAGACATTACTCCCAATGCAGAAAGGTGCGCATAGTGACTTTTGTATTCAATCCCGATGCAATTTCTGTGTTTCATCAACACTCAGTTAGTCCACAGATTTAAGAATTCCTCCAGATGTGCATCGGAAACTACTTCTGGTATTCCAAAGAAGAATCAAGGCGTAGACTGTTTGAGACACTACTCCCGTGGAGGAAAGTGCGCATGGTGACTGTTGTATTCAATTCCGATTCAACTTCTGTGTTTCATCAACACTCTGATAGTCACAGATTACAGAATGGCTCCAGATGTCCATCGGAAATTACTACTGGTCTTCGAGGGAACGATCAAAGCGTAAACTCTTGGACACATTACTCCCATGGAGGAAGGTGCGCATGGTGACTGTTGTATTAAATCCCGATGGAATTTCTGTGTTTCATCAACACTCTGACACTCCACAGATTATAGAATGCCTCCATATGTGCATCGGAAACTACTACTGGTCTTCCAGTGAACGATCAAAGCGTAAACTCTTTGAGACATTACTCCCATGGAGGAAAGTGCGCATGGTGACTGTTGTATTCAATCCCGTTGCAATTTCTGTGTTTCATCAACACTCTGATAGTCCACAGATTACAGAGAGCCTCCAGATGTGCATCGGAAACTACTACTGGACTACCAGGGAACCATCAAAGCGTAGACTGTTTGAGACATAACTCCCAATGCAGGAAAGTGCGCATGGTGACTGTTGTATTCAATCCCGATGCAATTTCTGTGTTTCATCAACAGTCTGATGGTCCACAGATTATATAATATCTCCAGATGTGCATCGGAAACAACTACTGGTCTTCCAGGGCACGAGCAAAGCGTAGACTGTTTGAGACATTACTCCCAATGCAGGAAAGTGCGCATGGTTACTGTTGTATTCAATCCCGATGCAATTTCTGCGTTTCATCAACAGTCTGATAGTCCACAGATTACAGAATATCTCCAGATGTGCAACGGAAACTGCAACTGGTCTTCCAGGGAACGATCAACCCGTAGACTGTTTGAAACATTATTCCCATGGAGGAAAGTGCGCATGGTGAGTGTTGTATTCAATCCCGATGCAATTTCTCTGTTTCATCAACACTCTGATAATCCACAGATTACAGAATGCCTCCAGATGTACATCGGAAACTACTACTGGTCTTCCAGGGAATGATCAAATCGTAGACTGTTTGAGAATTACTCCCAAGGAGGAAAGTGCGCATTGTGACTGTTATATTCAATCCCGATGCAATTTCTGTGTTTCAGCAACACTCTTATTGTCCACAGATAACAGAATGCCTCCAGATGTGCATCGGAAACTAGTACTGGTCTTCCAGAGAACGATCAAAGCGTAGAATGTTTGAGACACTACTCCCGTGGAGGAAAGTGCGCATGGTGACTGTTGTATTCAATCCCGATGCAATTTCTGTGTTTCATCAACACTCTGATAGTCCACAGATTACAGAAAACCACCAGATGTACATCGGAAACTACTACTTGTCTTCCAGTTGACGATCAAAGCGTAGACTGTTTGAGACATTACTCCCGTGGAGGAAAGTGCGCATGGTGACTGTTGTATTCAGTCCCGATGCAATTTTTGTGTTTCATCAACGCTCTGATAGTCCACAGATTACAGAATGCCTCCAGATGTGGATCGGAAACTACTACTGGTCTTCCAGGGAACGATCAAAGCGTATACTGATTGAGAATTACTCCCATGGAGGTAAGTGGCATGGTGACTGTTATATTCAATCCCGATGCAATTTCTTTGTTTCGTCAAAACTCTGATAGTCCACACTTTACAAAATGCCTCCAGATGTGCATCGGAAATTACTACTGGTCTTCCAGGGCACGAGCAAAGCGTAGACTGTTTGAGACATAACTCCCAATGCAGGAAAGTGCGCATGGTGACTGTTGTATTCAATCCCGATGCAATTTCTGTGTTTCATCAACAGTCTGATGGTCCACAGATTATATAATATCTCCAGATGTGCATCGGAAACAACTACTGGTCTTCCAGGGCACGAGCAATGCGTAGACTGTTTGAGACATTACTCCCAATGCAGGAAAGTGCGCATGGTTACTGTTGTATTCAATCCCGATGCAATTTCTGCGTTTCATCAACAGTCTGATAGTCCACAGATTACAGAATATCTCCAGATGTGCAACGGAAACTACAACTGGTCTTCCAGGGAACGATCAACGCGTAGACTGTTTGAAACATTACTCCCATGGAGGAAAGTGCGCATGGTGAGTGTTGTATTCAATCCCGATGCAATTTCTCTGTTTCATCAACACTCTGATAGTCCACAGATTACAGAATGCCTCCAGATGTACATCGGAAACTACTACTGGTCTTCCAGGGAATGATCAAAGCGTAAACTCTTTGAGACATTACTCCCATGGAGGAAGGTGCGCATGGTGACTGTTGTATTCAATCCCGATGCAATTTCTGTGTTTCATCAACACTCTGACAGTCCACAGATTACAGACTGCCTCCAGATGTGCATCGAAAACTACTACTGGTCTTCCAGGGAACGATCAAAGCGTAAACTCTTGGAGACATTACTCCCATGGAGGAAGGTGCGCATGGTGACTGTTGTATTCAATCCCGATGCAATTTCTGTGTTTCATCAACACTCTGATAGTCCACAGATTACAGAAAACCACCAGATGTACATCGGAAACTACTACTTGTCTTCCAGTTGACGATCAAAGCGTAGACTGTTTGAGACATTACTCCCGTGGAGGAAAGTGCGCATGGTGACTGTTGTATTCAATCCCGATGCAATTTCTGTGTTTCATCAACGCTCTGATAGTCCACAGATTACAGAATGCCTCCAGATGTGGATCGGAAACTACTACTGGTCTTCCAGGGAACGATCAAAGCGTATACTGATTGAGAATTACTCCCATGGAGGTAAGTGGCATGGTGACTGTTGTATTCAATCCCGATGCAATTTCTTTGTTTCGTCAAAACTCTGATAGTCCACACTTTACAAAATGCCTCCAGATGTGCATCGGAAATTACTACTGGTCTTCCAGGGAACGATCAAATTGTAAACTCTTTGAGACATTACTCCCATGGAGGAAGGTGCGCATGGTGACTGTTGTATTCAATCCCGATGCAATTACTGTATTTCATGAACACTCTGACAGTCCACAGATTACAGACTGCCTCCAGATGTGCATCGAAAACTACTACTGGTCTTCCAGGGACCGATCAAAGCGTAAACTCTTGGAGACATTACTCCCATGGAGGAAGGTGCGCATGGTGACTATTGTATTCAATCCCGATGCAATTTCTGTGTTTCATCAAAACTCTGATAGTCCACAGATTACAGAAAGCCTCCAGATGTGCATCGGAAACTACTACTGGACGACCAGGCAACGATCAAAGCGTAGACTGTTTGAGACATAACTCGCAATGCAGGAAAGTGCGCATGGTGACTGTTTTATTCAATCCCGATGCAATTTCTGTGTTTCATCAACACTCTGATAGTCCACAGATTACAGAAAACCACCAGATGTCCATCGGAAACTACTACTAGTCTTCCAGTTGACGATCAAAGCGTAGACTGTTTGAGACATTACTCCCGTGGAGGAAAGTGCGCATGGTGACTGTTGTATTCAATCCCGATGCAATTTCTGTGTTTCATCAACGCTCTGATAGTCCACAGATTACAGAATGCCTCCAGATGTGGATCGGAAACTACTACTGGTCTTCCAGGGAATTATCAAAGCGTAGACTGTTTGAGAATTACTCCCATGGAGGTAAGTGGCATGGTGACTGTTGTATTCAATCCCGACGCAATTTCTGTATTTCATGAACACTCTGACAGTCCACAGATTACAGACTGCCTCCAGATGTGCATCGAAAACTACTACTGGTCTTGCAGGGAACGATTAAAGCGTAAACTCTTGGAGACATTACTCCCATTGGGGAAGGTGCGCATGGTGATTGTTGTATTCAATCCCGATGCAATTTCTGTGTTTCATCAAAACTCTGATAGTCCACAGATTACAGAATGCCTCCAGATGTACATCGGAAACTACTACTGGTCTTCCAGGGAATGATCAAATCGTAGACTGTTTGAGAATTACTCCCAAGGAGGAAAGTGCGCATTGTGACTGTTATACTCAATCCCGATGCAATTGCTGTGTTTCAGCAACACTCTTATAGTCCACAGATAACAGAATGCCTCCAGATGTGCATCGAAAACTGGTACTGGTCTTCCAGAGAACGATCAAAGCGTAGAATGTTTGAGACACTACTCCCATTGAGGAAAGTGCGCATGGTGAGTGTTGTATTCAATCCCGATGGAATTTCTGTGCTTCATCAACACTCTGATAGTCCACAGATTACAGAATGCCACCAGATGTCCATCGGAAACTACGACTGGTCATCCAGGGAACGATCAAAGCGGAGACTGTATGAGACATTACTCCCGTGGAGGAAAGTGCGCATGGTGACTGTTGTATTCAATCCCGATGCAAATACTGTGTTTCTTCAACACTCTGATAGTCATCAGATTACAGAATGCCTCCAGATGTGCATCGGAAACTACTACTGGACTTCCAGAGCACGATCAAAGCGTAGACTGTTTGAGACATTACTCCCAATGCAGAAAAGTGCGCATAGTGACTGTTGTATTCAATCCCGATGCAATTTCTGTGTTTCATCAACAGTCTGATAGTCCACAGATTACAGAATGCCTCCAGATGTGCATCGGAAAGTACTACTGGTCTTCCAGAGAACGATCAAAGCGTAGAATGTTTGAGACACTACACCCGTGGAGGAAAGTGCGCATTGTGACTGTTGTATTCAATCCCGATGCAAATACTGTGTTTCATCAACACACTGATAGTCCACAGATTACAGAATGCCACCTGATGTGCATCGGAAACTACTACTGATCTTCCAGGGAACGATCAAAGCGCAAACTCTTTGAGACATTACTCCCATTGCGAAAGGTGCGCATGGTGAGTGTTGTATTCAATCCCGATGCAATTTCTGTGTTTCATCAACACTCTGATAGTCCACAGATTACAGAATGCCACCAGATGTCCATCGGAAACTACTACTGGTCTTCCAGGGAACGATCAAAGCGTAGACTGTTTGAGACATTTCTCCCATGGAGGAACATGCGCATGGTGACTGTTGCATTCAATCCCGATGCAATTTCTATGTTTCATCAACACTCTGATAGTCCACAGATTACAGAATGCCTCCAGATGTGAATCGGAAACTACTACTGGTCTTCCAGGGAACGATCAAAGCGTAGACTGTTTCAGACATCACTCCCATGGAGGAAAGTGCGCATTGTGACTGTTGAATTCAATCCCGATGCAAATACTGTGTATCATCAACACTCTGATAGTCCACAGATTACAGAATGCCTCCAGATGTGCATCGGAAACTACTACTGGACTTCCAGGGCACGATCAAAGCGTAGACTGTTTGAGACATTACTCCCAATGCAGAAAGGTGCGCATAGTGACTTTTGTATTCAATCCCGATGCAATTTCTGTGTTTCATCAACACTCAGTTAGTCCACAGATTTAAGAATTCCTCCAGATGTGCATCGGAAACTACTTCTGGTATTCCAAAGAAGAATCAAGGCGTAGACTGTTTGAGACACTACTCCCGTGGAGGAAAGTGCGCATGGTGACTGTTGTATTCAATTCCGATTCAACTTCTGTGTTTCATCAACACTCTGATAGTCACAGATTACAGAATGGCTCCAGATGTCCATCGGAAATTACTACTGGTCTTCGAGGGAACGATCAAAGCGTAAACTCTTGGACACATTACTCCCATGGAGGAAGGTGCGCATGGTGACTGTTGTATTAAATCCCGATGGAATTTCTGTGTTTCATCAACACTCTGACACTCCACAGATTATAGAATGCCTCCATATGTGCATCGGAAACTACTACTGGTCTTCCAGTGAACGATCAAAGCGTAAACTCTTTGAGACATTACTCCCATGGAGGAAAGTGCGCATGGTGACTGTTGTATTCAATCCCGTTGCAATTTCTGTGTTTCATCAACACTCTGATAGTCCACAGATTACAGAGAGCCTCCAGATGTGCATCGGAAACTACTACTGGACTACCAGGGAACCATCAAAGCGTAGACTGTTTGAGACATAACTCCCAACGCAGGAAAGTGCGCATGGTGACTGTTGTATTCAATCCCGATGCAATTTCTGTGTTTCATCAACAGTCTGATGGTCCACAGATTATATAATATCTCCAGATGTGCATCGGAAACAACTACTGGTCTTCCAGGGCACGTGCAAAGCGTAGACTGTTTGAGACATTACTCCCAATGCAGGAAAGTGCGCATGGTTACTGTTGTATTCAATCCCGATGCAATTTCTGCGTTTCATCAACAGTCTGATAGTCCACAGATTACAGAATATCTCCAGATGTGCAACGGAAACTGCAACTGGTCTTCCAGGGAACGATCAACCCGTAGACTGTTTGAAACATTATTCCCATGGAGGAAAGTGCGCATGGTGAGTGTTGTATTCAATCCCGATGCAATTTCTCTGTTTCATCAACACTCTGATAATCCACAGATTACAGAATGCCTCCAGATGTACATCGGAAACTACTACTGGTCTTCCAGGGAATGATCAAATCGTAGACTGTTTGAGAATTACTCCCAAGGAGGAAAGTGCGCATTGTGACTGTTATATTCAATCCCGATGCAATTTCTGTGTTTCAGCAACACTCTTATTGTCCACAGATAACAGAATGCCTCCAGATGTGCATCGGAAACTAGTACTGGTCTTCCAGAGAACGATCAAAGCGTAGAATGTTTGAGACACTACTCCCGTGGAGGAAAGTGCGCATGGTGACTGTTGTATTCAATCCCGATGCAATTTCTGTGTTTCATCAACACTCTGATAGTCCACAGATTACAGAAAACCACCAGATGTACATCGGAAACTACTACTTGTCTTCCAGTTGACGATCAAAGCGTAGACTGTTTGAGACATTACTCCCGTGGAGGAAAGTGCGCATGGTGACTGTTGTATTCAGTCCCGATGCAATTTTTGTGTTTCATCAACGCTCTGATAGTCCACAGATTACAGAATGCCTCCAGATGTGGATCGGAAACTACTACTGGTCTTCCAGGGAACGATCAAAGCGTATACTGATTGAGAATTACTCCCATGGAGGTAAGTGGCATGGTGACTGTTATATTCAATCCCGATGCAATTTCTTTGTTTCGTCAAAACTCTGATAGTCCACACTTTACAAAATGCCTCCAGATGTGCATCGGAAATTACTACTGGTCTTCCAGGGCACGAGCAAAGCGTAGACTGTTTGAGACATAACTCCCAATGCAGGAAAGTGCGCATGGTGACTGTTGTATTCAATCCCGATGCAATTTCTGTGTTTCATCAACAGTCTGATGGTCCACAGATTATATAATATCTCCAGATGTGCATCGGAAACAACTACTGGTCTTCCAGGGCACGAGCAATGCGTAGACTGTTTGAGACATTACTCCCAATGCAGGAAAGTGCGCATGGTTACTGTTGTATTCAATCCCGATGCAATTTCTGCGTTTCATCAACAGTCTGATAGTCCACAGATTACAGAATATCTCCAGATGTGCAACGGAAACTACAACTGGTCTTCCAGGGAACGATCAACGCGTAGACTGTTTGAAACATTACTCCCATGGAGGAAAGTGCGCATGGTGAGTGTTGTATTCAATCCCGATGCAATTTCTCTGTTTCATCAACACTCTGATAGTCCACAGATTACAGAATGCCTCCAGATGTACATCGGAAACTACTACTGGTCTTCCAGGGAATGATCAAAGCGTAAACTCTTTGAGACATTACTCCCATGGAGGAAGGTGCGCATGGTGACTGTTGTATTCAATCCCGATGCAATTTCTGTGTTTCATCAACACTCTGACAGTCCACAGATTACAGACTGCCTCCAGATGTGCATCGAAAACTACTACTGGTCTTCCAGGGAACGATCAAAGCGTAAACTCTTGGAGACATTACTCCCATGGAGGAAGGTGCGCATGGTGACTGTTGTATTCAATCCCGATGCAATTTCTGTGTTTCATCAACACTCTGATAGTCCACAGATTACAGAAAACCACCAGATGTACATCGGAAACTACTACTTGTCTTCCAGTTGACGATCAAAGCGTAGACTGTTTGAGACATTACTCCCGTGGAGGAAAGTGCGCATGGTGACTGTTGTATTCAATCCCGATGCAATTTCTGTGTTTCATCAACGCTCTGATAGTCCACAGATTACAGAATGCCTCCAGATGTGGATCGGAAACTACTACTGGTCTTCCAGGGAACGATCAAAGCGTATACTGATTGAGAATTACTCCCATGGAGGTAAGTGGCATGGTGACTGTTGTATTCAATCCCGATGCAATTTCTTTGTTTCGTCAAAACTCTGATAGTCCACACTTTACAAAATGCCTCCAGATGTGCATCGGAAATTACTACTGGTCTTCCAGGGAACGATCAAATTGTAAACTCTTTGAGACATTACTCCCATGGAGGAAGGTGCGCATGGTGACTGTTGTATTCAATCCCGATGCAATTACTGTATTTCATGAACACTCTGACAGTCCACAGATTACAGACTGCCTCCAGATGTGCATCGAAAACTACTACTGGTCTTCCAGGGACCGATCAAAGCGTAAACTCTTGGAGACATTACTCCCATGGAGGAAGGTGCGCATGGTGACTATTGTATTCAATCCCGATGCAATTTCTGTGTTTCATCAAAACTCTGATAGTCCACAGATTACAGAAAGCCTCCAGATGTGCATCGGAAACTACTACTGGACGACCAGGCAACGATCAAAGCGTAGACTGTTTGAGACATAACTCGCAATGCAGGAAAGTGCGCATGGTGACTGTTTTATTCAATCCCGATGCAATTTCTGTGTTTCATCAACACTCTGATAGTCCACAGATTACAGAAAACCACCAGATGTCCATCGGAAACTACTACTAGTCTTCCAGTTGACGATCAAAGCGTAGACTGTTTGAGACATTACTCCCGTGGAGGAAAGTGCGCATGGTGACTGTTGTATTCAATCCCGATGCAATTTCTGTGTTTCATCAACGCTCTGATAGTCCACAGATTACAGAATGCCTCCAGATGTGGATCGGAAACTACTACTGGTCTTCCAGGGAATTATCAAAGCGTAGACTGTTTGAGAATTACTCCCATGGAGGTAAGTGGCATGGTGACTGTTGTATTCAATCCCGACGCAATTTCTGTATTTCATGAACACTCTGACAGTCCACAGATTACAGACTGCCTCCAGATGTGCATCGAAAACTACTACTGGTCTTGCAGGGAACGATTAAAGCGTAAACTCTTGGAGACATTACTCCCATTGGGGAAGGTGCGCATGGTGATTGTTGTATTCAATCCCGATGCAATTTCTGTGTTTCATCAAAACTCTGATAGTCCACAGATTACAGAATGCCTCCAGATGTACATCGGAAACTACTACTGGTTTTCCAGGGAATGATCAAATCGTAGACTGTTTGAGAATTACTCCCAAGGAGGAAAGTGCGCATTGTGACTGTTATACTCAATCCCGATGCAATTGCTGTGTTTCAGCAACACTCTTATAGTCCACAGATAACAGAATGCCTCCAGATGTGCATCGAAAACTGGTACTGGTCTTCCAGAGAACGATCAAAGCGTAGAATGTTTGAGACACTACTCCCATTGAGGAAAGTGCGCATGGTGAGTGTTGTATTCAATCCCGATGGAATTTCTGTGCTTCATCAACACTCTGATAGTCCACAGATTACAGAATGCCACCAGATGTCCATCGGAAACTACGACTGGTCATCCAGGGAACGATCAAAGCGGAGACTGTATGAGACATTACTCCCGTGGAGGAAAGTGCGCATGGTGACTGTTGTATTCAATCCCGATGCAAATACTGTGTTTCTTCAACACTCTGATAGTCATCAGATTACAGAATGCCTCCAGATGTGCATCGGAAACTACTACTGGACTTCCAGAGCACGATCAAAGCGTAGACTGTTTGAGACATTACTCCCAATGCAGAAAAGTGCGCATAGTGACTGTTGTATTCAATCCCGATGCAATTTCTGTGTTTCATCAACAGTCTGATAGTCCACAGATTACAGAATGCCTCCAGATGTGCATCGGAAAGTACTACTGGTCTTGCAGGGAACGATCAAAGCGTAGACTGTTAGAGACATTACTCCCATGGAGGAAGGTGCGCATGCTGACTGTTGTATTCAATCCCGATGCAATTTCTGTGTTTCATCAATACTCTGATAATCCACAGATTACAGAATGCCACCAGATGTCCATCGGAACCTACTACTGGTCTTCCAGGGACGATAAACGCGTAGACTATTTGAGACATTACTCCCGTTTAGGTAAGTGCGCATGGTGACTGTTGTAATTAATCCCGATTCAATTTATGTTTTTCATCAACACTCTGATAGTCCACAGATTACAGAATGCCACCTGATGTGCATCGGAAACTACTACTAATCTTCCAGGGAACGATCAAATCGTAGACTGTTTGAGACATACCTCCCGTGGAGGAAAGTGCGCATGGTGACTGTTGTATTCAATCCCGATGCAATTTCTGTGTTTCATCAACACACTGATAGTCCACAGATTACAGAATGCCACCAGATGTGCATTGGAAGCTAATACTGGTCTTCCAGGAAACGATCAAAGCGTATACTGATTGAGAATTACTCCCATGGAGGGAGGTGAACATGGTGACTGCTGTATTCAATCCCGATTCAATTTCTGTATTTCATCAACACTCTGATAGTCCACAGATTACAGAATGCCACCAGATGTTCATCGCAAACTACTACTGGTCTTCCTGGGAACGATCAAAGCGTAGACTGTTTGAGACATTACTCGAAAGGAGGAAAGTGCGCATGGTGACTGTTGTATTCAATCCCGATGCAATTTCTGTGTTTCATCAACACTCAGTTAGTCCACAGATTTCAGAATGCCTCCAGATGTGCATCGGGAACTACATCTGGTCTTCCAAAGAACGATCAAGGCGTAGACTGTTTGAGACACTACTCCCATGGAGGAAAGTGCGCATGGTGACTGTTGTATTCAATCCCGATGCAGTTTCTGTGTTTCATTAACACACTGATAGTCCACAGATTACAGAATGCCTCCAGATGTGAATCGGAAACTACTACTGGTCTTCCAGGGAACGATCAAAGCGTAGACTGTTTGAGACATTACTCCCATGGAGGAAAGTGCGCATTGTGACTGTTGTATTCAATCCCGATGCAAATACTGTGTTTCATCAACACTCTGATAGTCCACAGATTACAGAATGCCACCTGATGTGCATCGGAAACCACTACTGGTCTTCCAGGGAACGATCAAAGCGTAGACTGTTTGAGACATACCTCCCGTGGAGGAAAGTGTGCATGGTGACTGTTGTATTCAATCCCGATGCAGTTTCTGTGTTTCATTAACACACTGATAGTCCACAGATTACAGAATGCCTCCAGATGTGAATCGGAAACTACTACTGGTCTTCCAGGGAACGATCAAAGCGTAGACTGTTTGAGACATACCTCCCGTGGAGGAAAGTGTGCATGGTGACTGTTGTATTCAATCCCGATTCAATTTCTGTGTTTCACCAACACTCTGATAGTCCACAGATTACAGAAAGCCTCCAGATGTGCATCGGAAACTACTACTGGACTACCAGGGAACCATCAAAGCGTAGACTGTTTGAGACATAACACCCAATGCAGGAAAGTGCGCATGGTGACTGTTGTATTCAATCCCGATGCAATTTCTGTGTTTCATCAACACTCTGACACTCCACAGATTATAGAATGCCTCCATATGTGCATCGAAAACTACTACTGGTCTTCCAGTGAACGATCAAAGCGTAAACTCTTTGAGACATTACTCCCATGGAGGAAAGTGCGCATGGTGACTGTTGTATTCAATCCCGATGCAATTTCTGTGTTTCATCAACACTCTGATAGTCCACAGATTACAGAAAGCCTCCAGATGTGCATCGGAAACTACTACTGGACTACCAGGGAACCATCAAAGCGTAGACTGTTTGAGACATAACTCCCAATGCAGGAAAGTGCGCATGGTGACTGTTGTATTCAATCCCGATGCAATTTCTGTGTTTCATCAACAGTCTGATAGTCCACAGATTATATAATATCTCCAGATGTGCATCGGAAACAACTACTGGTCTTCCAGGGCACGAGCAAAGCGTAGACTGTTTGAGACATTACTCCCAATGCAGGAAAGTGCGCATGGTTACTGTTGTATTCAATCCCGATGCAATTTCTGCGTTTCATCAACAGTCTGATAGTCCACAGATTACAGAATATCTCCAGATGTGCAACGGAAACTACAACTGGTGTTCCAGGGAACGATCAACGCGTAGACTGTTTGAAACATTACTCCCATGGAGGAAAGTGCGCATGGTGAGTGTTGTATTCAATCCCGATGCAATTTCTCTGTTTCATCAACACTCTGATAGTCCACAGATTACAGAATGCCTCCAGATGTACATCGGAAACTACTACTGGTCTCCAAGGGAATGATCGAATCGTAGACTGTTTGAGAATTACTCCCAAGGAGGAAAGTGCGCATTGTGACTGTTATATTCAATCCCGAGGCAATTTCTGAGTTTCAGCAACACTCTTATAGTCCACAGATAACAGAATGCCTCCAGATGTGCATCGGAAACTAGTACTGGTCTTCCAGAGAACGATCAAAGCGTAGAATGTTTGAGACACTACTCCCGTGGAGGAAAGTGCGCATGGTGACTGTTGTATTCAATCCCGATGCAATTTCTGTGTTTCATCAACACTCTGATAGTCCACAGATTACAGAAAACCACCAGATGTCCATCGGAAACTACTACTGGTCTTCCAGTTGACGATCAAAGCGTAGACTGTTTGAGACATTACTCCCGTGGAGGAAAGTGCGCATCGTGACTGTTGTATTTAATCCCGATGCAATTTCTGTGTTTCATCAACGCTCTGATAGTCCACAGATTACAGAATGCCTCCAGATGTGGATCGGAAACTACTACTGGTCTTCCAGGGAATGATCAAAGCGTAGACTGTTTGAGAATTACTCCCATGGAGGTAAGTGGCATGGTGACTGATGTATTCAATCCCGATGCAATTTCTTTGTTTCGTCAAAACTCTGATAGTCCACACTTTACAAAATGCCTCCAGATGTGCATCGGAAATTACTACTGGTCTTCCAGGGAACGATCAAATTGTAAACTCTTTGAGACATTACTCCCATGGAGGAAGGTGCGCATGGTGACTGTTGTATTCAATCCCGATGCAATTTCTGTATTTCATGAACACTCTGACAGTCCACAGATTACAGACTGCCTCCAGATGTGCATCGAAAACTACTACTGGTCTTCCAGGGACCGATCAAAGCGTAAACTCTTGGAGACATTACTCCCATGGAGGAAGGTGCGCATGGTGACTATTGTATTCAATCCCGATGCAATTTCTGTGTTTCATCAAAACTCTGATAGTCCACAGATTACAGAAAGCCTCCAGATGTGCATCGGAAACTACTACTGGACTACCAGGCAACGATCAAAGCGTAGACTGTTTGAGACATAACTCGCAATGCAGGAAAGTGCGCATGGTGACTGTTGTATTCAATCCCGATGCAATTTTTGTGTTTCATCAACAGTCTGATAGTCCACAGATTATATAATATCTCCAGATGTGCATCGGAAACAACTACTGGTCTTCCAGGGAATGATCAAATCGTAGATTGTTTGAGAATTACTCCCAAGGAGGAAAGTGCGCATTGTGACTATTATATTCAATCCCGATGCAATTTCTGTGTTTCAGCAACACTCTTATAGTCCACAGATAACAGAATGCCTCCAGATTTGCATCGGAAACTAGTACTGGTCTTCCAGAGGAAGATCAAAGCGTAGAATGTTTGAGACACTACTCCCGTGGAGGAGAGTGCGCATGGTGACTGTTGTATTTAATCCCGATGCAATTTCTGTGTTTCATCAACACTCTGATAGTCCACAGATTACAGAATGCCATCAGATGTATATCGGAAACTACTACTGGTCTTCCAGGGAACGATCAAAGCCTAGACTGTTTGAGATATTACTCCCAATGCAGGAAAGTGCGCATGGTGACTTTTGTATTCAATCCCGATGCAATTTCTGTGTTTCATCAACAGTCCGATAGTCCACAGATTACATAATATCTCCAGATGTGCATCGGAAACTATTACTGGATTTCCAGGGAACGATCAAAGCGTAGACTGTTTGAGACATTACTCCCATGGAGGAAAGTGCGGATGGTGACTGTTGTATTCAATCCCGATGCAATTTCTGTGTTTCATCAACACTCTGATAGTCCACAGATTACAGAAAACCACCAGATGTCCATCGGAAACTACTACTAGTCTTCCAGTTGACGATCAAAGCGTAGACTGTTTGAGACATTACTCCCGTGGAGGAAAGTGCGCATGGTGACTGTTGTTTTCAATCCCGATGCAATTTCTGTGTTTCATAAACGCTCTGATAGTCCACAGATTACAGAATGCCTCCAGATGTGGATCGGAAACTACTACTGGTCTTCCAGGGAATGATCAAAGCGTAGACTGTTTGAGAATTACTCCCATGGAGGTAAGTGGCATGGTGACTGTTGTATTCAATCCCAATGCAATTTCTGTATTTCATGAACACTCTGACAGTCCACAGATTACAGACTGCCTCCAGATGTGCATCTAAAACTACTACTGGTCTTGCAGGGAACGATCAAAGCGTAAACTCTTGGAGACATTACTCCCATTGGGGAAGGTGCGCATGGTGATTGTTGTATTCAATCCCGATGCAATTTCTGTGTTTCATCAAAACTCTGATAGTCCACAGATTACAGAATGCCTCCAGATGTACATCGGAAACTACTACTGATCTTCCAGGGAATGATCAAATCGTAGACTGTTTGAGAATTACTGCCAAGGAGGAAAGTGCGCATTGTGACTGTTATATTCAATCCCGATGCAATTGCTGTGTTTCAGCAACACTCTTATAGTCCACAGATAACAGAATGCCTCCAGATGTGCATCGAAAACTAGTACTGGTCTTCCAGAGAACGATCAAAACGTAGAATGTTTGAGACACTACTCCCGTTAAAGGAAAGTGCGCATGTTGACTGTTGTATTCAATCCCGATGCAGTTTCTGTGTTTCATTAACACACTGATAGTCCACAGATTACACAATGCATCCAGATGTGCTTCGGAAACTACTACTGGTCTTCCAGAGAACGATCAAAACGTAGAATGTTTGAGACACTACTCCCGTTGAGGAAAGTGCGCATGTTGACTGTTGTATTCAATCCCGTTGCAATTTCTTTGTTTTATCAACGCTCTGATAGTCCACAGATTACAGAATGCCTCCAGATGTGGATCGGAAACTACTACTGGTCTTCCAAGGAATGATCAAAGCGTAGACTGTTTGAGACATAACTCCCAATGCAGGAATGTGCGCATGGTGACTGTTGTATTCAATCCCGATGCAATTTCTGTGTTTCATCAACACTCTGATAGTCCACAGATTACAGAAAGCTTCCAGATGTGCATCGGAAACTACTACTGGACTACCAGGGAACGATCAAAGAGTAGACTGTTTGAGACATTACTCCCATGGAGGAAAGTGCGCATGGTGACTGTTGTATTCAATCCCGATGCAATTTCTGTGTTTCATCAACACTCTGATAATCCACAGATTACAGAATGCCACCAGATGTCCATCAGAAACTACTACTGGTCTTCCAAGGAACGATCAAAGCGTAGACTGTTTGAGACATACCTCCCGTGGAGGAAAGTGTGCATGGTGACTGTTGTATTCAATCCCGATGCAGTTTCTGTGTTTCATTAACACACTGATAGTCCACAGATTACACAATGCATCCAGATGTGCATCGGAAACTACTACTGGTCTTCCAGGGAACGATCAAAGCGTAGACTGTTTGAAACATTACTCCCATGGAAAAAAGTGCGCATGGTGAATGTTGTATTCAATCCCGATGCAGTTTCTGTGTTTCATCAACACTCTGATAGTCCACAGATTACAGAATGCCACCAGATGTCCATCGGAAACTACTACTGGTCTTCTAAGGAACGATCAAAGCGTAGACTGTTTGAGACATTACTCCCGTGGAGGGAAGTGCGCATGGTGACTGTTGTATTCAATCCCGATTCAATTACTGTGTTTCATCCACACTCTGATAGTCCACAGATTACATAATGCCTGCAGATGTGTATCGGAAACTACTACTGGTCTTCCAGGGAACGATCAAAGCGTAGACTGTTTGAAACATTACTCCCATGGAGGAAAGTGCCCGTGGTGACTGTTGTATCCAATCCCGATGCAATTTCTGTGTTTCATCAACAGTCTGATAGTCCACAGATTACAGAATGCCTCCAGATGTGAATCGGAAACTACTACTGGTCTTCCAGGGAACGATCAAAGCGTAGACTGTTTGAGACATTACTCCCGTGGAGGAAAGTGCGCATGGTGACTGTTGTATTCAATCCCGATGCAATTTCTGTGTTTCATCAACACTCTGATAGTCCACAGATTACAGAATGCCTCCAGATGTTCATCGGAAACTACTACTGGACTTCCAGAGCACGATCAAAGCGTAGACTGTTTGAGACATTACTCCCAATGCAGAAAAGTGCGCATGGTGACTGTTGTATTCAATCCCGAAGCAATTTCTGTGTTTCATCAACAGTCTGATAGTCCACAGATTACAGATTGCCTCCAGATGTGCATCGGAAAGTACTACTGGTCTTGCAGGGAACGATCAAAGCGTAGACTGTTAGAGACTTTACTCCCATGGAGGAAAGTGCGCATGCTGACTGTTGTATTCAATCCCGATGCAATTTCTGTGTTTCATCAATACTCTGATAGTCCACAGATTACAGAATGCCACCTGATGTGCATCGGAAACTACTACTGGTCTTCCAGGGAACGATCAAAGCGTAGACTGTTTGAGACATACCTCCCGTGGAGGAAAGTGCGCATGGTGACTGTTGTATTCAATCCCGATGCAATTTCTGTGTTTCATCAACACTCTGATAATCCACAGATTACACAATGCATCCAGATGTGCATCGGAAACTACTACTGGTCTTCCAGGGAACGATCAATACGTAGACTGTTTGAAACATTACTCCCATGGAGAAAAGTGCGCAAGGTGAATGTTGTATTCAATCCCGATGCAGTTTCTGTGTTTCATCAACACTCTGATAGTCCACAGATTACAGAATGCCACCAGATGTCCATCGGAAACTACTACTGGTCTTCTAGGGAACGATCAAAGCGTAGACTGTTTGAGACATTACTCCCATGGAGGAAAGTGCGCATGGTGACTGTTGTATTCACTCCCGATGCAATTTCTGTGTTTTATCAACGCTCTGATAGTCCACAGATTACAGAATGCCTCCAGATGTGGATCGGAAACTACTACTGGTCTTCCAGGGAATGATCAAAGCGTAGACTGTTTCAGACATAACTCCCAATGCAGGAATGTGCGCATGGTGACTGTTGTATTCAATCCCGATGCAATTTCTGTGTTTCATTAACACTCTGATAGTCCACAGATTACAGAAAGCCTCCAGATGTGCATCGGAAACTACTACTGGACTACCAGGGAACGATCAAAGCGTAGACTGTTTGAGACATTACTCCCATGGAGAAAAGTGCGCATGGTGACTGTTGTATTCAATCCCGATGCAATTTCTGTGTTTCATCAACACTCTGATAATCCACAGATTACAGAATGCCACCAGATGTCCATCGGAAACTACTACTGGTCTTCCAGGGAACGATCAAAGCGTAGAATGTTTGAGACATACCTCCCGTGGAGGTAAGTGTGCATGGTGACTGTTGTATTCAATCCCGATGCAGTTTCTGTGTTTCATTAACACACTGATAGTCCACAGATTACACAATGCATCCAGATGTGCATCGGAAACTACTACTGGTCTTCCAGGGAACGATCAAAGCGTAGACTGTTTGAAACATTACTCCCATGGAGGAAAGTGCGCATGGTGAATGTTGTATTCAATCCCGATGCAGTTTCTGTGTTTCATCAACACTCTGATAGTCCACAGATTACAGAATGCCACCAGATGCCCATCGGAAACTACTACTGGTCTTCTAGGGAACGATCAAAGCGTAGACTGTTTGAGACATTACTCCCGTGGAGGAAAGTGCGCATGGTGACTGTTGTATTCAATCCCGATGCAATTTCTGTGTTTCATCAACACTCTGATAGTCCACAGATTACAGAATGCCTCCAGATGTGTATCGGAAACTACTACTGGTCTTCCAGGGAACGATCAAAGCGTAGACTGTTTGAAACATTACTCCCATGGAGGAAAGTGCGCATGGTGACTGTTGTATTCAATCCCGATGCAATTTCTGTGTTTCATCAACACTCTGATAATCCACAGATTACAGAATGCCACCAGATGTCCATCGGAAACTACTACTGGTCTTTCAGGGAACGATCAAAGCGTAGACTGTTTGAGACATACCTCCCGTGGAGGAAAGTGTGCATGGTGACTGTTGTATTCAATCCCGATGCAGTTTCTGTGTTTCATTAACACACTGATAGTCCACAGATTACACAATGCATCCAGATGTGCATCGGAAACTACTACTGGTCTTCCAGGGAACGATCAAAGTGTAGACTGTTTGGAACATTACTCCCATGGAGGAAAGTGCGCATGGTAAATGTTGTATTCAATCCCGATGCAGTTTCTGTGTTTCATCAACACTCTGATAGTCCACAGATTACAGAATGCCACCAGATGTCCATCGGAAACTACTACTGGTCTTCTAGGGAACGATCAAAGCGTAGACTGTTTGAGACATTACTCCCGTGGAGGAAAGTGCCCATGGTGACTGTTGTATTCAATCCCGATGCATTTTCTGTGTTTCATGAACACTCTGATAGTCCACAGATTACAGAATGCCTCCAGATGTGTATCGGAAACTACTACTGGTCTTCCAGGGAACGATCAAAGCGTAGACTGTTTGAAACATTACTCCCATGGAGGAAAGTGCGCATGGTGACTGTTGTATTCAATCCCGATGCAATTTCTGTGTTTCATCAAGAGTCTGATAGTCCACAGATTACAGAATGCCTCCAGATGTGAATCGGAAACTACTACTGGTCTTCCAGGGAACGATCAAAACGTAGACTGTTTGAGACATTACTCCCATGGAGGAAAGTGCGCATTGTGACTGTTGTATTCAATTCCGATGCAAATACTGTGTTTCATCAACACTCTGATAGTCCACAGATTACAGACTGCCTCCAGATGTTCATCAGAAACTACTACTGGACTTCCAGAGCACGATCAAAGCGTAGACTGTTTGAGACATTACTCCCAATGCAGAAAAGTGCGCATGGTGACTGTTGTATTCAATCCCGATGCAATTTCTGTGTTTCATCAACAGTCTGATAGTCCACAGATTACAGATTGAGTCCAGATGTGCATCGGAATGTACTACTGGTCTTGCAGGGAACGATCTAAGCGTAGACTGTTAGAGACATTACTCCCATGGAGAAGAGTGCGCATGCTGACTGTTGTATTCAATCCCGATGCAATTTCTGTGTTTCATCAATACTCTGATAGTCCACAGATTACAGAATGCCACCTGATGTGCATCGGAAACTACTACTGGTCTTCCAGGGAACGATCAAGGCGTAGACTGTTTGAGACATACCTCCCGTGGAGGAAAGTGTGCATGGTGACTGTTGTATTCAATCCCGATGCAGTTTCTGTGTTTCATTAACACACTGATAGTCCACAGATTACACAATGCATCCAGATGTGCATCGGAAACTACTACTGGTCTTCCAGGGAACGATCAAAGCGTAGACTGTTTGAAACATTACTCCCATGGAGGAAAGTGCGCATGGTGAATGTTGTATTCAATCCCGATGCAGTTTCTGTGTTTCATCAACACTCTGATAGTCCACAGATTACAGAATGCCACCAGATGTCCATCGGAAACTACTACTGGTCTTCTAGGGAACGATCAAAGCGTAGACTGTTTGAGACTTTACTCCCGTGGAGGAAAGTGCGCATGGTGACTGTTGTATTCAATCCCGATGCAATTTCTGTGTTTCATCAACACTCTGATTGTCCACAGATTACAGAATGTCTCCAGATGTGTATCGGAAACTACTACTGGTCTTCCAGGGAACGATCAAAGCGTAGACTGAAACATTACTCCCATGGAGGAAAGTGCCCATGGTGACTGTTGTATTCAATCCCGATGCAATTTCTGTGTTTCATCAACAGTCTGATAGTCCACAGATTACAGAATGCCTCCAGATGTGAATCGGAAACTACTACTGGTCTTCAAGGGAACGATCAAAGCGTAGACTGTTTGAGACATGACTCCCATGGAGGAAAGTGCGCATTGTGACTGTTGTATTCAATCCCGATGCAAATACTCTGTTTCATCAACACTCTGATAGTCCACAGATTACAGAATGCCTCCAGATGTGTATCGGAAACTACTACTGGTCTTTCAGGTAACGATCAAAGCGTAGACTGTTTGAGACATTACTCCCATGGAGGAAAGTGCACATGGTGACTGTTGTATTCAATCCCGATGCAATTTCTGTGTTTCATCAACAGTCTGATTGTCCACAGATTATAGAATGCCTCCAGATGTGAATCGGAAACTACTACTGGTCCTCCAGGGAACGATCAAAGCATAGACTGTTTCAGACATTACTCCCATGGAGGAAAGTGCGCATTGTGACTGTTGTATTGAATCCCGATGCAAATACTGTGTTTCATCAACACTCTGATAGTCCACAGATTACAGAATGCCTCCGGATGTGCATCGGAAACTACTACTGGACTTCCAGAGCACGATCAAAGCGTAGACTGTTTGAGACATTACTCCCATTGCAGAAAAGTGCGCATAGTGACTGTTGTATTCAATCCCGATGCAATTTCTGTGTTTCATCAACAGTCTGATAGTCCACAGATTACAGAATGCCTCCAGATGTGCATCGGAAAGTACTACTGGACTTGCAGGGAACGATCAAGTCGTAGACTATTAGAGACATTACTCCCATGGAGGAATGTGCGCATGCTGACTGTTGTATTCAATCCCGATGCAATTTCTGTGTTTCATCAATACTCTGATAGTCCACATATTACATAATGATACCAGATGTCCATCGGAAACTACTACTGGTCTTCCAGGGAACGATCAACGCGTAGACTCTTTGAGACATTACTCCCGTTTAGGAAAGTGCGCATGGTGACTGTTGTACTTAATCCCGATTCAATTTCTGTTTTTCATCAACACTATGATAGTCCACAGATTACAGAATGCCACCTGATGTGCATCGGAAACTACTACTGGTCTTCCAGGGAACGATCAAATCGTAGACTGTTTGAGACATACCTCCCGTGGAGGAAAGTGCGCATGGTGACTATTGTATTCAATCCCGATGCAAATTCTGTGTTTCATCAACACACTGATAGTCCACAGATTACAGAATGCCACCAGATGTGCATCGGAAACTACTACTGGTTCTCCAGGGAACGATCAAAGAGTATACTGATTGAGAATTACTCCCATGGAGGGAAGTGCGCATGGTGACTGTTGTATTCAATCCCGATTCAATTTCTGTGTTTCATCAACACTCTGATAGTCACAGATTACAGAATGCCTCCAGATGTCCATCGGTAATTACTACTGGTCTTCGAGGGAACGATCAAAGCGTAAACTCTTGGACACATTACTCCCATGGAGGAAAGTGCGCAAGGTGACTGTTGTATTCAATCCCGATGCAAATACTGTCTTTCATCAACACTCTGATAGTCCACAGATTACAGAATGCCTCCAGATGTGCATCGGAAACTACTACTGGACTTCCAGAGCACGATCAAAACGTAGACTGTTCGAGACATTACTGCCAATGCAGAAAAGTGCGCATAGTGACTGTTGTATTCAATCCTGATGCAATTTCTGTGTTTCATCAACAGTCTGATAGTCCACAGATTACAGAATGCCTCCAGATGTGCATCGGAAAGAACTACTGGTTTTGCAGGGAACGATCAAAGCGTAGACTGTTAGAGACATTACTCCCATGGATGAAAGTGCGCATGCTGACTGTTGTATTCAATCCCGATGCAATTTCAGCGTTTCATCAAAAGTCTAATAGTACACAGATTACAGAATATCTCCCGATGTGCATCGGAAACTACAACTGGTCTTCCAGGGAACGATCAAAGCGTAGACTGTTTGAGAATTACTCCCATGGAGGAAAGTGCGCATGGTGACTGTTGTATTCAATCCCGATGCAATTTCTGTGTTTCATCAACACTCTGATAATCCACAGATTACAGAATGCCTCCAGATGTGCATCGGAAACTAGTACTGGTCATCCAGAGAACGATCAAAACGTAGACTGTTTAAGACATTACTCCCATGGAGGAAAGTGAGCATGGTGACTGTTGTATTCAATCCCGATATAATTTCTGTGTTTCATCAACACTCAGTTAGTCCACAGATTTCAGAATGCCTCCAGATGTGCATCGGAAACTACTTCTGGTCTTCCAGAGAACGATCAAAGCATCGAATGTTTGAGACACTACTTACGTGGAGGAAAGTGCGCATGGTGACTGTTGTATTCAATCCCGATGCAATTTCTGTGTTTCATCAACACTTTGATAGTCCACACTATACAAAATGCCCCAGATGTGCATCGGGAACTACTACTGATCTTCCAGGGAACGATCAAAGCGTAAACTCTTTGAGACATTACTCCCATTGTTAAAGGTGCGCATGGTGACTGTTGTATTCAATCCCGATGCAATTTCTGTGTTTCATCAACACTCTGATAGACCACAGATTACAGAATGCCTCCAGATGTGTATCGGAAACTACTACAGGTCTTCCAGGGAACGATCAAAGCGTAGACTGTTTGAGACATTACTCCCATGGAGGAAAGTGCCCATGGTGACTGTTGTATTCAATCCCGATGCAATTTCTGTGTTTCATCAACAGTCTGATAGTCCACAGATTACAGAATGCCTCCAGATGTGCTTCGGAAAGTACTACTGGTCTTGCAGGGAACGATCAAAGCGTAGACTGTTAGAGACATTACTCCCATGGAGGAAAGTGCGCATGCTGACTGTTGTATTCATTCCCGATGCAATTTCTGTGTTTCATCAATACTCTGATAGTCCACAGATTACAGAATGCCACCTGATGTGCATCGGAAACTACTACTGGTCTTCCAGGAACGATCAAAGCGTAGACTGTTTGAGACATACCTCCCGTGGAGGAAAGTACGCATGGTGACTGTTGTATTCAATCCCGATGCAATTTCTGTGTTTCATCAACACACTGATAGTCCACAGAATACAGAATGCCACCAGATGTGCATCGGAAACTACTACTGCTCTTCCAGGGAACGATCAAAGCGTATACTGATTGAGAATTACTCCCATGGAGGGAAGTGAACATGGTGACTGCTGTATTCAATCCCGATTCAATGTCTGTATTTCATCAACACTCTGATAGTCCACAGATTACAGAATGCCACCTGATGTGCATCGGGAACTACTACTGATCTTCCAGGGAACGATCAAAGCGTAAACTCTTTGAGACATTACTCCCATTGTTAAAGGTGCGCATGGTGACTGTTGTATTCAATCCCGATGCAATTTCTGTGTTTCATCAACACTCTGATAGACCACAGATTACAGAATGCCTCCAGATGTGTATCGGAAACTACTACGGGTCTTCCAGGGAACGATCAAAGCGTAGACTGTTTGAGACATTACTCCCATGGAGGAAAGTGCCCATGGTGACTGTTGTATTCAATCCCGATGCAATTTCTGTGTTTCATCAACACTCAGTTAGTCCACAGATTTTAGAATGCCTCCAGATGTGCATCTGAAACTACTTCTGGTCTTACAAAGAACGATCAAGGCGTAGACTGTTTGAGACACTACTCCCATGGAGGAAAGTGCGCATGGTGACTGTTGTATTCAATCCCGATTCAATTTCTGTATTTCATCAACACTCTGATAGTCACAGATTACAGAATGCCTCCAGAAGTCCATCGGAAATTACTACAGGTATTCGAGGGAACGATCAAAGCGTAAACTCTTGGACTCATTACTCCCATGGAGGAATGTGCGCATGGTGACTGTTGTATTCAATCCCAATGCAATTTCTGTGTTTCATCAACACTCTGAAAGTCCACAAATTACAGAATGCCTCCAGATGTGCATCAGAAACTACTACTGTTCTTCCAGGAACGATCAAAGCGTAGAGTATTTGAGAATTACTCCCATAGTGGAAAGTGCGCATGGTGACTGTTGTATTCAATCCCGATGCAATTTCTGTGTTTCATCAACACTCTGAAAGTCCACAAATTACAGAATGCCTCCAGATGTGCATCAGAAACTACTACTGGTTTCCAGGGAACGATCAAAGCGTAAACTCTTTGAGACAATACTCCCATGGAGGTAAGTGCGCATGGTGACTATTGTATTCTATCCAGATGCAATTTCTGTGCTTCATCAACACTCTGATAGTCCACAGATTACAGAATGCCTCCAGATGTCCATCGGAAACTACTACTGTTCTTCCAGGAACGATCAAAGCGTAGACTGTTTGAGACATTACTCCCGTGGAGGAAAGTGCGCGTTGTGACTGTTGTATTCAATCCCGATGCAATTTCTGTGTATCATCAACACTCTGATAGTCCACAGATTACAGAATGCCACCAGATGTGCATCGCAAACTACTACTGGTCTACCAGGTAACGATCAAAGCGTAGCATGTTCGACAAATACTCCCATGGAGGAAAGTGCGCATGGTGACTGTTGTTTTCAATCCCGAAGCAATTTCTGTGTTTCATCAAAGCTCTGATAGTCCACACATTACAGAATGAATCCAGATGTGCATCAGAAACTACTACTGGTATTCCATGGAACGATCAAAAGCGTAGACTGTTAGAGACATTACTCGCATAGAGGAAATTGTGCATGGTGACTGTTGTATTCAATCCCGAAGCAAATTCTGTGTTTCATCAACACTCTGATAGACCACAGATTACAGAATGCCACCAGATGTGCATCGGAATCTACTACTGGTCTTCCAGGGAACGATCAAATCGTAGACTGTTTGAGACATTACTCCCGTGGAGGAAAGTACGCGTTGTGACTGTTGTATTCAATTCCGATGAAATTTCTGTGTTTCATCAACACTCTGATTATCCACAGATTACAGAATGCCAACAGATGTGCATCGGAAACTACTACTGGTCTACCAGGGAACGATCAAAGCGTAGAATGTTTGAGAATTACACCCATGGAGGAAAGTGCGCATGGTGACTGTTGTAATCAATCCCGATGCAATTTCTGTGTTTCATCAACACTCTGATAGTCCACAGATTACAGAATGCCCCCAGATGTGCATCGGAATCTACAACTGGTCTTCCATTGAATGATCAAATCGTAGACTGTTTGAGAATTACTCCCATGGAGGAAAGTGCACATTGTGACTGTTATATTCAATCCCGATCCAATTTCTGTGTTTCAGCAACACTCTTCTAGTCCACAGATAACAGAATGCCTCCAGATGTGCATCGGAAACTAGTACTGGTCTTCCAGAGAACGATCAAAGCGTAGAATGTTTGAGACACTACTCCCGTGGAGGAAAGTGCTCATGGTGACTGTTGTATTCAATCCCGATGCAATTTCTGTGTTTCATCAACACTTTGACAGTCCACACTATACAAAATGCCCCAGATGTGCATCGGAAACTACTACTGATCTTCCAGGGAACGATCAAAGTGTAAACACTTTGAGACATTACTCCCATTGAGAAAGGTGCGCATGGTGACTGTTGTATTCAATCCCGATTCAATTTCTGTGTTTCATCAACAATCTGATAGTCCACAGATTACAGAATGCCACCAGATGTCCATCGGAAACTACTACTGGTCTTCCAGGGAACGATCAAAGAGGAGACTGTTTGAGACATTACTCCCGTGGAGGAAAGTGCGCATGGTGACTGTTGTATTCAATCCCGATGCAATTTCTGTGTTTCATCAACACTGTGATAGTCCACAGATTACAGAATGCCTCCAAATGTGTATCGGAAACTACTACTGGTCTTCCAGGGTTCGATCAAAGCGTAAACTGTTTGAGACATTACTCCCATGGAGGAAAGTGCGCATGGTGACTGTTGTATTCAATCCCGATGCAATTTCTGTGTTTCATCAACACTCTGATAGTCCACAGATTACAGAATGCCCCAGATGTTAATCGGAAACTACCACTGGTCTTCCAGGGAACTATCAAAGCGTAGACTGTTTGAGGCATTACTCCCATGGAGGAAAGTGCGCATAGTGACTGTTGTATTCAATCCCGATGCAAATACTGTGTTTCATCAACACTCTGATAGTCCACAGACTACAGAGTGCCTCCAGATGTGCATCGGAAACTACTACTGGACTTCCAGAGCACGATCAAAGCGTAGACTGTTTGAGACATTACTCCCAATGCAGAAAAGAGCGCATAGTGACTGTTGTATTCAATCCCGATGCAATTTCAGCGTTTCATCAACAGTCTGATAGTCCACAGATTACAGAATATCTCCAGATGTGCATCGGAAACTACAACTGGTCTCCCAGGGAACGATCAAAGCGTAGACTGTTTGAAACATTACTCCCATGGAGGAAAGTGTGCATGGTGAGTGTTGTATTCAATCCCGATGCAATTTCTGTGTTTCATCAACACTCTGATAGTCCACAGATTACAGAATGCCTCCAGATGTGCATCGGAAACTACTACTGGTCTTCCAGGGAATGATCAAGTCGTAGACTGTTTGAGAATTACTCCCATGGAGGAAAGTGAGCATTGTGACTGTTGTATTCCATCCCGATGCAATTTCTGTGTTTCAGCAACTCTCTTATAGTCCACAGATAACAGAATCCCTCCAGATGTGCATCGGAAACTAGTACTGGTCTTCCAGAGAACGATCAAAGCGTAGACTGTTTGAGACATTACTCCCATGGAGGAAAGTGCGCATTGTGACTGTTATATTCAATCCCGATGCAATTTCTGTGTTTCAGCAACACTCTTATAGTCCACAGATAACAGAATGCCTCCAGATGTGCATCGGAAACTAGTACTGGTCTTCCAGAGAACGATCAAAGCGTAGAATGTTTGAGACACTACTCCCGCGGAGGAAAGTGCTCATGGTGACTGTTGTATTCAATCCCGATGCAATTTCTGTGTTTCATCAACACTTTGACAGTCCACACTGTACAAAATGCCTCAGATGTGCATCGGAAACTAGTACTGATCTTCCAGGGAACGATCAAAGCGTAAACTCTTTGAGACATTACTCCCATTGAGAAAGGTGCGCATGGTGACTGTTGTATTTAATCCCGGTATAATTTCTGTGTTTCATCAACACTCTGATAGTCCACAGATTACAGAATGCCACCAGATGTCCATCGGAAACTACTACTGGTCTTCCAGGGATCGATCAAAGCGGAGACTGTTTGAGACATTACTCCCGTGGAGGAAAGTGCGCATGGTGGCTGTTGTATTCAATCCCGATGCAATTTCTGTGTTTCATCAACACTCTGATAGTCCACAGATTACAGAATGCCTCCAGATGTGTATCGGAAACTACTACTGGTCTTCCAGGGAACGATCAAAGCGTAGACTGTTTGAGAAATTACTCCCATGGTGGAAAGTGCGCATTGTGAGTTTTGTATTCAATCCCGATGCAATTTCTGTGTTTCATCAACAGTCTGATAGTCCACAGATTACAGAATGCCTCCAGATGTGAATCGGAAACTACTACTGGTCTTCCAGGGAACGATCAAAGCGTAGATTGTTTGAGACATAACTCCCATGGAGGAAAGTGCGCATTGTGAGTTTTGTATTCAATCCCGATGCAAATACTGTGTTTAATCAACACTCTGATTGTGCACAGATTACAGAATGCCTCCAGATTTGCATCGGAAACTACTACTGGACTTCCAGAGCACGATCAAAGCGTAGACTGTTTGAGACATTACTCCCAATGCAGAAAAGTGCGCAAGGTGACTGTTGTATTCAATCCCGATGCAATTTCTGTGTTTCATCAACCGTCTGATAGTCCGCAGATTACAGAATGCCTCCAGATGTGCATCGGAAACTACTACTGGCCTTCCAGGGAACGATCAAAAGCGTAGAATGTTTGAGACATTACTCCAGTGGAGGAAAGTGCGCATGCTGACTGTTGTATTCAATCCCGATGCAATATCTGTGTTTCATCAACACTCTGAGAGTCCACAGATTACAGAATGCGACCAGATGTCCATCGGAAACTACTACTGGTCTTCCAGGGAACGATCATAGCGTACACTCTTTGAGACATTACTCCCACGGAGGAAAGTGCGCATGGTGACTGTTGTATTCTGTCGCGATGAAATTTCTGTGTTTCATCAACACACTGATAGTCCACAGATTACAGAATGCCACCAGATGTGCATCGGAAACTACTACTGGTCTTCCAGGGAACGATCAAAGCGTATACAGATTGAGAATTACTCCCATGGAGGGAAGTGAACATGGTGACAGCTGTATTCAATCCCGAATCAATTTCTGTATTTCATCAACACTCTGATAGTCCACAGATTACAGAATGCCACCAGATGTTCATCGGAAACTACTACTGGTCTTCCTGGGAACGATCAAAGCGTAGACTGTTTGAGACATTACTCGAAAAGGGGAAAGTGCGCATGGTGACTGTTGTATTCAATCCCGATGCAATTTCTGTGTTTCATCAACACTCAGTTAGTCCAGAGATTTCAGAATGCCTCCAGATGTGCATCGGAAACTACTTCTGGTCTTCCAAAGAACGATCAAGGCGTAGACTGTTTGAGACACTACTCCCATGGAGGAATGTGCGCATGGTGACTGTTGTATTTAATCCCGATTCAATTTCTGTGTTCCATCAACACTCTGATAGTCACAGATTAAAGAATGCCTCCAGATGTCCATCGGAACTTACTACTGGTCTTCGAGGGAACGGACAAAGCGTAAACTCTTGGACACATTACTCCCATGGAGGAAGGTGCGCATGGTGACTGTTGTATTCAGTCCCGATGGAATTTCTGTGTTTCATCAACACTCTGACACTCCACAGATTATAGTATGCCTCCATATGTGCATCGGAAACTACTACTGGTCTTCCAGTGAACGATCAAAGCGTAAACTCTTTGAGACATTACTCTCATGGAGGAAAGTGCGCATGGTGACTGTTGTATTCAATCCAGATGCAATTTCTGTGTTTCATCTACACTCTGATACTCCACAGATTAGAGAATGCCTCCGAAAGTCCATCGGAAACTACTACTGTTCTTCCAGGAACGATCAAAGCGTAGACTGTTTGCGACATTACTCCCGTGGAGGAAAGTTTGCGTTGTGACTGTTGTATTGAATCCCGATGCAATTTCTGTGTTTCATCAACACTCTGATAGTCCACAGATTACAGAATGCCTCCAGATGTGCATCGGAAACTACTACTGGAATTCCAGAGCACGATCAAAACGTAGACTGTTTGAGACATTACTGCCAATGCAGAAAAGTGCGCATAGTGGCTGTTGTATTCAATCCTGATGCAATTTCTGTGTTTCATCAACACTCAGTTAGTCCACAGTTTTCAGAATGCCTCCAGATGTGCATCGGAAACTACTTCTGGTCTTCCAGAGAACGATCAAAGCGTAGAATGTTTGAGACACTACATACGTGGCGGAAAGTGCGCATGGTGACTGTTTTATTCAATCCCGATGCAATTTCAGCGTTTCATCAAAAGTCTGATAGTCCACAGATTACAGAATATCTCCAGATGTGCATCGGAAACTACAACTGGTCTTCCAGGGAACGATCAAAGCGTAGACTGTTTGAGAATTACTCCAATGGAGGAAAGTGCGCATGGTGACTGTTGTATTCAATCCCGATGCAATTTCTGTGTTTCATCAACACTCTGATAGTCCACAGATTACAGAATGCCTCCAGATGTGCATCGGAAACTAGTACTGGTCATCCAGAGAACGATCAAAACGTAGACTGTTTGAGACATTACTCCCATGGAGGAAAGTGAGCATGGTGACTGTTGTATTCAATCCCGATATAATTTCTGTGTTTCATCAACACTCAGTTAGTCCACAGTTTTCAGAATGCCTCCAGATGTGCATCGGAAACTACTTCTGGTCTTTCAGAGAACGATCAAAGCGTAGAATGTTTGAGACACTACTTACGTGGCGGAAAGTGCGCATGGTGACTGTTTTATTCAATCCCGATGCAATTTCTGTGTTTCATCAACAATTTGATAGTCCACACTATACAAAATGCCCCAGATGTGCATCGGGAACTACTACTGATCTTCCAGGGAACGATCAAAGCGTAAACTCTTTGAGACATTACTCCCATTGAGAAAGGTGCGCATGGTGACTGTTGTATTCAATCCCGATGCAATTTCTGTGTTTCATCAACACTCTGATAGACCACAGATTACAGAATGCCTCCAGATGTGTATCGGAAACTACTACTGGTCTTCCAGGGAACGATCAAAGCGTAGACTGTTTGAGACATTACTCCCATGGAGGAAAGTGCCCATGGTGACTGCTGTATTCAATCCCGATGCAATTTCTGTGTTTCATCAACAGTCTGATAGTCCACAGATTACAGAATGCCTCCAGATGTGCTTCGGAAAGTACTACTGGTCTTGCAGGGAACGATCAAAGCGTAGACTGTTAGAGACATTACTCCCATGGAGGAATGTGCCCATGCTGACTGTTGTATTCAATCCAGATGCAATTTCAGCGTTTCATCAAAAGTCTGATAGTCCACAGATTACAGAATATCTCCAGATGTGCATCGGAAACTACAACTGGTCTTCCAGGGAACGATCAAAACGTAGACTGTTTGAGAATTACTCCCATGGAGGAAAGTGCGCATGGTGACTGTTGTATTCAATCCCGATGCAATTTCTGTGTTTCATCAACACTCTGATAGTCCACAGATTACAGAATGCCTCCAGATGTGCATCGGAAACTAGTACTGGTTATCCAGAGAACGATCAAAACGTAGACTGTTTGAGACATTACTCCCATGGAGGAAAGTGAGCATGGTGACTGTTGTATTCAATCCCGATATAATTTCTGTGTTTCATCAACACTCAGTTAGTCCACAGATTTCAGAATGCCTCCAGATGTGCATCGGAAACTACTTCTGGTCTTCCAGAGAACGATCAAAGCGTAGAATGTTTGAGACACTACTTACGTGGAGGATAGTGCGCATGGTGACTGTTTTATTCAATCCCGATGCCATTTCTGTGTTTCATCAACACTTTGATAGTCCACACTATACAAAATGCCGCAGATGTGCATCGGGAACTACTACTGATCTTCCAGGGAACGATCAAAGCGTAAACTCTTTGAGACATTACTCCCATTGAGAAAGGTGCGCATGGTGACTGTTGTATTCAATCCCGATGCAATTTCTGTGTTTCATCAACACTCTGATAGACCACAGATTACTGAATGCCACCTGATGTGCATCGGAAAGTACTAATGGTCTTCCAGGGAACGATCAAAGCGTAGACTGTTTGAGACATACCTCCTGTGGAGGAAAGTGCGCATGGTGACTGTTGTATTCAATCCCGATGCAATTTCTGTGTTTCATCAACGCACTGATAGTCCACAGAATACAGAGTGCCACCCGATTTGCATCGGAAACTACTACTGCTCTTCCAGGGAACGATCAAAGCGTATACTGATTGAGAATTACTCCTATGGAGGGAAGTGAACATGGTGACTGCTGTATTCAATCCCGATTCAATGTCTGTATTTCATCAACACTCTGATAGTCCACAGATTACAGAATGCCACCAGATGTTCATCGGAAACTACTACTGGTCTTCCTGGGAACGATCAAAGCGTAGACTGTTTGAGACTTTACTCGAATGGAGGAAAGTGGCGCATGGTGACTGTTGTATTCAATCCCGATGCATTTTCTGTGTTTCATGAACACTCAGTTAGTCCACAGATTTTAGAATGCCTCCAGATGTGCATCGGAAACTACTTCTGGTCTTACAAAGAACGATCAAGGCGTAGACTGTTTGAGACACTACTCCCATGGAGGAAAGTGCGCATGGTGACTGTTGTATTCAATCCCGATTCAATTTCTGTATTTCATCAACACTCTGATAGTCACAGATTACAGAATGCCTCCAGATGTCCATCGGAAATTACTACAGGTATTCGAGGGAACGATCAAAGCGTAAACTCTTGGACACATTACTCCCATGGAGGAATGTGCGCATGGTGACTGTTGTATTCAATCCCGATGGAATTTCTGTGTTTCATCAACACTCTGATAGTCCACAGATTACAGAATGCCTCCAGATGTGCATCGGAAACTACTACTGGTCTTCCAGGGAACGATCAAAGCGTTGAGTATTTGAGAATTACTCCCATGGTGGAAAGTGAGCATGGTGACTGTTGTATTCAATCCCGATGCAATTTCTGTGTTTCATCAACACTCTGAAAGTCCACAAATTACAGAATGCCTCCAGATGTGCATCAGAAACTACTACTGGTTTCCAGGGAACGATCAAAGCGTAAACTCGTTGAGACAATACTCCCATGGAGGAAAGTGCGCATGGTGACTATTGTATTCAATCCAGATGCAATTTCTGTGTTTCATCAACACTCTGATAGTCCACAGATTACAGAATATCTCCAGATGTCCATCGGAAACTACTACTGTTCTTCCAGGAACGATCAAAGCGTAGACTGTTTGAGACATTACTCCCGTGGAGGAAAGTTCGCGTTGTGACTGTTGTATTCAATCCCGATGCAATTTCTGTGTTTCATCAACACTCTGATAGTCCACAGATTACAGAATGCCAGCAGATGTGCATCGCAAACTACTACTGGTCTACCAGGTAACGATCAAAGCGTAGCATGTTCGACAATTACTCCCATGTAGGAAAGTGCGCATGGTGACTGTTGTTTTCAATCCCGAAGCAATTTCTGTGTTTCATCAAAGCTCTGATAGTCCACACATTACAGAATGAATCCAGATGTGCATCAGAAACAACTACTGGTATTCCATGGAACGATCAAAGCGTAGACTGTTAGAGACATTACTCGCATAGAGGAATGTGTGCATGGTGACTGTTGTATTCAATCCCGATGCAAATTCTGTGTTTCATCAACACTCTGATAGACCACAGATTACAGAATGCCACCAGATGTGCATCGGAAACTACTACTATTCTTCCAGGGAACGATCAAAGCGTAGACTGTTTGAGACATTACTCCCGTGGAGGAAAGACGCGTTGTGACTGTTGTATTCAATCCCGTTGCAATTTCTGTGTTTCATCAACACTCTGATTATCCACAGATTACAGAATGCCACCAGATGTGCATCGGAAACTACTACTGGTCTACCAGGGATCGATCAAAGCGTAGAATGTTTGAGAATTACACCCATGGAGGAAAGTGCGCATGGTGACTGTTGTATTCAATCCCGATGCAATTTCCTTGTTTCATCAACACTCTTATAGTCCACAGAATACAGAATGCTTCTAGATGTGCATCGGAAACTACTACTGGTCTACCAATGAACGATCAAAGCGTAGACTGTTAGAGACATTGCTCCCATGGAGGAAAGTGCGCATGGTGACTGTTGTAATCAATCCCGAAGCAATTTCTGTGTTTCATCAACACTCTGATAGTCCACACATTACAGAATGCCTCCAGATGCGCATCAGAAACTACTACTGGTATTCCAGGGAACGATCAAAGGGTAAACTCTTTGAGACATTACTCCCATGGGGGAAAGTGCGCATGGTGACTGTTGTATTCACTCCCGATTCAATTTCTGTGTTTCATCAACACTCTGATACTCCACAGATCTCAGAATGCCTCCAGATGTGCATCGCAAACTACTACTGGTCTTCCAGGGAACGATCAAAGCGTAGACTGTTTGAGACATAACTCCCATGGAGGAAAGTGCGCATGGTGACTGTTGTATTCAATCCCAGATGCAATTTCTGTGTTTCATCAACACTTGATAGTCCACAGATTACAGAATGCCTCCAGTTGTCCATCGGAAACTACTACTGGTGTACCAATGAACGATCAAAGCGTAGACTGTTAGAGACATTACTCTCGTGGAGGAAAGTGCGCATGGTGACTGTTGTATTCAATCACGATGCAATTTCTGTGTTTCATCAACACTCTGATAGTCCACAGATTACGGAATGCCTCCAGATGTGCATCAGAAACTACTACTGGTATTCCAGGGAACGATCAAAGTGTAGACTGTTTGAGACATTGCTCCCATGGAGGAAAGTGCGCATGGTGACTGTTGTATTCAATCCCGAAGCTATTTCTGTGTTTCATCAACACTCTGATAGTCCACACATTACAGAATGCCTCCAGATGTGCATCAGAAACTACTACTGGTATTCCAGGGAACGATCAAAGCGTAAACTCTTTGAGACATTACTCCCATGGAGGAAAGTGCGCATGGTGACTGTTGTATTCAATCCCGATGATATTTTCGTGTTTCATCAACACTCTTATAGTCCACAGATTACAGAATTCTTCTAGATGTGCATCGGTAACTACTACTGGTCATCCAGGGAACAATCAAAGCGTAGACTGTTTGAGACAATACTTCCATGGAGGAAAGTGCGCATGGTGACTGTTGTATTAAATCCCGATGCAATTTCTGTGATTCATCAACACTCAGTTAGTCGACAGATTTCAGAATGCCTCCAGATGCGCATCGGAAACTACTACTGTTCGTCCAGGGAACGATCAAAGCGTAGACTGTTTGAGACATTACTCTCATGGAGGAAAGTGCGCATGGTGACTGTTGTATTCAATCACGATGCAATTTCTGTGTTTCATCAACACTCTGATAGTCCACACATTACAGAATGCCTCCATATGTGCATCAGAAACTACTACTGGTATTCCAGGGAACGATCAAAGCGCAATCTCTTTGAGACATTACTCCCATGGAGGAAAGTGCGCATGGTGATTGTTATATTCAATCCCGATGAAACTTCTGTGTTTCATCACCACTCTGATAGTCCACAGATTACAGAATACCTCCAGATGTGCATCGGAAACTACTACTGGTCTTCCAGGGATGGATCAAAGCGTATACTGTTAGAGACATTACTCTCATGGAGGAAAGTGCGCATGGTGACTGTTGTATTCAATCCCGATGCATTTTCTGTGTTTCATCAACACTCTGATAGTCCACAGATTACAGAATGCCTTCAGATGTGCATCGTAAACTACTACCGGTCTTCCAGGGCACGATAAAAGCGTAGACTGTTTGAGACATTACTACCAATGCAGGAAAGTGCGCATGGTAACTGTTGTATTCAATCCCGATGCAATTTCTGTGTTTCATCAACACTCTGGTAGTCCACAGATTACAGAATGCCACCAGATGTGCATCGGAAAATACTACTGGTCTTCCAGGGAACGATCAAAGCGTAGACTGTTTGAGACATTACTCCCATGGAGGAAAGTGCGCATGCTGACTTTTGTATTCAATTCCGATGCAATTTCTGTGTTTCATCAACACTCAGTTAGTCCACGGGTTTCAGAATGCCTCCAGACGTGCATCGGAAACTACTACTGGTCTTCCAGGGAACGATCAAAGCGTAGACTGTTTGAGACATTGCTCCCATGGAGGAAAGTGCGCATGGTGACTGTTGTATACAATCCCGAAGCAATTTCTGTGTTTCATCAACACTCTGATAGTCCACACATTACAGAATGCCACCAGATGCGCATCAGAAACTACTACTGGTATTCCAGGGAACGATCAAAGGGTAAACTCTTTGGGACATTACTCCCATATGGGAAAGTGCGCATGGTGACTGTTGTATTCAATCCCGATTCAATTTCTGTGTTTCATCAACACTCTGATACTCCACAGATTTCAGAATGCCTCCAGATGTGCATCGCAAACTACTACTGGTCTTCCAGGGAACGATCAAAGCGTAGACTGTTTGAGACATAACTCCCATGGAGGACAGTGCGCATGGTGACTGTTGTAATCAATCCCGAAGAAATTACTGTTTTTCGTCAACACTTGATAGTCCACAGAATACAGAATGCCTCCAGATGTCCATCGTAAACTACTAATGGTCTACCAATGAACGATCAAAGCGTAGACTGTTAGAGACATTACTCTCATGGAGGAAAGTGCGCATGGTGACTGTTGTATTCAATCACGATGCAATTTCTGTGTTTCATCAACACTCTGATAGTCCACAGATTACAGAATGCCTCCAGATGTGCATCAGAAACTACTACTGGTATTCCAGGGACCGATCAAAGTGTAGACTGTTTGAGACATTGCTCCCATGGAGGAAAGTGCGCATGGTGACTGTTGTATTCAATCCCGAAGCAATTTCTGTGTTTCGTCAACACTTGATAGTCCACACATTACAGAATGCCTCCAGATGTCCATCGGAAACTACTACTGGTCTACCAATGAACGATCAAAGCGTAGACTGTTAGAGACATTACTCTCATGGAGGAAAGTGCGCATGGTGTTTGTTGTATTCAATCACGATGCAATTTCTGTGTTTCATCAACACTCTGATAGTCCACAGATTACAGAATGCCTCCAGATGTGCATCAGAAACTATACTGGTATTCCAGGGAACGATCAAAGTGTAGACTGTTTGAGACATTGCTCCCATGGAGGAAAGTGCGCATGGTGACTGTTGTATTCAATCCCGAAGCAATTTCTGTGTTTCATCAACACTCTGATAGTCCACACATTACAGAATGCCTCCAGATGTGCATCAGAAACTACTACTGGTATTCCAGGGAACGATCAAAGCGCAATCTCTTTGAGACATTACTCCCATGGAGGAAAGTGCGCATGGTGTCTGTTGTATTCAATCCCGATGAAACTTCTGTGTTTCATCACCACTCTGATAGTCCACAGATTACAGAATACCTCCAGATGTGCATCGGAAACTACTACTGGTCTTCCAGGGAACGATCAAATCGTAGTCTGTTAGAGACATTACTCTCTTGGAGGAAACTGCGCATGGTGACTCTTGTATTCAATCCCGATGCAATTTCTGTGTTTCATCAACACTCTGATAGTCCACAGATTACAGAATGCCTCCAGATGTGCATCGGAAACTACTACTGTTCGTCCAGGGAACGATCAAAGCGTAGACTGTTTGAGACATTACTCTCATGGAGGAAAGTGCGCATGGTGACTGTTGTATTCAATCCCGATGCAATTTCTGTGTTTCATCAACACTCTGATAGACCACAGATTACAGAATGCCTCCAGATGTGTATCGGAAACTACTACTGGTCTTCCAGGGAACGATCAAAGCGTAGACTGTTTGAGACATTACTCCCATGGAGAAAAGTGCCCATGGTGACTGCTGTATTCAATCCCGATGCAATTTCTGTGTTTCATCAACAGTCTGATAGTCCACAGATTACAGAATGCCTCCAGATGTGCTTCGGAAAGTACTACTGGTCTTGCAGGGAACGATCAAAGCGTAGACTGTTAGAGACATTACTCCCATGGAGGAATGTGCCCATGCTGACTGTTGTATTCAATCCAGATGCAATTTCAGCGTTTCATCAAAAGTCTGATAGTCCACAGATTACAGAATATCTCCAGATGTGCATCGGAAACTACAACTGGTCTTCCAGGGAACGATCAAAACGTAGACTGTTTGAGAATTACTCCCATGGAGGAAAGTGCGCATGGTGACTGTTGTATTCAATCCCGATGCAATTTCTGTGTTTCATCAACACTCTGATAGTCCACAGATTACAGAATGCCTCCAGATGTGCATCGGAAACTAGTACTGGTTATCCAGAGAACGATCAAAACGTAGACTGTTTGAGACATTACTCCCATGGAGGAAAGTGAGCATGGTGACTGTTGTATTCAATCCCGATATAATTTCTGTGTTTCATCAACACTCAGTTAGTCCACAGATTTCAGAATGCCTCCAGATGTGCATCGGAAACTACTTCTGGTCTTCCAGAGAACGATCAAAGCGTAGAATGTTTGAGACACTACTTACGTGGAGGATAGTGCGCATGGTGACTGTTTTATTCAATCCCGATGCCATTTCTGTGTTTCATCAACACTTTGATAGTCCACACTATACAAAATGCCGCAGATGTGCATCGGGAACTACTACTGATCTTCCAGGGAACGATCAAAGCGTAAACTCTTTGAGACATTACTCCCATTGAGAAAGGTGCGCATGGTGACTGTTGTATTCAATCCCGATGCAATTTCTGTGTTTCATCAACACTCTGATAGACCACAGATTACTGAATGCCACCTGATGTGCATCGGAAAGTACTAATGGTCTTCCAGGGAACGATCAAAGCGTAGACTGTTTGAGACATACCTCCTGTGGAGGAAAGTGCGCATGGTGACTGTTGTATTCAATCCCGATGCAATTTCTGTGTTTCATCAACGCACTGATAGTCCACAGAATACAGAGTGCCACCCGATTTGCATCGGAAACTACTACTGCTCTTCCAGGGAACGATCAAAGCGTATACTGATTGAGAATTACTCCTATGGAGGGAAGTGAACATGGTGACTGCTGTATTCAATCCCGATTCAATGTCTGTATTTCATCAACACTCTGATAGTCCACAGATTACAGAATGCCACCAGATGTTCATCGGAAACTACTACTGGTCTTCCTGGGAACGATCAAAGCGTAGACTGTTTGAGACTTTACTCGAATGGAGGAAAGTGGCGCATGGTGACTGTTGTATTCAATCCCGATGCAATTTCTGTGTTTCATCAACACTCAGTTAGTCCACAGATTTTAGAATGCCTCCAGATGTGCATCGGAAACTACTTCTGGTCTTACAAAGAACGATCAAGGCGTAGACTGTTTGAGACACTACTCCCATGGAGGAAAGTGCGCATGGTGACTGTTGTATTCAATCCCGATTCAATTTCTGTATTTCATCAACACTCTGATAGTCACAGATTACAGAATGCCTCCAGATGTCCATCGGAAATTACTACAGGTATTCGAGGGAACGATCAAAGCGTAAACTCTTGGACACATTACTCCCATGGAGGAATGTGCGCATGGTGACTGTTGTATTCAATCCCGATGGAATTTCTGTGTTTCATCAACACTCTGATAGTCCACAGATTACAGAATGCCTCCAGATGTGCATCTGAAACTACTACTGGTCTTCCAGGGAACGATCAAAGCGTTGAGTATTTGAGAATTACTCCCATGGTGGAAAGTGAGCATGGTGACTGTTGTATTCAATCCCGATGCAATTTCTGTGTTTCATCAACACTCTGAAAGTCCACAAATTACAGAATGCCTCCAGATGTGCATCAGAAACTACTACTGGTTTCCAGGGAACGATCAAAGCGTAAACTCGTTGAGACAATACTCCCATGGAGGAAAGTGCGCATGGTGACTATTGTATTCAATCCAGATGCAATTTCTGTGTTTCATCAACACTCTGATAGTCCACAGATTACAGAATATCTCCAGATGTCCATCGGAAACTACTACTGTTCTTCCAGGAACGATCAAAGCGTAGACTGTTTGAGACATTACTCCCGTGGAGGAAAGTTCGCGTTGTGACTGTTGTATTCAATCCCGATGCAATTTCTGTGTTTCATCAACACTCTGATAGTCCACAGATTACAGAATGCCAGCAGATGTGCATCGCAAACTACTACTGGTCTACCAGGTAACGATCAAAGCGTAGCTTGTTCGACAATTACTCCCATGTAGGAAAGTGCGCATGGTGACTGTTGTTTTCAATCCCGAAGCAATTTCTGTGTTTCATCAAAGCTCTGATAGTCCACACATTACAGAATGAATCCAGATGTGCATCAGAAACAACTACTGGTATTCCATGGAACGATCAAAGCGTAGACTGTTAGAGACATTACTCGCATAGAGGAATGTGTGCATGGTGACTGTTGTATTCAATCCCGATGCAAATTCTGTGTTTCATCAACACTCTGATAGACCACAGATTACAGAATGCCACCAGATGTGCATCGGAAACTACTACTATTCTTCCAGGGAACGATCAAAGCGTAGACTGTTTGAGACATTACTCCCGTGGAGGAAAGACGCGTTGTGACTGTTGTATTCAATCCCGTTGCAATTTCTGTGTTTCATCAACACTCTGATTATCCACAGATTACAGAATGCCACCAGATGTGCATCGGAAACTACTACTGGTCTACCAGGGATCGATCAAAGCGTAGAATGTTTGAGAATTACACCCATGGAGGAAAGTGCGCATGGTGACTGTTGTATTCAATCCCGATGCAATTTCCTTGTTTCATCAACACTCTTATAGTCCACAGAATACAGAATGCTTCTAGATGTGCATCGGAAACTACTACTGGTCTACCAATGAACGATCAAAGCGTAGACTGTTAGAGACATTGCTCCCATGGAGGAAAGTGCGCATGGTGACTGTTGTAATCAATCCCGAAGCAATTTCTGTGTTTCATCAACACTCTGATAGTCCACACATTACAGAATGCCTCCAGATGCGCATCAGAAACTACTACTGGTATTCCAGGGAACGATCAAAGGGTAAACTCTTTGAGACATTACTCCCATGGGGGAAAGTGCGCATGGTGACTGTTGTATTCACTCCCGATTCAATTTCTGTGTTTCATCAACACTCTGATACTCCACAGATCTCAGAATGCCTCCAGATGTGCATCGCAAACTACTACTGGTCTTCCAGGGAACGATCAAAGCGTAGACTGTTTGAGACATAACTCCCATGGAGGAAAGTGCGCATGGTGACTGTTGTATTCAATCCCAGATGCAATTTCTGTGTTTCATCAACACTTGATAGTCCACAGATTACAGAATGCCTCCAGTTGTCCATCGGAAACTACTACTGGTGTACCAATGAACGATCAAAGCGTAGACTGTTAGAGACATTACTCTCGTGGAGGAAAGTGCGCATGGTGACTGTTGTATTCAATCACGATGCAATTTCTGTGTTTCATCAACACTCTGATAGTCCACAGATTACGGAATGCCTCCAGATGTGCATCAGAAACTACTACTGGTATTCCAGGGAACGATCAAAGTGTAGACTGTTTGAGACATTGCTCCCATGGAGGAAAGTGCGCATGGTGACTGTTGTATTCAATCCCGAAGCTATTTCTGTGTTTCATCAACACTCTGATAGTCCACACATTACAGAATGCCTCCAGATGTGCATCAGAAACTACTACTGGTATTCCAGGGAACGATCAAAGCGTAAACTCTTTGAGACATTACTCCCATGGAGGAAAGTGCGCATGGTGACTGTTGTATTCAATCCCGATGATATTTTCGTGTTTCATCAACACTCTTATAGTCCACAGATTACAGAATTCTTCTAGATGTGCATCGGTAACTACTACTGGTCATCCAGGGAACAATCAAAGCGTAGACTGTTTGAGACAATACTTCCATGGAGGAAAGTGCGCATGGTGACTGTTGTATTAAATCCCGATGCAATTTCTGTGATTCATCAACACTCAGTTAGTCGACAGATTTCAGAATGCCTCCAGATGCGCATCGGAAACTACTACTGTTCGTCCAGGGAACGATCAAAGCGTAGACTGTTTGAGACATTACTCTCATGGAGGAAAGTGCGCATGGTGACTGTTGTATTCAATCACGATGCAATTTCTGTGTTTCATCAACACTCTGATAGTCCACACATTACAGAATGCCTCCATATGTGCATCAGAAACTACTACTGGTATTCCAGGGAACGATCAAAGCGCAATCTCTTTGAGACATTACTCCCATGGAGGAAAGTGCGCATGGTGATTGTTATATTCAATCCCGATGAAACTTCTGTGTTTCATCACCACTCTGATAGTCCACAGATTACAGAATACCTCCAGATGTGCATCGGAAACTACTACTGGTCTTCCAGGGATGGATCAAAGCGTATACTGTTAGAGACATTACTCTCATGGAGGAAAGTGCGCATGGTGACTGTTGTATTCAATCCCGATGCATTTTCTGTGTTTCATCAACACTCTGATAGTCCACAGATTACAGAATGCCTTCAGATGTGCATCGTAAACTACTACCGGTCTTCCAGGGCACGATAAAAGCGTAGACTGTTTGAGACATTACTACCAATGCAGGAAAGTGCGCATGGTAACTGTTGTATTCAATCCCGATGCAATTTCTGTGTTTCATCAACACTCTGGTAGTCCACAGATTACAGAATGCCACCAGATGTGCATCGGAAAATACTACTGGTCTTCCAGGGAACGATCAAAGCGTAGACTGTTTGAGACATTACTCCCATGGAGGAAAGTGCGCATGCTGACTTTTGTATTCAATTCCGATGCAATTTCTGTGTTTCATCAACACTCAGTTAGTCCACGGGTTTCAGAATGCCTCCAGACGTGCATCGGAAACTACTACTGGTCTTCCAGGGAACGATCAAAGCGTAGACTGTTTGAGACATTGCTCCCATGGAGGAAAGTGCGCATGGTGACTGTTGTATACAATCCCGAAGCAATTTCTGTGTTTCATCAACACTCTGATAGTCCACACATTACAGAATGCCACCAGATGCGCATCAGAAACTACTACTGGTATTCCAGGGAACGATCAAAGGGTAAACTCTTTGGGACATTACTCCCATATGGGAAAGTGCGCATGGTGACTGTTGTATTCAATCCCGATTCAATTTCTGTGTTTCATCAACACTCTGATACTCCACAGATTTCAGAATGCCTCCAGATGTGCATCGCAAACTACTACTGGTCTTCCAGGGAACGATCAAAGCGTAGACTGTTTGAGACATAACTCCCATGGAGGACAGTGCCCATGGTGACTGTTGTAATCAATCCCGAAGAAATTACTGTTTTTCGTCAACACTTGATAGTCCACAGAATACAGAATGCCTCCAGATGTCCATCGTAAACTACTAATGGTCTACCAATGAACGATCAAAGCGTAGACTGTTAGAGACATTACTCTCATGGAGGAAAGTGCGCATGGTGACTGTTGTATTCAATCACGATGCAATTTCTGTGTTTCATCAACACTCTGATAGTCCACAGATTACAGAATGCCTCCAGATGTGCATCAGAAACTACTACTGGTATTCCAGGGACCGATCAAAGTGTAGACTGTTTGAGACATTGCTCCCATGGAGGAAAGTGCGCATGGTGACTGTTGTATTCAATCCCGAAGCAATTTCTGTGTTTCGTCAACACTTGATAGTCCACACATTACAGAATGCCTCCAGATGTCCATCGGAAACTACTACTGGTCTACCAATGAACGATCAAAGCGTAGACTGTTAGAGACATTACTCTCATGGAGGAAAGTGCGCATGGTGTTTGTTGTATTCAATCACGATGCAATTTCTGTGTTTCATCTACACTCTGATAGTCCACAGATTACAGAATGCCTCCAGATGTGCATCAGAAACTATACTGGTATTCCAGGGAACGATCAAAGTGTAGACTGTTTGAGACATTGCTCCCATGGAGGAAAGTGCGCATGGTGACTGTTGTATTCAATCCCGAAGCAATTTCTGTGTTTCATCAACACTCTGATAGTCCACACATTACAGAATGCCTCCAGATGTGCATCAGAAACTACTACTGGTATTCCAGGGAACGATCAAAGCGCAATCTCTTTGAGACATTACTCCCATGGAGGAAAGTGCGCATGGTGTCTGTTGTATTCAATCCCGATGAAACTTCTGTGTTTCATCACCACTCTGATAGTCCACAGATTACAGAATACCTCCAGATGTGCATCGGAAACTACTACTGGTCTTCCAGGGAACGATCAAATCGTAGTCTGTTAGAGACATTACTCTCTTGGAGGAAACTGCGCATGGTGACTCTTGTATTCAATCCCGATGCAATTTCTGTGTTTCATCAACACTCTGATAGTCCACAGATTACAGAATGCCTCCAGATGTGCATCGGAAACTACTACTGTTCGTCCAGGGAACGATCAAAGCGTAGACTGTTTGAGACATTACTCTCATGGAGGAAAGTGCGCATGGTGACTGTTGTATTCAATCCCGATGCAATTTCTGTGTTTCATCAACACTCTGATAGTCCACACATTACAGAATGCCTCCATATGTGCATCAGAAACTACTACTGGTATTCCAGGGAACGATCAAAGCGCAATCTCTTTGAGACATTACTCCCATGGAGGAAAGTGCGCATGGTGACTGTTGTATTCAATCCCGATGAAACTTCTGTGTTTCATCACCACTCTGATAGTCCACAGATTACAGAATACCTCCAGATGTGCATCGGAAACTACTACTGGTCTTCCTGGGAACGATCAAAGCGTAGACTGTTAGAGACATTGCTCTCATGGAGGAAACTGCGCATGGTGACTCTTGTATTCAATCCCGATGCAATTTCTGTGTTTCATCAACACTCTGATAGTCCACAGATTACAGAATGCCTCCAGATGTGCATCGTAAATTACTACCGGTCTTCCAGGGCACGATAAAAGCGTAGACTGTTTGAGACATTACTCCCAATGCAGGAAACTGCGCATGGTGACTGTTGTATTCAATCCCGATGCAATTTCTGTGTTTCATCAACACTCTGGTAGTCCACAGATTACAGAATGCCACCAGATGTGCATCGGAAACTACTACTGGTCTACCAGGGAACGATCAAAGCGTAGAATGTTTGAGAATTACACCCATAGAGGAAAGTGCGCATGGTGACTGTTGTATTCAATCCCGATGCAATTTCCTTGTTTCATCAACACTCTTATAGTCCACAGAACACAGAATGCTTCTAGATGTGCATCGGAAACTACTACTGGTCTTCCAGGGAACGATAAAAAGCCTAGACTGTTTGAGACATTACTCCCATGGAGGAAAGTGCGCATGCTGACTTTTGTAATCAATTCCGATGCAATTTCTGTGTTTCATCAACACTCAATTAGTCCACGGATTTCAGAATGCCTCCAGACGTGCATCGGAAACTACTACTGGTCTTCCAGGGAACGATCAAAGCGTAGACTGTTTGAGACATTGCTACCATGGAGGAAAGTGCGCATGGTGACTGTTGTATACAATCCCGAAGCAATTTCTGTGTTTCATCAACACTCTGATAGTCCACACATTACAGAATGCCTCCAGATGCGCATCAGAAACTACTACTGGTACTCCAGGGAACGATCAAAGGGTAAACTCTTTGAGACATTACTCCCATATGGGAAAGTGCGCATGGTGACTGTTGTATTCACTCCCGATTCAATTTCTGTGCTTCATCAACACTCTGATACTCCACAGCTTTCAGAATGCCTCCAGATGTGCATCGCAAACTACTACTGGTCTTCCAGGGAACGATCAAAGCGTAGACTGTTTGAGACATAACTCCCATGGAGGAAAGTGCGCATGGTGGCTGTTGTAATCAATCCCGATGAAATTACTGTGTTTCGTCAACACTTGATAGTCCACAGAATACAGAATGCCTCCAGATGTCCATCGTAAACTACTAATGGTCTACCAATGAACGATCAAAGCGTAGACTGTTAGAGACATTACTCTCATGGAGGAAAGTGCGCATGGTGACTGTTGTATTCAATCACGATGCAATTTCTGTGTTTCATCAACACTCTGATAGTCCACAGATTACAGAATGCCTCCAGATGTGCATCAGAAACTACTACTGTTCGTCCAGGGAACGATCAAAGTGTAGACTGTTTGAGACATTGCTCCCATGGAGGAAAGTGCGCATGGTGACTGTTGTATTCAATCCCGAAGCAATTTCTGTGTTTCATCAACACTCTGATAGTCCACACATTACAGAATGCCTCCAGATGTGCATCAGAAACTACTACTGGTATTCCAGGGAACGATCAAAGCGTAAACTCTTTGAGACATTACTCCCATGGAGGAAAGTGCGCATGGTGACTGTTGTATTCAATCCCGATGCAATTTCTTTGTTTCATCAATACTTGATAGTCCACAGAATACAGAATGCCTCCAGATGTCCAGCGGAAACTACTACTGGTCTTCCAGGGAACGATCAAAGCGTAGACTGTTTGAGACATAACTCCCATGTAGGAAAGTGCGCATGGTGACTGTTGTATTCACTCCCGATTCAATTTCTGTGTTTCATCAACAGTCTGATCCTCCACAGATTTTAGAATGCCTCCAGATGTGCATCGCAAACTACTACTGGTCTTCCAGGGAACGATCAAAGCGTAGACTGTTTGAGACATAACTCCCATGGAGGAAAGTGCGCATGGTGACTGTTGTATTCAATCCCGATGAAATTACTGTGTTTCTACAACACTTGATAGTCCACACATTACAGAATGCCTCCAGATGTCCATCGGAAACTACTACTGGTCTACCAATGAACGATCAAAGCGTAGACTGTTAGAGACATTACTCTCATGGAGGAAAGTGCGCATGGTGTTTGTTGTATTCAATCACGATGCAATTTCTGTGTTTCATCAACACTCTGATAGTCCACAGATTACAGAATGCCTCCAGATGTGCATCAGAAACTATACTGGTATTCCAGGGAACGATCAAAGTGTAGACTGTTTGAGACATTGCTCCCATGGAGGAAAGTGCGCATGGTGACTGATGTATTCAATCCCGAAGCAATTTCTGTGTTTCATCAACACTCTGATAGTCCACACATTACAGAATGCCTCCAGATGTGCATCAGAAACTACTACTGGTATTCCAGGGAACGATCAAATCGCAATCTCTTTGAGACATTACTCCCATGGAGGAAAGTGCGCATGGTGACTGTTGTATTCAATCCCGATGAAACTTCTGTGTTTCATCACCACTCTGATAGTCCACAGATTACAGAATACCTCCAGATGTGCATCGGAAACTACTACTGGTCTTCCAGGGAACGATCAAATCGTAGACTGTTAGAGACATTACTCTCTTGGAGGAAACTGCGCATGGTGACTCTTGTATTCAATCCCGATGCAATTTCTGTGTTTCATCAACACTCTGATAGTCCACAGATTACAGAATGCCTCCAGATGTGCATCGGAAACTACTACTGTTCGTCCAGGGAACGATCAAAGCGTAGACTGTTTGAGACATTACTCTCATGGAGGAAAGTGCGCATGGTGACTGTTGTATTCAATCCCGATGCAATTTCTGTGATTCATCAACACTCTGATAGTCCACACATTACAGAATGCCTCCATATGTGCATCAGAAACTACTACTGGTATTCCAGGGAACGATCAAAGCGCAATCTCTTTGAGACATTACTCCCATGGAGGAAAGTGCGCATGGTGACTGTTGTATTCAATCCCGATGAAACTTCTGTGTTTCATCACCACTCTGATAGTCCACAGATTACAGAATACCTCCAGATGTGCATCGGAAACTACTACTGGTCTTCCAGGGAACGATCAAAGCGTAGACTGTTAGAGACATTACTCTCATGGAGGAAACTGCGCATGGTGACTGTTGTATTCAATCCCGATGCAATTTCTGTTTTTCATCAACACTCTGGTAGTCCACAGATTACAGAATGCCACCAGATGTGCATCGGAAACTGCTACTGGTCTTCCAGGGAACGATCAAAGCGTAGAATGTTTGAGAATTACACCCATAGAGGAAAGTTCGCATGGTGACTGTTGTATTCAATCCCGATGCAATTTCCTTGTTTCATCAACACTCTTATAGTCCACAGAATACAGAATGCTTCTAGATGTGCATCGGAAACTACTACTGGTCTTCCAGGGAACGATAAAAAGCGTAGACTGTTTGAGACATTACTCCCATGGAGGAAAGTGCGCATGCTGACTTCTGTAATCAATTCCGATGCAATTTCTGTGTTTCATCAACACTCAATTAGTCCACGGATTTCAGAATGCCTCCAGACGTGCATCGGAAACTACTACTGGTCTTCAAGGGAACGATCAAAGCGTAGACTGTTTGAGACATTGCTACCATGGAGGAAAGTGCGCATGGTGACTGTTGTATACAATCACGAAGCAATTTCTGTGTTTCATCAACACTCTGATAGTCCACACATTACAGATTGCCTCCAGATGCGCATCAGAAACTACTACTGGTATTCCAGGGAACGATCAAAGGGTAAACTCTTTGAGACATTACTCCCATATGGGAAAGTGCGCATGGTGACTGTTGTATTCACTCCCGATTCAATTTCTGTGCTTCATCAACACTCTGATACTCCACAGCTTTCAGAATGCCTCCAGATGTGCATCGCAAACTACTACTGGTCTTCCAGGGAACGATCAAAGCGTAGACTGTTTGAGACATATCTCCCATGGAGGAAAGTGCGCATGGTGACTGTTGTAATCAATCCCGATGAAATTACTGTGTTTCGTCAACACTTGATAGTCCACAGAATACAGAATGCCTCCAGATGTCCATCGTAAACTACTACTGGTCTACCAATGAACGATCAAAGCGTAGACTGTTAGAGACATTACTCTCATGGAGGAAAGTGCGCATGGTGACTGTTGTATTCAATCACGATGCAATTTCTGTCTTTCATCAACACTCTGATAGTCCACAGATTACAGAATGCCTCCAGATGTGCATCAGAAACTACTACTGGTATTCCAGGGAACGATCAAAGTGTAGACTGTTTGAGACATTGCTCCCATGGAGGAAAGTGCGCATGGTGACTGTTGTATTCAATCCCGAAGCTATTTCTGTGTTTCATCAACACTCTGATAGTCCACACGTTACAGAATGCCTCCAGATGTGCATCAGAAACTACTACTAGTATTCCAGGGAACGATCAAAGCGTAAACTCTTTGAGACATTACTCCCATGGAGGAAAGTGCGCATGGTGACTGTTGTATTCAATCCCGATGCAATTTCTTTGTTTCATCAACACTCTTATGGTCCACAGATTACAGAATGCTTCTAGATGTGCATCGGTAACTACTACTGGTCTTCCAGGGAACAATCAAAGCGTAGACTGTTTGAGACATTACTTCCATGGAGAAAAGTGCGCATGGTGACTGTTGTATTAAATCCCGATGCAATTTCTGTGATTCATCAACACTCAGTTAGTCGACAGATTTCAGAATGCCTCCAGATGTGCATCGGAAACTACTACTGTTCGTCCAGGGAACGATCAAAGCGTAGACTGTTTGAGACATTACTCTCATGGAGGAAAGTGCGCATGGTGACTGTTGTATTCAATCCCGATGCAATTTCTGTGTTTCATCAACACTCTGATAGTCCACACATTACAGAATGCCTCCAGATGTTCATCGGAAACTACTACTGGTCTTCCAGAGAATGACCAAAGCGTAGACTGTTTGAGAATTACTCCCATGGAGGAAAGTGCACATGGTGACTGTTGTATTCAATCCCGATGCAATTTCTGTGTTTCATCAACACTCTGATAGTCCACAGATTACAGAATGCCTCCAGATGTTCATCGCAAACTACTACTGGTCTTCCTAGCCACGATCAAAGCGTAGACTTCGTGAGAATTACTCCCATGCAGGAAAGTGCGCTTGGTGACTGTTGTATTCAATCCCGATGCAATTTCTGTGTTTCATTAAAAATCTGATAGCCCACAGATTACAGAATATCTCCAGATGTGCATCGCAAACTATTACTGGTTTTCCAGGGAACGATCAAAGCGTAGACTGTTTGAGACATTACTCGCATGGAGGAAAGACCGCATGGTGACTGTTTTATTCAATCCCGATGCAATTTCTGTGTTTAATCAACACTCAGTTAGTCCACAGATTTCAGAATGCCTGCAGTTGTGCATTGGAAACTACTTCTGGTCGTCCAGAGAACTATCAAAGCGTAGAATGTTTGAGACACTACTCCCGTATAGGAAAGTGCGCATGGTGACTGTTGTATTCAATCCCGATGAAATTTATGTGTTTCATCAACACTCTGATAGTCCACAGATTCCAGAATGCCTCCAGATGTGCATCGGAAACTACTACTGGTCTTCCAGGGAATGATCAAAGCGTAGACTGTTTGAGAATTACTCCCATGGAGGAAAGTGCGCATGGTGACTGTAGTATTCAATCCCGATGCAATTTCTGTGTTTCATCAACAGTCTGATAGTCCTCAGATTATAGAATATCTCCAGATGTGCATCGGAGGCTACTACTGGTGTTCCAGAGCACGATCAAAGCGTAGACTCTTTGAGACATTACTCCCATGGAGGAAAGTGCGCATGCTGACTTTTGTATTCAATCCCGATGCAATTTCTGTGTTTCATCAACACTCTGATAGTCCACAGATTACAGAATGCCTCCAGATGTGCATCGGAAACTACTACTGGTCTTCCAGGAAAAGATCAAAGCGTAGAATGTTTGAGAGATGACTCCCATGGAGGAAAGTGCGCATGGTGACTGTTGTATTCAATCCCGATGCAATTTCTGTGTTTCATCAACACTCTGATAGTCCACAGATTACAGAAGGCCTCCAGATGTGCATCGGAAACTACTACTGGTCTTGCAGGGAACGATCAAAGCGTAGACTGTTAGAGACATTACTCCCATGGAGGAAAGTGCGCATGCTGACTTTTGTATTCAATCCCGATGCAATTGCTGTGTTTCATCAACACTCTGATAGTCCACAGATTACAGAATGCCACCAGATGTCCATCGGAAACTACTACTGGTCTTCCAGGGAACGATCAAATCGTAGACTCTTTGAGACATTACTCCCGTGGAGGAAAGTGCGCATGGTGACTGTTGTGTTCAATCCCGATGCAATTTCTGTGTTTCATCAACACTCTGATAGTCCTCAGATTACAGAATGCCACCAGATGTGCATCGGAATCTACTATTGGTTTTCCAGGGAACGATCAAACCGTATACTGATTGAGCAATACTCCCATGGAGGGAAGTGAACATGGTGACTGTTGTATTCAATCCCGATTCAATTTCTGTATTTCATCAACACTCTGATAGTCCACAGATTACAGAATGCCTCCAGATGTTCATCGGAAACTACTACTGGTCTTCCTGGGAACGATCAAAGCGTAGACTGTTTGAGACATTACTCGAAATGAGGAAAGTGCGCACGGCGACTGTTGTATTCATTCCGATGCAATTTCTGTGTTTCATCAATACTCAGTTAGTCCACAGATTTCAGATTGACTCCAGATGTGCATCGGAAACTACTTCTGGTCTTCCCAGGAACGATCAAGGCGTAGACTGTTTGAGACACTACTCCCATGGAGGAAAGTGCGCATGGTGACTGTTGTATTGAATCCCGATGCAATTTCTGTGTTTCATCAACACTCCGATAGTCCACAGATTACAGAATGCCTCCAAATGTGCATCGGAAACGACTACTGGTCTTCCAGGGAACGATCAAAGCGTAGACTGTTAGAGACATTACTCCCATGGAGGAAAGTGCGCATGGTGACTGTTGTATTCAATCCCGATGCAATTTATGTGTTTCATCCACACTCTGTTACTTCACAGATTACAGAATGCCACCAGATGTGCATCGGAAATTACTACTGTTCTTCCAGGGTACGATCAAAGCGCAGACTTTTTGAGACATTGCTCCCGTGGAGGAAAGTGTGCGTTGTGACTGTTGTATTCAATCCCGATGCAATTTCTGTGTTTCATCAACACTCAGTTAGTCCACAGATTTCAGAACGCCACCAGATGTGCGTCGGAAACTTCTTCTGGTGTTCGAGAGAACTATCAAAGCGTAGAATGTTTGAGACACTACTCCCGTGGAGGAAAGTGCGCATGGTGACTGTTGTATTCAATCCCGATGCAATTTATGTGTTTCATCAACACTCTGATAGTCCACAGATTACAGAATGCCTCCAGATGTGCATCGGAAACTACTACTGGTCTTCCAGGGAATGATCAAAGCGTAGACTGTTTGAGAATTACTCCCATGGAGGAAAGTGCGCATGGTGACTGTTGTATTCAATCCCGATGCAATTTCTGTGTTTCAGCAACACTCTGATAGTCCACAGATAACAGAATGCCTCCAGATGTGCATCGGAAACTACTACTGGTCTTCCAGGGAACGATCAAAGCGTAGACTGTTTGAGACATTACTTCCATGGAGGAAAGTGCGCATGGTGACTGTTGCGTTCACCCCGAAGCAATTTACGTGTTTCATCAACACTCTGATAGTCCACAGATTACAGAATGCCTCCAGATGTGCATCGGAAACTACTACTGGTCTTCCAGAGCACGATCAAAGCGTAGACTCTTTGAGACATTACTCCCAATGCAGAAAAGTGCGCATAGTGCCTGTTGTATTCAATCCCGATGCAATTTCTGTGTTTCATCAACACTCTGATACTCCACAGATTACAGAATATCTCCAGATGTGCATCGGAAACTAATACTGGTCTTCCAGGGAACGATCAAAGCGTAGACTGTTTGAGACATTACTCCCATGGAAGAAAGTGCGCATGGTGACTGTTGTATTCAATCCCGATGCAATTTATGTGTTTCATCAACACTCTGATAGTCCACAGATTACAGAATGCCTCCAGATGTGCATCGGAAACTAGTACTGGTCTTCCAGAGAACGATCAAATCGTAGACTGTTTGAGACATTACTCCCATGGATGAAAGTGCGCATGGTTACTGTTGTATTCAATCCCGATATAATTTCTGTGTTTCATCAACACTCAGTTAGTCCACAGATTTCAGAATGCCTCCAGATGTGCATCGCATACTACTACTGGTTGTCCAGGGAACGATCAAAGCGTAGACTGTTTGAGACATTACTCTCATGGAGGAAAGTGCGCATGGTGACTGTTGTATTCAATCCCGATGCAATTTCTGTGTTTCATCAACACTCTGATAGTCCACACATTACAGAATGCCTCCATATGTGCATCAGAAACTACTACTGGTATTCCAGGGAACGATCAAAGCGCAAACTCTTTGAGACATTACTCTCATGGAGGAAAGTGCGCATGGTGACTGTTGTATTCAATCCCGATGAAACTTCTGTGTTTCATCACCACTCTGATAGTCCACAGATTACAGAATACCTCCAGATGTGTATCGGAAACTACTACTGGTCTTCCAGGGAACGATCAAAGCGTAGACTGTTTGAGACATTGCTCCCATGGAGGAAAAAGTGCATGGTGACCGTTGTAATCAATCCCGAAGCAATTTCTGTGTTTCATCAACACTCTGATAGTCCACACATTACAGAATGCCTCCAGATGCGCATCAGAAACTACTACTGGTATTCCAGGGAACGATCAAAGGGTAAACTCTTTGAGACATTACTCCCATGGGGGAAAGTGTGCATGGTGACTGTTGTATTCACTCCCGATTCAATTTCTGTGTTTCATCAACACTCTGATACTCCACAGATTTCAGAATGCCTCCAGATGTGCATCGCAAACTACTACTGGTCTTCCAGGGAACGATCAAAGCGTAGACTGTTTGAGACATAACTCCCATGGTGGAAAGTGCGCATGGTGACTGTTGTATTCAATCCCGATGTAATTTCTGTGTTTCATCAACACTTGATAGTCCACAGAATACAGAATGCCTCCAGATGTCCATCGGAAACTACTACTGGTCTACCAATGAACGATCAAAGCGTAGACTGTTAGAGACATTACTCTCATGGAGGAAATTGCGCATGGTGATTGTTGTATTCAATCCCGATGCATTTTCTGTGTTTCATCAACACTCTGATAGTCCACAGATTACAGAATGCCTCCAGATGTGCATCAGAAACTACTACTGGTATTCCAGGGAACGATCAAAGTGTAGAGTGTTTGATACATTGCTCCCATGGAGGAAAGTGCTCATGGTGACTGTTGTATTCAATCCCGAAGCAATTTCTGTGTTTCATCAACACTCTGATAGTCCACACATTACAGAATGCCTCCAGATGTGCATCAGAAACTACTACTGGTATTCCAGGGAACGATCAAAGCGTAAGCTCTTTGAAACACTACTCCCAAGGAGGAAAGTGCGCATGGTTACTGTTGTATTCAATCCCGATGCAATTTCTGTGTTTCATCAACACTCTTATAGTCCACAGATTACAGAATGCTTCTAGATGTGCATCGGTAACTACTACTGGTCTTCCAGGGAACGATCAAAGCGTAGACTGTTTGAGACATTACTTCCATGGAGCAAAGTGCGCATGGTGACTGTTGTATTCAATCCCGATGCAATTTCTGTGATTCATCAACACTCAGTTAGTCAACAGATTTCAGAATGCCTCCAGATGTGCATCGGAAACTACTACTGGTCGTCCACGGAACGATCAAAGCGTAGACTGTTTGAGACATTACTCTCATGGAGGAAAGTGCGCATGGTGACTGTTGTATTCAATCCCGATGCAATTTCTGTGTTTCATCAACACTCTGATAGTCCACACATTACAGAATGCCTCCATATGTGCATCAGAAACTACTACTGGTATTCCAGGGAACGATCAAAGCGTAAACTCTTTGAGACATTACTAACATGGAGGAAAGTGCGTATGGTGACTGTTGTATTCAATCCCGATGAATCCTCTGTGTTTCATCACCACTCTGATCGTCCACAGATTACAGAATACCTCCAGATGTGCATCGGAAACTACTACTGGTCTTCCAGGGAACGATCAAAGCGTAGAATGTTAGAGACATTACTCTCATGGAGGAAACTGCGCATGGTGACTGTTGTATTCAATCCCGATGCAATTTCTGTGTTTCATCAACACTCTGATAGTCCACAGATTACAGAATGCCTCCAGATGTGAATCGGAAACTACTACCGGTCTTCCAGGGCACGATAAAAGCGTACACTGTTTGAGACATTTCTCCCAATGCAGGAAAGTGCGCATGGTGACTGTTGTATTCAATCCCGATGCAATTTCTGTGTTTCATCAACGCTCTGGTAGTCCACAGATTACAGAAAGCCTCCAGAAGTGCATCGGAAACTACTACTCGATTTCCAGGGAACGATCAAAGCGTAGACTGTTTGAGACATTACTCCCATGGAGGAAAGTGCGCATGGTGACTGTTGTATTCAATCCCGATGCAATTTATGTGTTTCATCAACACTCTGATAGTCCACAGATTACAGAATGCCTCCAGATGTGCATCGGAAACTAGTACTGGTCTTCCAGAGAACGATCAAATCGTAGACTGTTTGAGACATTACTCCCATGGAGGAAAGTGCGCATGGTTACTGTTGTATTCAATCCCGATATAATTTCTGTGTTTCATCAACACTCAGTTAGTCCACAGATTTCAGAATGCCTCCAGATGTGCATCGGAAACTACTACTAGTCGTCCAGGGAACGATCAAAGCGTAGACTGTTTGAGACATTACTCTCATGGAGGAAAGTGCGCATGGTGACTGTTGTATTCAATCCCGATGCAATTTCTGTGTTTCATCAACACTCTGATAGTCCACACATTACAGAATGCCTCCATATGTGCATCAGAAACTACTACTGGTATTCCAGGGAACGATCAAAGCGCAAACTCTTTGAGACTTTACTCCCATGGAGGAAAGTGCGCATGGTGACTGTTGTATTCAATCCCGATGAAACTTCTTTGTTTCATCACCACTCTGATAGTCCACAGATTACAGAATACCTCCAGATGTGTATCGGAAACTACTACTGGTCTTCCAGGGAACGATCAAAGCGTAGACTGTTTGAGACATTGCTCCCATGGAGGAAAAAGCGCATGGTGACCGTTGTAATCAATCCCGAAGCAATTTCTGTGTTTCATCAACACTCTGATAGTCCACACATTACAGAATGCCTCCAGATGCGCATCAGAAACTACTACTGGTATTCCAGGGAACGATCAAAGGGTAAACTCTTTGAGACATTACTCCCATGGGTGAAAGTGCGCATGGTGACTGTTGTATTCACTCCCGATTCAATTTCTGTGTTTCATCAACACTCTGATACTCCACAGATTTCAGAATGCCTCCAGATGTGCATCGCAAACTACTACTGGTCTTCCAGGGAACGATCAAAGCGTAGACTGTTTGAGACATAACTCCCATGGTGGAAAGTGCGCATGGTGACTGTTGTATTCAATCCCGATGAAATTTCTGTGTTTCATCAACACTTGATAGTCCACAGAATACAGAATGCCTCCAGATGTCCATCGGAAACTACTACTGGTCTACCAATGAACGATCAAAGCGTAGACTGTTAGAGACATTATTCTCATGGAGGAAATTGCGCATGGTGATTGTTGTATTCAATCCCGATGCAATTTCTGTGTTTCATCAACACTCTGATAGTCCACAGATTACAGAATGCCTCCAGATGTGCATCAGAAACTACTACTGGTATTCCAGGGAACGATCAAAGTGTAGAGTGTTTGATACAATGCTCCCATGGAGGAAAGTGCTCATGGTGACTGTTGTATTCAATCCCGAAGCAATTTCTGTGTTTCATCAACACTCTGATAGTCCACACATTACAGAATGCCTCCAGATGTGCATCACAAGCTACTACTGGTATTCCAGGGAACGATCAAAGCGTAAGGTCTTTGAAACACTACTCCCAAGGAGGAAAGTGCGCATGGTTACTGTTGTATTCAATGCCGATGCAATTTCTGTGTTTCATCAACACTCTTATAGTCCACAGATTACAGAATGCTTCTAGATGTGCATCGGTAACTACTACTGGTCTTCCAGGGAACGATCAAAGCGTAGACTGTTTTAAACATTACTTCCATGGAGGAAAGTGCGCATGGTGACTGTTGTATTCAATCCCGATGCAATTTCTGTGATTCATCAACACTCAGTTAGTCGACAGATTTCAGAATGCCTCCAGATGTGCATCGGAAACTACTAGTGGTCGTCCACGGAACGATCAAAGCGTAGACTGTTTGAGACATTACTCTCATGGAGGAAATTGCGCATGGTGACTGTTGTATTCAATCCCGATGCAATTTCTGTGTTTCATCAACACTCTGATAGTCCACACATTACAGAATGCCTCCACATGTGCATCAGAAACTACTACTGGTATTCCAGGGAACGATCAAAGCGTAAACTCTTTGAGACATTACTAACATGGAGGAAAGTGCGCATGGTGACTGTTGTATTCAATCCCGATGAATCCTCTGTGTTTCATCACCACTCTGATCGTCCACAGATTACAGAATACCTCCAGATGTGCATCGGAAACTACTACTGGTCTTCCAGGGAACGATCAAAGCGTAGAATGTTAGAGACATTACTCTCATGGAGGAAACTGCGCATGGTGACTGTTGTATTCAATCCCGATGCAATTTCTGTGTTTCATCAACACTTTGATAGTCCACAGATTACAGAATGCCTCCAGATGTGCATCGGAAACTACTACCGGTCTTCCAGGGCACGATAAAAGCGTAGACTGTTTGAGACATTTCTCCCAATGCAGGAAAGTGCGCATGGTGACTGTTGTATTCAATCCCGATGCAATTTCTGTGTTTCATCAACACTCTGGTAGTCCACAGATTACAGAAAGCCTCCTGAAGTGCATCGGAAACGACTACTGGTCTTCCAGAGAATGACCAAAGCGTAGACTGTTTGAGAATTACTCCCATGTAGGAAAGTGCACATGGTGACTGTTGTATTCAATTCCGATGCAATTTATGTGTTTCATCAACACTCTGATAGTCCACAGATTACAGAATGCCTCCAGATGTTCATCGGAAACTACTACTGGTCTTCCTAGCCACGATCAAAGCGTAGACTGTTTGAGACATTACTCTAATGGAGGAAAGTGCGCATGGTGACTGTTGTATTCAATCCCGATGCAATTTCTGTGTTTCATCAACACTCTGATAGTCCACACATTACAGAATGCCTCCATATGTGCATCAGAAACTACTACTGGTATTCCAGGGAACGATCAAAGCGTAAACTCTTTGAGACATTACTAACATGGAGGAAAGTGCGCATGGTGACTGTTGTATTCAATCCCGATGCAATTTCTGTGTTTCATGAAAAGTCTGATAGCCCACAGATTACAGAATATCTCCAGATGTGCATCGCAAACTATTACTGGTTTTCCAGGTAACGATGAAAGCGTAGACCGTTTGAGACATTACTCGCATGGAGAAAGTGCGCATGGTGACTGTTGTATTCAATCCCGATGCAATTTCTGTGTTTCATCAACACTCAGTTAGTACACAGATTTCAGAATGCCTCCAGATGTGCATCGGAAACTACTTCTGGTCGTCCAGACAACTATCAAAGCGTAGAATGTTTGAGACACTACTCCCGTATAGGAATGTGCGCATGGTGACTGTTGTATTCAATCCCGATGAAACTTCTGTGTTTCATCACCACTCTGATAGTCCACAGATTACAGAATACCTCCAGATGTGTATCGGAAACTACTACTGGTCTTCCAGGGAACGATCAAAGCGTAGACTGTTTGAGACATAGCTCCCATGGAGGAAAAAGCGCATGGTGAGTGTTGTAATCAATCCCGAAGCAATTTCTGTGTTTCATCAACACTCTGATAGTCCACACATTACAGAATGCCTCCAGATGCGCATCAGAAACTACTACTGGTATTCCAGGGAACGATCAAAGGGTAAACTCTTTGAGACATTACTCCCATGGGGGAAAGTGCGCATGGTGACTGTTGTATTCACTCCCGATTCAATTTCTGTGTTTCATCAACACTCTGATACTCCACAGATTTCAGAATGCCTCCAGATGTGCATCGCAAACTACTACTGGTCTTCCAGGGAACGATCAAAGCGTAGACTGTTTGAGACATAACTCCCATGGTGGAAAGTGAGCATGGTGACTGTTGTATTCAATCCCGATGAAATTTCTGTGTTTCATCAACACTTGATAGTCCACAGAATACAGAATGCCTCCAGATGTCCATCGGAAACTACTACTGGTCTACCAATGAACGATTAAAGCGTAGACTGTTAGAGATATTACTGTCATGGAGGAAATTGCGCATGGTGACTGTTGTATTTAATCCCGATGCAATTTCTGTGTTTCATCGACACTCTGGTAGTCCACAGATTACAGAATGCCTCCAGATGTGCATCATAAACTACTACTGGTATTCCAGGGAACGATCAAAGTGTAGAGTGTTTGATACATTGTTCCCATGGAGGAAAGTGCGCATGGTGACTGTTGTATTCAATCCCGAAGCAATTTCTGTGTTTCATCAACGCTCTGATAGTCCACACATTACAGAATGCCTCCAGATGTGAATCAGAAACTACTACTGGTATTCCAGGGAACGATCAAAGCGTAAGCTCTTTGAAACACTACTCCCAAGGAGGAAAGTGCGCATGGTTACTGTTGTATTCAATCCCGATGCAATTTCTGTGATTCATCAACACTCTTATAGTCCATAGATTACAGAATGCTTCTAGATGTGCATCGGTAACTACTACTGGTCTTCCAGGGAACGATCAAAGCGTAGACTGTTTGAGACATTACTTCCATGGAGGAAAGTGCGCATGGTGACTGTTGTATTCAATCCCGATGCAATTTCTGTGATTCATCAACACTCAGTTAGTCAACAGATTTCAGAATGCCTCCAGATGTGCATCGGAAACTACTACTGGTCGTCCACGGAACGATCAAAGCGTAGACTGTTTGAGACATTACTCTCATGGAGGAAAGTGCGCATGGTGACTGTTGTATTCAATCCCGATGCAATTTCGGTGTTTCATCAACACTCTGATAGTCCACACATTACAGAATGCCTCCATATGTGCATCAGAAACTGCTACTGGTATTCCAGGGAACGATCAAAGCGTAAACTCTTTGAGACATTACTAACATGCAGGAAAGTGCGCATGGTGACTGTTGTATTCAATCCCGATGAATCTTCTGTGTTTCATCACCACTCTGATCGACCACAGATTACAGAATACCTCCAGATGTGCATCGGAAACTACTACTGGTCTTCCAGGGAACGATTAAAGCGTAGAATGTTAGAGACATTACTCTCATGGAGGAAACTGTGCATGGTGACTGTTGTATTCAATCCCGATGCAATTTCTGTGTTTCATCAACACTCTGATAGCCCACAGATTACAGAATATCTCCAGATGTGCATCGCAAACTATTACTGATTTTCCAGGGAACGATCAAAGCGTAGACCGTTTGAGACATTACTCGCATGGAGAAAGTGCGCATGGTGACTGTTGTATTCAATCCCGATGCAATATCTGTGTTTCATCAACACTCAGTTAGTCCACAGATTTCATAATGCCTCCAGATGTGCATCGGAAACTACTTCTGGTCGTCCAGACAACTATCAAAGCGTAGAATGATTGAGACACTACTACTGTATAGGAGAGTGCGCATGGTGACTGTTGTATTCAATCCCGATGCACTTTCTGTGTTTCATCAACACTCTGATAGTCCACAGATTCCAGAATGCCTCCAGATGTGCATCGGAAACTACTACTGGTCTTCAAGGGAATGATCAAAGCGTAGACTGTTTGAGAATTACTCCCATGGAGGAATGTGCGCATGGTGACTGTTGTATTCAATCCCGATGCAATTTCTGTGTTTCATCAACAGTCTGATAGTCCACAGATTACAGAATATCTCCAGATGTGCATCGGAGACTACTACTGGTCTTCCAGAGCACGATCAAAGCGTAGACTCTTTGAGACATTACTCCTAATTCAGAAAAGTGCGCATGGTGACTCTTGTATTCAATCCCGGTGCAATTTCTGTATTTCATCAACAGTCTGATAGTCCACAGATTACAGAATATCTCCAGATGTGCATCGGAAACTACTACTGGTCTTCCAGGAAAAGATCAAAGCGTAGACTGTTTGAGACATAACTCCCATGGAGGAAAGTGCGCATGGTGACTGTTGTATTCAATCCCGATGCAATTTCTGTGTTTCATCAACACTCTGATAGTCCACAGATTACAGAACGCCTCCAGATGTGCATCGGAAACTACTACTGGTCTTGCAGGGAACGATCAAAGCGTAGACTGTTAGAGACATTACTCCCATGGAGGAAAGTGCACATGGTTACTGTTGTATTCAATCCCGATATAATTTCTGTGTTTCATCAACACTCAGTTAGTACACAGATTTCTAGAATGCCTCCAGATGTGCATCGGAAACTACTACTGGTCGTCCAGGGAACGATCAAAGCGTAGACTGTTTGAGACATTACTCTCATGGAGGAAAGTGCGCATGGTGACTGTTGTATTCAATCCCGATGCAATTTCTGTGTTTCATCAACACTCTGATAGTCCACACATTACAGAATGCCTCCATATGTGCATCAGAAACTACTACTGGTATTCCAGGGAACGGTCAAAGCGCAAACTCTTTGAGACATTACTCCCATGTAGAAAAGTGCGCATGGTGACTGTTGTATTCAATCCCGATGAAACTTCTGTGTTTCATCACCACTCTGATAGTCCACAGATTACAGAATACCTCCAGATGTGTATCGGAAACTACTACTGGTCTTCCAGGGAACGATGAAAGCGTAAGCTGTTTGAGACATTGCTCCCATGGAGGAAAGTGCGCATGGTGACCGTTGTAATCAATCCCGAAGCAATTTCTGTGTTTCATCAACACTCTGATAGTCCACACGTTACAGAATGCCTCCAGATGCGCATCAGAAACTACTACTGGTATTCCAGGGAACGATCAAAGGGTAAACTCTTTGAGACTTTACTCCCATGGGGGAAAGTGCGCATGGTGACGGTTGTATTCACTCCCGATTCAATTTCTGTGTTTCATCAACACTCTGATACTCCACAGATTTCAGAATGCCTCCAGATGTGCATCGCAAACTACTACTGGTCTTCCAGGGAACGATCAAAGCGTAGACTGTTTGAGACATAACTCCCATGGTGGAAAGTGCGCATGGTGACTGTTGTATTCAATCCCGATGAAATTTCTGTGTTTCATCAACACTTGATAGTCCACAGAATACAGAATGCCTCCAGATGTCCATCGGAAAGTACTACTGGTCTACCAATGAACGAACAAAGCGTAGACTGTTAGAGACATTACTCTCATGGAGGAAAGTGCGCATGGTGACAGTTGTATTCAATCCCGATGAATCTTCTGTGTTTCATCACCACTCTGATAGTCCACAGATTACAGAATGCCTCCAGATGTGCATCAGAAACTACTACTGGTATTCCAGGGAACGATCAAAGCGTAAGCTCTTTGAAACATTACTCCCATGGAGGAAAGTGCGCATGGTGACTGTTGAATTCAATCCCGATGCAATTTCTGTGTTTTATCAACACTCTTATAGTCCACAGATTACAGAATGCTTCTAGATGTGCATCGGTAACTACTACTGGTCTTCCAGGGAACAATCAAAGCGTACACTGTTTGAGACATTACTTCCATGGAGGAAAGTGCGCATGGTGACTGTTGTATTCAATCCCGATGCAATTTCTGTGTTTCATCAACACTCTGATAGTCCGCAGATAACAGAATGCCTCCAGATGTGCATCGGAAACTACTACCGGTCTTCCAGGGCACGATTAAAGCGTAGACTGTTTGAGACATTTCTCCCAATGCAGGAAAGTGCGCATAGTGACTGTTGTATTCAATCCCGATGCAATTTCTGTGTTTCATCAACACTCTGGTAGTCCACAGATTACAGAAAACCTCCAGATGTGCATCGGAAACTACTACTGGTCTTGCAGTTAACGATCAAATCGTAGACTGTTTGAGACGTTACTCCCATGGAGGAAAGTGCGCATGGTGACTGTTGTGTTCAATCCCGATGCTATTTCTGTGTTTCCTCAACACTCTGATAGTCCACACATTACAGAATGCCACCAGATGTACATCGGAAACTACTACTGGTCTTCCAGAGAATGACCAAAGCGTAGACTGTTTGAGAATTACTCCCATGGAGGAAAGTGCACATGGTGACTGTTGTATTCAATCCCGATGGAATTTCTGTGTTTCATCAACACTCTGATAGTCCACAGATTACAGAATGCCTCCAAATGTGCATCGGAAACTACTACTGGTCTTCCAGGGAACGATCAAGGTGTAGACTGTTAGAGACATTACTCCCATGGAGGAAAGTGCGCTTGGTGACTGTTGTATTCAATCCCGATGCAATTTCTGTGTAACATTAAAAGTCGATAGCCCACAGATTACAGAATATCTCCAGATGTGCATCGAAAACTATTACTGGTTTTCCAGGGAACGATCAAAGCGTACACTGTTTGAGACATTACTCAAATGGAGAAAAGTGCGCATGGTGACTGTTGTATTCAATCCCGATGCAATTTCTGTGTTTCACCAACACTCTGATAGTCCACAGATTACAGAATACCTCCAGATGTTTAGCGGAAACTACTACTGGTCTTCCAGGCCACGATCAAAGCGTAGACTGTTTGAGAATTACTCCCATGCAGGAAAGAGCGCTTGGTGACTGTTGTATTCAATCCCGATGCATTTTCTGTGTTTCATTAAAAGTCTGATAGCCCACAGATTACAGAATATTTCCAGATGTGCATCGCAAACTATTACTGGTTTTCCAGGGAACGATCAAAGCGTAGACTGTTTGAGACATTACTCCCATGGAGGAAAGTGCGCATGGTGACTGTTGTATTCAGTCCCGATGCAATTTCTGTGTTTCATCAACACTCAGTTAGTCCACAGAGATCTGAATGCCTCCAGATGTCCATCGGAAACTACTACTGGTCTTCCAGGGAACGATCAATGCGTAGACTCTTTGAGACATTACTCCCGTTTAGGAAAGTGCGCATGGTGACAGTTGTATTTAATCCCGATTCAATTTCTGTTTGTCATCAACACTCTGATAGTCCACAGATTACAGAATGCAACCTGATGTGCATCTGAAACTACTACTGGTCTTCCAGGGAACGATCAAAGCGTAGACTGTTTGAGACGTACCTCCCGTGGAGGAAATTGCGCATGGTGACTGTTGTATTCAATCCCGATAAAATTTCTGTGTTTCATCAACACTCTGATAGTCACAATTTACAGAATGCCTCCAGATGTCCATCGGAAATTACTACTGGTCTTCGAGGGAACGGTCAAAGCGTAAACACTTGGACACATTACTCCCATGGAGGAAGGTGCGCATGGTGACTGTTGTATTCAATCCCGATGGAATTTCTGTGTTTCAACAACACTCTGACACTCCACAGATTATAGAATGCCTCCATATGTGAATCGGAAACTACTACTGGTCTTCCAGTGAACGATCAAAGCGTAAACTCTTTGAGACATTACTCCCATGGAGGAAGGTGCGAATGGTGACTGTTGTATTCAATCCCGATGCGATTTCTGTGTTTCATCAACACTCTGATAGTCCACAGATTACAGAATGAATCCAGATGTGCATCCGAAACTACTCCTGGTCTTCCAGGGAACGATCAAAGCGTAGAGTTTATGAGAATTACTCCCATGGAGGAAAGTGCGCATGGGGACTGTTGTATTCAATCCCGATGCAATTTCTGTGTTTCATCAACACTCTGATAGTCCACAAATTACAGAATGCCTCCAGATGTGCATCAGAAACTACTACTGGTTTCCAGCTAACGATCAAATCTTAAACTCTTTGAGACAATACTCCCATGGAGGAAAGTGTGCATGGTGACTGTTGTATTCAATCCCGATGCAAATTCTGTGTTTCATCAACACTCTGATAGACCACAGATTACAGAATGCCACCAGATGTGCATCGGAAACTACTACTGGTCTTCCAGGGAACGATCAAAGCGTAGACTGTTTGAGACATTACTCCCGTGGAGGAAAGTGCGCGTTGTGACTGTTATATTCAATCCCGATGCAATTTCTGTGTTTCATCAACACTCTGATTATCTACAGATTGCAGAATGCCACCAGATGTGCATCGGAAACTACTACTGGCCTACCAGGAACGATCAAAGCGTAGAATGTTTGAGAATTACACCCATGGAGGAAAATGCGCATGGTGACTGTTGTATTCAATCCCGATGCAATTTCCTTGTTTCATCAACACTCTTATACTCCACAGAATACAGAATGCCTCTAGATGTGCATCGGAAACTACTACTGGTCTTCAAGGGAACGATCAAAGCGAAGACTGTTTGAGACATTACTCCCATGGAGGAAAGTGGGCATGCTGACTTTTGTATTCAATCCCGATGCAATTTCTGTGTTTCAACAACACTCAGTTAGTCCACGGATTTCAGAATGCCACCAGACGAGCATCGGAAACTACTACTGGTCTTCCAGATAACGATCGAAGCGTAGCCTGTTTGAGACATTGCTCCCATGGAGGAAAGTGCGCATGGTGTCTGTTGTAATCAATCCCGAAGCAATTTCTGTTTTTCATCAACACTCTGATAGTCCACACATTACAGAATGCCTCCAGATGCCCATCAGAAACTACTACTGGTATTCCAGGGTACGATCAAAGGGTAAACTCTTTAAGACATTACTCCCATTGGGGAAAGTGCGCATGGTGACTGTTGTATTCACTCCCGATTCAATTTCTGTGTTTCATCAACACTCCGATACTCCACAGATTTCAGAATGCCTCCAGATGTGCAACGCAAACTACTACTGGTCTTCCAGGGAACGATCAAAGCGTAGACTGTTTGAGACATAACTCCCATGGGGGAAAGTGCGCATGGTGACTGTTGTATTCAATCCCGATGCAATTTCTGTGTTTCATCAACACTTGATAGTCCACAGATTACAGAATGCCTCCAGATGTCCATCGGAAACTACTACTGGTCTACCAATGAACGATCAAAGCGTAGACTGTTAGAGACATTACTCTCATTGAGGAAAGTGCGCATGGTGACTGTTGTATTCAATCCCGATGCAATTTCTGTGATTCATCAACACTCAGTTAGTCGACAGATTTCAGAATGCCTCCAGATGTGCATCAGAAACTACTACTGGAATTCCAGGGAACGTTCAAAGTGTAGACTGTTTGTGACATTGCTCCCATGGAGGAAAGTGCGCATGGTGACTGTTGTATTCAATCCCGAAGCAATTTCTGTGTTTCATCAACACTCTGATAGTCAACACATTACAGAATGCCTCCAGATGTGCATCAGAAACTACTATTGGTATTCCAGGGAACGATCAAAGCGTAAACTCTTTGAGACATTACTCCCATGGAGGAAAGTGCGCATGGTGACTGTTGTATTCAATCCCGATGCAATTTCTGTGATTCATCAACACTCAGTTAGTCGACAGACTTCAGAATGCCTCCAGTTCTGCATCGGAAACCACTACTGGTCGTCCAGGGAACGATCAAAGCGTAGACTGTTTGAGACATTACTCTCATGGAGGAAAGTGCGCATGGTGACTGTTGTATTCAATCCCGATGCAATTCTGTGTTTCATCAACACTCTGATAGTCCACACATTACAGAATGCCTCCATATGTGCATCAGAAACTACTACTGGTATTCCAGGGAACGATCAAAGCGCAAACTCTGTGAGACATTACTCCCATGGAGGAAAGTGCTCATGGTGACTGTTGTATTCAATCCCGATGCAACTTCTTTGTTTCATCACCACCCTGTTAGTCCACAGATTACAAAATGCCTCCAGATGTGCATCGCAAACTACTACTGGTCTTCCAGGGAACGATCACAGCGTAGACTGTTTGAGACATTACTCCCATGGCGGAAACTGCGCATGGTGACTGTTGTATGTAATCCCAATGAAATTTCTGTGTTCCATCAACACTCTGATAGTCCACAGTTTACAGAATGCCTCCAGATGTGCATCGGAAACTAACACTGGTCTTCCAGGGAACGATCAAAGCGTAGACCGTTTGAGACATTACTTACATGGAGGAAAGTGCGGATGGTGACAGTTGTATTCAATCCCGATGCAATTTCTGTGTATCATCAACACTCACATAGTCCACAGATGACAGAATGCCTCCAGATATGCATCGGTAGCTATTACAGGTCTTCCAGGGAATGATCAAAGCGTAGACTGTTAGAGACATTACTCTCATGGAGGAAACTGCGCATGGTGACTGTTGTATTCTATCCCGATGCAATTTCTGTGTTTCATCAACACTCTGATAGTCCACAGATTACAGAATGCCTCCAGATGTGCATCGGAAACTACTACCGGTCTTCCAGGGCACGATAAAAGCTTAGACTGTTTGAGACATTACTCCCAATGCAGGAAAGTGCGCTTGGTGACTGTTGTATTCAATCCCGATGCAATTACTGTGTTTCATCAACACTCTGGTAGTCCACAGATTACAGAAAGCCTCCAGATGTGCATCGGAAACTACTACTGGTCTTGCAGGGAACGATCAAATCGTAGACTGTTTGAGATGTTACTCCCTTGGAGGAAAGTGCGCATGGTGACTGTTGTGTTCAATCCCGATGCAATTTCTGTGTTTCATCAACACCCTGATAGTCCACACATTACAGAATGCCACCAGATGTCCATCGGGAACTACTACTAGTCTTCCAGGGAACGATCAAAGCGTAGACTGTTTGAGACATTACTCCTGTGGAGGAAAGTGCGCATGGTGACTGTTGTATTCAATCCCGATGCAATTTCTGTGTTTCATCAACACTCTGATAGTCCACACATTACAGAATGCCTCCAGATGTGCATCAGAAACTACTATTGGTATTCCAGGGAACGATCAAAGCGTAAACTCTTTGAGACATTACTCCCATGGAGGAAAGTGCGCATGGTGACTGTTGTATTCAATCCCGATGCAATTTCTGTGTTTCATCAACACTTGATAGTCCACAGATTACAGAATGCCTCCAGATGTCCATCGGAAACTACTACTGGTCTACCAATGAACGATCAAAGCGTAGACTGTTAGAGACATTACTCTCATGGAGGAAAGTGCACATGGGGACTGTTGTATTCAATCCCGATGCAATATCTGTGTTTCATCAACACTCTGATAGTCCACACATTACAGAATGCCTCCAGATGTGCATCGGAAAATACTACCGGTCTTCCAGGGCACGATAAAAGCTTAGACTGTTTGAGACATTACTCCCAATGCAGGAAAGTGCGCTTGGTGACTGTTGTATTCAATCCCGATGCAATTTCTGTGTTTCATCAACACTCTTATAGTCCACAGTTTACAGAATGCTTCTAGATGTGCATCGGAAACTACTACTGGTCTTCCAGGGAACAATCAAAGCGTAGACTGTTTGAGACATTACTTCCATGAAGGAAAGTGCGCATGGTGACTGTTGTATTCAATCCTGATGCAATTTCTGTGATTCATCAACACTCAGTTAGTCGACAGATTTCAGAATGCCTCCAGTTCTGCATCGCAAACCACTACTGGTCGTCCAGGGAACGATCAAAGCGTAGACAGTTTGAGACATTACTCTCATGGAGGAAAGTGCGCATGGTGACTGTTGTATTCAATCCCGATGCAACTTCTGTGTTTCATCACCACTCTGATAGTCCACAGACTACAAAATGCCTCCAGATGTGCATCGGAAACTACTACTGGTCTTCCAGGGAACGATCACAGCGTAGACTGTTTGAGACATTACTCCCATGGCGGAAACTGCGCATGGTGACTGTTGTATGTAATCCCAATGAAATTTCTGTGTTCCATCAACACTCTGATAGTCCACAGTTTACAGAATGCCTCCAGATGTGCATCGGAAACTAACACTGGTCTTCCAGGGAACGATCAAAGCGTATACCGTTTGAGACATTACTTACATGGAGGAAAGTGCGGATGGTGACAGTTGTATTCAATCCCGATGCAATTTCTGTGTATCATCAACACTCACATAGTCCACAGATGACAGAATGCCTCCAGATATGCATCGGTAGGTATTACTGGTCTTCCAGGGAATGATCAAAGCGTAGACTGTTAGAGACATTACTCTCATGGAGGAAACTGCGCATGGTGACTGTTGTATTCAATCCCGATGCAATTTCTGTGTTTCATCAACACTCTGATAGTCCACAGATTACAGAATGCCTCCAGATGTGCATCGGAAACTACTACCGGTCTTCCAGGGCACGATAAAAGCTTAGACTGTTTGAGACATTACTCCCAATGCAGGAAAGTGCGCTTGGTGACTGTTGTATTCAATCCCGATGCAATTACTGTGTTTCATCAACACTCTGGTAGTCCACAGATTACAGAAAGCCTCCAGATGTGCATCGGAAACTACTACTGGTCTTGCAGGGAACGATCAAATCGTAGACTGTTTGAGATGTTACTCCCTTGGAGGAAAGTGCGCATGGTGACTGTTGTGTTCAATCCCGATGCAATTTCTGTGTTTCATTAGAAGTCTGATAGCCCACAGATTACAGAATATCTCCAGATGTGCATCGCAAACTATTACTGGTTTTCCAGGGAACGATCAAAGCGTAGACCGTTTGAGACATTACTTACATGGAGGAAAGTGCGGATGGTGACAGTTGTATTCAATCCCGATGCAATATCTGTGTATCATCAACACTCACATAGTCCACAGATGACAGAATGCCTCCAGATATGCATCGGTAGCTATTACTGGCCTTCCAGGGAATGATCAAAGCGTAGACTGTTAGAGACATTACTCTCATGGAGGAAACTGCGCATGGTGACTGTTGTATTCAATCCCGATGCAATATCTGTGTTTCATCAACACTCTGGTAGTCCACAGATTACAGAATGCCTCCAGATGTGCATCGGAAACTACTACCGGTCTTCCAGGGCACGATAAAAGCTTAGACTGTTTGAGACATAACTCCCAATGCAGGAAAGTGCGCTTGGTGACTGTTGTATTCAATCCCGATGCAATTACTGTGTTTCATCAACACTCTGGTAGTCCACAGATTACAGAAAGCCTCCAGATGTGCATCGGAAACTACTACTGGTCTTGCAGGGAACGATCAAATCGTAGACTGTTTGAGACGTTACTCCCTTGGAGGAAAGTGCGCATGGTGACTGTTGTGTTCAATCCCGATGCAATTTCTGTGTTTCATCAACACCCTGATAGTCCACACATTACAGAATGCCACCAGATGTCCATCGGGAACTACTACTGGTCTTCCAGGGAACGATCAAAGCGTAGACTGTTTGAGACATTACTCCCGTGGAGGAAAGTGCGCATGGTGACTGTTGTATTCAATCCCGATGCAATTTCTGTGTTTCATCAACACTCTGATAGTCCACACATTACAGAATGCCTCCAGATGTGCATCAGAAACTACTATTGGTATTCCAGGGAACGATCAAAGCGTAAACTCTTTGAGACATTACTCCCATGGAGGAAAGTGCGCATGGTGACTGTTGTATTCAATCCCGATGCAATTTCTGTGTTTCATCAACACTTGATAGTCCACAGATTACAGAATGCCTCCAGATGTCCATCGGAAACTACTACTGGTCTACCAATGAACGATCAAAGCGTAGACTGTTAGAGACATTACTCTCATGGAGGAAAGTGCACATGGGGACTGTTGTATTCAATCCCGATGCAATTTCTGTGTTTCATCAACACTCTCATAGTCCACACATTACAGAATGCCTCCAGATGTGCATCGGAAACTACTACCGGTCTTCCAGGGCACGATAAAAGCTTAGACTGTTTGAGACATTACTCCCAATGCAGGAAAGTGCGCTTGGTGACTGTTGTATTCAATCCCGATGCAATTTCTGTGTTTCATCAACACTCTTATAGTCCACAGATTACAGAATGCTTCTAGATGTGCATCGGAAACTACTACTGGTCTTCCAGGGAACAATCAAAGCGTAGACTGTTTGAGACATTACTTCCATGAAGGAAAGTGCGCATGGTGACTGTTGTATTCAATCCTGATGCAATTTCTGTGATTCATCAACACTCAGTTAGTCGACAGATTTCAGAATGCCTCCAGTTCTGCATCGCAAACCACTACTGGTCGTCCAGGGAACGATCAAAGCGTAGACAGTTTGAGACATTACTCTCATGGAGGAAAGTGCGCATGGTGACTGTTGTACTCAATCCCGATGCAATTTCTGTGTTTCATCAACACTCTGATAGTCCACACATTACAGAATGCCTCCATATGTGCATCAGAAACTACTACTGGTATTCCAGGGAACGATCAAAGCGCAAACTCTGCGAGACACTACTCCCATGGAGGAAAGTGCGCATTGTGACTGTTGTATTCAATCCCGATGCAACTTCTGTGTTTCATCACCACTCTGATAGTCCACAGACTACAAAATGCCTCCAGATGTGCATCGGAAACTACTACTGGTCTTCCAGGGAACGATCACAGCGTAGACTGTTTGAGACATTACTCCCATGGCGGAAACTGCGCATGGTGACTGTTGTATGTAATCCCAATGAAATTTCTGTGTTCCATCAACACTCTGATAGTCCACAGTTTACAGAATGCCTCCAGATGTGCATCGGAAACTAACACTGGTCTTCCAGGGAACGATCAAAGCGTATACCGTTTGAGACATTACTTACATGGAGGAAAGTGCGGATGGTGACAGTTGTATTCAATCCCGATGCAATTTCTGTGTATCATCAACACTCACATAGTCCACAGATGACAGAATGCCTCCAGATATGCATCGGTAGGTATTACTGGTCTTCCAGGGAATGATCAAAGCGTAGACTGTTAGAGACATTACTCTCATGGAGGAAACTGCGCATGGTGACTGTTGTATTCAATCCCGAAGCAATTTCTGTGTTTCATCAACACTCTGATAGTCCACAGATTACAGAATGCCTCCAGATGTGCATCGGAAGCGACTACTGGTCTTCCAGAGAAAGACCAAGGCGTAGACTGTTTGAGAGTTACTCCCATGGAGGAGATTGCACATGGTGACTGTTGTGTTCAATCCCGATGCAATTTCTGTGTTTCATCAACACTCTGATAGTCCACAGATTACAGAATGCCTCCAGATGTTCGTCGGAAACTACTACTGGTCTTCCAAGCCAGTATCAAAGCGTAGACTGTGTGAGAATTACTCCCATGCAGGAAAGTGCGCTTGGTGACTGTTGTATTCAATCCCGATGCAATTTCTGTGTTTCATTAGAAGTCTGATAGCCCACAGATTACAGAATATCTCCAGATGTGCATCGCAAACTATTACTGGTTTTCCAGGGAACGATCAAAGTGTAGACCGTTTGAGACATTACTTACATGGAGGAAAGTGCGGATGGTGACAGTTGTATTCAATCCCGATGCAATTTCTGTGTATCATCAACACTCACATAGTCCACAGATGACAGAATGCCTCCAGATATGCATCGGTAGCTATTACTGGCCTTCCAGGGAATGATCAAAGCGTAGACTGTTAGAGACATTACTCTCATGGAGGAAACTGCGCATGGTGACTGTTGTATTCAATCCCGATGCAATATCTGTGTTTCATCAACACTCTGGTAGTCCACAGATTACAGAATGCCTCCAGATGTGCATCGGAAACTACTACCGGTCTTCCAGGGCACGATAAAAGCTTAGACTGTTTGAGACATTACTCCCAATGCAGGAAAGTGCGCTTGGTGACTGTTGTATTCAATCCCGATGCAATTACTGTGTTTCATCAACACTCTGGTAGTCCACAGATTAGAGAAAGCCTCCAGATGTGCATCGGAAACTACTACTGGTCTTGCAGGGAACGATCAAATCGTACACTGTTTGAGACGTTACTCCCATGGAGGAAAGTGCGCATGGTGACTGTTGTGTTCAATCCCGATGCAATTTCTGTGTTTCATCAACACCCTGATAGTCCACACATTACAGAATGCCACCAGATGTCCATCGGAAACTACTACTGGTCTTCCAGGGAACGATCAAAGCGTAGACTGTTTGAGACATTACTCCCGTGGAGGAAAGTGCGCATGGTGACTGTCGTATTCAATCCCGATGCAATTTCTGTGTTTCATCAACACTCTGATAGTCCACACATTACAGAATGCCTCCAGATGTGCATCAGAAACTACTATTGGTATTCCAGGGAACGATCAAAGCGTAAACTCTTTGAGACATTACTCCCATGGAGGAAAGTGCGCATGGTGACTGTTGTATTCAATCCCGATGCAATTTCTGTGTTTCATCAACACTTGATAGTCCACAGATTACAGAATGCCTCCAGATGTCCATCGGAAACTACTACTGCTCTACCAATGAACGATCAAAGCGTAGACTGTTAGAGACATTACTCCCGTGGAGGAAAGTGCGCATGGTGACTGTTGTATTCAATCCCGATGCAATTTCTGTGTTTCATCAACACTTGATAGTCCACAGATTACAGAATGCCTCCAGATGTCCATCGGAAACTACTACTGGTCTACCAATGAACGATCAAAGCGTAGACTGTTAGAGACATTACTCTCATGGAGGAAAGTGCACATGGTGACTGTTGTATTCAAGCCCGATGCAATTTCTGTGTTTCATCAACATTCTGATAGTCCACAGATTACAGAATGCCTCCAGATGTGCATCAGAAACTACTACTGGTATTCCAGGGAACGATCAAAGTGTAGACTGTTTGAGACATTGCTCCCATGGAGGAAAGTGCGCATGGTGACTGTTGTATTCAATCCCGAAGCAATTTCTGTGTTTCATCAACACTCTGATAGTCCACACATTACACAATGCCTCCAGACGTGCATCAGAAACTACTATTGGTATTCCAGGGAACGATCAAAGCGTAAACTCTTTGAGACATTACTCCCATGGAGGAAAGTGCGCATGGTGACTGTTGTATTCAATCCCGATGCAATTTCTGTGTTTCATCAACACTCTTATAGTCCACAGATTACAGAATGCTTCTAGATGTGCATCGGAAACTACTACTGGTCCTGCAGGGAACGATCAAATCGTAGACTGTTTGAGACATTACTCTCATGGAGGAAAGTGCGCATGGTGACTGTTGTATTCAATCCCGATGCAATTTCTGTGATTCATCAACACTCAGTTAGTCGACAGATTTCAGAATATCTCCAGTTCTGCATCGGAAACCACTACTGGTCGTCCAGGGAACGATCAAAGCGTAGACTGTTTGAGACATTACTCTCATGGAGGAAAGTGCGCATGGTGACAGTTGTATTCAATCCCGATGCAATTTCTGTGTTTCATCAACACTCTGATAGTCCACACATTACAGAATGCCTCCATATGTGCATCAGAAACTACTACTGGTATTCCAGGGAACGATCAAAGCGCAAACTCTGTGAGACATTACTCCCATGGAGGAAAGTGCGCATGGTGACTGTTGTATTCAATCCCGATGCAACTTCTGTGTTTCATCACCACTCTGATAGTCCACAGATTACAAAATGCCTCCAGATGTGCATCGGAAACTACTACTGGTCTTCCAGGGAACGATCACAGCGTAGACTGTTTGAGACATTACTCCCATGGCGGAAACTGCGCATGGTGAGTGTTGTATGCAATCCTAATGAAATTTCTGTGTTCCATCAACACTCTGATAGTCCACAGTTTACAGAATGCCTCCAGATGTGCATCGGAAACTAACACTGGTCTTCCAGGGAACGATCAAAGCGTAGACCGTTTGAGACATTACTTACATGGAGGAAAGTGCGGATGGTGACAGTTGTATTGAATCCCGATGCAATTTCTGTGTATCATCAACACTCACATAGTCCACAGATGACAGAATGCCTCCAGATATGCATCGGTAGCTATTACTGGTCTTCCAGGGAATGATCAAACCGTAGACTGTTAGAGACATTACTCTCATGGAGGAAACTGCGCATGGTGACTGTTGTATTCAATCCCGATGCAATTTCTGCGTTTCATCAACACTCTGATAGTCCACAGATTACAGAATGCCTCCAGATGTGCATCGGAAACTACTACCGGTCTTCCAGGGCACGATAAAAGCTTAGACTGTTTGAGACATTACTCCCAATGCAGGAAAGTGCGCATGGTGACTGTTGTATTCAATCCCGATGCAATTTCTGTGTTTCATCAACACTCTGGTAGTCCACAGATTACAGAAAGCCTCCAGATGTGCATCGGAAACTACTACTGGTCTTGCAGGGAACGATCAAATCGTAGACTGTTTGAGACGTTACTCCCATGGAGGAAAGTGCGCATGGTGACTGTTGTGTTCAATCCCGATGCAATTTCTGTGTTTCATCAACACTCTGATAGTCCACATATTACAGAATGCTACCAGATGTCCATCGGAAACTACTACTGGTCTTCCAGGGAACGATCAAAGCGTAGACTGTTTGAGACATTACTCCCGTGGAGGAAAGTGCGCATGGTGACTGTTGTATTCAATCCCGATGCAATTTCTGTGTTTCATCAACACTCTGATAGTCCACAGATTACAGAATGCCTCCAGATGTGCATCGGAAGCGACTACTGGTCTTCCAGAGAAAGACCAAAGCGTAGCCTGTTTGAGAATTACTCCCATGGAGGAGAGTGCACATGGTGACTGTTGTGTTCAATCCCGATGCAATTTCTGTGTTTCATCAACACTCTGATAGTCCACAGATTACAGAATGCCTCCAGATGTTCGTCGGAAACTACTACTGGTCTTCCAAGCCAGTATCAAAGCGTAGACTGTGTGAGAATTACTCCCATGCAGGAAAGTGCGCTTGGTGACTGTTGTATTCAATCCCGATGCAATTTCTGTGTTTCATTAAAAGTCTGATAGCCCACAGATTACAGAATATCTCCAGATGTGCATCGCAAACTATTACTGGTTTTCCAGGGAACGATCAAAGCGTAGACTGTTTGAGACATTACTCGCATGGAGGAAAGTGCGCATGGTGGCTGTTGTATTAAATCCCGATGCAATTTCTGTGTTTCATCAACACTCAGTTAGTCCACAGATTTCAGAATGACTCCAGATGTGCATCGGAAGCTATTTCTGGTCTTCCAGAGAACTATCAAAGCGTAGAATGTTTGAGACACTACTCCCGTATAGGAAAGTGCGCATGGTGACTGTTGTATTCAATCCCGATGCAATTTATGTGTTTCATCAACACTCTGATAGTCCACAGATTCCAGAATGCCTCCAGATGTGCATCGGAAACTACTACTGGTCTTCCAGGGAATGATCAAAGCGTAGACTGTTTGAGAATTACTCCCATGGAGGAAAGTGCGCATGGTGACTGTTGTATTCAATCCCGATGCAATTTCTGTGTTTCATCAACAGTCTGATAGTCCACATATTACAGAATGTCTCCAGATGTGCATCGGAAACTACTACTGGTCTTCCAGAGCACGATCAAAGCGTAGATTCTTTGAGACATTACTCCCAATGCAGAAAAGTGCGCATGGTGACTCTTGTATTCAATCCCGATGCAATTTCTGTATTTCATCAACAGTCTGATAGTCCACAGATTGCAGAATATCTCCAGATGTGCATCGGAAACTACTACTGGTCTTCAAGGATAAGATCAAAGCGTTGACTGTTTGAGACATTACTCCCATGGAGGAAAGTGCGCATGGTGACTGTTGTATTCAATCCCGATGCAATTTCTGTGTTTCATCAACACTCTGATAGTCCACAGATTACAGAAATCCTCCAGAAGTGCATCGGAAACTACTGCTGCTCTTGCAGGGAACGATCAAAGCGTAGACTGTTAGAGACATTACTCCCATGGAGGAAAGTGCGCATGCTGACTGTTGTATTCAATCCCGATGCAATTTATGTGTTTCATCAACACTCTGATAGTCCACAGATTACAGAATGCCACCAGATGTGCATCGGAATCTACTATTGGTCTTCCAGGGAACGATCAAAGCGTATACTGATTGAACATTACTCCCATGGAGGGAAGTGAACATGGTGACTGTTGTATTCAATCCCGATTCAATTTCTGTATTTCATCAACACTCTGATAGTCCACAGACTACAGAATGCCTCCAGATGTTCATCGGAAACTACTACTGGTCTTCCTAGGAACGATCAAAGCGTAGACGGTTTGAGACATTACTCGAAAGGGGGAAAGTGCGCATGGTGACTGTTGTATTCATTCCCGATGCAATTTCTGTGTTTCATCAACATTCAGTTAGTTCACAGATTTCAGAATGACTCCAGATGTGCATCGGAAACTACTTCTGGTCTTCCCAGTAACGATTAAGGCGTAGACTGTTTGAGACACTACTCCCACGGAGGAAAGTGCGCATGGTGACTGTTGTATTGAATCCCGAAGGAATTTCTGTGTTTCATCAACACTCTGATAGTCACAGATTACAGAATGCCTCCAGATGTCCATCGGAAATTTCTGCTGGTCTTCCAGGGAACGATCAAAGCGTAAACTCTTGGACACATTACTCCAATGGAGGAAGGTGCGCATGGTGACTGTTGTCTTCAATCCCGATGCAATTTCTGTGTTTCATCCACACTCTGATACTCCACAGATTACAGAATGCCACCAGATGTGCATCGGAAACTACTACTGTTCTTCCAGGGTACGATCAAAGCGTAGACTGTTTGAGACATTGCTCTCGTGGAGGAAAGTGCGCGTTGTGACTGTTGTATTCAATCCCGATGCAATTTCTGTGTTTCATCAACACTCAGTTAGTCCATAGATTTCAGAACGCCACCAGATGTGCATCGGAAACTACTTCTGGTCTTCCAGAGAACTATCAAAGCGTAGAATGTTTGAGACACTACTCCCGTGGAGGAAAGTGCGCATGGTGACTGTTGTATTCAATCCCGATGCAATTTATGTGTTTCATCAACACTCTGATAGTCCACAGATTACAGAATGCCTCCAGATGTGCATCGGAAACCTCTACTGGTGTTCCAGAGACTGACCAAAGCGTAGACTCTTTGAGAATTACTCCCATGGAGGAAAGGGCACATGGTGACTGTTGTATTTAATGCCGATGCAATTTCTGTGTATCATCAACACTCACATAGTCCACAGATGACAGAATGCCTCAGGATATGCATCGGTAGCTATTACTGGTCTTCCAGGGAATGATCAAAGCGTAGACTGTTAGAGACATTACTCTCATGGAGGAAACTGCGCATGGTGACTGTTGTATTCAATCCCGATGCAATTTCTGTGTTTCATCAACACTATAATAGTCCACAGATTGCAGAATGCCTCCAGATGTGCATCGGAAACTACTACCGGTCTTCCAGGGCACGATAAAATCTTAGACTGTTTGAGACATTACTCCCAATGCAGGAAAGTGCGCATGGAGACTGCTGTATTCAATCCCGATGCAATTTCTGTGTTTCATCAACACTCTGGTAGTCCACAGATTACAGAGAGCCTCCAGATGTGCATCGGAAACTACTACTGGTCTTGCAGGGAACGATCAAATCGTAGATTGTTTGAGACGTTACTCCCATGGAGGAAAGTGCGCATGGTGACTGTTGTGTTCAATCCCGATGTAAGTTCTGTGTTTCATCAACACTCTGATAGTCCACACATTACAGAATGCCTCCAGATGTGCATCGGAAGCGACTACTGGTCTTCCAGAGAAAGACCAAAGCGTAGACTGTTTGAGAATTACTCCCATGGAGGAGAGTTCACATGGTGACTGTTGTGTTCAATCCCGATGCAATTTCTGTGTTTCATCAACACTCTGATAGTCCACAGATTACAGAATGCCTCCAGATGTTCATCGGAAACTACTACTGGTCTTCCAAGCCAGTATCAAAGCGTAGACCGTGTGAGAATTACTCCCAAGCAGGAAAGTGCGCTTGGTGACTGTTGTATTCAATCCCGATGCAATTTATGTGTTTCATCATCACTCTGATAGTCCACAGATTCCAGAATGCCTCCAGATGTGCATCGGAAACTACTACTGGTCTTCCAGGGAATGATCAAAGCGTAGACTGTTTGAGAATTACACCCATGGAGGAAAGTGCGCATGGTGACTGTTGTATTCAATCCCGATGCAATTTCTGTGTTTCATCAACAGTCTGATAGTCCACAGATTACAGAATGTCTCCAGATGTGCATCGGAAACTACTACTGGTCTTCCAGAGCACGATCAAAGCGTAGACTCTTTGAGACATTACTCCCAATGCAGAAAAGTGCGCATGGTGACTCTTGTATTCAATCGCGATGCAATTTCTGTATTTCATCAACAGTCTGATAGTCCACAGATTACAGAATATCTCGGGATGTGCATCGGAAACTACTACTGGTCTTCCAGGATAAGATCAAAGCGTTGACTGTTTGAGACATTACTCCCATGGAGGAAAGTGCGCATGGTGACTGTTGTATTCAATCCCGCTGCAATTTCTGTGTTTCATTAAAAGTCTGATAGCCCACAGATTACAGAATATCTCCAGATGTGCATCGAAAACTATTACTGGTTTTCCAGGGAACGATCAAAGCGTAGACTGTTTGAGACATTACTCGCATGGAGGAAAGTGCGCATGGTGGCTGTTGTATTCAATCCCGATGCAATTTCTGTGTTTCATCAACACTCTGGTAGTCCACAGATTACAGAGAGCCTCCAGATGTAAATCGGAAACTACTACTGGTCTTGCAGGGAACGATCAAATCGTAGATTGTTTGAGACGTTACTCCCATGGAGGAAAGTGCGAATGGTGACTGTTGTGTTCAATCCCGATGCAATTTCTGTGTTTCATCAACACTCTGATAGTCCACACATTACAGAATGCCTCCAGATGTGCATCGGAAGCGACTACTGGTCTTCCAGAGAAAGACCAAAGCGTAGACTGTTTGAGAATTACTCCCATGGAGGAGAGTTCACATGGTGACTGTTGTGTTCAATCCCGATGCAATTTCTGTGTTTCATCAACAGTCTGATAGTCCACAGATTACAGAATGCCTCCAGATGTTCATCGGAAACTACTACTGGTCTTCCAAACCAGTATCAAAGCGTAGACTGTGTGAGAATTACTCCCAAGCAGGAAAGTGCGCTTGGTGACTGTTGTATTCAATCCCGATGCAATTTCTGTGTTTCATTAAAAGTCTGATAGCCCACAGATTACAGAATATCTCCAGATGTGCATCGCAAACTATTACTGGTTTTCCAGGGAACGATCAAAGCGTAGACTGTTTGAGACATTACTCGCATGGAGAAGAGTGCGCATGGTGACTGTTGTATTCAATCCCGATGCAATTTCTGTGTTTCATCAACACTCTGATAGTCCACAGATTACAGAAAGCCTCCAGAAGTGCATCGGAAACTACTGCTGCTCTTGCAGGGAACGATCAAAGCGTAGACTGTTAGAGACATTACTCCCATGGAGGAAAGTGCGCATGCTGACTGTTGTATTCAATCCCGATGCAATTTATGTGTTTCATCAACACTCTGATAGTCCACAGATTACAGAATGCCACCAGATGTCCATCGGAAACTACTACTGGTCTTCCAGGGAACGATCAAAACGTAGACTCTTTGAGACATTACTCCCGTGGAGGAAAGTGCGCATGGTAACTGTTGTGTTCAATCGTGATGCAATTTCTGTGTTTCATCAACACTCTGATAGTCCTCAGATTACAGAATGCCACCAGATGTGCATCGGAATCTACTATTGGTCTTCCAGGGAACGATCAAAGCGTATACTGATTGAACATTACTCCCATGGAGGGAAGTGAACATGGTGACTGTTGTATTCAATCCCGATTCAATTTCTGTATTTCATCAACACTCTGATAGTCCACAGATTACAGAATGCCTCCTAATGTACATCGGAAACTACTACTGGTCTTCCAGGGAACGATCAAAGCGTAGACTGTTAGTGACATTACACCCATGGAGGAAAGTGCGCATGGTGACTGTTGTCTTCAATCCCGATGCAATTTCTGTGTTTCATCCACACTCTGATACTCCACAGATTACAGAATGCCACCAGATGTGCATCGGAAACTACTACTGTTCTTCCAGGGTACGATCAAAGCGTAGACTGTTTGAGACATTGCTCTCGTGGAGGAAAGTGCGCGTTGTGACTGTTGTATTCAATCCCGATGCAATTTCTGTGTTTCATCAACACTCAGTTAGTCCATTGATTTCAGAACGCCACCAGATGTGCATCGGAAACTACTTCTGGTCTTCCAGAGAACTATCAAATCGTAGAATGTTTGAGACACTACTCCCGTGGAGGAAAGTGCGCATGGTGACTGTTGTATTCAATCCCGATGCAATTTATGTGTTTCATCAACACTCTGATAGTCCACAGATTACAGAATGCCTCCAGATGTGCATCGGAAACCTCTACTGGTGTTCCAGAGACTGACCAAAGCGTAGACTCTTTGAGAATTACTCCCATGGAGGAAAGGGCACATGGTGACTGTTGTATTTAATGCCGATGCAATTTCTGTGTATCATCAACACTCACATAGTCCACAGATGACAGAATGCCTCAGGATATGCATCGGTAGCTATTACTGGTCTTCCAGGGAATGATCAAAGCGTAGACTGTTAGAGACATTACTCTCATGGAGGAAACTGCGCATGGTGACTGTTGTATTCAATCCCGATGCAATTTCTGTGTTTCATCAACACTATAATAGTCCACAGATTGCAGAATGCCTCCAGATGTGCATCGGAAACTACTACCGGTCTTCCAGGGCACGATAAAATCTTAGACTGTTTGAGACATTACTCCCAATGCAGGAAAGTGCGCATGGAGACTGCTGTATTCAATCCCGATGCAATTTCTGTGTTTCATCAACACTCTGGTAGTCCACAGATTACAGAGAGCCTCCAGATGTGCATCGGAAACTACTACTGGTCTTGCAGGGAACGATCAAATCGTAGATTGTTTGAGACGTTACTCCCATGGAGGAAAGTGCGCATGGTGACTGTTGTGTTCAATCCCGATGCAATTTCTGTGTTTCATCAACACTCTGATAGTCCACACATTACAGAATGCCTCCAGATGTGCATCGGAAGCGACTACTGGTCTTCCAGAGAAAGACCAAAGTGTAGACTGTTTGAGAATTACTCCCATGGAGGAGAGTTCACATGGTGACTGTTGTGTTCAATCCCGATGCAATTTCTGTGTTTCATCAACACTCTGATAGTCCACAGATTACAGAATGCCTCCAGATGTTCATCGGAAACTACTACTGGTCTTCCAAGCCAGTATCAAAGCGTAGACCGTGTGAGAATTACTCCCAAGCAGGAAAGTGCGCTTGGTGACTGTTGTATTCAATCCCGATGCAATTTCTGTGTTTCATTAAAAGTCTGATAGCCCACAGATTACAGAATATGTCCAGATGTGCATCGCAAACTATTACTGGTTTTCCAGGGAACGATCAAAGCGTAGACTGTTTGAGACATTACTCGCATGGAGGAAAGTGCGCATGGTGGCTGTTGTATTCAATCCCGATGCAATTTCTGTGTTTCATCAACACTCAGTTAGTCCACAGATTTCAGAATGACTCCAGATGTGCATCGGAAACTACTTCTGGTCTTCCAGAGAACTATCAAAGCGTAGAGTGTTTGAGACACTACTCCCGTATAGGTATGTGCGCCTGGTGACTGTTGTATTCAATCCCGATGCAATTTATGTGTTTCATCATCACTCTGATAGTCCACAGATTCCAGAATGCCTCCAGATGTGCATCGGAAACTACTACTGGTCTTCCAGGGAATGATCAAAGCGTAGACTGTTTGAGAATTACTCCCATGGAGGAAAGTGCGCATGGTGACTGTTGTATTCAATCCCGATGCAATTTCTGTGTTTCATCAACAGTCTGATAGTCCACAGATTACAGAATGTCTCCAGATGTGCATCGGAAACTACTACTGGTCTTCCAGAGCACGATCAAAGCGTAGACTCTTTGAGACATTACTCCCAATGCAGAAAAGTGCGCATGGTGACTCTTGTATTCAATCGCGATGCAATTTCTGTATTTCATCAACAGTCTGATAGTCCACAGATTACAGAATATCTCCAGATGTGCATCGGAAACTACTACTGGTCTTCCAGGATAAGATCAAAGCGTTGACTGTTTGAGACATTACTCCCATGGAGGAAAGTGCGCATGGTGACTGTTGTATTCAATCCCGCTGCAATTTCTGTGTTTCATTAAAAGTCTGATAGCCCACAGATTACAGAATATCTCCAGATGTGCATCGCAAACTATTACTGGTTTTCCAGGGAACGATCAAAGCGTAGACTGTTTGAGACATTACTCGCATGGAGGAAAGTGCGCATGGTGGCTGTTGTATTCAATCCCGATGCAATTTCTGTGTTTCATCAACACTCTGGTAGTCCACAGATTACAGAGAGCCTCCAGATGTAAATCGGAAACTACTACTGGTCTTGCAGGGAACGATCAAATCGTAGATTGTTTGAGACGTTACTCCCATGGAGGAAAGTGCGAATGGTGACTGTTGTGTTCAATCCCGATGCAATTTCTGTGTTTCATCAACACTCTGATAGTCCACACATTACAGAATGCCTCCAGATGTGCATCGGATGCGACTACTTGTCTTCCAGAGAAAGACCAAAGCGTAGACTGTTTCAGAATTACTCCCATGGAGGAGAGTTCACATGGTGACTGTTGTGTTCAATCGCGATGCAATTTCTGTGTTTCATCAACAGTCTGATAGTCCACAGATTACAGAATGCCTCCAGATGTTCATCGGAAACTACTACTGGTCTTCCAAGCCAGTATCAAAGCGTAGACTGTGTGAGAATTACTCCCAAGCAGGAAAGTGTGCATGGTGACTGTTGTATTCAATCCCGATGCAATTTCTGTGTTTTATCAACAGTCTGATAGTCCACAGATTACAGAATATCTCCAGATGTGCATCGGAAACTACTACTGGTCTTCCAGGGAACGATCAATGCGTAGACTGTTTGAGACATTACTCCCATGGAGTAAAGTGCGCATGGTGACTGTTGTATTCAATCCCGATGCAATTTCTGTGTTTCATCAACACTCTGATAGTCCACTGATTACAGAAAGCCTCCAGTTGTGCATCGGAAACTACTACTGGTCTTCCTGGAAACGATCAAAGCGTAGACTGTTTGAGAGATTACTCTAAAAGAGGAAAGTGCGCATGGTGACAGTTGTATTCAATCCTGATGCAATTTATGTGTCTCATCAACACTCAGTTAGTCCACAGATTTCAGAATGACTCCAGATGTGCATCGGAAATTACTACTGGTCTTCCAGGGAACGATTAAAGCGTAAACTCTTGGACACATTACTCCCATGGAGGAAGGTGCGCATGGTGACTGTTGTATTCAATCTCGATGGAATTTCTGTGTTTCATCAACACTCTGACACTCCACAGATTATAGAATGCCTCCAAATGTGCATCGGAAACTACTACTGGTCTTCCAGTGAACGACAAAGCGTAAACTCTTTGAGACATTACTCCCATGGAGGAAGTTGCGCATGGTGACTGTTGTATTCAATCCCGATGCAATTTCTGTGTTTCATCAACACTCTGATACTCCACAGATTACAGAATGCCTCCAGATGTGTATCGGAAACTACTACTGGTCTTCCAGGGAACGATCAAAGCGTAAACTCTTGGACACATTACTCCAATGGAGGAAGGGGCGCATGGTGACTGTTGTATTCAATCCCGATGGAATTTCTGTGTTTCATCAACACTCTGATAGTCCACAGATTACAGAATGCCTCCAAATGTACATCGGAAACTACTACTGGTCTTCCAGGGAACGATCAAAGCGTAGACTGTTAGAGACATTACCCCCATGGAGGAAAGTGCTCATGGTGACTGTTGTCTTCAATCCCGATGCAGTTTCTGTGTTTCATCCACACTCTGATACTCCACAGATTACAGAATGCCACCAGATGTGCATCGGAAACTACTACTGTTCTCCCAGGGTACGATCAAAGCGTAGACTGTTTGAGACATTGCTCCCGTGGAGGAAAGTGCGCGTTGTGACTGTTGTATTCAATCCGGATGCAATTTCTGTGTTTCATCAACACTCAGTTAGTCCACAGATTTCAGAACGCCACCAGATGTGCATCGGAAACTACTTCTGGTCTTCCAGAGAACTATCAAAGCGTAGAATGTTTGAGACACTACTCCCGTGGAGGTAAGTGCGCATGGTGACTGTTGTATTCAATCCCGATGCAATTTCTGTGTTTCATCAACACTCTGATAGTCCACAGATTACAGAATGCCTCCAGATGTTCAGCGGAAACTACTACTGGTCTTCCAGGCCACGATCAAAGCGTAGACTGTTTGACAATTACTCCCATGCAGGAAAGTGCGCTTGGTGACTATTGTATTCAATCCTGATGCAATTTCTGTGTTTCATTAAAAGTCTGATAGCCCACAGATTACAGAATATCTCCAGATGTGCATCGCAAGCTATTACTGGTTTTCCAGGGAACGATCAAAGCGTAGACTGTTTGAGACATTACTCCCATTTAGGAAAGTGCGCATGGTGACTGTTGTATTCAATCCCGATGCAATTTCTGTGCTTCATCAACACTCAGTTAGTCCACAGATATCAGAACGCCACCCGATGTGCATCGGAAACTACTTCTGGTCTTCCAGAGAACTATCAAAGCGTAGAATGTTTGAGACACTACTCCCGTGGGGGAAAGTGCGCATGGTGACTGTTGTATTCAATCCCGATACAATTTATGTGTTTCATCAACACTCTGATAGTCCACAGATTACAGAATGCCTCCTGATGTGCATCGGAAACTACTACTGGTCTTCCAGGGAATGATAAGCGTAGACTGTTTGAGAATTACTCCCATGGAGGAAAGTGCGCATGGTGACTGTTGTATTCAATCCCGATGCAATTTCTCTGTTTCAGCAACACTCTGATAGTCCACAGATTAGACAAAGCATCCAGATGTGCATCGGAAACTACTACTGGTCTTGCAGGGAACGATCAAAGCGTAGACTCTTAGAGACATTACACCCACGGAGGAAAGTGCGCATGCTGACTGTTGTGATCAATCCCGATGCAATTTCTGTGTTTCATCAACACTCTGATAGTCCACAGATTACAGACTGCCACCAGATGCCCATCGGAAACTACTACTGGTCTTCCAGGGAACGATCAAGGCGTAGACTCTTTGTGACATTACTCCCGTGGAGGAAAGTGCGCATGGTGAGTGTTGTGTTCAATCCGGATGCAATTTCTGTGTTTCATTAACACTCCGATAGTCCTCAGATTACAGAATGCCACCAGATGTGCATCGGAAACTACTATTGGTCTTCCAGGGAACGATCAAAGCGTATACTGATTGAGAATTACTCCCATGGAGGGAAGTGAACATGGTGACTGTTGTATTCAATCCCGATTCAATTTCTGTGTTTCATCAACACTCAGATAGTCCACAGATTTCAGAATGACTCCAGATGTGCATCGGAAACTACTTCTGGTCTTCCAAGGAACGATCAAAGCGTAGACTGTTTGAGACACTACGCCCATGGAGGAAAGTGCGCATGGTGACTGTTGTATTCAATCCCGATGCAAATTTTTGTGTTTCATCAACACTCTGATAGTCACAGGTTACAGAATGCCTTCAGATGTCCATCGGAAATTACTACTGGTCTTCCAGGGAACGATCAAAGCGTAAACTCTTGGACACATTACTCCCATGGAGGAAGGTGCGCATGGTGACTGTTGTATTCAATCCCGATGGAATTTCTGTGTTTCATCAACACTCTGACATTCCACAGATTATAGAATGCTTCCATATTTGCATCGGAAACTACTACTGGTCTTCCAGTGAACGATCAAAGCATAAACTCTTTGAGACATTACTCCCATGGAGGAAGGTGCGCATGGTGACTGTTGTATTCAATCCCGATGCAATTTCTGTGTTTCATCAATACTCTGATAGTCCACAGATTACAGAATGCCTCCAGATGTGCATCGGAAACTACTACTGGTCTTCCAGGGTCCGATCAAAGCGTAGAATGTTTGAGAATTACTCCCATGGAGGAAAGTGCGCATGGTGACTGTTGTATACAATCCCGATGCAATTTCTGTGTTCCATCAACACTCTGAAAGAAAAATAATTACAGAATGCCTCCAGATGTGCATCAGAAACTACTACTGGTACTCCAGGGAACGATCAAAGCGTTAACTCTTGGAGACAATACTCCCATGGAGGAAAGTGCGCATGGTGAGTGTTGTATTCAATCCCGATGCAATTTCTGTGTTTCATCAACACTCTGATACTCCACAGATCACAGAATGCAACCAGATGTGCATCGGAAACTACTACTGTTCTTCCAGGGTACGATCAAAGCGTAGACTGTTTGAGACATTGCTCCCGTGGAGGAAAGTGCGCGTTGTGACTGTTGTCTTCAATCCCGAGGCAATTTCTGTGTTTCATCAACACTCTGATAGTCAACAGATTACAGAATGCCACCAGATGTGCATCGGAAACTACTACTGGTCTACCAGGGAACGATCAAAGCGTAGACTGTTTGAGACAATACTGGCATGGTGGAAAGTGCGCATGGTGACTGTTGTATTCAATCCCGACACAATTTCTGTGTTTCATCAACATTCTGATAGTCCACAAATCACAGAATGCCACCAGATGTCCATCGGAAACTACTACTGGTCTTCCAGGGACGATCAAAGCGTAGACTGCTTGAGATATTACTAACGTGGAGGAAAGTGCGCATGGTGACTGTTTTATTCAATCCCGATGCAATTTCTGTGTTTCAGCAACACTCTGATAGTCCACAGATTAGATAAAGCATCCAGATGTGCATCGGAAACTACTACTGGTCTTGCAGGGAATGATCGAAGCGTAGACTCTTAGAGACATTACACCCACGGAGGAAAGTGCGCATGCTGACTGTTGTATTCAATCCCGATGCAATGTCTGTGTTTCATCAACACTCTGATAGTCCACAGATTACAGAATGCCACCAGATGTCCATCGGAAACTACTACTGGTCTTCCAGGGAACGATCAAAGCGTAGACTCTTTGAGACATTACTCCCGTGGAGGAAAGTGCGCATGGTGAGTGTTCTGTTCAATCCCGATGCAATTTCTGTGTTTCATCAACACTCTGATAGTCCACAGATTAGACTGTTTGAGACACTACGCCCATGGAGGAATGTGCGCATGGTGACTGTTGTATTCAATCCCGATGCAAATTTCTGTGTTTCATCAACACTCTGATAGTCACAAATTACAGAATGCCTCCGGATGTCCATCGGAAATTTCTACTGGTCTTCCAGGGAACGATCAAAGCGTAAACTCTTGGACACATTACTCCAATGGAGGAAGGTGCGCATGGTGACTGTTGTATTCAATCCCGATGCATTTTCTGTGTTTCATCAACACTCTGACATTCCACAGATTATCGAATGCCTCCATATTTTCTACGGAAACTACTACTGGTCTTCCAGTGAACGATCAAAGCGTAAACTCTTTGAGACATTACTCCCATGGAGGAAGGTGCGCATGGTGACTGTTGTATTCAATCCCGAGGCAATTTCTGTGTTTCATCAACACTCTGATAGTCAACAGATTACAGAATGATACCAGATGTGCATCGGAAACTACTACTGGTCTACCAGGGAACGATCAAAGCGTAGCATGTTTGAGAATTACTCCCATGGAGGAAAGTGCGCATGGTGACTGTTGTATTCAATCCCGATGCAATTTCTGTGTTTCCTCAACACTCTGATAGTCCACAGATTACAGAATGCCTCCAGATGTTCATCGGAAACTACTACTGGTCTTCCAGGCCACGATCAAAGCGTAGACTGTTTGAGAATTACTCCCATGCAGGAAAGTGCGCTGGTGACTGTTGTATTCAATCCCGATGCAATTTCTGTGTTTCATTAAAAGTCTGATAGCACACAGATTACATAATATCTATAGATGTGCATCGCAAACTATTACTGGTTTTCCAGGGAACGATCAAAGCGTAGACTCTTAGAGACATTACTCAAATGGAGGAAAGTGAGCATAGTGACTGTTGTATTCAATCCCGATGCTATTTCTGTGTTTCATCAACACTCTGATAGTTCACAGATTACAGAATGCCTCCAGATGTGCATCGGAAACTACTACTGGTCTTCCAGAGCACGATCAAAGCGTAGACTCTTTGAGAAATTACTCCCAATGCAGAAAAGTGCGCATGGTGACTGTTGTATTCAATCCCGATGCAATTTCTGTGTATTATCAACAGTCTGATAGTCCACAGATTACAGAATGCCTCCAGATGTGCATCGGAAACTACTACTGGTCTTCCAGTGAACGATCAATGCGTAGACTGTTTGAGACATTACTCCCATGGAGAAGAGTGCGCATGGTGGCTGTTGTATTCAATCCCGATGCAATTTCTGTGTTTCATCAACACTCAGTTGGTCCACAGATTTCAGAATGACTCCAGATGTGCATTGGAAACTACTTCTGGTCTTCCAGAGAACTATCAAAGCGTAGAGTGTTTGTGACACTACTCCCGTATAGGAATGTGCGCATGGTGACTGTTGTATTCAATCCCGCTGCAATTTCTGTGTTTCATCAACACTCTGATAGTCCAAAGATTACAGAAAGCCTCCAGATGTGCATCGGAAACTACTACTGCTCTTGCAGGGAACGATCAAAGCGTAGACTGTTAGAGACATTACTCCCATGGAGGAAAGTGCGCATGCTGACTGTTGTATTCAATCCCGATGCAATTTATGTGTTTCATAAACACTCTGATAGTCCACAGATTACAGAATGCCACCAGATGTGCATCGGAAACTACTACTGTTTTTCCAGGGTACGATCAAAGCGTAGACTGTTTGAGACATTGCTCTCGTGGAGGGAAGTGCGCATGGTGACTGTTGTATTCAATCCTGATACAATTTATGTGTTTCATCAACACTCTGATAGTCCACAGATTACAGAATGCCTCCAGATGTGCATCGGAAACTACTACTGGTCTTCCTGGGAATGATCAAAGCGTAGACTGTTTGAGAATTACTCCCATGGAGAAAAGTGCGCATGGTGACTGTTGTATTCAATCCCGATGCAATTTCTGTGTTTCATCAACACTCTGATAGTCCACAGATTACAGAATGCCACCAGATGTCCATAGGAAACTACTACTGGTCTTCCAGGGAACGATCAAAGCGTAGACTCTTTGAGACATTACTCCCACGGAGGAAGTGCGCATGGTGAGTGTTGTGTTCAATCCCGATGCAATTTCTGTGTTTCATCAACACTCTGATAGTCCTCAGATTACAGAATGCCACCAGATGTGCATCGGAAACTACTATTGGTCTTCCAGGGAACGATCAAAGCGCATACTGATTGAAAATTACTCCCATGGAGGGAAGTGAACTTGATGACTGTTGTATTCAATCCCGATTCAATTTCTGTATTTCATCAACACTCAGTTAGTCCACAGATTTCAGAATGACTCCAGATGTGCATCGGAAACTACTTCTGGTCTTCCAAGGAACGATCAAAGCGTAGACTGTTTGAGACACTACGCCCATGGAGGAAAGTGCGCATGGTGACTGTTGTATTCAATCCCGATGCAAATTTCTGTGTTTCATCAACACTCTGATAGTCACAGATTACAGAATGCCTCCAGATGTCCATCGGAAATTACTACTGGATCTTCCAGGGAACGATCAAAGCGTAAAATCTTGGACACATTACTCCCATGGAGGAAGGTGCGCATGGTGACTGTTGTATTCAATCCCGATGGAATTTCTGTGTTTCATCAACACTCTGACATTCCACAGATTATAGAATGCCTCCATATTTGCATCGGAAACTACTACTGGTCTTCCAGTGAACGATCAAAGCGTAAACTCTTTGAGACATTACTCCCATTTAGGAAGGTGCGCATGGTGACTGTTGTATTCAATCCCGATGCAATTTCTGTGTTTCATCAACACTCTGATTCTCCACAGTTTACAGAATGCCTCCAGATGTGAATCGGAAACTACTACTGGTCTTCCAATGAACGATCAAAGCGTATACTGTTTGAGAGATTACTCTAAAAGAGGAAAGTGCGCATGGTGACAGTTGTATTCAATCCTGATGCAATTTATGTGTCTCATCAACACTCAGTTAGTCCACAGATTTCAGAATGACTCCAGATGTGCATCGGAAATTACTACTGGTCTTCCAGGGAACGATCAAAGCGTAAACTCTTGGACACATTACTCCCATGGAGGAAGGTGCGCATGGTGACTGTTGTATTCAATCTCGATGGAATTTCTGTGTTTCATCAACACTCTGACACTCCACAGATTATAGAATGCCTCCAAATGTGCATCGGAAACTACTACTGGTCTTCCAGTGAACGACAAAGCGTAAACTCTTTGAGACATTACTCCCATGGAGGAAGTTGCGCATGGTGACTGTTGTATTCAATCCCGATGCAATTTCTGTGTTTCATCAACACTCTGATACTCCACAGATTACAGAATGCCTCCAGATGTGTATCGGAAACTACTACTGGTCTTCCAGGGAACGATCAAAGCGTAAACTCTTGGACACATTACTCCAATGGAGGAAGGGGCGCATGGTGACTGTTGTATTCAATCCCGATGGAATTTCTGTGTTTCATCAACACTCTGATAGTCCACAGATTACAGAATGCCTCCAAATGTACATCGGAAACTACTACTGGTCTTCCAGGGAACGATCAAAGCGTAGACTGTTAGAGACATTACCCCCATGGAGGAAAGTGCTCATGGTGACTGTTGTCTTCAATCCCGATGCAGTTTCTGTGTTTCATCCACACTCTGATACTCCACAGATTACAGAATGCCACCAGATGTGCATCGGAAACTACTACTGTTCTCCCAGGGTACGATCAAAGCGTAGACTGTTTGAGACATTGCTCCCGTGGAGGAAAGTGCGCGTTGTGACTGTTGTATTCAATCCGGATGCAATTTCTGTGTTTCATCAACACTCAGTTAGTCCACAGATTTCAGAACGCCACCAGATGTGCATCGGAAACTACTTCTGGTCTTCCAGAGAACTATCAAAGCGTAGAATGTTTGAGACACTACTCCCGTGGAGGTAAGTGCGCATGGTGACTGTTGTATTCAATCCCGATGCAATTTCTGTGTTTCATCAACACTCTGATAGTCCACAGATTACAGAATACCTCCAGATGTTCAGCGGAAACTACTACTGGTCTTCCAGGCCACGATCAAAGCGTAGACTGTTTGACAATTACTCCCATGCAGGAAAGTGCGCTTGGTGACTATTGTATTCAATCCTGATGCAATTTCTGTGTTTCATTAAAAGTCTGATAGCCCACAGATTACAGAATATCTCCAGATGTGCATCGCAAACTATTACTGGTTTTCCAGGGAACGATCAAAGCGTAGACTGTTTGAGACATTACTCCCATTTAGGAAAGTGCGCATGGTGACTGTTGTATTCAATCCCGATGCAATTTCTGTGCTTCATCAACACTCAGTTAGTCCACAGATATCAGAACGCCACCCGATGTGCATCGGAAACTACTTCTGGTCTTCCAGAGAACTATCAAAGCGTAGAATGTTTGAGACACTACTCCCGTGGAGGAAAGTGCGCATGGTGACTGTTGTATTCAATCCCGATACAATTTATGTGTTTCATCAACACTCTGATAGTCCACAGATTACAGAATGCCTCCTGATGTGCATCGGAAACTACTACTGGTCTTCCAGGGAATGATAAGCGTAGACTGTTTGAGAATTACTCCCATGGAGGAAAGTGCGCATGGTGACTGTTGTATTCAATCCCGATGCAATTTCTCTGTTTCAGCAACACTCTGATAGTCCACAGTTTAGACAAAGCATCCAGATGTGCATCGGAAACTACTACTGGTCTTGCAGGGAACGATCAAAGCGTAGACTCTTAGAGACATTACACCCACGGAGGAAAGTGCGCATGCTGACTGTTGTGATCAATCCCGATGCAATTTCTGTGTTTCATCAACACTCTGATAGTCCACAGATTACAGACTGCCACCAGATGCCCATCGGAAACTACTACTGGTCTTCCAGGGAACGATCAAAGCGTAGACTCTTTGTGACATTACTCCCGTGAGGGAAAGTGCGCATGGTGAGTGTTGTGTTCAATCCGGATGCAATTTCTGTGTTTCATTAACACTCCGATAGTCCTCAGATTACAGAATGCCACCAGATGTGCATCGGAAACTACTATTGGTCTTCCAGGGAACGATCAAAGCGTATACTGATTGAGAATTACTCCCATGGAGGGAAGTGAACATGGTGACTGTTGTATTCAATCCCGATTCAATTTCTGTGTTTCATCAACACTCAGATAGTCCACAGATTTCAGAATGACTCCAGATGTGCATCGGAAACTACTTCTGGTCTTCCAAGGAACGATAAAAGCGTAGACTGTTTGAGACACTACGCCCATGGAGGAAAGTGCGCATGGTGACTGTTGTATTCAATCCCGATGCAAATTTTTGTGTTTCATCAACACTCTGATAGTCACAGGTTACAGAATGCCTTCAGATGTCCATCGGAAATTACTACTGGTCTTCCAGGGAACGATCAAAGCGTAAACTCTTGGACACATTACTCCCATGGAGGAAGGTGCGCATGGTGACTGTTGTATTCAATCCCGATGGAATTTCTGTGTTTCATCAACACTCTGACATTCCACAGATTATAGAATGCTTCCATATTTGCATCGGAAACTACTACTGGTCTTCCAGTGAACGATCAAAGCATAAACTCTTTGAGACATTACTCCCATGGAGGAAGGTGCGCATGGTGACTGTTGTATTCAATCCCGATGCAATTTCTGTGTTTCATCAATACTCTGATAGTCCACAGATTACAGAATGCCTCCAGATGTGCATCGGAAACTACTACTGGTCTTCCAGGGTCCGATCAAAGCGTAGAATGTTTAAGAATTACTCCCATGGAGGAAAGTGCGCATGGTGACTGTTGTATACAATCCCGATGCAATTTCTGTGTTCCATCAACACTCTGAAAGTAAAAACATTACAGAATGCCTCCAGATGTGCATCTGAAACTACTACTGGTACTCCAGGGAACGATCAAAGCGTTAACTCTTGGAGACAATACTCCCATGGAGGAAAGTGCGCATGGTGAGTGTTGTATTCAATCCCGATGCAATTTCTGTGTTTCATCAACACTCTGATACTCCACAGATCACAGAATGCAACCAGATGTGCATCGGAAACTACTACTGTTCTTCCAGGGTACGATCAAAGCGAAGACTGTTTGAGACATTGCTCCCGTGGAGGAAAGTGCGCGTTGTGACTGTTGTCTTCAATCCCGAGGCAATTTCTGTGTTTCATCAACACTCTGATAGTCAACAGATTACAGAATGCCACCAGATGTGCATCGGAAACTACTACTGGTCTACCAGGGAACGATCAAAGCGTAGACTGTTTGAGACAATACTCGCATGGTGGAAAGTGCGCATGGTGACTGTTGTATTCAATCCCGTCACAATTTCTGTGTTTCATCAACATTCTGATAGTCCACAAATTACAGAATGCCACCAGATGTCCATCGGAAACTACTACTGGTCTTCCAGGGACGATCAAAGCGTAGACTACTTGAGATATTACTAACGTGGAGGAAAGTGCGCATGGTGACTGTTTTATTCAATCCCGATGCAATTTCTGTGTTTCAGCAACACTCTGATAGTCCACAGATTAGATAAAGCATCCAGATGTGCATCGGAAACTACTACTGGTCTTGCAGGGAATGATCAAAGCGTAGACTCTTAGAGACATTACTCCCACGGAGGAAAGTGCGCATGCTGACTGTTGTATTCAATCCCGATGCAATTTCTGTGTTTCATCAACACTCAGTTGGTCCACAGATTTCAGAATGACTCCAGATGTGCATTGGAAACTACTTCTGGTCTTCCAGAGAACTATCAAAGCGTAGAGTGTTTGAGACACTACTCCCGTATAGGAATGTGCGCATGGTGACTGTTGTATTCAATCCCGCTGCAATTTCTGTGTTTCATCAACACTCTGATAGTCCAAAGATTACAGAAAGCCTCCAGATGTGCATCGGAAACTACTACTGCTCTTGCAGGGAACGATCAAAGCGTAGACTGTTAGAGACATTACACCCATGGAGGAAAGTGCGCATGCTGACTGTTGTATTCAATCCCGATGCAATTTATGTGTTTCATAAACACTCTGATAGTCCACAGATTACAGAATGCCACCAGATGTGCATCGGAAACTACTACTGTTTTTCCAGGGTACGATCAAAGCGTAGACTGTTTGAGACATTGCTCTCGTGGAGGGAAGTGCGCATGGTGACTGTTGTATTCAATCCCGATACAATTTATGTGTTTCATCAACACTCTGATAGTCCACAGATTACAGAATGCCTCCAGATGTGCATCGGAAACTACTACTGGTCTTCCTGGGAATGATCAAAGCGTAGACTGTTTGAGAATTACTCCCATGGAGAAAAGTGCGCATGGTGACTGTTGTATTCAATCCCGATGCAATTTCTGTGTTTCAGCAACACTCTGATAGTCTACAGATTAGATAAAGCATCCAGATGTGCATCGGAAACTACTACTGGTCTTGCAGGGAACGATCAAAGCGTAGACTCTTAGAGACATTACTCCCACGGAGGAAAGTGCGCATGCTGACTGTTGTATTCAATCCCGATGCAATTTCTGTGTTTCATCAACACTCTGATAGTCCACAGATTACAGAATGCCACCAGATGTCCATAGGAAACTACTACTGGTCTTCCAGGGAACGATCAAAGCGTAGACTCTTTGAGACATTACTCCCACGGAGGAAGTGCGCATGGTGAGTGTTGTGTTCAATCCCGATGCAATTTCTGTGTTTCATCAACACTCTGATAGTCCTCAGATTACAGAATGCCACCAGATGTGCATCGGAAACTACTATTGGTCTTCCAGGGAACGATCAAAGCGCATACTGATTGAAAATTACTCCCATGGAGGGAAGTGAACTTGATGACTGTTGTATTCAATCCCGATTCAATTTCTGTATTTCATCAACACTCAGTTAGTCCACAGATTTCAGAATGACTCCAGATGTGCATCGGAAACTACTTCTGGTCTTCCAAGGAACGATCAAAGCGTAGACTGTTTGAGACACTACGCCCATGGAGGAAAGTGCGCATGGTGACTGTTGTATTCAATCCCGATGCAAATTTCTGTGTTTCATCAACACTCTGATAGTCACAGATTACAGAATGCCTCCAGATGTCCATCGGAAATTACTACTGGATCTTCCAGGGAACGATCAAAGCGTAAAATCTTGGACACATTACTCCCATGGAGGAAGGTGCGCATGGTGACTGTTGTATTCAATCCCGATGGAATTTCTGTGTTTCATCAACACTCTGACATTCCACAGATTATAGAATGCCTCCATATTTGCATCGGAAACTACTACTGGTCTTCCAGTGAACGATCAAAGCGTAAACTCTTTGAGACATTACTCCCATTTAGGAAGGTGCGCATGGTGACTGTTGTATTCAATCCCGATGCAATTTCTGTGTTTCATCAACACTCTGATTCTCCACAGTTTACAGAATGCCTCCAGATGTGAATCGGAAACTACTACTGGTCTTCCAATGAACGATCAAAGCGTAGACTGTTTGAGAGATTACTCTAAAAGAGGAAAGTGCGCATGGTGACAGTTGTATTCAATCCTGATGCAATTTATGTGTCTCATCAACACTCAGTTAGTCCACAGATTTCAGAATGACTCCAGATGTGCATCGGAAATTACTACTGGTCTTCCAGGGAACGATCAAAGCGTAAACTCTTGGACACATTACTCCCATGGAGGAAGGTGCGCATGGTGACTGTTGTATTCAATCTCGATGGAATTTCTGTGTTTCATCAACACTCTGACACTCCACAGATTATAGAATGCCTCCAAATGTGCATCGGAAACTACTACTGGTCTTCCAGTGAACGACAAAGCGTAAACTCTTTGAGACATTACTCCCATGGAGGAAGTTGCGCATGGTGACTGTTGTATTCAATCCCGATGCAATTTCTGTGTTTCATCAACACTCTGATATTCCACAGATTACAGAATGCCTCCAGATGTGTATCGGAAACTACTACTGGTCTTCCAGGGAACGATCAAAGCGTAAACTCTTGGACACATTACTCCAATGGAGGAAGGGGCGCATGGTGACTGTTGTATTCAATCCCGATGGAATTTCTGTGTTTCATCAACACTCTGATAGTCCACAGATTACAGAATGCCTCCAAATGTACATCGGAAACTACTACTGGTCTTCCAGGGAACGATCAAAGCGTAGACTGTTAGAGACATTACCCCCATGGAGGAAAGTGCTCATGGTGACTGTTGTCTTCAATCCCGATGCAGTTTCTGTGTTTCATCCACACTCTGATACTCCACAGATTACAGAATGCCACCAGATGTGCATCGGAAACTACTACTGTTCTCCCAGGGTACGATCAAAGCGTAGACTGTTTGAGACATTGCTCCCGTGGAGGAAAGTGCGCGTTGTGACTGTTGTATTCAATCCGGATGCAATTTCTGTGTTTCATCAACACTCAGTTAGTCCACAGATTTCAGAACGCCACCAGATGTGCATCGGAAACTACTTCTGGTCTTCCAGAGAACTATCAAAGCGTAGAATGTTTGAGACACTACTCCCGTGGAGGTAAGTGCGCATGGTGACTGTTGTATTCAATCCCGATGCAATTTCTGTGTTTCATCAACACTCTGATAGTCCACAGATTACAGAATACCTCCAGATGTTCAGCGGAAACTACTACTGGTCTTCCAGGCCACGATCAAAGCGTAGACTGTTTGACAATTACTCCCATGCAGGAAAGTGCGCTTGGTGACTATTGTATTCAATCCTGATGCAATTTCTGTGTTTCATTAAAAGTCTGATAGCCCACAGATTACAGAATATCTCCAGATGTGCATCGCAAACTATTACTGGTTTTCCAGGGAACGATCAAAGCGTAGACTGTTTGAGACATTACTCCCATTTAGGAAAGTGCGCATGGTGACTGTTGTATTCAATCCCGATGCAATTTCTGTGCTTCATCAACACTCAGTTAGTCCACAGATATCAGAACGCCACCCGATGTGCATCGGAAACTACTTCTGGTCTTCCAGAGAACTATCAAAGCGTAGAATGTTTGAGACACTACTCCCGTGGAGGAAAGTGCGCATGGTGACTGTTGTATTCAATCCCGATACAATTTATGTGTTTCATCAACACTCTGATAGTCCACAGATTACAGAATGCCTCCTGATGTGCATCGGAAACTACTACTGGTGTTCCAGGGAATGATAAGCGTAGACTGTTTGAGAATTACTCCCATGGAGGAAAGTGCGCATGGTGACTGTTGTATTCAATCCCGATGCAATTTCTCTGTTTCAGCAACACTCTGATAGTCCACAGATTAGACAAAGCATCCCGATGGGCATCGGAAACTACTACTGGTCTTGCAGGGAACGATCAAAGCGTAGACTCTTAGAGACATTACACCCACGGAGGAAAGTGCGCATGCTGACTGTTGTGATCAATCCCGATGCAATTTCTGTGTTTCATCAACACTCTGATAGTCCACAGATTACAGACTGCCACCAGATGCCCATCGGAAACTACTACTGGTCTTCCAGGGAACGATCAAAGCGTAGACTCTTTGTGACATTACTCCCGTGGAGGAAAGTGCGCATGGTGAGTGTTGTGTTCAATCCGGATGCAATTTCTGTGTTTCATTAACACTCCGATAGTCCTCAGATTACAGAATGCCACCAGATGTGCATCGGAAACTACTATTGGTCTTCCAGGGAACGATCAAAGCGTATACTGATTGAGAATTACTCCCATGGAGGGAAGTGAACATGGTGACTGTTGTATTCAATCCCGATTCAATTTCTGTGTTTCATCAACACTCAGATAGTCCACAGATTTCAGAATGACTCCAGATGTGCATCGGAAACTACTTCTGGTCTTCCAAGGAACGATAAAAGCGTAGACTGTTTGAGACACTACGCCCATGGAGGAAAGTGCGCATGGTGACTGTTGTATTCAATCCCGATGCAAATTTTTGTGTTTCATCAACACTCTGATAGTCACAGGTTACAGAATGCCTTCAGATGTCCATCGGAAATTACTACTGGTCTTCCAGGGAACGATCAAAGCGTAAACTCTTGGACACATTACTCCCATGGAGGAAGGTGCGCATGGTGACTGTTGTATTCAATCCCGATGGAATTTCTGTGTTTCATCAACACTCTGACATTCCACAGATTATAGAATGCTTCCATATTTGCATCGGAAACTACTACTGGTCTTCCAGTGAACGATCAAAACATAAACTCTTTGAGACATTACTCCCATGGAGGAAGGTGCGCATGGTGACTGTTGTATTCAATCCCGATGCAATTTCTGTGTTTCATCAATACTCTGATAGTCCACAGATTACAGAATGCCTCCAGATGTGCATCGGAAACTACTACTGGTCTTCCAGGGTCCGATCAAAGCGTAGAATGTTTAAGAATTACTCCCATGGAGGAAAGTGCGCATGGTGACTGTTGTATACAATCCCGATGCAATTTCTGTGTTCCATCAACACTCTGAAAGTAAAAACATTACAGAATGCCTCCAGATGTGCATCTGAAACTACTACTGGTACTCCAGGGAACGATCAAAGCGTTAACTCTTGGAGACAATACTCCCATGGAGGAAAGTGCGCATGGTGAGTGTTGTATTCAATCCCGATGCAATTTCTGTGTTTCATCAACACTCTGATACTCCACAGATCACAGAATGCAACCAGATGTGCATCGAAAACTACTACTGTTCTTCCAGGGTACGATCAAAGCGTAGACTGTTTGAGACATTGCTCCCGTGGAGGAAAGTGCGCGTTGTGACTGTTGTCTTCAATCCCGAGGCAATTTCTGTGTTTCATCAACACTCTGATAGTCAACAGATTACAGAATGCCACCAGATGTGCATCAGAAACTACTACTGGTCTACCAGGGAACGATCAAAGCGTAGACTGTTTGAGACAATACTCGCATGGTGGAAAGTGCGCATGGTGACTGTTGTATTCAATCCCGTCACAATTTCTGTGTTTCATCAACATTCTGATAGTCCACAAATTACAGAATGCCACCAGATGTCCATCGGAAACTACTACTGGTCTTCCAGGGACGATCAAAGCGTAGACTACTTGAGATATTACTAACGTGGAGGAAAGTGCGCATGGTGACTGTTTTATTCAATCCCGATGCAATTTCTGTGTTTCAGCAACACTCTGATAGTCCACAGATTAGATAAAGCATCCAGATGTGCATCGGAAACTACTACTGGTCTTGCAGGGAATGATCAAAGCGTAGACTCTTAGAGACATTACTCCCACGGAGGAAAGTGCGCATGCTGACTGTTGTATTCAATCCCGATGCAATTTCTGTGTTTCATCAACACTCTGATAGTCCACAGATTACAGAATGCCACCAGATGTCCATCGGAAACTACTACTGGTCTTCCAGGGAACGATCAAAGCGTAGACTCTTTGAGACATTACTCCCGTGGAGGAAAGTGCGCATGGTGAGTGTTCTGTTCAATCCCGATGCAATTTCTGTGTTTCATCAACACTCTGATAGTCCACAGATTAGACTGTTTGAGACACTACGCCCATGGAGGAATGTGCGCATGGTGACTGTTGTATTCAATCCCGATGCAAATTTCTGTGTTTCATCAACACTCTGATAGTCACAAATTACAGAATGCCTCCAGATGTCCATCGGAAATTACTACTGGTCTTCCAGGGAACGATCAAAGCGTAAACTCTTGGACACATTACTCCAATGGAGGAAGGTGCGCATGGTGACTGTTGTATTCAATCCCGATGCATTTTCTGTGTTTCATCAACACTCTGACATTCCACAGATTATAGAATGCCTCCATATTTGCTACGGAAACTACTACTGGTCTTCCAGTGAACGATCAAAGCGTAAACTCTTTGAGACATTACTCCCATGGAATAAGGTGCGCATGGTGACTGTTGTATTCAATCCCGAGGCAATTTCTGTGTTTCATCAACACTCTGATAGTCAACAGATTACAGAATGATACCAGATGTGCATCGGAAACTACTACTGGTCTACCAGGGAACGATCAAAGCGTAGCATGTTTGAGAATTACTCCCATGGAGGAAAGTGCGCATGGTGACTGTTGTATTCAATCCCGATGCAATTTCTGTGTTTCCTCAACACTCTGATAGTCCACAGATTACAGAATGCCTCCAGATGTTCATCAGAAACTACTACTGGTCTTCCAGGCCACGATCAAAGCGTAGACTGTTTGAGAATTACTCCCATGCAAGAAAGTGCGCTGGTGACTGTTGTATTCAATCCCGATGCAATTTCTGTGTTTCATTAAAAGTCTGATAGCACACAGATTACATAATATCTATAGATGTGCATCGCAAACTATTACTGGTTTTCCAGGGAACGATCAAAACGTAGACTCTTAGAGACATTACTCAAATGGAGGAAAGTGAGCATAGTGACTGTTGTATTCAATCCCGATGCTATTTCTGTGTTTCATCAACACTCTGATAGTTCACAGATTACAGAATGCCTCCAGATGTACATCGGAAACTACTACTGGTCTTCCAGAGCACGATCAAAGCGTAGACTCTTTGAGAAATTACTCCCAATGCAGAAAAGTGCTCATGGTGACTGTTGTATTCAATCCCGATGCAATTTCTGTGTATTATCAACAGTCTGATAGTCCACAGATTACAGAATATCTCCAGATGTGCATCGGAAACTACTACTGGTCTTCCAGTGAACGATCAATGCGTAGACTGTTTGAGACAATACTCGCATGGTGGAAAGTGCGCATGGTGACTGTTGTATTCAATCCCGACACAATTTCTGTGTTTCATCAACATTCTGATAGTCCACAAATTACAGAATGCCACCAGATGTCCATCGGAAACTACTACTGGTCTTCCAGGGACGATCAAAGCGTAGACTGCTTGAGATATTACTAACGTGGAGGAAAGTGCGCATGGTGACTGTTTTATTCAATCCCGATGCAATTTCTGTGTTTCAGCAACACTCTGATAGTCCACAGATTAGATAAAGCATCCAGATGTGCATCGGAAACTACTACTGGTCTTGCAGGGAATGATCAAAGCGTAGACTCTTAGAGACATTACTCCCACGGAGGAAAGTGCGCATGCTGACTGTTGTATTCAATCCCGATGCAATTTCTGTGTTTCATCAACACTCTGATAGTCCACAGATTACAGAATGCCACCAGATGTCCATCGGAAACTACTACTGGTCTTCCAGGGAACGATCAAAGCGTAGACTCTTTGAGACATTACTCCCGTGGAGGAAAGTGCGCATGGTGAGTGTTCTGTTCAATCCCGATGCAATTTCTGTGTTTCATCAACACTCTGATAGTCCACAGATTAGACTGTTTGAGACACTACGCCCATGGAGGAAGGTGCGCATGGTGACTGTTGTATTCAATCCCGATGCATTTTCTGTGTTTCATCAACACTCTGACATTCCACAGATTATAGAATGCCTCCATATTTGCTACGGAAACTACTACTGGTCTTCCAGTGAACGATCAAAGCGTAAACTCTTTGAGACATTACTCCCATGGAGGAAGGTGCGCATGGTGACTGTTGTATTCAATCCCGAGGCAATTTCTGTGTTTCATCAACACTCTGATAGTCAACAGATTACAGAATGATACCAGATGTGCATTGGAAACTACTACTGGTCTACCAGGGAACGATCAAAGCGTAGCATGTTTGAGAATTACTCCCATGGAGGAAAGTGCGCATGGTGAGTGTTGTATTCAATCCCGATGCAATTTCTGTGTTTCCTCAACACTCTGATAGTCCACAGATTACAGAATGCCTCCAGATGTTCATCGGAAACTACTACTGGTCTTCCAGGCCACGATCAAAGCGTAGACTGTTTGAGAATTACTCCCAATGCAGGAAAGTGCGCTGGTGACTGTTGTATTCAATCCCGATGCAATTTCTGTGTTTCATTAAAAGTCTGATAGCACACAGATTACAGAATATCTCCAGATGTGCATCGGAAACTACTACTGGTCTTCCAGTGAACGATCAATGCGTAGACTGTTTGAGACATTACTCCCATGGAGGAAAGTGCGCATGGTGACTGTTGTATTCAATCCCGATGCAATATCTGTGTTTCATCAACACTCTGAGAGCCCACAGATTACAGAATGCCACCAGATGTCCATCGGAAACTACTACTGGTCTTCCAGGGAACGATCAAAGCGTAGACTCTTTGAGAAATTACTCCCAATGCAGAAAAGTGCGCATGGTGACTGTTGTATTCAATCCCGATGCAATTTCTGTGTATTATCAACAGTCTGATAGTCCACAGATTACAGAATATCTCCAGATGTGCATCGGAAACTACTACTGGTCTTCCAGGGAACGATCAATGCGTAGACTGTTTGAGACATTACTCCCATGGAGGAAAGTGCGCATGATGACTGTTGTATTCAATCCCGATGCAATTTCTCTGTTTCATCAACACTCTGATTGTCCACAGATTACAGAATCCCTCCAGATGTACATCGGAAACTACTACTGGTCTTCCAGGGAATGATCAAAGCGTAGACTGTTTGAGAATTACTCCCATGGAGGAAAGTGCGCATTATGACTGTTGTATTCAATCCCGAAGAAATTTCTGTGTTTCATCAACACTCTGATAGTCCACAGATTACACAATGGCTCCAGATGTGCATCGGAAACTACTACTGGTCTTCCAGGGAACGATCAAAACGTTGACAGTTTGAGACATTACTCGCATGGTGGAAAGTGCACATGGTGACTGTTGTATTCAATCCCGACACAATTTCTGTGTGTCATCATCATTCTGATAGTCCACAGATTACAGAATGCCACCAGATGTGCATCGTGAACTACTACTGGTCTACCAGGGAACGATCAAAGCGTAGCATGTTTGAGAATTACTCCCATGGAGGAAAGTGCGCATGGTGACTGTTGTATTCAATCCCGATGCCATTTCTGTGTTTCATCAACACTCTGATAGTCCACAGATTACAGAAAGCCTCCAGATGTGCATCGTGAACTACTACTGGTCTACCAGGGAACGATCAAAGCGTAGACTGTTTGAGAATTACTCCCATGGAGGAAAGTGCGCTTGGTGACTTTTGTATTCAATCCCTATGCAATTTCTGTGTTCCATTAAAAGTATGGTAGCCCACAGATTACAGAATATCTCCAGATGTGCATCGCAAACTATTACTGGTTTTCCAGGGAACGATCAAAGTGTCGACTGTAAGAGACATTACTCCCGTGGAGGAAAGTGCGCATGGTGACTGTTGTATTCAATCCCGATACCATTTCTGTGTTTCATCAACACTCTGATAGTCCACAGATTACAGAAAGCCTCCAGATGTGCATCGGAAACTACTACTGGTCTTCCATGGAACGATCAAAGAGTAGAATGTTTGAGAATTACTCCCATGGAGGAAAGTGCGCATGGTGTCAGTTGTATTCAATCCCGATGCAATTTCTGTGTTTCATCAACACTCTGATAGTAAACACATTACTGAATGCCTCCAGATGTGCATCAGAAACTACTACTGGTATTCCAGGGAACGATCAAAGCGTAAACTCTTTGAGACAATACTCCCATGGAGGAAAGTGCGCATGGTGCCGTATTCAATCCCGATGCAATTTCTGTGTTTCATCAACACTCTGATACTCCACAGATTACAGAATGCCTCAAGATGTTCATCGGAAACTACTACTGGTCTTCCAGGCCACGATCAAAGCGTAGACTGTTTGAGAATTACTCCCATGCAGGAAAGTGCGCTTGGTGACTGTTGTATTCAATCCCGATGCAAATTCTGTGTTTCATTAAAAGTCTGATAGCCCACAGATTACAGAATATCTCCAGATGTGCATCGCAAACTATTACTGGTTTTCCAGGGAACGATCAAAGCGTAGACTGTTTGAGACATTACTCCCGTGGAAGAAAGTGCGCATGATGACTGTTGTATTCAATCCCGATGCAATTTCTCTGTTTCATCAACACTCTGATTGTCCCATGGAGGAATGTGCGCATGGTGACTGTTGTATTCAATCCCGATGCAAATTTCTGTGTTTCATCAACACTCTGATAGTCACAGATTACAGAATGCCTCCAGATGTCCATCGGAAATTACTACTGGTCTTCCAGGGAACGGTCAAAGCGTAAACTCTTGGACACATTACTCCCATGGAGGAAGGTGCGCATGGTGACTGTTGTATTCAATCCCGATGGAATTTCTGTGTTTCATCAACACTCTGACATTCCACAGATTATAGAATGCCTCCATATTTGCTACGGAAACTACTACTGGTCTTCCAGTGAACGATCAAAACGTAAACTCTTAGAGACATTACTCCCATGGAGGAAGGTGCGCATGGTGACTGTTGTATTCAATCCCGAGGCAATTTCTGTGTTTCATCAACACTCTGATAGTCAACAGATTACAGAATGATACCAGATGTGCATCGGAAACTACTACTGGTCTACCAGGGAACGATCAAAGCGTAGCATGTTTGAGAATTACTCCCATGGAGGAAAGTGCGCATGGTGACTGTTGTATTCAATCCCGATGCAATTTCTGTGTTTCCTCAACACTCTGATAGTCCACAGATTACAGAATGCCTCCAGATGTTCATCGGAAACTACTACTGGTCTTCCAGGCCACGATCAAAGCGTAGACTGTTTGAGAATTACTCCCATGCAGGAAAGTGCGCTGGTGACTGTTGTATTGAATCCCGATGCAATTTCTGTGTTTCATTAAAAGTCTGATAGCACACAGATTACAGAATATCTATAGATGTGCATCGCAAACTATTACTGGTTTTCCAGGGAACGATCAAAGCGTAGACTGTTAGAGACATTACTCAAATGGAGGAAAGTGAGCATAGTGACTGTTGTATTCAATCCCGATGCTATTTCTGTGTTTCATCAACACTCTGATAGTTCACAGATTACAGAATGCCTCCAGATGTGCATCGGAAACTACTACTGGTCTTCCAGAGCACGATCAAAGCGTAGACTCTTTGAGAAATTACTCCCAATGCAGAAAAGTGCGCATGGTGACTGTTGTATTCAATCCCGATGCAATTTCTGTGTATTATCAACAGTCTGATAGCCCACAGATTACAGAATATCTCCAGATGTGCATCGGAAACTACTACTGGTCTTCCAGTGAACGATCAATGCGTAGACTGTTTGAGACATTACTCCCATGGAGGAAAGTGCGCATGGTGACTGTTGTATTCAATCCCGATGCAATATCTGTGTTTCATCAACACTCTGAGAGCCCACAGATTACAGAATGCCACCAGATGTCCATCGGAAACTACTACTGGTCTTCCAGGGAACGATCAAAGCGTAGACTCTTTGAGAAATTACTCCCAATGCAGAAATGTGCGCATGGTGACTGTTGTATTCAATCCCGATGCAATTTCTGTGTATTATCAACAGTCTGATAGTCCACAGATTACAGAATATCTCCAGATGTGCATCGGAAACTACTACTGGTCTTCCAGGGAACGATCAATGCGTAGACTGTTTGAGACATTACTCCCATGGAGGAAAGTGCGCATGATGACTGTTGTATTCAATCCCGATGCAATTTCTCTGTTTCATCAACACTCTGATTGTCCACAGATTACAGAATCCCTCCAGATGTACATCGGAAACTACTACTGGTCTTCCAGGGAATGATCAAAGCGTAGACTGTTTGAGAATTACTCCCATGGAGGAAAGTGCGCATTATGACTGTTGTATTCAATCCCGAAGAAATTTCTGTGTTTCATCAACACTCTGATAGTCCACAGATTACACAATGGCTCCAGATGTGCATCGGAAACTACTACTGGTCTTCCAGGGAACGATCAAAACGTTGACAGTTTGAGACATTACTCGCATGGTGGAAAGTGCACATGGTGACTGTTGTATTCAATCCCGACACAATTTCTGTGTGTCATCATCATTCTGATAGTCCACAGATTACAGAATGCCACCAGATGTGCATCGTGAACTACTACTGGTCTACCAGGGAACGATCAAAGCGTAGCATGTTTGAGAATTACTCCCATGGAGGAAAGTGCGCATGGTGACTGTTGTATTCAATCCCGATGCCATTTCTGTGTTTCATCAACACTCTGATAGTCCACAGATTACAGAAAGCCTCCGGATTTGCATCGGAAACTACTACTGGTCTTCCAGGCAACGATCAAAGCGTAGACTGTTTGAGAATTACTCCCATGGAGGAAAGTGCGCTTGGTGACTTTTGTATTCAATCCCTATGCAATTTCTGTGTTCCATTAAAAGTATGGTAGCCCACAGATTACAGAATATCTCCAGATGTGCATCGCAAACTATTACTGGTTTTCCAGGGAACGATCAAAGCGTCGACTGTAAGAGACATTACTCCCGTGGAGGAAAGTGCGCATGGTGACTGTTGTATTCAATCCCGATACCATTTCTGTGTTTCATCAACACTCTGATAGTCCACAGATTACAGAAAGCCTCCAGATGTGCATCGGAAACTACTACTGGTCTTCCATGGAACGATCAAAGAGTAGAATGTTTGAGAATTACTCCCATGGAGGAAAGTGCGCATGGTGTCAGTTGTATTCAATCCCGATGCAATTTCTGTGTTTCATCAACACTCTGATAGTAAACACATTACTGAATGCCTCCAGATGTGCATCAGAAACTACTACTGGTATTCCAGGGAACGATCAAAGCGTAAACTCTTTGAGACAATACTCCCATGGAGGAAAGTGCGCATGGTGCCGTATTCAATCCCGATGCAATTTCTGTGTTTCATCAACACTCTGATACTCCACAGATTACAGAATGCCTCAAGATGTTCATCGGAAACTACTACTGGTCTTCCAGGCCACGATCAAAGCGTAGACTGTTTGAGAATTACTCCCATGCAGGAAAGTGCGCTTGGTGACTGTTGTATTCAATCCCGATGCAAATTCTGTGTTTCATTAAAAGTCTGATAGCCCACAGATTACAGAATATCTCCAGATGTGCATCGCAAACTATTACTGGTTTTCCAGGGAACGATCAAAGCGTAGACTGTTTGAGACATTACTCCCGTGGAAGAAAGTGCGCATGATGACTGTTGTATTCAATCCCGATGCAATTTCTCTGTTTCATCAACACTCTGATTGTCCCATGGAGGAATGTGCGCATGGTGACTGTTGTATTCAATCCCGATGCAAATTTCTGTGTTTCATCAACACTCTGATAGTCACAGATTACAGAATGCCTCCAGATGTCCATCGGAAATTACTACTGGTCTTCCAGTGAACGATCAAAACGTAAACTCTTAGAGACATTACTCCCATGGAGGAAGGTGCGCATGGTGACTGTTGTATTCAATCCCGAGGCAATTTCTGTGTTTCATCAACACTCTGATAGTCAACAGATTACAGAATGATACCAGATGTGCATCGGAAACTACTACTGGTCTACCAGGGAACGATCAAAGCGTAGCATGTTTGAGAATTACTCCCATGGAGGAAAGTGCGCATGGTGACTGTTGTATTCAATCCCGATGCAATTTCTGTGTTTCCTCAACACTCTGATAGTCCACAGATTACAGAATGCCTCCAGATGTTCATCGGAAACTACTACTGGTCTTCCAGGCCACGATCAAAGCGTAGACTGTTTGAGAATTACTCCCATGCAGGAAAGTGCGCTGGTGACTGTTGTATTGAATCCCGATGCAATTTCTGTGTTTCATTAAAAGTCTGATAGCCCACAGATTACAGAATATCTCCAGATGTGCATCGCAAACTATTACTGGTTTTCCAGGGAACGATCAAAGCGTAGACTGTTAGAGACATTACTCAAATGGAGGAAAGTGAGCATAGTGACTGTTGTATTCAATCCCGATGCAATTTCTGTGTTTCATCAACACTCTGATAGTTCACAGATTACAGAATGCCTCCAGATGTGCATCGGAAACTACTACTGGTCTTCCAGAGCACGATCAAAGCGTAGACTCTTTGAGAAATTACTCCCAATGCAGAAAAGTGCGCATGGTGACTGTTGTATTCAATCCCGATGCAATTTCTGTGTATTATCAACAGTCTGATAGTCCACAGATTACAGAATATCTCCAGATGTGCATCGGAAACTACTACTGGTCTTCCAGGGAACGATCAATGCGTAGACTGTTTGAGACATTACTCCCATGGAGGAAAGTGCGCATGGTGACTGTTGTATTCAATCCCGATGCAATTTCTGTGTTTCATCAACACTCTGAGAGCCCACAGATTACAGAATGCCACCAGATGTCCATCGGAAACTACTACTGGTCTTCCAGGGAACGATCAAAGCGTATACTCTTTGAGACATTACTCCCACGCAGGAAAGTACGCATGGTGACTGTTGTGTTCAATCCCGATGCAATTTCTGTGTTTCATCAACACTCTGATAGTCCTCAGATTACAGAATGCCACCAGATGTGCATCGGAAACTACCACTGGTCTTCCAGGGAACGATCAAAGCGTATACTGATTGAGAATTACTCCCATGGAGGGAAGTGAACATGGTGACTGTTGTATTCAATCCCGATTCAATTTCTGTATTTCATCAACACTCTGATAGTCCACAGATTACAGAATGCCTCCAGATGTTCATCGGAAACTAATACTGGTCTTCCAGGGAACGATCAAAGCGTAGACTGTTTGAGAGATTACTCTAAAAGAGGAAAGTGCGCATGGTGACAGTTGTATTCAATCCTGATGCAATTTCTGTGTTTCATCAACACTCTGATAGTCCACAGATTACAGAATTCCTCCAGATTTGCATCGAAATCTACTACTGGTCTTCCAGAAATTGATCAAAGCGTAGACTGTTAGAGATATTACTACAATGGAGGAAAGTGCGCATGGTGTATGTTGTATTCAATCCTGATGCAATTTCTGTGTTTCATCACCTCTTATAGTCCACAGATTGCAGAATGCCTCCAGATGTTCATCGGAAGCTACTTTTGGTCTTCCAGGGAACGATCAAAGCGTAGACTGTTTTAGACATTACTTTCATGGAGGAAAGTGCGCATGGTGACTGTTGTATTCAATCCCGATGCAATTTCTGTGTTTCATTAATACTCTGATAGTCCACAGGTTACAGAAAGCCACCAGATGTGCATCGGAAACTACTACTGGTCTTCCAGGGAATGATCAAAGCGTAGACTGATTGAGACATTACTCCTGTGGAGGAAAGTGCGCATGGTGACTGTTATATTCTATCAAGATGCATTTTCTGTGTTCCATCAACACTCTGATAGTCCACAGATTACAGAATCCCTCCAGATGTGCATCGGACACTACTACTGGTCTTCCAGGGAACGATCAAAGCGTAAACTCTTTGAGTCATTACTCCCATGGAGGAAAGTGCCCATGGTGACTGTTGTATTCAATACCGATGCATTTTCTGTGTTTCATCGACACTCTGATAGTCCACAGATGACAGAATGCCTCCAGATGTGCATCGGAAACTACTACTGGTCTTCGAGGGAATGATCAAAGCGTAGACTGTTAGTGATATTACTAACATGGAGGAATGTGCGCATGGTGACTGTTGTATTCAATCCCGATGCAATTTCTGTATTTCATCAACACTCTGATAGTCCACAAATTACAGAATGCCACCAGTTGTGCATCGGAAACTACTACTGGTCTTCCAGAGAACGATCAAAGCGTGGACTGTTTGAGACATTACTCCCGTGGAGGAAAGTGCGCATGGTGACTGTTGTATTCAATCCCGATGCAATTTCTGTGTTTCATCAACACTGTGATGGTCAACAGATTACAGAATATCTCCAGATGTGCATCGGAAACTACTACTGGTCTTCCAGTGAACGATCAATGCGTAGACTGTTTGAGACATTACTCCCATGGAGGAAAGTGCGCATGGTGACTGTTGTATTCAATCCCGATGCAATATCTGTGTTTCATCAACACTCTGAGAGCCCACAGATTACAGAATGCCACCAGATGTCCATCGGAAACTACTACTGGTCTTCCAGGGAACGATCAAAGCGTAGACTCTTTGAGAAATTACTCCCAATGCAGAAAAGTGCGCATGGTGACTGTTGTATTCAATCCCGATGCAATTTCTGTGTATTATCAACAGTCTGATAGTCCACAGATTACAGAATATCTCCAGATGTGCATCGGAAACTACTACTGGTCTTCCAGGGAACGATCAATGCGTAGACTGTTTGAGACATTACTCCCATGGAGGAAAGTGCGCATGATGACTGTTGTATTCAATCCCGATGCAATTTCTCTGTTTCATCAACACTCTGATTGTCCACAGATTACAGAATCCCTCCAGATGTACATCGGAAACTACTACTGGTCTTCCAGGGAATGATCAAAGCGTAGACTGTTTGAGAATTACTCCCATGGAGGAAAGTGCGCATTATGACTGTTGTATTCAATCCCGAAGAAATTTCTGTGTTTCATCAACACTCTGATAGTCCACAGATTACACAATGGCTCCAGATGTGCATCGGAAACTGCTACTGGTCTTCCAGGGAACGATCAAAACGTTGACAGTTTGAGACATTACTCCCATGGAGGAAAGTGCGCATGGTGACTGTTGTATTCAATCCCGATGCAATATCTGTGTTTCATCAACACTCTGAGAGCCCACAGATTACAGAATGCCACCAGTTGTGCATCGGAAACTACTACTGGTCTTCCAGAGAACGATCAAAGCGTGGACTGTTTGAGACATTACTCCCGTGGAGGAAAGTGCGCATGGTGACTGTTGTATTCAATCCCGATGCAATTTCTATGTTTCATCAACACTGTGATGGTCAACAGATTACAGAATATCTCCAGATGTGCATCGGAAACTACTACTGGTCTTCCAGTGAACGATCAATGCGTAGACTGTTTGAGACATTACTCCCATGGAGGAAAGTGCGCATGGTGACTGTTGTATTCAATCCCGATGCAATATCTGTGTTTCATCAACACTCTGAGAGCCCACAGATTACAGAATGCCACCAGATGTCCATCGGAAACTACTACTGGTCTTCCAGGGAACGATCAAAGCGTAGACTCTTTGAGAAATTACTCCCAATGCAGAAAAGTGCGCATGGTGACTGTTGTATTCAATCCCGATGCAATTTCTGTGTATTATCAACAGTCTGATAGTCCACAGATTACAGAATATCTCCAGATGTGCATCGGAAACTACTACTGGTCTTCCAGGGAACGATCAATGCGTAGCATGTTTGAGAATTACTCCCATGGAGGAAAGTGCGCATGGTGACTGTTGTATTCAATCCCGATGCCATTTCTGTGTTTCATCAACACTCTGATAGTCCACAGATTACAGAAAGCCTCCGGATTTGCATCGGAAACTACTACTGGTCTTCCAGGCCACGATCAAAGCGTAGACTGTTTGAGAATTACTCCCATGGAGGAAAGTGCGCTTGGTGACTTTTGTATTCAATCCCTATGCAATTTCTGTGTTCCATTAAAAGTATGGTAGCCCACAGATTACAGAATATCTCCAGATGTGCATCGCAAACTATTACTGGTTTTCCAGGGAACGATCAAAGCGTCGACTGTAAGAGACATTACTCCCGTGGAGGAAAGTGCGCATGGTGACTGTTGTATTCAATCCCGATACCATTTCTGTGTTTCATCAACACTCTGATAGTCCACAGATTACAGAAAGCCTCCAGATGTGCATCGGAAACTACTACTGGTCTTCCATGGAACGATCAAAGAGTAGAATGTTTGAGAATTACTCCCATGGAGGAAAGTGCGCATGGTGTCAGTTGTATTCAATCCCGATGCAATTTCTGTGTTTCATCAACACTCTGATAGTAAACACATTACTGAATGCCTCCAGATGTGCATCAGAAACTACTACTGGTATTCCAGGGAACGATCAAAGCGTAAACTCTTTGAGACAATACTCCCATGGAGGAAAGTGCGCATGGTGCCGTATTCAATCCCGATGCAATTTCTGTGTTTCATCAACACTCTGATACTCCACAGATTACAGAATGCCTCAAGATGTTCATCGGAAACTACTACTGGTCTTCCAGGCCACGATCAAAGCGTAGACTGTTTGAGAATTACTCCCATGCAGGAAAGTGCGCTTGGTGACTGTTGTATTCAATCCCGATGCAAATTCTGTGTTTCATTAAAAGTCTGATAGCCCACAGATTACAGAATAGCTCCAGATGTGCATCGCAAACTATTACTGGTTTTCCAGGGAACGATCAAAGCGTAGACTGTTTGAGACATTACTCCCGTGGAAGAAAGTGCGCATGATGACTGTTGTATTCAATCCCGATGCAATTTCTCTGTTTCATCAACACTCTGATTGTCCCATGGAGGAATGTGCGCATGGTGACTGTTGTATTCAATCCCGATGCAAATTTCTGTGTTTCATCAACACTCTGATAGTCACAGATTACAGAATGCCTCCAGATGTCCATCGGAAATTACCACTGGTCTTCCAGGGAACGGTCAAAGTGTAAACTCTTGGACACATTACTCCCATGGAGGAAGGTGCGCATGGTGACTGTTGTATTCAATCCCGAGGCAATTTCTGTGTTTCATCAACACTCTGATAGTCAACAGATTACAGAATGATACCAGATGTGCATCGGAAACTACTACTGGTCTACCAGGGAACGATCAAAGCGTAGCATGTTTGAGAATTACTCCCATGGAGGAAAGTGCGCATGGTGACTGTTGTATTCAATCCCGATGCAATTTCTGTGTTTCCTCAACACTCTGATAGTCCACAGATTACAGAATGCCTCCAGATGTTCATCGGAAACTACTACTGGTCTTCCAGGCCACGATCAAAACGTAGACTGTTTGAGAATTACTCCCATGCAGGAAAGTGCGCTGGTGACTGTTGTATTGAATCCCGATGCAATTTCTGTGTTTCATTAAAAGTCTGATAGCCCACAGATTACAGAATATCTCCAGATGTGCATCGCAAACTATTACTGGTTTTCCAGGGAACGATCAAAGCGTAGACTGTTAGAGACATTACTCAAATGGAGGAAAGTGAGCATAGTGACTCTTGTATTCAATCCCGATGCAATTTCTGTGTTTCATCAACACTCTGATAGTTCACAGATTACAGAATGCCTCCAGATGTGCATCGGAAACTACTACTGGTCTTCCAGAGCACGATCAAAGCGTAGACTCTTTGAGAAATTACTCCCAATGCAGAAAAGTGCGCATGGTGACTGTTGTATTCAATCCCGATGCAATTTCTGTGTATTATCAACAGTCTGATAGTCCACAGATTACAGAATGCCTCCAGATGTTCATCGGAAACTAATACTGGTCTTCCAGGGAACGATCAAAGCGTAGACTGTTTGAGAGATTACTCTAAAAGAGGAAAGTGCGCATGGTGACAGTTGTATTCAATCCTGATGCAATTTCTGTGTTTCATCAACACTCTGATAGTCCACAGATTACAGAATTCCTCCAGATTTGCATCGAAATCTACTACTGGTCTTCCAGAAATTGATCAAAGCGTAGACTGTTAGAGATATTACTCCAATGGAGGAAAGTGCGCATGGTGTATGTTGTATTCAATCCTGATGCAATTTCTGTGTTTCATCACCTCTTATAGTCCACAGATTGCAGAATGCCTCCAGATGTTCATCGGAAGCTACTTTTGGTCTCCCAGGGAACGATCAAAGCGTAGACTGTTTTAGACATTACTTTCATGGAGGAAAGTGCGCATGGTGACTGTTGTATTCAATCCCGATGCAATTTCTGTGTTTCATTAATACTCTGATAGTCCACAGGTTACAGAAAGCCACCAGATGTGCATCGGAAACTACTACTGGTCTTCCAGGGAATGATCAAAGCGTAGACTGATTGAGACATTACTCCTGTGGAGGAAAGTGCGCATGGTGACTGTTATATTCTATCAAGATGCATTTTCTGTGTTCCATCAACACTCTGATAGTCCACAGATTACAGAATCCCTCCAGATGTGCATCGGACACTACTACTGGTCTTCCAGGGAACGATCAAAGCGTAAACTCTTTGAGTCATTACTCCCATGGAGGAAAGTGCCCATGGTGACTGTTGTATTCAATACCGATGCATTTTCTGTGTTTCATCGACACTCTGATAGTCCACAGATGACAGAATGCCTCCAGATGTGCATCGGAAACTACTACTGGTCTTCGAGGGAATGATCAAAGCGTAGACTGTTAGTGATATTACTAACATGGAGGAATGTGCGCATGGTGACTGTTGTATTCAATCCCGATGCAATTTCTGTATTTCATCAACACTCTGATAGTCCACAAATTACAGAATGCCACCAGTTGTGCATCGGAAACTACTACTGGTCTTCCAGAGAACGATCAAAGCGTGGACTGTTTGAGACATTACTCCCGTGGAGGAAAGTGCGCATGGTGACTGTTGTATTCAATCCCGATGCAATTTCTGTGTTTCATCAACACTGTGATGGTCAACAGATTACAGAATGCCACCATATGTGCATCGAAAACTACTACTAGTCTTCCATCGAACGATCAAAGCGTAGACTGTTTCAGACATTACTCCGATGAAGGACAGTGTGGATGGTGACTGTTGTATTCAATCCCGATGCAATTTCTGTGTTTCATCAACACTCTGATAGTCCACTGATTACAGAATGCCTCCAGATGTGCATCGGAAACTACTACTGGTCTTCCAGGGAACGATCAAAGCGTAAACTCTTTTGACATTACTCCCATTGGAGGAAAATGTTCATGGTGGCTGTTGTACTCTATCTCGATGCAATTTCTGTGTTTCATTAACACTCTGATAGTCCACAGATTACAGAAAGCCTCCAGATGTGCATCGGACACTACTACTGGTCTTCCAGCTAACGATCAAAGCGTAAACTCTTTGAGACATTACTCCCATGGAGGAAAGTGCGCATGGTGACTGTGTTATTCAACCCGATTCAATTTCTGTGTTTCATCAACACTTTGAAGGTACACAGATTACAGAATGCATCCAGATGTGCATCGGAAACTACTACTGGTCTTCCTGGGAACGATCAAAGCGTACACTGTTTGAGACATTACTCCCATGGAAGAAAGTGCGCATGGCGACTGTTGTATTCAATCTCGATGCATTTTCTGTGTTTCATCAACACTCTGATAGTCCACAGATTACAGAATGCCACCAGACGTGCATCGGAAACTACTACTGGTCTTCCAGGGAACGATCAAAGCGTAGACTGTTTGAGACATTACTCCCGTGGAGGAAAGTGCGCAGGGTGACTGTTGTATTCAATCCCGTTGCAATATCTGTGTTTCATCAACACTCTGATGGTCAACAGATTACAGAATGCCACCATATGTGCATCGGAAACTACTACTGGTCTTCCAGGGAACGATCAAAGCGTAGACTGTTTCAGACATTACTCCCATGAAGGAAAGTGTTGATGGTGACTGTTTTATTCAATCCCGATGCAATTTCTGTGTTTCATCAACACTCTGATAGTCCACAGATTACAGAATGCCTCCAGATGTGCATCGGAAACTACTACTGGTCCTCCAGGGAACGATCAAAGCGTAAACTCTTTTGACATTACTCCCATTGGAGGAAAATGCGCATTGTGACTGTAGTATTCAATCCCGATGCAATTTCTGTGTTTCATCAACACTCTGATAGTCCACAGATAACAGAAAGCCTCCAGATGTGCATCGGACACTACTACTGGTCTTCCAGGGAACGATCAAAGCGTACACTCTTTGAGACATTACTCCCCTGGAGGAAAGTGCGCATGGTGACTGTTGTATTCAATCCCGATTCAATTTCTGTGTTTCATCAACACTTTGAAGGTCCACAGATTACAGAATGCCTCCAGATGTGCATCGGAAACTACTACTGGTCTTCCTGGGAACGATCAAAGCGTACACTGTTTGAGACATTACTCCCATGGAGGAAAGTGCGCACGGTGACTGTTGTATTCAATACCGATGCATTTTCTGTGTTTCATCAACACGCTGACAGTCCACAGATTACAGAATGCCACCAGACGTGCATCGGACACTACTACTGGTCTTCCAATGAACGATCAAATCGTAAACTCTTTGAGACATTACTCCCATGGAGGAAAGTGCGCATGGTGACTGTTGTATTCAATCCCGATGCATTTTCTGTGTTTCTTCAACACTCTGATAGTCCACAGATTTCAGAATGCCTCCAGATGTGCATCGGTAAGTACTACTGGTCTTCCAGATGAACGATCAAAGCGTAGACTGTTTGAGACATTACTCCCATGAAGGAAAGTGCGCATGGTGACTGTTGTATTCAATCCCGATACAATTTCTGTGTTTCATCAACTCTCAGATAGTAAACAGATTATAGAATGCCTCCATGTGTGCATTAGAAACTACTTCTGGTATTCAAGGGAACGATCGAAGCGTAGACTGTTTCAGACATTACTCCCACGGAGGAAAGTGCGGATGGTGACTGTTGTATTCAATCCCGATGCAATTTCTGCGTTTCATCAACAATCTGATAGTCCACAGATTACAGAATGCCTCCAGATGTGCATCGGAAACTACTACTGGTCTTCCAGGGAACGATCAAAGCGTAAACTCTTTTGACATTACTCCCATTGGAGGAAAATGCGCATGGTGAGTGTTGTATTACATCCCGATGCAATTTCTGTGTTTCATCAACACTCTGATAGTCCACAGGTTAAGGAATGCCACCAGATGTGCATCGGAAACTACTACTGGTCTTCCAGGCAATGATCAAAGCGTAGACTGTTAGTGATATTACTCCCATGGAGGAAAGTGCCCATGGTGAGTGTTGTATACAATCCCGATGCAATATCTGTGTTTCATGAACACCCTGATAGTCCACAGATTTCAGAATGCCTCCAGATGTGCATCGGTAACTACTACTGGTCTTCCAGGGAACGATCAAAGCGTAGACTGTTTGAGACATTACTCCCATGGAGGAAAGTGCGCATGGTGACTGTTGTATTCAATCCCGATGCAATATCTGTGTTTCATCAACAATCTGATAGTCCACAGATTACAGAGTGCCTCCAGATGTGAATCGGGAACTACTACTGGTCTTCCAGGGAACGATCAAAGCGTAGACTGTTTGAGAATTTCTCCCATGGAGGAAAGTGCGCATTGTGACTGTTGTATTCAATCCCGATGCAATTTCTGTGTTTCATCAGCACTCTGATAGTCCACAGATTACAGAATGCCACCAGATGTGCATCGAAAACTACTACTTGTCTTCCAGGGAACGATCGAAGCGTAGACTGTTTGAGACATTACTCCCATGGAGGAAAGTGCGCATGGTGACTATTGTGTTCAATCCCGATGCAATTTCTGTGTTTCATCAACATTCTGATAGTCCACAGATTACAGTATGCCACCAGATGTGCATCGGAAACTACTACTGGTCTTCCAGGGAACGATCAAAGCGTAGACTGTTTGGGACATTACTCCCGTGGAGGAAAGTGCGCATGGTGAGTGTTGTTTCCTTTCCCGATGCAATTTCTGTGTTTCATCAACACTCTGATAGTCCACAGATTACAGAATTCCTCCAGATTTGCATCGAAATCTACTACTGGTCTTCCAGGGATTGATCAAAGCGTAGACTGTTAGAGATATTACTCCAATGGAGGAAAGTGCGCATGGTGTATGTTGTATTCAATCCTGATGCAATTTCTGTGTTTCATCAACACTCTGATAGTCCACAGATTGCAGAATGCCTCCAGATGTTCATCGGAAGCTACTTTTGGTCTTCCAGGGAACGATCAAAGCGTAGACTGTTTTAGACATTACTACCATGGAGGAAAGTGCGCATGGTGACTGTTGTATTCAATCCCGAGGCAATTTCTGTGTTACATCAACACTCTGATAGTCCACCGATTACAGGATGCCTCCAGATGTGCATCGGAAACTACTACTGGTCTTCCAGGGAACGATCAAAGCGTAGACTGTTTGAGACATTACTTGCATGGAGGAAAGTGTGCATGGTGACTGTTGTATTCAATCCCGATGCAATTTCTGTGTTTCATTAATACTCTGATAGTCCACAGGTTACAGAAAGCCACCAGATATGCATCGGAAACTACTACTGGTCTTCCAGGCAATGATCAAAGCATAGACTGTTTGAGACATTACTCCTGTGGAGGAAAGTGCGCATGGTGACTGTTATATTCTATCCCGATGCATTTTCTGTGTTCCATCAACACTCTGATAGTCCACAGATTACAGAATACCTCTAGATGTGCATCGGACACTACTACTGGTCTTCCAGGCAACGATCAAAGCGTAAACTCTTTGAGTCATTACTCCCATGGAGGAAAGTGCGCTTGGTGACTGTTGTATTCAATCCCGATGCAATTTCTGTGTTTCATCAACTCTCAGATAGTAAACAGATTATAGAATGCCTCCATGTGTGCATTGGAAACTACTACTGGTCTTCCAGGGAACGATCGAAACGTAGACTGTTTCAGACATTACTCCCACGGAGGAAAGTGCGGATGGTGACTGTTGTATTCAATCCCAATGCAATTTCTGTGTTTCATCAACAATCTGATAGTCCACAGATTACAGAATGCCTCCAGATGTGCATCGGAAACTACTACTGGTCTTCCAGGGAACGATCAAAGCGTAAACTCTTTTGACATTACTCCCATTGGAGGAAAATGCGCATGGTGACTGTTGTATTCAATCCCGATGCAATTTCTGTGTTTCATCAACACTCTGATAGTCCACAGGTTAAGGAATGCCACCAGATGTGCATCGGAAACTACTTCTGGTCTTCCAGGGAATGATCAAAGCGTAGACTGTTAGTGATATTACTCCCATGGAGGAAAGTGCCCATGGTGAGTGTTGTATACAATCCCGATGCAATATCTGTGTTTCATGAACACCCTGATAGTCCACAGATTTCAGAATGCCTCCAGATGTGCATCGGTAACTACTACTGGTCTTCCAGGGAACGATCAAAGCGTAGACTGTTTGAGACATTACTCCCATGGAGGAAAGTGCGCATGGTGACTGTTGTATTCAATCCCGATGCAATTTCTGTATTTCATCAAAAATCTGATAGTCCACAGATTACAGATTGCCTCCAGATGTGAATCGGTAACTACTACTGGTCTTCCAGGGAACGATCAAAGAGTAGACTGTTTGAGAATTTCTCCCATGGAGGAAAGTGCGCATGATGGCTGTTGTATTCAATCCCGATGCAATTTCTGTGTTTCATCAGCACTCTGATAGTCCACAGATTATAGAATGCCTCCAGATGTGCATCGGAAACTACTACTTGTCTTCCAGGGAACGATCAAAGCGTAGACTGTTTGAGACATTACTCCCATGGAGGAAAGTGCGCATGGTGACTATTGTGTTCAATCCCGATGCAATTTCTGTCTTTCATCAACATTCTGATAGTCCACAGATTACAGTATGCCACCAGATTTCCACCGAAATCTACTACTGGTCTTCCAGGGATTGATCAAAGCGTAGACTGTTAGAGATATTACTCCAATGGAGGAAAGTGCGCATGGTGTATGTTGTATTCAATCCTGATGCAATTTCTGTGTTTCATTAACACTCTGATAGTCCACAGATTGCAGAATGCCTCCAGATGTTCATCGGAAGCTCCTTTTGGTCTTCCAGGGAACGATCAAAGCGTAGACTGTTTTAGACATTACTACCATGGAGGAATGTGCGCATGGTGAGTGTGTATTCAATCCCGAGGCAATTTCTGTGTTACATCAACACTCTGATAGTCCACCGATTACAGGATGCCTCCAGATGTGCATCGGAAACTACTACTGGTCTTCCAGGGAACGATCAAAGCGTAGACTGTTTGAGACATTACTTGCATGGAGGAAAGTGTGCATGGTGACTGTTGTATTCAATCCCGATGCAATTTCTGTGTTTCATTAATACTCTGATAGTCCACAGGTTACAGAAAGCCACCAGATGTGCATCGGAAACTACTACTGGTCTTCCAGGCAATGATCAAAGCGTAGACTGTTAGTGATATTACTCCCATGGAGGAAAGTGTCCATGGTGAGTGTTGTATACAATCCCGAAGCAATATCTGTGTCTCATGAACACCCTGATAGTCCACAGATTTCAGATTGCCTCCAGATGTGCATCGGTAACTACTACTGGTCTTCCAGGGAACGATCAAAGCGTAGACTGTTTGAGAATTTCTCCCATGGAGGAAAGTGAGCATTGTGACTGTTGTATTCAATCCCGATGCAATTTCTGTGTTTCATCAGCACTCTGATAGTCCACAGATTACAGAATGCCTCCAGATGTGCATCGGAAACTACTACTTGTCTTCCAAGGAACGATCAAAGCGTAGACTGTTTGAGACATTACTCCCATTGAGGAAAGTGCGCATGGTGACTATTGTGTTCAATCCCGATGCAATTTCTGTGTTTCATCAACATTCTGATAGTCCACAGATTACAGTATGCCACCAGATGTGCATCGGAAACTACTACTGGTCTTCCAGGGAACGATCAAAGCGTAGACTGTTTGGGACATTACTCCCGTGGAGGAAAGTGCGCAAGGTGTATGTTGTATTCAATCCTGATGCAATTTCTGTGTTTCATCAACACTCTGATAGTCCACAGATTGCAGAATGCCTCCAGATGTTCAATGGAAGCTACTTTTGGTCTTCCAGGGAACGATCAAAGCGTAGACTCTGTTAGACATTACTACCATGGAGGAAAGTGCGCATGGTGACTGTTGTATTCAATCCCGAGGCAATTTCTGTGTTACATCAACACTCTGATAGTCCACCGATTACAGGATGCCTCCAGATGTGCATCGGAAACTACTACTGGTCTTCCAGGGAACGATCAAAGCGTAGACTGTTTGAGACATTACTTGCATGGAGGAAAGTGTGCATGGTGACTGTTGTATTCAATCCCGATGCAATTTCTGGGTTTCATTAATACTCTGATAGTCCACAGGTTACAGAAAGCCACCAGATGTGCATCGGAAACTACTACTGGTCTTCCAGGCAATGATCAAAGCGTAGACTGTTTGAGACATTACTCCTGTGGAGGAAAGTGCGCATGGTGACTGCTATATTCTATCCCGATGCATTTTCTGTGTTCCATCAACACTCTGATAGTCCACAAATTACAGAATGCCACCAGTTGTGCATCGGAAACTACTACTGGTCTTCCAGAGAACGATCAAAGCGTGGACTGTTTGAGACATTACTCCCGTGGAGGAAAGTGCGCATGGTGACTCTTGTATTCAATCCCGATGCAATTTCTGTGTTTCATCAACACTGTGATGGTCAACAGATTACAGAATGCCACTATATGTGCATCGGAAACTACTACTGGTCTTCCAGGGAACGATCAAAGCGTAGACTGTTTCAGACCTTACTCCCATGAAGGAAAGTGTGGATGGTGACTGTTGTATTCAATCCCGATGCAATTTCTGTGTTTCATCAACACTCTGATAGTCCACTGATTACAGAATGCCTCCAGATGTGCATCGGAAACTACTACTGGTCTTCCAGGGAACGATCAAAGCGTAAACACTTTTGACATTACTCCCATTGGAGGAAAATGTGCATGGTGACTGTTGTACAAAATCCCGATTCAATTTCTGTGTTTCATTAACACTCTGATAGTCCACAGATTACAGAAAGCCTCCAGATGTGCATCGGACACTACTACTGGTCTTCCAGCTAACGATCAAAGCGTAAACTCTTTGAGACATTACTCCCATGGAGGAAAGTGCGCATGGTGACTGTGGTATTCAACCCGATTCAATTTCTGTGTTTCATCAACACTTTGAAGGTACACAGATTACAGAATGTATCCAGATGTGCATCGGAAACTACTACTGGTCTTCCTGGGAACGATCAAAGCGTACACAGTTTGAGACATTAATCCCATGGAGGAAAGTGCGCATGGCGACTGTTGTATTCAATCCTGTTGCATTTTCTGTGTTTCATCAACACTCTGATAGTCCACAGATTACAGAATGCCACCAGACGTGCATCGGAAACTACTACTGGTCTTCCAGGGAACGATCAAAGCGTAGACTGTTTGAGACATTGCTCCCGTTTAGGAAAGTGCGAAAGGTGACTGTTGTATTCAATCCCGATGCAATTTCTGTGTTTCATCAATACTCTGATAGTCCACAGGTTACAGAATGCCACCAGATGTGCATCGGAAACTGCTACTCGTCTTCCAGGGAACGATCAAAGCGTAGACTGTTTGAGACATTACTCCCGTGGAGGAAAGTGCGCATGGTGACTGTTGTATTCAATCCCGATGCAATTTCTGTGTTTCATCAATACTCTGATAGTCCACAGGTTACAGAAAGCCACCAGATGTGCATCGGAAACTACTACTGGTCTTCCAGGCAATGATCAAAGCGTAGACTGTTTGAGACATTACTCCTGTGGAGGAAAGTGCGCATGGTGACTGTTATATTCTATCCCGTAGCATTTTCTGTGTTCCATCAACACTCTGATAGTCCACAGATTACAGAATACCTCCAGATGTGCAACGGACACTACTACTGGTCTTCCAGGGAACGATCAAAGCGTAAACTCTTTGAGTCATTACTCCCATGGAGGAAAGTGCGCATGGAGACTGTTGTATTCAATACCGATGCATTTTCTGTGTTTCATCGACACTCTGATAGTCCACAGATGACAGAATGCCTCCTGATGTGCATCGGAAACTACTACTGGTCTTCGAGGGAATGATCAAAGCGTAGACTGTTAGTGATATTACTAACATGGAGGAAAGTGCGCATGGTGACTGTTGTATTCAATCCCGATGCAATTTCTGTATTTCATCAACACTCTGATAGTCCACAAATTACAGAATGCCACCAGTTGTGCATCGGAAACTACTACTGGTCTTCCAGAGAACGATCAAAGCGTGGACTGTTTGAGACATTACTCCCGTGGAGGAAAGTGCGCATGGTGACTCTTGTATTCAATCCCGATGCAATTTCTGTGTTTCATCAACACTGTGATGGTCAACAGATTACAGAATGCCACCATATGTGCATCGAAAACTACTACTGGTCTTCCAGGGAACGATCAAAGCGTAGACTGTTTCAGACATTACTCCCATGAAGGAAAGTGTGGATGGTGACTGTTGTATTCAATCCCGATGCAATTTCTGTGTTTCATCAACACTCTGATAGTCCACTGATTACAGAATGCCTCCAGATGTGCATCGGAAACTACTACTGGTCTTCCAGGGAACGATCAAAGCGTAAACTCTTTTGACATTACTCCCATTGGAGGAAAATGTGAATGGTGACTGTTGTACAAAATCCCGATGCAATTTCTGTGTTTCATTAACACTCTGATAGTCCACAGATTACAGAAAGCCTCCAGATGTGCATCGGACACTACTACTGGTCTTCCAGCTAACGATCAAAGCGTAAACTCTTTGAGACATTACTCCCATGGAGGAAAGTGCGCATGGTGACTGTGGTATTCAACCCGATTCAATTTCTGTGTTTCATCAACACTTTGAAGGTACACAGATTACAGAATGCCACCAGATGTGCATCGGAAACTACTACTGGTCTTCCAGGGATCGATCAAAGCGTAGACTGTTTGCGACATTACTCCCGTGGAGGAAAGTGCGCATGGTGACTGTTATATTGTATCCCGATGCATTTTCTATGTTCCATCAACACTCTGACAGTCCACAGATTACTGAATGCCTCCAGATGTGAATCGGAAACTACTACTGGACTTCGAGGGAATAATCAAAGCGTAGACTGTTAGTGATATTACTAACATGGAGGAAAGTGCGCATGGTGACTGTTGTATTCAATCCCGATGCAATTTCTGTGTTTCATCCACACTCTGATAGTCCACTGATTTCAAAATGCCTGCAGATGTGCATCGGAAACTACTACTGGTCTTCTAGGGAACGATCAAAGCCTAGACTGTTTGTGACATTACTCCCAAGGAGACAAGTGCGCCTTGTGACTGTTGTATTCAGTCCCGATGCAATTTCTGTGTTTCATCAACACTCTGATAGTCCACAGATTACAGAATGCCACCAGTTGTGCATCGGAAACCACTACTGGTCTTCCAGAGAACGATCAAAGCGTGGACTGTTTGAGACATTACTCCTGTGGAGGAAAGTGCGCATGGTGATTGTTGTATTCAATCCCGATGCAATTTCTGTGTTTCATCAACACTCTGATGGTCAACAGATTACAGAATGCCACCATATGTGCATCGGAAACTACTACTGGTCTTCCAGGAAACGATCAAAGCGTAGACTGTTTCGGACATTACTCCCATGAAGGAAAGTGTGGATGGTGACTGTTTTATTCAATCCCGATGCAATTTCTGTGTTTCATCAACACTCTGATAGTCCACAGATTACAGAATGCCTCCAGATGTGCATCGGAAACTACTACTGGTCTTCCAGGGAACGATCAAAGCGTAAACTCTTTTGACATTACTCCCATTGGAGGAAAATGCGCATTGTGACTGTAGTATTCAATCCCGATGCAATTTCTGTGTTTCATCAACACTCTGATAGTCCACAGATTACAGAAAGCCTCCAGATGTGCATCGGACACTACTACTGGTCTTCCAGGGAACGATCAAAGCGTAAACTCTTTGAGACTTTACTCCCATGGAGGAAAGTGCGCATGGTGACTGTTGTATTCAATCCCGATTCAATTTCTGTGTTTCATCAACACTTTGAAGGTCCACAGATTACAGAATGCCTCCAGATGTGCATCGGAAACTACTACTGGTCTTCCTGGGAACGATCAAAGCGTACACTGTTTGTGACATTACTCCCATGGAGGAAAGTGCGCATGGTGACTGTTGTATTCAATACCGATGCATTTTCTGTGTTTCATCAACACTCTGATAGTCCACAGATTACAGAATGCCACCAGACGTGCATCGGAAACTACTACTGGTCTTCCAGGGAACGATCAAAGCGTAGACTGTTTGAGACATTACTCCCATGGAGGAAAGTCCGCATGGTGACTGTTGTATTCAATCCCGATGCAATTTCTGTGTTTCATCAATACTCTGATAGTCCACAGGTTACAGAATGCCACCAGATGTGCATCGGAAACTGCTACTCGTCTTCCAGGGAACGATCAAAGCGTAGACTGTTTGAGAAATTACTCCCGTGGAGGAAAGTGTGCATGGTGACTGTTGTATTCAATCCCGATGCATTTTCTGTGTTTCATCAACACTCTGATAGTCCACAGGTTACAGTATGCCACCAGATGTGCATCGGAAACTGCTACTGGTCTTGCAGGGAACGATCAAAGCGTGAACTCTTTGAGACATTACTAACATGGAGGAAAGTGCGCATGGTGACAGTTGTATTCAATCCCGATTCAATTTCTGTGTTTCATCAACACTTTGAAGGTACACAGATTACAGAATGCATCCAGATGTGCATCGCAAACTACTACTGGTCTTCCTGGGAACGATCGAAGCGTACACTGTTTGAGACATTACTCCCGTGGAGGAAAGTGCGCATGGTGACTGTTGTATTCAATCCCGATGCAATTTCTGTGTTTCATCAATACTCTGATAGTCCACAGGCTACAGAATGCCACCAGATGTGCATCGGAAACTGCTACTCGTCTTCCAGGGAACGACCAAAGCGTAGACTGTTTGAGACCTTACTCCCGTGGAGGAAAGTGCGCATGGTGACTGTTGTATTCAATCCCGATGCATTTTCTGTGTTTCATCAACACTCTGATAGTCCACAGATTACAGAATGCCTCCAGATGTGCATCAGACACTCCTACTGGTCTTCCAGGGAACGATCAAAGCGTAAACTCTTTGAGACATTATTCCCATGGAGGAAAGTGCGCATGGTGACTGTTGTATTCAATCCCGATGCAATTTCTGTGTTTCATCAACTCTCAGATAGTAAACAGATTATAGAATGCCTCCAGATGTGCATCGGAAACTACTTCTGGTCTTCCAGGGAACGATCGAAGCGTAGACTGTTTCAGACATTACTCCCATGGAGGAAAGTGCTCATGGTGACTATTGTATTCAATCCCGAATCAATTTCTGTGTTACATCAACACTCTGATAGTCCACCGATTACCGGATGCCTCCAGATGTGCATCGGAAACTGCTACTGGTCTTCCAGGGAACGATCAAAGCGTAGACTGTTTGAGACATTACTTGCATGGAGGAAAGTGTGCATGGTGACTGTTGTATTCAATCCCGATGCAATTTCTGTGTTTCATTAATACTCTGATAGTCCACAGGTTACACAATGCCACCAGATGTGCATCGGAAACTACTACTGGTCTTCCAGGAAACGATCAAAGCGTAGACTGTTTGTGACATTACTCCCGTGGAGGAAAGTGCGCATGGTGACTGTTATATTCTATCCCGATCCATTTTCTGTGTTCCATCAACACTCTGATAGTCCACAGATTACAGAATGCCTCCAGATGTGCATCGGACACTACTACTGGTCTTCCAGGGAACGATCAAAGCGTAAACTCTTTGAGTCATTACTCCCATGGAAGAAAGTGCGCATGGTGACTGTTGTATTCAATACCGATGCATTTTCTATGTTTCATCAACACTCTGACAGTCCACAGATGACAGAATGCCTCCAGATGTGCATCGGAAACTACTACTGGACTTCGAGGGAATGATCAAAGCGTAGACTGTTAGTGATATTACTAACATGGAGGAAAGTGCGCATGGTGACTGTTGTATTCAATCCCGATGCAATTTCTGTGTTTCATCAACACTCTGATAGTCCACTGATTGCAAAATGCCTCCAGATGTGCATCGGAAACTACTACTGGTCTTCTAGGGAACGATCAAAGCCTAGACTGTTTGAGACATTACTCCCATGGAGACAAGTGCGCCTGGTGACTGTTGTATTCAGTCCCGATGCAATTTCTGTGTTTCATCAACACTCTGATAGTCCACAGATTACAGAATGCCACCAGTTGTGCATCGGAAACTACTACTGGTCTTCCAGAGAACGATCAAAGCGTGGAGTGTTTGAGACATTACTCCCGTGGAGGAAAGTGCGCATGGTGACTGTTGTATTCAATCCCGATGCAATTTCTGTGTTTCATCAACAGTCTGATGGTCAACAGATTACAGAATGCCACCCTATGTGCATCGGAATCTACTACTGGTCTTCCAGGGAACGATCAAAGCGTAGACTGTTTCAGACATTACTCCCATGAAGGAAAGTATGGATGGTGACTGTTGTATTCAATCCCGATGCAATTTCTGTGTTTCATCAACACTCTGATAGTCCACAGATTACAGAATGCCTCCAGATGTGCATCAAAAACTCTTAGTGGTCTTCCAGGGAACGATCAAAGCGTAAACTCTATTGACATTACTGCCATTGGAGGAAAATGCGCATGGTGACTGTTGTATTCAATCCCGATGCAATTTCTGTGTTTCATCAACACTCTGATAGTCCACAGATAACAGAAAGCCTCCAGATGTGCATCGGACACTACTACTGGTCTTCCAGGGAACGATCAAAGCGTAAACTCTTTGAGACATTACTCCCATGGAGGAGAGTGCGCATGGTGACTGTTGTACTCAATCCCTATTCAATTTCTGTGTTTCATCAACACTTTGAAGGTCCACAGATTACAGAATGCCACCAGACGTACAACGGTAACTACTACTGGTCTTCCAGGGAACGATCAAAGTGTAAACTCTTTTGACATTACTCCCATTGGAAGAAAATGTGCATGGTGACTTTTGTATTCAATCCCGATGCAATTTCTGTGTTTCATCAACACTCTGATAGTCCACAGATTACAGAATGCCTCCAGAAGTGCATCGGAAACTACTAATGGACTTCCAGGGAACGATTAAGTCGTAGACTGTTTGAGACATTAATCCTGTGGAGGAAAGTGCGCATGGTGACTGTTGTATTCAATCCCGATGCAATTTCTGTGTTTCATCAACACGCTGATGGTCCACAGGTTACAGAATGCCACCAGACGTGCATCGGAAACTACTACTGGTCTTCCAGGGAATGATCAAAGCCTAGACTGTTTGAGAATTACTCCCATGGAGGAAAGTGCGCATGGTGACTGTTGAATTCAATCCCGATTCAATTTCTGTGTTTAATCAACACTTTGAAGGTCCACAGACTACAGAATGCCTCCAGATGTGCATCGGAAACTACTTTTTGTCTTCCTGGGAACGATCAAAGCGTACACTGTTTGAGACATTACTCCCATGGAGGAAAGTGCGAATGGTGACTGTTGTATTCAATCCCGATGCTTTTTCTGTGTTTCATCAACACTCTGATAGTCCACAGATTACAGAATGCCACCAGATGTGCATCGGAAACTACTACTGGTCTTCCATTGAACGATCAAAGCGTAGACTGTTTGAGACATTACTCCCGTTGAGGAAAGTGCGCATGGTGACTGTTGTATTCAATCCCGATGCATTTTCTGTGTTTCATCAACACTCTGATAGTCCACAGATTTCAGAATGCCCCCAGATGTGCATCGGTAACTACTACTGGTCTTCCAGATGAAAGATCAAAGCGTAGACTGCTTGGGACATTACTCCCGTGGAGGAAAGTGCGCATGATGAGTGTTGTTTCCTTTCCCGATGCAATTTCTGTGTTTCATCAACACTCTGATAGTCCACAGATTACAGAATGCCTCCAGATGTGAATCGGAAACTACTACTGGACTTCCAGGGAACGATCAAAGCGTAGACTGTTTGAGACATAACTTTTGAGGAGGAAAGTGCGCATGGTGACAGTTGTATTCAATCACGATGCAATTTCTGTATTTCATCAACACTCTGATAGTCAACAGATTACAGAATGCCTCCAGATGTCCATCGGAAACTACTACTGGTCTTCCAGGGAACGATCAAATCGTAAACTCTTTGAGACATTACTCCCATGGAGGAAAGTTCGCATGGTGACTATTGTATTCAATCCGGTTGCATTTTCTGTGTTTCATCAACACTCTGATAGTCCACAAATTACGGAATGCCTCCAGATGTGCATCGGAAACTACTACTGGTCTTCCTGGGAACGATCAAAGCGTAGACTGTTTGAGACATTACTCCCATGGAGGAAAGTGCGCATGGTGACTGTTGTATTCAATCCCGATGCATATTCTGTGTTTCATCAACACTCTGATAGTCCACAGATTACAGAATGCCTCCAGATGTGCATCGGACACTACTACTGGTCTTCCAGGGTACGATCAAATCGTAAACTCTTTGAGACATTACTCCCATGGAGGAAAGTGGCATGGTGACTGTTGTATTCAATCCCGAAGCAATTTCTGTGTTTCATCAACACTCTGATAGTCCACAGATTACCGAAAGAATACAGATGTGCATCGGAAACTACTACTGGTCATCCAGGAACGATCGAAGCGTAGAATGTTAGAGATATTACTCCCATGGAGGAAAGTGCGCATGGTGACTGTTGTGTTCAATCCCGATGTAATTTCTGTGTTTCATCAACACTCTGATAGTCCACAGATTATAGAATGCCTCCAGATGTGCATCGGAAACTACTACTGGACTTCCAGGGAACGATTAAAGCGTAGACTGTTTGACACATTACCCCTGTGGAGGAAAGTGCGCATGGTGACTGTTGTATTCAATACCGATGCAATTTCTGTGTTTCATCAACACTCTGATTGTATACAGGTTACAGAATGCCACCAGATGTGCATCGGACACTACTACTGGTCTTCCAAGGAACAATCAAAGCGTAAACTCTTTGAGACATTACTCCCATGGAGGAAAGTGCGCATGGTGACTGTTGTATTCAATCCCGATTCAATTTCTGTGTTTCATCAACACTTTGAAGGTCCACAGATTACAGAATGCCTCCAGATGTGCATCGGAAACTACTTTTGGTCTTCCTGGGAACGATCAAAGCGTACACTGTTTGAGACATTACTCATATGGAGGAAAGTGTGCATGGTGACTGTTGTATTCAATCCCGATGCATTTTCTGTGTTTCATCAACACTCTGATAGTCCATAGATTACAGAATGCCTCCAGATGTGCATCGGACACTTCTACTGGTCTTCCAGGGAACGATCAAAGCGTAAACTCTTTGAGACATTACTCCCATGGAGGAAAGTGCGCATGGTGACTGTTGTATTCAATCCAAATGCATTTTCTGTGTTTCTTCAACACTCTGATAGTCCACAGATTTCAGAATGCCTCCAGATGTGCATCGGTAACTACTACTGGTCTTCCAGATGAACGATCAAAGCGTAGACTGTTTGAGACATTACTGCCGTGGAGGTAAGTGCGCATGATGAGTGTTGTTTCCTTTCCCGATGCAATTTCTGTGTTTCATCAACACTCTGATAGTCCACAGATTACAGTATGCCTCCAGATGTCCATCATAAACTACTACTGGTCTTCCAGGGAACGAACAAAGCGTAAACTCTTTGAGACATTACTCCCATGGAGGAAAGTGCGCATGGTGACTGTTGTATTCAATCCCGATGCATTTTCTTTGTTTCATCAACACTCTGATAGTCCACAGATTACAGAATGCCTCCAGATGTGCATCGGAAACTACTACTGGTCTTCCTGGGAACGATCAAAGCGTAGACTGTTTGAGACATTACTCCCATGGAGGAAAGTGCTCATGGTGACTGTTGTATTCAATCTCGATGCATTTTCTGTGTTTCATCAACACTCTGATAGACCACAGATTACAGAATGCCTCCAGATGTGCATCGGACACTACTACTGGTCTTCCAGGGAACGATCAAATCGTAAACTCTTTGAGACATTACTCCCATTGAGGAGAGTGCGCATGGTGACTGTTGTATTCAATCCCGATGCAATTTCTGTGTTTCATCAACTCTCAGATAGTAAACAGATTATAGAATGCCTCCAGATGTGCATCGGACACTACTACTGGTCTTCCAGGGAACGATCAAATCGTAAACTCTTTGAGACATTACTCCCATGGAGGAAAGTGCGCATGGTGACTGTTGTATTCAATCCCGATTCAATTTCTGTGTTTCATCAACACTTTGAAGGTCCACAGATTACAGAATGCCTCCAGATGTGCATCGGAAACTACTTTTGGTCTTCCTGGGAACGATCAAAGCGTACACTGTTTGAGACATTACTCCCATGGAGGAGAGTGCGCATGGTGACTGTTGTATTCAATCCCGATGCAATTTCTGTGTTTCATCAACTCTCAGATAGTAAACAGATTATAGAATGCCTCCAGATGTGCATCGGAAACTACTTCTGGTCTTCCAGGGAACGATCGAAGCGTAGACTGTTTCAGACATTACTCCCATGGGGGAAAGTGCGCATGGTGAGTGTTGTGTTCAATACCAATGCAATTGCTGTGTTTCATCAACACTCTGATAGTCCACAGATTACAGAATGCCTCCAGATGTGCATCGGAAACTACTACTGGACTTCCAGGGAACGATTAAAGCGTAGACTGTTTGAGACATTACTCCTGTGGTGGAAAGTGCGCATGGTGACTGTTGTATTCAATCCCGATGCAATTTCTGTGTTTCATCAACACTCTGATTGTCCACAGGTTACACAATGCCACCAGATGTGCATCGGAAACTACTACTGGTCTTCAAGGGAACGATCAAAGCCTAGACTGTTTGAGAATTACTCCCATGGAGGAAAGTGCGCATGGTGACTGTTGTATTCAATCCCGATTCAATTTCTGTGTTTCATCAACACTTAGAAGGTCCACAGATTACAGAATGCCTCCAGATGTGCATCGGAAACTACTTTTGGTCTTCCTAAAAACGATCAAAGCGTACAATGTTTGAGACATTACTCCCATGGAGGATAGTGCGCATGGTGACTGTTGTATTCAATCCCGATGCATTTTCTGTGTTTCAGCAACACTCTGATAGTCCACAGATTACAGAATGCCTCCAGATGTGCATCAGACACTACTACTGGTCTTCCAGGGAACGATCAAAGCGTAAACTCTTTGAGACATTACTCCCATGGAGGAAAGTGCGCATGGTGACTGTTGTATTCAATCCCGATGCATTTTCTGTGTTTCTTCAACACTCTGATAGTCCACAGATTTCAGAATTCCTCCAGGTGTGCATCGGTAACTACTACTGGTCTTCCAGATGAACGATCAAAGCGTAGACTGTTTGAGACATTACTCCCATGGAGGAAAGTGCGCATGGTGACTGTTGTATTCAATCCCGATGCAATTTCTGTGTTTCATCAACTCTCAGATAGTAAACAGATTACAGTATGTCACCAGATGTGCATCGGAAACTACTACTGGTCTTCCAGGGAACGATCAAATCGTAGACTGTTTGAGACATTACTTTTATGGAGGAAAGTGCACATGGTGATTATTGTATGCAATCCCGATGCAATATCTGTGTTTCATCAACGCTCTGATAGTCCACAGAGTACAGAATGAATCCAGATGTCAATCGGAAACTACTACTGGTCTTGCACGGAACGATCAAAGTGTAGACTGTTTGAGACATTACTCCCACGGAGGAAAGTGTGCATGGTGACTGTTGTATTCAATCCCGATGCAATTTCTGTGTTTCATCAATACTCTGATAGTCCACAGGTTACAGAATGCCACCAGATGTGCATCGGAAACTGCTACTCGTCTTCCAGGGAACGATCAAAGCATAGATATTTGAGACATTACTCCCGTGGAGGAAAGTGCGCATGGTGACTGTTGTATTCAATCCCGATGCATTTTCTGTGTTTCATCAACACTCTGATAGTCCACAGATTACAGAATGTTTCCAGATGTGCATCGGACACTACTACTGGTCTTCCATTGAACGATCAAAAGCGTAAACTATTTGAGACATTACTCCCATGTTGGAAAGTGCGCATGGTGACTGTTGTATACAACCCCGATGCATTTTCTGTGTTTCTTCAACACTCTGATAGTCCACAGATTTCAGAATGCCTCCAGATGTGTATCGGTAACTACTACTGGTCTTCCAGATGAACGATCAAAGCGTAGACTGTTTGAGACATTACTCCCATGGAGGAAAGTGCGCATGGTGACCGTTGTATTCAATCCCGATGCAATTTCTGTGTTTCATCAACTCTCAGATAGTAAACAGATTATAGAATGCTTCCAGATGTGCATCGGAAACTACTTCTGATCTTCCAGGGAACGATCGAAGCGTAGACTGTTTCAGAAACTACTCCCATGGAGGAAAGTGCGGATGGTGACTGTTGTATTCAATCCCGATGCATTTTCTGTGTTTCATCAACACACTGATAGTCCACAGATTACAGAATGCCTCCAGATGTGCATCGGACACTACTACTGGTCTTCCAGGGAACGATCATAGCGTTAACTATTTGAGACATTACTCCCATGGAGGAAAGTGCGCATGGTGACTGTTGTGTTCAATCCCGATGCAATTTCTGTGTTTCATCAACACTCTGATAGACCACAGATTACAGAAAGCCTCCAGATGTGCATCAGAAACTACTACTGGTCTTCCAGGGAACGATCAAAGACGTAGACCGTTTGAGACATTACTCCCATGGAGGAAAGTGCGCATGGTGACTGTTGTGTTCAATCCCGATGCAATTTCTGTGTTTCATCATCACTCTGATAGTCCACAGATTACAGTATGCCACCAGATGTGCATCGGAAACTACTACTAGTCTTCCAGGGAACGATCAAAGCGTAGACTGTTTGGGACATTACTCCCGTGGAGGAAAGTGCGCATGATTAGTCTTGTTTCCTTTCCCGATGCAATTTCTGTGTTTCATCAACACTCTGATAGTCCACAGATTACAGAATGCCTCCAGATGTGCATCGGAAACTACTACTGGACTTCCAGGGAACGATCAAAGCGTAGACTGTTTGAGACATAACTTTAATGGAGGAAAGTGCGCATGGTGACAGTTGTATTCAATCCCGATGCAATTTCAGTATTTCATCAACACTCTGATAGTCCACAGATTACAGAATGATTCCAGATGTCCATCGGAAACTACTACTGGTCTTCCAGGGAACGATCAAAGCATAAACTCTTTGAGACATTACTCCCATGGAGGAAAGTGCGCATGGTGACTGTTGTATTCAATCCCTATGCATTTTCTGTGTTTCATCAACACTCTGATAGTCCACAGATTACAGAATGCCTCATGATATGCATCGGAAACTACTACTGGTCTTCCTGGGAACGATCAAAGCGTAGACTGTTTGAGACATTACTCCCATGGAGGAAAGTGCGCATGGTGACTGTTGTATTCAATCCCGATGCAATTTCTGTGTTTCATCAACACTCTGATAGTCCACAGATTACAGAATGCCACCAGATGTGCATCGGAAACTACTATTTGGCTTCCAGGGTACGATCAAAGCGTAGACTGTTTGAGACATTACTTTTATGGAGGAAAGTGCGCATGGTGATTGTTGTATTCAATCCCGATGCAGTTTCTGTGTTTCATCAACACTCTGATAGTCCACAGAGTACAGAATGCCTCCAGATGTCAATCGAAAACTACTACTGGTCTTGCAGGGAACGATCAAAGTGTAGACTGTTTGAGACATTAATCCCATGGAGGAAAGTGTGCATGGTGACTGTTGTATTCAATCCCGATGCAATTTCTGTGTTTCATCAATACTCTGATAGTCCACAGGTTACAGAATGCCACCAGTTGTGCATCGGAAACTACTGCTCGTCTTCTAGGGAACGATCAAAGCATAGACTGTTTGAGACATTACTCCCGTGGAGGAAAGTGCTCATGGTGACTTTTGTATTCAATCCCGATGCATTTTCTGTGTTTTATCAACACTCTGATAGTCCACCGATTACAGAATGCCTCCAGATGTGCATCGGACACTACTACAGGTCTTCCAATGAACGATCAAAGCGTAAACTATTTGAGAGATTACTCCCATGGAGGAAAGTGCGCATGGTGACTGTTGTATTCAATCCCGATGCATTTTCTGTGTTTCATCAACACTCTGATAGTCCACAGATTACAGAAAGGCTACAGATGTGCATCGGAAACTACTACTGGTCTTCCAGGGAACGATCAAAGCGTAGACTGTTTGAGACATTACTCCCGTGGAGGACAGTGCGCATGGTGACTGTTGTGTTCCATCCCGATGCAATTTTTGTGTTTCATCAACACTCTGATAGTCCACATATTACAGAATGCCACCAGATATGCATCGGGAACTACTACTGGTCTTCCAGGGAATGATCAAAGCGTAAACTCATTGAGACATTACTCCCATGGAGGAAAGTGCGCATGGTGACTGTTGTATTCAATCCCGATGCAATTTCTGTGTTTCATCAACACTCTGATTGTCCACAGATTACAGAAAGCCTCCAGATGTGCATCGGAAACTACTACTGGTCTTCCAGGGAACGATCAAAGCGTAGACTGTTTGGGACTTTACTCCCGTGGAGGAATGTGCGCATGATGAGTGTTGTTTCCTTTCCCGATGCAATTTCTATGTTTCATCAACACTCTGATAGTCCACAGATTACAAAATGCCTCCAGATGTGCATCGGAAACTACTACTGGACTTCCAGGGAACGATCAAAGCGTAGACTGTTTGAGACATAACTTCTATGGAGGAAAGTGATCATGGTGACAGTGGTATTCAATCCCGATGCAATTTCTGTATTTCATCAATACTCTGATAGTCCACAGAACACAGAATGCCTCCAGATGTCCATCGGAAGCTACTACTGGTCTTCCAGGTAACGATCAAAGCGTAAACTCTTTGAGACATTACTCCCATGGAGGAAAGTGCGCATGGTGACTGTTGTATTCAACCCCTATGCATTTTCTGTGTTTCCTCAACACTCTGATAGTCCACAGATTACAGAATGCCTCCAGATGTGCATCGGAAACTACTACTGGTCTTCCTGGGAACGATCAAAGCGTAGACTGTTTGAGACATTACTCCCATGGAAGAAAGGGCGCATGGTGACTGTTGTATTCAATTCCGATGCAATTTCTGTGTTTCATCAGCACTCTGATAGTCCACTGATTGCAGAATGCCCCCAGATGTGCATCGGAAACTAATATTGGACTTCCAGGGTACGATCAAATTGTAGGCTGTTTGAGACATTACTTTTATGGAGGAAAGTGCGCATGGTGACTGTTGTATTCAATCTCGATGCAATTTCTGTGTTTCATCAACACGCTGAGAGTCCACAGATTGCAGAATGCCTCCAGATTTTCATCGGAAACTACTTTTGGTGTTCCAGGGAACGATCAAATCGTAGACTGTTTTAGACATTACTACCATGGAGGAAAGTGCGGATGGTGACTGTTGTATTCAATCCCGATGCAACTTCTGTTTTTCATCAACACTCTGATAGTCCACAGATTACGGAATGCCTCGAGATGTGCATCGGAAACTACTACTGGTCTTCCAGGGAACGATCAAAGCGTAAACTTTTTTGACATTACTCCCATTTTTAGGAAAATGCGCATGGTGACTGTTGTATTCAATCCCGATGCAATTTCTGTGTTTCAACAACACTCTGATAGTCCACAGATTACAGAAAGCCTAAAGATGTGCATCGGAAACTACTACTGGTCTTCCAGGAACGATCGAAGCGTAGAATGTCAGAGACATTACTCCCATGGAGGAAAGTGCGCATGGTGACTGTTGTATTATATCCCGATGCAATTTCTGTATTTTATCAACACTCTAATAGTCCACAGATTACAGAATGTCTCCAGATGTCCATCGGAAACTACTACTGTTCTTCCAGGGAACTATCAAAGCGTAAACTCTTTGAGACATTACTCCCATCGAGGAGAGTGCGCATGGTGACTGTTGTATTCAATCTCGATGTATTTTCTGTGTTTCATCAACACTCTGATAGTCCACAGGTTACTGAATGCCTCCAGATGTTCATCGGAAACTACTACTGGTCTTCCTGGGAACGATCAAAGCGTAGACTGTTTGAGACATTACTCCCATGGAGGAAAGTGCGCATGGTGACTGTTGTATTCAATCCCGATGCAATTTCTGTGTTTCATCCGATAGTCCACAGATTACAGAATGCCTCCAGATTTGCATCGAAAACTACTACTGGTCTTCCAGGGATTGATCAAAGCGTAGACTGTTAGAGATATTACTCCAATGGAGGAAAGTGCGCATGGTGACTGTTGTATTCAATCCTGATACAATTTCTGTGTTTCATCAACACTCTGATAGACCACAGATTGCAGAATGCCTCCAGATTTTCATCGGAAACTACTTTTGGTGTTCCAGGGAACGATCAGATCGTAGACTGTTTTAGACATTACTACCATGGAGGAAAGTGCGCATGGTGACTGTTGTATTCAATCCCGAGGCAATATCTGTGTTACATCAACACTCTGATAGTCCACCGATTACAGTATGCTTCCAGATGTGCATCGGAAACTACTACTGGTCTTCCAGGGAACGATCAAAGCGTGGACTGTTTGAGACATTATTTGCATGGAGGAAAGTGTGCATGGTGACTGTTGTATTCAATCCCGATGCAATTTCTGTGTTTCATCAATAGTCTGACAGTACACAGATTACAGGATGCCGCCAGTAGTACATCGGAATCCACTACTGGTCTTCCAGGGAACGATCAATGCGTAAACTCTTTGAGACATTACTCCCATGGAGGAAAGTGCGCATGGTGAATGTTGTATTCAATCCCGATGCAATTTCTGTGTTTCATCAACACTCTGATAGTCCACAGATTACAGAATGCCTCCAGATGTGCATCGGAAACTACTACTTGTCTTCCTGGGAACGATCAAAGCGTAGACTGCTTGAGACATTACTCCCATGGAGGAAAGTGCGCATGGTAACTGTTGTATTCAATCCCGATGCAATTTCTGTGTTTCATCAACACTCTGATAGTCCACTGATTGCAGAATGCCCCCAGATGTGCATCGGAAACTACTACTGGTCTTCCAGGGAACGATGAAAGCGTAGACTGTTTGAGAAATTACTCCCATGGAGAAAAGTGCGCCTGGTGACTGTTGTATTCAATCCCGATGCATTTTCTGTGTTTCATCAACACTCTGACAGTCCACAGATTACAGAATGCCTCCAGATGTGCATCGGAAACTGCTACTGGACTTCCAGGGTACGATCAAAGCGTAGACTGTTTGAGACATTACTTTTATGGAGGAAAGTGCGCATGGTGATTGTTGTATTCAATCCCGATGCAATTTCTGTGTTTCATCAACACTCTGATTGTCCACAGGTTACAGAATGCCTCCAGATGACAATCGGAAACTACTACTGGTCTTGCAGGGAACGATCAAAGTGTAGACTGTTTGAGACATCACTCCCATGGAGGAAAGTGCGCATGGTGACTGTTGTATTCAATCCCGATGCATTTTCTGTGTTTCATCAACACTCTGATAGTCAACAGATTACAGAATGCCACCATATGTGTATCGGAAACTACTACTGGTCTTCCAGGGAACGATCAAAGCGTAGACTGTTTCAGACATTACTCCCATGAAGGAAAGTTTGGATGGTGACTGTTGTATTCAATCCCGATGCAATTTCTGTGTTTCATCAACACTCTGATAGTCCACAGATTACAGAATGCCTCCAGATGTGCATCGGAAACTACTACTGGTCTTCCAAGGAACGATCAAAGCGTAAACTCTTTTGATATTACTCCCATTTGAGGAAAATGCGCATGGGGACTGTTGTATTCAATCCCGATGCAATTTCTGTGTTTCATCAACACTCTGATAGTCCACAGATTACAGAAAGCCTCCAGATGTGCATCGGACACTACTACTGGTCTTCCAGGGAACGATCAAAGCGTAAACTCTTTGAGACATTACTCCCATGGAGGAAAGTGCGCATGGTGACTGTTGTATTCAATACCGATTCAATTTCCGTGTTTCATCAACACTTTGAAGGTCCACAGATTACGGAATGCCTCCAGATGTGCATCGGAAACTACTACTGGCCTTCCTGGGAACGATCAAAGCGTACACTGTTTGAGACATTACTCCCATTTAGAAAAGTGCGCATGGTGACTGTTGTATTCAATCCCGATGCATTTTCTGTGTTTCATCAACAATCTGATAGTCCACAGATTACAGAATGCCACCAGACGTGCATCGGAAACTACTACTGGTCTTCCATGGAACGATCAATGCGTAGACTGTTTGAGACATTACTCCCGTGGAGGAAAGTGAGCATGGTGACCGTTGTATTCAATCCCGATGCAATTTCTGTGTTTCATCAATACTCTGATAGTCCACAGGTTACAGAATGCCACCAGATGTGCATCGGATACTGCTACTCGTCTTCCAGGGAACGATCAAAGCGTAGACTGTTTGAGACATTACTCCCGTGGAGGAAAGTGCGCATGGTGACTGTTGTATTCAATCCCGATGCATATTCTGTGTTTCAATAACACTCTGATAGTCCACAGATTACAGAATGCCTCCAGATGTGCATCGGACACTACTACTGGTCTTCCAGGGAACGATCAAAGCGTAAACTCTTTGAGACGTTACTCCCATGGAGGAAAGTGCGCATGGTGACTGCTGTATTCAATCCCGATGCATTTTCTGTGTTTCTTCAACACTCTGATTGTCCACAGATTACAGAATTCCTCCAGATGTGCATCGGAAAATAACACTGGTCTTCTAGGGAACGAACAAAGCGTAGACTGTTTGAGACATTACTCCCATGAAGGAAAGTGCACATGGTGACTGTTGTATTCAGTCCCGATGCAATTTCTGTGTTTCCTCAACTCTCAGATAGTAAACAGATTATAGAATGCCTCCAGATGTGCATCGGAAACTACTTCTGGTCTTCCAGGGAACGATGGAAGCGTATACTGTTTCAGACATTACTCCCATGGAGGAAAGTGCGGATGGTGACTGTTGTATTCAATCCCGATGCAATTTCTGTGTTTCATCAACACTCTGATTGTCCACAGGTTACAGAATGCCACCAGATGTGCATCGGAAACTACTACTGGTCTTCCAGGGAACGATCAAGCGGAGACAGTTTGAGAATTACTCACATGTAGGAAACTGCGCATGGTGACTGTTGTACTCAATCCCTATGCAATTTCTGTGTTTCATCAACACTCTGATTGTCCACAGGTTACAGAATGCCACCAGATGTGCATCGGAAACTACTACTGGTCTTCCAGGGAACGATCAAGCGGAGTCTGTTTGAGAATTACTCCCATGGAGGAAAGTGCGCATGGTGACTGTTGTATTCAATCCCGATTCTATTTCTGTGTTTCATCGACACTTTGAAGGTCCACAGATTACAGAATGCCTCCAGATGTGCATCGGAAACTACTACTGGTCTTCCAGGGAACGATCAAAGCGTAGACTGTTTGAGACATTACTCCCGTGGAGGAAAGTGCGCATGGTGACTGTTGTATTCAATCCCGATGCATTTTTTGTGTTTCATCAACACTCTGATAGTCCAGAGATTACAGAATGCCTCCAGATGTGTATCGGACACTACTACTGGTCTTCCAGGGAACGATCAAAGCGTAAACTCTTTGAGACATTACTCCCATTTAGGAAAGTGCGCATGGTGACTGTTGTATTCAATCCCGGTGCATTTTCTGTGTTTCTTCAAATCTTTGAAGGTCCACAGATTATAGAATGCTTCCAGATGTGCATCGGAAACTACTTCTGGTCTTCCAGAGAACGATCGAAACGTAGACTGTTTCAGACATTACTCCCATGGAGGAAAGTGCGGATGGTGATTGTTGTATTCAATACCGATGCAATTTCTGTGATGCATCAACACTCTGATAGTCCACAGGTTACAGAATGCCACTAGATGTGCATCGGAAACTACTTCTGGTCTTCGAGGGAATGATGAAAGCGTAGACTGTTAGGGATATTACCCCCATGGAGGAAACTGCCCATGGTGAGTGTTGTATACTATCCCGATGCAATATCTGTGTTTCATGAACACTCTGATAATCCACAGATTTCAGAATGCCTCCAGATGTGCATCGGTAACTACTACTGGTCTTCCAGGGAACAATCAAAGCGTAGACTGTTTGAGACATTACTCCCATGGAGGAAAGTGCGCATGGTGACTGTTGTATTCAATCCCGATGAAATTTCTGTGTTTCATTAACAATCTGATAGTCCACAGATTACAGAATGCCTTCAGATGCGAATCAGTAACTACTACTGGTCTTCCAGGGAACGATCAAAGCGTAGACTGTTTGAGACATTACTCCCGTGGAGGAAAGTGCGCATGGTGACTGTTGTATTCAATCCCGATGCAATTTCTGTGTTTCATCAACACTCTGATTGTCCACAGGTTACAGAATGCCACCAGATGTGCATCGGAAACTACTACTGGTCTTCCAGGGAACGACCAAGCGGAGACTGTTTGAGATATACTCCCATGGAGAAAAGTGCGCATGGTGATTGTTGTATTCAATCCCGATGCCATTTCTGTAATTCATCAACACTCTGATTGTCCACAGGTTACAGAATGCCACCAGATGTGCATCGGAAACTACTACTGGTCTTCCAGGGAACGATCAAAGCGTAAACTCTTTTGATATTACTCCCATTGGAGGAAAATGCGCATGGTAACTGTTGTATTCAATCCCGATGCAATTTCTGTGTTTCATCAACACTCTGATAGTCCACAGATTACAGAAAGCCTCCAGACGTGCATCGGACACTACTACTGGTCTTCCAGGGAACGATCAAAGCGTAAACTCTTTGAGACATTACTCCCATGGAGGAAAGTGCGCATGGTGACTGTTGTATTCAATCCCGATTCAATTTCTGTGTTTCATCAACACTTTGAAGGTCCACAGATTACAGAATGCCTCAAGATGTGCATCGGAAACTACTACTGGTCTTCCTGGGAACGATCAAAGCGTACACTGTTTGAGACATTACTCTCATTTAGGAAAGTGCGCATGGTTGACTATTGTATTCAATCCCGATGCATTTTCTGTGTTTCATCAACACTCTGATAGTCCACAGATTACAGAATGCCACCAGACGTGCATCGGAAACTACTACTGGTCTTCCAGGGAGCGATCAAAGCGTAGACTGTTTGAGACATTACTCCCGTGGAGGAAAGTGCGCATGGTGACTGTTGTATTCAATCCCGATGCAATTTCTGTGTTTCATCAATACTCTGATAGTCCACAGGTTACAGAATGCCACCAGATGTGCATCGGAAACTGCTACTCGTCTTCCAGGGAACGATCAAAGCGTAGACTGTTTGAGACATTACTCCAGTGGAGGAAAGTACGCATGGTGACTGCTGTATTCAATCCTGATGCATTTTCTGTGTTTCAATAACACTCTGATAGTCCACAGATTACAGAATGCCTCCAGATGTGCATCGGACACTACTACTGGTCTTCCAGGGAACGATCAAATCGTAAACTCTTTGAGAAGTTACTCCCATGGAGGAAAGTGCGCATGGTGACTGTTGTATTCAATCCCGATGCATTTTCTGTGTTTCTTCAACACTCTGATAGTCCACAGGTTTCAGAATGCCTCCAGATGTGCATCGGTAACTACTACTGGTTTTCCAGATGAACGATCAAAGCGTAGGCTGTTTGAGACATTACTCCCATGAAGGAAAGTGCACATGGTTACTGTTGTATTCAATCCCGATGCAATTTCTGTGTTTCCTCAACTCTCAGATAGTAAACAGATTATAGAATGCCTCCAGATGTGCATCGGAAACTACTTCTGGTCTTCGAGGGAACGGTCGAAGCGTAGACTGTTTCAGACATTACTCCCATGGAGGAAAGTACGGATGGTGACTGTTGTATTCAATCCCGATGCAATTTCTGTGTTTGATCAACACTCTGATTGTCCACAGGTTACAGAATGCCACCAGATGTGCATCGGAAACTACTACTGGTCTTCCAGGGAACGATCAAGCGTAGACAGTTTGAGAATTACTCCCATGGAGGAAAGTGCGCATGGTGACTGTTGTATTCAATCCCGATGCAATTTCTGTGTTTCATCAACACTCTGATTGTCCACAGGTTACAGAATGCCACCAGATGTGCATCGGAAGCTACTACTGGTCTTCCAGGGAACGATCAAGCGGAGTCTGTTTGAGAATTACTCCCACGGAGGAAAGTGCACATGGTGACTGTTGTATTCAATCCCGATTCAATTTCTGTGTTTAATCAACACTCTGATAGTCCACAGATTACAGAATGCCTCCAGATGTGCATCGGAAACTACTACTGGTCTTCCAGGGAACGATCAAAGCGTAGACTGTTTGAGACATTACTCCCATAGAGGAAAGTGCGCATGGTGACTGTTGTATTCAATCCCGATGCAATTTCTGTGTTTCATCAACACTCTGATAGTCCACAGATTACAGTATGCCACCAGATGTGCATCGGAAACTACTACTGGTCTTCCAGGGAACGATCAAAGCGTAGACTGTTTGGAACATTACTACCGTGGAGGAAAGTGCGCATGATGAGTGTTGTTTCCGTTCCCGATGCAATTTCTGTGTTTCATCAACACTCTGATTGTCCACAGGTTACAGAATGCCACCAGATGTGCATCGGAAACTACTACTGGTCTTCCAGGGAACGATCAAGCGGAGACAGTTTGAGAATTACTCCCATGTAGGAAACTGCGCATGGTGACTGTTGTATTCAATCCCGATGCAATTTCTGTGTTTCATCAACACTCTGATTGTCCACAGGTTACAGAATGCCACCAGATGTGCATCGGAAACTACTACTGGTCTTCCAGGGAACGATCAAGCGGAGTCTGTTTGAGAATTACTCCCATGGAGGAAAGTGCGCATGGTGACTGTTGAATTCAATCCCGATTCAATTTCTGTGTTCCATCGACACTTTGAAGGTCCACAGGTTACAGAATGCCTCCAGATGTGCATCGGAAACTACTACTGGTCTTCCAAGGAACGATCAAAGCGTAGACTGTTTGAGACATTACTCCCGTGGAGGAAAGTGCGCATGGTGACTGTTGTATTCAATCCCGATGCATTTTTTGTGTTTCATCAACACTCTGATAGTCCAGAGATTACAGAATGCCTCCAGATGTGTATCGGACACTACTACTGGTCTTCCAGGGAACGATCAAAGCGTAAAGTCTTTGAGACATTACTCCCACTTAGGAAAGTGCGCATGGTGACTGTTGTATTCAATCCAGATGCATTTTCTGTGTTTCTTCAACACTCTGATAGTCCACAGATTTCAGTATGCCTCCAGATTTGCATCGGTAACTACTACTGGTCTTCCAGATGAACGATCAAAGCGTAGACTGTTAGAGACATTACTCCCATGGAGGAAAGTGCGCATGGTGACTGTTGTATTCAATCCCGATGCATTTTCTGTGTTTCTTCAACACTCTGATAGTCCACAGGTTTCAGAATGCCTCCAGATGTGCATCGGTAACTACTACTGGTTTTCCAGATGAACGATCAAAGCGTAGACTGTTTGAGACATTACTCCCATGAAGGAAAGTGCACATGGTGACTGTTGTATTCAATCCCGATGCAATTTCTGTGTTTCCTCAACTCTCATATAGTAAACAGATTATAGAATGCCCCCGGAGTGCATCGGAAACTACTTCTGGTCTTCCAGGGAACCATGGAAGCGTAGACTGTTTCAGACATTACTCCCATGGAGGAAAGTAAGGATGGTGACTGTTGTATTCAATCCCGATGCAATTTCTGTGTTTGATCAACACTCTGATTGTCCACAGGTTACAGAATGCAACCAGATGTGCATCGGAAACTACTACTGGTCTTCCAGGGAACGATCAAGCGGAGACAGTTTGAGAATTAATCCCATGGAGGAAAGTGCGCATGGTGACTGTTGTATTCAATCCCGATGCAATTTCTGTGTTTCATCAACACTCTGATTGTCCACAGGTTACAGAATGCCACCAGATGTGCATCGGAAACTACTACTGGTCTTCCAGGGAACGATCAAGCGGAGTCTGTTTGAGAATTACTCCCATGGAGGAAAGTGCGCATGGTGACTGTTGTATTCAATCCCGATTCAATTTCTGTATTTAATCAACACTCTGATAGTCCACAGATTACAGAATGCCTCCAGATGTGCATCGGAAACTACTACTGGTCTTCCAGGGAACGATCAAAGCGTAGACTGTTTGAGACATTAATCCCATGGAGGAAAGTGCGCATGGTGACTGTTGTATTCAATCCCGATGCAATTTCTGTGTTTCATCAACACTCTTATAGTCCACAGATTACAGTATGCCACCAGATGTGCATCGGAAACTACTACTGGTCTTCCAGGGAACGATCAAAGTGTAGACTGCTTGGAACATTACTCCCGTGGAGGAAAGTGCGCATGATGAGTGTTGTTACCGTTCCCGATGCAATTTCTGTGTTTCATCAACACTCTGATTGTCCACAGGTTACAGAATGCCACCAGATGTGCATCGGAAACTACTACTGGTCTTCCAGGGAACGATCAAGCGGAGACAGTTTGAGAATTACTCCCATGTAGGAAACTGCGCATGGTGACTGTTGTATTCAATCCCGATGCAATTTCTGTGTTTCATCAACACTCTGATTGTCCACAGGTTACATAATGCCACCAGATGTGCATCGGAAACTACTACTGGTCTTCCAGGGAACGATCAAGCGGAGTCTGTTTGAGAATTACTCCCATGGAGGAAAGTGCGCATGGTGACTGTTGAATTCAATCCCGATTCAATTTCTGTGTTTCATCGACACTTTGAAGGTCCACAGGTTACAGAATGCCTCCAGATGTGCATCGGAAACTACTACTGGTCTTCCAGGGAACGATCAAAGCGTAGACTGTTTGAGACATTACTCCCCTGGAGGAAAGTGCGCATGGTGACTGTTGTATTCAATCCCGATGCATTTTTTGTGTTTCATCAACACTCTGATAGTCCAGAGATTACAGAATGCCTCCAGATGTGTATCGGACACTACTACTGGTCTTCCAGGGAACGATCAAAGCGTAAACTCTTTGAGACATTACTCCCACTTAGGAAAGTACGCATGGTGACTGTTGTATTCAATCCGATGCATTTTCTGTGTTTCTTCAACACGCTGACAGTCCACAGATTTCAGTATGCCTCCAGATGTGCATCGGTAACTACTACTGGTCTTCCAGATGAACGATCAAAGCGTAGACTGTTAGAGACATTACTCCCATGGAGGAAAGTGCGCATGGTGACTGTTGTGTTCAATCCCGATGCAATTTCTGTGTATCGTCAACACTTTGAAGGTCCACAGATTATAGAATGCCTCCAGATGTGCATCGGAAACTACTACTGGTCTTCCAGGGAACGATCAAAGCGTAGACTGTTTGAGACATTACTCCCCTGGAGGAAAGTGCGCATGGTGACTGTTGTATTCAATCCCGAAGCATTTTTTGTGTTTCATCAACACTCTGATAGTCCAGAGATTACAGAATGCCTCCAGATGTGTATCGGACACTACTACTGGTCTTCCACTGAACGATCAAAGCGTAAACTCTTTGAGACATTACTCCCACTTAGGAAAGTGCGCATGGTGACTGTTGTATTCAATCCCGATGCATTTTCTGTGTTTCTTCAACACTCTGATAGTCCACAGATTTCAGTATGCCTCCAGATGTGCATCGGTAACTACTACTGGTCTTCCAGATGAACGATCAAAGTGTAGACTGTTAGAGACATTACTCCCATGGAGGAAAGTGCGCATGGTGACTGTTGTATTAAATCCCGATGCAATTTCTGTGTTTCATTAACAATCTGATAGTCCACAAATTACAGAATGCCTTCAGATGCGAATCTGTTACTACTACTGGTCTTCCAGGGAACGATCAAAGCGTAGACTGTTTGAGACATTACTCCCGTGGAGGAAAATGCGCATGGTGACTGTTGTATTCAATCCCGATGCAATTTCTGTGTTTCATCAACACTCTGATTGTCCACAGGTTACAGAATGCCACCAGATGTGCATCGGAAACTATTACTGGTCTTCCAGGGAACGATCAAGCGGAGACTGTTTGAGAATTACTCCCATGGAAGAAAGTGCGCATGGTGATTGTTGTATTCAATCCCGATGCTATTTCTGTAATTCATCAACACTCTGATTGTCCACAGGTTACAGAATGCCACCAGATGTGCATCGGAAACTACTACTGGTCTTCCAGGGAACGATCAAAGCGTAAACTCTTTTGATATTACTCCCATTGGAGGAAAATGCGCATGGTGACTGTTGTATTCAATCCCGATGCAATTTCTGTGTTTCATCAACACTCTGATAGTCCACAGATTACAGAAAGCTTCCAGATGTGCATCGGACACTACTACTGGTCTTCCAGGGAACGATCAAAGCGTAAACTCTTTGAGACATTACTCCCATGGAGGAAAGTGCGCATGGTGACTGTTGTATTCAATCCCGATTCAATTTTTGTGTTTCATCAACACTTTGAAGGTCCACAGATTACAGAATGCCTCCAGATGTGCATCGGAAACTACTACTGGTCTTCCTGGGAACGATCGAAGCGTACACTGTTTGAGACATTACTCTCATTTAGGAAAGTGCGCATGGTGACTATTGTATTCAATCCCGATGCATTTTCTGTGTTTCATCAACACTCTGATAGTCCACAGGTTACAGAATGCCACCAGATGTGCATCGGAAACTGCTACTCGTCTTCCAGGGAACGATCAAAGCGTAGACTGTTTGAGACATTACTCCCGTGGAGGAAAGTGCGCATGGTGACTGTTGTATTCAATCCCGATGCATTTTCTGTGTTTCAATAACACTCTGATAGTCCACAGATTACAGAATGCCTCCAGATGTGCATCGGACACTACTACTGGTCTTCCAGGGAACGATCAAAGCGTAAACTCTTTGAGACGTTACTCCCATGGAGGAAAGTGCGCATGGTGACTGTTGTATTCAATCCCGATGCATTTTCTGTGTTTCTTCAACACTCTGATAGTCCACAGGTTTCAGAATGCCACCAGATGTGCATAGGAAACTACTACAGGTCTTCCAGGGAACGATCAAGCGGAGTCTGTTTGAGAATTACTCCCATGGAGGAAAGTGCGCATGGTGACTGTTGTATTCAATCCCGATTCAATTTCTGTGTTTAATCAACACTCTGATAGTCCACAGATTACAGAATGCCTCCAGATGTGCATCGGAAACTACTACTGGTCTTCCAGGGAACGATCAAAGCGTAGACTGTTTGAGACATTACTCCTATGGAGGAAAGTGCGCATGGTGACTGTTGTATTCAATCCCGATGCAATTTCTGTGTTTGATCAACACTCTGATTGTCCACAGGTTACAGAATGCCACCAGATGTGCATCGGAAACTACTACTGGTCTTCCAGGGAACGATCAAGCGGAGACAGTTTGAGAATTACTCCCATGGAGGAAAGTGCGCATGGTGACTGTTGTATTCAATCCCGAGGCAATTTCTGTGTTACATCAACACTCTGATAGTCCACCGATTACAGGATGCCTCCCGATGTGCATCGGAAACTATTACTGGTCTTCCAGGGAACGATCAAAGCGTAGACTGTTTGAGACATTACTAGCGTGTAGGTAAGTGCGCATGGTGACTGTTGTATTCAATCCCGATGCAATTTCTGTGTTTCATCAACACTCTGATAGTCCACAGTGTATAGAATGCCTCCAGATGTCAATCGGAAACTACTACTGGTCTTGCAGGGAACGATCAAAGTGTAGACTGTTTGAGACATCACTCCCATGGAGGAAAGTGCGCATGGTGACTGTTGTATTCAATCCCGATGCATTTTCTGTGTTTCATCAACACTCTGATAGTCAACAGATTACAGAATGCCACCATATGTGCATCGGAACCTACTACTGGTCTTCCAGGGAACGATCAAAGCGTAGACTGTTTCAGACATTACTCCAATGAAGGAAAGTTTGGATGGTGACTGTTGTATTCAATCCCGATGCAATTTCTGTGTTTCATCAACACTCTGATAGTCCACAGATTACAGAATGCCTCCAGATGTGCATCGGAAACTACTACTGGTCTTCCAGGGAACGATCAAAGCGTAGACTGTTTGAGACATTAATCCCATGGAGGAAAGTGCGCATGGTGACTGTTGTATTCAATCCCGATGCAATTTCTGTGTTTCATCAACACTCTTATAGTCCACAGATTACAGTATGCCACCAGATGTGCATCGGAAACTACTACTGGTCTTCCAGGGAACGATCAAAGCGTAGACTGTTTGGAACATTACTCCCATGGAGGAAAGTGCGCATGATGAGTGTTGTTTCCGTTCCCGATGCAATTTCTGTGTTTCATCAACACTCTGATTGTCCACAGGTTACAGAATGCCACCAGATGTGCATCGGAAACTACTACTGGTCTTCCAGGGAACGATCAAGCGGAGACAGTTTGAGAATTACTCCCATGTAGGAAACTGCGCATGGTGACTGTTGTATTCAATCCCGATGCAATTTCTGTGTTTCATCAACACTCTGATTGTCCACAGGTTACAGAATGCCACCAGATGTGCATCGGAAACTACTACTGGTCTTCCAGGGAACGATCAAGCGGAGTCTGTTTGAGAATTACTCCCATGGAGGAAAGTGCGCATGGTGACTGTTGAATTCAATCCCGATTCAATTTCTGTGTTTCATCGACACTTTGAAGGTCCACAGGTTACAGAATGCCTCCAGATGTGCATCGGAAACTACTACTGGTCTTCCAGGGAACGATCAAAGCGTAGACTGTTTGAGACATTACTCCCCTGGAGGAAAGTGCGCATGGTGACTGTTGTATTCAATCCCGATGCATTTTTTGTGTTTCATCAACACTCTGATAGTCCAGAGATTACAGAATGCCTCCAGATGTGTATCGGACACTACTACTGGTCTTCCAGGGAACGATCAAAGCGTAAACCCTTTGAGACATTACTCCCACTTAGGAAAGTACGGATGGTGACTGTTGTTTTCAATCCGATGCATTTTCTGTGTTTCTTCAACACTCTGATAGTCCACAGATTTCAGTATGCCTCCAGATGTGCATCGGTAACTACTACTGGTCGTCCAGATGAACGATCAAAGCGTAGACTGTTAGAGACATTACTCCCATGGAGGAAAGTGCGCATGGTGACTGTTGTATTCAATCCCGATGCAATTTCTGTGTTTCGTCAACACTTTGAAGGTCCACAGATTATAGAATGCCTCCAGATGTGCATCGGAAACTACTACTGGTCTTCCAGGGAACGATCAAAGCGTAGACTGTTTGAGACATTACTCCCCTGGAGGAAAGTTCGCATGGTGACTGTTGTATTCAATCCCGATGCATTTTTTGTGTTTCATCAACACTCTGATAGTCCAGAGATTACAGAATGCCTCCAGATGTGTATCGGACACTACTACTGGTCTTCCAGGGAACGATCAAAGCGTAAACTCTTTGAGACATTACTCCCACTTAGGAAAGTGCGCATGGTGACTGTTGTATTCAATCCCGATGCATTATCTGTGTTTCTTCAACACTCTGATAGTCCACAGATTTCAGTATGCCTCCAGATGTGCATCGGTAACTACTACTGGTCTTCCAGATGAACGATCAAAGCGTAGACTGTTAGAGACATTACTCCCATGGAGGAAAGTGCGCATGGTGACTGTTGTATTAAATCCCGATGCAATTTCTGTGTTTCATTAACAATCTGATAGTCCACAAATTACAGAATGCCTTCAGATGCGAATCTGTAACTACTACTGGTCTTCCAGGGAACGATCAAAGCGTAGACTGTTTGAGACATTACTCCCGTGGAGGAAAATGCGCATGGTGACTGTTGTACTCAATCCCGATGCAATTTCTGTGTTTCATCAACACTCTGATTGTCCACAGGTTACAGAATGCCACCAGATGTGCATCGGAAACTACTACTGGTCTTCCAGGGAACGATCAAGCGGAGACTGTTTGAGAATTACTCCCATGGAGAAAAGTGCGCATGGTGATTGTTGTATTCAATCCCGATGCTATTTCTGTAATTCATCAACACTCTGATTGTCCACAGGTTACAGAATGCCACCAGATGTGCATCGGAAACTACTACTGGTCTTCCAGGGAACGATCAAAGCGTAAACTCTTTTGATATTACTCCCATTGGAGGAAAATGCGCATGGTGACTGTTGTATTCAATCCCGATGCAATTTCTGTGTTTCATCAACACTCTGATAGTCCACAGATTACAGAAAGCCTCCAGATGTGCATCGGACACTACTACTGGTCTTCCAGGGAACGATCAAAGCGTAAACTCTTTGAGACATTACTCCCATGGAGGAAAGTGCGCATGGTGACTGTTGTATTCAATCCCGATTCAATTTTTGTGTTTCATCAACACTTTGAAGGTCCACAGATTACAGAATGCCTCCAGATGTGCATCGGAAACTACTACTGGTCTTCCTGGGAACGATCAAAGCGTACACTGTTTGAGACATTACTCTCATTTAGGAAAGTGCGCATGGTGACTATTGTATTCAATCCCGATGCATTTTCTGTGTTTCATCAACACTCTGATAGTCCACAGGTTACAGAATGCCACCAGATGTGCATCGGAAACTGCTACTCGTCTTCCAGGGAACGATCAAAGCGTAGACTGTTTGAGACATTACTCCCGTGGAGGAAAGTGCGCATGGTGACTGTTGTATTCAATCCCGATGCATTTTCTGTGTTTCAATAACACTCTGATAGTCCACAGATTACAGAATGCCTCCAGATGTGCATCGGACACTACTACTGGTCTTCCAGGGAACGATCAAAGCGTAAACTCTTTGAGACGTTACTCCCATGGAGGAAAGTGCGCATGGTGACTGTTGTATTCAATCCCGATGCATTTTCTGTGTTTCTTCAACACTCTGATAGTCCACAGGTTTCAGAATGCCACCAGATGTGCATCGGAAACTACTACAGGTCTTCCAGGGAACGATCAAGCGGAGTCTGTTTGAGAATTACTCCCATGGAGGAAAGTGCGCATGGTGACTGTTGTATTCAATCCCGATTCAATTTCTGTGTTTAATCAACACTCTGATAGTCCACAGATTACAGAATGCCTGCAGATGTGCATCGGAAACTACTACTGGTCTTCCAGGGATCGATCAAAGCGTAGACTGTTTGAGACATTACTCCTATGGAGGAAAGTGCGCATGGTGACTGTTGTATTCAATCCCGATGCAATTTCTGTGTTTGATCAACACTCTGATTGTCCACAGGTTACAGAATGCCACCAGATGTGCATCGGAAACTACTACTGGTCTTCCAGGGAACGATCAAGCGGAGACAGTTTGATAATTACTCCCATGGAGGAAAGTGCGCATGGTGACTGTTGTATTCAATCCCGATGCAATTTCTGTGTTTCATCAACACTCTGATTGTCCACAGGTTACAGAATGCCACCAGATGTGCATCGGAAACTACTACAGGTCTTCCAGGGAACGATCAAGCGGAGTCTGTTTGAGAATTACTCCCATGGAGGAAAGTGCGCATGGTGACTGTTGTATTCAATCCCGATTCAATTTCTGTGTTTAATCAACACTCTGATAGTGCACAGATTACAGAATGCCTCCAGATGTGCATCGGAAACTACTACTGGTCTTCCAGGGAACGATCAAAGCGTAGACTGTTTGAGACATTACTCCCATGGAGGAAAGTGCGCATGGTGACTGTTGTATTCAATCCCGATGCAATTTCTGTGTCTCATCAACACTCTGATGGTCCACAGATTACAGTATGCCACCAGATGTGCATCGGAAACTACTACTGGTCTTCCAGGGATCGATCAAAGCGTAGACTGCTTGGAACATTACTCCCGTGGAGGAAAGTGCGCATGATGAGTGTTGTTTCCGTTCCCAATGCAATTTCTGTCTTTCATCAACACTCTGATAGTCCACAGATTACAGAATGCCTCCAGATGTGCATCGGAAACTACTACTGGTCTTCCAGGGAACGATCAAAGCGTAAACTCTTTGAGACATTACTCCCATGGAGGAAAGTGCGCATGGTGACTGTTGTATTCAATCCCGAGGCAATTTCTGTGTTACATCAACACTCTGATAGTCCACCGATTACAGGATGCCTCCCGATGTGCATCGGAAACTATTACTGGTCTTCCAGGGAACGATCAAAGCGTAGACTGTTTGAGACATTACTAGCGTGTAGGTAAGTGCGCATGGTGACTGTTGTATTCAATCCCGATGCAATTTCTGTGTTTCATCAACACTCTGATAGTCCACAGTGTATAGAATGCCTCCAGATGTCAATCGGAAACTACTACTGGTCTTGCAGGGAACGATCAAAGTGCAGACTGTTTGAGACATCACTCCCATGGAGGAAAGTGCGCATGGTGACTGTTGTATTCAATCCCGATGCATTTTCTGTGTTTCATCAACACTCTGATAGTCAACAGATTACAGAATGCCACCATATGTGCATCGGAAACTACTACTGGTCTTCCAGGGAACGATCAAAGCGTAGACTGTTTCAGACATTACTCCAATGAAGGAAAGTTTGGATGGTGACTGTTGTATTCAATCCCAATGCAATTTCTGTGTTTCATCAACACTCTGATAGTCCACAGATTACAGAATGCCTCCAGATGTGCATCGGAAACTACTACTGGTCTTCCAGGGAACGATCAAAGCGTAAACTCTTTTGATATTACACCCATTGGAGGAAAATGCGCATGGTGACTGTTGTATTCAATCCCGATGCAATTTCTGTGTTTCATCAACACTCTGATAGTCCACAGATTACAGAAAGCCTCCAGATGTGCATCGGACACTACTACTGGTCTTCCAGGGAACGATCAAAGCGTAAACTCTTTGAGACATTACTCCCATGGAGGAAAGTGCGCATGGTGACTGTTGTATTCAATACCGATTCAATTTCTGTGTTTCATCAACACTTTGAAGGTCCACAGATTACAGAATGCCTCCAGATGTGCATCGGAAACTACTACTGGCCTTCCTGGGAACGATCAAAGCGTACACTGTTTGAGACATTACTCCGATTTAGGAAAGTGCGCATGGTGACTGTTGTATTCAATCCCGATGCATTTTCTGTGTTTCATCAACACTCTGATAGTCAACAGATTACAGAATGCCACCATATGTGCATCGGAAACTACTACTGGTCTTCCAGGGAACGATCAAAGCGTAAACTCTTTTGATATTACTCCCATTGGAGGAAAATGCGCATGGTGACTGTTGTATTCAATCCCGATGCGATTTCTGTGTTTCATCAACACTCTGATAGTCGACAGATTACAGAAAGCCTCCAGATGTGCATCGGACACTACTACTGGTCTTCCAGGGAACGATCAAAGCGTAAACTCTTTGAGACATTACTCCCATGGTGGAAAGTGCGCATGGTGACTGTTGTATTCAATCCCGATTCAATTTCTGTGTTTCATCAACACTTTGAAGGTCCACAGATTACAGAATGCCTCCAGATGTGCATCGGAAACTACTACTGTTCTTAGAGGGAACGATCAAAGCGTACACTGTTTGAGACATTACTCTCATTTAGGAAAGTGCGCATGGTGACTATTGTATTCAATCCCGATGCATTTTCTGTGTTTCATCAACACTCTGATAGTCCACAGATTACAGAATGCCACCAGACGTGCATCGGAAACTACTACTGGTCTTCCAGGGAGCGATCAAAGCGTAGACTGTTTGAGACATTACTCCCGTGGAGGAAAGTGCGCATGGTGACTGTTGTATTCAATCCCGATGCATTTTCTGTGTTTCTTCAACACTCTGATAGTCCACAGGTTTCAGAATGCCTCCAGATGTGCATCGGTAACTACTACTGGTTTTCCAGATGAACGATCAAAGCGTAGACTGTTTGAGACATTACTCCCATGAAGGAAAGTGCACATGGTGACTGTTGTATTCAATCCCGATGCAATTTCTGTGTTTCCTCAACTCTCAGATAGTAAACAGATTATAGAATGCCTCCAGATGTGCATCGGAAACTACTTCTGGTCTTCGAGGGAACGATCGAAGCGTAGACTGTTTCAGACATTACTCCCATGGAGGAAAGTACGGATGGTGACTGTTGTATTCAATCCCGATGCAATTTCTGTGTTTGATCAACACTCTGATTGTCCACAGGTTACGGAATGCCACCAGATGTGCATCGGAAACTACTACTGGTCTTCCAGGGAACGATCAAGCGGAGACAGTTTGAGAATTACTCCCATGGAGGAAAGTGCGCATGGTGACTGTTGTATTCAATCCCGATGCAATTTCTGTGTTTCATCAACACTCTGATTGTCCACAGGATACAGAATGCCACCAGATGTGCATCGGAAACTACTACTGGTCTTCCAGGGAACGATCAAGCGGAGTCTGTTTGAGAATTACTCCCACGGAGGAAAGTGAGCATGGTGACTGTTGTATTCAATCCCGATTCAATTTCTGTGTTTAATCAACACTCTGATAGTCCACAGATTACAGAGTGCCTCCAGATGTGCATCGGAAACTACTACTGGTCTTCCAGGGAACGATCAAAGCGTAGACTGTTTGAGACATTACTCCCATAGAGGAAAGTGCGCATGGTGACTGTTGTATTCAATCCCGATGCAATTTCTGTGTTTCATCAACACTCTGATAGTCCACAGATTACAGTATGCCACCAGATGTGCATCGGAAACTACTACTGGTCTTCCAGGGAACGATCAAGCGGAGTCTGTTTGAGAATTACTCCCATGGAGGAAAGTGCGCATGGTGACTGTTGAATTCAATCCCGATTCAATTTCTGTGTTTCATCGACACTTTGAAGGTCCACAGGTTACAGAATGCCTCCAGATGTGCATCGGAAACTACTACTGGTCTTCCAGGGAACGATCAAAGCGTAGACTGTTTGAGACATTACTCCCGTGGAGGAAAGTGCGCATGGTGACTGTTGTATTCAATCCCGATGCATTTTTTGTGTTTCATCAACACTCTGATAGTCCAGAGATTACAGAATGCCTCCAGATGTGTATCGGACACTACTACTGGTCTTCCAGGGAACGATCAAAGCGTAAACTCTTTGAGACATTACTCCCACTTAGGAAAGTGCGCATGGTGACTGTTGTATTCAATCCCGATGCATTTTCTGTGTTTCTTCAACACTCTGATAGTCCACAGATTTCAGTATGCCTCCAGATTTGCATCGGTAACTACTACTGGTCTTCCAGTTGAACGATCAAAGCGTAGACTGTTAGAGACATTACTCCCATGGAGGAAAGTGCGCATGGTGACTGTTGTATTCAATCCCGATGCATTTTCTGTGTTTCTTCAACACTCTGATAGTCCACAGGTTTCAGAATGCCTCCAGATGTGCATCGGTAACTACTACGGGTTTTCCAGATGAACGATCAAAGCGTAGACTGTTTGAGACATTACTCCCATGAAGGAAAGTGCACATGGTGACTGTTGTATTCAATCCCGATGCAATTTCTGTGTTTCCTCAACTCTCAGATAGTAAACAGATTATAGAATGCCCCCGGAGTGCATCGGAAACTACTTCTGGTCTTCCAGGGAACGATCGAAGCGTAGACTGTTTCAGACATTACTCCCATGGAGGAAAGTACGGATGGTGACTGTTGTATTCAATCCCGATGCAATTTCTGTGTTTGATCAACACTCTGATTGTCCACAGGTTACAGAATGCAACCAGATGTGCATCGGAAACTACTACTGGTCTTCCAGGGAACGATCAAGCGGAGACAGTTTGAGAATTAATCCCATGGAGGAAAGTGCGCATGGCGACTGTTGTATTCAATCCCGATGCAATTTCTGTGTTTCATCAACACTCTGATTGTCCACAGGTTGCAGAATGCCACCAGATGTGCATCGGAAACTACTACTGGTCTTCCAGGGAACGATCAAGCGGAGTCTGTTTGAGAATTACTCCCATGGAGGAAAGTGCGCATGGTGACTGTTGTATTCAATCCCGATTCAATTTCTGTGTTTAATCAACACTCTGATAGTCCACAGATTACAGAATGCCTCCAGATGTGCATCGGAAACTACTACTGGTCTTCCAGGGAACGATCAAGCGGAGTCTGTTTGAGAATTACTCCCATGGAGGAAAGTGCGCATGGTGACTGTTGAATTCAATCCCGATTCAGTTTCTGTGTTTCATCGACACTTTGAAGGTCCACAGGTTACAGAATGCCTCCAGATGTGCATCGGAAACTACTACTGGTCTTCCAGGGAACGATCAAAGCGTAGACTGTTTGAGACATTACTCCCCTGGAGGAAAGTGCGCATGGTGACTGTTGTATTCAATCCTGATGCATTTTTTGTGTTTCATCAACACTCTGATAGTCCAGAGATTACAGAATGCCTCCAGATGTGTATCGGACACTACTACTGGTCTTCCAGGGAACGATCAAAGCGTAAACTCTTTGAGACATTACTCCCACTTAGGAAAGTACGCATGGTGACTGTTGTATTCAATCCGATGCATTTTCTGTGTTTCTTCAACACTCTGATAGTCCACAGATTTCAGTATGCCTCCAGATGTGCATCGGTAACTACTACTGGTCTTCCAGATGAACGATCAAAGCGTAGACTGTTAGAGACATTACTCCCATGGAGGAAAGTGCGCATGGTGACTGTTGTATTCAATCCCGATGCAATTTCTGTGTTTCGTCAACACTTTGAAGGTCCACAGATTATAGAATGCCTCCAGATGTGCATCGGAAACTACTACTGGTCTTCCAGGGAACGATCAAAGCGTAGACTGTTTGAGACATTACTCCCCTGGAGGAAAGTGCGCATGGTGACTGTTGTATTCAATCCCGATGCATTTTTTGTGTTTCATCAACACTCTGATAGTCCAGAGATTACAGAATGCCTCCAGATGTGTATCGGACACTACTACTGGTCTTCCAGGGAACGATCAAAGCGTAAACTCTTTGAGACATTACTCCCACTTAGGAAAGTGCGCATGGTGACTGTTGTATTCAATCCCGATGCATTTTCTGTGTTTCTTCAACACTCAGGTAGTCCACAGATTTCAGTATGCCTCCAGATGTGCATCGGTAACTACTACTGGTCTTCCAGATGAACGATCAAAGCGTAGACTGTTAGAGACATTACTCCCATGGAGGAAAGTGCGCATGGTGACTGTTGTATTAAATCCCGATGCAATTTCTGTGTTTCATTAACAATCTGATAGTCCACAAATTACAGAATGCCTTCAGATGCGAATCTCTAACTACTACTGATCTTCCAGGGAACGATCAAAGCGTAGACTGTTTGAGACATTACTCCCGTGGAGGAAAATGCGCATGGTGACTGTTGTATTCAATCCCGATGTAATTTCTGTGTTTCATCAACACTCTGATTGTCCACAGGTTACAGAATGCCACCAGATGTGCATCGGAAACTACTACTGGTCTTCCAGGGAACGATCAAGCGGAGACTGTTTGAGAATTACTCCCATGGAGAAAAGTGCGCATGGTGATTGTTGTATTCAATCCCGATGCTATTTCTGTAATTCATCAACACTCTGATTGTCCACAGGTTACAGAATGCCACCAGATGTGCATCGGAAACTACTACTGGTCTTCCAGGGAACGATCAAAGCGTAAACTCTTTTGATATTACTCCCATTGGAGGAAAATGCGCATGGTGACTGTTGTATTCAATCCCGATGCAATTTCTGTGTTTCATCAACACTCTGATAGTCCACAGATTACAGAAAGCCTCCAGATGTGCATCGGACACTACTACTGGTCTTCCAGGGAACGATCAAAGCGTAAACTCTTTGAGACATTACTCCCATGGAGGAAAGTGCGCATGGTGACTGTTGTATTCAATCCCGATTCAATTTTTGTGTTTCATCAAAACTTTGAAGGTCCACAGATTACAGAATGCCTCCAGATGTGCATCGGAAACTACTACTGGTCTTCCTGGGAACGATCAAAGCGTACACTGTTTGAGACATTACTCTCATTTAGGAAAGTGCGCATGGTGACTATTGTATTCAATCCCGATGCATTTTCTGTGTTTCATCAACACTCTGATAGTCCACAGGTTACAGAATGCCACCAGATGTGCATCGGAAACTGCTACTCGTCTTCCAGGGAACGATCAAAGCGTAGACTGTTTGAGACATTACTCCCGTGGAGGAAAGTGCGCATGGTGACTGTTGTATTCAATCCCGATGCATTTTCTGTGTTTCAATAACACTCTGATAGTCCACAGATTACAGAATGCCTCCAGATGTGCATCGGACACTACTACTGGTCTTCCAGGGAACGATCAAAGCGTAAACTCTTTGAGACGTTACTCCAATGGAGGAAAGTGCGCATGGTGACTGTTGTATTCAATCCCGATGCATTTTCTGTGTTTCTTCAACACTCTGATAGTCCACAGGTTTCAGAATGCCACCAGATGTGCATCGGAAACTACTACAGGTCTTCCAGGGAACGATCAAGCGGAGTCTGTTTGAGAATTACTCCCATGGAGGAAAGTGCGCATGGTGACTGTTGTATTCAATCCCGATTCAATTTCTGTGTTTAATCAACACTCTGATAGTCCACAGATTACAGAATGCCTCCAGATGTGCATCGGAAACTACTACTGGTCTTCCAGGGAACGATCAAAGCGTAGACTGTTTGAGACATTACTCCTATGGAGGAAAGTGCGCATGGTGACTGTTGTATTCAATCCCGATGCAATTTCTGTGTTTGATCAACACTCTGATTGTCCACAGGTTACAGAATGCCACCAGATGTGCATCGGAAACTACTACTGGTCTTCCAGGGAACGATCAAGCGGAGACAGTTTGAGAATTACTCCCATGGAGGAAAGTGCGCATGGTGACTGTTGTATTCAATCCCGATGCAATTTCTGTGTTTCATCAACACTCTGATTGTCCACAGGTTACAGAATGCCACCAGATGTGCATCGGAAACTACTACAGGTCTTCCAGGGAACGATCAAGCGGAGTCTGTTTGAGAATTACTCCCATGGAGGAAAGTGCGCATGGTGACTGTTGTATTCAATCCCGATTCAATTTCTGTGTTTAATCAACACTCTGATAGTGCACAGATTACAGAATGCCTCCAGATGTGCATCGGAAACTACTACTGGTCTTCCAGGGAACGATCAAAGCGTAGACTGTTTGAGACATTACTCCCATGGAGGATAGTGCGCATGGTGACTGTTGTATTCAATCCCGATGCAATTTCTGTGTCTCATCAACACTCTGATAGTCCACAGATTACAGTATGCCACCAGATGTGCATCGGAAACTACTACTGGTCTTCCAGGGATCGATCAAAGCGTAGACTGCTTGGAACATTACTCCCGTGGAGGAAAGTGCGCATGATGAGTGTTGTTTCCGTTCCCAATGCAATTTCTGTCTTTCATCAACACTCTGATAGTCCACAGATTACAGAATGCCTCCAGATGTGCATCGGAAACTACTACTGGTCTTCCAGGGAACGATCAAAGCGTAAACTCTTTGAGACATTACTCCCATGGAGGAAAGTGCGCATGGTGACTGTTGTATGTAATCCCGATGCATTTTCTGTGTTTCTTCAACACTCTGATAGTCCACAGATTTCAGTATGCCTCCAGATGTGCATCGGTAACTACTACTGGTCTTCCAGATGAACGATCAAAGCGTAGACTGTTAGAGACATTACTCCCATGGAGGAAAGTGCGCATGGTGACTGTTGTATTAAATCCCGATGCAATTTCTGTCTTTCATTATCAATCTGATAGTCCACAAATTACAGAATGCCTTCAGATGCGAATCTGTAACTACTACTGGTCTTCCAGGGAACGATCAAAGCGTAGACTGTTTGAGACATTACTCCCGTGGAGGAAAATGCGCATGGTGACTGTTGTATTCAATCCCGATGCAATTTCTGTGTTTCATCAACACTCTGATTGTCCACAGGTTACAGTATGCCACCAGATGTGCATCGGAAACTACTACTGGTCTTCCAGGGAACGATCAAGCGGAGACTGTTTGAGAATTACTCCCATGGAGAAAAGTGCGCATGGTGATTGTTGTATTCAATCCCGATGCTATTTCTGTAATTCATCAACACTCTGATTGTCCACAGGTTACAGAATGCCACCAGATGTGCATCGGAAACTACTACTGGTCTTCCAGGGAACGATCAAAGCGTAAACTCTTTTGATATTACTCCCATTGGAGGAAAATGCGCATGGTGACTGTTGTATTCAATCCCGATGCAATTTCTGTGTTTCATCAACACTCTGATAGTCCACAGATTACAGAAAGCCTCCAGATGTGCATCGGACACTACTACTGGTCTTCCAGGGAACGATCAAACCGTAAACTCTTTGAGACATTACTCCCATGGAGGAAAGTGCGCATGGTGACTGTTGTATTCAATCCCGATTCAATTTTTGTGTTTCATCAACACTTTGAAGGTCCACAGATTACAGAATGCCTCCAGATGTGCATCGGAAACTACTACTGGTCTTCCTGGGAACGATCAAAGCGTACACTGTTTGAGACATTACTCTCATTTAGGAAAGTGCGCATGGTGACTATTGTATTCAATCCCGATGCATTTTCTGTGTTTCATCAACACTCTGATAGTCCACAGGTTACAGAATGCCACCAGATGTGCATCGGAAACTGCTACTCGTCTTCCAGGGAACGATCAAAGCGTAGACTGTTTGAGACATTACTCCCCTGGAGGAAAGTGCGCATGGTGACTGTTGTATTCAATCCCGATGCATTTTCTGTGTTTCAATAACACTCTGATAGTCCACAGATTACAGAATGCCTCCAGATGTGCATCGGACACTACTACTGGTCTTCCAGGGAACGATCAAAGCGTAAACTCTTTGAGACGTTACTCCCATGGAGGAAAGTGCGCATGGTGACTGTTGTATTCAATCCCGATGCATTTTCTGTGTTTCTTCAACACTCTGATAGTCCACAGGTTTCAGAATGCCACCAGATGTGCATCGGAAACTACTACAGGTCTTCCAGGGAACGATCAAGCGGAGTCTGTTTGAGAATAACTCCCATGGAGGAAAGTGCGCATGGTGACTGTTGTATTCAATCCCGATTCAATTTCTGTGTTTAATCAACACTCTGATAGTCCACAGATTACAGAATGCCTCCAGATGTGCATCGGAAACTACTACTGGTCTTCCAGGGAACGATCAAAGCGTAGACTGTTTGTGACATTACTCCTATGGAGGAAAGTGCGCATGGTGACTGTTGTATTCAATCCCGATGCAATTTCTGTGTTTGATCAACACTCTGATTGTCCACAGGTTACAGAATGCCACCAGATGTGCATCGGAAACTACTACTGGTCTTCCAGGGAACGATCAAGCGGAGACAGTTTGAGAATTACTCCCATAGAGGAAAGTGCGCATGGTGACTGTTGTATTCAATCCCGATGCAATTTCTGTGTTTCATCAACACTCTGATTGTCCACAGGTTACAGAATGCCACCAGATGTGCATCGGAAACTACTACAGGTCTTCCAGGGAACGATCAAGCGGAGTCTGTTTGAGAATTACTCCCATGGGAGAAAGTGCGCATGGTGACTGTTGTATTCAATCCCGATTCAATTTCTGTGTTTAATCAACACTCTGATAGTGCACAGATTACAGAATGCCTCCAGATGTGCATCGGAAACTACTACTGGTCTTCCAGGGAACGATCAAAGCGTAGACTGTTTGAGACATTACTCCCATGGAGGAAAGTGCGCATGGTGACTGTTGTATTCAACCCCGATGCAATTTCTGTGTTTCAATAACACTCTGATAGTCCACAGATTACAGAATGCCTCCAGATGTGCATCGGACACTACTACTGGTCTTCCAGGGAACGATCAAAGCGTAAACTCTTTGAGACGTTACTCCCATGGAGGAAAGTGCGCATGGTGACTGTTGTATTCAATCCCGATGCATTTTCTGTGTTTCTTCAACACTCTGATAGTCCACAGGTTTCAGAATGCCACCAGATGTGCATCGGAAACTACTACAGGTCTTCCAGGGAACGATCAAGCGGAGTCTGTTTGAGAATTACTCCCATGGAGGAAAGTGCGCATGGTGACTGTTGTATTCAATCCCGATTCAATTTCTGTGTTTAATCAACACTCTGATAGTCCACAGATTACAGAATGCCTCCAGATGTGCATCGGAAACTACTACTGGTCTTCCAGGGAACGATCAAAGCGTAGACTGTTTGTGACATTACTCCTATGGAGGAAAGTGCGCATGGTGACTGTTGTATTCAATCCCGATGCAATTTCTGTGTTTGATCAACACTCTGATTGTCCACAGGTTACAGAATGCCACCAGATGTGCATCGGAAACTACTACTGGTCTTCCAGGGAACGATCAAGCGGAGACAGTTTGAGAATTACTCCCATAGAGGAAAGTGCGCATGGTGACTGTTGTATTCAATCCCGATGCAATTTCTGTGTTTCATCAACACTCTGATTGTCCACAGGTTACAGAATGCCACCAGATGTGCATCGGAAACTACTACAGGTCTTCCAGGGAACGATCAAGCGGAGTCTGTTTGAGAATTACTCCCATGGAAGAAAGTGCGCATGGTGACTGTTGTATTCAATCCCGATTCAATTTCTGTGTTTAATCAACACTCTGATAGTGCACAGATTACAGAATGCCTCCAGATGTGCATCGGAAACTACTACTGGTCTTCCAGGGAACGATCAAAGCGTAGACTGTTTGAGACATTACTCCCATGGAGGAAAGTGCGCATGGTGACTGTTGTATTCAACCCCGATGCAATTTCTGTGTCTCATCAACACTCTGATAGTCCACAGATTACAGTATGCCACCAGATGTGCATCGGAAACTACTACTGGTCTTCCAGGGATCGATCAAAGCGTAGACTGCTTGGAACATTACTCCCGTGGAGGAAAGTGCGCATGATGAGTGTTGTTTCCGTTCCCAATGCAATTTCTGTCTTTCATCAACACTCTGATAGTCCACAGATTACAGAATGCCTCCAGATGTGCATCGGAAACTACTACTGGTCTTTCAGGGAACGATCAAAGCGTAAACTCTTTGAGACATTACTCCCATGGAGGAAAGTGCGCATGGTGACTGTTGTATTCAATCCCGAGGCAATTTCTGTGTTACATCAACACTCTGATAGTCCACCGATTACAGGATGCCTCCCGATGTGCATCGGAAACTATTACTGGTCTTCCAGGGAATGATCAAAGCGTAGACTGTTTGAGACATTACTAGCGTGTAGGTAAGTGCGCATGGTGACTGTTGTATTCAATCCCGATGCAATTTCTGTGTTTCATCAACACTCTGATAGTCCACAGTGTATTGAATGCCTCCAGATGTCAATCGGAAACTACTACTGGTCTTGCAGGGAACGATCAAAGTGTAGACTGTTTGAGACATCACTCCCATGGAGGAAAGTGCGCATGGTGACTGTTGTATGTAATCCCGATGCATTTTCTGTGTTTCTTCAACACTCTGATAGTCCACAGATTTCAGTATGCCTCCAGATGTGCATCGGTAACTACTACTGGTCTTCCAGATGAACGATCAAAGCGTAGACTGTTAGAGACATTACTCCCATGGAGGAAAGTGCGCATGGTGACTGTTGTATTAAATCCCGATGCAATTTCTGTGTTTCATTAACAATCTGATAGTCCACAAATTACAGAATGCCTTCAGATGCGAATCTGTAACTACTACTGGTCTTCCAGGGAACGATCAAAGCGTAGACTGTTTGAGACATTACTCCCGTGGAGGAAAATGCGCATGGTGACTGTTGTATTCAATCCCGATGCAATTTCTGTGTTTCATCAACACTCTGATTGTCCACAGGTTACAGTATGCCACCAGATGTGCATCGGAAACTACTACTGGTCTTCCAGGGAACGATCAAGCGGAGACTGTTTGAGAATTACTCCCATGGAGAAAAGTGCGCATGGTGATTGTTGTATTCAATCCCGATGCTATTTCTGTAATTCATCAACACTCTGATTGTCCACAGGTTACAGAATGCCACCAGATGTGCATCGGAAACTACTACTGGTCTTCCAGGGAACGATCAAAGCGTAAACTCTTTTGATATTACTCCCATTGGAGGAAAATGCGCATGGTGACTGTTGTATTCAATCCCGATGCAATTTCTGTGTTTCATCAACACTCTGATAGTCCACAGATTACAGAAAGCCTCCAGATGTGCATCGGACACTACTACTGGTCTTCCAGGGAACGATCAAACCGTAAACTCTTTGAGACATTACTCCCATGGAGGAAAGTGCGCATGGTGACTGTTGTATTCAATCCCGATTCAATTTTTGTGTTTCATCAACACTTTGAAGGTCCACAGATTACAGAATGCCTCCAGATGTGCATCGGAAACTACTACTGGTCTTCCTGGGAACGATCAAAGCGTACACTGTTTGAGACATTACTCTCATTTAGGAAAGTGCGCATGGTGACTATTGTATTCAATCCCGATGCATTTTCTGTGTTTCATCAACACTCTGATAGTCCACAGGTTACAGAATGCCACCAGATGTGCATCGGAAACTGCTACTCGTCTTCCAGGGAACGATCAAATCGTAGACTGTTTGAGACATTACTCCCCTGGAGGAAAGTGCGCATGGTGACTGTTGTATTCAATCCCGATGCATTTTCTGTGTTTCAATAACACTCTGATAGTCCACAGATTACAGAATGCCTCCAGATGTGCATCGGACACTACTACTGGTCTTCCAGGGAACGATCAAAGCGTAAACTCTTTGAGACGTTACTCCCATGGAGGAAAGTGCGCATGGTGACTGTTGTATTCAATCCCGATGCATTTTCTGTGTTTCTTCAACACTCTGATAGTCCACAGGTTTCAGAATGCCACCAGATGTGCATCGGAAACTACTACAGGTCTTCCAGGGAACGATCAAGCGGAGTCTGTTTGAGAATTACTCCCATTGAGGAAAGTGCGCATGGTGACTGTTGTATTCAATCCCGATTCAATTTCTGTGTTTAATCAACACTCTGATAGTCCACAGATTACAGAATGCCTCCAGATGTGCATCGGAAACTACTACTGGTCTTCCAGGGAACGATCAAAGCGTAGACTGTTTGTGACATTACTCCTATGGAGGAAAGTGCGCATGGTGACTGTTGTATTCAATCCCGATGCAATTTCTGTGTTTGATCAACACTCTGATTGTCCACAGGTTACAGAATGCCACCAGATGTGCATCGGAAACTACTACTGGTCTTCCAGGGAACGATCAAGCGGAGACAGTTTGAGAATTACTCCCATAGAGGAAAGTGCGCATGGTGACTGTTGTATTCAATCCCGATGCAATTTCTGTGTTTCATCAACACTCTGATTGTCCACAGGTTACAGAATGCCACCAGATGTGCATCGGAAACTACTACAGGTTTTCCAGGGAACGATCAAGCGGAGTCTGTTTGAGAATTACTCCCATGGAAGAAAGTGCGCATGGTGACTGTTGTATTCAATCCCGATTCAATTTCTGTGTTTAATCAACACTCTGATAGTGCACAGATTACAGAATGCCTCCAGATGTGCATCGGAAACTACTACTGGTCTTCCAGGGAACGATCAAAGCGTAGACTGTTTGAGACATTACTCCCATGGAGGAAAGTGCGCATGGTGACTGTTGTATTCAACCCCGATGCAATTTCTGTGTCTCATCAACACTCTGATAGTCCACAGATTACAGTATGCCACCAGATGTGCATCGGAAACTACTACTGGTCTTCCAGGGATCGATCAAAGCGTAGACTGCTTGGAACATTACTCCCGTGGAGGAAAGTGCGCATGATGAGTGTTGTTTCCGTTCCCAATGCAATTTCTGTCTTTCATCAACACTCTGATAGTCCACAGATTACAGAATGCCTCCAGATGTGCATCGGAAACTACTACTGGTCTTTCAGGGAACGATCAAAGCGTAAACTCTTTGAGACATTACTCCCATGGAGGAAAGTGCGCATGGTGACTGTTGTATTCAATCCCGAGGCAATTTCTGTGTTACATCAACACTCTGATAGTCCACCGATTACAGGATGCCTCCCGATGTGCATCGGAAACTATTACTGGTCTTCCAGGGAACGATCAAAGCGTAGACTGTTTGAGACATTACTAGCGTGTAGGTAAGTGCGCATGGTGACTGTTGTATTCAATCCCGATGCAATTTCTGTGTTTCATCAACACTCTGATAGTCCACAGTGTATTGAATGCCTCCAGATGTCAATCGGAAACTACTACTGGTCTTGCAGGGAACGATCAAAGTGTAGACTGTTTGAGACATCACTCCCATGGAGGAAAGTGCGCATGGTGACTGTTGTATTCAATCCCGATGCATTTTCTGTGTTTCATCAACACTCTGATAGTCAACAGATTACAGAATGCCACCATATGTGCATCGGAAACTACTACTGGTCTTCCAGGGAACGATCAAAGCGTAGACTGTTTCAGACATTACTCCAATGAAGGAAAGTTTGGATGGTGACTGTTGTATTCAATCCCGATGCAATTTCTGTGTTTCATCAACACTCTGATAGTCCACAGATTACAGAATGCCTCCAGATGTGCATCGGAAACTACTACTGGTCTTCCAGGGAACGATCAAAGCGTAAACTCTTTTGATATTACTCCCATTGGAGGAAAATGCGCATGGTGACTGTTGTATTCAATCCCGATGCAATTTCTGTGTTTCATCAACACTCTGATAGTCCACAGATTACAGAAAGCCTCCAGATGTGCATCGGACACTACTACTAGTCTTCCAGGGAACGATCAAAGCGTAAACTCTTTGAGACATTACTCCCATGGAGGAAAGTGCGCATGGTGACTGTTGTATTCAATACCGATTCAATTTCTGTGTTTCATCAACACTTTGAAGGTCCACAGATTACAGAATGCCTCCAGATGTGCATCGGAAACTACTACTGGCCTTCCTGGGAACAATCAAAGCGTACACTGTTTGAGACATTACTCCCATTTAGGAAAGTGCGCATGGTGACTGTTGTATTCAATCCCGATGCATTTTCTGTGTTTCATCAACACTCTGATAGTCAACAGATTACAGAATGCCACCATATGTGCATCGGAAACTACTACTGGTCTTCCAGGGAACGATCAAAGCGTAAACTCTTTTGATATTACTCCCATTGGAGGAAAATGCGCATGGTGACTGTTGTATTGAATCCCGATGCGATTTCTGTGTTTCATCAACACTCTGATAGTCGACAGATTACAGAAAGCCTCCAGATGTGCATCGGACACTACTACTGGTCTTCCAGGGAACGATCAAAGCGTAAACTCTTTGAGACATTACTCCCATGGTGGAAAGTGCGCATGGTGACTGTTGTATTCAATCCCGATTCAATTTCTGTGTTTCATCAACACTTTGAAGGTCCACAGATTACAGAATGCCTCCAGATGTGCATCGGAAACTACTACTGGTCTTAGAGGGAACGATCAAAGCGTACACTGTTTGAGACATTACTCTCGTTTAGGAAAGTGCGCATGGTGACTATTGTATTCAATCCCGATGCATTTTCAGTGTTTCATCAACACTCTGATAGTCCACAGATTACAGAATGCCACCAGACGTGCATCGGAAACTACTACTGGTCTTCCAGGGAACGATCAAAGCGTAGACTGTTTGAGACATTACTCCCGTGGAGGAAAGTGCGCATATCGACTGTTGTATTCAATCCCGATGCAATTTCTGTGTTTCATCAATACTCTGACAGTCCACAGGTTACAGAATGCCACCAGATGTGCATCGGAAACTGCTACTCGTCTTCCAGGGAACGATCAAAGCGTAGACTGTTTGAGACATTACTCCCGTGGAGGAAAGTGCGCATGGTGACTGTTGTATTCAATCCCGATGCATTTTCTGTGTTTCAATAACACTCTGATAGTCCACAGGTTTCAGAATGCCTCCAGATGTGCATCGGTAACTACTACTGGTTTTCCAGATGAACGATCAAAGCGTAGACTGTTTGAGACATTACTCCCATGAAGGAAAGTGCACATGGTGACTGTTGTATACAATCCCGATGCAATTTCTGTGTTTCCTCAACTCTCAGATAGTAAACAGATTATAGAATGCCTCCAGATGTGCATCGGAAACTACTTCTGGTCTTCCAGGGAACGATCGAAGCGTAGACTGTTTCAGACATTACTCCCATGGAGGAAAGTACGGATGGTGACTGTTGTATTCAATCCCGATGCAATTTCTGTGTTTGATCAACACTCTGATTGTCCACAGGTTACAGAATGCCACCAGATGTGCATCGGAAACTACTACTGGTCTTCCAGGGAACGATCAAGCGGAGACAGTTTGAGAATTACTCCCATGGCGGAAAGTGCGCATGGTGACTGTTGTATTCAATCCCGATGCAATTTCTGTGTTTCATCAACACTCTGATTGTCCACAGGTTACAGAATGCCACCAGATGTGCATCGGAAACTACTACAGGTCTTCCAGGGAACGATCAAGCGGAGTCTGTTTGAGAATTACTCCCATGGAGGAAAGTGCGCATGGTGACTGTTGTATTCAATACCGATTCAATTTCTGTGTTTAATCAACACTCTGATAGTCCACAGATTACAGAATGCCTCCAGATGTGCATCGGAAACTACTACTGCTCTTCTAGGGAACGATCAAAGCGTAGACTGTTTGAGACATTACTCCCATGGAGGAAAGTGCGCATGGTGACTGTTGTATTAAATCCCGAGGCAATTTATGTGTCACATCAACACTCTGATAGTCCACCGATTACAGGATGCCTCCAGATGTCCATCGGAAACTACTACTGGTCTTCCAGGGAACGATCAAAGCGTAAACTCTTTCAGACATTACTCCCATGGAGGAAAGTGCGCATGGTGACTGTTGTATTAAATCCCGAGGCAATTTATGTGTCACATCAACACTCTGATAGTCCACCGATTACAGGATGCCTCCAGATGTGCATAGGAAACTATTACTGGTCTTCCAGGGAATGATCAAAGCGTAGACTGTTTGAGACATTACTAGCGTGTAGGTAAGTGCGCATGGTGACTGTTGTATTCAATCCCGATGCAATTTCTGTGTTTCATCAACACTCTGATAGTACACAGAGTACAGAATGCCTCCGGATGTCAATCGGAAACTACTACTGGTCTTGCAGGGAACGATCAAAGTGTAGACTGTTTGAGACGTCACTCCCATGGAGGAAAGTGCGCATGGTGACTGTTGCATTCAATCCCGATGCATTTTCTGTGTTTCATCAACACTCAGATAGTCCACAGATTACAGAATGCCACCAGACGTGCATCGGAAACTACTACTGGTCTTCCAGGGAACGATCAATGCGTAGACTGTTTGAGACATTACTCCTGTGGAGGAAAGTGCGCATGGTGACTGTTGTATTCAATCCCGATGCAATTTCTGTGTTTCATCAATACTCTGATAGTCCACAGATTACAGAATTCCTCCAGATGTGCATCGGAAAATAACACTGGTCTTCTAGGGAACGATCAAAGCGTAGACTGTTTGAGACATTACTCCCATGAAGGAAAGTGCACATGGTGACTGTTGTATTCAATCCCGATGCAGTTTCTGTGTTTCCTCAACTCTCAGATAGTAAACAGATTATAGAATGCCTCCAGATGTGCATCGGAAACTACTTCTGGTCTTCCAGGGAACGATCGAAGCGTAGACTGTTTCAGACATTACTCCCATGGAGGAAAGTGCGGATGGTGACTGTTGTATTCAATCCCCATGCAATTTCTGTGTTTCATCAACACTCTGATTGTCCACAGGTTACAGAATGCCACCAGATGTGCAACGGAAACTACTATTGGTCTTCCAGGGAACGATCAAGCGGAGACAGTTTGAGAATTACTCCAATGGAGGAAACTGCGCATGGTGACTGTTGTATTCAATCCCGATGCAATTTCTGTGTTTCATCAACACTCTGATTGTCCACAGGTTACAGAATGCCACCAGATGTGCATCGGAAACTACTACTGGTCTTCCAGGGAACGATCAAGCGGAGTCTGTTTGAGAATTACTCCCATGGAGGGAAATGCGCATGGTGACTGTTGTATTCAATCCCGATTCAATTTCTGTGTTTCATCAACACTTTGAAGGTCCACAGATTTCAGTATGCCTCCAGATCTGCATCGGTAACTACTACTGGTCTTCCAGATGAACGATCAAAGCGTAGACTGTTAGAGACATTACTCCCATGGAGTAAAGAGCGCATGGTGACTGTTGTATTCAATCCCGATGCAATTTCTGGGTTTCGTCATCACTTTGAAGGTCCACAGATTATAGAATGCCTCCAGATGTGCATCGGAAACTACTTCTGGTCTTCCAGAGAACGATCGAAACGTAGACTGTTTCAGACATTACTCCCATGGAGGAAAGTGCGGATGGTGATTGTTGTATTCAATCCCGATGCAATTTCTGTGTTGCATCAACACTCTGATAGTCCACAGGTTACAGAATGCCACTAGATGTGCATCGGAAACTACTTCTGGTCTTCGAGGGAATGATGAAAGCGTAGACTGTTAGGGATATTACTCCCATGGAGGAAAGTGCCCATGGTGAGTGTTGTACACAATCCCGATGCAATATCTGTGTTTCATGAACACTCTGATAGTCCACAGATTTCAGAATGCCTTCAGATGTGCATCGGTAACTACTACTGGTCTTCCAGGGAACAATCAAAGCGTAGACTGTTTGAGACATTACTCCCATGGAGGAAAGTGCGCATGGTGACTGTTGTATTCAATCCCGATGAAATTTCTGTGTTTCATTAACAATCTGATAGTCCACAGATTACAGAATGCCTTCAGATGCGAGTCAGTAACTACTACTGGTCTTCCAGGGAACGATCAAAGCGTAGACTGTTTGAGACATTACTCCCGTGGAGGAAAGTGCGCATGGTGACTGTTGTATTCAATCCCGATGCAATTTCTGTGTTTCATCAACACTCTGATTGTCCACAGGTTACAGAATGCCACCAGATGTGCATCGGAAACTACTACTGGTCTTCCAGGGAACGATCAAGCGGAGTCAGTTCGAGAATTACTCCCATGGAGTAAAGTGCGCATGGTGACTGTTGTATTCAATCCCGATTCAATTTCCGTGTTTAATCAACACTCTGATAGTCCACAGATTACAGAATGCCTCCAGATGTGCATCGGAAACTACTACTGGTCTTCCAGGGAACGATCAAAGCGTAGACTGTTTGAGACATTACTCCCATGGAGGAAAGTGCGCATGGTGACTGTTGTATTGAATCCCGATGCAATTTCTGTGTTTCATCAACACTCTGATAGTCCACAGATTACAGAATGCCTCCAGATGTGCATCGGAAACTACTACTGCTCTTCTAGGGAACGGTCAAAGCGTAGACTGTTTGAGACATTACTCCCATGGAGGAAAGTGCGCATGGTGACTGTTGTATTCAATCCCGATGCAATTTCTGTGTCTCATCAACACTCTGATAGTCCACAGATTACAGTATGCCACCAGATGTGCATCGGAAACTACTACTGGTCTTCCAGGGAACGATCAAAGCGTAGACTGTTTGGAACATTACTCCCATGAAGGAAAGTGCACATGGTGACTGTTGTATTCAATCCCGATGCAGTTTCTGTGTTTCCTCAACTCTCAGATAGTAAACAGATTATAGAATGCCTCCAGATGTGCATCGGAAACTACTTCTAGTCTTCCAGGGAACGATCGAAGCGTAGACTGTTTCAGACATTACTCCCATGGAGGAAAGTGCGGATGGTGACTGTTGTATTCAATCCCCATGCAATTTCTGTGTTTCATCAACACTCTGATTGTCCACAGTGTACAGAATGCCTCCGGATGTCAATCGGAAACTACTACTGGTCTTGCAGGGAACGATCAAAGTGTAGACTGTTTGAGACGTCACTCCCATGGAGGAAAGTGCGCATGGTGACTGTTGTATTCAATCCCGATGCATTTTCTGTGTTTCATCAACACTCAGATAGCCCACAGATTACAGAATGCCACCAGACGTGCATCGGAAACTACTACTGGTCTTCCAGGGAACGATCAATGCGTAGACTGTTTGAGACATTACTCGTGTGGAGGAAAGTGCGCATGGTGACTGTTGTATTCAATCCCGATGCAATTTCTGTGTTTCATCAATACTCTGATAGTCCACAGATTACAGAATTCCTCCAGATGTGCATCGGAAAATAACACTGGTCTTCTAGGGAACGATCAAAGCGTAGACTGTTTGAGACATTACTCCCATGAAGGAAAGTGCACATGGTGACTGTTGTATTCAATCCCGATGCAGTTTCTGTGTTTCCTCAACTCTCAGATAGTAAACAGATTATAGAATGCCTCCAGATGTGCATCGGAAACTACTTCTAGTCTTCCAGGGAACGATCGAAGCGTAGACTGTTTCAGACATTACTCCCATGGAGGAAAGTGCGGATGGTGACTGTTGTATTCAATCCCCATGCAATTTCTGTGTTTCATCAACACTCTGATTGTCCACAGGTTACAGAATGCCACCAGATGTGCAACGGAAACTACTACTGGTCTTCCAGGGAACGATCAAGCGGAGACAGTTTGAGAATTACTCCAATGGAGGAAACTGCGCATGGTGACTGTTGTATTCAATCCCGATGCAATTTCTGTGTTTCATCAACACTCTGATTGTCCACAGGTTACAGAATGCCACCAGATGTGCATCGGAAACTACTACTGGTCTTCCAGGGAACGATCAAGCGGAGTCTGTTTGAGAATTACTCCCATGGAGGGAAGTGCGCATGGTGACTGTTGTATTCAATCCCGATTCAATTTCTGTGTTTCATCAACACTTTGAAGGTCCACAGATTACAGAATGCCTCCAGATGTGCATCGGAAACTACTACTGGTCTTCCAGGGAACGATCAAAACCGTAGACTGTTTGAGACATTACTCCCATGGAGGAAAGTGCGCATGGTGACTGTTGTATTCAATCCCAAAGCATTTTTTGTGTTTCATCAACACTCTGATAGTCCAGAGATTACAGAATGCCTCCAGATGTGTATCGGACACTACTACTGGTCTTCCAGGGAACGATCAAAGCGTAAACTCTTTTGATATTACTCCCATTGGAGGAAAATGCGCATGGTGACTGTTGTATTCAATCCCGATGCAATTTCTGTGTTTCTTCAACACTCTGATAGTCCACAGATTTCAGTATGCCTCCAGATCTGCATCGGTAACTACTACTGGTCTTCCAGATGAACGATCAAAGCGTAGACTGTTAGAGACATTACTCCCATGGAGTAAAGTGCGCATGGTGACTGTTTTATTCAATCCCGATGCAATTTCTGGGTTTCGTCATCACTTTGAAGGTCCACAGATTATAGAATGCCTCCAGATGTGCATCGGAAACTACTTCTGGTCTTCCAGAGAACGATCGAAACGTAGACTGTTTCAGACATTACTCCCATGGAGGAAAGTGCGGATGGTGATTGTTGTATTCAATCCCGATGCAATTTCTGTGTTGCATCAACACTCTGATAGTCCACAGGTTACAGAATGCCACTAGATGTGCATCGGAAACTACTTCTGGTCTTCGAGGGAATGATGAAAGCGTAGACTGTTAGGGATATTACTCCCATGGAGGAAAGTGCCCATGGTGAGTGTTGTACACAATCCCGATGCAATATCTGTGTTTCATGAACACTCTGATAGTCCACAGATTTCAGAATGCCTTCAGATGTGCATCGGTAACTACTACTGGTCTTCCAGGGAACAATCAAAGCGTAGACTGTTTGAGACATTACTCCCATGGAGGAAAGTGCGCATGGTGACTGTTGTATTCAATCCCGATGAAATTTCTGTGTTTCATTAACAATCTGATAGTCCACAGATTACAGAATGCCTTCAGATGCGAGTCAGTAACTACTACTGGTCTTCCAGGGAACGATCAAAGCGTAGACTGTTTGAGACATTACTCCCGTGGAGGAAAGTGCGCATGGTGACTGTTGTATTCAATCCCGATGCAATTTCTGTGTTTCATCAACACTGTGATTGTCCACAGGTTACAGAATGCCACCAGATGTGCATCGGAAACTACTACTGGTCTTCCAGGGAACGATCAAGCGGAGACTGTTTGAGAATTACTCCCATGGAGAAAAGTGCGCATGGTGGTTGTTGTATTCAATCCCGATGCTATTTCTGTAATTCACCAACACTCTGATTGTCCACAGGTTACAGAATGCCACCAGATGTGCATCGGAAACTACTACTGGTCTTCCAGGGAACGATCAAAGCGTAAACTCTTTTGATATTACTCCCATTGGAGGAAAATGCGCATGGTGACTGTTGTATTCAATCCCGATGCAATTTCTGTGTTTCATCAACACTCTGATAGTCCACAGATTACAGAAAGCCTCCAGACGTGCATCGGGAACTACTACTGGTCTTCCAGGGAACGATCAAAGCGTAGACTGTTTGAGACATTACTCCCGTGGAGGAAAGTGCGCATGGTGACTGTTGTATTCAATACCGATGCAATTTCTGTGTTTCATCAACACTCTGATTGTCCACAGGTTACAGAATGCCACCAGAAGTGCATCGGAAACTACTACTGGTCTTCCAGGGAAAGATCAAGCGGAGTCAGTTCGAGAATTACTCCCATGGAGTAAAGTGCGCATGGTGACTGTTGTATTCAATCCCGATTCAATTTCTGTGTTTAATCAACACTCTGATAGTCCACAGATTACAGAATGCCTCCAGATGTGCATCGGAAACTACTACTGGTCTTCCAGGGAACGATCAAAGCGTAGACTGTTTGAGACATTACTCCCATGGAGGAAAGTGCGCATGGTGACTGTTGTATTCAATCCCGATTCAATTTCTGTGTTTCATCAACACTCTGATAGTCCACAGATTACAGTATGCCACCAGATGTGCATCGGAAACTACTACTGGTCTTCCAGGGAACGATCAAAGCGTAGACTGTTTGGAACATTACTCCCGTGGAGGAAAGTGCGCATGATGAGTGTTGTTTCCGTTCCCGATGCAATTTCTGTGTTTCATCAACACTCTGATAGTCCACAGATTACAGAATGCCTCCAGATGTCCATCGGAAACTACTACTGGTCTTCCAGGGAACGATCAAAGCGTAAACTCTTTGAGACATTACTCCCATGGAGGAAAGTGCGCATGGTGACTGTTGTATTCAATCCCGAGGCAATTTCTGTGTTACATCAACACTCTGATAGTCCACCGATTACAGGACGCCTCCAGATGTGCATCGGAAACTACTACTGGTCTTCCAGGGAACGATCAAAGCGTAGACTGTTTGAGACATTACTAGCGTGTAGGTAAGTGCGCATGGTGACTGTTGTATTTAATCCCGATGCATTTTCTGTGTTTCATCAACCCTCTGATAGTCCACAGATTACAGAATGCCTCCAGTTTTGCATCGAAAACTGCTACTGGTCTTCCAGGGATTGATCAAAGCGTAGACTGTTAGAGATATTACTCCAGTGGAGGAAAGTGCGCATGGTGACTGTTGTATTCAATCCTGATGCAATTTCTGTGTTTCATCAACACTCTGATAGTCCACAGATTGCAGAATGCCCCAGATGTTCATCGGAAACTACTTTTGGTCTTCCAGGGAACGATCAAAGCGTAGACTGTTTGAGACATTACTCCCATGGAGGAAAGTGCGCATGGTGACTGCTGTATTCAATCCCGATGCTATTTCTGTGTTTCATCAACACTCTGATAGTCCACAGATTACAGTATGCCACCAGATGTGCATCGGAAACTACTACTGGTCTTCCAGGGAACGATTACAGCGTAGACTGTTTGGAACATTACTCCCGTGGAGGAAAGTGCGCATGATGAGTGATGTTTCCGTTCCCGATGCAATTTCTGTGTTTCAACAACACTCTGATGGTCCACCGATTACAGGATGCCTCCAGATGTGCATCGGAAACTACTACTGGTCTTCCAGGGAACGATCAAAGCGTAGACTGTTTGAGACATTACTTGCATGGAGGGAAGTGTGCATGGTGACATTTGTATTCGATCCCGATGCAATTTCTGTGTTTCATCAATAGTCTGACAGTACACAGATTACAGAGTGCCTCCAGATGTGCATCAGAAACTACTACTGGTCTTCCAGGGAACGATCAAAGCGTAAACTCTTTGAGACATTACTCCCATTTAGGAAAGTGCGCATGGTGACTGCTGTATTCAATCCCAATGCTATTTCTGTGTTTCATCAACACTCTGATAGTCCACAGATTACAGTATGCCACCAGATGTGCATCGGAAACTACTACTGGTCTTCCAGGGAACGATCAAAGCGTAGACTGTTTGCAACATTACTCCCATGGAGGAAAGTGCGCATGGTGACTGTTATATTCTATCCCGATGCATTTTCTGTGTTCCATCAACACTCTGATAGTCCACAGATTACAGAATGCCTCCAGATGTGCATCGGACACTACTACTGGTCTTCCAGGGAACGATCAAAGCGTAAACTCTCTGAGACATTACTCCCATGGAGGAAAGTTCGCATGGTGACTGTTGTATTCAATACCGATGCATTTTCTGTGTTTCATGAACACTCTGATAGTCCACAGATTACAGAATGCCTCCAGATGTGCATCGGAAACTACTACTGGTCTTCGAGGGAATGGTCAAAGCGTAGACTGTTAGTGCTATTACTAACATGGAGGAAAGTGCGCATGGTGACTGTTGCATTCAATCCCGATGCAATTTCCGTGTTTCATCAACACTCTGATAGTCCACTGATTGCAGAATGCCTGTAGGTGTGCATCGGAAACTACTACTAGTCTTCTAGAGAACGATCAAAGCGTAGTCTGTTTGAGACATTACTCCCATGGAGACAAGTGCGCCTGGTGACTGTTGTATTCAGTCCCGATGCAATTTCTGTGTTTCATCAACACTCTGATAGTCCTCAGATTACAGAATGCCACCAGATGTGCATCGGAAACTACTACTGGTCTTCCAGGGAACGATCAAAGCGTAAACTCTTTGAGACTTTACTCCCATGGAGGAAAGTGCGCATGGTGACTGTTGTATTCAATCCCGATGCATTTTCTGTGTTTCTTCAACACTCTGTAGGTCCACAGGTTTCAGAATGCCTCCAGATGTGCATCGGTAACTACTACTGGTCTCCCAGATGAACGATCAAAGCGTAGACTGTTTGAGACATTACTCCCATGAAGGAAAGTGCACATGGTGACTGTTGTATTCAATCCCGATGCAATTTCTGTGTTTCCTCAACTCTCAGATAGTAAACAGATTATAGAATGCCTCCAGATGTGCATCGGAAACTACTTCTGGTCTTCCAGGGAACGATCGAAGCGTAGACTGTTTCAGACATTACTCCCATGGAGGAAAGTGCGGATGATGACTGTTGTATTCAATCCCGATGCATTTTCTGTGTTTCATCAACACTCTGATAGTCCACAGATTACAGAATGCCTCCAGATGTGCATCGGAAACTACTTTTGGTCTTCCAGGGAACGATCAAAGCGTAGACTGTTTTAGACATTACTACCATGGAGGAAAGTGCGCATGGTGACTGTTGTATTCAATCCCGAGGCAATTTCTGTATTACATCAACACTCTGATAGTCCACCGATTACAGGATGCCTCCAGATGTGCATCGGAAACTACTACTGGTCTTCCAGGGAACGATCAAAGGGTAGACTGTTTGAGACATTACTTGCATTTAGGAAAGTGTGCATGGTGACTGTTGTATTCAATCCCGATGCAATTTCTGTGTTTCATCAATAGTCTGACAGTACACAGATTACAGAGTGCCTCCAGATGTGCATCGGAAACTACTACTGGTCTTCCAGGGAACGATCAAAGCGTAAACTCTTAGAGACATTACTCCCATTTAATAAAGTGCGCATGGTGACTGTTGTATTCAATCACGATGCAGTTTCTGTGTTTCATCAATACTCTGATAGTCCACAGGTTACAGAATGCCACCAGATGTGCATCGGAAACTACTACTGGGCTTCCTGGGAACGATCAAAGCGTAGACTGTTTGAGACATTACTCTCGTGGAGGAAAGTGCGCATGGTGACTGTTATATTCTATCCCGATGCATTTTCTGTGTTCCATCAACACTCTGATAGTCCACAGATTACAGAATGCCTCCAGATGTGCATCGGACACTACTACTGGTCTTCCAGGGAACGATCAAAGCGTAAACTCTTTGAGACATTACTCCCATGGAGGAAAGTTCGCATGGTGACTGTTGTATTCAATACCGATGATTTTCAGTGTTTCATCACCACTCTGATAGTCCACAGATTACAGAATGCCTCCAGATGTGCATCGGACACTACTACTGGTCTTCCAGGGAACGATAAAAGCGTAAACTCTTTGAGACATTACTCCCATGGAGGAAAGTTCGCATGGTGACTGTTGTATTCAACCCCGATGCAATTTATGTGTTTCATCAACACTCTGATAGTCAACAGAGTACAGAATGCCTCCAGATGTCAATCGGAAACCTTTACTGGTCTTGCAGGGAACGATCAAAGTGTAGACTGTTTGAGACATCACTCCCATGGAGGAAAGTGCGCATGGTGACTGTTGTATTCAATCCCTATGCATTTTCTGTGTTTCATAAACACTCTGATAGTCAACAGATTACAGAATGCCACCATATGTGCATCGGAAACTACTACTGGTCTTCCAGGGAACGATCAAAGCGTAGACTGTTTCAGACATTACTCCCATGAAGGAAAGTTTGGATGGTGACTGTTGTATTCAATCCCGATGCAATTTCTGTGTTTCATCAACACTCTGATAGTCCACAGATTACAGAATGCCTCCAGATGTGCATCGGAAACTACTACTGGTCTTCCAGGGAACGATCAAAGCGTAAACTCTTTTGATATTACTCCCATTGGAGGAAAATGCGCATGGTGACTGTTGTATTCAATCCCGATGCAATTTCTGTGTTTCATCAACACTCTGATAGTCCAAAGATTACAGAAAGCCTCCAGATGTGCATCGGAGACTACTACTGGTCTTCCAGGGAACGATCAAAGCGTAAACTCTTTGAGACATTACTCCCATGGAGGAAAGTGCGCATGGTGACTGTTGTATTCAATACCGATTCAATTTCTGTGTTTCATCAACACTTTGAAGGTCCACAGATTACAGAATGCCTCCAGATGTGCATCGGAAACTACTACAGGCCTTCCTGGGAACGATCAAAGCGTACACTGTTTGAGACATTACTCCCATTTAGGAAAGTGCGCATGGTGACTGTTGTATTCAATCCCGATGGATTTTCTGTGTTTCATCAACTCTCTGATAGTCCACAGATTACAGAATGCCACCAGACGTGCATCGGAAACTACTACTGGTCTTCCAGGGAACGATCAATGCGTAGACTGTTTGAGACATTACTCCCGTGGAGGAAAGTGCGCATGGTGACTGTTGTATTCAATCCCGATGCAATTTCTGTGTTTCATCAATACTCTGATAGTCCACAGGTTACAGAATGCCACCAGATGTGCATCGGAAACTGCTACTCGTCTTCCAGGGAACGATCAAAGCGAAGACTGTTTGAGACATTACTCCCGTGGAGGAAAGTGCGCACGGTGACTTTTGTATTCAATCCCAATGCATTTTCTGTGTTTCAATAACACTCTGATAGTCCACAGATTACAGAATGCCTCCAGATGTGCATCGGACACTACTACTGGTCTTCCAGGGAACAATCAAAGCGTAAACTCTTTGAGACGTTACTCCCATGGAGGAAAGTGCGCATGGCGACTGTTGTATTCAATCCCGATGCATTTTCTGTGTTTCTTCAACACTCTGATAGTCCACAGATTACAGAATTCCTCCAGATGTGCATCGGAAAATAACACTGGTCTTCTAGGGAACGATCAAAGCGTAGACTGTTTGAGACATTACTCCCATGAAGGAAAGTGCACATGGTGACTGTTGTATTCAATCCCGATGCAATTTCTGTGGTTCCTCAACTCTCAGATAGTAAACAGATTATAGAATGCCTCCAGATGTGCATCGGAAACTACTTCTGGTCTTCCAGGGAACGATCGAAGCGTAGACTGTTTCAGACATTACTCCCATGGAGGAAAGTGCGGATGGTGACTGTTGTATTCAATCCCGATGCAATGTCTGTGTTTCATCAACACTCTGATTGTCCACAGGTTACAGAATGCCACCAGATGTGCATCGGAAACTACTACTGGTCTTCCAGGGAACGATCAAGCGGAGACAGTTTGAGAATTACTCTCATGGAGGAAACTGCGCATTGTGACTGTTGTATTCAATCCCGATGCAATTTCTGTGTTTCATCAACACTCTGATTGTCCACAGGTTACAGAATGCCACCAGATGTGCAACGGAAACTACTACTGGTCTTCCAGGGAACGATCAAGAGGAGTCTGTTTGAGAATTACTCCCATGGAGGAAAGTGCGCATGGTGACTGTTGTATTCAATCCCGATTCAATTTCTGTGTTTCATCAACACTTTGAAGGTCCACAGATTACAGAATGCCTCCAGATGTGCATCGGAAACTACTACTGGTCTTCCAGGGAACGATCAAAGCGTAGACTGTTTGAGACATTACTCCCGTGGAGGAAAGTGCGCATGGTGACTGTTGTATTCAATCCCGATGCATTTTTTGTGTTTCATCAACACTCTGATAGTCCAGAGATTACAGAATGCCTCCAGATGTGTATCGGACACTACTACTGGTCTTCCAGGGAACGATCAAAGAGTAAACTCTTTTGATATTACTCCCATTGGAGGAAAATGCGCATGGTGACTGTTGTATTCAATCCCGATGCAATTTCTGTGTTTCTTCAACACTCTGATAGTCCACAGATTTCAGTATGCATCCAGATGTGCATCGGTAACTACTACTGGTCTTCCAGATGAACGATCAAAGCGTAGTCTGTTAGAGACATTACTCCCATGGGGTAAAGTGCGCATGGTGACTGTTGTATTCAATCCCGATGCAATATCTGTGTTTCGTCAACACTTTGAAGGTCCACAGATTATAGAATGCCTCCAGATGTGCATCGGAAACTACTTCTGGTCTTCCAGAGAACGATCGAAACGTAGATTGTTTCAGACATTACTCCCATTCAGGAAAGTGCGGATGGTGATTGTTGTATTCAATCCCGATGCAATTTCTGTGTTGCATCAACACTCTGATAGTCCACAGGTTACAGAATGCCACTAGATGTGCATCGGAAACTACTTCTGGTCTTCGAGGGAATGATGAAAGCGTAGACTGTTAGGGATATTACTCCCATGGAGGAAAGTGCCCATGGTGAGTGTTGTATACAATCCCGATGCAATATCTGTGTTTCATGAACACTCTGATAGTCCACAGATTTCAGAATGCCTTCAGATGTGCATCGGTAACTACTACTGGTCTTCCAGGGAACAATCAAAGCGTAGACTGTTTGAGACATTACTCCCATGGAGGAAAGTGCGCATGGTGACTGTTGTATTCAATCCCGATGAAATTTCTGTGTTTCATTAACAATCTGATAGTCCACAGATTACAGAATGCCTTCAGATGCGAATCAGTAACTACTACTGGTCTTCCAGGGAACGATCAAAGCGTAGACTGTTTGAGACATTACTCCCGTGGAGGAAAGTGCGCATGGTGACTGTTGTATTCAATCCCGATGCAATTTCTGTGTTTCGTCAACACTCTGATTGTCCAAAGGTTACAGAATGCCACCAGATGTGCATCGGAAACTACTACTGGTCTTCCAGGGAACGATCAAGCGGAGTCAGTTCGAGAATTACTCCCATGGAGGAAAGTGCGCATGGTGACTGTTGTATTCAATCCCGATTCAATTTCTGTGTTTAATCAACACTCTGATAGTCCACAGATTACAAAATGCCTCCAGATGTGCATCGGAAACTACTACTGGTCTTCCAGGGAACGATCAAAGCGTAGACTGTTTGAGACATTACTCCGATGGAGGAAAGTGCGCATGGTGACTGTTGTATTCAATCCCAAAGCAATTTCTGTGTTTCATCAACACTCTGATAGTCCACAGATTACAGTATGCCACCAGATGTGCATCGGAAACTACTACTGGTCTTCCAGGGAACGATCAAAGCGTAGACTGTTTGGAACATTACTCCCGTGGAGGAAAGTGCGCATGATGAGTGTTGTTTCCGTTCCCGATGCAATTTCTGTGTTTCATCAACACTCTGATAGTCCACAGATTACAGAATGCCTCCAGATGTCCATCGGAAACTACTACTGGTCTTCCAGGGAACGATCAAAGCGTAAACTCTTTGAGACATTACTCCCATGGAGGAAAGTGCGCATGGTGACTGTTGTATTCAATCCCGAGGCAATTTCTGTGTTACATCAACACTCTGATAGTCCACCGATTACAGGATGCCTCCAGATGTGCATCGGAAACTACTACTGGTCTTCCAGGGAACGATCAAAGCGTAGACTGTTTGAGACATTACTAGCGTGTACGTAAGTGCGCATGGTGACTGTTGTATTCAATCCCGATGCATTTTCTGTGTTTCATCAACCCTCTGATAGTCCACAGATTACAGAATGCCACCAGATTTGCATCGAAAACTGCTACTGGTCTTCCAGGGATTGATCAAAGCGTAGAATGTCAGAGATATTACTCCAGTGGAGAAAAGTGCGCATGGTGACTGTTGTATTCAATCCTGATGCAATTTCTGTGTTTCATCAACACTCTGATAGTCCACAGATTGCTGAATGCCCCAGATGTTCATCGGAAACTACTTTTGGTCTTCCAGGGAACGATCAAAGCGTAGACTGTTTGAGACATTACTCCCATGGAGGAAAGTGCGCATGGTGACTGCTATATTCAATCCCGATGCTATTTCTGTGTTTCATCAACCCTCTGATAGTCCACAGATTACAGTATGCCACCAGATGTGCATCGGAAACTACTACTGGTCTTCCAGGGAACGATCAAAGCGTAGACTGTTTGGAACATTACTCCCGTGGAGGAAAGTGCGCATGATGAGTGTTGTTTCCGTTCCCGATGCAATTTCTGTGTTTCAACAACACTCTGATATTCCACCGATTACAGGATGCCTCCAGATGTGCATCGGAAAGTACTACTGGTCTTCCAGGGAACGATCAAAGCGTAGACTGTTTGAGACGTTACTTGAATGGAGGAAAGTGTGCATGGTGACATTTGTATTCGATCCCGATGCAATTTCTGTGTTTCATCAATAGTCTGACAGTACACAGATTACAGAGTGCCTCCAGATGTGCATCGGAAACTACTACTGGTCTTCCAGGGAACGATCAAAGCGTAAACTCTTTGAGACATTACTCCCATTTAGGAAAGTTCGCATGGTAACTGTTGTATTCAATCACGATGCAATTTCTGTGTTTCATCAATACTCTGATAGTCCACAGGTTACAGAATGCCACCAGATGTGCATCGGAAACTACTACTGGTCTTCCAGGGAACGATCAAAGCGTAGACTGTTTGAGACATTACTCTCGTGGAGGAAAGTGCGCATGGTGACTGGTATATTCTATCCCGATGCATTTTCTGTGTTCCATCAACACTCTGATAGTCCACAGATTACAGAATGCCTCCAGATGTGCATCGGACACTACTACTGGTCTTCCAGGGAACGATCAAAGCGTAAACTCTTTGAGACATTACTCCCATGGAGGAAAGTTCGCATGGTGACTGTTGTATTCAATACCGATGCATTTTCTGTGTTTCATCAACACTCTGATAGCCCACAGATTACAGAATGCCTCCAGATGTGCATCGGAAACTACTACTGGTCTTCGAGGGAATGGTCAAAGCTTAGACTGTTAGTGCTATTACTAACATGGAGGAAAGTGCGCATGGTGATTGTTGTATTCAATCCCGATGCAATTTCCGTGTTTCATCAACACTCTGATAGTCCACTGATTGCAGAATGCCTGTAGGTGTGCATCGGAAACTACTACTGGTCTTCTAGGGAACGATCAAAGCGTAGTCTGTTTTAGACATTACTCCCATGGAGACAAGTGCGCCTGGTGACTGTTGTATTCAGTCCCGATGCAATTTCTGTGTTTCATCAACACTCTGATAGTCCAAAGATTACAGAATGCCACCAGTTGTGCATCGGAAACTCCTACTGGTCTTCCAGAGAACGATCAAAGCGTGGACTGTTTAAGACATTACTCCCGTGGAGGAAAGTGCGCATGGTGACTGTTGTATTCAGTCCCGATGCAATTTCTGTGTTTCTTCAACACTCTGATAGTCCACTGATTACAGAATGCCACCATATGTACATCGGAAACTACTACTGGTCTTCCAGGGAACTATCAAAGCGTAGACTATTTCAGACATTACTCCCATGAAGGAAAGTGTGGATGGTGACTGTTGTATTCAATCCCGATGCAATTTATGTGTTTCATCAACACTCTGATAGTCCTCAGATTACAGAATGCCACCTGATGTGCATCGGAAACTACTACTGGTCTTCCAGGGAACGATCAAAGCGTAAACTCTTTGAGACTTTACTCCCATGGAGGAAAGTGCGCATGGTGACTGTTGTATTCAATCCCGATGCATTTTCTGTGTTTCTTCAACATTCTGTAGGTCCACAGGTTTCAGAATGCCTCCAGATGTGCATCGGTAACTACTACTGGTCTTCCAGATGAACGATCAAAGCGTAGACTGTTTTAGACATTACTCCCATGAAGGAAAGTGCACATGGTGACTGTTGTATTCAATCCCGATGCAATTTCTGTGTTTCCTCAACTCTCTGATAGTAAACAGATTATAGAAAGCCTCCAGATGTGCATCGGAAACTACTTCTGGTCTTCCAGGAAACGATCGAAGCGTAGACTGTTTCAGACTTTACTCCCATGGAGGAAAGTGCGGATGATGACTGTTGTATTCAATCCCGATGCAATTTCTGTGTTTCATCAACACTCTGATAGTCCACAGATTACAGAATGCCTCCAGATGTGCATCGGTAACTACTACTGGTCTTCCAGGGAACGATCAAAGCGTAAACTCTTTGAGACATTACTCCCATGGAGGAAAGTTCGCATGGTGACTGTTGTATTCAATACCGATGCATTTTCTGTGTTTCATCAACACTCTGATAGTCCACAGATTACAGAATGCCTCCAGATGTGCATCGGAAACTACTTTTGGTCTTCCAGGGAACGATCAAAGCGTAGACTGTTTTAGACATTACTACCATGGAGGAAAGTGCGCATGGTGACTGTTGTATTCAATCCCGAGGCAATTTCTGTATTACATCATCACTCTGATAGTCCACCGATTACAGGATGCCTCCAGATGTGCATCGGAAACTACTACTGGTCTTCCAGGGAACGATCAAAGAGTAGACTGTTTGAGACATTACTTGCATTTAGGAAAGTGTGCATGGTGACTGTTGTATTCAATCCCGATGCAATTTCTGTGTTTCATCAATAGTCTGACAGTACACAGATTACAGAGTGCCTCCAGATGTGGGTCGGAAACTACTACTGGTCTTCCAGGGAACGATCAAAGCGTAAACTCTTAGAGACATTACTCCCATTTAGGAAAGTTCGCATGGTGACTGTTGTATTCAATCACGATGCAATTTCTGTGTTTCATCAATAATCTGATAGTCCACAGGTTACAGAATGCCACCAGATGTGCATCGGACACTACTACTGGTCTTCCAGGGAACGATCAAAGCGTAGACTGTTTGGAACATTACTCCCGTGGAGGAAAGTGCGCATGATGAGTGTTGTTTCCGTTCCCGATGCAATTTCTGTGTTTCATCAACACTCTGATAGTCCACAGATTACAGAATGCCTCCAGATGTCCATCGGAAACTACTACTGGTCTTCCAGGGAACGATCAAAGCGTAAACTCTTTGAGACATTACTCCCATGGAGGAAAGTGCGCATGGTGACTGTTGTATTCAATCCCGAGGCAATTTCTGTGTTACATCAACACTCTGATAGTCCACCGATTACAGGATGCCTCCAGATGTGCATCGGAAACTACTACTGGTCTTCCAGGGAACGATCAAAGCGTAGACTGTTTGAGACATTACTAGCGTGTACGTAAGTGCGCATGGTGACTGTTGTATTCAATCCCGATGCATTTTCTGTGTTTCATCAACCCTCTGATAGTCCACAGATTACAGAATGCCACCAGATTTGCATCGAAAACTGCTACTGGTCTTCCAGGGATTGATCAAAGCGTAGAATGTCAGAGATATTACTCCAGTGGAGAAAAGTGCGCATGGTGACTGTTGTATTCAATCCTGATGCAATTTCTGTGTTTCATCAACACTCTGATAGTCCACAGATTGCTGAATGCCCCAGATGTTCATCGGAAACTACTTTTGGTCTTCCAGGGAACGATCAAAGCGTAGACTGTTTGAGACATTACTCCCATGGAGGAAAGTGCGCATGGTGACTGCTATATTCAATCCCGATGCTATTTCTGTGTTTCATCAACCCTCTGATAGTCCACAGATTACAGTATGCCACCAGATGTGCATCGGAAACTACTACTGGTCTTCCAGGGAACGATCAAAGCGTAGACTGTTTGGAACATTACTCCCGTGGAGGAAAGTGCGCATGATGAGTGTTGTTTCCGTTCCCGATGCAATTTCTGTGTTTCAACAACACTCTGATATTCCACCGATTACAGGATGCCTCCAGATGTGCATCGGAAAGTACTACTGGTCTTCCAGGGAACGATCAAAGCGTAGACTGTTTGAGACGTTACTTGAATGGAGGAAAGTGTGCATGGTGACATTTGTATTCGATCCCGATGCAATTTCTGTGTTTCATCAATAGTCTGACAGTACACAGATTACAGAGTGCCTCCAGATGTGCATCGGAAACTACTACTGGTCTTCCAGGGAACGATCAAAGCGTAAACTCTTTGAGACATTACTCCCATTTAGGAAAGTTCGCATGGTAACTGTTGTATTCAATCACGATGCAATTTCTGTGTTTCATCAATACTCTGATAGTCCACAGGTTACAGAATGCCACCAGATGTGCATCGGAAACTACTACTGGTCTTCCAGGGAACGATCAAAGCGTAGACTGTTTGAGACATTACTCTCGTGGAGGAAAGTGCGCATGGTGACTGGTATATTCTATCCCGATGCATTTTCTGTGTTCCATCAACACTCTGATAGTCCACAGATTACAGAATGCCTCCAGATGTGCATCGGACACTACTACTGGTCTTCCAGGGAACGATCAAAGCGTAAACTCTTTGAGACATTACTCCCATGGAGGAAAGTTCGCATGGTGACTGTTGTATTCAATACCGATGCATTTTCTGTGTTTCATCAACACTCTGATAGCCCACAGATTACAGAATGCCTCCAGATGTGCATCGGAAACTACTACTGGTCTTCGAGGGAATGGTCAAAGCTTAGACTGTTAGTGCTATTACTAACATGGAGGAAAGTGCGCATGGTGATTGTTGTATTCAATCCCGATGCAATTTCCGTGTTTCATCAACACTCTGATAGTCCACTGATTGCAGAATGCCTGTAGGTGTGCATCGGAAACTACTACTGGTCTTCTAGGGAACGATCAAAGCGTAGTCTGTTTTAGACATTACTCCCATGGAGACAAGTGCGCCTGGTGACTGTTGTATTCAGTCCCGATGCAATTTCTGTGTTTCATCAACACTCTGATAGTCCAAAGATTACAGAATGCCACCAGTTGTGCATCGGAAACTACTACTGGTCTTCCAGAGAACGATCAAAGCGTGGACTGTTTAAGACATTACTCCCGTGGAGGAAAGTGCGCATGGTGACTGTTGTATTCAGTCCCGATGCAATTTCTGTGTTTCTTCAACACTCTGATAGTCCACTGATTACAGAATGCCACCATATGTACATCGGAAACTACTACTGGTCTTCCAGGGAACTATCAAAGCGTAGACTATTTCAGACATTACTCCCATGAAGGAAAGTGTGGATGGTGACTGTTGTATTCAATCCCGATGCAATTTATGTGTTTCATCAACACTCTGATAGTCCTCAGATTACAGAATGCCACCTGATGTGCATCGGAAACTACTACTGGTCTTCCAGGGAACGATCAAAGCGTAAACTCTTTGAGACTTTACTCCCATGGAGGAAAGTGCGCATGGTGACTGTTGTATTCAATCCCGATGCATTTTCTGTGTTTCTTCAACATTCTGTAGGTCCACAGGTTTCAGAATGCCTCCAGATGTGCATCGGTAGCTACTACTGGTCTTCCAGATGAACGATCAAAGCGTAGACTGTTTTAGACATTACTCCCATGAAGGAAAGTGCACATGGTGACTGTTTTATTCAATCCCGATGCAATTTCTGTGTTTCCTCAACTCTCTGATAGTAAACAGATTATAGAAAGCCTCCAGATGTGCATCGGAAACTACTTCTGGTCTTCCAGGAAACGATCGAAGCGTAGACTGTTTCAGACTTTACTCCCATGGAGGAAAGTGCGGATGATGACTGTTGTATTCAATCCCGATGCAATTTCTGTGTTTCATCAACACTCTGATAGTCCACAGATTACAGAATGCCTCCAGATGTGCATCGGTAACTACTACTGGTCTTCCAGGGAACGATCAAAGCGTAAACTCTTTGAGACATTACTCCCATGGAGGAAAGTTCGCATGGTGACTGTTGTATTCAATACCGATGCATTTTCTGTGTTTCATCAACACTCTGATAGTCCACAGATTACAGAATGCCTCCAGATGTGCATCGGAAACTACTTTTGGTCTTCCAGGGAACGATCAAAGCGTAGACTGTTTTAGACATTACTACCATGGAGGAAAGTGCGCATGGTGACTGTTGTATTCAATCCCGAGGCAATTTCTGTATTACATCATCACTCTGATAGTCCACCGATTACAGGATGCCTCCAGATGTGCATCGGAAACTACTACTGGTCTTCCAGGGAACGATCAAAGAGTAGACTGTTTGAGACATTACTTGCATTTAGGAAAGTGTGCATGGTGACTGTTGTATTCAATCCCGATGCAATTTCTGTGTTTCATCAATAGTCTGACAGTACACAGATTACAGAGTGCCTCCAGATGTGGGTCGGAAACTACTACTGGTCTTCCAGGGAACGATCAAAGCGTAAACTCTTAGAGACATTACTCCCATTTAGGAAAGTTCGCATGGTGACTGTTGTATTCAATCACGATGCAATTTCTGTGTTTCATCAATAATCTGATAGTCCACAGGTTACAGAATGCCACCAGATGTGCATCGGACACTACTACTGGTCTTCCAGGGAACGATCAAAGCGTAAACTCTTTGAGACATTACTCCCATGGAGGAAAGTTCGCATGGTGACTGTTGTATTCAATACCGATGATTTTCAGTGTTTCATCACCACTCTGATAGTCCACAGATTACAGAATGCCTCCAGATGTGCATCGGAAACTACTACTGGTCTTCTAGGGAACGATCAAAGCGTAGACTGTTTGAGACATTACTCCCATGGAGACAAGTGCGCCTGGTGACTGTTTTATTCAGTCCCGATGCCATTTCTGTGTTTCATCAACACTCTGATAGTCCACAGATTACAGAATGCCACCAGATGTGCATCGGAAACTACTACTGGTCTTCCAGAGAACGATCAAAGCGTGGACTGTTTGAGACATTACTCCCGTGGAGGAAAGTGCGCATGGTGACTGTTGTATTCAGTCCCGATGCAATTTCTGTGTTTCATCAACACTCTGATAGTCCACTGATTACAGAATGACACCATATGTGCATCGGAAACTACTACTGGTCTTCCAGGGAACGATCAAAGCGTAGACTGTTTCAGACATTACTCCCATGAAGGAAAGTGTGGATGGTGACTGTTGTATTCAATCCCGATGCAATTTCTGTGTTTCATCAACACTCCGATAGTCCTCAGATTACAGAATGCCACCAGATGTGCATCGGAAACTACTACTCGTCTTCCAGGGAACGATCAAAGCGTAAACTCTTTGAGACATTACTCCCATGGAGGAAAGTGCGCATGGTGACTGTTGTATTCAATCCCGATGCATTTTCTGTGTTTCTTCAACACTCTGTAGGTCCACAGGTTTCAGAATGCCTCCAGATGTGCATCGGTAACTACTGCTGGTCTTCCAGATGAACGATCAATGCGTAGACTGTTTGAGCCATTACTCCCATGAAGGAAAGTGCACATGGTGACTGTTGTATTCAATCCCGATGCAATTTCTGGTTTTCCTCAACTCTCAGATAGTAAACAGATAATAGTATGCCACCAGATGTGCATCGGAAACTACTTCTGGTCTTCCAGGGAACGATCGAAGCATGTACTGTTTCAGACATTACTCCCATTTAGGAAAGTGCGGATGGTGACCGTTGTATTCAATCCCGATGCAATTTCTGTGTTTCATCAACACTCTGATAGTCCACAGATTACAGAATGCCTCCAGATGTGCATCGGAAACTACTACTGGTATTCCAGGGAACGATCAAAGCGTAGACTGTTTGAGACATTATTCCCGTGGAGGAAAGTGCGCATAGTGACTGTTGTATTCAATCCCGATGCATTTTCTGTGTTTCAATAACACTCTGATAGTCCACAGATTACAGAATGCCTCCAGATGTGCATCGGACACTACTACTGGTCTTCCAGGGAACGATCAAAGCGTAAACTCTTTGAGACATTACTCCCATGGAGGAAAGAGCGCATGGTGACTGTTGTATTCAATCCCGATGCATTTTCTGTGTTTCGTCAACACTCTGATAGTCCACAGGATTAAGTATGCCTCCAGATGTGCATCGGTAACTACTACTGGTCTTCCAGATGAACGATCAAAGCGTAGACTGTTTGAGACATTACTCCCATCAAGGAAAGTGCATATGGTGACTGTTGTATTCAATCCCGATGCAATTTCTGTGTTTCCTCAACTGTCAGATAGTAAACAGATTATAGAATGCCTCCAGATGTGCATCGGAAACTGCTTCTGGTCTTCCAGGGAACGATCGAAGCGTAGACTGTTTCAGACATTACTCCCATGGAGGAAAGTGCGGATGGTGACTGTTGTATTCAATCCCGATGCAATTTCTGTGTTTCATCAACACTCTGATAGTCCACACATTACAGAATGCCTCCAGATGTGCATCGGAAACTACTACTGGTCTTCCAATGAACGATCAAAGCGTAAACTCTTTTGACATTACTCCCATTGGAGGAAAATGCGCATAGTGACTGTTGTATTCAATCCCGATGCAATTTCTATGTTTCATCAACACTCTGATAATCCACACATTACAGAATGCCTCCAGATGTGCATCGGAAACTACTACTGGTCTTCCAGATGAACGATCAAAGCGTAGACTGTTAGAGACATGACTCCCATGGAGGAAAGTGCGCATGGTGACTGTTGTAATCAATCCCGATGCAATTTCTGTGTTTCATCAACTCTCAGATAGTAATCAGATTATAGAATGCCTCGAGATGTGCATCGGAAACTACTTCTAGTCTTCCAGGGGACGATCGAAGCGTAGACTGTTAGAGACATGACTCCCATGGAGGAAAGTGCGCATGGTGACTGTTGTATTCAATCCCGATGTAATTTCTGTGTTTCATCAACTCTCAGATAGTAATCAGATTATAGAATGCCTCGAGATGTGCATCGGAAACTACTTCTAGTCTTCCAGGGAATGATCAAAGCGTAGACTGTTAGGGATATTACTCCAATGGAGGAAAGTGCCCATGGTGAGTGTTGTATACACTCCGATGAAATATCTGTGTTTCATGAACACTCTGATAGTCCACAGATTTTAGAATGCCTCCAGATGTGCATCGGTAACTACTACTGGTCTTCCAGTGAACAATCAAAGCGTAGACTGTTTGAGACAATACTCCCATGGAGGAAAGTGCGCATGGTGACTGTTGTATTCAATCCCGATGAAATTTCTGTGTTTCATCAACAATCAGATAGTTCACAGATTACAGAGTACCTCCAGATGTGAATCAGTAACTACTACTGGTCTTCCAGGGAACGATCTAAGCGTAGACTGTTTGGGACCTTACTCCCGTGGAGGAAAGTGCGCATGATGAGTGTTGTTTCCTTTCTCGATGCAATTTCTGTGTTTCATCAACACTCTGATAGTCCATAGATTTCAGAATGCCTCCAGATGTCCATCGGAAACTACTACTGGTCTTCCAGGGAACGATCAAAGCGTAAACTCTTTGAGACATTACTCCCATGAAGGAAAGTGCGCATGGTGACTGTTGTATTCAATCCCGAGGCAATTTCTGTGTTACATCAACACTCTGATAGTCCACAGATTTCAGAATGCCTCCAGATGTGCATCGGTAACTACTACTGGTCTTCCAGGGAACAATCAAAGCGTAGACTGTTTGAGACATTACTCTCGTGGAGGAAAGTGCGCAAGGTGACTGTTGTATTCAATCCCGATGCAATTTCTGTGTTTCATCAACACTCTGATAGTCCACAGATTACAGAATGCCTCCAGATGTGCATCGGAAACTACTACTGCTCTTCCAGGGAACGATCAAAGCGTAGAATGTTTGAGACATTACTCCCATGGAGGAAAGTGCGCATGGTGACTGTTGTGTTCAATCCCGTTGCAATTTCTGTGTTTCGTCAACACTCTGATAGTCCACAGTTTACAGTATGTCACCAGATGTGCATCGGAAACTACTACTGGTCTTCCAGGGAACGATCAAAGCGCAGACTGTTTGGGACATTACTCCCATGGAGGAAAGTACGCATGATGAGTGTTGTTTCCTTTCTCGATGCAATTTCTGTGTTTCATCAACACTCTAATAGTCCATAGATTTCAGAATACCTCCAGATGCCCATCGGAAACTACTACTGGTCTTCCAGGGAACGATCAAAGCGTAAACTCTTTGAGACATTACTCCCATGGAGGAAAATGCGCATGGTGACTGTTGTATTCAATCCCGAGGAAATTTCTGTGTTACATCAACACTCTGATAGTCCACCGATTACAGGATGCCTCCAGATGTGCATCGGAAACTACTACTGGTCTTCCAGGGAACGATCAAAGCGTAGACTGTTTGAGACATTACTTGCATGGAGGAAAGTGTGCATGGTACTGTTGTATTCAATCCCGATGCAATTTCTGTGTTTCATCAATAGTCTGACAGTACACAGATTACAGAGTGCCTCCAGATGTGCATCGGAAACTACTACTGGTCTTCCAGGGAACGATCAAAGCGTAAACTCTTTTGACTTTACTCCCATTGGAGGAAAATGCGCATGGTGTCTGTTGTATTCAATCCCGATGCAATTTCTGTGTTTCATCAACACTCTGATGGTCCACAGATTACAGAAAGCCTCCAGATGTGCATCGGACACTACTACTGGTCTTACATGGTACGATCAAAGCGAAAACTCTATGAGACATTACTCCCATGGAGGAAAGTGCGCATGGTGACTGTTGTATTCAATCCCGATTCAATTTCTGTGTTTCATCAACACTTTGAAGGTCCACAGATTACCGAATGCTTCCAGATGTGCATCGGAAACTACTTCTGGTCTTCCTGGGAACGATCAAAGCGTACACTGCTTGAGACATTACTCCCATCTAGGAAAGTGCGCATGGTGACTGTTGTATTCAATCCCGATGCATTTTCTGTGTTTCATCAACACTCTGATAGTCCACAGATTACAGAATGCCTCCAGATGTGCATCGGAAACTACTACTGCTCTTCCAGGGAACGATCAAAGCGTAGAATGTTTGAGACATTACTCCCATGGAGGAAAGTGCGCATGGTGACTGTTGTGTTCAATCCAGTTGCCATTTCTGTGTTTCATCAATACTCTGATAGTCCACAGGTTACAGAATGCCACCAGATGTGCATCGGAAACTGCTACTCGTATTCCAGGGAACGATCAAAGCGTAGACTGTTTGAGACATTACTCCCGTGGAGTAAAGTCCGCATGGTGACTGTTGTATTCAATCCCGATTCATTTTCTGTGCTTCATCAACACTCTGATAGTCCACAGATTACTGAATGCCTCCAGATGTGCATCGGACACTACTACTGGTCTTCCAGGGAACGATAAAAGCGTAGACTGTTTCAGACATTACTCCCATGGAGGAAAGTGCGGATGGTGAATGTTGTATTCAATCCCGATGCAATTTCTGTGTTTCATCAACACTCTGATGGTCCACAGATTACAGAATGCCTCCAGATGTGCATCGGAAACTACTACTGGTCTTCCAGGGAACGATCAAAGCGTAAACTCTTTTGACATTACTCCCATTGGAGGAAAATAAGCATGGTGACTGTTGTATTCAATCCCGTTGCAATTTCGGTGTTTCATCAACACTCTGATAGTCCACAGATTACAGAAAGCCTACAGATGTGCATCTGAGACTACTACTGGTCTTCCAGGAGCGATCGAAGCGTAGAATGTTAGAGACATTACTCCCATGGAGTAAAGTGCGCATGGTGACTGTTGTATTCAGTCCCGATGCAATTTCTGTGTTTCATCAACACTCTGATAGTCCACTGATTTTAGAATGCCACCATATGTGCATCGGAAACTACTACTGGTCTTCCAGGGAACGATCAAAGCGTAGACTGTTTCAGACATTACTCCCATAAAGGAAAGTGCGCATGGTAACTGTTGTATTCAATCCCGATGCAATATCTGTGTTTCATCAACTCTCAGATAGTAAACAGATTATAGAATGCCTCCAGATGTGCATCGGAAACTACTTCTGGTCTTCCAGGGAACGATCGAAGCGTAGACTGTTTCTGACATTACTCCCATGGAGGAAAGTGCGGATGGTGATTGTTGTATTCAATCCCGATGCAATTTCTGTGTTTCATCAACACTCTGATAGTCCACAGGTTACAGAATGCCACCAGATGTGCATCGGAAACTACTTCTGGTCTTCCAGGGAATGATCAAAGCGTAAACTCTTTTGACTTTACTCCCATTGGAGGAAAATGCGCATGGTGACTGTTGTATTCAATCCCGATGCAATTTCTGTGTTTCATCAACACCCTGATCGTCCACAGATTACAGAAAGCCTCCAGATGAGCATCGGACACTACTACTGGTCTTACAGGGAACGATCAAAGCGTAAACTATGAGACATTACTCCCATGGAGGAAAGTGCGCATGGTGACTGTTGTATTCAATCCCGATTCAATTTATGTGTTTCATCAACACTTTGAAGGTCCACAGATTACAGAATGCTTCCAGATGTGCATCGGAAACTACTTCAGGTCTTCCTGTGAACGATCAAAGCGTACACTGCTTGAGACATTACTCCCATGGAGGAAAGTGCGCATGGTGACTGTTGTATTCAATCCCGATGCATGTTCTGTGTTTCATCAATACTCTGATAGTCCACAGGTTACAGAATGCCACCAGATGTGCATCGGAAACTGCTACTCGTCTTCCAGGGAACGATCAAAGCGTAGACTGTTTGAGACATTACTCCCGTGGAGTAAAGTGCGCATGGTGACTGTTGTATTCAATCCCGATGCATTTTCTGTGTTTCATCAACACTCTGATAATCCACAGATTACTGAATGCTTCCAGATGTGCATCGGACACTACTACTGGTGTTCCAGGGAACGATCAAAGCGTAGACTGTTTCAGACCTTACTCCCATGGAGGAAAGTGCGGATGGTGACTGTTGTATTCAATCCCGATGCAATTTCTGTGTTTCATCAACACTCTGATAGTCCACAGATTACAGAATGCCTCCAGATGTGCATCGGAAACTACTATTGGTCTTCCAGGTAACGATCAAAGCGTAAACTCTTTTGACATTACTCCCATTGGAGGAAAATAAGCATGGTGACTGTTGTATTCAATCCCGATGCAATTTCTGTGTTTCTTCAACATTCTGATAGTCCACAGATTACAGAAAGCCTACAGATGTGCATCGGAATCTACTTCTGGTCTTCCAGGGGACGATCGAAGCGTAGACTGTTTCAGACAGTACTCCCATGGAGGAAAGTGCGGATGGTGACTGTTGTATTCAATCCCGATGCAATTTCTGTGTTTCATCAACATTCTGATAGTCCACAGATTACAGAATGCCTCCAGATGTGCATCGGAAACTACTACTGGTCTTCCAGGTAACGATCAAAGCGTAAACTCTTTTGACATTACTCCCATTGGAGTAAAATGAGCATGGTGACTGTTGTATTCAATCCCGATGCAATTTCTGTGTTTCTTCAACACTCTGATAGTCCACAGATTACAGAAAGCCTACAGATGTGCATCGGAAACTACTTCTGGTCTTCCAGGGAATGATCAAAGCGTAGACTGTTAGGGATATTACTCCCATGGAGGAAAGTGCCCATGGTGAGTGTTCTATACAATCCCGATGCAATATCTGTGTTTCATGAACACTCTGATAGTCCACAGATTTCAGAATGCCTCCAGATGTGCATTGGCAACTACTACTGGTCATCCAGGGAACGATCAAAGCGTAGACAGTTTGAGACATTACTCCCATTGAGGAAAGTGCGCATGGTGACTGTTGTATTCAATCCCGATGCAATTTCTGTGTTTCATCAACAATGTGATAGTCCACAGATTACAGAGTGCCTCCAGATGTGAATCGGTAACTACTACTGGTCTTCCAGGGAACGATCAAAGCGTAGACTGAGAATTTCTCCCATGGAGGAAAGTGCGCATGGTGACTGTTGTATTCAATCCCGATGCAATTTCTGTGTTTCATCAACAATCTGATAGTCCACAGATTACAGAATGCAACAAGATGTGCATCGGAAACTACTACTGGACTTCCAGGGAACGATCAAAGCGTAGACTGTTTGAGACATAACTTTTATGGAGGAAAGTGCGCAGGGTGACAATTGTATTCAATCCCGATGCAATTTCTGTATTTCATCAACACTCTGATAGTCCACAATTTACAGAATGCCTCCAGATGTCCATCGGAAACTACTACTTGTCTTCCAGGTAACGATCAAAGCGTAAACTCTTTGAGACATTACTCCCATGGAGGAAAGTGCGCATGGTGACTGTTGTATTCAATCCCGATGCAATTTCTGTGTTTCATGAACACTCTGACAATCAACAGATTACAGAATGCCTCCATATGTGCATCGGAAACTACTACTGGTCTTCCAGGGAACGATCAAATCGTAGACTGTTTCAGACATTAATCCCATGAAGGAAAGTGTGGATGACGACTGTTGTATTCAATCCCGATGCAATTTCTGTGTTTCATCAACACTCTGATAGTCCACAGATTACACAATGCCTCCAGATGTGCATCGGAAACTACTACTGGTCATCCAGGGAACGATTAAAGCGTAAACTCTTTTGACATTACTCCCATTGGAGGAAAATGCGCAAGGTGACTGTTGTATTAAGTCCCGATGCCATTTCTGTGTTTCATCAACACTCTGATAGTCCACAGATTACAGAAAGCCTCCAGATGTGCAACGGACACTACTACTGGTCTTCCAGGGAACGATCAAAGCGTAAACTCTTTGAGACATTACTCCCATGGAGGAAAGAGCAAATGGTGACTGTTGTATTCAATCCCGATTCAATTTCTGTGTTTCATCAACACTTTGAAGGTCCACAGATTACAGAATGCCTCCAGATGTGCATCGGAAACTACTACTGGTCTTCCTGGGAACGATCAAAGCGTAAACTGTTTGAGACATTACTCCCATGGAGGAAAGTGCGCATGGTGACTGTTGTATTCAATCCCAATGCAATTTCTGTGTTACATCAACACTCTGATAGTCCACAGATTACAGAATGCCACCAGACGTTCATCGGAAACTACTACTGGTCTTTCAGGGAACGATCAAAGCGTAGACTGTTTGAGACATTACTCCCGTGGAGGAAAGTGCGGTTGGTGACTGTTGTATTCAATCACGATGCAATTTCTGTGTTTCATCAATACTCTGATAGTCCACAGGTTACAGAATGCCACCAGATGTGCGTCGGAAACTGCTACTCGTCTTCCAGGGAACGATCAAAGCGTAGACTGTTTGAGACATTACTCCCGTGGAGTAAAGTGCGCATGGTGACTGTTGTATTCAATCCCGATGCATTTTCTGTGTTTCATCAACACCCTGATAGTCCACAGATTACTGAATGCCTCCTGATGTGCATCGGACACTACTACTGGTGTTCCAGGGAACGATCAAAGCGTAGACTGTTTCAGACATTACTCCCATGGAGGAAAGTGCGGATGGTGACTGTTGTATTCAATCCCGATGAAATTTCTGTGTTTCATCAACAATCAGATAATTCACAGATTACAGAGTACCTCCAGATGTGAATCAGTAACTACTACTGGTCTTCCAGGGAACGATCAAAGCGTAGAATGTTTGGGACATTACTCCCGTGGAGGAAAGTGCGCATGATGAGCGTTGTTTCCTTTCTCGATGCAATTTCTGTGTTTCATCAACACTCTGATAGTCCATAGATTTCAGAATGCCTCCAGATGTCCATCGGAAACTACTACTGGTCTTCCAGGGAACGATCAAAGCGTAAACTCTTTGAGACATTACTCCCATGAAGGAAAGTGCGCATGGTGACTGTTGTATTCAATCCCGAGGCAATTTCTCTGTTACATCAACACTCTGATAGTCCACAGATTTCAGAATGCCTCCAGATGTGCATCGGTAACTACTACTGGTCTTTCAGGGAATAATCAAAGCGTAGACTGTTTGAGACATTACTCTCGTGGAGGAAAGTGCGCATGGTGACTGTTGTATTCAATCCCGATGCAATTTCTGTGTTTCATCAACACTCTGATAGTCCACAGATTACAGAATGCCTCCAGATGTGCATCGGAAAGTACTACTGCTCTTCCAGGGAACGATCAAAGCGTAGAATGTTTGAGACATTACTCCCATGGAGGAAAGTGCGCATGGTGACTGTTGTGTTCAATCCCGTTGCAATTTCTGTGTTTCGTCAACACTCTGATAGTCCACAGTTTACAGTATGTCACCAGATGTGCATCGGAAACTACTACTGGTCTTCCAGGGAACGATCAAAGCGCAGACTGTTTGGGACATTACTCCCGTGGAGGAAAGTGCGCATGATGAGTGTTGTTTCCTTTCTCGATGCAATTTCTGTGTTTCATCAACACTCTAATAGTCCATAGATTTCAGAATACCTCCAGATGTCCATCGGAAACTACTACTGGTCTTCCAGGGAACGATCAAAGCGTAAACTCTTTGAGACATTACTCCCATGGAGGAAAATGCGCATGGTGACTGTTGTATTCAATCCCGAGGCAATTTCTGTGTTACATCAACACTCTGATAGTCCACCGATTACAGGATGCCTCCAGATGTGCATCGGAAACTACTACTGGTCTTCCAGGGAACGATCAAAGCGTAGACTGTTTGAGACATTACTTGCATGGAGGAAAGTGTGCATGGTACTGTTGTATTCAATCCCGATGCAATTTCTGTGTTTCATCAATAGTCTGACAGTACACAGATTACAGAGTGGCTCCAGATGTGCATCGGAAACTACTACTGGTCTTCCAGGGAACGATCAAAGCGTAAACTCTTTTGACTTTACTCCCATTGGAGGAAAATGCGCATGGTGACTGTTGATTTCAATCCCGATGCAATTTCTGTGTTTCATCAACACTCTGATGGTCCACAGATTACAGAAAGCCTCCAGATGTGCATCGGACACTACTACTGGTCTTACAGGGATCGATCAGAGCGAAAACTCTATGAGACATTACTCCCATGGAGGAAAGTGCGCATGGTGACTGTTGTATTCAATCCCGATTCAATTTCTGTGTTTCATCAACACTTTGAAGGTCCACAGATTACCGAATGCTTCCAGATGTGCATCGGAAACTACTTCTGGTCTTCCTGGGAACGATCAAAGCGTACACTGCTTGAGACATTACTCCCATCTAGGAAAGTGCGCATGGTGACTGTTGAATTCAATCCCGATGCATGTTCTGTGTTTCATCAACACTCTGATAGTCCACAGATGACAGAATGCCACCAGACGTTCATCGGAAACTACTACTGGTCTTCCAGGGAACGATCAAAGCGTAGACTGTTTGAGACATTACTCCCGTGGTGGAAACTGCGGTTGGTGACTGTTGTATTCAATCCCGATGCAATTTCTCTGTTTCATCAATACTCTGATAGTCCACAGGTTACAGAATGCCACCAGATGTGCATCGGAAACTGCTAGTCGTCTTCCAGGGAACGATCAAAGCGTAGACTGTTTCAGACATTACTCCCATGGAGGAAAGTGCGGATGGTGACTGTTGTATTCAATCCCGATGCAATTTCTGTGTTTCATCAACACTCTGATAGTCCACAGATTACAGAATGCCTCCAGATGTGCATCGGAACCTACTATTGGTCTTCCAGGTAACGATCAAAGCGTAAACTCTTTTGACGTTACTCCCATTGGAGGAAAATAAGCATGGTGACTGTTGTATTCAATCCCGATGCAATTTCTGTGTTTCTTCAACACTCTGATAGTCCACAGATTACAGAAAGCCTACACATGTGCATCGGAAACTACTTCTGGTCATCCAGGGAACGATCGAAGCGTAGACTGTTTCAGACATTACTCCCATGGAGGAAAGTGCGGATGGTGACTGTTGTATTCAATCCCGATGCAATTTCTGTGTTTCATCAACATTCTGATAGTCCACAGATTACAGAATGCCTCCAGATGTGCATCGGAAACTACTACTGGTCTTCCAGGTAACGATCAAAGCGTAAACTCTTTTGACATTACTCCCATTGGAGTAAAATGAGCATGGTGACTGTTGTATTCAATCCCGATGCAATTTCTGTGTTTCTTCAACACTCTGATAGTCCACAGATTACAGAAAGCCTACAGATGTGCATCGGAAACTACTTCTGGTCTTCCAGGGAACGATCGAAGCGTAGACTGTTTCAGACATTACTCCTAATGCAGAAAAGTGCGCATGGTGACTCTTGTATTCATTAACGATGCAATTTCTGTGTTTCATCAACACTCTGATAGTCCACAGGTTACAGAATGCCACCAGATGTGCATCGGAAACTACTTCTGGTCTTCCAGGGAATGATCAAAGCGTAGACTGTTAGGGATATTACTCCCATGGAGGAAAGTGCCCATGGTGAGTGTTCTATACAAACCCGATGCAATATCTGTGTTTCATTAACACTCTGATAGTCCACAGATTTCAGAATGCCTCCAGATGTGCATTGGCAACTACTACTGGTCATCCAGGGAACGATCAAAGCGTAGACTGTTTGAGACATTACTCCCATTGAGGAAAGTGCGCATGGTGACTGTTGTATTCAATCCCGATGCAATTTCTGTGTTTCATCAACAATGTGATAGTCCACAGATTACAGAGTGCCTCCAGATGTGAATCGGTAACTACTACTGGTCTTCCAGGGAACGATCAAAGCGTAGACTGTTTGAGAATTTCTCCCATGGAGGAAAGTGCGCATGGTGACTGTTGTATTCAATCCCGATGCAATTTCTGTGTTTCATCAACACTCTGATAGTCCACAGATTACAGAATGCAACCAGATGTGCATCGGAAACTACGACTGGACTTCCAGGGAACGATCAAAGCGTAGACTGTTTGAGACATAACTTTTATGGCGGAAAGTGCGCAGGGTGACAGTTGTATTCAATCCCGATGCAATTTCTGTATTTCATCAACACTCTGATAGTCCACAATTTACAGAATGCCTCCAGATGTCCATCGGAAACTACTACTGGTCTTCCAGGTAACGATCAAAGCGTAAACTCTTTGAGACATTACTCCCATGGAGGATAGTGCGCATGGTGACTGTTGTATTCAATCCCGATGCAATTTCTGTGTTTCATCAACACTCTGATAGTCAACAGATTACAGAATGCCTCCATATGTGCATCGGAAACTACTACTGGTCTTCCAGGGAACGATCAAATCGTAGACTGTTTCAGACATTAATCCCATGAAGGAAAGTGTGGATGGTGACTGTTGTATTCAATCCCGATGCAATTTCTGTGTTTCATCAACACTCTGATAGTCCACAGATTACAGAATGCCTCCAGATGTGCATCGGAAACTACTACTGGTCATCCAGGGAACGATTAAAGCGTAAACTCTTTTGACATTACTCCCATTGGAGGAAAATGCGCAAGGTGACTGTTGTATTGAATCCCGATGCCATTTCTGTGTTTCATCAACACTCTGATAGTCCACAGATTACAGAAAGCCTCCAGATGTGCATCGGACACTACTACTGGTCTTCCAGGGAACGATCAATGCGTAAACTCTTTGAGACATTACTCCCATGGAGGAAAGAGCAAATGGTGACTGTTGTATTCAATCCCGATTCAATTTCTGTGTTTCATCAACACTTTGAAGGTCCACAGATTACAGAATGCCTCCAGATGTGCATCGGAAACTACTACTGGTCTTCCAGGGAACGATCAAAGCGTAGACTGTTTGAGACATTACTCCCGTGGAGGAAAGTGCGGATGGTGACTGTTGTATTCAATCCCGATGAAATTTCTGTGTTTCGTCAACACTCTGATAGTCCACAGTTTACAGTATGTCACCAGATGTGCATCGGAAACTACTACTGGTCTTCCAGGGAACGATCAAAGCGTAAACTCTTTGAGACATTACTCCCATGAAGGAAAGTGCGCATGGTGACTGTTGTATTCAATCCCGAGGCAATTTCTGTGTTACATCAACACTCTGATAGTCCACAGATTTCAGAATGCCTCCAGATGTGCATCGGTAACTACTACTGGTCTTCCAGGGAACAATCAAAGCGTAGACTGTTTGAGACATTACTCTCGTGGAGGAAAGTGCGCATGGTGACTGTTGTATTCAATCCCGATGCAATTTCTGTGTTTCATCAACACTCTGATAGTCCACAGATTACTGAATGCCTCCAGATGTGCATCGGAAACTACTACTGCTCTTCCAGGGAACGATCAAAGCGTAGAATGTTTGAGACATTACTCCCATGGAGGAAAGTGCGCATGGTGACTGTTGTGTTCAATCCCGTTGCAATTTCTGTGTTTCGTCAACACTCTGATAGTCCACAGTTTACAGTATGTCACCGGATGTGCATCGGAAACTACTACTGGTCTTCCAGGGAACGATCAAAGCGCAGACTGTTTGGGACATTACTCCCGTGGAGGAAAGTGCGCATGATGAGTGTTGTTTCCTTTATCGATGCAATTTCTGTGTTTCATCAACACTCTAATAGTCCATAGATTTCAGAATACCTCCAGATGTCCATCGGAAACTACTACTGGTCTTCCAGGGAACGATCAAAGCGTAAACTCTTTGAGACATTACTCCCATGGAGGAAAATGCGCATGGTGACTGTTGTATTCAATCCCGATGCAATTTCTGTGTTACATCAACACTCTGATAGTCCACCGATTACAGGATGCCTCCAGATGTGCATCGGAAACTACTACTGGTCTTCCAGGGAACGATCAAAGCGTAGACTGTTTGAGACATTACTTGCATGGAGGAAAGTGTGCATGGTACTGTTGTATTCAATCCCGATGCAATTTCTGTGTTTCATCAATAGTCTGACAGTACACAGATTACAGAGTGCCTCCAGATGTGCATCGGAATCTACTACTGGTCTTCCAGGGAACGATCAAAGCGTAAACTCTTTTGACTTTACTCCCATTGGAGGAAAATGCGCATGGTGACTGTTGTATTCAATCCCGATGCAATATCTGTGTTTCATCAACACTCTGATGGTCCACAGATTACAGAAAGCCTCCAGATGTGCTTCGGACACTACTACTGGTCTTACAGGGAACGATCAAAGCGAAAACTCTATGAGACATTACTCCCATGGAGGAAAGTGCGCATGGTGACTGTTGTATTCAATCCCGATTCAATTTCTGTGTTTCATCAACACTTTGAAGGTCCACAGATTACCGAATGCTTCCAGATGTGCATTTGAAACTACTTCTGGTCTTCCTGGGAACGATCAAAGCGTACACTGCTTGAGACATTACTCCCATCTAGGAAAGTGCGCATGGTGACTGTTGTATTCAATCCCGATGCATTTTCTGTGTTTCATCAACACTCTGATAGTCCACAGATTACAGAATGCCACCAGACGTTCATCGGAAACTACTACTGGTCTTCCAGGGAACGATCAAAGCTTAGACTGTTTGAGACATTACTCCCGTGGAGGAAAGTGCGGTTGGTGACTGTTGTATTCAATACCGATGCAATTTCTGTGTTTCATCAATACTCTGATAGTCCACAGGTTACAGAATGCAACCAGATGTGCATCGGAAACTGCTACTCGTATTCCAGGGAACGATCAAAGCGTAGACTGTTTGAGACATTACTCCCGTGGAGTAAAGTCCGCATGGTGACTGTTGTATTCAATCCCGATTCATTTTCTGTGTTTCATCAACACTCTGATAGTCCACAGATTACTGAATGCCTCCAGATGTGCATCGGACACTGCTACTGGTCTTCCAGGGAACGATAAAAGCGTAGACTGTTTCAGACATTACTCCCATGGAGGAAAGTGCGGATGGTGACTGTTGTATTCAATCCCGATGCAATTTCTGTGTTTCATCAACACTCTGATAGTCCACAGATTACAGAATGCCTCCAGATGTGCATCGGAAACTACTACTGGTCTTCCAGGGAACGATCAAAGCGTAAACTCTTTTGACATTACTCCCATTGGAGGAAAATAAGCATGGTGACTGTTGTATTCAATCCCGATGCAATTTCGGTGTTTCATCAACACTCTGATAGTCCACGGATTACAGAAAGCCTACAGATGTGCATCTGAGACTACTACTGGTCTTCCAGGAACGATCGAAGCGTAGAATGTTAGAGACATTACTCCCATGGAGGAAAGTGCGCATGGTGACTGTTGTATTCAGTCCCGATGCAATTTCTGTGTTTCATCAACACTCTGATAGTCCACTGATTTTAGAATGCCACCATATGTGCATCGAAAACTACTACTGGTCTTCCAGGGAACGATCAAAGCGTAGACTGTTTCAGACATTACTCCCATGAAGGAAAGTGCGCATGGTAACTGTTGTATTCAATCCTGATGCAATATCTGTGTTTCATCAACTCTCAGATAGTAAACAGATTATAGAATGCCTCCAGATGTGCATCGGAAACTACTTCTGGTCTTCCAGGGAACGATCGAAGCGTACACTGCTTGAGACATTACTCCCATGGAGGAAAGTGCGGATGGTGATTGTTGTATTCAATCCCGATGCAATTTCTGTGTTTCATCAACACTCTGATAGTCCACAGGTTACAGAATGCCACCAGATGTGCATCGGAAACTACTTCTGGTCTTTCAGGGAATGATCAAAACGTAAACTCTTTTGACTTTACTCCCATTGGAGGAAAATGCGCATGGTGACTGTTGTATTCAATCCCGATGCAATTTCTGTGTTTCATCAACACTCTGATGGTCCACAGATCACAGAAAGCCTCCAGATGTGCATCGGACACTACTACTGGTCTTACAGGGAACGATCAAAGCGTAAACTCTATGAGACATTACTCCCATGGAGGAAAGTGCGCATGGTGACTGTTGTATTCAATCCCGATTCAATTTATGTGTTTCATCAACACTTTGAAGGTCCACAGATTACAGAATGCTTCCAGATGTGCATCGGAAACTACTTCTGGTCTTCCTGGGAACGATCAAAGCGTACACTGCTTGAGACATTACTCCCATGGAGGAAAGTGCGCATGGTGACTGTTGTATTCAATCCCGATGCATTTTCTGTGTTTCATCAACACTCTGATAGTCCACAGATTACAGAATGCCACCAGACGTTCATCGGAAACTACTACTGGTCTTCCAGGGAACGATCAAAGCGTAGACTGTTTGAGACATTACTCCCGTGGTGGAAACTGCGGTTGGTGACTGTTGTATTCAATCCCGATGCAATTTCTGTGTTTCATCAATACTCTGATAGTCCACAGGTTACAGAATGCCACCAGATGTGCATCGGAAACTGCTACTCGTCTTCCAGGGTACGATCAAAGCGTAGACTGTTTGAGACATTACTCCCGTGGAGTAAAGTGCGCATGGTGACTGTTGTATTCAATCCCGATGCATTTTCTGTGTTTCATCAACACTCTGATAGTCCACAGATTACTGAATGCTTCCAGATGTGCATCGGACACTACTACTGGTGTTCCAGGGAACGATCAAAGCGTAGACTGTTTCAGACATTACTCCCATGGAGGAAAGTGCGGATGGTGACTGTTGCATTCAATCCCGATGCAATTTCAGTGTTTCATCAACACTCTGATAGTCCACAGATTACAGAATGCCTCCAGATGTGCATCGGAAACTACTATTGGTCTTCCAGGTAACGATCAAAGCGTAAACTCTTTTGACATTACTCCCATTGGAGGAAAATAAGCATGGTGACGGTTGTATTCAATCCCGATGCAATTTCTGTGTTTCTTCAACACTCTGATAGTCCACAGATTACAGAAAGCCTACAGATGTGCATCGGAAACTACTTCTGGTCTTCCAGGGAACGATCGAAGCGTAGACTGTTTCAGACATTACTCCCATGGAGGAAAGTGCGGATGGTGACTGTTGTATTCAATCCCAATGCAATTTCTGTGTTTCATCAACATTCTGATAGTCCACAGATTACAGAATGCCTCCAGATGTGCATCGGAAACTACTACTGGTCTTCCAGGTAACGATCAAAGCGTAAACTCTTTTGACATTACTCCCATTGGAGTAAAATGAGCATGGTGACTGTTGTATTCAATCCCGATGCAATTTCTGTGTTTCTTCAACACTCTGATAGTCCACAGATTACAGAAAGCCTACAGATGTGCATCGGAAACTACTTCTGGTCTTCCAGGGAACGATCGAAGCGTAGACTGTTTCAGACATTACTCCTAATGCAGAAAAGTGCGCATGGTGACTCTTGTATTCATTAACGATGCAAACTTCTGTGTTTCATCAACACTCTGATAGTCCACAGGTTACAGAATGCCACCAGATGTGCATCGGAAACTACTTCTGGTCTTCCAGGGAATGATCAAAGCGTAGACTGTTAGGGATATTACTCCCATGGAGGAAAGTGCCCATGGTGAGTGTTCTATACAATCCCGATGCAATATCTGTGTTTCATGAACACTCTGATAGTCCACAGATTTCAGAATGCCTCCAGATGTGCATTGGCAACTACTACTGGTCATCCAGGGAACGATCAAAGCGTAGACAATTTGAGACATTACTCCCATTGAGGAAAGTGTGCATGGTGACTGTTGTATTCAATCCCGATGCAATTTCTTTGTTTCATCAACAATGTGATAGTCCACAGATTACAGAGTGCCTCCAGATGTGAATCGGTAACTACTACTGGTCTTCCAGGGAACGATCAAAGCGTAAACTGTTTGAGAATTTCTCCCATGGAGGAAAGTGCGCATGGTGACTGTTGTATTCAATCCCGATGCAATTTATGTGTTTCATCAACACTCTGATAGTCCACAGATTACAGAATGCAACCAGATGTGCATCGGAAACTACTACTGGACTTCCAGGGAACGATCAAAGCGTAGACTGTTTGAGACATAACATTTATGGAGGAAAGTGCGCAGGGTGACAGTTGCATTCAATCCCGATGCAATTTCTGTGTTTCATCAACACTCTGATAGTCCACAGATTACAGAATGCCACCAGACGTTCATCGGAAACTACTACTGGTCTTCCAGGGAACGATCAAAGCGTAGACTGTTTGAGACATTACTCCCGTGGAGGAAAGTGCGGTTGGTGACTGTTGTATTCAATCCCGATGCAATTTCTGTGTTTCATCAATACTCTGATAGTCCACAGGTTACAGAATGCCACCAGATGTGCATCGGAAACTGCTACTCGTCTTCCAGGGAACGATCAAAGCGTAGACTGTTTGAGACATTACTCCCGTGGAGTAAAGTGCGCATGGTGACTGTTGTATTCAATCCCGAATCAATTTCTGTGTTTCATCAACACCCTGATAGTCCACAGATTACTGAATGCCTCCAGATGTGCATCGGACACTACTACTGGTGTTCCAGGGAACGATCAAAGCGTAGACTGTTTCAGACATTACCCCCATGGAGGAAAGTGCGGATGGTGACTGTTGTATTCAATCCCGATGAAATTTCTGTGTTTCATCAACAATCAGATAGTTCACAGATTACAGAGTACCTCCAGATGTGAATCAGTAACTACTACTGGTCTTCCAGGGAACGATCAAAGCGTAGACTGTTTGGGACATTACTCCCGTGGAGGAAAGTGCGCATGATGAGTGTTGTTTCCTTTCTCGATGCAATTTCTGTGTTTCATCAACACTCTGATAGTCCATAGATTTCAGAATGCCTCCAGATGTCCATCGGAAACTACTACTGGTCTTTCAGGGAACGATCAATGCGTAAACTCTATGAGACATTACTCCCATGAAGGAAAGTGCGCATGGTGACTGTTGTATTCAATCCCGAGGCAATTTCTGTGTTACATCAACACTCTGATAGTCCACAGATTTCAGAATGACTCCAGATGTGCATCGGTAACTACTACTGGTCTTCCAGGGTACAATCAAAGCGTAGACTGTTTGAGACATTACTCTCGTGGAGGAAAGTGCGCATGGTGACTGTTGTATTCAATCCCGATGCAATTTCTGTGTTTCATCAACACTCTGATAGTCCACAGATTACAGAATGCCTCCAGATGTGCATCGGAAACTACTACTGCTCTTCCAGGGAAAGATCAAAGCGTAGAATGTTTGAGACATTACTCCCATGGAGGAAAGTGCGCATGGTGACTGTTGTGTTCAATCCCGTTGCAATTTCTGTGTTTCGTCAACACTCTGATAGTCCACAGTTTACAGTATGTCACCAGATGTGCATCGGAAACTACTACTGGTCTTCCAGGGAACGATCAAAGCGCAGACTGTTTGGGACATTACTCCCGTGGAGGAAAGTGCGCATGATGAGTGTTGTTTCCTTTCTCGATGCAATTTCTGTGTTTCATCAACACTCTAATAGTCCATAGATTTCAGAATACCTCCAGACGTCCATCGGAAACTACTACTGCTCTTCCAGGGAACGATCAAAGCGTAGAATGTTTGAGACATTACTTGCATGGAGGAAAGTGTGCATGGTACTGTTGTATTCAATCCCGATGCAATTTCTGTGTTTCATCAATAGTCTGACAGTACACAAATTACAGAGTGCCTCCAGATGTGCATCGGAAACTACTACTGGTCTTCCAGGGAACGATCAAAGCGTAAACTCTTTTGACTTTCCTCCCATTGGAGGAGAATGCGCATGGTGACTGTTGTATTCAATCCCGATGCAATTTCTGTGTTTCATCAACACTCTGATGGTCCACAGATTACAGAAACCCTCCAGATGTGCATCGGACACTACTACTGGTCTTACAGGGAACGATCAAAGCGAAAACTCTATGAGACATTACTCCCATGGAGGAAAGTGCGCATGGTGACTGTTGTATTCAATCCCGATTCAATTTCTGTGTTTCATCAACACTTTGAAGGTCCACAGATTACCGAATGCTTCCAGATGTGCATCGGAAACTACTTCTGGTCTTCCTGGGAACGATCAAAGCATACACTGCTTGAGACATTACTCCCATCTAGGAAAGTGCGCATGGTGACTGTTGTATTCAATCCCGATGCATTTTCTGTGTTTCATCAACACTCTGATAGTCCACAGATTACAGAATGCCACCAGACGTTCATCGGAAACTACTACTGGTCTTCCAGGGAACGATCAAAGCGTAGACTGTTTGAGACATTACTCCCGTGGAGGAAAGTGCGGTTGGTGACTGTTGTATTCAATCCCGATGCAATGTCTGTGTTTCATCAATACTCTGATAGTCCACAGGTTACAGAATGCAACCAGATGTGCATCGGAAACTGCTACTCGTAATCCAGGGAACGATCAAAGCGTAGACTGTTTGAGACATTACTCCCGTGGAGTAAAGTCCGCATGGTGACTGTTGTATTCAATCCCGATTCATTTTCTGTGTTTCATCAACACTCTGATAGTCCACAGATTACTGAATGCCTCCAGATGTGCATCGGACACTACTACTGGTCTTCCAGGGAACGATAAAACCGTAGACTGTTTCAGACATTACTCCCATGGAGGAAAGTGCGGATGGTGACTGTTGTATTCAATCCCGATGCAATGTCTGTGTTTCATCAACACTCTGATAGTCCACAGATTACAGAATGCCTCCAGATGTGCATCGGAAACTACTACTGGTCTTCCAGGGAACGATCAAAGTGTAAACTCTTTTGACATTACTCCCATTGGACGAAAATAAGCATGGTGACTGTTGTATTCAATCCCGATGCAATTTCGGTGTTTCATCAACACTCTGATAGTCCACAGATTACAGAAAGCCTACATATGTGCATCTGAGACTACTACTGGACTTCCAGGAACGATCGAAGCGTAGAATGTTAGAGACATTACTCCCATGGAGGAAAGTGCGCATGGTGACTGTTGTATTCAGTCCCGATGCAATTTCTGTGTTTCATCAACACTCAGATAGTCCACTGATTGTAGAATGCCACCATATGTGCATCGGAAACTACTACTGGTCTTCCAGGGAACGATCAAAGCGTAGACTGTTTCAGACATTACTCCCATGAAGGAAAGTGCGCATGGTAACTGTTGTATTCAATCCCGATGCAATATCTGTGTTTCATCAACTGTCAGATAGTAAACAGATTATAGAATGCCTCCAGATGTGCATCGGAAACTACTTCTGGTCTTCCAGGGAACGATCGAAGCGTAGACTGTTTCTGAAATTACTCCCATGGAGGAAAGTGCGGATGGTGATTGTTGTATTCAATCCCGATGCAATTTCTGTGTTTCATCAACACTCTGATAGTCCACAGGTTACAGAATGCCACCAGATGTGCATCGGAAACTACTTCTGGTCTTCCAGGGAATGATCAAAGCGTAAACTCTTTTGACTTTACTCCCATTGGAGGAAAATGCGCATGGTGACTGTTGTATTCAATCCCGATGCAATTTCTGTGTTTCATCAACACTCTGATGGTCCACAGATTACAGAAAGCCTCCAGATGTGCATCGGACACTACTACTGGTCTTACAGGGAACGATCAAAGCGTAAACTCTATGAGACATTACTCCCATGGAGGAATGTGCGCATGGTGACTGTTGTATTCCATCCCGATTCAATTTATGTGTTTCATCAACACTTTGAAGGTCCACAGATTACAGAATGCTTCCAGATGTGCATCGGAAACTACTTCTGGTCTTCCTGGGAACGATCAAAGCGTACACTGCTTGAGACATTACTCCCATGGAGGAAAGTGCGCATGGTGACTGTTGTATTCAATCCCGATGCATTTTCTGTGTTTTATCAACACTCTGATAGTCCACAGATTACAGAATGCCACCAGACGTTCATCGGAAACTACTACTGGTCTTCCAGGGAACGATCAAAGCGTAGACTGTTTGAGACATTACTCCCGTGGTGGAAACTGCGGTTGGTGACTGTTGTATTCAATCCCGATGCAATTTCTGTGTTTCATCAATACTCTGATAGTCCACAGGTTACAGAATGCCACCAGATGTGCATCGGAAACTGCTACTCGTCTTCCAGGGAACGATCAAAGCGTAGACTGTTTGAGACATTACTCCCGTGGAGTAAAGTGCGCATGGTGACTGTTGTATTCAATCAGGATGCATTTTCTGTGTTTCATCAACACTCTGATAGTCCACAGATTACTGAATGTCTCCAGATGTGCATCAGACACTACTACTGGTGTTCCAGGGAACGGTCAAAGCGTAGACTGTTTCAGACATTACTCCCATGGAGGAAAGTGCGGATGGTGACTGTTGTATTCAATCCCGATGCAATTTCTGTGTTTCATCAACACTCTGATAGTCCACAGATTATAGAATGCCTCCAGATGTGCATCGGAAACTACTATTGGTCTTCCAGGTAACGATCAAAGCGTAAACTCTTTTGACATTACTCCCATTGGAGGAAAATAAGCATGGTGACTGTTGTATTCAATCCCGATACAATTTCTGTGTTTCTTCAACACTCTGATAGTCCACAGATTACAGAAGGCCTACAGATGTGCATCGGAAACTACTTCTGGTCTTCCAGGGAACGATCGAAGCGTAGACTGTTTCAGACATTACTCCCATGGAGGAAAGTGCGGATGGTGACTGTTGTATTCAATCCCGATGCAATTTCTGTGTTTCATCAACATTCTGATAGTCCACAGATTACAGAATGCCTCCAGATGTGCATCGGAAACTACTACTGGTCTTCCAGGTAACGATCAAAGCGTAAACTCTTTTCACATTACTCCCATTGGAGGAAAATGAGCATGGTGACTGTTGTATTCAATCCCGATGCAATTTCTGTGTTTCATCAACACTCTGATAGTCAACAGATTACAGAATGCCTCCATATGTGCATCGGAAACTACTACTGGTCTTCCAGGGAACGATCAAATCGTAGACAGTTCAGACATTAATCCCATGAAGGAAAGTGTGGATGGTGACTGTTGTATTCAATCCCGATGCAATTTCTGTGTTTCATCAACACTCTGATAGTCCACAGATTACAGAATGCCTCCAAATGTGCATCGGAAACTACTACTGGTCATCCAGGGAACGATTAAAGCGTAAACTCTTTTGACATTACTCCCATTGGAGGAAAATGCGCAAGGTGACTGTTGTATTGAATCCCGATGCCATATCTGTGTTTCATCAACACTCTGATAGTCCACAGATTACAGAAAGCCTCCAGATGTGCATCGGACACTACTACTGGTCTTCCAGGGAACGATCAAAGCGTAAACTCTTTGAGACATTACTCCCATGGAGGAAAGAGCAAATGGTGACTGTTGTATTCAATCCCGATTCAATTTCTGTGTTTCATCAACACTTTGAAGGTCCACAAATTACAGAATGCCTCCAGATGTGCATCGGAAACTACTACTGGTCTTCCTGGGAACGATCAAAGCGTAAACTGTTTGAGACATTACTCCCATTTAGGAAAGTGCGCATGGTGACTGTTGTATTCAATCCCAATGCAATTTCTGTATTTCATCAACACTCTGATAGTCCACAGATTACAGAATGCCACCAGACGTTCATCGGAAACTACTACTGGTCTTCCAGGGAACGATCAGAATCGTAGACTGTTTGAGACATTACTCCCGTGGAGGAAATTGCGGTTGGTGACTGTTGTATTCAATCCCGATGCAATCTCTGTGTTTCATCAATACTCTGATAGTCCACAGGTTACAGAATGCCACCAGATGTGCATCGGAAACTGCTACTCGTCTTCCAGTGAACGATCAAAGCGTAGACTTTTTGAGACATTACTCCCGTGGAGTAAAGTGCGCATGGTGACTGTTGTATTCAATCCCGATGCATTTTCTGTGTTTCATCAACACTCTGATAGTCCACAGATTACTGAATGCCTCCAGATGTGCATCGGACACTACTACTGGTGTTCCAGGGAACGATCAAAGCGTAGACTGTTTCAGACATTACTCCCATTGGAGGAAAATAAGCATGGTGACTGTTGTACTCAATCCCGATGCAATTTCTGTGTTTCTTCAACACTCTGATAGTCCACAGATTACAGAAAGCCTACTGATGTGCATCTGAGAGTACTACTGGTCTTCCACGAACGATCGAAGCGTAGAATGTTAGAGACATTACTCCCATGGAGGAAAGTGCGCATGGTGACTGTTGTATTCAGTCCCGATGCAATTTCTGTGTTTCATCAACACTCTGATAGTCCACTGATTACAGAATGCCACCATATGTGCATCGGAAACTACTACTGGTCTTCCAGGGAACGATCAAAGCGTAGACTGTTTCAGACATTACTCCCATGAAGGAAAGTGCGCATGGTGACTGTTGTATTCAATCCCGATGCAATTTCTGTGTTTCATCAACTCTCAGATAGTGAACAGGTCATAGAATGCCTCCAGATGTGCATCGGAAACTACTTCTGGTCTTCCAGGGAACGATCGAAGCGTAGACTGTTTCAGACATTACTCCCATGGAGGAAAGTTCGGATGGTGATTGTTGTATTCATTCCCGATGCAATTTCTGTGTTTCATCAACACTCTGATAGTCCCCAGGTTACAGAATGCCACCAGATGTGCATCGGAAACTACTTCTGGTCTTCCAGGGAATGATCAAAGCGTAGACTGTTAGGGATATTACTCCCATGGAGGAAAGTGACCATGGTGAGTGTTCTATACAATCCCGATGCAATATCTGTGTTTCATGAACACTCTGATAGTCCACAGATTTCAGAATGCCTCCAGATGTGCATCGGCAACTACTACTGGTCATCCAGGGAACGATCAAAGCGTAGACAGTTTGAGACATTACTCCCATTGAGGAAAGTGCGCATGGTGACTGTTGTATTCAATCCCGATGCAATTTCTGTGTTTCATCAACAATGTGATAGTCCACAGATTACAGAGTGCCTCCAGATGTGAATCGGTAACTACTACTGGTCTTCCAGGGAACGATCAAAGCGTAGACTGTTTGAGAATTTCTCCCATGGAGGAAAGTGCGCATGGTGACTGTTGTATTCAATCCCGATGCAATTTCTGTGTTTCATCAAAACTCTGATAGTCCACTGATGGCAGAATGCCCCCAGATTTGCATCGGAAACTACTACTGGTCTTCCAGGGAACAATCAAAGCGTGGACTGTTTGAGACATTACTCCCACAGAGGAAAGTGCGCATGGTGACTGTTGTATTCAATCCCGATGCAATTTCTGTGTTTCATCAACACTCTGATAGTCAACAGATTACAGAATGCCTCCAGATGTGCATCGGAAACTACTTCTGGTCTTCCAGGGAACGATCGAAGCGTAGACTGTTTCAGACATTACTCCCATGGAGGAAAGTGCGGATGGTCATTGTTGTATTCATTCCCGATGCAATTTCTGTGTTTCATCAACACTCTGATAGTCCACAGGTGACAGAATGCCACCAGATGTGCATCGGAAACTACTTCTGCTCTTCCAGGGAATGATCAAAGCGTAGACTGTTAGGGATATTACTCCCATGGAGGAAAGTGCCCATGGTGAGTGTTCTATACAATCCCGATGCAATATCTGTGTTTCATGAACACTCTGATAGTCCACAGATTTCAGAATGCCTCCAGATGTGCATCGGCAACTACTACTGGTCATCCAGGGAACGATCAAAGCGTAGACAGTTTGAGACATTACTCCCATTGAGGAAAGTGCGCATGGTGACTGTTGTATTCAATCCCGATGCAATTTCTGTGTTTCATCAACAATGTGATAGTCCACAGATTACAGAATGCCTCCAGATGTGAATCGGTAACTACTACTGGTCTTCCAGGGAACGATCAAAGCGTAGACTGTTTGAGAATTTCTCCCATGGAGGAAAGTGCGCATGGTGACTGTTGTATTCAATCCCGATGCAATTTCTGTGTTTCATCAACACTCTGATAGTCCACAGATTACAGATTGCAACCAGATGTACATCGGAAACTACTACTGGACTTCCAGGGAACGATCAAAGCGTAGACTGTTTGAGACATAACTTATATGGAGGAAAGTGCGCATGGTGAGAGTTGTATTCAATCCCGATGCAATTTCTGTATTTCATCAACACTCTGATAGTCCACAATTTACAGAATGCCTCCAGATGTCCATCGGAAACTACTACTGGTCTTCCAGGTAACGATCAAAGCGTAAACTCTTTGAGACATTACTCCCATGGAGGAAAGTGCGCAAGGTGACTGTTGTATTCAATCCCGATGCAATTTCTGTGTTTCATCAAAACTCTGATAGTCCACTGATGGCAGAATGCCCCCAGATTTGCATCGGAAACTACTACTGGTCTTCCAGGGAACGATCAAAGCGTGGACTGTTTGAGACATTACTCCCACAGAGGAAAGTGCGCATGGTGACTGTTGTATTCAATCCCGATGCAATTTCTGTGTTTCATCAACACTCTGATAGTCAACAGATTACAGAATGCCTCCATATGTGCATCGGAAACTACTACTGGTCTTCCAGGGAACAATCAAATCGTAGACTGTTTCAGACATTAATCCCATGAAGGAAAGTGTGGATGGTTACTGCTGTATTCAATCCCGATGCAATTTCTGTGTTTCATCAACACTCTGATAGTCCACACATTACAGAATGCCTCCAGATGTGCATCGGAAACTACTACTGGTCATCCAGGGAACGATTTAAGCGTAAACTCTTTTGACATTACTCCCATTGGAGTAAAATGCGCAAGGTGACTGTTGTATTGAATCCCGATGCTATTTCTGTGTTTCATCAACACTCTGATAGTCCACAGATTACAGAGAGCCTCCAGATGTGCATCGGACACTACTACTGGTCTTCCAGGGAACGATCAAAGCGTAAACTCTTTGAGACATTACTCCCATGGAGGAAAGTGCAAATGGTGACTGTTGTATTCAATCCCGATTCAATTTCTGTGTTTCATCAACACTTTGAAGGTCCACAGATTACAGAATACCTCCAGATGTGCATCGGAAACTACTACTGGTCTTCCTGGGAACGATGAAAGCGTAAACTGTTTGAGACATTACACCCATGGAGGAAAGTGCGCATGGTGACTGTTGTATTCAATCCCAATGCATTATCTGTGTTTCATCAACACTCTGATAGTCCACAGATTACAGAATGCCACCAGACGTGCATCGGAAACTACTACTGGTCTTCCAGGGAACGATCAAAGCGTAGACTGTTTGAGACATTACTCCCGTGGAGGAAAGTGCGCATGGTGACTGTTGTATTCAATCCCGATGCAATTTCTATGTTTCATCAATACTCTGATAGTCCACAGGTTACAGAATGCCACCAGATGTGCATCGGAAACTGCTACTCGTCTTCCAGGGAACGATCAAAGCGTAGACTGTTTGAGACATTACTCCCGTGGAGGAAAGTGCGCTTGGTGACTGTTGTATTCAATCCCTATGCATTTTCTGTGTTTCATCAACACTCTGATAGTCAACAGATTACAGTATGCCTCCAGATGTGCATCGGACACTACTACCGGTCTTCCAGGGAACAATCAAAGCGTAAACTCTTTGAGACATTACTCCCATGGAGGAAAGTGCGCATTGTGACTGTTGTATTCTTTCCCGGTGCAATTTCTGTGTTTCGTCAACACTCCGATAGTCCACAGATTACAGAATGGCTCCAGATGTGCATAGGAAACTACTACTGGTCTTCCAGGGAACTATCAAAGCGTAAACTCTTTTGACATTACTCCCATTGGAGGAAAATGCGCATGGTGACTGTTGTATTAAATCCCGATGCAATTTCTGTGTTTCATCAAAACTCTGATAGTCCACAGATTACAGAAAGCCTACAGATGTGCATCGGAAATTAGTACTGGTCTTCCAGGTAACGATCAAAGCGTAAACTCTTTGAGACATTACTCCCATGGAGGAAAGTGCGCATGGTAACTGTTGTATTCAATCCCGATGCATTTTCTGTGTTTCATCAACACTCTGATAGTCCACAGATTACAGAATGAATCCAGATGTGCATCGGAAACTACTACTGGTCTTCCTGGGAACGATCAAAGCGTAGACTGTTTGAGACATTACTCCCATGTAGGAAAGTGCGCAAGGTGACTGTTGTATTCAATACCGATGCAATTTCAGTGTTTCATCAAAACTCTGATAGTCCACTAATGGCAGAATGCCCCCAGATTTGCATCGGATACTACTACTGGTCTTCCAGGGAACAATCAAAGCGTGGACTGTTTGAGACATTACTCCCACAGAGGAAAGTGCGCATGGTGACTGTTGTATTCAATCCCGATGCAATTTCTGTGTTTCATCAACACTCTGATAGTCAACAGATTACAGAATGCCTCCAGATGTGCATCGGAAACTACTTCTGGCCTTCCAGGGAACGATCGAAGCGTAGACTGTTTCAGACATTACTCCCATGGAGGAAAGTGCGGATGGTGATTGTTGTATTCATTCCCGATGCAATTTCTGTGTTTCATCAACACTCTGATAGTCCACAGGTGACAGAATGCCAGCAGATGTGCATCGGAAACTACTTCTGCTCTTCCAGGGAATGATCAAAGCGTAGACTGTTAGGGATATTACTCCCATGGAGGAAAGTGCCCATGGTGAGTGTTCTATACAATCCCGATGCAATATCTGTGTTTCATGAACACTCTGATAGTCCACAGATTTCAGAATGCCTCCAGATGTGCATCGGCAACTACTACTGGTCATCCAGGGAACGATCAAAGCGTAGACAGTTTGAGACATTACTCCCATTGAGGAAAGTGCGCATGGTGACAGTTGTATTCAATCCCGATGCAATTTCTGTGTTTCATCAACAATGTGATAGTCCACAGATTACAGAATGCCTCCAGATGTGAATCGGTAACTACTACTGGTCTTCCAGGGAACGATCAAAGCGTAGACTGTTTGAGAATTTCTCCCATGGAGGAAAGTGCGCATGGTGACTGTTGTATTCAATCCCGATGCAATTTCTGTGTTTCATCAACACTCTGATAGTCCACAGATTACAGAATGCCTCCAGATGTGCATCGGAAACTACTACTGGACTTCCAGGGAACGATCAAAGCGTAGACAGTTTGAGACATTACTCCCATTGAGGAAAGTGCGCATGGTGACAGTTGTATTCAATCCCGATGCAATTTCTGTGTTTCATCAACAATGTGATAGTCCACAGATTACAGAATGCCTCCAGATGTGAATCGGTAACTACTACTGGTCTTCCAGGGAACGATCAAAGCGTAGACTGTTTGAGAATTTCTCCCATGGAGGAAAGTGCGCATGGTGACTGTTGTATTCAATCCCGATGCAATTTCTGTGTTTCATCAACACTCTGATAGTCCACAGATTACAGATTGCAACCAGATGTGCATCGGAAACTACTACTGGACTTCCAGGGAACGATCAAAGCGTAGACTGTTTGAGACATAACTTATATGGAGGAAAGTGCGCATGGTGACAGTTGTATTCAATCCCGATGCAATTTCTGTATTTCATCAACACTCTGATAGTCCACAATTTACAGAATGCCTCCAGATGTCCATCGGAAACTACTACTGGTCTTCCAGGTAACGATCAAAGCGTAAACTCTTTGAGACATTACTCCCATGGAGGAAAGTGCGCATGGTGACTGTTGTATTCAATCCCGATGCATTTTCTGTGTTTCATCAACACTCTGATAGTCCACAGATTACAGAATGAATCCAGATGTGCATCGGAAACTACTACTGGTCTTCCTGGGAACGATCAAAGCGTAGACTGTTTGAGACATTACTCCCATGGAGGAAAGTGCGCAAGGTGACTGTTGGGTTCAATCCCGATGCAATTTCTGTGTTTCATCAAAACTCTGATAGTCCACTGATGGCAGAATGCCCCCAGATTTGCATCGGAAACTACTACTGGTCTTCCAGGGAACGATCAAAGCGTGGACTGTTTGAGACATTGCTCCCACAGAGGAAAGTGCGCATGGTGACTGTTGTATTCAATCCCGATGCAATTTCTGTGTTTCATCAACACTCTGATAGTCAACAGATTACAGAATGCCTCCATATGTGCATCGGAAACTACTACTGGTCTTCCAGGGAACGATCAAATCGTAGACTGTTTCAGACATTAATCCCATGAAGGAAAGTGTGGATGGTTACTGTTGTATTCAATCCCGATGCAATTTCTGTGTTTCATCAACACTCTGATAGTCCACACATTACAGAATGCCTCCAGATGTGCATCGGAAACTACTACTGGTCATCCAGGGAACGATTTAAGCGTAAACTCTTTTGACATTACTCCCATTGGAGTAAAATGCGCAAGGTGACTGTTGTATTGAATCCCGATGCTATTTCTGTGTTTCATCAACACTCTGATAGTCCACAGATTACAGAGAGCCTCCAGATGTGCATCGGACACTACTACTGGTCTTCCAGGGAACGATCAAAGCGTAAACTCTTTGAGACATTACTCCCATGGAGGAAAGTGCAAATGATGACTGTTGTATTCAATCCCGATTCAATTTCTGTGTTTCATCAACACTTTGAAGGTCCACAGATTACAGAATACCTCCAGATGTGCATCGGAAACTACTACTGGTCTTCCTGGGAACGATCAAAGCGTAAACTGTTTGAGACATTACTCCCATGGAGGAAAGTGCACATGGTGACTGTTGTATTCAATCCCAATGCATTTTCTGTGTTTCATCAACACTCTGATAGTCCACAGATTACAGAATGCCACGAGACGTGCATCGGAAACTACTACTGGTCTTCCAGGGAACGATCAAAGCGTAGACTGTTTGAGACATTACTCCCGTGGAGGAAAGTGCGCATGGTGACTGTTGTATTCAATCCCGATGCAATTTCTATGTTTCATCAATACTCTGATAGTCCACAGGTTACAGAATGCCACCAGATGTGCATCGGAAACTGCTACTCGTCTTCCAGGGAACGATCTAAGCGTACACTGTTTGAGACATTACTCCCGTGGAGGAAAGTGCGCTTGGTGACTGTTGTATTCAATCCCGATGCATTTTCTGTGTTTCATCAACACTCTGATAGTCCACAGATTACAGAATGAATCCAGATGTGCATCGGAAACTACTACTGGTCTTCCTGGGAACGATCAAAGCGTAGACTGTTTGAGACATTACTCCCATGTAGGAAAGTGCGCAAGGTGACTGTTGTATTCAATACCGATGCAATTTCAGTGTTTCATCAAAACTCTGATAGTCCACTAATGGCAGAATGCCCCCAGATTTGCATCGGATACTACTACTGGTCTTCCAGGGAACAATCAAAGCGTGGACTGTTTGAGACATTACTCCCACAGAGGAAAGTGCGCATGGTGACTGTTGTATTCAATCCCGATGCAATTTCTGTGTTTCATCAACACTCTGATAGTCAACAGATTACAGAATGCCTCCAGATGTGCATCGGAAACTACTTCTGGTCTTCCAGGGAACGATCGAAGCGTAGACTGTTTCAGACATTACTCCCATGGAGGAAAGTGCGGATGGTGATTGTTGTATTCATTCCCGATGCAATTTCTGTGTTTCATCAACACTCTGATAGTCCACAGGTGACAGAATGCCACCAGATGTGCATCGGAAACTACTTCTGCTCTTCCAGGGAATGATCAAAGCGTAGACTGTTAGGGATATTACTCCCATGGAGGAAAGTGCCCATGGTGAGTGTTCTATACAATCCCGATGCAATATCTGTGTTTCATGAACACTCTGATAGTCCACAGATTTCAGAATGCCTCCAGATGTGCATCGGCAACTACTACTGGTCATCCAGGGAACGATCAAAGCGTAGACAGTTTGAGACATTACTCCCGTGGAGGAAAGTGCGCATGGTGACTGTTGTATTCAATCCCGATGCAATTTCTATGTTTCATCAATACTCTGATAGTCCACAGGTTACAGAATGCCACCAGATGTGCATCGGAAACTGCTACTCGTCTTCCAGGGAACGATCAAAGCGTAGACTGTTTGAGACATTACTCCCGTGGAGGAAAGTGCAAATGGTGACTGTTGTATTCAATCCCGATTCAATTTCTGTGTTTCATCAACACTTTGAAGGTCCACAGATTACAGAATACCTCCAGATGTGCATCGGAAACTACTACTGGTCTTCCTGGGAACGATGAAAGCGTAAACTGTTTGAGACATTACACCCATGGAGGAAAGTGCGCATGGTGACTGTTGTATTCAATCCCAATGCATTATCTGTGTTTCATCAACACTCTGATAGTCCACAGATTACAGAATGCCACCAGACGTGCATCGGAAACTACTACTGGTCTTCCAGGGAACGATCAAAGCGTAGACTGTTTGAGACATTACTCCCGTGGAGGAAAGTGCGCATGGTGACTGTTGTATTCAATCCCGATGCAATTTCTATGTTTCATCAATACTCTGATAGTCCACAGGTTACAGAATGCCACCAGATGTGCATCGGAAACTGCTACTCGTCTTCCAGGGAACGATCAAAGCGTAGACTGTTTGAGACATTACTCCCGTGGAGGAAAGTGCGCTTGGTGACTGTTGTATTCAATCCCTATGCATTTTCTGTGTTTCATCAACACTCTGATAGTCAACAGATTACAGTATGCCTCCAGATGTGCATCGGACACTACTACCGGTCTTCCAGGGAACAATCAAAGCGTAAACTCTTTGAGACATTACTCCCATGGAGGAAAGTGCGCATTGTGACTGTTGTATTCTTTCCCGGTGCAATTTCTGTGTTTCGTCAACACTCCGATAGTCCACAGATTACAGAATGGCTCCAGATGTGCATAGGAAACTACTACTGGTCTTCCAGGGAACTATCAAAGCGTAAACTCTTTTGACATTACTCCCATTGGAGGAAAATGCGCATGGTGACTGTTGTATTAAATCCCGATGCAATTTCTGTGTTTCATCAAAACTCTGATAGTCCACAGATTACAGAAAGCCTACAGATGTGCATCGGAAATTAGTACTGGTCTTCCAGGTAACGATCAAAGCGTAAACTCTTTGAGACATTACTCCCATGGAGGAAAGTGCGCATGGTGACTGTTGTATTCAATCCCGATGCATTTTCTGTGTTTCATCAACACTCTGATAGTCCACAGATTACAGAATGAATCCAGATGTGCATCGGAAACTACTACTGGTCTTCCTGGGAACGATCAAAGCGTAGACTGTTTGAGACATTACTCCCATGTAGGAAAGTGCGCAAGGTGACTGTTGTATTCAATACCGATGCAATTTCAGTGTTTCATCAAAACTCTGATAGTCCACTAATGGCAGAATGCCCCCAGATTTGCATCGGATACTACTACTGGTCTTCCAGGGAACAATCAAAGCGTGGACTGTTTGAGACATTACTCCCACAGAGGAAAGTGCGCATGGTGACTGTTGTATTCAATCCCGATGCAATTTCTGTGTTTCATCAACACTCTGATAGTCAACAGATTACAGAATGCCTCCAGATGTGCATCGGAAACTACTTCTGGCCTTCCAGGGAACGATCGAAGCGTAGACTGTTTCAGACATTACTCCCATGGAGGAAAGTGCGGATGGTGATTGTTGTATTTATTCCCGATGCAATTTCTGTGTTTCATCAACACTCTGATAGTCCACAGGTGACAGAATGCCAGCAGATGTGCATCGGAAACTACTTCTGCTCTTCCAGGGAATGATCAAAGCGTAGACTGTTAGGGATATTACTCCCATGGAGGAAAGTGCCCATGGTGAGTGTTCTATACAATCCCGATGCAATATCTGTGTTTCATGAACACTCTGATAGTCCACAGATTTCAGAATGCCTCCAGATGTGCATCGGCAACTACTACTGGTCATCCAGGGAACGATCAAAGCGTAGACAGTTTGAGACATTACTCCCATTGAGGAAAGTGCGCATGGTGACAGTTGTATTCAATCCCGATGCAATTTCTGTGTTTCATCAACAATGTGATAGTCCACAGATTACAGAATGCCTCCAGATGTGAATCGGTAACTACTACTGGTCTTCCAGGGAACGATCAAAGCGTAGACTGTTTGAGAATTTCTCCCATGGAGGAAAGTGCGCATGGTGACTGTTGTATTCAATCCCGATGCAATTTCTGTGTTTCATCAACACTCTGATAGTCCACAGATTACAGAATGCCTCCAGATGTGCATCGGAAACTACTACTGGACTTCCAGGGAACGATCAAAGCGTAGACAGTTTGAGACATTACTCCCATTGAGGAAAGTGCGCATGGTGACAGTTGTATTCAATCCCGATGCAATTTCTGTGTTTCATCAACAATGTGATAGTCCACAGATTACAGAATGCCTCCAGATGTGAATCGGTAACTACTACTGGTCTTCCAGGGAACGATCAAAGCGTAGACTGTTTGAGAATTTCTCCCATGGAGGAAAGTGCGCATGGTGACTGTTGTATTCAATCCCGATGCAATTTCTGTGTTTCATCAACACTCTGATAGTCCACAGATTACAGATTGCAACCAGATGTGCATCGGAAACTACTACTGGACTTCCAGGGAACGATCAAAGCGTAGACTGTTTGAGACATAACTTATATGGAGGAAAGTGCGCATGGTGACAGTTGTATTCAATCCCGATGCAATTTCTGTATTTCATCAACACTCTGATAGTCCACAATTTACAGAATGCCTCCAGATGTCCATCGGAAACTACTACTGGTCTTCCAGGTAACGATCAAAGCGTAAACTCTTTGAGACATTACTCCCATGGAGGAAAGTGCGCATGGTGACTGTTGTATTCAATCCCGATGCATTTTCTGTGTTTCATCAACACTCTGATAGTCCACAGATTACAGAATGAATCCAGATGTGCATCGGAAACTACTACTGGTCTTCCTGGGAACGATCAAAGCGTAGACTGTTTGAGACATTACTCCCATGGAGGAAAGTGCGCAAGGTGACTGTTGGGTTCAATCCCGATGCAATTTCTGTGTTTCATCAAAACTCTGATAGTCCACTGATGGCAGAATGCCCCCAGATTTGCATCGGAAACTACTACTGGTCTTCCAGGGAACGATCAAAGCGTGGACTGTTTGAGACATTGCTCCCACAGAGGAAAGTGCGCATGGTGACTGTTGTATTCAATCCCGATGCAATTTCTGTGTTTCATCAACACTCTGATAGTCAACAGATTACAGAATGCCTCCATATGTGCATCGGAAACTACTACTGGTCTTCCAGGGAACGATCAAATCGTAGACTGTTTCAGACATTAATCCCATGAAGGAAAGTGTGGATGGTTACTGTTGTATTCAATCCCGATGCAATTTCTGTGTTTCATCAACACTCTGATAGTCCACACATTACAGAATGCCTCCAGATGTGCATCGGAAACTACTACTGGTCATCCAGGGAACGATTTAAGCGTAAACTCTTTTGACATTACTCCCATTGGAGTAAAATGCGCAAGGTGACTGTTGTATTGAATCCCGATGCTATTTCTGTGTTTCATCAACACTCTGATAGTCCACAGATTACAGAGAGCCTCCAGATGTGCATCGGACACTACTACTGGTCTTCCAGGGAACGATCAAAGCGTAAACTCTTTGAGACATTACTCCCATGGAGGAAAGTGCAAATGATGACTGTTGTATTCAATCCCGATTCAATTTCTGTGTTTCATCAACACTTTGAAGGTCCACAGATTACAGAATACCTCCAGATGTGCATCGGAAACTACTACTGGTCTTCCTGGGAACGATCAAAGCGTAAACTGTTTGAGACATTACTCCCATGGAGGAAAGTGCACATGGTGACTGTTGTATTCAATCCCAATGCATTTTCTGTGTTTCATCAACACTCTGATAGTCCACAGATTACAGAATGCCACGAGACGTGCATCGGAAACTACTACTGGTCTTCCAGGGAACGATCAAAGCGTAGACTGTTTGAGACATTACTCCCGTGGAGGAAAGTGCGCATGGTGACTGTTGTATTCAATCCCGATGCAATTTCTATGTTTCATCAATACTCTGATAGTCCACAGGTTACAGAATGCCACCAGATGTGCATCGGAAACTGCTACTCGTCTTCCAGGGAACGATCTAAGCGTACACTGTTTGAGACATTACTCCCGTGGAGGAAAGTGCGCTTGGTGACTGTTGTATTCAATCCCGATGCATTTTCTGTGTTTCATCAACACTCTGATAGTCCACAGATTACAGAATGAATCCAGATGTGCATCGGAAACTACTACTGGTCTTCCTGGGAACGATCAAAGCGTAGACTGTTTGAGACATTACTCCCATGTAGGAAAGTGCGCAAGGTGACTGTTGTATTCAATACCGATGCAATTTCAGTGTTTCATCAAAACTCTGATAGTCCACTAATGGCAGAATGCCCCCAGATTTGCATCGGATACTACTACTGGTCTTCCAGGGAACAATCAAAGCGTGGACTGTTTGAGACATTACTCCCACAGAGGAAAGTGCGCATGGTGACTGTTGTATTCAATCCCGATGCAATTTCTGTGTTTCATCAACACTCTGATAGTCAACAGATTACAGAATGCCTCCAGATGTGCATCGGAAACTACTTCTGGTCTTCCAGGGAACGATCGAAGCGTAGACTGTTTCAGACATTACTCCCATGGAGGAAAGTGCGGATGGTGATTGTTGTATTCATTCCCGATGCAATTTCTGTGTTTCATCAACACTCTGATAGTCCACAGGTGACAGAATGCCACCAGATGTGCATCGGAAACTACTTCTGCTCTTCCAGGGAATGATCAAAGCGTAGACTGTTAGGGATATTACTCCCATGGAGGAAAGTGCCCATGGTGAGTGTTCTATACAATCCCGATGCAATATCTGTGTTTCATGAACACTCTGATAGTCCACAGATTTCAGAATGCCTCCAGATGTGCATCGGCAACTACTACTGGTCATCCAGGGAACGATCAAAGCGTAGACAGTTTGAGACATTACTCCCATTGAGGAAAGTGCGCATGGTGACAGTTGTATTCAATCCCGATGCAATTTCTGTGTTTCATCAACAATGTGATAGTCCACAGATTACAGAATGCCTCCAGATGTGAATCGGTAACTACTACAGGTCTTCCAGGGAACGATCAAAGCGTAGACTGTTTGAGAATTTCTCCCATGGAGGAAAGTGCGCATGGTGACTGTTGTATTCAATCCCGATGCAATTTCTGTGTTTCATCAACACTCTGATAGTCCACAGATTACAGATTGCAACCAGATGTGCATCGGAAACTACTACTGGACTTCCAGGGAACGATCAAAGCGTAGACTGTTTGAGACATAACTTATATGGAGGAAAGTGCGCATGGTGACAGTTGTATTCAATCCCGATGCAATTTCTGTATTTCATCAACACTCTGATAGTCAACAATTTACAGAATGCCTCCAGATGTCCATCGGAAACTACTACTGGTCTTCCAGGTAACGATCAAAGCGTAAACTCTTTGAGACATTACTCCCATGGAGGAAAGTGCGCATGGTGACTGTTGTATTCAATCCCGATGCATTTTCTGTGTTTCATCAACACTCTGATAGTCCACAGATTACAGAATGAATCCAGATGTGCATCGGAAACTACTACTGGTCTTCCTGGGAACGATCAAAGCGTAGACTGTTTGAGACATTACTCCCATGGAGGAAAGTGCGCAAGGTGACTGTTGTATTCAATCCCGATGCAATTTCTGTGTTTCATCAAAACTCTGATAGTCCACTGATGGCAGAATGCCCCCAGATTTGCATCGGAAACTACTACTGGTCTTCCAGGGAACGATCAAAGCGTGGACTGTTTGAGACATTGCTCCCACAGAGGAAAGTGCGCATGGTGACTGTTGTATTCAATCCCGATGCAATTTCTGTGTTTCATCAACACTCTGATAGTCAACAGATTACAGAATGCCTCCATATGTGCATCGGAAACTACTACTGGTCTTCCAGGGAACGATCAAATCGTAGACTGTTTCAGACATTAATCCCATGAAGGAAAGTGTGGATGGTTACTGTTGTATTCAATCCCGATGCAATTTCTGTGTTTCATCAACACTCTGATAGTCCACACATTACAGAATGCCTCCAGATGTGCATCGGAAACTACTACTGGTCATCCAGGGAACGATTTAAGCGTAAACTCTTTTGACATTACTCCCATAGGAGTAAAATGCGCAAGGTGACTGTTGTATTGAATCCCGACGCTATTTCTGTGTTTCATCAACACTCTGATAGTCCACAGATTACAGAGAGCCTCCAGATGTGCATCGGACACTACTACTGGTCTTCCAGGAAACGATCAAAGCGTAAACTCTTTGAGACATTACTCCCATGGAGGAAAGTGCAAATGATGACTGTTGTATTCAATCCCGATTCAATTTCTGTGTTTCATCAACACTTTGAAGGTCCACAGATTACAGAATACCTCCAGATGTGCATCGGAAACTACTACTGGCCTTCCTGGGAACGATCAAAGCGTAAACTGTTTGAGACATTACTCCCATGGAGGAAAGTGCGCATGGTGACTGTTGCATTCAATCCCAATGCATTTTCTGTGTTTCATCAACACTCTGATAGTCCACAGATTACAGAATGCCACCAGACGTGCATCGGAAACTACTACTGGTCTTCCAGGGAACGATCAAAGCGTAGACTGTTTGAGACATTACTCCCGTGGAGGAAAGTGCGCATGGTGACTGTTGTATTCAATCCCGATGCAATTTCTATGTTTCATCAATACTCTGATAGTCCACAGGTTACAGAATGCCACCAGATGTGCATCGGAAACTGCTACTCGTCTTCCAGGGAACGATCTAAGCGTACACTGTTTGAGACATTACTCCCGTGGAGGAAAGTGCGCTTGGTGACTGTTGTATTCAATCCCTATGCATTTTCTGTGTTTCATCAACACTCTGATAGTCAACAGATTACAGTATGCCTCCAGATGTGCATCGGACACTACTACCGGTCTTCCAGGGAACAATCAAAGCGTAAACTCTTTGAGACATTACTCCCATGGAGGAAAGTGCGCACGGTGACTGTTGTATTCTTTCCCGATGCATTTTCTGTGTTTCGTCAACACTCCGATAGTCCACAGATTACAGAATGGCTCCAGATGTGCATAGGAAACTACTACTGGTGTTCCAGGGAACTATCAAAGCGTAAACTCTTTTGACATTACTCCCATTGGAGGAAAATGCGCATGGTGACTGTTGTATTAAATCCCGATGCAATTTCTGTGTTTCATCAACACTCTGATAGTCCACAGATTACAGAAAGCCTATAGATGTGCATCGGAAACTACTACTGGTCTTCCAGGAACGATCGAAGCGTAGAATGTTAGAGACATTACTCCCATGGAGGAAAAAGCGCAAGGTGACTGTTGTGATCATTCCCGATGCAATTTCTGTGTTTCATCAACACTCTGATAGTCCACAGATTACAGAATGCTTCCAGATGTGCATCGGAAACTACTACTGGTCTTCCAGGGAACGATCAAAGCGTAAACTCTTTTGACATTACTCCCATTGGAGGAAAATGCGCATGGTGACTGTTGTATTCAATCCCGATGCAATTTCTGTGTTTCATCAACACTCTGATAGTCCACAGATTACAGAATGGCTCCAGATGTGCATCGGAAACTACTACTGGTCTTCCAATGAACGATCAAGTCGTAGACTGTTTCAGACATTAATCCCATGAAGGAAAGTGTGAATGGTGACTGTTGTATTCAATCCCGATGCAATTTCTGTGTTTCATCAACACTCTGATAGTCCACAGATTACAGAATGCCTCCAGATGTGCATCGGCAACTACTACTGGTCATCCAGGGAACGATTAAAGCGTAAACTCTTTTGACATTACTCCCATTGGAGGAAAATGCGCAAGGTGACTGTTGTATTGAATCCCGATGCCATTTCTGTGTTTCATCAACACTCTGATAGTCCACAGATTACAGAAAGCCTCCAGATGTGCATCGGACACTACTACTGGTCTTCCAGGGTACGATCAAAGTGTAAACTGTTTGAGACATTACTCCCATGGAGGAAAGAGCAAATGGTGACTGTTGTATTCAATCCCGATTCAATTTCTGTGTTTCATCAACACTTTGAAGGTCCACAGATTACAGAATGCCTCCAGATGTGCATCGGAAACTACTACTGGTCTTCCTGGGAACGATCAAAGTGTAAACTGTTTGAGACATTACTCCCATTTAGGAAAGTGCGCATGGTGACTATTGTATTCAATCCCAATGCAATTTCTGTGTTTCATCAACACTCTGATAGTCCACAGATTACAGAATGCCACCAGACGTTCATCGGAAACTACTACTGGTCTTCCAGGGAACGATCAAAGCGTAGACTGTTTGAGACATTACTCCCGTGGAGGAAAGTGCGGTTGGTGACTGTTGTATTCAATCCCGATGCATTTTCTGTGTTTCATCAACACTCTGATAGTCCACAGATTACTGAATGCCTCCAGATGTGCATCGGACACTACTACTGGTGTTCCAGGGAACGATCAAAGCGTAGACTGTTTCAGACATTACTCCTATGGAGGAAAGTGCGGATGGTGACTGTTGTATTCAATCCCGATGCAATTTCTGTGTTTCATCAACACTCTGATAGTCCACAGATTACAGAATGCCTCCAGATGTGCATCGGAAACTACTACTGGTCTTCCAGGTAACGATCAAAGCGTAAACTCTTTTGACATTACTCCCATTGGAGGAAAATAAGCATGGTGACTGTTGTATTTAATCCCGATGCAATTTCTGTGTTTCTTCAACACTCTGATAGTCCACAGATTACAGAAAGCCTACAGATGTGCATCTGAGAGTACTACTGGTCTTCCGCGAACGATCGAAGCGTAGAATGTTAGAGACATTACTCCCATGGAGGAAAGTGCGCATGCTGACTGTTGTATTCAGTCCCGATGCAATTTCTGTGTTTCATCAACACTCTGATAGTCCACTGATTACAGAATGCCACAATATGTGCATCGGAAACTACTACTGATCTTCCAGGGAACGATCAAAGCGTAGACTGTTTCAGACATTACTCCCATGAAGGAAAGTGCGCATGGTGACTGTTGTATTCAATCCCGATGCAATTTCTGTGTTTAATCAACTCTCAGATAGTAAACAGGTTATAGAATGCCTCCAGATGTGCATCGGAAACTACTTCTGGTCTTCCAGGGAACGATCGAAGCGTAGACTGTTTCAGACATTACTCCCATGGAGGAAAGTGTGGATGGTTACTGTTGTATTCAATCCCGATGCAATTTCTGTGTTTCATCAACACTCTGATAGTCCACACATTACAGAATGCCTCCAGATGTGCATCGGAAACTACTACTGGTCATCCAGGGAACGATTTAAGCGTAAACTCTTTTGACATTACTCCCATTGGAGTAAAATGCGCAAGGTGACTGTTGTATTGAATCCCGACGCTATTTCTGTGTTTCATCAACACTCTGATAGTCCACAGATTACGGAGTGCCTCCAGATGTGAATCGGTAACTACTACTGGTCTTCCAGGGAACGATCAAAGCGTAGACTGTTTGAGAATTTCTCCCATGGAGGAAAGTGCGCATGGTGACTGTAGTATTCAATCCCGATGCAATTTCTGTGTTTCATCAACACTCTGATAGTCCACAGATTACAGAATGCAACCAGATGTGCATCGGAAACTACTACTGGACTTCCAGGGAACGATCAAGCGTAGACTGTTTGTGACATAACTTTTATCGAGGAAAGTGCACATGGTGACGGTTGTATTCAATCCCGATGCAACTTCTGTATTTCATCAACACTCTGATAGTTCACAATTTACAGAATGCCTCCAGATGTCCATCGGAAACTACTACTGGTCTTCCAGGTAACGATCGAAGCGTAAACTCTTTGAGACATTACTCCCATGGAGGAAAGTGCGCATGGTGACTGTTGTATTCAATCCCGATGCATTTTCTGTGTTTCATCAACACTCTGATAGTCCACAGATTACAGAATGAATCCAGATGTGCATCGGAAACTACTACTGGTCTTCCTGGGAACGATCAAAGCGTAGACTGTTTGAGACATTACTCCCATGGAGGAAAGTGCGCAAGGTGACTGTTGTATTCAATACCGATGCAATTTCTGTGTTTCATTAAAACTCTGATAGTCCACTGATGGCAGAATGCCCCCAGATTTGCATCGGAAACTACTACTGGTCTTCCAGGGAACGATCAAAGCGTGGACTGTTTGAGACATTACTCCCACAGAGGAAAGTGCGCATGGTGACTGTTGTATTCAATCCCAATGCAATTTCTGTGTTTCATCAACACTCTGATAGTCAACAGATTACAGAATGCCTCCATATGTGCATCGGAAACTACTACTGGTCTTCCAGGGAACGATCAAAGCGTAGACTGTTTCAGATATTACTCCCATGAAGGAAAGTGCGCATGGTGACTGTTGTATTCAATCCCGATGCAATTTCTGTGTTTCATCAACTCTCAGATAGTAAACAGATTACAGAATGCCTCCAGATGTGCATCGGAAACTACTTCTGGTCTTCCAGGGAACGATCAAAGCGTAGACTGTTTCAGACATTACTCCCATGGAGGAAAGTGCGGATGGTGATTGTTGTATTCATTCCCGATGCAATTTCTGTGTTTCATCAACACTCTGATAGTCCACAGGTGACAGAATGCCACCAGATGTGCATAGGAAACTACTTCTGCTCTTCCAGGGAATGATCAAAGCGTAGACTGTTAGGGATATTACTCCCATGGAGGAAAGTGCCCATGGTGAGTGTTCTATACAATCCCGATGCAATATCTGTGTTTCATGAACACTCTGACAGACCACAGATTTCAGAATGCCTCCAGATGTGCATCGAAAACTACTACTGGTCATCCAGGGAACGATCAAAGCGTAGACAGTTTGACACATTACTCCCATTGAGGAAAGTGCGCATGGTGACTGTTGTATTCAATCCCGATGCAATTTCTGTGTTTCATCAACAATGTGATAGTCCACAGATTACAGAATGCCTCCAGATGTGAATCGGTAACTACTACTGGTCTTCCAGGGAACGATCAAAGCGTAGACTGTTTGAGAATTTCTCCCATGGAGGAAAGTGCGCATGGTGACTGTTGTATTCAATCCCGATGCAATTTCTGTGTTTCATCAACACTCTGATAGTCCACAGATTACAGATTGCAACCAGATGTGCATCGGAAACTACTACTGGACTTCCAGGGAACGATCAAAGCGTAGACTGTTTGAGACATAACTTATATGGAGGAAAGTGCGCATGGTGACAGTTGTATTCAATCCCGATGCAATTTCTGTATTTCATCAACACTCTGATAGTCCACAATTTACAGAATGCCTCCAGATGTCCATCGGAAACTACTACTGGTCTTCCAGGTAACGATCAAAGCGTAAACTCTTTGAGACATTACTCCCATGGAGGAAAGTGCGCATGGTGACTGTTGTATTCAATCCCGATGCATTTTCTGTGTTTCATCAACACTCTGATAGTCCACAGATTACAGAATGAATCCAGATGTGCATCGGAAACTACTACTGGTCTTCCTGGGAACGATCAAAGCGTAGACTGTTTGAGACATTACTCCCATGGAGGAAAGTGCGCAAGGTGACTGTTGTATTCAATCCCGATGCAATTTCTGTGTTTCATCAAAACTCTGATAGTCCACTGATGGCAGAATGCCCCCAGATTTGCATCGGAAACTACTACTGGTCTTCCAGGGAACGATCAAAGCGTGGACTGTTTGAGACATTGCTCCCACAGAGGAAAGTGCGCATGGTGACTGTTGTATTCAATCCCGATGCAATTTCTGTGTTTCATCAACACTCTGATAGTCAACAGATTACAGAATGCCTCCATATGTGCATCGGAAACTACTACTGGTCTTCCAGGGAACGATCAAATCGTAGACTGTTTCAGACATTAATCCCATGAAGGAAAGTGTGGATGGTTACTGTTGTATTCAATCCCGATGCAATTTCTGTGTTTCATCAACACTCTGATAGTCCACACATTACAGAATGCCTCCAGATGTGCATCGGAAACTACTACTGGTCATCCAGGGAACGATTTAAGCGTAAACTCTTTTGACATTACTCCCATTGGAGTAAAATGCGCAAGGTGACTGTTGTATTGAATCCCGACGCTATTTCTGTGTTTCATCAACACTCTGATAGTCCACAGATTACAGAGAGCCTCCAGATGTGCATCGGACACTACTACTGGTCTTCCAGGAAACGATCAAAGCGTAAACTCTTTGAGACATTACTCCCATGGAGGAAAGTGCAAATGATGACTGTTGTATTCAATCCCGATTCAATTTCTGTGTTTCATCAACACTTTGAAGGTCCACAGATTACAGAATACCTCCAGATGTGCATCGGAAACTACTACTGGTCTTCCTGGGAACGATCAAAGCGTAAACTGTTTGAGACATTACTCCCATGGAGGAAAGTGCGCATGGTGACTGTTGTATTCAATCCCAATGCATTTTCTGTGTTTCATCAACACTCTGATAGTCCACAGATTACAGAATGCCACCAGACGTGCATCGGAAACTACTACTGGTCTTCCAGGGAACGATCAAAGCGTAGACTGTTTGAGACATTACTCCCGTGGAGGAAAGTGCGCATGGTGACTGTTGTATTCAATCCCGATGCAATTTCTATGTTTCATCAATACTCTGATGGTCCACAGGTTACAGAATGCCACCAGATGTGCATCGGAAACTGCTACTCGTCTTCCAGGGAACGATCTAAGCGTACACTGTTTGAGACATTACTCCCGTGGAGGAAAGTGCGCTTGGTGACTGTTGTATTCAATCCCTATGCATTTTCTGTGTTTCATCAACACTCTGATAGTCAACAGATTACAGTATGCCTCCAGATGTGCATCGGACACTACTACCGGTCTTCCAGGGAACAATCAAAGCGTAAACTCTTTGAGACATTACTCCCATGGAGGAAAGTGCGCATGGTGACTGTTGTATTCTTTCCCGATGCATTTTCTGTGTTTCGTCAACACTCCGATAGTCCACAGATTACAGAATGGCTCCAGATGTGCATAGGAAACTACTACTGGTGTTCCAGGGAACTATCAAAGCGTAAACTCTTTTGACATTACTCCCATTGGAGGAAAATGCGCATGGTGACTGTTGTATTAAATCCCGATGCAATTTCTGTGTTTCATCAACACTCTGATAGTCCACAGATTACAGAAAGCCTATAGATGTGCATCGGAAACTACTACTGGTCTTCCAGGAACGATCGAAGCGTAGAATGTTAGAGACATTACTCCCATGGAGGAAAAAGCGCAAGGTGACTGTTGTGATCATTCCCGATGCAATTTCTGTGTTTCATCAACACTCTGATAGTCCACAGATTACAGAATGCTTCCAGATGTGCATCGGAAACTACTACTGGTCTTCCAGGGAACGATCAAAGCGTAAACTCTTTTGACATTACTCCCATTGGAGGAAAATGCGCATGGTGACTGTTGTATTCAATCCCGATGCAATTTCTGTGTTTCATCAACACTCTGATAGTCCACAGATTACAGAATGGCTCCAGATGTGCATCGGAAACTACTACTGGTCTTCCAATGAACGATCAAGTCGTAGACTGTTTCAGACATTAATCCCATGAAGGAAAGTGTGAATGGTGACTGTTGTATTCAATCCCGATGCAATTTCTGTGTTTCATCAACACTCTGATAGTCCACAGATTACAGAATGCCTCCAGATGTGCATCGGCAACTACTACTGGTCATCCAGGGAACGATTAAAGCGTAAACTCTTTTGACATTACTCCCATTGGAGGAAAATGCGCAAGGTGACTGTTGTATTGAATCCCGATGCCATTTCTGTGTTTCATCAACACTCTGATAGTCCACAGATTACAGAAAGCCTCCAGATGTGCATCGGACACTACTACTGGTCTTCCAGGGTACGATCAAAGTGTAAACTGTTTGAGACATTACTCCCATGGAGGAAAGAGCAAATGGTGACTGTTGTATTCAATCCCGATTCAATTTCTGTGTTTCATCAACACTTTGAAGGTCCACAGATTACAGAATGCCTCCAGATGTGCATCGGAAACTACTACTGGTCTTCCTGGGAACGATCAAAGTGTAAACTGTTTGAGACATTACTCCCATTTAGGAAAGTGCGCATGGTGACTATTGTATTCAATCCCAATGCAATTTCTGTGTTTCATCAACACTCTGATAGTCCACAGATTACAGAATGCCACCAGACGTTCATCGGAAACTACTACTGGTCTTCCAGGGAACGATCAAAGCGTAGACTGTTTGAGACATTACTCCCGTGGAGGAAAGTGCGGTTGGTGACTGTTGTATTCAATCCCGATGCATTTTCTGTGTTTCATCAACACTCTGATAGTCCACAGATTACTGAATGCCTCCAGATGTGCATCGGACACTACTACTGGTGTTCCAGGGAACGATCAAAGCGTAGACTGTTTCAGACATTACTCCTATGGAGGAAAGTGCGGATGGTGACTGTTGTATTCAATCCCGATGCAATTTCTGTGTTTCATCAACACTCTGATAGTCCACAGATTACAGAATGCCTCCAGATGTGCATCGGAAACTACTACTGGTCTTCCAGGTAACGATCAAAGCGTAAACTCTTTTGACATTACTCCCATTGGAGGAAAATAAGCATGGTGACTGTTGTATTTAATCCCGATGCAATTTCTGTGTTTCTTCAACACTCTGATAGTCCACAGATTACAGAAAGCCTACAGATGTGCATCTGAGAGTACTACTGGTCTTCCGCGAACGATCGAAGCGTAGAATGTTAGAGACATTACTCCCATGGAGGAAAGTGCGCATGCTGACTGTTGTATTCAGTCCCGATGCAATTTCTGTGTTTCATCAACACTCTGATAGTCCACTGATTACAGAATGCCACAATATGTGCATCGGAAACTACTACTGATCTTCCAGGGAACGATCAAAGCGTAGACTGTTTCAGACATTACTCCCATGAAGGAAAGTGCGCATGGTGACTGTTGTATTCAATCCCGATGCAATTTCTGTGTTTAATCAACTCTCAGATAGTAAACAGGTTATAGAATGCCTCCAGATGTGCATCGGAAACTACTTCTGGTCTTCCAGGGAACGATCGAAGCGTAGACTGTTTCAGACATTACTCCCATGGAGGAAAGTGTGGATGGTTACTGTTGTATTCAATCCCGATGCAATTTCTGTGTTTCATCAACACTCTGATAGTCCACACATTACAGAATGCCTCCAGATGTGCATCGGAAACTACTACTGGTCATCCAGGGAACGATTTAAGCGTAAACTCTTTTGACATTACTCCCATTGGAGTAAAATGCGCAAGGTGACTGTTGTATTGAATCCCGACGCTATTTCTGTGTTTCATCAACACTCTGATAGTCCACAGATTACGGAGTGCCTCCAGATGTGAATCGGTAACTACTACTGGTCTTCCAGGGAACGATCAAAGCGTAGACTGTTTGAGAATTTCTCCCATGGAGGAAAGTGCGCATGGTGACTGTAGTATTCAATCCCGATGCAATTTCTGTGTTTCATCAACACTCTGATAGTCCACAGATTACAGAATGCAACCAGATGTGCATCGGAAACTACTACTGGACTTCCAGGGAACGATCAAGCGTAGACTGTTTGTGACATAACTTTTATCGAGGAAAGTGCACATGGTGACGGTTGTATTCAATCCCGATGCAACTTCTGTATTTCATCAACACTCTGATAGTTCACAATTTACAGAATGCCTCCAGATGTCCATCGGAAACTACTACTGGTCTTCCAGGTAACGATCGAAGCGTAAACTCTTTGAGACATTACTCCCATGGAGGAAAGTGCGCATGGTGACTGTTGTATTCAATCCCGATGCATTTTCTGTGTTTCATCAACACTCTGATAGTCCACAGATTACAGAATGAATCCAGATGTGCATCGGAAACTACTACTGGTCTTCCTGGGAACGATCAAAGCGTAGACTGTTTGAGACATTACTCCCATGGAGGAAAGTGCGCAAGGTGACTGTTGTATTCAATACCGATGCAATTTCTGTGTTTCATTAAAACTCTGATAGTCCACTGATGGCAGAATGCCCCCAGATTTGCATCGGAAACTACTACTGGTCTTCCAGGGAACGATCAAAGCGTGGACTGTTTGAGACATTACTCCCACAGAGGAAAGTGCGCATGGTGACTGTTGTATTCAATCCCAATGCAATTTCTGTGTTTCATCAACACTCTGATAGTCAACAGATTACAGAATGCCTCCATATGTGCATCGGAAACTACTACTGGTCTTCCAGGGAACGATCAAAGCGTAGACTGTTTCAGACATTACTCCCATGAAGGAAAGTGCGCATGGTGACTGTTGTATTCAATCCCGATGCAATTTCTGTGTTTCATCAACTCTCAGATAGTAAACAGATTACAGAATGCCTCCAGATGTGCATCGGAAACTACTTCTGGTCTTCCAGGGAACGATCAAAGCGTAGACTGTTTCAGACATTACTCCCATGGAGGAAAGTGCGGATGGTGATTGTTGTATTCATTCCCGATGCAATTTCTGTGTTTCATCAACACTCTGATAGTCCACAGGTGACAGAATGCCACCAGATGTGCATAGGAAACTACTTCTGCTCTTCCAGGGAATGATCAAAGCGTAGACTGTTAGGGATATTACTCCCATGGAGGAAAGTGCCCATGGTGAGTGTTCTATACAATCCCGATGCAATATCTGTGTTTCATGAACACTCTGACAGACCACAGATTTCAGAATGCCTCCAGATGTGCATCGAAAACTACTACTGGTCATCCAGGGAACGATCAAAGCGTAGACAGTTTGACACATTACTCCCATTGAGGAAAGTGCGCATGGTGACTGTTGTATTCAATCCCGATGCAATTTCTGTGTTTCATCAACAATGTGATAGTCCACAGATTACAGAATGCCTCCAGATGTGAATCGGTAACTACTACTGGTCTTCCAGGGAACGATCAAAGCGTAGACTGTTTGAGAATTTCTCCCATGGAGGAAAGTGCGCATGGTGACTGTTGTATTCAATCCCGATGCAATTTCTGTGTTTCATCAACATTCTGATAGTCCACAGATTACAGATTGCAACCAGATGTGCATCGTCAACTACTACTGGACTTCCAGGGAACGATCAAAGCGTAGACTGTTTGAGACATAACTTATATGGAGGAAAGTGCGCATGGTGACAGTTGTATTCAATCCCGATGCAATTTCTGTATTTCATCAACACTCTGATAGTCCACAATTTACAGAATGCCTCCAGATGTCCATCGGAAACTACTACTGGTCTTCCAGGTAACGATCAAAGAGTAAACTCTTTGAGACATTACTCCCATGGAGGAAAGTGCGCATGGTGACTGTTGTATTCAATCCCGATGCATTTTCTGTGTTTCATCAACACTCTCATAGTCCACAGATTACAGAATGAATCCAGATGTGCATCGGAAACTACTACTGGTCTTCCTGGGAACGATCAAAGCGTAGACTGTTTGAGACATTACTCCCATGGCGGAAAGTGCGCAAGGTGACTGTTGTATTCAATCCCGATGCAATTTCTGTGTTTCATCAAAACTCTGATAGTCCACTGATGGCAGAATGCCCCCAGATTTGCATCGGAAACTACTACTGGTCTTCCAGGGAACGATCAAAGCGTGGACTGTTTGAGACATTACTCCCACAGAGGAAAGTGCGCATGGTGACTGTTGCATTCAATCCCGATGCAATTTCTGTGTTTCATCAACACTCTGATAGTCAACAGATTACAGAATGCCTCCATATGTGCATCGGAAACTACTACTGGTCTTCCAGGGAACGATCAAATCGTAGACTGTTTCAGACATTAATCCCATGAAGGAAAGTGTGGATGGTTACTGTTGTATTCAATCCCGATGCAATTTCTGTGTTTCATCAACACTCTGATAGTCCACACATTACAGAATGCCTCCAGATGTGCATCGGAAACTACTACTGGTCATCCAGGGAATGATTAAAGCGTAAACTCTTTTGACATTACTCCCATTGGAGTAAAATGCGCAAGGTGACTGTTGTATTGAATCCCGATGCTATTTCTGTGTTTCATCAACACTCTGATAGTCCACAGATTACAGAAAGCCTCCAGATGTGCATCGGACACTACTACTGGTCTTCCAGGGAACGATCAAAGCGTAAACTCTTTGAGACATTACTCCCATGGAGGAAAGTGCGCATGGTGAATGTTGTATTCAATCCCGATTCAATTTCTGTGTTTCATCAACACTTTGAAGGTCCACAGATTACAGAATGCCTCCAGATGTGCATCGGAAACTACTACTGGTCTTCCTGGGAACGATCAAAGCGTAAACTGTTTGAGACATTACTCCCATGGAGGAAAGTGCGCATGGTGACTGTTGTATTCAATCCCAATGCATTTTCTGTGTTTCATCAACACTCTGATAGTCCACAGATTACAGAATGCCACCAGACGTGCATCGGAAACTACTACTGGTCTTCCAGGGAACGATCAAAGCGTAGACTGTTTGAGACATTACTCCCGTGGAGGAAAGTGCGCATGGTGACTGTTGTATTCAATCCCGATGCAATTTCTATGTTTCATCAATACTCTGATAGTCCACAGGTTACAGAATGCCACCAGATGTGCATCGGAAACTGCTACTCGTCTTCCAGGGAACGATCAAAGCGTAGACTGCTTGAGACATTACTCCCGTGGAGGAAAGTGCTCTTGGTGACTGTTGTATTCAATCCCTATGCATTTTCTGTGTTTCATCAACACTCTGATAGTCCACAGATTACAGAATGCCTCCAGATGTGCATCGGACACTACTACCGGTCTTCCAGGGAACGATCAAAGCGTAAACTCTTTGAGACATTACTCCCATGGAGGAAAGTGCGCATTGTGACTGTTGTATTCTTTCCCGATGCATTTTCTGTGTTTCGTCAACACTCCGATAGTCCACAGATAACAGAATGGCTCCAGATGTGCATAGAAAACTACTACTGGTCTTCCAGGGAACTATCAAAGCGTAAACTCTTTTGACATTACTCCCATTGGAGGAAAATGCGCATGGTGACTGTTGTATTCAATCCCGATGCAATTTCTGTGTTTCATCAACACTCTGATAGCCCACAGATTACAGAAAGCCTACAGATGTGCATCGGAAACTACTACTGGTCTTCCAGGAACGATCGAAGCGTAGAATGTTAGAGACGTTACTCCCATGGAGGAAAAAGCGCAAGGTGACTGTTGTGATCATTCCCGATGCAATTTCTGTGTTTCATCAACACTCTGATAGTCCACAGATTACAGAATGCTTCCAGATGTGCATCGGAAACTACTACTGGTCTTCCAGGGAACGATCAAAGCGTAAACTCTTTTGACATTACTCCCATTGGAGGAAAATGCGCATGGTGACTGTTGTATTCAATCCCGATGCAATTTCTGTGTTTCATCAACACTCTGATAGTCCACAGATTACAGAATGGCTCCAGATGTGCATCGGAAACTACTACTGGTCTTCCAATGAACGATCAAGTCGTAGACTGTTTCAGACATTAATCCCATGAAGGAAAGTGTGAATGGTGACTGTTGTATTCAATCCCGATGCAATTTCTGTGTTTCATCAACACTCTGATAGTCCACAGATTACAGAATGCCTCCAGATGTGCATCGGCAACTACTACTGGACATCCAGGGAACGATTAAAGCGTAAACTCTTTTGACATTACTCCCATTGGAGGAAAATGCGCAAGGTGACTGTTGTATTGAATCCCGATGCCATTTCTGTGTTTCATCAACACTCTGATAGTCCACAGATTACAGAAAGCCTCCAGATGTGCATCGGACACTACTACTGGTCTTCCAGGGTACGATCAAAGCGTAAACTCTTTAAGACATTACTCCCATGGAGGAAAGAGCAAATGGTGACTGTTGTATTCAATCCCGATTCAATTTCTGTGTTTCATCAACACTTTGAAGGTCCACAGATTACAGAATGCCTCCAGATGTGCATCGGAAACTACTACTGGTCTTCCTGGGAACGATCAAAGTGTAAACTGTTTGAGACATTACTCCCATTTAGGAAAGTGCGCATGGTGACTATTGTATTCAATCCCAATGCAATTTCTGTGTTTCATCAACACTCTGATAGTCCACAGATTACAGAATGCCACCAGACGTTCATCGGAAACTACTACTGGTCTTCCAGGGAACGATCAAAGCGTAGACTGTTTGAGACATTACTCCCGTGGAGGAAAGTGCGGTTGGTGACTGTTGTATTCAATCCCGATGCAATTTCTGTGTTTCATCTATACTCTGATAGTCCACAGGTTACAGAATGCCACCAGATGTGCATCGGAAACTGCTACTCGTCTTCCAGGGAACGATCAAAGCGTAGACTGTTTGAGACATTACTCCCGTGGAGTAAAGTGCGCATGGTGACTGTTGTATTCAATCCCGATGCATTTTCTGTGTTTCATCAACACTCTGATAGTCCACAGATTACTGAATGCCTCCAGATGTGCATCGGACACTACTACTGGTGTTCCAGGGAACGATCAAAGCGTAGACTGTTTCAGACATTACTCCTATGGAGGAAAGTGCGGATGGTGACTGTTGTATTCAATCCCGATGCAATTTCTGTGTTTCATCAACACTCTGATAGTCCACAGATTACAGAATGCCTCCAGATGTGCATCGGAAACTACTACTGGTCTTCCAGGTAACGATCAAAGCGTAAACTCTTTTGACATTACTCCCATTGGAGGAAAATAAGCATGGTGACTGTTGTATTTAATCCCGATGCAATTTCTGTGTTTCTTCAACACACTGATAGTCCACAGATTACAGAAAGCCTACAGATGTGCATCTGAGAGTACTACTGGTCTTCCGCGAACGATCGAAGCGTAGAATGTTAGAGACATTACTCCCATGGAGGAAAGTGCGCATGGTGACTGTTGTATTCAGTCCCGATGCAATTTCTGTGTTTCATCAACACTCTGATAGTCCACTGATTACAGAATGCCACAATATGTGCATCGGAAACTACTACTGGTCTTCCAGGGAACGATCAAAGCGTAGACTGTTTCAGACATTACTCCCATGAAGGAAAGTGCGCATGGTGACTGTTGTATTCAATCCCGATGCAATTTCTGTGTTTAATCAACTCTCAGATAGTAAACAGGTTATAGAATGCCTCCAGATGTGCATCGGAAACTACTTCTGCTCTTCCAGGGAACGATCGAAGCGTAGACTGTTTCAGACATTACTCCCATGGAGGAAAGTGCGGATGGTGATTGTTGTATTCATTCCCAATGCAATTTCTGTGTTTCATCAACACTCTGATAGTCCACAGGTTACAGAATGCCACCAGATGAGCATCGGAAACTACTTCTGGTCCTCCAGGGAATGATCAAAGCGTAGACTGTTAGGGATATTACTCCCATGGAGGAAAGTGACCATGGTGAGTGTTCTATACAATCCCGATGGAATATCTGTGTTTCATGAACACTCTGATAGTCCACAGATTTCAGAATGCCTCCAGTTGTGCATCGGCACCTACTACTGGTCATCCAGGGAACGATCAAAGCGTAGACAGTTTGAGACATTACTCCCATTGAGGAAAGTGCGCATGGTGACTGTTGTATTCAATCCCGATGCAATTTCTGTGTTTCATCAACAATGTGATAGTCCACAGATTACGGAGTGCCTCCAGATGTGAATCGGTAACTTCTACTGGTCTTCCAGGGAACGATCAAAGCGTAGACTGTTTGAGACATTACTCCCGTGGAGGAAAGTGCGCATGGTGACTGTTGTATTCAATCCCGATGCAATTTCTATGTTTCATCAATACTCTGATAGTCCACAGGTTACAGAATGCCACCAGATGTGCATCGGAAACTGCTACTCGTCTTCCAGGGAACGATCAAAGCGTAGACTGCTTGAGACATTACTCCCGTGGAGGAAAGTGCTCTTGGTGACTGTTGTATTCAATCCCTATGCATTTTCTGTGTTTCATCAACACTCTGATAGTCCACAGATTACAGAATGCCTCCAGATGTGCATCGGACACTACTACCGGTCTTCCAGGGAACGATCAAAGCGTAAACTCTTTGAGACATTACTCCCATGGAGGAAAGTGCGCATTGTGACTGTTGTATTCTTTCCCGATGCATTTTCTGTGTTTCGTCAACACTCCGATAGTCCACAGATAACAGAATGGCTCCAGATGTGCATAGGAAACTACTACTGGTCTTCCAGGGAACTATCAAAGCGTAAACTCTTTTGACATTACTCCCATTGGAGGAAAATGCGCATGGTGACTGTTGTATTCAATCCCGATGCAATTTCTGTGTTTCATCAACACTCTGATAGCCCACAGATTACAGAAAGCCTACAGATGTGCATCGGAAACTACTACTGGTCTTCCAGGAACGATCGAAGCGTAGAATGTTAGAGACGTTACTCCCATGGAGGAAAAAGCGCAAGGTGACTGTTGTGATCATTCCCGATGCAATTTCTGTGTTTCATCAACACTCTGATAGTCCACAGATTACAGAATGCTTCCAGATGTGCATCGGAAACTACTACTGGTCTTCCAGGGAACGATCAAAGCGTAAACTCTTTTGACATTACTCCCATTGGAGGAAAATGCGCATGGTGACTGTTGTATTCAATCCCGATGCAATTTCTGTGTTTCATCAACACTCTGATAGTCCACAGATTACAGAATGGCTCCAGATGTGCATCGGAAACTACTACTGGTCTTCCAATGAACGATCAAGTCGTAGACTGTTTCAGACATTAATCCCATGAAGGAAAGTGTGAATGGTGACTGTTGTATTCAATCCCGATGCAATTTCTGTGTTTCATCAACACTCTGATAGTCCACAGATTACAGAATGCCTCCAGATGTGCATCGGCAACTACTACTGGTCATCCAGGGAACGATTAAAGCGTAAACTCTTTTGACATTACTCCCATTGGAGGAAAATGCGCAAGGTGACTGTTGTATTGAATCCCGATGCCATTTCTGTGTTTCATCAACACTCTGATAGTCCACAGATTACAGAAAGCCTCCAGATGTGCATCGGACACTACTACTGGTCTTCCAGGGTACGATCAAAGCGTAAACTCTTTAAGACATTACTCCCATGGAGGAAAGAGCAAATGGTGACTGTTGTATTCAATCCCGATTCAATTTCTGTGTTTCATCAACACTTTGAAGGTCCACAGATTACAGAATGCCTCCAGATGTGCATCGGAAACTACTACTGGTCTTCCTGGGAACGATCAAAGTGTAAACTGTTTGAGACATTACTCCCATTTAGGAAAGTGCGCATGGTGACTATTGTATTCAATCCCAATGCAATTTCTGTGTTTCATCAACACTCTGATAGTCCACAGATTACAGAATGCCACCAGACGTTCATCGGAAACTACTACTGGTCTTCCAGGGAACGATCAAAGCGTAGACTGTTTGAGACATTACTCCCGTGGAGGAAAGTGCGGTTGGTGACTGTTGTATTCAATCCCGATGCAATTTCTGTGTTTCATCTATACTCTGATAGTCCACAGGTTACAGAATGCCACCAGATGTGCATCGGAAACTGCTACTCGTCTTCCAGGGAACGATCAAAGCGTAGACTGTTTGAGACATTACTCCCGTGGAGTAAAGTGCGCATGGTGACTGTTGTATTCAATCCCGATGCATTTTCTGTGTTTCATCAACACTCTGATAGTCCACAGATTACTGAATGCCTCCAGATGTGCATCGGACACTACTACTGGTGTTCCAGGGAACGATCAAAGCGTAGACTGTTTCAGACATTACTCCTATGGAGGAAAGTGCGGATGGTGACTGTTGTATTCAATCCCGATGCAATTTCTGTGTTTCATCAACACTCTGATAGTCCACAGATTACAGAATGCCTCCAGATGTGCATCGGAAACTACTACTGGTCTTCCAGGTAACGATCAAAGCGTAAACTCTTTTGACATTACTCCCATTGGAGGAAAATAAGCATGGTGACTGTTGTATTTAATCCCGATGCAATTTCTGTGTTTCTTCAACACTCTGATAGTCCACAGATTACAGAAAGCCTACAGATGTGCATCTGAGAGTACTACTGGTCTTCCGCGAACGATCGAAGCGTAGAATGTTAGAGACATTACTCCCATGGAGGAAAGTGCGCATGGTGACTGTTGTATTCAGTCCCGATGCAATTTCTGTGTTTCATCAACACTCTGATAGTCCACTGATTACAGAATGCCACAATATGTGCATCGGAAACTACTACTGGTCTTCCAGGGAACGATCAAAGCGTAGACTGTTTCAGACATTACTCCCATGAAGGAAAGTGCGCATGGTGACTGTTGTATTCAATCCCGATGCAATTTCTGTGTTTAATCAACTCTCAGATAGTAAACAGGTTATAGAATGCCTCCAGATGTGCATCGGAAACTACTTCTGGTCTTCCAGGGAACGATCGAAGCGTAGACTGTTTCAGACATTACTCCCATGGAGGAAAGTGCGGATGGTGATTGTTGTATTCATTCCCGATGCAATTTCTGTGTTTCATCAACACTCTGATAGTCCACAGGTTACAGAATGCCACCAGATGAGCATCGGAAACTACTTCTGGTCCTCCAGGGAATGATCAAAGCGTAGACTGTTAGGGATATTACTCCCATGGAGGAAAGTGACCATGGTGAGTGTTCTATACAATCCCGATGGAATATCTGTGTTTCATGAACACTCTGATAGTCCACAGATTTCAGAATGCCTCCAGTTGTGCATCGGCACCTACTACTGGTCATCCAGGGAACGATCAAAGCGTAGACAGTTTGAGACATTACTCCCATTGAGGAAAGTGCGCATGGTGACTGTTGTATTCAATCCCGATGCAATTTCTGTGTTTCATCAACAATGTGATAGTCCACAGATTACGGAGTGCCTCCAGATGTGAATCGGTAACTTCTACTGGTCTTCCAGGGAACGATCAAAGCGTAGACTGTTTGAGAATTTCTCCCATGGAGGAAAGTGCGCATGGTGACTGTAGTATTCAATCCCGATGCAATTTCTGTGTTTCATCAACACTCTGATAGTCCACAGATTACAGAATGCAACCAGATGTGCATCGGAAACTACTACTGGACTTCCAGGGAACGATCAAGCGTAGACTGTTTGTGACATAACTTTTATGGAGGAAAGTGCACATGGTGACGGTTGTATTCAATCCCGATGCAACTTCTGTATTTCATCAACACTCTGATAGTTCACAATTTACAGAATGCCTCCAGATGTCCATCGGAAACTACTACTGGTCTTCCAGGTAACGATCGAAGCGTAAACTCTTTGAGACATTACTCCCATGGAGGAAAGTGCGCATGGTGACTGTTGTATTCAATCCCGATGCATTTTCTGTGTTTCATCAACACTCTGATAGTCCACAGATTACAGAATGAATCCAGATGTGCATCGGAAACTACTACTGGTCTTCCTGGGAACGATCAAAGCGTAGACTGTTTGAGACATTACTCCCATGGAGGAAAGTGCGCAAGGTGACTGTTGTATTCAATACCGATGCAATTTCTGTGTTTCATTAAAACTCTGATAGTCCACTGATGGCAGAATGCCCCCAGATTTGCATCGGAAACTACTACTGGTCTTCCAGGGAACGATCAAAGCGTGGACTGTTTGAGACATTACTCCCACAGAGGAAAGTGCGCATGGTGACTGTTGTATTCAATCCCAATGCAATTTCTGTGTTTCATCAACACTCTGATAGTCAACAGATTACAGAATGCCTCCATATGTGCATCGGAAACTACTACTGGTCTTCCAGGGAACGATCAAAGCGTAGACTGTTTCAGACATTACTCCCATGAAGGAAAGTGCGCATGGTGACTGTTGTATTCAATCCCGATGCAATTTCTGTGTTTCATCAACTCTCAGATAGTAAACAGATTATAGAATGCCTCCAGATGTGCATCGGAAACTACTTCTGGTCTTCCAGGGAACGATCAAAGCGTAGACTGTTTCAGACATTACTCCCATGGAGGAAAGTGCGGATGGTGATTGTTGTATTCATTCCCGATGCAATTTCTGTGTTTCATCAACACTCTGATAGTCCACAGGTGACAGAATGCCACCAGATGTGCATAGGAAACTACTTCTGCTCTTCCAGGGAATGATCAAAGCGTAGACTGTTAGGGATATTACTCCCATGGAGGAAAGTGCCCATGGTGAGTGTTCTATACAATCCCGATGCAATATCTGTGTTTCACGAACACTCTGATAGACCACAGATTTCAGAATGCCTCCAGATGTGCATCGAAAACTACTACTGGTCATCCAGGGAACGATCAAAGCGTAGACAGTTTGACACATTACTCCCATTGAGGAAAGTGCGCATGGTGACTGTTGTATTCAATCCCGATGCAATTTCTGTGTTTCATCAACAATGTGATAGTCCACAGATTACAGAATGCCTCCAGATGTGAATCGGTAACTACTACTGGTCTTCCAGGGAACGATCAAAGCGTAGACTGTTTGAGAATTTCTCCCATGGAGGAAAGTGCGCATGGTGACTGTTGTATTCAATCCCGATGCAATTTCTGTGTTTCATCAACACTCTGATAGTCCACAGATTACAGATTGCAACCAGATGTGCATCGTCAACTACTACTGGACTTCCAGGGAACGATCAAAGCGTAGACTGTTTGAGACATAACTTATATGGAGGAAAGTGCGCATGGTGACAGTTGTATTCAATCCCGATGCAATTTCTGTATTTCATCAACACTCTGATAGTCCACAATTTACAGAATGCCTCCAGATGTCCATCGGAAACTACTACTGGTCTTCCAGGTAACGATCAAAGAGTAAACTCTTTGAGACATTACTCCCATGGAGGAAAGTGCGCATGGTGACTGTTGTATTCAATCCCGATGCATTTTCTGTGTTTCATCAACACTCTCATAGTCCACAGATTACAGAATGAATCCAGATGTGCATCGGAAACTACTACTGGTCTTCCTGGGAACGATCAAAGCGTAGACTGTTTGAGACATTACTCCCATGGCGGAAAGTGCGCAAGGTGACTGTTGTATTCAATCCCGATGCAATTTCTGTGTTTCATCAAAACTCTGATAGTCCACTGATGGCAGAATGCCCCCAGATTTGCATCGGAAACTACTACTGGTCTTCCAGGGAACGATCAAAGCGTGGACTGTTTGAGACATTACTCCCACAGAGGAAAGTGCGCATGGTGACTGTTGCATTCAATCCCGATGCAATTTCTGTGTTTCATCAACACTCTGATAGTCAACAGATTACAGAATGCCTCCATATGTGCATCGGAAACTACTACTGGTCTTCCAGGGAACGATCAAATCGTAGACTGTTTCAGACATTAATCCCATGAAGGAAAGTGTGGATGGTTACTGTTGTATTCAATCCCGATGCAATTTCTGTGTTTCATCAACACTCTGATAGTCCACACATTACAGAATGCCTCCAGATGTGCATCGGAAACTACTACTGGTCATCCAGGGAACGATTAAAGCGTAAACTCTTTTGACATTACTCCCATTGGAGTAAAATGCGCAAGGTGACTGTTGTATTGAATCCCGATGCTATTTCTGTGTTTCATCAACACTCTGATAGTCCACAGATTACAGAAAGCCTCCAGATGTGCATCGGACACTACTACTGGTCTTCCAGGGAACGATCAAAGCGTAAACTCTTTGAGACATTACTCCCATGGAGGAAAGTGCGCATGGTGAATGTTGTATTCAATCCCGATTCAATTTCTGTGTTTCATCAACACTTTGAAGGTCCACAGATTACAGAATGCCTCCAGATGTGCATCGGAAACTACTACTGGTCTTCCTGGGAACGATCAAAGCGTAAACTGTTTGAGACATTACTCCCATGGAGGAAAGTGCGCATGGTGACTGTTGTATTCAATCCCAATGCATTTTCTGTGTTTCATCAACACTCTGATAGTCCACAGATTACAGAATGCCACCAGACGTGCATCGGAAACTACTACTGGTCTTCCAGGGAACGATCAAATCGTAGACTGTTTGAGACATTACTCCCGTGGAGGAAAGTGCGCATGGTGACTGTTGTATTCAATCCCGATGCAATTTCTATGTTTCATCAATACTCTGATAGTCCACAGGTTACAGAATGCCACCAGATGTGCATCGGAAACTGCTACTCGTCTTCCAGGGAACGATCAAAGCGTAGACTGCTTGAGACATTACTCCCGTGGAGGAAAGTGCTCTTGGTGACTGTTGTATTCAATCCCTATGCATTTTCTGTGTTTCATCAACACTCTGATAGTCCACAGATTACAGAATGCCTCCAGATGTGCATCGGACACTACTACCGGTCTTCCAGGGAACGATCAAAGCGTAAACTCTTTGAGACATTACTCCCATGGAGGAAAGTGCGCATTGTGACTGTTGTATTCTTTCCCGATGCATTTTCTGTGTTTCGTCAACACTCCGATAGTCCACAGATAACAGAATGGCTCCAGATGTGCATAGGAAACTACTACTGGTCTTCCAGGGAACTATCAAAGCGTAAACTCTTTTGACATTACTCCCATTGGAGGAAAATGCGCATGGTGACTGTTGTATTCAATCCCGATGCAATTTCTGTGTTTCATCAACACTCTGATAGCCCACAGATTACAGAAAGCCTACAGATGTGCATCGGAAACTACTACTGGTCTTCCAGGAACGATCGAAGCGTAGAATGTTAGAGACGTTACTCCCATGGAGGAAAAAGCGCAAGGTGACTGTTGTGATCATTCCCGATGCAATTTCTGTGTTTCATCAACACTCTGATAGTCCACAGATTACAGAATGCTTCCAGATGTGCATCGGAAACTACTACTGGTCTTCCAGGGAACGATCAAAGCGTAAACTCTTTTGACATTACTCCCATTGGAGGAAAATGCGCATGGTGACTGTTGTATTCAATCCCGATGCAATTTCTGTGTTTCATCAACACTCTGATAGTCCACAGATTACAGAAAGCCTACAGATGTCCATCGGAAAATACTACTGGACTTCCAGGGAACGATCAAAGAATAGACTGTTTGAGAATTTCTCCCATGGAGGAAAGTGCGCATGGTGACTGTTGTATTCAATCCCGATGCAATTTCTGTGTTTCATCAACACTCTGATAGTCCACAGATTACAGAATGCCTCCAGATGTGCATCGGAAACTACTACTGGACTTCCAGGGAACGATCAAAGCGTAGACTGTTTGAGACATAACTTTTATGGAGTAAAGTGCGCATGGTGACAGTTGTATTCAATCCCGATGCAATTTCTGTATTTCATCAACACTCTGATAGTCCATAATTTACAGAATGCCTCCAGATGTCCATCGGAAACTACTACTGGTCTTCCAGGGAACGATCAAAACGTAAACTCTTTGAGACATTACTCCCATGGAGGAAAGTGCGCATGGTGACTGTTGTATTCAATCCCGATGCATTTTCTGTGTTTCATCAACACTTTGATAGTCCACAGATTACAGAATGCCTCCAGATGTGCATCGGAAACTACTACTGGTCTTCCAGGGAACGATCAAAGCGTGGACTGTTTGAGACATTACTACCGTGGAGGAAAGTGCGCATGGTGACTGTTGTATTCATTCCCGATGCAATTTCTGTTTTTCATCAATACTCTGATACTCAACAGATTACAGAATGCCTCCATATGTGCATCAGAAACTACTACTGGTCTTCCAGGGAATGATCAAATCGTAGACTGTTTCAGACATTAATCCCATGAAGGAAAGTGTGGATGGTGACTGTTGTATTCAATCCCGATGCAATTTCTGTGTTTCATCAACACTCTGATAGTCCACGGATTACAGAATGCCTCGATATGTGCATCGGAAACTACTACTGGTTTTCCTGGCAACGATAAAAAAGTACACTGTTTGAGACATTACTCCCATGGAGGAAAGTGCGCATGGTGACTGTTGTATTCAATCCCAATGCATTTTCTGTGTTTCATCAACACTCTGATAGTCCACAGATTACAGAATGCCACCAGACGTGCATCGGACACTACTACTGGTCTTCCAGGGAACGACCAAATCGTAGACTGTTTGAGACATTACTCCCATAGAGGAAAGTGCGCATGGTGACTGTTGTATTCAATCCCGAAGCAATTTCTGTGTTTCATCAACAATCTGTTAGTCCACAGATTACAGAGTGCCTCCAGATGTGAATCGGTAACTACTACTGGTCTTCCAGGGAACGATCAAAGCGTAGACTGTTTGAGAATTTCTCCCATGGAGGAAAGTGCGCATGGTGACTGTTGTATTCAATCACGATGCATTTTCTGTGTTTCATCAACACTCTGATAGTCCACAGATTACAGAATGCCTAAAGATGTGCATCGGAAACTACTACTGGACTTCCAGGGAACGATCAAAGCGTAGACTGTTTGAGACATAACTTTTATGGAGGAAAGTGATCATGGTGACAGTTGTATTCAATCCCGAAGCAATTTCTGTATTTCATCAACACTCTGATAGTCCACAGATTACAGAATGCCTCCAGATGTCCATCGGAAACTACTACTGGTCTTCCAGGGAAGGATCAAATCGTAAACTCTTTGAGACATTACTCCCATGGAGGTAAGTGCGCATGGTGATTGTTGTATTCAATCCCAATGCATTTTCTGTGTTTCATCAACACTCTGATAGTCCACAGATTACAGAATGCCTCCAGATGTGCATCGGAAACTACTACTGGTCTTCCTGGGAACGAACAAAGCGTAGACTGTTTGAGACATTACTCCCATGGAGGAAAGTGCGCAAGGTGACTGTTGTATTCAATCCCGATGCAATTTCTGTGTTTCAACAAAATTCTGATAGTCCACTGATTGCAGAATGCCCCCAGATTTGCATCGGAAACTACTACTGGTCTTCCAGGGAACGATGAAAGCGTGGACTGTTTGAGACATTACTCCCACAGAGGAAAGTGAGCATGGTGACTGTTGTATTCAATCCCGATGCAATTTCTGTGTTCATCAACACTCTGATAGGCAACAGATTACAGAATGCCACCATATGTGCATCGGAAACTACTACTGGTCTTCCAGGGAACGATCAAATCGTAGACTGTTTCAGACATTACATCCTAGAAGGAAAGTGTGGATGGTGAGTGTTGTATTCAATCCCGATGCAATTTCTGTGTTTCATCAACACTCTGATAGTCCACAGACTACAGAATGCCTCCACATGTGCATCGGAAACTACTACTGGTCTTCCAGGGAACGATCAAAGCGTAAACTCTTTTGACATCACTCCCATTGGAGGAAAATGCGCATGGTGACTGTTGTATTCAATCCCGATGCAATTTCTGTGTTTCATCAACACTCTGATAGTCCACAGATAACAGAAAGCCTCCAGGTGTGCATCGGACACTACTACTGGTCTTCCAGGGAACGATCAAAGCGTAAACTCTTTGAGACATTACTTCCATGGAGGAAAGTGCGCATGGTGACTGTTGTATTCAATCCCGATTCAATTTCTGTGTTTCATCAACACTTTGAAGGTCCCCAGATTACAGAATGCCTCCAGATGTGCATCGGAAACTACTACTGGTCTTCCTGGGAACGATCAAAGCGTACACTGTTTGAGACATTACTCCCATGGAGGAAAGTGCGCATGGTGACTGTTGTATTCAATCCCAATGCATTTTCTGTGTTTCATCAACACTCTGATAGTCCACAGATTACAGAATGCCACCAGACGTGCATCGGAAACTACTACTGGTCTTCCAAGGAACGATCAAAGCGTAGACTGTTTGAGACATTACTCCCGTGGAGGAAAGTGCGCATGGTGACTGTTGTATTCAATCCCGATGCAATTTCTATGTTTCATCAATACTCTGATAGTCCACAGGTAACAGAATGCCACCAGATGTGCATCGGAAACTACTACTGGTCTTCCATGGAACGATCAAAGCGTAGACTGTTTGAGAATTAATCCCATGGAGGAAAGTGCGCATGGTGAATGTTGTATTCAATCCCGATGCATTTTATGTGTCTCTTCAACACTCTGATAGTCTACAGATCTCAGAATGCCTCCAGATGTGCATCGGTAACTACTATTGGTCTTCCAGATGAACGATCAAAGCGTAGACTGTTTGAAACATTACTCACATTGAGGAAAGTGCGCATGGTGACTGTTGTATTCAATCCCGATGCAATATCTGTGTTTCATTAACTCTCAGATAGTCCACAGGTTACAGAATGCCACCAGATGTGCATCGGAAACTACTTCTTTTCTTCCATGGAATGATCAAAGCGTAGACTGTTAGGGATATTACTCCCATGGAGGAAAGTGCCCATGGTGAGTGTTGTATACAATACCGATGCAATATCTGTGTTTCATGAACACTCTTTTAGTCCACAGATTTCAGAATGCCTCCAGATGTGAATCGGTAACTACTACTGGTCTTCCAGGGAACGATCAAAGCGTAGACTGTTTGAGAATTTCTCCCTTGGAGGGAAGTGCGCATGGTGACTGTTGTATTCAATCCCGATGCAATTTCTGTGTTTCATCAACACTCTGATAGTCCACAGATTACAGAATGCCTCCAGATGTGCATCGGAAACTACTACTGGTCTTCCAGGGAACGATCAAAGCGTAGACTGTTTGAGAATTTCTCCCATGGAGTGAAGTGCGCATGGTGACTCTTGTATTCAATCCCGATGCAATTTCTGTGTTTCATCAACACTCTGATAGTCCACAGTTACAGAATGCCTCCAGATGTGCATCGGAAACTACTACTGGTCTTCCAGGGAACGATCAAAGCGTAGACTGTTTGGGACATTACTCCCGTGGATGAAAGTGCGCTTGATGATTGTTGTTTCCTTTCCCATTGCAATTTCTGTGTTTCATTAACACTCTGATAGTCCACAGATTAGAGAATGCCTCCAGATGTGCATCGGAAACTACTACTGGACTTCCAGGGAACGATCAAAGCGTAGACTGTTTGAGACATAACATTTATGGAGGAAAGTGCGCATGGTGACAGTTGTATTCAATCCCGATGCAATTTCTGTACTTCATCAACATTCTGATAGTCCACAGATTACAGAGTGCCTCCATATGTGCATCGGAAACTACTACTGGTCTTCCAGGGAACGATCAAAGCGTAAACTCTTTGAGACATTACTCCCATGTAGGAAAGTGCGCATGGTGACTGTTGTTTTCAATCACGATGCATTTTCTGTAATCCATCAATACTCAGATAGTCCACAGAGTACAGAATGCCTCCAGATGTGCATCGGAAGCTACTACTGGTCTTCCAGGGAACGATCAAAGCGTATACTCTTTGAGACATTACACCCATGGAGGAAAGTGCGCATGGTGACAGTTGTATTCAATCCCGATGCAATTTCTGTATTTCATCAACATTCTGATAGTCCACAGGTTACAGAGTGCCTCCATATGTGCATCGGAAACTACTACTGGTCTTCCAGGGAACGATCAAAGCGTAAACTCTTTTAGACATTACTCCCATGTAGGAAAGTGCGCATGGTGACTGTTGTTTTCAATCACGATGCATTTTCTGTAATCCATCAACACTTTGATAGTCCACAGAGTACAGAATGCCTCCAGATGTGCATCGGAAGCTACTACTGGTCTTCCAGGGAACGATCAAAGCGTATACTCTTTGAGACATTACACCCATGGAGGAAAGTGCGCATGGTGACTGTTGTATTCAATACCGATGCATTTTCTGTGTTTCATCATCACTCTGATAGTCCACAGATTACAGAATGCCTCCAGATGTTCATCGGAAACTACTATTGGTCTTCGAGGGAATGATCAAAGCGTAGACTGTTAGTGATATTACTAACATGGAGGAAAAAATGCATGGTGACTGTTGTGTTCAATCCCGATGCAATTTCTGTGTTTCATCAACACTCTGATAGTCCACTGATTGCAGAATGCCTCCAGATGTGCATCGGTAACTACTACTGGTCTTCTAGGGAACGATCAAAGCGTAGACTGTTTGAGACATTACTCCCATGGATGAAAGTGCGCATGGTGACTGTTGTATTCAATCCCGATGCAACTTCTGTGTTTCATCAACAATCTGATAGTCCACAGATTACAGAGTGCCTCCAGATGTGAATCGGTAACTGCTACTGGCCTTCCAGGGAACGATCAAAGCGTAGACTGTTTGAGAATTTCTCCCATGGAGGAAAGTGCGCATGGTGACTGTTGTATTCAATCACGATGCATTTTCTGTGTTTCATCAACACTCTGATAGTCCACAGATTACAGAATGCCTAAAGATGTGCATCGGAAACTACTACTGGACTTCCAGAAAACGATCAAAGCGTAGACTGTTTGAGACATAACTTTTATGGAGGAAAGTGATCATGGTGACAGTTGTATTCAATCCCGAAGCAATTTCTGTATTTCATCAACACTCTGATAGTCCACAGATTACAGAATGCCTCCAGATGTCCATCGGAAACTACTACTGGTCTTCCAGGGAACGATCAAAGCGTAAACTCTTTGAGACATTACTCCCATGGAGGAAAGTGCGCATGGTGACTGTTGTATTCAATCCCGATTCAATTTCTGTGTTTCATCAACACTTTGAAGGTCCACAGATTACAGAATGCCTCCAGATGTGCATCGGAAACTACTACTGGTCTTCCTGGGAACGATCAAAGCGTACACTGTTTGAGACATTACTCCCATGGAGGAAAGTGCGCATGGTGACTCTTGTATTCAATCCCGATGCATTTTCTGTGTTTCATCAACACTCTGATAGTCCACTGATTACAGAATGCCTAAAGATGTGCATCAGAAACTACTACTGGTCTTCCAGGGAACGATCAAATCGTATACTGTTTCAGACATTACTCCCATGAATGAATGTGTTGATGGTGACTGTTGTATTCAATCCCGATGCAATTTCTGTGTTTCATCAAAATTCTGATAGTCCACAGATCTCAGAATGCCTCCAGATGTGCATCGGTAACTACTACTGGTGTTCCAGATGAACGATCAAAGCGTAGACTGTTTGAGACATTACTTACATTGAGGAGAGTGCGCATAGTGACTGTTGTATTCAATCCCGATGCAATTTCTGTGTTTCATCAACTCCCAGATAGTCCACAGGTTACAGAATGCCACCAGATGTGCATCGGAAACTACTTCTTTTCTTCCATGGAATGATCAAAGCGTAGACTGTTAGGGATATTACTCCCATGGAGGAAAGTGCCCATGGTGAGTGTTCTATACAATCCCGATGCAATATCTGTGTTTCATGAACACTCTGATAGTTCACAGATTTCAGAATGCCTCCAGATGTGAATCGGTAACTACTACTGGTCTTCCAGGGAACGATCAAAGCGTAGACTGTTTGAGAATTTCTCCCATGGAGGGAAGTGCGCATGGTGACTGTTGTATTCAATCCCGATGCAATTTCTGTGTTTCATCAACACTCTGATAGTCCACAGATTACAGAAAGCCTCCAGATGTGCATCGGACACTACTACTGGTCTTCCAGGGAACGATCAAAGCGTAAACTCTTTGAGACATTACCCCCATGTAGGAAAGTGCGCATGGTGACTGTTGTTTTCAATCACGATGCATTTTCTATAATCCATCAACACTCTGATAGTCCACAGAGTACAGAATGATTCCAGATGTGCATCGGAAGCTACTACTGGTCTTCCAGGGAACGATCAAAGCGTATACTCTTTGAGACATTACACCCATAAAGGAATGTGCGCATGGTGACTGTTGTATTCAATACCGATGCATTTTCTGTGTTTCATCATCACTCTGATAGTCCACAGATTACAGAATGCCTCCAGATGTTCATCGGAAACTACTATTGGTCTTCGAGGGAATGATCAAAGCGTAGACTGTTAGTGATATTACTAACATGGAGGAAAAAATGCATGGTGACTGTTGTGTTCAATCCCGATGCAATTTCTGTGTTTCATCAACACTCTGATAGTCCACTGATTGCAGAATGCCTCCAGATGTGCATCGGTAACTACTACTGGTCTTCTAGGGAACGATCAAAGCGTAGACTGTTTGAGACATTACTCCCATGGAGACAAGTGCGCCTGGTGACAGTTGTATTAAGTCCCGATGCAATTTCTGTGTTTCATCAATACTCTGATAGTCCACAGATTACAGAATGCCACCAGTTGTACATCGGAAACTACTACTGGTCTTCCAGGGAACGATCAAAGCGTAGACTGTTTGAGACATTACTCCCATGGAGGAAAGTGCGCATGGTGACTGTTGTATTCAATCCCGATGCAATTTCTGTGTTTCATCAACAATCTGATAGTCCACAGATTACAGAGTGCCTCCAGATGTGAATCGGTAACTGCTACTGGCCTTCCAGGGAACGATCAAAGCGTAGACTGTCTGAGAATTTCTCCCATGGAGGAAATTGCGCATGGTGACTGTTGTATTCAATCACGATGCATTTTCTGTGTTTCATCAACACTCTGATAGTCCACAGATTACAGAATGCCTAAAGATGTGCATCGGAAACTACTACTGGACTTCCAGAAAACGATCAAAGCGTAGACTGTTTGAGACATAACTTTTATGGAGGAAAGTGATCATGGTGACAGTTGTATTCAATCCCGATGCAATTTCTGTATTTCATCAACACTCTGATAGTCCACAGATTACAGAATGCCTCCAGATGTCCATCGGAAACTACTACTGGTCTTCCAGGGAACGATCAAAGCGTAAACTCTTTGAGACATTACTCCCATGGAGGAAAGTGCGCATGGTGACTGTGGTATTCAATCCCGATGCATTTTCTGTGTTTCATCAACACTCTGATAGTCCACAGATTACAGAATGCCTCCAGATGTGCATCAGAAACTACTACTGGTCTTCCAGGGAACGATCAAATCGTAGACTGTTTCAGACATTACTCCCATGAATGAAAGTGTGGATGGTGACTGTTGTATTCAATCCCGATGCAATTTCTGTGTTTCATCAACACTCTGATAGTCCACAGATTACAGAATGTCTCCACATGTGCATCGGAAACTACTACTGGTCTTCCAGGGAACGATCAAAGCGTAAACTCTTTTGACATTACTCCCAATGGCGGAAAATGCGCATGGTGACTGTTGTATTCAATCCCGATGCAATTTCTGTGTTTCATCAACACTCTGATAGTCCACAGATTACAGAAAGCCTCCAGATGTGCATCGGACACTACTACTGGTCTTCCAGGGAACGATCAAAGCGTAAACTCTTTGAAACATTACTCCCATGGAGGAAAGTGCGCATGGTGACTGTTGTATTCAATCCCGATTCAATTTCTGTGTTTCATCAACACTTTGAAGGTCCACAGATTACAGAATGCCTCCAGATATGCATACGAAACTACTACTGGTCTTCCTGGGAACGATCAAAGCGTACACTGTTTGAGACATTACTCCCATGGAGGAAAGTGCGCATGGTGACTGTTGTATTCAATCCCGATGCATTTTCTGTGTTTCATCAACACTCTGATAGTCCACTGATTACAGAATGCCTCCAGATGTGCATCAGAAACTACTACTGGTCTTCCAGGGAACGATCAAATCGTAGACTGTTTCAGACATTACTCCCATGAATGAAAGTGTTGATGGTGACTGTTGTATTCAATCCCGATGCAATTTCTGTGTTTCATCAACATTCTGATAGTCCACAGATTACAGAATGTCTCCACATGTGCATCGGAAACTACTACTGGTCTTCCAGGGAACGATCAAAGCGTAAACTCTTTTGACATTACTCCCATCGGAGGAAAATGCGCATGGTGACTGTTGTATTCAATCCTGATGCAATTTCTGTGTTTCATCAACACTCTGATAGTCCACAGATTACAGAAAGCCTAAAGATGTGCATCGGACACTACTACTGGTCTTCCAGGGAACGATCAAAGCGTAAACTCTTTGAGACATTACTCCCATGGAGGAAAGTGCGCATGGTGACTTTTGTATTCAATCCCGATTCAATTTCTGTGTTTCATCAACACTTTGAAAGTCCACATATTACAGAATGCCTCCAGATGTGCATCGGAAACTACTACTGGTCTTCCTGGGAACGATCAAAGCGTACACTGTTTGAGACATTACTCACATTGAGGAAAGTGCGCATGGTGACTGTTGTATTCAATCCCGATGCAATTTCTGTGTTTCATCAACTCCCAGATAGTCCACAGGTTACAGAATGCCACCAGATGTGCTTCGGAAACTACATCTTTTCTTCCATGGAATGATCAAAGCGTAGACTGTTAGGGATATTACTCCCATGGAGGAAAGTGCCCATGGTGAGTGTTCTATACAATCCCGATGCAATATCTGTGTTTCATGAACACTCTGATAGTTCACAGATTTCAGAATGCCTCCAGATGTGAATCGGTAACTACTACTGGTCTTCCAGGGAACGATCAAAGCGTAGACTGTTTGAGAATTTCTCCCATGGAGGGAAGTGCGCATGGTGACTGTTGTATTCAATCCCGTTGCAATTTCTGTGTTTCATCAACACTCTGATAGTCCACAGATTACAGAATGCCTCCAGATGTGCATCGGAAACTACTACTGGTCTTCCAGGGAACGATCAAAGCATAGACTGTTTGAGACATTACTCCCATGGAGGAAAGTGCGCATGGTGACTGTTGTATTCAATCCCGATGCATTTTCTGTGTTTCATCAACACTCTGATAGTCCACAGATTACAGTATGCCACCAGATGTGCATCGGAAACTACTGGTCTTCCAGGGAACGATCAAAGCGTAGACTGTTTGGGACATTACTCCCGTGGAGGAAAGTGCGCATGATGATTGTTGTTTCCTCTGCCATTGCAATTTCTGTGTTTCATCAACACTCTGATAGTCCACAGATTACAGAATGCCTCCAGATGTGCATCGGAAACTACTACTGGACTTCCAGGGAACGATCAAAGCGTAGACTGTTTGAGACACTACTTTTATGGAGGAAAGTGCGCATGGTGACAGTTGTATTCAATCCCGATGCAATTTCTGTAATTCATCAACACTCTGATAGTCCACAGATTACAGAATTCCTCCAGATGTCCATCGGAAACTACTACTGGTCTTCCAGGGAACGATCAAAGCGTAAACTCTTTGAGACATTACTCCCATGGAGGAAAGTGCGCATGGTGACTGTTGTATTCAATCCTGATGCAATTTCTGTGTTTCGTCAACACTCTGTTAGTCCACAGATTGCAGAATGCCTGCAGATGTTCATCGGAAACTACTTTTGGTCTTCCAGGGAACGATCAAAGCGTAGACTGATTTAGACATTACTACCATGGAGGAAAGTGCGCATGGTGACTGTTGTATTCAATCCCGATGCAATTTCTGTGTTACTTCAACACTCTGATAGTCCACCGATTACAGGATGCCTCCAGATGTGCATAGGAAACTACTACTGGTCTTCCAGGGAACGATCAAAGCGTAGACTGTTTGAGACATTACTCCCATTGAGGAAAGTGGGCATGGTGACTGTTGTATTCAAACCCGACGCAATTTCTGTGTTTCATCAATAGTCTGACAGTACACAGATTACAGAGTGCCTCCAGATGTGCATCGGAAACTACTACTGGTCTTCCAGGGAACGATCAAAGCGTAGACTGTTTGAGACGTTACTCCCATGGAGGAAAGTGCGCATGGTGACTGTTATATTCTATCCCGATGCATTTTCTGTGTTCCATCAAGACTCTGATAGTCCACAGATTACAGAATGCCTCCAGATGTGCATCGGACACTACTACTGGTCTTCCAGGGAACGAACAAAGCGTAAACTCTTTGAGACATTACACCCATGGAGGAAAGTGCGCATGGTGACTGTTGTATTCAATACCGATGCATTTTCTGTGTTTCATCATCACTCTGATAGTTCACAGATTACAGAATGCCTCCAGATGTTCATCGGAAACTACTACTGGGCTTCGAGGGAATGATCAAAGCGTAGACTGTTAGTGATATTACTAACATGGAGGAAAAAGCGCATGGTGACTGTTGTGTTCAATCCCGATGCAATTTCTGTGTTTCATCAACACTCTGATAGTCCACAGATTGCAGAATGCCTCCAGATGTGCATCGGACACTACTACTGGTCTTCTAGGGAACGATCAAAGCGTAGACTGTTTGACACATTACTCCCATGGAGATAAGTGTGCCTGGTGACTGTTGTATTAAGTCCCGATGCAATTTCTGTGTTTCATCAATACTCTGATAGTCCGCAGATTACAGAATGCCACCAGTTGTGCATCGGAAACTACTACTGGTCTTCGAGAGAACGAACAAAGCGTGGACTGTTTGAGGCGTTACTCCCGTGGAGGAAAGTGCGCATGGTGATTGTTGTATTCAATCCCGATGCAATTTCTGTGTTTCATCAACACTCTGATAAACAACAGATTACAGAATGCCACCAGATGTGCATCGGAAACTACTACTGGTCGTCCAGGGAACGATCAAAGCGTAGACTGTTTCAGACATTACTGCCATGGAGGAAAGTGTGGATGGAGACTGTTGTATTCAATCCCGATGCAATTTCTGTGTTTCATCAACACTCTGATAGTCCACAGATTACAGAATGATTCCAGATGTGCATCGGAAACTACTACTGGAATTCCAGGGAACGATCAAAGCGTAGACTGTTTGAGACATAAATTTTATGGAGGAAAGTGCGCATGGTGACAGTTGTATTCAGTCCCGATGCAATTTCTGTATTTCATCAACATTCTGATAGTCCACAGATTACAGAATGCCTCCAGATGTCCATCGGAAACTACTACTGGTCTTCCAGGGAACGATCAAAGCGTATACTGTTTGAGACATTACTCCCATGGAGGAAAGTGCGCATGGTGACTGTTGTATTCAATCCCGATGCATTTTCTGTGGTTCATCAACACTCTGATAGTCCACAGATTACAGAATGCCTCCAGATGTGCATCGGAAACTACTACTGGTCTTCCTGGGGACGATCAAATCGTAGACTGTTTGAGACATTACTCCCATGGAGGAAAAGGCGCATGGTGACTGTTGTATTCAATCCCGATGCAATTTCTGTGTTTCATCAACACTCTGATAGTCCACAGATTACAGAATGCCTCCAGATGTGCATCGGAAACTACTACTGGGCTTCCAGGGTACGATCAAAGCGTAGACTGTTTGAGACATTACTTTTATGTAGGAAAGTGCGCATGGTGATTTTTGTAATCAATCCCGATGCAATTTCTGTGTTTCATCAACACTCTGATAGTCCACAGAGTACAGAATGCCTCCAGATGTCAATCGGAAACTACTACTGGTCTTGCAGGTAACGATCAAAGTGTAGACTGTTTGAGACATCACTCCCATGGAGGAAAGTGCGCATGGTGACTGTTGTATTCAATCCCGATGCATTTTCTGTGTTTCATCAACACTCTGATAGTCCACAGATTACAGAAAGCCTCCAGATGTGCATCGGACACTACTACTGGTCTTCCAGGGAACGATCAAAGCGTAAACTCTTTGAGACATTACTCCCATGGAGGAAAGTGCGCATGGTGACTGTTGTATTCAATCCCGATTCAATTTCTGTGTTTCATCAACACTTTGAAGGTCCACAGATTACAGAATGCCTCCAGATGTGCATCGGAAAGTACTACTGCTCTTCCTGGGAACGATCAAAGCGTACACAGTTTGAGACATTACTCCCATGGAGGAAAGTGCGCATGGTGACTGTTGTATTCAATCCCAATGCATTTTCTGTGTTTCATCAACACTCTGATAGTCCACAGATTACAGAATGCCACCAGACGTGCATCGGAAACTACTACTGGTCTTCCAGGGAACGATCAAAGCATAGACTGTTTGAGACATTACTAACGTGGAGGAAAGTGCGCATGGTGACTGTTGTATTCAAATCCGATGCACTTTCTGTGTTTCATCAATACCCTGATAGTCCACAGGTTACAGAATGTCACCAGATGTGCATCGGAAACTGCTACTCGTCTTCCAGGGAACGATCAAAGCGTAGACTGTTTGAGACATTACTCCCGTGGAGGAAAGTGCGCATGGTGACTGTTGTATTCAATCCCGATGCATTTTCTGTGTTTCATCATTACTCTGATAGTCCACAGATTACAGAATGCCTCCAGATGAGCATCGGACACTAGTACTGGTCTTCCAGGGAACGATCAAAGCGTAAACTCTTTGAGACATTACTCCCATGGAGGAAAGTGCGCATGGAGACTGTTGTATTCAATCCCGTTGCATTTTCTGTGTTTCTTCAACACTCTGATAGTCCACAGATTTCAGAATGCCTCCAGATGTGCATCGGTAAATACTACTGGTCTTCCAGATGAACGATCAAAGCGTAGACTGTTTGAGACATTACTCCCATGGAGGAAAGTGCGCATGGTGACTGTTGTATTCAATCCCGATGCAATTTCTGTGTTTCATCAACTCTCAGATAGTAAACAGATTATAGAATGCCACCAGATGTGCATCGGAAACTACTTCTGGTCTTCCAGGGAACGATCGAATCGTAGACTGTTTCAGACATTACTCCCATGGAGGAAAGTGCGGATGGTGACTGTTGTATTCAATCCCGATGCAATTTCTGTCTTTCATCAACACTCTGTTAGTCCACAGATTACAGAGTGCCTCCAGATGTGCATCGGAAACTACTACTGGACTTCCAGGGAACGATCAAATCGTAGACTGTTTGAGCCATTACTTCCGTGGAGGAAAGTGCGCATGGTGTTTGTTGTATTAAATCCCAATGCAATTTCTGTGTTTGATCAACTCTCAGATAGTAAACAGATTATAGAATGCCACCAGATGTGCATCGGAAACTACTACTGGTCTTCCAGGGAACGATCAAAGAGTAGACTGTTTGAGAATTACTCCCAAGGAGGAAAGTGCGCATGGTGACTGTTGTATTCAATCCCGATTCAATTTCTGTGTTTCATCAACACTTTGAAGGTCCACAGATTACAGAATGCCACCAGATGTGCATCGGAAACTACTACTGGTCTTCCTGGGAACGATCAAAGCGTACACTGTTTGAGACTTTACTCCCATGGAGGAAAGTGCGCATGGTGACTGTTGTATTGAATCCAGATGCATTTTCTGTGTTTCATCAACACTCTGATAGTCCACAGATTACAGAAAGCCACCAAACGTGCATCGGAAACTAGCAATGGTCTTCCAGGGATCGATCGAAGCGTAGACTGTTTGAGACATTACTCCTGTGGGTTAAAGTGTGCATGGTGACTGTTGTATTCAATCCCGATGCATTTTCTGTGTTTCATCAACAAACTGATAGTCCACAGATTACAGAGTGCCTCCAGATGTGAATCGGTAACTACTACTGGTCTTCCAGGGATCGATCAAATCGTAGACTGTTTGAGACATTACTCCCTTGGAGGAAAGTGCGCATGGTGACTGTTGTATTCAATCCCGATGCAATTTCTGTGTTTCATCAACTCTCAGATAGTAAACAGATTATAGAATGCCTCCAGATGTGCATCGGAAACTACTTCTGGTCTTCCAGATAACGATCGAAGCGTAGACTGTTTCAGATATTACTCCCATGGAGGAAAGTGCGGATGGTGATTGTTGTATTCAATCCCGATGCAATATCTGTGTTTCATGAACACTCTGTTAGTCCACAGTTTTCAGAATACCTCCAGATGTGCATCGGTAACTACTACTGGTCTTCCAGGGATTGATCAAAGCGTAGACTGTTTGAGACATAACTTTTATGGAGGAAAGTGCGCATGGTGACAGTTGTATTCAATCCCGATGCAATTTCTGTATTTCATCAACACTCTGATAGTCCAAAGATCACAGAATTCCTCCAGATGTCCATCGGAAACTACTACTGGTCTTCCAGGGAACGATCAAAGCGTAAACTCTTTGAGACTTTACTCCCATGGAGGAAAGTGCGCATGGTGACTGTTGTATTCAATCCCGATGCATTTTCTGTGTTTCATCAACACTCTGATAGTCCGCCGATTACAGAATGCCTCCAGATGTGCATCGGAAACTACTACTGGTCTTCCTGGGAATGATCAAAGCGTAGACTGTTAGAGATATTACTCCAATGGAGGAAAGTGCGCATGGTGACTGTTGTATTCATTCCTGATGCCATTTCTGTGTTTCGTCAACACTCTGATAGTCCACAGATTGCAGAATGCCTCCAGATGTTCATCGGAAACTACTTTTGGTCTTCCAGGGAACGATCAATGCGTAGACTGTTTTAGACATTACTACCATGGAGGAAAGTGCGCATGGTGACTGTTGTATTCAATCCCGAGGGAATTTCTGTGTTACATCAACACTCTGATAGTCCACCGATTACAGGATGCCTCCAGGTCTGCATCGGAAACTACTACTGGTCTTCCAGGGAACGATCTAAGCGTAGACTGTTTGAGACATTACTCCCATTGAGGAAAGTGGGCATGGTGACTGTTGTATTCAAACCCGATGCAATTTCTGTGTTTCATCAATAGTCTGACAGTACACAGATTACAGAGTGCCTCCAGATGTGCATCGGAAACTACTACTGGTCTTCCAGGGAACGATCAAAGCGTAAACTCTTTGAGACATTACTCCCATGGAGGAAAGTGCGCATGGTGACTGTTGTATTCAATCACGATGCAATTTCTGTGTTTCATCAATACTCTGATAGTCCAAAGGTTACAGAATGCCACCAGGTGTGCATCGGAAACTACTACTGGTCTTCCAGGGAACGATCAAATCGTAGACTGTTTGAGACATTACTCCCGTGGAGGAAAGAGCGCATGGTGACTGTTATACTCTAGCCAGATGCATTTTCTGTGTTCCATCAACACTCTGATAGTCCACAGATTACAGAATACCTCCAGATGTGCATCGGACACTACTACTGGTCTTCCAGGGAACGATCAAAGCGTAAACTCTTTGAGACATTACACCCATGGAGGAAAGTGCGCATGGTGACTGTTGTATTCAATACCGATGCATTTTCTGTGTTTCATCATCACTCTGATAGTTCACAGATTACAGAATGCCTCCAGATGTTCATCGGAAACTACTACTGGTCTTCGAGGGAATGATCAAAACGTAGACTGTTAGTGATATTACTAACATGGAGGAAAAAGCGCATGGTGACTGTTGTATTCAATCCCGATGCAATTTCTGTGTTTCATCAACACTCTGATAGTCCACTGATTGCAGAATGCCTCCAGATGTGCATCGGAAACTACTACTGGTCTTGCAGGGAACGATCAAAGCGTAGACTGTTTGAGACATTACTCCCATGGAGACAAGTGCGCCTGGTGACTATTGTATTAAGTCCCGATGCAATTTCTGTGTTTCATCAATACTCTGATAGTCCACAGATTACAGAATGCCACCAGTTGTGCATCGGAAACTACTACTGGTCTTCCAGAGAACGATCAAAACGTGGACTGTTTGAGACATTACTCCCGTGGAGGAAAGTGCGCATGGTGACTGTTGTATTCAATCCCGATGCAATTTCTGTGTTTCATCAACACTCTGATAAACAACAGATTACAGAATGCCACCAGATGTGCATCGGAAACTACTACTGGTCGTCCAGGGAACGATCAAAGCGTAGACTGTTTCAGACATTACTCCCATGGAGGAAAGTGTGATTGGTGACTGTTGTATTCATTCCCGATGCAATTTCTGTGTTTCATCAACACTCTGATAGTCCACAGATTACAGAATGCCTCACGATTTGCATCGAAAACTACTACTGGTCTTCCAGGGATTGATCAAAGCGTAGACTGTTTGAGAAACTACTCCCATGGAGATAAGTGCGCATGGTGACTGTTGTATTTAATCCCGATGCAATTTCTGTGTTTCATCAACACTCTGATAGTCCAGAGATTACAGTATGCCACCAGATGTGCATCGTAAACTACTACTGGTCTTCCAGGGAACGATCAAAGCGTAGACTGTTTGAGACATAACTTTTATGGAGGAAAGTGCGCATGGTGACAGTTGTATTCAGTCCAGATGGAATTTCTGTGTTTCATCAACACTCTGATAGTAAACAGATGATAGAATGCCACCAGATGTGCATCGGAAACTACTACTGGTCTTCCAGGGAACGATCAAAAGTAGACTGTTTGAGAATTACTCCCAAGGAGGAAAGTGCGCATGGTGACTGTTGTATTCAATCCCGATTCAATTTCTGTGTTTCATCAACACTTTGAAGGTCCACAGATTACAGAATGCCACCAGATGTGCATCGGAAACTACTACTGGTCTTCCTGGGAACGATCAAAGCGTACACTGTTTGAGACATTACTCCCATGGAGGAAAGTGCGCATGGTGACTGTTGTATTGAATCCAGATGCATTTTCTGTGTTTCATCAACACTCTGATAGTCCACAGATTACAGAAAGCCACCAAACGTGCATCGGAAACTACCAATGGTCTTCCAGGGAACGATCGAAGCGTAGACTGTTTGAGACATTACTCCCGTGGGTTAAAGTGCGCATGGTGACTGTTGTATTCAATCCCGATGCATTTTCTGTATTTCATCAACACTCTGATAGTCCACAGATTACAGAATGCATCCAGATGTGCATCGGACACCTACTACTGGTCTTCCAGGGAACGATGAAAGCGTAAACTCTTTGAGACATTACTCCCATCCAGGAAAGTGCGCATGGTGATTGTTGTATTCAATCGAGATGCATTTTCTGTGTTTCTTCAACAGTCTGATAGTCCACAGATTACAGAATGCCTCCGGATGTGCATCATTAACTACTACTGGTCTTCCAGATGAACGATCAAAGCGTAGACTGTTTGAGACATTACTCCCATGGAGGAAAGTGCGCATGGTGACTGTTGTATTCAAACCCGATGCAATCTCTGTGTTTCATCAACTCTCAGATAGTAAACAGATTATAGAATGCCTCCAGATGTGCATCGGAAACTACTTCTGGTCTTCCAGATAACGATCGAAGCGTAGACTGTTTCAGACATTACTCCCATGGAGGAAAGTGCGGATGGTGATTGTTGTATTCAATCCCGATGCAATTTCTGTGTTTCATCAACACTCTGATAGTCCACAGGTTACAGAATGCCACCAGATGTGCATCGGAAACTACTTCTGGTCTTCCAGGGAATGATCAAAGCGTAGACTGTTAGGGATATTACTCCCATGGAGGAAAGTGCCCATGGTGAGTGTTGTATACTATCCCGATGCAATATCTGTGTTTCATGAACACTCTGATAGTCCACAGATTTCAGAATACCTCCAGATGTGCATCGGTAACTACTACTGGTCTTCCAGGGAACGATCAAACCGTAGACAGTTTGAGACATTACTCCCATGGAGGAAAGTGCGCATGGTGACTGTCGTTTTCAATCCCGACGCAATTTCTGTGTTTCATCAACAATCTGATAGTCCACAGATTACAGAGTGCCTCAAGATGTGAATCGGTAACTACCACTGGTCTTCCAGGGAACGATCAAAGCGTAGAGTGTTTGAGAATTTCTCCCATGGAGGAAAGTGCGCATGGTGACTGTTGTATTCAATCCCGATGCAATTTCTGTTTTTCATCAACACTCTGATAGTCCACAGATTACAGAATTCCTCCAGATGTCCATCGGAAACTACTACTGGTCTTCCAGGGAACGATCAAAGCGTAAATTCTTTGAGACATTACTCCCATGGAGGAAAGTGCGCATGGTTACTGTTGTATTCAATCCCGATGCATTTTCTGTGTTTCATCAACACTCTGATAGTCCACAGATTACAGAATGCCTCCAGATGTGCATCGGAAACTACTACTGGTCTTCCTGGGAACGATCAAAGCGTAGACTGTCAGAGATATTACTCCAATGGAGGAAAGTGCGCATGGTGACTGTTGTATTCAATCCTGATGCAATTTCTGTGTTTCGTCAACACTCTGATAGTCCACAGATTGCAGAATGCCTCCAGATGTTCATCGGAAACTACTTTTGGTCTTCCAGGGAACGATCAATGCGTAGACTGTTTTAGACATTACTACCATGGAGGAAAGTGCGCATGGTGACTGTTGTATTCAATCCCGAGGCAATTTCTGTGTTACATCAACACTCTGATAGTCCACCGATTACAGGATGCCTCCAGATGTGCATCGGAAACTACTACTGGTCTTCCAGGGAACGATCAAAGCGTAGACTGTTTGAGACATTACTCCCATTGAGGAAAGTGGGCATGGTGACTGTTGTATTCAAACCCGATGCAATTTCTGTGTTTCATCAATAATCTGACAGTACACAGAATACAGAGTGCCTCCAGATGTGCATCGGAAACTACTACTGGTCTTCCAGGGAACGATCAAAGCGTAAACTCTTTGAGACATTACTCCCATGGAGGAAAGTGCGCATGGTGACTGTTGTATTCAATCACGATGCAATTTCTGTGTTTCATCAATACTCTTATAGTCCAAAGGTTACAGAATGCCACCTGGTGTGCATCCGAAACTACTACTGGTCTTCCAGGGAACGATCAAAGCGTAGACTGTTTGAGACATTACTCCCGTGGAGAAAAGTGCGCATGGTGACTGTTATATTGTAGCCCGATGCATTTTCTGTGTTCCATCAACACTCTGATAGTCCACAGATTACAGAATGCCTCCAGATGTGCATCGGACACTACTACTGGTCTTCCAGGGAACGATCAAAGCGTAAACTCTTTGAGACATTACACCCATGGAGGAAAGTGCGCATGGTGACTGTTGTATTCAATACTGATGCATTTTCTGTGTTTCATCATCACTCTGATAGTTCACAGATTACAGAATGCCTCCTGATGTTCATCGGAAACTACTACTGGTCTTCGAGGGAATGATCAAAGCGTAGACTGTTAGTGATATTACGAACATGGAGGAAAAAGCGCATGGTGACTGTTGTGTTCAATCCCGATGCAATTTCTGTGTTTCATCAACACTCTGATAGTCCACTGATTGCCGAATGCCTATAGATGTGCATCGGAAACTACTACTGGTCTCCCAGAGAACGATCAAAGCGTGGACTGTTTGAGACATTACTCCCGTGGAGGAAAGTGCGCATGGTGACTGTTGTATTCAATCCCGATGCTATTTCTGTGTTTCATCAACACTCTGATAAACAACAGATTACAGAATGCCACCAGATGTGCATCGGAAACTACTACTGGTCGTCCAGGGAACGATCAAAGCGTAGACTGTTTCAGACATTACTCCCATGGAGGAAAGTGTGGATGGTGACTGTTGTATTCAATCCCGAGGCAATTTCTGTGTTACATCAACACTCTGATAGTCCACCGATTACAGGATGCCTCCAGATGTGCATCGGAAACTACTACTGGTCTTCCAGGGAACGATCAAAGCGTAGACTGTTTGAGACATTACTCCCCTTGAGGAAAGTGGGCATGGTGACTGTTGTATTCAAACCCGATGCAATTTCTGTGTTTCGTCAATAATCTGACAGTACACAGAATACAGAGTGCCTCCAGATGTGCATCGGAAACTACGACTGGTCTTCCAGGGAACGATCAAAGCGTAAACTCTTTGAGACATTACTCCCATGGAGGAAAGTGCGCATGGTGACTGTTGTATTCAATCACGATGCAATTTCTGTGTTTCATCAATACTCTTATAGTCCAAAGGTTACAGAATGCCACCTGGTGTGTATCCGAAACTACTACTGGTCTTTCAGGGAACGATCAAAGCGTAGACTGTTTGAGACATTACTCCCGTGGAGGAAAGTGCGCATGGTGACTGTTATACTCTAGCCCGATGCATTTTCTGTGTTCCATCAACACTCTGATAGCCCACAGATTACAGAATGCCTCCAGATGTGCATCGGACACTACTACTGGTCTTCCAGGAAACGATCAAAGCGTAAACTCTTTGAGACATTACACCCATGGAGGAAAGTGCGCATGGTGACTGTTGTATTCAATACCGATGCATTTTCTGTGTTTCATCATCACTCTGATAGTTCACAGATTACAGAATGCCTCCAGATGTTCATCGGAAACTACTACTGGTCTTCGAGGGAATGATCAAAACGTAGACTGTTAGTGATATTACTAACATGGAGGAAAAAGCGCATGGTGACTGTTGTATTCAATCCCGATGCAATTTCTGTGTTTCATCAACACTCTGATAGTCCACTGATTGCAGAATGCCTCCAGATGTGCATCGGAAACTACTACTGGTCTTGCAGGGAACGATCAAAGCGTAGACTGTTTGAGACATTACTCCCATGGAGACAAGTGCGCCTGGTGACTATTGTATTAAGTCCCGATGCAATTTCTGTGTTTCATCAATACTCTGATAGTCCACAGATTACAGAATGCCACCAGTTGTGCATCGGAAACTACTACTGGTCTTCCAGAGAACGATCAAAACGTGGACTGTTTGAGACATTACTCCCGTGGAGGAAAGTGCGCATGGTGACTGTTGTATTCAATCCCGATGCAATTTCTGTGTTTCATCAACACTCTGATAAACAACAGATTACAGAATGCCACCAGATGTGCATCGGAAACTACTACTGGTCGTCCAGGGAACGATCAAAGCGTAGACTGTTTCAGACATTACTCCCATGGAGGAAAGTGTGATTGGTGACTGTTGTATTCATTCCCGATGCAATTTCTGTGTTTCATCAACACTCTGATAGTCCACAGATTACAGAATGCCTCACGATTTGCATCGAAAACTACTACTGGTCTTCCAGGGATTGATCAAAGCGTAGACTGTTTGAGAAACTACTCCCATGGAGATAAGTGCGCATGGTGACTGTTGTATTTAATCCCGATGCAATTTCTGTGTTTCATCAACACTCTGATAGTCCAGAGATTACAGTATGCCACCAGATGTGCATCGTAAACTACTACTGGTCTTCCAGGGAACGATCAAAGCGTAGACTGTTTGAGACATAACTTTTATGGAGGAAAGTGCGCATGGTGACAGTTGTATTCAGTCCAGATGGAATTTCTGTGTTTCATCAACACTCTGATAGTAAACAGATGATAGAATGCCACCAGATGTGCATCGGAAACTACTACTGGTCTTCCAGGGAACGATCAAAAGTAGACTGTTTGAGAATTACTCCCAAGGAGGAAAGTGCGCATGGTGACTGTTGTATTCAATCCCGATTCAATTTCTGTGTTTCATCAACACTTTGAAGGTCCACAGATTACAGAATGCCACCAGATGTGCATCGGAAACTACTACTGGTCTTCCTGGGAACGATCAAAGCGTACACTGTTTGAGACATTACTCCCATGGAGGAAAGTGCGCATGGTGACTGTTGTATTGAATCCAGATGCATTTTCTGTGTTTCATCAACACTCTGATAGTCCACAGATTACAGAAAGCCACCAAACGTGCATCGGAAACTACCAATGGTCTTCCAGGGAACGATCGAAGCGTAGACTGTTTGAGACATTACTCCCGTGGGTTAAAGTGCGCATGGTGACTGTTGTATTCAATCCCGATGCATTTTCTGTATTTCATCAACACTCTGATAGTCCACAGATTACAGAATGCATCCAGATGTGCATCGGACACCTACTACTGGTCTTCCAGGGAACGATGAAAGCGTAAACTCTTTGAGACATTACTCCCATCCAGGAAAGTGCGCATGGTGATTGTTGTATTCAATCGAGATGCATTTTCTGTGTTTCTTCAACAGTCTGATAGTCCACAGATTACAGAATGCCTCCGGATGTGCATCATTAACTACTACTGGTCTTCCAGATGAACGATCAAAGCGTAGACTGTTTGAGACATTACTCCCATGGAGGAAAGTGCGCATGGTGACTGTTGTATTCAAACCCGATGCAATCTCTGTGTTTCATCAACTCTCAGATAGTAAACAGATTATAGAATGCCTCCAGATGTGCATCGGAAACTACTTCTGGTCTTCCAGATAACGATCGAAGCGTAGACTGTTTCAGACATTACTCCCATGGAGGAAAGTGCGGATGGTGATTGTTGTATTCAATCCCGATGCAATTTCTGTGTTTCATCAACACTCTGATAGTCCACAGGTTACAGAATGCCACCAGATGTGCATCGGAAACTACTTCTGGTCTTCCAGGGAATGATCAAAGCGTAGACTGTTAGGGATATTACTCCCATGGAGGAAAGTGCCCATGGTGAGTGTTGTATACTATCCCGATGCAATATCTGTGTTTCATGAACACTCTGATAGTCCACAGATTTCAGAATACCTCCAGATGTGCATCGGTAACTACTACTGGTCTTCCAGGGAACGATCAAACCGTAGACAGTTTGAGACATTACTCCCATGGAGGAAAGTGCGCATGGTGACTGTCGTTTTCAATCCCGACGCAATTTCTGTGTTTCATCAACAATCTGATAGTCCACAGATTACAGAGTGCCTCAAGATGTGAATCGGTAACTACCACTGGTCTTCCAGGGAACGATCAAAGCGTAGAGTGTTTGAGAATTTCTCCCATGGAGGAAAGTGCGCATGGTGACTGTTGTATTGAATCCCGATGCAATTTCTGTTTTTCATCAACACTCTGATAGTCCACAGATTACAGAATTCCTCCAGATGTCCATCGGAAACTACTACTGGTCTTCCAGGGAACGATCAAAGCGTAAATTCTTTGAGACATTACTCCCATGGAGGAAAGTGCGCATGGTTACTGTTGTATTCAATCCCGATGCATTTTCTGTGTTTCATCAACACTCTGATAGTCCACAGATTACAGAATGCCTCCAGATGTGCATCGGAAACTACTACTGGTCTTCCTGGGAACGATCAAAGCGTAGACTGTCAGAGATATTACTCCAATGGAGGAAAGTGCGCATGGTGACTGTTGTATTCAATCCTGATGCAATTTCTGTGTTTCGTCAACACTCTGATAGTCCACAGATTGCAGAATGCCTCCAGATGTTCATCGGAAACTACTTTTGGTCTTCCAGGGAACGATCAATGCGTAGACTGTTTTAGACATTACTACCATGGAGGAAAGTGCGCATGGTGACTGTTGTATTCAATCCCGAGGCAATTTCTGTGTTACATCAACACTCTGATAGTCCACCGATTACAGGATGCCTCCAGATGTGCATCGGAAACTACTACTGGTCTTCCAGGGAACGATCAAAGCGTAGACTGTTTGAGACATTACTCCCATTGAGGAAAGTGGGCATGGTGACTGTTGTATTCAAACCCGATGCAATTTCTGTGTTTCATCAATAATCTGACAGTACACAGAATACAGAGTGCCTCCAGATGTGCATCGGAAACTACTACTGGTCTTCCAGGGAACGATCAAAGCGTAAACTCTTTGAGACATTACTCCCATGGAGGAAAGTGCGCATGGTGACTGTTGTATTCAATCACGATGCAATTTCTGTGTTTCATCAATACTCTTATAGTCCAAAGGTTACAGAATGCCACCTGGTGTGCATCCGAAACTACTACTGGTCTTCCAGGGAACGATCAAAGCGTAGACTGTTTGAGACATTACTCCCGTGGAGAAAAGTGCGCATGGTGACTGTTATATTGTAGCCCGATGCATTTTCTGTGTTCCATCAACACTCTGATAGTCCACAGATTACAGAATGCCTCCAGATGTGCATCGGACACTACTACTGGTCTTCCAGGGAACGATCAAAGCGTAAACTCTTTGAGACATTACACCCATGGAGGAAAGTGCGCATGGTGACTGTTGTATTCAATACTGATGCATTTTCTGTGTTTCATCATCACTCTGATAGTTCACAGATTACAGAATGCCTCCTGATGTTCATCGGAAACTACTACTGGTCTTCGAGGGAATGATCAAAGCGTAGACTGTTAGTGATATTACGAACATGGAGGAAAAAGCGCATGGTGACTGTTGTGTTCAATCCCGATGCAATTTCTGTGTTTCATCAACACTCTGATAGTCCACTGATTGCCGAATGCCTATAGATGTGCATCGGAAACTACTACTGGTCTCCCAGAGAACGATCAAAGCGTGGACTGTTTGAGACATTACTCCCGTGGAAGAAAGTGCGCATGGTGACTGTTGTATTCAATCCCGATGCTATTTCTGTGTTTCATCAACACTCTGATAAACAACAGATTACAGAATGCCACCAGATGTGCATCGGAAACTACTACTGGTCGTCCAGGGAACGATCAAAGCGTAGACTGTTTCAGACATTACTCCCATGGAGGAAAGTGTGGATGGTGACTGTTGTATTCAATCCCGAGGCAATTTCTGTGTTACATCAACACTCTGATAGTCCACCGATTACAGGATGCCTCCAGATGTGCATCGGAAACTACTACTGGTCTTCCAGGGAACGATCAAAGCGTAGACTGTTTGAGACATTACTCCCCTTGAGGAAAGTGGGCATGGTGACTGTTGTATTCAAACCCGATGCAATTTCTGTGTTTCGTCAATAATCTGACAGTACACAGAATACAGAGTGCCTCCAGATGTGCATCGGAAACTACGACTGGTCTTCCAGGGAACGATCAAAGCGTAAACTCTTTGAGACATTACTCCCATGGAGGAAAGTGCGCATGGTGACTGTTGTATTCAATCACGATGCAATTTCTGTGTTTCATCAATACTCTTATAGTCCAAAGGTTACAGAATGCCACCTGGTGTGTATCCGAAACTACTACTGGTCTTTCAGGGAACGATCAAAGCGTAGACTGTTTGAGACATTACTCCCGTGGAGGAAAGTGCGCATGGTGACTGTTATACTCTAGCCCGATGCATTTTCTGTGTTCCATCAACACTCTGATAGCCCACAGATTACAGAATGCCTCCAGATGTGCATCGGACACTACTACTGGTCTTCCAGGAAACGATCAAAGCGTAAACTCTTTGAGACATTACACCCATGGAGGAAAGTGCGCATGGTGACTGTTGTATTCAATACCGATGCATTTTCTGTGTTTCATCATCACTCTGATAGTTCACAGATTACAGAATGCCTCCAGATGTTCATCGGAAACTACTACTGGTCTTCGAGGGAATGATCAAAGCGTAGACTGTTAGTGATATTACTAACATGGAGGAAAAAGCGCATGGTGACTGTTGTGTTCAATCCCGATGCAATTTCTGTGTTTCATCAACACTCGGATAGTCCACTGATTGCAGAATGCCTCCAGATGTGCATCGGAAACTACTACTGGTCTTGCAGGGAACGATCAAAGCGTAGACTGTTTGAGACATTACTCCCATGGAGACAAGTGCGCCTGGTGACTATTGTATTAAGTCCCGATGCAATTTCTGTGTTTCATCAATACTCTGATAGTCCACAGATTACAGAATGCCACCAGTTGTGCATCGGAAACTACTACTGGTCTTCCAGAGAACGATCAAAGCGTTGACTGTTTGAGACATTACTCCCGTGGAGGAAAGTGCGCATGGTGACTGTTGTATTCAATCCCGATGCAATTTCTGTGTTTCATCAACACTCTGATAAACAACAGATTACAGAATGCCACCAGATGTGCATCGGAAACTACTACTGGTCGTCCAGGGAACGATCAAAGCGTAGACTGTTTCAGACATTTCTCCCATGGAGGAAAGTGTGGATGGTGACTGTTGTATTCATTCCCGATGTAATTTCTGTGTTTCATCAACACTCTGATAGTTCACAGATTACAGAATGCCTCCAGATGTTCATCGGAAACTACTACTGGTCTTCGAGGGAATGATCAAAGCGTAGACTGTTAGTGATATTACTAACATGGAGGAAAAAGCGCATGGTGACTGTTGTGTTCAATCCCGATGCAATTTCTGTGTTTCATCAACACTCTGATAGTCCACCGATTGCCGAATGCCTCCAGATGTGCATCGGAAACTACTACTGGTCTTGCAGGGAACGATCAAAGCGTAGACTGTTTGAGACATTACTCCCATGGAGACAAGTGCGCCTGGTGACTATTGTATTAAGTCCCGATGCAATTTCTGTGTTTCATCAATACACTGATAGTCCACAGATTACAGAATGCCACCAGTTGTGCATCGGAAACTACTACTGGTCTTCCAGAGAACGATCAAAGCGTGGACTGTTTGAGACATTACTCCCGTGGAGGAAAGTGCGCATGGTGACTGTTGTATTCAATCCCGATTCAATTTCTGTGTTTCATCAACACTTTGAAGGTCCACAGATTACAGAATGCCACCAGATGTGCATCGGAAACTACTACTGGTCTTCCTGGGAACGATCAAAGCGTACACTGTTTGAGACATTACTCCCATGGAGGAAAGTGCGCATGGTGACTGTTGTATTGAATCCAGATGCATTTTCTGTGTTTCATCAACACTCTGATAGTCCACAGATTACAGAAAGCCACCAAACGTGCATCGGAAACTACCAATGGTCTTCCAGGGAACGATCGAAGCGTAGACTGTTTGAGACATTACACCCATGGAGGAAAGTGCGCATGGTGACTGTTGTATTCAATACCGATGCATTTTCTGTGTTTCATTATCACTCTGATAGTTCACAGTTTACAGAATGCCTCCAGATGTTCATCGGAAACTACTACTGGTCTTCGAGGGAATGATCAAATCGTAGACTGTTAGTGATATTACTAACATGGAGGAAAAAGCGCATGGTGACTGTTGTGTTCAATCCCGATGCAATTTCTGTGTTTCATCAACACTCTGATAGTCCACCGATTGCCGAATGCCTCCAGATGTGCATCGGAAACTACTACTGGTCTTGCAGGGAACGATCAAAACGTAGACTGTTTCAGACATTACTCCCATGGAGGAAAGTGTGGATGGTCACTGTTGTATTCATTCCCGATGCAATTTCTGTGTTTCATCAACACTCTGATAGTCCACAGATTACAGAATGCCTCACGATTTGCTTCGAAAACTACTACTGGTCTTCCAGGGATTGATCAAAGCGTAGACTGTTTGAGAAACTACTCCCATGGAGATAAGTGCGCATGGTGACTGTTGTATTTAATCCCGATGCAATTTCTGTGTTTCATCAACACTCTGATAGTCCAGAGATTACAGTATGCCACCAGATGTGCATCGTAAACTACTACTGGTCTTCCAGCTAACGATCAAAGCGTAGACTGTTTGAGACATAACTTTTATGGAGGAAAGTGCGCATGGTGACAGTTGTATTCAGTCCCGATGGAATTTCTGTGTTTGATCAACACTCTGATAGTAAACAGATTATAGAATGCCACCAGATGTGCATCGGAAACTACTACTGGTCTTCCAGGGAACGATCAAAGAGTAGACTGTTTGAGAATTACTCCCAAGGAGGAAAGTGCGCATGGTGACTGTTGTATTCAATCCCGATTCAATTTCTGTGTTTCATCAACACTTTGAAGGTCCACAGATTACAGAATGCCACCAGATGTGCATCGGAAACTACTACTGGTCTTCCTGGGAACGATCAAAGCGTACACTGTTTGAGACATTACTCCCATGGAGGAAAGTGCGCATAGTGACTGTTGTATTGAATCCAGATGCATTTTCTGTGTTTCATCAACACTCTGATAGTCCACAGATTACAGAAAGCCAACAAACGTGCATCGGAAACTACCAATGGTCTTCCAGGGAACGATCGAAGCGTAGACTGTTTGAGACATTACTCCCGTGGGTTAAAGTGCGCATGGTGACTGTTGTACTCAATCCCGATGCATTTTCTGTGTTTCATCAACACTCTGATAGTCCACAGATTACAGAATGCATCCAGATGTGCATCGGACACCTACTACTGGTCTTCCAGGGAACGATGAAAGCGTAAACTCTTTGAGACATTACTCCCATGGAGGAAAGTGCGCATGGTGATTGTTGTATTCAATCGAGATGCATTTTCTGTGTTTCTTCAACAGTCTGATAGTCCACAGATTTCAGAATGCCTCCAGATGTGCATCGATAACTACTACTGGTCTTCCAGATGAACGATCAAAGCGTAGACTGTTTGAGACATTACTCCCATGGAGGAAAGTGCGCATCGTGACTGTTGTATTCAATCCCGATGCAATTTCTGTGTTTCATCAACTCTCAGATAGTAAACAGATTATAGAATGCCTCCAGATGTGCATCGGAAACTACTTTTGGTCTTCCAGATAACGATCGAAGCGTAGACTGTTTCAGACATTACTCCCATGGAGGAAAGTGCGGATGGTGATTGTTGTATTTAACCCCGATGCAATTTCTGTGTTTCATCAACACTCTGATAGTCCACAGGTTACAGAATGCCACCAGATGTGCATCGGAAACTACTTCTGGTCTTCCAGGGAATGATCAAAGCGTAGAATGTTAGGGATATTACTCCCATGGAGGAAAGTGCCCATGGTGAGTGTTGTATACTATCCCGATGCAATATCTGTGTTTCATGAACACTCTGATAGTCCACAGATTTCAGAATACCTCCAGATGTGCATCGGTAACTACTACTGGTCTTCCAGGGAACGATCAAAGCGTAGACTGTTTGAGACATTACTCCCATGGAGGAAAGTGCGCATGGTGACTGTTGTTTTCAATCCCGATGCAATTTCTGTGTTTCATCAACAATCTGATAGTCCACAGATTACAGAGTGCCTCCAGATGTGAATCGGTAACTAAAACTGGTCTTCCAGGGAACGATCAAAGCGTAGAGTGTTTGAGAATTTCTCCCATGGAGGAAAGTGCGCATGGTGACTGTTGTATTCAATCCCGATGCAATTTCTGTGTTTCATCAACACTCTGATAGTCCACAGATTACAGAATGCCTCCAGATGTGCATCGGAAACTACTACTGGTCTTCCAGGGAACGATCAAAGCGTAGACTGTTTGAGACATAACTTTTATGGAGGAAAGTGCGCATGGTGACAGTTGTATTCAATCCCGACGCAATATCTGTATTTCATCAACACTCTTATAGTCCACAGATTACAGAATTCCTCCAGATGTCCATCGGAAACTACTACTGGTCTTCCAGGGAACGATCAAAGCGTAAATTCTTTGAGACATTACTCCCATGGAGGAAAGTGCGCATGGTGACTGTTGTATTCAATCCCGAGGCAATTTCTGTGTTACATCGACACTCTGATAGTCCACCGATTACAGGATGCCTCCAGATGTGCATCGGAAACTACTACTGGTCTTCCAGGGAACGATCTAAGCGTAGAATGTTTGAGACATTACTCCCATTGAGGAAAGTGGGCATGGTGACTTTTGTATTCAAACCCGATGCAATTTCTGTGTTTCATCAATAATCTGACAGTACACAGATTACAGAGTGCCTCCAGATGTGCATCGGAAACTACTACTGGTCTTCCAGGAAACGATCAAAGCGTAAACTCTTTCAGACATTACTCCCATGGAGGAAAGTGCGCATGGTGACTGTTGTATTCAATCACGATGCAATTTCTGTGTTTCATCAATACTCTTATAGTCCAAAGGTTACAGAATGCCACCTGGTGTGCATCCGAAACTACTACTGGTCTTCCAGGGAACGATCAAAGCGTAGACTGTTTGAGACATTACTCACATGGAGACAAGTGCTCCTGGTGAGTATTGTATTAAGTCCCGATGCAATTTCTGTGTATCATCAATACTCTGATAGTCCACAGATTACAGAATGCCACCAGTTGTGCATCGGAAACTACTACTGGTCTTCCAGAGAACGATCAAAGCGTTGACTGTTTGAGACATTACTCCCGTGGAGGAAAGTGTGGATGGTGACTGTTGTATTCAATCCCGATGCAATTTCTGTGTTTCATCAACACTCTGATAGTCCACAGATTACAGAATGCCTCACGATTTGCATCGAAAACTACTACTGGTCTTCCAGGGATTGATCAAAGCGTAGACTGTTTGAGAAATTACTCCCATGGAGATAAGTGCGCATGGTGACTGTTGTATTTAATCCCGATGCAATTTCTGTGTTTCATCAACACTCTGATAGTCCACAGATTACAGGATGCCACCAGATGTGCATCGTAAACTACTACTGGTCTTCCAGGGAATGATCAAAGCGTAGACTGTGTGGGACATTACTCCCGTGGATGAAAGTGCGCATGATGAGTGTTGTTTCCTTTCCCGATCCAATTTCTGTGTTTCATCAACACTCTGATAGCCCACAGATTACAGAATGCCTCCAGATGTGCATCGGAAACTACTACTGGAATTCCAGGGAACGATCAAAGCGTAGACTGTTTGAGACATAACTTTTATGGAGGAAAGTGCGCATGGTGACAGTTGTATTCAGTCCCGATGCAATTTCTGTATTTCATCAACACTGTGATAGTCCACAGATTACAGAATGCCTCCAGATGTGCATCGGAAACTACTACTGGGCTTCCAGGGTACGATCAAAGCGTAGACTGTTTGAGACATTACTCTTATGGAGGAAAGTGCGCATGGTGATTTTTGTATTCAATCCCGATGCAATTTCTGTGTTTCATCAACACTCTGATAGTCCACAGTTTACAGAATGGCTCCAGATGTCAATCGGAAACTACTACTGGTCTTGAAGGGAACGATCAAACTGTAGACTGTTTGAGACATCACTCCCATGGAGGAAAGTGCGCATGGTGACTGTTGTATTCAATCCCGATGCATTTTCTGTGTTTCATCAACACTCTGATAGTCCACAGATTACAGAATGCCTCCAGATGTCCATCGGAAACAACTACTGGTCTTCCAGGGAACGATCAAACCGTAAACTGTTTGAGACATTACTCCCATTGGAGGAATATGCGTATGGTGACTGTTGTATTCAATCCCGATGCAATTTCTGTGTTTCATCAACACTCTGATAGTCCACAGATTACAGAAAGCCTCACGATGTGCATCGGACACTACTACTGGTCTTCCAGGGAATGATCAAAGCGTAAACTCCTTGAGACATTACTCCCATGGAGGAAAGTGCGCATGGTGACTGTTGTATTCAATCCCGACTCAATTTCTGTGTTTCATCAACACTTTGAAGGTCCACACATTACAGAATGCCTCCAGATGTGCATCGGAAAGTACTACTGGTCTTCCTGGGAACGATCAAAGCGTACACAGTTTGAGACATTACTCCCATGGAGGAAAGTGCGCATGGTGACTGTTGTATTCAATCCCGATGCATTTTCTGTGTTTCATCAACACTCTGATAGTCCACAGATTACAGAATGCCACCAGACCTGCATCGGAAACTACTACTGGTCTTCCAGGGAACGATCAAAGCGTAGACTGTTTGAGACATTACTCCCGTGGAGGAAAGTGCGCATGGTGACTGTTGTATTCAATCCCGATGCATTTCATCATTACTCTGATAGTCCACAGATTACAGAATGCCTCCAGATGTGCATCGGACACTACTACTGGTCTTCCAGGGAACGATCAAAGCGTAATCTCTTTGAGACATTACTCCCATGGAGGAAAGTGCGCATGGAGACTGTTGTATTCAATCCCGATGCATTTTCTGTGTTTCGTCAACACTCTGATAGTCCACAGATTTCAGAATGCCTCCAGATGTGCATCGGTAAATACTACTGGTCTTCCAGATGAACGATCAAAGCGTAGACTGTTTGAGACATTACTCCCATGGAGGAAAGTGCGCATGGTGACTGTTGTATTCAATCCCGATGCAATTTCTGTGTTTCATCAACTCTCAGATAGTAAACAGATTATAGAATGCCTCCAGATGTGCATCGGAAACTACTTCTGGTCTTCCAGGGAACGATCGAAGCGTAGACTGTTTCAGACATTACTCCCATGGAGGAAAGTGCGGATGGTGACTGTTGTATTCAATCCCGATGCAATTTCTGTGTTTCATCAACACTCTGTTAGTCCACAGATTACATAATGCCTCCAGATGTGCATCGGAAACTACTACTGGACTTCCAGGGAACGATCAAATCGTAGACTGTTTGAGACATTACTTCCGTGGAGGAAAGTGCGCATGGTGACTGTTGTATTAAATCCCGATACAATTTCTGTGTTTCATCAACTCTCAGATAGTAAACAGATTATAGCATGCCACCAGATGTGCATCGGAAACTACTAATGGTCTTCCAGGGAACGATCAAAGCGTAGACTGTTTGAGAATTACTCCCAAGGAGGAAAGTGCGCATGGTGACTGTTGTATTCAATCCCGATTCAATTTCTGTGTTTCATCAACACTTTGAAGGTCCACAGATTACAGAATGCCACCAGATGTGCATCCGAAACTACTACTGGTCTTCCTGGGAACGATCAAAGCGTACACTGTTTGAGACATTACTCCCATGGAGGAAAGTGCGCATGGTGACTGTTGTATTGAATCCAGATGCATTTTCTGTGTTTCACCAACACTCTGATAGTCCACAGATTACAGAAAGCCACCAAACGTGCATCGGAAACTACCAATGGTCTTCCAGGGAACGATCGAAGCGTAGACTGTTTGAGACATTACTCCCGTGGGTTAAAGTGCGCATGGTGACTGTTGTATTCAATCCCGATGCATTTTCTGTGTTTCATCAACACTCTGATAGTCCACAGATTACAGAATGCATCCAGATGTGCATCGGACACTACTACTGGTCTTCCAGGGAACGATCAAAGCGTAATCTCTTTGAGACATTACTCCCATGGAGGAAAGTGCGCATGGTGATTGTTGTATTCAATCCCGATGCATTTTCTGTGTTTCTTCAACAGTCTGATAGTCCACAGATTTCAGAATGCCTCCAGATGTGCATCGATAACTAGTACTGGTCTTCCAGATGAATGATCAAAGCGTAGACTGTTTGAGACATTACTCCCATGGAGGAAAGTGCGCATGGTGACTGTTGTATTCAATCCCGATGCAATTTCTGTGTTTCTTCAACAGTCTGATAGTCCACAGATTTCAGAAAGCCTCCAGATGTGCATCGATAACTACTACTGGTTTTCCAGATGAATGATCAAAGCGTAGACTGTTTGAGACATTACTCCCATGGAGGAAAGTGCGCATGGTGACTGTTGTATTCAATCCCGATGCAAATTCTGTGTTTCATCAACACTCTGTTAGTCCACAGATTACATAATGCCTCCAGATATGCATCGGAAACTACTACTGGTCTTCCAGGGAACGATCAAAGCGTAAACTCTTTGAGACATTACTCCCATGGAGGAAAGTGCGCATGGTGACTGTTGTATTCAATCACGATGCAATTTCTGTGTTTCATCAATACTCTTATAGTCCAAAGGTTACAGAATGCCACCTGGTGTGCATCCGAAACTACTACTGGTCTTCCAGGGAACGATCAAAGCGTAGACTGTTTGAGACATTACTCCCGTGGAGGAAAGTGCGCATGGTGACTGTTATATTCTAGCCCGATGCATTTTCTGTGTTCCATCAATACTCTGATAGTCCACAGATTTCAGAATACCTCCAGATGTGCATCGGTAACTACTACTGGTCTTCCAGGGAACGATCAAAGCGTAGACAGTTTGAGACATTACTCCCATGGAGGAAAGTGCGCATGGTGACTGTCGTTTTCAATCCCGATGCAATTTCTGTGTTTCCTCAACAATCTGATAGTCCACAGATTACAGAGTGCCTCAAGATGTGAATCGGTAACTACCACTGGTCTTCCAGGGAACGATCAAAGCGTAGAGTGTTTGAGAATTTCTCCCATGGAGGAAAGTGCGCATGGTGACTGTTGTATTCAATCCCGATGCAATTTCTGTTTTTCATCAACACTCTGATAGTCCACAGATTACAGAATTCCTCCAGATGTCCATCGGAAACTACTACTGGTCTTCCAGGGAACGATCAAAGCGTAAATTCTTTGAGACATTACTCCCATGGAGGAAAGTGCGCATGGTTACTGTTGTATTCAATCCCGATGCATTTTCTGTGTTTCATCAACACTCTGATAGTCCACAGATTACAGAATGCCTCCAGATGTGCATCGGAAACTACTACTGGTCTTCCTGGGAACGATCAAAGCGTAGACTGTCAGAGATATTACTCCAATGGAGGAAAGTGCGCATGGTGACTGTTGTATTCAATCCTGATGCAATTTCTGTGTTTCGTCAACACTCTGATAGTCCACAGATTGCAGAATGCCTCCAGATGTTCATCGGAAACTACTTTTGGTCTTCCAGGGAACGATCAATGCGTAGACTGTTTTAGACATTACTACCATGGAGGAAAGTGCGCATGGTGACTGTTGTATTCAATCCCGAGGCAATTTCTGTGTTACATCAACACTCTGATAGTCCACCGATTACAGGATACCTCCAGATGTGCATCGGAAACTACTACTGGTCTTCCAGGGAACGATCAAAGCGTAGACTGTTTGAGACATTACTCCCATTGAGGAAAGTGGGCATGGTGACTGTTGTATTCAAACCCGATGCAATTTCTGTGTTTCATCAATAATCTGACAGTACACAGAATACAGAGTGCCTCCAGATGTGCATCGGAAACTACTACTGGTCTTCCAGGGAACGATCAAAGCGTAAACTCTTTGAGACATTACTCCCATGGAGGAAAGTGCGCATGGTGACTGTTGTATTCAATCACGATGCAATTTCTGTGTTTCATCAATACTCTTATAGTCCAAAGGTTACAGAATGCCACCTGGTGTGCATCCGAAACTACTACTGGTCTTCCAGGGAACGATCAAAGCGTAGACTGTTTGAGACATTACTCCCGTGGAGGAAAGTGCGCATGGTGACTGTTATATTGTAGCCCGATGCATTTTCTGTGTTCCATCAACACTCTGATAGTCCACAGATTACAGAATGCCTCCAGATGTGCATCGGACACTACTACTGGTCTTCCAGGGAACGATCAAAGCGTAAACTCTTTGAGAAATTACACCCATGGAGGAAAGTGCGCATGGTGACTGTTGTATTCAATACTGATGCATTTTCTGTGTTTCATCATCACTCTGATAGTTCACAGATTACAGAATGCCTCCAGATGTTCATCGGAAACTACTACTGGTCTTCGAGGGAATGATCAAAGTGTAGACTGTTTGTGATATTACGAACATGGAGGAAAAAGCGCATGGTGACTGTTGTGTTCAATCCCGATGCAATTTCTGTGTTTCATCAACACTCTGATAGTCCACTGATTGCCGAATGCCTATAGATGTGCATCGGAAACTACTACTGGTCTTCCAGGGAACGATCAAAGCGTAGACTGTTTGAGACATTACTCCCATGGAGACAAGTGCGCCTGGTGACTATTGTATTAAGTCCCGATGCAATTTCTGTGTTTCATCAATACTCTGATAGTCCACAGATTACAGAATGCCACCAGTTGTGCATCGGAAACTACTACTGGTCTTCCAGAGAACGATCAAAGCGTGGACTGTTTGAGACATTACTCCCGTGGAGGAAAGTGCGCATGGTGACTGTTGTATTCAATCCCGATGCTATTTCTGTGTTTCATCAACACTCTGATAAACAACAGATTACAGAATGCCACCAGATGTGCATCGGAAACTACTACTGGTCGTCCAGGGAACGATCAAAGCGTAGACTGTTTCAGACATTACTCCCATGGAGGAAAGTGTGGATGGTGACTGTTGTATTCAATCCCGAGGCAATTTCTGTGTTACATCAACACTCTGATAGTCCACCGATTACAGGATGCCTCCAGATGTGCATCGGAAACTACTACTGGTCTTCCAGGGAACGATCAAAGCGTAGACTGTTTGAGACATTACTCCCATTGAGGAAAGTGGGCATGGTGACTGTTGTAATCAAACCCGATGCAATTTCTGTGTTTCATCAATAATCTGACAGTACACAGAATACAGAGTGCCTCCAGATGTGCATCGGAAACTACTACTGGTCTTCCAGGGAACGATCAAAGCGTAAACTCTTTGAGACATTACTCCCATGGAGGAAAGTGCGCATGGTGACTGTTGTATTCAATCACGATGCAATTTCTGTGTTTCATCAATACTCTTATAGTCCAAAGGTTACAGAATGCCACCTGGTGTGCATCCGAAACTACTACTGGTCTTTCAGGGAAAGATCAAAGCGTAGACTGTTTGAGACATTACTCCCGTGGAGGAAAGTGCGCATGGTGACTGTTATACTCTAGCCCGATGCATTTTCTGTGTTCCATCAACACTCTGATAGCCCACAGATTACAGAATGCCTCCAGATGTGCATCGGACACTACTACTGGTCTTCCAGGAAACGATCAAAGCGTAAACTCTTTGAGACATTACACCCATGGAGGAAAGTGCGCATGGTGACTGTTGTATTCAATACCGATGCATTTTCTGTGTTTCATCATCACTCTGATAGTTCACAGATTACAGAATGCCTCCAGATGTTCATCGGAAACTACTACTGGTCTTCGAGGGAATGATCAAATCGTAGACTGTTAGTGATATTACTAACATGGAGGAAAAGCGCATGGTGACTGTTGTGTTCAATCCCGATGCAATTTCTGTGTTTCATCAACACTCTGATAGTCCACCGATTGCCGAATGCCTCCAGATGTGCATCGGAAACTACTACTGGTCTTGCAGGGAACGATCAAAGCGTAGACTGTTTCAGACATTACTCCCATGGAGGAAAGTGTGGATGGTCACTGTTGTATTCATTCCCGATGCAATTTCTGTGTTTCATCAACACTCTGATAGTCCACAGATTACAGAATGCCTCACGATTTGCTTCGAAAACTACTACTGGTCTTCCAGGGATTGATCAAAGCGTAGACTGTTTGAGAAACTACTCCCATGGAGATAAGTGCGCATGGTGACTGTTGTATTTAATCCCGATGCAATTTCTGTGTTTCATCAACACTCTGATAGTCCAGAGATTACAGTATGCCACCAGATGTGCATCGTAAACTATTACTGGTCTTCCAGCTAACGATCAAAGCGTAGACTGTTTGAGACATAACTTTTATGGAGGAAAGTGCGCATGGTGACAGTTGTATTCAGTCCCGATGGAATTTCTGTGTTTCATCAACACTCTGATAGTAAACAGATTATAGAATGCCACCAGATGTGCATCGGAAACTACTACTGGTCTTCCAGGGAACGATCAAAGAGTAGACTGTTTGAGAATTACTCCCAAGGAGGAAAGTGCGCATGGTGACTGTTGTATTCAATCCCGATTCAATTTCTGTGTTTCATCAACACTTTGAAGGTCCACAGATTACAGAATGCCACCAGATGTGCATCGGAAACTACTACTGGTCTTCCTGGGAACGATCAAAGCGTACACTGTTTGAGACATTACTCCCATGGAGGAAAGTGCGCATGGTGACTGTTGTATTGAATCCAGATGCATTTTCTGTGTTTCATCAACACTCTGATAGTCCACAGATTACAGAAAGCCAACAAACGTGCATCGGAAACTACCAATGGTCTTCCAGGGAACGATCGAAGCGTAGACTGTTTGAGACATTACTCCCGTGGGTTAAAGTGCGCATGGTGACTGTTGTACTCAATCCCGATGCATTTTCTGTGTTTCATCAACACTCTGATAGTCCACAGATTACAGAATGCATCCAGATGTGCATCGGACACCTACTACTGGTCTTCCAGGGAACGATGAAAGCGTAAACTCTTTGAGACATTACTCCCATGGAGGAAAGTGCGCATGGTGATTGTTGTATTCAATCGAGATGCATTTTCTGTGTTTCTTCAACAGTCTGATAGTCCACAGATTTCAGAATGCCTCCAGATGTGCATCGATAACTACTACTGGTCTTCCAGATGAACGATCAAAGCGTAGACTGTTTGAGACATTACTCCCATGGAGGAAAGTGCGCATGGTGACTGTTGTATTCAATCCCGATGCAATTTCTGTGTTTCATCAACTCTCAGATAGTAAACAGATTATAGAATGCCTCCAGATGTGCATCGGAAACTACTTCTGGTCTTCCAGATAACGATCGAAGCGTAGACTGTTTCAGACATTACTCCCATGGAGGAAAGTGCGGATGGTGATTGTTGTATTTAACCCCGATGCAATTTCTGTGTTTCATCAACACTCTGATAGTCCACAGGTTACAGAATGCCACCAGATGTGCATCGGAAACTACTTCTGGTCTTCCAGGGAATGATCAAAGCGTAGAATGTTAGGGATATTACTCCCATGGAGGAAAGTGCCCATGGTGAGTGTTGTATACTATCCCGATGCAATATCTGTGTTTCATGAACACTCTGATAGTCCACAGATTTCAGAATACCTCCAGATGTGCATCGGTAACTACTACTGGTCTTCCAGGGAACGATCAAAGCGTAGACTGTTTGAGACATTACTCCCATGGAGGAAAGTGCGCATGGTGACTGTTGTTTTCAATCCCGATGCAATTTCTGTGTTTCATCAACAATCTGATAGTCCACAGATTACAGAGTGCCTCCAGATGTGAATCGGTAACTACCACTGGTCTTCCAGGGAACGATCAAAGCGTAGAGTGTTTGAGAATTTCTCCCATGGAGGAAAGTGCGCATGGTGACTGTTGTATTCAATCCCGATGCAATTTCTGTGTTTCATCAACACTCTGATAGTCCACAGATTACAGAATGCCTCCAGATGTGCATCGGAAACTACTACTGGTCTTCCAGGGAACGATCAAAGCGTAGACTGTTTGAGACATAACTTTTATGGAGGAAAGTGCGCATGGTGACAGTTGTATTCAATCCCGACGCAATATCTGTATTTCATCAACACTCTTATAGTCCACAGATTACAGAATTCCTCCAGATGTCCATCGGAAACTACTACTGGTCTTCCAGGGAACGATCAAAGCGTAAATTCTTTGAGACATTACTCCCATGGAGGAAAGTGCGCATGGTGACTGTTGTATTCAATCCCGAGGCAATTTCTGTGTTACATCAACACTCTGATAGTCCACCGATTACAGGATGCCTCCAGATGTGCATCGGAAACTACTACTGGTCTTCCAGGGAACGATCTAAGCGTAGAATGTTTGAGACATTACTCCCATTGAGGAAAGTGGGCATGGTGACTTTTGTATTCAAACCCGATGCAATTTCTGTGTTTCATCAATAATCTGACAGTACACAGATTACAGAGTGCCTCCAGATGTGCATCGGAAACTACTACTGGTCTTCCAGGGAACGATCAAAGCGTAAACTCTTTCAGACATTACTCCCATGGAGGAAAGTGCGCATGGTGACTGTTGAATTCAATCACGATGCAATTTCTGTGTTTCATCAATACTCTTATAGTCCAAAGGTTACAGAATGCCACCTGGTGTGCATCCGAAACTACTACTGGTCTTCCAGGGAACGATCAAAGCGTAGACTGTTTGAGACATTACTCACATGGAGACAAGTGCTCCTGGTGACTATTGTATTAAGTCCCGATGCAATTTCTGTGTTTCATCAATACTCTGATAGTCCACAGATTACAGAATGCCACCAGTTGTGCATCGGAAACTACTACTGGTCTTCCAGAGAACGATCAAAGCGTGGACTGTTTGAGACATTACTCCCGTGGAGGAAAGTGCGCATGGTGACTGTTGTATTCAATCCCGATGCAATTTCTGTGTTTCATCAACACTCTGATAAACAACAGATTACAGAATGCCACCAGATGTGCATCGGAAACTACTACTGGTCGTCCAGGGAACGATCAAAGCGTAGACTGTTTCAGACATTACTCCCATGGAGGAAAGTGTGGATGGTGACTGTTGTATTCAATCCCGATGCAATTTCTGTGTTTCATCAACACTCTGATAGTCCACAGATTACAGAATGCCTCACGATTTGCATCGAAAACTACTACTGGTCTTCCAGGGATTGATCAAAGCGTAGACTGTTTGAGAAATTACTCCCATGGAGATAAGTGCGCATGGTGACTGTTGTATTTAATCCCGATGCAATTACTGTGTTTCATCAACACTCTGATAGTCCACAGATTACAGTATGCCACCAGATGTGCATCGTAAACTACTACTGGTCTTCCAGGGAATGATCAAAGCGTAGACTGTGTGGGACATTACTCCCGTGGATGAAAGTGCGCATGATGAGTGTTGTTTCCTTTCCCGATCCAATTTCTGTGTTTCATCAACACTCTGATAGCCCACAGATTACAGAATGCCTCCAGATGTGCATCGGAAACTACTATTGGAATTCCAGGGAACGATCAAAGCGTAGACTGTTTGAGACATAACTTTTATGGAGGAAAGTGCGCATGGTGACAGTTGTATTCAGTCCCGATGCAATTTCTGTATTTCATCAACACTGTGATAGTCCACAGATTACAGAATGCCTCCAGATGTGCATCGGAAACTACTACTGGGCTTCCAGGGTACGATCAAAGCGTAGACTGTTTGAGACATTACTCTTATGGAGGAAAGTGCGCATGGTGATTTTTGTATTCAATCCCGATGCAATTTCTGTGTTTCATCAACACTCTGATGGTCCACAGTTTACAGAATGGCTCCAGATGTCAATCGGAAACTACTACTGGTCTTGAAGGGAACGATCAAACTGTAGACTGTTTGAGACATCACTCCCATGGAGGAAAGTGCGCATGGTGACTGTTGTATTCAATCCCGATGCATTTTCTGTGTTTCATCAATACTCTGATAGTCCACAGATTACAGAATGCCTCCAGATGTCCATCGGAAACAACTACTGGTCTTCCAGGGAACGATCAAACCGTAAACTGTTTGAGACATTACTCCCATTGGAGGAATATGCGTATGGTGACTGTTGTATTCAATCCCGATGCAATTTCTGTGTTTCATCAACACTCTGATAGTCCACAGATTACAGAAAGCCTCACGATGTGCATCGGACACTACTACTGGTCTTCCAGGGAATGATCAAAGCGTAAACTTCTTGAGACATTACTCCCATGGAGGAAAGTGCGCATGGTGACTGTTGTATTCAATCCCGATTCAATTTCTGTGTTTCATCAACACTTTGAAGGTCCACACATTACAGAATGCCTCCAGATGTGCATCGGAAAGTACTACTGGTCTTCCTGGGAACGATCAAAGCGTACACAGTTTGAGACATTACTCCCATGGAGGAAAGTGCGCATGGTGACTGTTGTATTCAATCCCGATGCATTTTCTGTGTTTCATCAACACTCTGATAGTCCACAGATTACAGAATGCCACCAGACCTGCATCGGAAACTACTACTGGTCTTCCAGGGAACGATCAAAGCGTAGACTGTTTGAGACATTACTCCCGTGGAGGAAAGTGCGCATGGTGACTGTTGTATTCAATCCCGATGCATTTCATCATTACTCTGATAGTCCACAGATTACAGAATGCCTCCAGATGTGCATCGGACACTACTACTGGTCTTCCAGGGAACGATCAAAGCGTAATCTCTTTGAGACATTACTCCCATGGAGGAAAGTGCGCATGGAGACTGTTGTATTCAGTCCCGATGCATTTTCTGTGTTTCGTCAACACTCTGATAGTCCACAGATTTCAGAATGCCTCCAGATGTGCATCGGTAAATACTACTGGTCTTCCAGATGAACGATCAAAGCGTAGACTGTTTGAGACATTACTCCCATGGAGGAAAGTGCGCATGGTGACTGTTGTATTCAATCCCGATGCAATTTCTGTGTTTCATCAACTCTCAGATAGTAAACAGATTATAGAATGCCTCCAGATGTGCATCGGAAACAACTTCTGGTCTTCCAGGGAACGATCGAAGCGTAGACTGTTTCAGACATTACTCCCATGGAGGAAAGTGCGGATGGTGACTGTTGTATTCAATCCCGATGCAATTTCTGTGTTTCATCAACACTCTGTTAGTCCACAGATTACATAATGCCTCCAGATGTGCATCGGAAACTACTACTGGACTTCCAGGGAACGATCAAATCGTAGACTGTTTGAGACATTACTTCCGTGGAGGAAAGTGCGCATGGTGACTGTTGTATTAAATCCCGATACAATTTCTGTGTTTCATCAACTCTCAGATAATAAACAGATTATAGCATGCCACCAGATGTGCATCGGAAACTACTAATGGTCTTCCAGGGAACGATCAAAGCGTAGACTGTTTGAGAATTACTCCCAAGGAGGAAAGTGCGCATGGTGACTGTTGTATTCAATCCCGATTCAATTTCTGTGTTTCATCAACACTTTGAAGGTCCACAGATTACAGAATGCCACCAGATGTGCATCCGAAACTACTACTGGTCTTCCTGGGAACGATCAAAGCGTACACTGTTTGAGACATTACTCCCATGGAGGAAAGTGCGCATGGTGACTGTTGTATTGAATCCAGATGCATTTTCTGTGTTTCACCAACACTCTGATAGTCCACAGATTACAGAAAGCCACCAAACGTGCATCGGAAACTACCAATGGTCTTCCAGGGAACGATCGAAGCGTAGACTGTTTGAGACATTACTCCCGTGGGTTAAAGTGCGCATGGTGACTGTTGTATTCAATCCCGATGCATTTGCTGTGTTTCATCAACACTCTGATAGTCCACAGATTACAGAATGCCTCCAGATGTGCATCGGACACTACTACTGGTCTTCCAGGGAACGATCAAAGCGTAATCTCTTTGAGACATTACTCCCATGGAGGAAAGTGCGCATGGTGATTGTTGTATTCAATCCCGATGCATTTTCTGTGTTTCTTCAACAGTCTGATAGTCCACAGATTTCAGAATGCCTCCAGATGTGCATCGATAACTAGTACTGGTCTTCCAGATGAATGATCAAAGCGTAGACTGTTTGAGACATTACTCCCATGGAGGAAAGTGCGCATGGTGACTGTTGTATTCAATCCCGATGCAATTTCTGTGTTTCTTCAACAGTCTGATAGTCCACAGATTTCAGAATGCCTCCAGATGTGCATCGATAACTACTACTGGTTTTCCAGATGAATGATCAAAGCGTAGACTGTTTGAGACATTACTCCCATGGAGGAAAGTGCGCATGGTGACTGTTGTATTCAATCCCGATGCAAATTCTGTGTTTCATCAACACTCTGTTAGTCCACAGATTACATAATGCCTCCAGATATGCATCGGAAACTACTACTGGTCTTCCAGGGAACGATCAAAGCGTAAACTCTTTGAGACATTACTCCCATGGAGGAAAGTGCGCATGGTGACTGTTGTATTCAATCACGATGCAATTTCTGTGTTTCATCAATACTCTTATAGTCCAAAGGTTACAGAATGCCACCTGGTGTGCATCCGAAACTACTACTGGTCTTCCAGGGAACGATCAAAGCGTAGACTGTTTGAGAAATTACTCCCGTGGAGGAAAGTGCGCATGGTGACTGTTATATTCTAGCCCGATGCATTTTCTGTGTTCCATCAATACTCTGATAGTCCACAGATTACAGAATACCTCCAGATGTGCATCGGACACTACTACTGGTCTTCCAGGGAACGATCAAAGCGTAAACTGTTTGAGACATTACACCCATGGAGGAAAGTGCGCATGGTGACTGTTGTATTCAATACCGATGCATTTTCTGTGTTTCATCATCACTCTGATAGTTCACAGATTACAGAATGCCTCCAGATGTTCATCGGAAACTACTACTGGTCTTCGAGGGAATGATCAAAGCGTAGACTGTTAGTGATATTACTAACATGAAGGAAAAAGCGCATGGTGACTGTTGTGTTCAATCCCGATGCAATTTCTGTGTTTCATCAACACTCTGATAGTCCACTGATTGCAGAATGCCTCCAGATGTGCATTGGAAACTACTACTGGTCTTGCAGGGAACGATCAAAGCGTAGACTGTTTGAGACATTACTCCCATGGAGACAAGTGCGCCTGGTGACTGTTGTATTCAATCCCGATGCAATTTCTGTGTTTCATCAACACTCTGATAAACAACAGATTACAGAATGCCACCAGATGTGCATCGGAAACTACTACTGGTCGTCCAGGGAACGATCAAAGCGTAGACTGTTTCAGACATTACTCCCATGGAGGAAAGTGTGGATGGTGACTGTTGTATTCAATCCCGATGCAATTTCTGTGTTTCATCAACACTCTGATAGTCCACAGATTACAGAATGCCTCCAGATGTCCATCGGAAACTACTACTGGTCTTGAAGGGAACGATCAAACTGTAGACTGTTTGAGACATCACTCCCATGGAGGAAAGTGCGCATGGTGACTGTTGTATTCAATCCCGATGCAATTTCTGTGTTTCATCAACACTCTGTTAGTCCACAGATTACATAATGCCTCCAGATGTGCATCGGAAACTACTATTGGACTTATAGGGAACGATCAAATCGTAGACTGTTTGAGACATTACTTCCGTGGAGGAAAGTGCGCATGGTGACTGTTGTATTAAATCCCAATACAATTTCTGTGTTTCATCAACTCTCAGATAGTAAACAGATTATAAAATGCCACCAGATGTGCATCGGAAACTACTACTGGCCTTCCATTGAACGATCAAAGCGTTAACTCTTTGAGACATTACTCCCATGGAGGAAAGTGCGCCTGGTGACTGTTGTATTGAATCCAGATGCATTTTCTGTGTTTCATCAACACTCTGATAGTCCACAGATTACAGAAAGCCACCAAACGTGCATCGGAAACTACCAATGGTCTTCCAGGGAACGATCGAAGCGTAGACTGTTTGAGACATTACTCCCGTGGGTTAAAGTGCGCATGGTGACTGTTGTATTCAATCCCGATGCATTTTCTGTGTTTCATCAACACTCTGATAGTCCACAGATTACAGAATGCATCCAGATGTGCATCGGACACTACTACTGGTCTTCCAGGGAACGATCAATGCGTAATCTCTTTGAGACATTACTCCCATGGAGGAAAGTGCGCAAGGTGATTGTTGTATTCAATCCCGATGCATTTTCTGTGTTTCTTCAACAGTCTGATAGTCCACAGATTTCAGAATGCCTCCAGATGTGCATCGATAACTACTAGTGGTCTTCCAGATGAATGATCAAAGCGTAGACTGTTTGAGACATTACTCCCATGGAGGATAGTGCGCATGGTGACTGTTGTATTCAATCCCGATGCAATTTCTGTGTTTCTTCAACAGTCTGATAGTCCACAGATTTCAGAATGCCTCCAGATGTGCATCGATAACTACTACTGGTTTTCCAGATGAATGATCAAAGCGTAGACTGTTTGAGACATTACTCCCATGGAGGAAAGTGCGCATGGCGACTGTTGTATTCAATCCCGATGCAAATTCTGTGTTTCATCAACACTCTGTTAGTCCACAGATTACATAATGCCTCCAGATGTGCATCGGAAACTACTACTGGACTTCCAGGGAACGATCAAAGCGTAGAGTGTTTGAGAATTTCTCCCATGGAGGAAAGTGCGCATGGTGACTGTTGTATTTAATCCCGATGCAATTTCTGTGTTTCATCAACACTCTGATAGTCCACAGATTACAGAATGCCTCCAGATGTGCATCGGAAACTACTACTGGTCTTCCAGGGAACGATCAAAGCGTAGACTGTTTGAGGCATAACTTTTATGGAGGAAAGTGCGCATGGTGACAGTTGTCATCAATCCCGATGCAATTTCTGTATTCCATCAACACTCTGATAGTCCACAGATTGCAGAATGCCTCCAGATGTCCATCGGAAACTACTACTGGTCTTCCAGGGAACGACCAAAGCGTAAACTCTTTGAGACATTACTCCCATGGAGGAAAGTGCACATGGTGACTGTTGTATTCAATCTCGATGCATTTTCTGTGTTTCATCAACACTCTGATAGTCCGCAGATTACAGAATGCCTCCAGATGTGCATCTAAAACTACTACTGGTCTTCCAGGGATTGATCAAAGCGTAGACTGTTAGAGATATTACTCCGATGGTGGAAAGTGCGCATGGTGACTGTTGTATTCAATCACGATGCAATTTCTGTGTTTCATCAATACTCTGATAGTCCACAGGTTACAGAATGCCACCAGATGTGCATCGGAAACTACTACTGGTCTTCCAGGGAACGATCAAAGCGTAGACTGTTTGAGACATTATTCCCGTGGAGGAAAGTGCGCATGGTGACTGTTATATTCTATCCCGATGCGTTTTCTGTGTTCCATCAAGACTCTGATAGTCCACAGATTACAGAATGCCTCCAGATGTTCATCGGACACTACTACTGGCCTTCCATTGAACGATCAAAGCGTTAACTCTTTGAGACATTACTCCCACGGAGGAAAGAGCGCCTGGTGACTGTTGTATTCAATACCGATGCATTTTCTGTGTTTCATCAACACTCTGATAGTCCACAGATTACAGAATGCCTCCAGATGTGCATCGAAAACTACTACTGGTCCTCCAGGGATTGATCAAAGCGTAGACTGTTAGAGGTACTACTCCCATGGAGGAAAGTGCGCATGGTGACTGTTGTATTCATACCCGATGCATTTTCTGTGTTTCATCAACACTCTGATAGTCCACAGATTACAGAATGCCTCCAGATGTGCATCGGAAACTACTACTGGTCTTCGAGGGAATGATAAAAGCGTAGACTGTTAGCGATATTACTAACATGGAGGAAAGTACGCATGGTGACTGTTGTATTCAATCCCGATGCAATTTCTGTGTTTCATCAACACTCTGATAGTCCACTGATTGCAGAATGCCTCCAGATGTGCATCGGAAACTACTACTGGTCTTCCTGGGAACGTTCAAAGCGTAGACTGTTTGAGACATTACTCCCATGGAGGAAAGTGCACATGGTGACTTTTGCATTCAATCCCGTTGCAATATCTGTGTTTCATTAACACTCTGATAGTCCACAGATTACAGAATGCCAACAGACGTGCATCGGAAACTACTACTGATCTTCCAGGGAACATCAAAGCGTAGACTGTTTTAGACATTACTCCCGTGGAGGAAAGTGCGCATGGTGAATGTTGTATTCAATCCCGATGCAATTAATGTGTTTCATCTACACTCTGATAGTCCACAGGTTACAGAATGCCACCATATGTGCATCGGAAATTACTACTGGTTTTCCAGGGAACGATCAAAGCGTAGACAGTTTGTGACATTACTCCCGTGGAGGAAAGCGCGCATGGTGACAGTTGTATTCAATCCCGATGCAATTTCTGTGTTTCATCAACACTCTGATAGTCCACAGATTACAGAATGACACCAGATGTGCATTGGAAACTACTACTGGTCTTCCAGGGAACGATCAAAGCGTAGACTGTTTGAGACATTACTCCCATGGAGGAAAGTGCGCATGGTGACTGTTGTATTCAATCCCGATGCAAATTCTGTGTTTCATCAACACTCTGTTAGTCCACAGATTACATAATGCCTCCAGATATGCATCGGAAACTACTACTGGTCTTCCAGGGAACGATCAAAGCGTAAACTCTTTGAGACATTACTCCCATGGAGGAAAGTGCGCATGGTGACTGTTGTATTCAATCACGATGCAATTTCTGTGTTTCATCAATACTCTTATAGTCCAAAGGTTACAGAATGCCACCTGGTGTGCATCCGAAACTACTACTGGTCTTCCAGGGAACGATCAAAGCGTAGACTGTTTGAGACATTACTCCCGTGGAGGAAAGTGCGCATGGTGACTGTTATATTCTAGCCCGATGCATTTTCTGTGTTCCATCAATACTCTGATAGTCCACAGATTTCAGAATACCTCCAGATGTGCATCGGTAACTACTACTGGTCTTCCAGGGAACGATCAAAGCGTAGACAGTTTGAGACATTACTCCCATGGAGGAAAGTGCGCATGGTGACTGTCGTTTTCAATCCCGATGCAATTTCTGTGTTTCATCAACAATCTGATAGTCCACAGATTACAGAGTGCCTCAAGATGTGAATCGGTAACTACCACTGGTCTTCCAGGGAACGATCAAAGCGTAGAGTGTTTGAGAATTTCTCCCATGGAGGAAAGTCCGCATGGTGACTGTGTATTCAATCCCGATGCAATTTCTGTTTTTCATCAACACTCTGATAGTCCACAGATTACAGAATTCCTCCAGATGTCCATCGGAAACTACTACTGGTCTTCCAGGGAACGATCAAAGCGTAAATTCTTTGAGACATTACTCCCATGGAGGAAAGTGCGCATGGTTACTGTTGTATTCAATCCCGATGCATTTTCTGTGTTTCATCAACACTCTGATAGTCCACAGATTACAGAATGCCTCCAGATGTGCATCGGAAACTACTACTGGTCTTCCTGGGAACGATCAAAGCGTAGACTGTCAGAGATGTTACTCCAATGGAGGAAAGTGCGCATGGTGACTGTTGTATTCAATCCTGATGCAATTTCTGTGTTTCGTCAACACTCTGATAGTCCACAGATTGCAGAATGCCTCCAGATGTTCATCGGAAACTACTTTTGGTCTTCCAGGGAACGATCAATGCGTAGACTGTTTTAGACATTACTACCATGGAGGAAAGTGCGCATGGTGACTGTTGTATTCAATCCCGTGGCAATTTCTGTGTTACATCAACACTCTGATAGTCCACCGATTACAGGATGCCTCCAGATGTGCATCGGAAACTACTACTGGTCTTCCAGGGAACGATCAAAGCGTAGACTGTTTGAGACATTACTCCCATTGAGGAAAGTGGGCATGGTGACTGTTGTATTCAAACCCGATGCAATTTCTGTGTTTCATCAATAATCTGACAGTACACAGAATACAGAGTGCCTCCAGATGTGCATCGGAAACTACTACTGGTCTTCCAGGGAACGATCAAAGCGTAAACTCTTTGAGACATTACTCCCATGGAGGAAAGTGCGCATGGTGACTGTTGTATTCAATCACGATGCAATTTCTGTGTTTCATCAATACTCTTATAGTCCAAAGGTTACAGAATGCCACCTGGTGTGCATCCGAAACTACTACTGGTCTTCCAGGGAACGATCAAAGCGTAGACTGTTTGAGACATTACTCCCGTGGAGGAAAGTGCGCATGGTGACTGTTATATTGTAGCCCGATGCATTTTCTGTGTTCCATCAACACTCTGATAGTCCACAGATTACAGAATGCCTCCAGATGTGCATCGGACACTACTACTGGTCTTCCAGGGAACGATCAAAGCGTAAACTCTTTGAGACATTACACCCATGGAGGAAAGTGCGCATGGTGACTGTTGTATTCAATACTGATGCATTTTCTGTGTTTCATCATCACTCTGATAGTTCACAGATTACAGAATGCCTCCAGATGTTCATCGGAAACTACTACTGGTCTTCGAGGGAATGATCAAAGCGTAGACTGTTAGTGATATTACGAACATGGGGGAAAAAGCGCATGGTGACTGTTGTGTTCAATCCCGATGCAATTTCTGTGTTTCATCAACACTCTGATAGTCCACTGATTGCCGAATGCCTATAGATGTGCATCGGAAACTACTACTGGTCTTGCAGGGAACGATCAAAGCGTAGACTGTTTGAGACATTACTCCCATGGAGACAAGTGCGCCTGGTGACTATTGTATTAAGTCCCGATGCAATTTCTGTGTTTCATCAATACTCTGATAGTCCACAGATTACAGAATGCCACCAGTTGTGCATCGGAAACTACTACTGGTCTTCCAGAGAACGATCAAAGCGTGGACTGTTTGAGACATTACTCCCGTGGAGGAAAGTGCGCATGGTGACTGTTGTATTCAATCCCGATGCTATTTCTGTGTTTCATCAACACTCTGATAAACAACAGATTACAGAATGCCACCAGATGTGCATCGGAAACTACTACTGGTCGTCCAGGGAACGATCAAAGCGTAGACTGTTTCAGACATTACTCCCATGGAGGAACGTGTGGATGGTGACTGTTGTATTCAATCCCGAGGCAATTTCTGTGTTACATCAACACTCTGATAGTCCACCGATTACAGGATGCCTCCAGATGTGCATCGGAAACCACTACTGGTCTTCCAGGGAACGATCAAAGCGTAGACTGTTTGAGACATTACTCCCATTGAGGAAAGTGGGCATGGTGACTGTTGTAATCAAACCCGATGCAATTTCTGTGTTTCATCAATAATCTGACAGTACACAGAATACAGAGTGCCTCCAGATGTGCATCGGAAACTACTACTGGTCTTCCAGGGAACGATCAAAGCGTAAACTCTTTGAGACATTACTCCCATGGAGGAAAGTGCGCATGGTGACTGTTGTATTTAATCACGATGCAATTTCTGTGTTTCATCAATACTCTTATAGTCCAAAGGTTACAGAATGCCACCTGGTGTGCATCCGAAACTACTACTGGTCTTTCAGGGAACGATCAAAGCGTAGACTGTTTGAGACATTACTCCCGTGGAGGAAAGTGCGCATGGTGACTGTTATACTCTAGCCCGATGCATTTTCTGTGTTCCATCAACACTCTGATAGTCCACAGATTACAGAATGCCTCCAGACGTGCATCGGACACTACTACTGGTCTTCCAGGAAACGATCAAAGCGTAAACTCTTTGAGACATTACACCCATGGAGGAAAGTGCGCATGGTGACTGTTGTATTCAATACCGATGCATTTTCTGTGTTTCATCATCACTCTGATAGTTCACAGATTACAGAATGCCTCCAGATGTTCATCGGAAACTACTACTGGTCTTCGAGGGAATGATCAAAGCGTAGACTGTTAGTGATATTACTAACATGGAGGAAAAAGCGCATGGTGACTGTTGTGTTCAATCCCGATGCAATTTCTGTGTTTCATCAACACTCGGATAGTCCACTGATTGCAGAATGCCTCCAGATGTGCATCGGAAACTACTACTGGTCTTGCAGGGAACGATCAAAGCGTAGACTGTTTGAGACATTACTCCCATGGAGACAAGTGCGCCTGGTGACTATTGTATTAAGTCCCGATGCAATTTCTGTGTTTCATCAATACTCTGATAGTCCACAGATTACAGAATGCCACCAGTTGTGCATCGGAAACTACTACTGGTCTTCCAGAGAACGATCAAAGCGTTGACTGTTTGAGACATTACTCCCGTGGAGGAAAGTGCGCATGGTGACTGTTGTATTCAATCCCGATGCAATTTCTGTGTTTCATCAACACTCTGATAAACAACAGATTACAGAATGCCACCAGATGTGCATCGGAAACTACTACTGGTCGTCCAGGGAACGATCAAAGCGTAGACTGTTTCAGACATTTCTCCCATGGAGGAAAGTGTGGATGGTGACTGTTGTATTCATTCCCGATGTAATTTCTGTGTTTCATCAACACTCTGATAGTTCACAGATTACAGAATGCCTCCAGATGTTCATCGGAAACTACTACTGGTCTTCGAGGGAATGATCAAAGCGTAGACTGTTAGTGATATTACTAACATGGAGGAAAAAGCGCATGGTGACTGTTGTGTTCAATCCCGATGCAATTTCTGTGTTTCATCAACACTCTGATAGTCCACCGATTGCCGAATGCCTCCAGATGTGCATCGGAAACTACTACTGGTCTTGCAGGGAACGATCAAAGCGTAGACTGTTTGAGACATTACTCCCATGGAGACAAGTGCGCCTGGTGACTATTGTATTAAGTCCCGATGCAATTTCTGTGTTTCATCAATACACTGATAGTCCACAGATTACAGAATGCCACCAGTTGTGCATCGGAAACTACTACTGGTCTTCCAGAGAACGATCAAAGCGTGGACTGTTTGAGACATTACTCCCGTGGAGGAAAGTGCGCATGGTGACTGTTGTATTCAATCCCGATTCAATTTCTGTGTTTCATCAACACTTTGAAGGTCCACAGATTACAGAATGCCACCAGATGTGCATCGGAAACTACTACTGGTCTTCCTGGGAACGATCAAAGCGTACACTGTTTGAGACATTACTCCCATGGAGGAAAGTGCGCATGGTGACTGTTGTATTGAATCCAGATGCATTTTCTGTGTTTCATCAACACTCTGATAGTCCACAGATTACAGAAAGCCACCAAACGTGCATCGGAAACTACCAATGGTCTTCCAGGGAACGATCGAAGCGTAGACTGTTTGAGACATTACACCCATGGAGGAAAGTGCGCATGGTGACTGTTGTATTCAATACCGATGCATTTTCTGTGTTTCATCATCACTCTGATAGTTCACAGTTTACAGAATGCCTCCAGATGTTCATCGGAAACTACTACTGGTCTTCGAGGGAATGATCAAATCGTAGACTGTTAGTGATATTACTAACATGGAGGAAAAGCGCATGGTGACTGTTGTGTTCAATCCCGATGCAATTTCTGTGTTTCATCAACACTCTGATAGTCCACCGATTGCCGAATGCCTCCAGATGTGCATCGGAAACTACTACTGGTCTTGCAGGGAACGATCAAAGCGTAGACTGTTTCAGACATTACTCCCATGGAGGAAAGTGTGGATGGTCACTGTTGTATTCATTCCCGATGCAATTTCTGTGTTTCATCAACACTCTGATAGTCCACAGATTACAGAATGCCTCACGATTTGCTTCGAAAACTACTACTGGTCTTCCAGGGATTGATCAAAGCGTAGACTGTTTGAGAAACTACTCCCATGGAGATAAGTGCGCATGGTGACTGTTGTATTTAATCCCGATGCAATTTCTGTGTTTCATCAACACTCTGATAGTCCAGAGATTACAGTATGCCACCAGATGTGCATCGTAAACTACTACTGGTCTTCCAGCTAACGATCAAAGCGTAGACTGTTTGAGACATAACTTTTATGGAGGAAAGTGCGCATGGTGACAGTTGTATTCAGTCCCGATGGAATTTCTGTGTTTCATCAACACTCTGATAGTAAACAGATTATAGAATGCCACCAGATGTGCATCGGAAACTACTACTGGTCTTCCAGGGAACGATCAAAGAGTAGACTGTTTGAGAATTACTCCCAAGGGGGAAAGTGCGCATGGTGTCTGTTGTATTCAATCCCGATTCAATTTCTGTGTTTCATCAACACTTTGAAGGTCCACAGATTACAGAATGCCACCAGATGTGCATCGGAAACTACTACTGGTCTTCCTGGGAACGATCAAAGCGTACACTGTTTGAGACATTACTCCCATGGAGGAAAGTGCGCATGGTGACTGTTGTATTGAATCCAGATGCATTTTCTGTGTTTCATCAACACTCTGATAGTCCACAGATTACAGAAAGCCAACAAACGTGCATCGGAAACTACCAATGGTCTTCCAGGGAACGATCGAAGCGTAGACTGTTTGAGACATTACTCCCGTGGGTTAAAGTGCGCATGGTGACTGTTATACTCAATCCCGATGCACTTTCTGTGTTTCATCAACACTCTGAAAGTCCACAGATTACAGAATGCATCCAGATGTGCATCGGACACCTACTACTGGTCTTCCAGGGAACGATGAAAGCGTAAACTCTTTGAGACATTACTCCCATGGAGGAAAGTGCGCATGGTGATTGTTGTATTCAATCGAGATGCATTTTCTGTGTTTCTTCAACAGTCTGATAGTCCACAGATTTCAGAATGCCTCCAGATGTGCATCGATAACTACTACTGGTCTTCCAGATGAACGATCAAAGCGTAGACTGTTTGAGACATTACTCCCATGGAGGAAAGTGCGCATGGTGACTGTTGTATTCAATCCCGATGCAGTATCTGTGTTTCATCAACTCTCAGATAGTAAACAGATTATAGAATGCCTCCAGATGTGCATCGGAAACTACTTCTGGTCTTCCAGATAACGATCGAAGCGTAGACTGTTTCAGACATTACTCCCATGGAGGAAAGTGCGGATGGTGATTGTTGTATTTAACCCCGATGCAATTTCTGTGTTTCATCAACACTCTGATAGTCCACAGGTTACAGAATGCCACCAGATGTGCATCGGAAACTACTTCTGGTCTTCCAGGGAATGATCAAAGCGTAGAATGTTAGGGATATTACTCCCATGGAGGAAAGTGCCCATGGTGAGTGTTGTATACTATCCCGATGCAATATCTGTGTTTCATGAACACTCTGATAGTCCACAGATTTCAGAATACCTCCAGATGTGCATCGGTAACTACTACTGGTCTTCCAGGGAACGATCAAAGCGTAGACTGTTTGAGACATTACTCCCATGGAGGAAAGTGCGCATGGTGACTGTTGTTTTCAATCCCGATGCAATTTCTGTGTTTCATCAACAATCTGATAGTCCACAGATTACAGAGTGCCTCCAGATGTGAATCGGTAACTACCACTGGTCTTCCAGGGAACGATCAAAGCGTAGAGTGTTTGAGAATTTCTCCCATGGAGGAAAGTGCGCATGGTGACTGTTGTATTCAATCCCGATGCAATTTCTGTGTTTCATCAACACTCTGATAGTCCACAGATTACAGAATGCCTCCAGATGTGCATCGGAAACTACTACTGGTCTTCCAGGGAACGATCAAAGCGTAGACTGTTTGAGACATAACTTTTATGGAGGAAAGTGCGCATGGTGACAGTTGTATTCAATCCCGACGCAATATCTGTATTTCATCAACACTCCTATAGTCCACAGATTACAGAATTCCTCCAGATGTCCATCGGAAACTACTACTGGTCTTCCAGGGAACGATCAAGCGGAGTCTGTTTGAGAATTACTCCCATGGAGGAAAGTGCGCATGGTGACTGTTGTATTCAATCCCGAGGCAATTTCTGTGTTACATCAACACTCTGATAGTCCACCGATTACAGGATGCCTCCAGATGTGCATCGGAAACTACTACTGGTCTTCCAGGGAACGATCTAAGCGTAGAATGTTTGAGACATTACTCCCATTGAGGAAAGTGGGCATGGTGACTTTTGTATTCAAACCCGATGCAATTTCTGTGTTTCATCAATAATCTGACAGTACACAGATTACAGAGTGCCTCCAGATGTGCATCGGAAACTACTACTGGTCTTCCAGGGAACGATCAAAGCGTAAACTCTTTCAGACATTACTCCCATGGAGGAAAGTGCGCATGGTGACTGTTGTATTCAATCACGATGCAATTTCTGTGTTTCATCAATACTCTTATAGTCCAAAGGTTACAGAATGCCACCTGGTGTGCATCCGAAACTACTACTGGTCTTCCAGGGAACGATCAAAGCGTAGACTGTTTGAGACATTACTCACATGGAGACAAGTGCTCCTGGTGACTATTGTATTAAGTCCCGATGCAATTTCTGTGTTTCATCAATACTCTGATAGTCCACAGATTACAGAATGCCACCAGTTGTGCATCGGAAACTACTACTGGTCTTCCAGAGAACGATCAAAGCGTGGACTGTTTGAGACATTACTCCCGTGGAGGAAAGTGCGCATGGTGACTGTTGTATTCAATCCCGATGCAATTTCTGTGTTTCATCAACACTCTGATAAACAACAGATTACAGAATGCCACCAGATGTGCATCGGAAACTACTACTGGTCGTCCAGGGAACGATCAAAGCGTAGACTGTTTCAGACATTACTCCCATGGAGGAAAGTGTGGATGGTGACTGTTGTATTCAATCCCGATGCAATTTCTGTGTTTCATCAACACTCTGATAGTCCACAGATTACAGATGCCTCACGATTTGCATCGAAAACTACTACTGGTCTTCCAGGGATTGATCAAAGCGTAGACTGTTTGAGAAATTACTCCCATGGAGATAAGTGCGCATGGTGACTGTTGTATTTAATCCCGATGCAATTTCTGTGTTTCATAAACACTCTGATAGTCCACAGATTACAGTATGCCACCAGATGTGCATCGTAAACTACTACTGGTCTTCCAGGGAATGATCAAAGCGTAGACTGTGTGGGACATTACTCCCGTGGATGAAAGTGCGCATGATGAGTGTTGTTTCCTTTCCCGATCCAATTTCTGTGTTTCATCAACACTCTGATAGCCCACAGATTACAGAATGCCTCCAGATGTGCATCGGAAACTACTACTGGAATTCCAGGGAACGATCAAAGCGTAGACTGTTTGAGACATAACTTTTATGGAGGAAAGTGCGCATGGTGACAATTGTATTCAGTCCCGATGCAATTTCTGTATTTCATCAACACTGTGATAGTCCACAGATTACAGAATGCCTCCAGATGTGCATCGGAAACTACTACTGGGCTTCCAGGGTACGATCAAAGCGTAGACTGTTTGAGACATTACTCTTATGGAGGAAAGTGCGCATGGTGATTTTTGTATTCAATCCCGATGCAATTTCTGTGTTTCATCAACACTCTGATAGTCCACAGTTTACAGAATGGCTCCAGATGTCAATCGGAAACTACTACTGGTCTTGAAGGGAACGATCAAACTGTAGACTGTTTGAGACATCACTCCCATGGAGGAAAGTGCGCATGGTGACTGTTGTATTCAATCCCGATGCATTTTCTGTGTTTCATCAATACTCTGATAGTCCACAGATTACAGAATGCCTCCAGATGTCCATCGGAAACAACTACTGGTCTTCCAGGGAACGATCAAACCGTAAACTGTTTGAGACATTACTCCCATTGGAGGAATATGCGTATGGTGACTGTTGTATTCAATCCCGATGCAATTTCTGTGTTTCATCAACACTCTGATAGTCCACAGATTACAGAAAGCCTCACGATGTGCATCGGACACTACTACTGGTCTTCCAGGGAATGATCAAAGCGTAAACTCCTTGAGACATTACTCCCATGGAGGAAAGTGCGCATGGTGACTGTTGTATTCAATCCCGATTCAATTTCTGTGTTTCATCAACACTTTGAAGGTCCACACATTACAGAATGCCTCCAGATGTGCATCGGAAAGTACTACTGGTCTTCCTCGGAACGATCAAAGCGTACACAGTTTGAGACATTACTCCCATGGAGGAAAGTGCGGATGGTGGCTGTTGTATTCAATCCCGATGCATTTTCTGTGTTTCATCAACACTCTGATAGTCCACAGATTACAGAATGCCACCAGACCTGCATCGGAAACTACTACTGGTCTTCCAGGGAACGATCAAAGCGTAGACTGTTTGAGACATTACTCCCGTGGAGGAAAGTGCGCATGGTGACTGTTGTATTCAATCCCGATGCATTTCATCATTACTCTGATAGTCCACAGATTACAGAATGCCTCCAGATGTGCATCGGACACTACTACTGGTCTTCCAGGGAACGATCAAAGCGTAATCTCTTTGAGACATTACTCCCATGGAGGAAAGTGCGCATGGAGACTGTTGTATTCAATCCCGATGCATTTTCTGTGTTTCGTCAACACTCTGATAGTCCACAGATTTCAGAATGCCTCCAGATGTGCATCGGTAAATACTACTGGTCTTCCGGATGAACGATCAAAGCGTAGACTGTTTGAGACATTACTCCCATGGAGGAAAGTGCGCATGGTGACTGTTGTATTCAATCCCGATGCAATTTCTGTGTTTCATCAACTCTCAGATAGTAAACAGATTATAGAATGCCTCCAGATGTGCATTGGAAACTACTTCTGGTCTTCCAGGGAACGATCGAAGCGTAGACTGTTTCAGACATTACTCCCATGGAGGAAAGTGCGGATGGTGACTGTTGTATTCAATCCCGATGCAATTTCTGTGTTTCATCAACACTCTGTTAGTCCACAGATTACATAATGCCTCCAGATGTGCATCGGAAACTACTACTGGACTTCCAGGGAACGATCAAATCGTAGACTGTTTGAGACATTACTTCCGTGGAGGAAAGTGCGCATGGTGACTGTTGTATTAAATCCCGATACAATTTCTGTGTTTCTCATCAACTCTCAGATAGTAAACAGATTATAGCATGCCACCAGATGTGCATCGGAAACTACTAATGGTCTTCCAGGGAACGATCAAAGCGTAGACTGTTTGAGAATTACTCCCAAGGAGGAAAGTGCGCATGGTGACTGTTGTATTCAATCCCGATTCAATTTCTGTGTTTCATCAACACTTTGAAGGTCCACAGATTACAGAATGCCACCAGATGTGCATCCGAAACTACTACTGGTCTTCCTGGGAACGATCAAAGCGTACACTGTTTGAGACATTACTCCCAAGGAGGAAAGTGCGCATGGTGACTGTTGTATTGAATCCAGATGCATTTTCTGTGTTTCACCAACACTCTGATAGTCCACAGATTACAGAAAGCCACCAAACGTGCATCGGAAACTACCAATGGTCTTCCAGGGAACGATCGAAGCGTAGACTGTTTGAGACATTACTCCCGTGGGTTAAAGTGCGCATGGTGACTGTTGTATTCAATCCCGATGCATTTTCTGTGTTTCATCAACACTCTGATAGTCCACAGATTACAGAATGCCTCCAGATGTGCATCGGACACAACTACTGGTCTTCCAGGGAACGATCAAAGCGTAATCTCTTTGAGACATTACTCCCATGGAGGAAAGTGCGCATGGTGATTGTTGTATTCAATCCCGATGCATTTTCTGTGTTTCTTCAACAGTCTGATAGTCCACAGATTTCAGAATGCCTCCAGATGTGCGTCGATAACTAGTACTGGTCTTCCAGATGAATGATCAAAGCGTAGACTGTTTGAGACATTACTCCCATGGAGGAAAGTGCGCATGGTGACTGTTGTATTCAATCCCGATGCAATTTCTGTGTTTCTTCAACAGTCTGATAGTCCACAGATTTCAGAATGACTCCAGATGTGCATCGATAACTACTACTGGTTTTCCAGATGAATGATCAAAGCGTAGACTGTTTGAGACATTACTCCCATGGAGGAAAGTGCGCATGGTGACTGTTGTATTCAATCCCGATGCAAATTCTGTGTTTCATCAACACTCTGTTAGTCCACAGATTACATAATGCCTCCAGATATGCATCGGAAACTACTACTGGTCTTCCAGGGAACGATCAAAGCGTAAACTCTTTGAGACATTACTCCCATGGAGGAAAGTGCGCATGGTGACTGTTGTATTCAATCACGATGCAATTTCTGTGTTTCATCAATACTCTTATAGTCCAAAGGTTACAGAATGCCACCTGGTGTGCATCCGAAACTACTACTGGTCTTCCAGGGAACGATCAAAGCGTAGGCTGTTTGAGACATTACTCCCGTGGAGGAAAGTGCGCATGTAGACTGTTATATTCTAGCCCGATGCATTTTCTGTGTTCCATCAATACTCTGATAGTCCACAGATTACAGAATACCTCCAGATGTGCATCGGACACTACTACTGGTCTTCCAGGGAACGATCAAAGCGTAAACTCTTTGAGACATTACACCCATGGAGGAAAGTGCGCATGGTGACTGTTGTATTCAATACCGATGCATTTTCTGTGTTTCATCATCACTCTGATAGTTCACAGATTACAGAATGCCTCCAGATGTTCATCGGAAACTACTACTGGTCTTCGAGGGAATGATCAAAGCGTAGACTGTTAGTGATATTACTAACATGAAGGAAAAAGCGCATGGTGACTGTTGTGTTCAATCCCGATGCAATTTCTGTGTTTCATCAACACTCTGATAGTCCACTGATTGCAGAATGCCTCCAGATGTGCATTGGAAACTACTACTGGTCTTGCAGGGAACGATCAAAGCGTAGACTGTTTGAGACATTACTCCCATGGAGACAAGTGCGCCTGGTGACTGTTGTATTCAATCCCGATGCAATTTCTGTGTTTCATCAACACTCTGATAAACAACAGATTACAGAATGCCACCAGATGTGCATCGGAAACTACTACTGGTCGTCCAGGGAACGATCAAAGCGTAGACTGTTTCAGACATTACTCCCATGGAGGAAAGTGTGGATGGTGACTGTTGTATTCAATCCCGATGCAATTTCTGTGTTTCATCAACACTCTGATAGTCCACAGATTACAAAATGCCTCACGATTTGCATCGAAAACTACTACTGGTCTTCCAGGGATTGATCAAAGCGTAGACTGTTTGAGAAATTACTCCCATGGAGATAAGTGCGCATGGTGACTGTTGTATTTATTCCCGATGCAATTTCTGTGTTTCATCAACACTCTGATAGTCCACAGATTACAGTATGCCACCAGATGTGCATCGTAAACTACTACTGGTCTTCCAGGGAATGATCAAAGCGTAGACTGTGTGGGACATTACCCCCGTGGATGAAAGTGCGCATGATGAGTGTTGTTCCCTTTCCCGATCCAATTTCTGTGTTTCATCAACACTCTGATAGTCCACAGATTACAGAATGCCTCCAGATGTCCATCGGAAACTAATACTGGTCTTGAAGGGAACGATCAAACTGTAGACTGTTTGAGACATCACTCCCATGGAGGAAAGTGCGCATGGTGACTGTTGTATTCAATCCCGATGCAATTTCTGTGTTTCATCAACACTCTGTTAGTCCACAGATTACATAATGCCTCCAGATGTGCATCGGAAACTACTATTGGACTTATAGGGAACGATCAAATCGTAGACTGTTTGAGACATTACTTCCGTGGAGGAAAGTGCGCATGGTGACTGTTGTATTAAATCCCAATACAATTTCTGTGTTTCATCAACTCTCAGATAGTAAACAGATTATAGAATGCCACCAGATGTGCATCGGAAACTACTACTGGCCTTCCATTGAACGATCAAAGCGTTAACTCTTTGAGACATTACTCCCATGGAGGAAAGTGCGCCTGGTGACTGTTGTATTGAATCCAGATGCATTTTCTGTGTTTCATCAACACTCTGATAGTCCACAGATTACAGAAAGCCACCAAACGTGCATCGGAAACTACCAATGGTCTTCCAGGGAACGATCGAAGCGTAGACTGTTTGAGACATTACTCCCGTGGGTTAAAGTGCGCATGGTGACTGTTGTATTCAATCCCGATGCATTTTCTGTGTTTCATCAACACTCTGATAGTCCACAGATTACAGAATGCATCCAGATGTGCATCGGACACTACTACTGGTCTTCCAGGGAACGATCAATGCGTAATCTCTTTGAGACATTACTCCCATGGAGGAAAGTGCGCATGGTGATTGTTGTATTCAATCCCGATGCATTTTCTGTGTTTCTTCAACAGTCTGATAGTCCACAGATTTCAGAATGCCTCCAGATGTGCATCGATAACTACTACTGGTCTTCCAGATGAATGATCAAAGCGTAGACTGTTTGAGACATTACTCCCATGGAGGATAGTGCGCATGGTGACTGTTGTATTCAATCCCGATGCAATTTCTGTGTTTCTTCAACAGTCTGATAGTCCACAGATTTCAGAATGCCTCCAGATGTGCATCGATAACTACTACTGGTTTTCCAGATGAATGATCAAAGCGTAGACTGTTTGAGACATTACTCCCATGGAGGAAAGTGCGCATGGCGACTGTTGTATTCAATCCCGATGCAAATTCTGTGTTTCATCAACACTCTGTTAGTCCACAGATTACATAATGCCTCCAGATGTGCATCGGAAACTACTACTTTACTTCCAGGGAACGATCAAAGCGTAGAGTGTTTGAGAATTTCTCCCATGGAGGAAAGTGCGCATGGTGACTGTTGTATTTAATCCCGATGCAATTTCTGTGTTTCATCAACACTCTGATAGTCCACAGATTACAGAATGCCTCCAGATGTGCATCGGAAACTACTACTGGTCTTCCAGGGAACGATCAAAGCGTAGACTGTTTGAGGCATAACTTTTATGGAGGAAAGTGCGCATGGTGACAGTTGTCATCAATCCCGATGCAATTTCTGTATTCCATCAACACTCTGATAGTCCACAGATTGCAGAATGCCTCCAGATGTCCATCGGAAACTACTACTGGTCTTCCAGGGAACGACCAAAGCGTAAACTCTTTGAGACATTACTCCCATGGAGGAAAGTGCACATGGTGACTGTTGTATTCAATCTCGATGCATTTTCTGTGTTTCATCAACACTCTGATAGTCCGCAGATTACAGAATGCCTCCAGATGTGCATCGGAAACTTTTACTGGTCTTCCTGGGAACGATCAAAGCGTAGACTGTTTGAGACATTACTCCCGTGTAGGTAAGTGCGCATGGTGACTGTTGTATTCAATCCCGATGCATTTTCTGTGTTTCATCAACACTCTGATAGTCCACAGATTACAGAATGCCACCAGATTTGCATCTAAAACTACTACTGGTCTTCCAGGGATTGATCAAAGCGTAGACTGTTAGAGATATTACTCCGATGGAGGAAAGTGCGCATGGTGACTGTTGTATTCAATCACGATGCAATTTCTGTGTTTCATCAATACTCTGATAGTCCACAGGTTACAGAATGCCACCAGATGTGCATCGGAAACTACTACTGGTCTTCCAGGGAACGAACAAAGCGTAGACTGTTTGAGACATTATTCCCGTGGAGGAAAGTGCGCATGGTGACTGTTATATTCTATCCCGATGCGTTTTCTGTGTTCCATCAAGACTCTGATAGTCCACAGATTACAGAATGCCTCCAGATGTTCATCGGACACTACTACTGGCCTTCCATTGAACGATCAAAGCGTTAACTCTTTGAGACATTACTCCCACGGAGGAAAGAGCGCCTGGTGACTGTTGTATTCAATACCGATGCATTTTCTGTGTTTCATCAACACTCTGATAGTCCACAGATTACAGAATGCCTCCAGATGTGCATCGAAAACTACTACTGGTCCTCCAGGGATTGATCAAAGCGTAGACTGTTAGAGGTACTACTCCCATGGAGGAAAGTGCGCATGGTGACTGTTGTATTCATACCCGATGCATTTTCTGTGTTTCATCAACACTCTGATAGTCCACAGATTACAGAATGCCTCCAGATGTGCATCGGAAACTACTACTGGTCTTCGAGGGAATGATAAAAGCGTAGACTGTTAGCGATATTACTAACATGGAGGAAAGTACGCATGGTGACTGTTGTATTCAATCCCGATGCAATTTCTGTGTTTCATCAACACTCTGATAGTCCACTGATTGCAGAATGCCTCCAGATGTGCATCGGAAACTACTACTGGTCTTCCTGGGAACGTTCAAAGCGTAGACTGTTTGAGACATTACTCCCATGGAGGAAAGTGCACATGGTGACTTTTGCATTCAATCCCGTTGCAATATCTGTGTTTCATTAACACTCTGATAGTCCACAGATTACAGAATGCCAACAGACGTGCATCGGAAACTACTACTGATCTTCCAGGGAACATCAAAGCGTAGACTGTTTTAGACATTACTCCCGTGGAGGAAAGTGCGCATGGTGAATGTTGTATTCAATCCCGATGCAATTAATGTGTTTCATCTACACTCTGATAGTCCACAGGTTACAGAATGCCACCATATGTGCATCGGAAATTACTACTGGTTTTCCAGGGAACGATCAAAGCGTAGACAGTTTGTGACATTACTCCCGTGGAGGAAAGCGCGCATGGTGACAGTTGTATTCAATCCCGATGCAATTTCTGTGTTTCATCAACACTCTGATAGTCCACAGATTACAGAATGACACCAGATGTGCATTGGAAACTACTACTGGTCTTCCAGGGAACGATCAAAGCGTAGACAGTTTGAGAATTACTCACGTGGAGGAAAGTGCGCATGGTGACTGTTATATTGAATCCCGATGGATTTTCTGTGTTTCACCAACACTCTGATGGTCCACAGATTACAGAATGCCTCCAGATGTGCATCGGAAACTACCACTGGTCTTCGAATGAACGATCAAAGCGTAGACTGTTTGAGACATTACTCCCATGGAGTAAGTGTGCATGGTGACTGTTGTATTCAATCCCGATGCAATTTCTGTGTTTCATCAACACTCTGTTAGTCCACAGAGATCTGAAAGCCTCCAGATGTGCATCGGAAACTACTTCTGGTCTTCCAGGGAACGATCAAAACGTAGACTGTATGAGACACTACTCCCATGGAGGAAAGTGCGCATAGTGACTGTTGTATTCAATCCCGATGCAATTTCTGTATTTCATCAACACTCTGATAGTCCACAGATTACAGAATGCCTCCAGATTTGCATCTAAAACTACTACTGGTCTTCCAGGGATTGATCAAAGCGTAGACTGTTAGAGATATTACTCCGATGGAGGAAAGTGCGCATGGTGACTGTTGTATTCAATCACGATGCAATTTCTGTGTTTCATCAATACTCTGATAGTCCACAGGTTACAGAATGCCACCAGATGTGCATCGGAAACTACTACTGGTCTTCCAGGGAACGATCAAAGCGTAGACTGTTTGAGAATTACTCACGTGGAGGAAAGTGCGCATGGTGACTGTTGTATTCAATCCCGATGCATTTTCTGTGTTTCATCAACTCTCTGATAGTCCGCAGATTACAGAATGCCTTGAGATGTGCATCGGAAACTTTTACTGGTCTTCCTGGGAACGATCAAAGCGTAGACTGTTTGAGACATTACTCCCGTGTAGGTAAGTGCGCATGGTGACTGTTGTATTCAATCCCGATGCATTTTCTGTGTTTCATCAACACTCTGATAGTCCACAGATTACAGAATGCCTCCAGATTTGCATCTAAAACTACTACTGTTCTTCCAGGGATTGATCAAAGCGTAGACTGTTAGAGATATTACTCCGATGGAGGAAAGTGCGCATGGTGACTGTTGTATTCAATCACGATGCAATTTCTGTGTTTCATCAATACTCTGATAGTCCACAGGTTACAGAATGCCACCAGATGTGAATCGGAAACTACTACTGGTCTTCAGGGAACGATCAAAGCGTAGACTGTTTGAGACATTACTCCCGTGGAGGAGAGTGCGCATGGTTACTGTTATATTCTATCCCGATGCATTTTCTGTGTTCCATCAAGACTCTGATAGTCCACAGATTACAGAATGCCTCCAGATGTTCATCGGACACTACTACTGGCCTTCCAGGGAACGATCAAAGCGTTAACTCTTTGAGACATTACTCCCATGGAGGAAAGTGCTCCTGGTGACTGTTGTATTCAATACCGATGCATTTTCTGTGTTTCATCAACACTTTGATAGTCCACTGATTGCAGAATGCCTCCAGATGTGCATCGAAAGCTACTACTGGTCCTCCAGGGATTGATCAAAGCGTAGACTGTTAGAGGTATTACTGCCATGGAGGAAAGTGCGCATGGTGACTGTTGTATTCAATCCCAATGCAATTTCTGTGTTTCATCAACACTCTGCTAGTCCACAGATAACAGAATGCCTCACGATTTGCATCGAAAACTACTACTGGTCCTCCAGGGATTGATCAAATCGTAGACTGTTAGAGGTATTACTCCCATGGAGGGAAGTGCGCATGGTGACTTTTGTATTCAATCCCGATGCAATTTCTGTGTTTCATCAATACTCTGATAGTCCACAGATTACAGAATGCCTCCAGATGTGCATCGGAAACTACTACTGGTCTTCGAGGGAATGATAAAAGCGTAGACTGTTAGCGATATTACTAACATGGAGGAAAGTACGCATGGTGACTGTTGTATTCAATCCCGATGCAATTTCTGTGTTTCATCAACACTCTGATAGTCCACTGATTGCAGAATGCCTCCAGATGTGCATCGGAAACTACTACTGGTCTTCCTGGGAACGTTCAAATCGTAGACTGTTTGAGACATTACTCCCATGGAGGAAAGTGCACATGGTGACTGTTGCATTCAATCCCGTTGCAATATCTGTGTTTCATCAACACTCTGATAGTCCACAGATTACAGAATGCCAACAGACGTGCATCGGAAACTACTACTGATCTTCCAGGGAACATCAAAGCTTAGACTGTTTTAGACATTACTCCCGTGGAGGAAAGTGCGCATGGTGAATGTTGTATTCAATCCCGATGCAATTAATGTGTTTCATCTACACTCTGATAGTCCACAGGTTACAGAATGCCACCATATGTACATCGGAAATTACTACTGGTCTTCCAGGGAACGATCAAAGCGTAGACTGTTTGTGACATTACTCCCGTGGAGGAAAGCGCGCATGGTGACAGTTGTATTCAATCCCGATGCAATTTCTGTGTTTCATCAACACTCTGATAGTCCACAGATTACAGAATGACACCAGATGTGCATTGGAAACTACTACTGGTCTTCCAGGGAACGATCAAAGCGTAGACAGTTTGAGAATTACTCACGTGGAGGAAAGTGCGCATGGTGACTGTTATATTGAATCCCGATGGATTTTCTGTGTTTCACCAACACTCTGATGGTCCACAGATTACAGAATGCCTCCAGATGTGCATCGGAAACTACTACTGGTCTTCGAATGAACGATCAAAGCGTAGACTGTTTGAGACATTACTCCCATGGAGTAAGTGCGCTTGGTGACTGTTGTATTCAATCCCGATGCAATTTCTGTGTTTCATCAACACTCTGTTAGTCCACAGAGATCTGAAAGCCTCCAGATGTGCATCGGAAACTACTTCTGGTCTTCCAGGGAACGATCAAAACGTAGACTGTTTGAGACACTACTCCCATGGAGGAAAGTGCGCATAGTGACTGTTGTATTCAATCCCGATGCAATTTCTGTGTTTCATCAACACTCTGATAGTCCACAGATTACAGAATGCCTCCAGATTTGCATCTAAAACTACTACTGGTCTTCCAGGGATTGATCAAAGCGTAGACTGTTAGAGATATTACTCCGATGGAGGAAAGTGCACATGGTGACTGTTGTATTCAATCACGATGCAATTTCTGTGTTTCATCAATACTCTGATAGTCCACAGGTTACAGAATGCCACCAGATGTGCATCGGAAACTACTACTGGTCTTCCAGGGAACGATCAAAGCGTAGACTGTTTGAGAATTACTCACGTGGAGGAAAGTGCGCATGGTGACTGTTGTATTCAATCCCGATGCATTTTCTGTGTTTCATCAACACTCTGATAGTCCGCAGATTACAGAATGCCTTGAGATGTGCATCGGAAACTTTTACTGGTCTTCCTGGGAACGATCAAAGCGTAGACTGTTTGAGACATTACTCCCGTGTAGGTAAGTGCGCATGGTGACTGTTGTATTCAATCCCGATGCATTTTCTGTGTTTCATCAACACTCTGATAGTCAACAGATTACAGAATGCCTCCAGATTTGCATCTAAAACTACTACTGGTCTACCAGGGATTGATCAAAGCGTAGACTGTTAGAGATATTACTCCGATGGAGGAATGTGCGCATGGTGACTGTTGTATTCAATCACGATGCAATTTCTGTGTTTCATCAATACTCTGATAGTCCACAGGTTACAGAATGCCACCAGATGTGAATCGGAAACTACTACTGGTCTTCCAGGGAACGATCAAAGCGTAGACTGTTTGAGACATTACTCCAGTGGAGGAAAGTGCGCATGGTGTCTGTTATATTCTATCCCGATGCATTTTCTGTGTTCCATCATGATTCTGATAGTCCACAGATTACAGAATGCCACCAGATGTGCATCGGAAACTACTACTGGTCTTCCAGGGAACGATCAAAGCGTAGACTGTTTGAGAATTACTCCCGTGGAGGAAAGTGCGCATGGTGACTGTTGTATTCAATCCCAATGCAATTTCTGTGTTTCATCAACACTCTGCTAGTCCACAGATAACAGAATGCCTCACGATTTGCATCGAAAACTACTACTGGTCCTCCAGGGATTGATCAAAGCGTAGACTGTTAGAGGTATTACTCCCATGGAGGAAAGTGCGCATGGTGACTTTTGTATTCAATCCCGATGGAATTTCTGTGTTTCATCAATACTCTGATAGTCCACAGATTACAGAATGCCTCCAGATGTGCATCGGAAACTACTACTGGTCTTCGAGGTAATGATAAAAGCGTAGACGGTTTGAGTCATTACTCCCATGGAGGAAAGTGCACATGGTGACTGTTGCATTCAATCCCGTTGCAATATCTGTGTTTCATCAACACTCTGATAGTCCACAGATTACAGAATGCCAACAGACGTGCATCGGAAACTACTACTGATCTTCCAGGGAACATCAAAGCGTAGACTGTTTGAGACATTACTCCCGTGGAGGAAAGTGCGCATGGTGACTGTTATATTCTATCCCGATGCATTTTCTGTGTTCCATCAAGACTCTGATAGTCCACTGATTGCAGAATGCCTCCAGATGTGCATCGAAAACTACTACTGGTCCTCCAGGGATTGATCAAAGCGTAGACAGTTAGAGGTATTACTCCCATGGAGGAAAGTGCGCATGGTGACTGTTGTATTCAATCCCAATGCAATTTTTGTGTTTCATCAACACTCTGCTAGTCCACAGATAACAGAATGCCTCACGATTTGCATCGAAAACTACTACTGGTCCTCCAGGGATTGATCAAAGCGTAGACTGTTAGAGGTATTACTCCCATGGAGGAAAGTGCGCATGGTGACTTTTGTATTCAATCCCAATGCAATTTCTGTGTTTCATCAATACTCTGATAGTCCACAGATTACAGAATGCCTCCAGATGTGCATCGGAAACTACTACCGGTCTTCGAGGGAATGATAAAAGCGTAGACTGTTAGCGATATTACTAACTTGGAGGAAAGTACGCATGGTGACTGTTGTATTCAATCCCGATGCAATTTCTATGTTTCATCAACACTCTGATAGTCCACTGATTGCAGAATGCCTCCAGATGTACATCGGAAACTACTACTGGTCTTCCTGGGAACGTTCAAAGCGTAGACTGTTTGAGACATTACTCCCATGGAGGAAAGTGCACATGGTGACTGTTGCATTCAATCCCGTTGCAATATCTGTGTTTCATCAACCCTCTGATAGTCCACAGATTACAGAATGCCAACAGACGTGCATCGGAAACTACTACTGATCTTCCAGGGAACATCAAAGCGTAGACTGTTTTAGACATTACTCCCATGGAGTAAGTGCGCATGGTGACTGTTGTATTCAATCCCGATGCATTTTTCTGTGTTTCATCAACACTCTGTTAGTCCACAGAGATCTGAAAGCCTCCAGATGTGCATCGGAAACTACTTCTGGTCTTCCAGAGAACGATCAAAGCGTAGACTGTTTGAGAATTACTCACGTGGAGGAAAGTGCGCATGGTGACTGTTGTATTCAATCCCGATGCATTTTCTGTGTTTCATCAACACTCTGATAGTCCGCAGATTATAGAATGCCTTGAGATGTGCATCGGAAACTTTTACTGGTCTTCCTGGGAACGATCAAAGCGTAGACTGTTTGAGACATTACTCCCGTGTAGGTAAGTGCGCATGGTGACTGTTGTATTCAATCCCGATGCATTTTCTGTGTTTCATCAACACTCTGATAGTCCACAGATACAGAATGCCTCCAGATTTGCATCTAAAACTACTACTGGTCTTCCAGGGATTGATCAAAGCGTAGACTGTTAGAGATATTACTCCGATGGAGGAAAGTGCGCATTGTGACTGTTGTATTCAATCACGATGCAATTTCTGTGTTTCATCAATACTCTGATAGTCCACAGGTTACAGAATGCCACCAGATGTGAATCGGAAACTACTACTGGTCTTCCAGGGAACGATCAAAGCGTATACTGTTTGAGACATTACTCCCGTGGAGGAAAGTGCGCATGGTGACTGTTATATTCTATCCCGATGCATTTTCTGTGTTCCATCAACACTCTGATAGTCCACAGAATACAGAATGCCTCCAGATGTGCATCGGACACTACTACTGGCCTTCCAGGGAACGATCAAAGCGTTAACTCTTTGAGACATTACTCCCATGGAGGAAACTGCGCCTGGTGACTGTTGTATTCAATACCGATGCATTTTCTGTGTTTCATCAACACTCTGATAGTCCACTGATTGCAGAATGCCACCAGTTGTGCATCGGAAACTACTACTGTTCTTCCAGAGAACGATCAAAGCGTGGACTGTTTGAGACATTACCCCGTGGAGGAAAGTGCGCATGGTGACTGTTGTATTTAATCCCAATGCAATTTCTGTGTTTCATCAACACTCTGCTAGTCCACAGATAACAGAATGCCTCACGATTTGCATCGAAAACTACTACTGGTCCTCCAGGGATTGATCAAAGCGTAGACTGTTAGAGGTATTACTCCCATGGAGGAAAGTGCGCATGGTGACTTTTGTATTCAATCCCGATGCAATTTCTGTGTTTCATCAATACTCTGATAGTCCACAGATTACAGAATGCCTCCAGATGTGCATCGGAAACTACTACTGGTCTTCGAGGTAATGATAAAATCGTAGACTGTTTGAAACATTACTCCCATGGAGGAAAGTGCACATGGTGACTGTTGCATTCAATCCCGTTGCAATATCTGTGTTTCATCAACACTCTGATAGTCCACAGATTACAGAATGCCAACAGACGTGCATCGGAAGCTACTACTGATCTTCCAGGGAACATCAAAGCGTAGACTGTTTGAGACATTACTCCCGTGGAGGAAAGTGCGCATGGTGACTGTTATATTCTATCCCGATGCATTTTCTGTGTTCCATCAAGACCCTGATAGTCCACAGATTACAGAATGCCTCCAGATGTGCATCGGAAACTACTACTGGTCTTCGAGGGAATGATAAAAGCGTAGACTGTTAGCGATATTACTAACATGGAGGAAAGTGCGCATGGTGACTGTTGTATTCAATCCCGATGCAATTTCTGTGTTTCATCAACACTCTGATAGTCCACTGATTGCAGAATGCCTCCAGATGTGCATCGGAAACTGCTACTGGTCTTCCTGGGAACGTTCAAAGCGTAGACTGTTTGAGACATTACTCCCATGGAGGAAAGTGCACATGGTGACTGTTGCATTCAATCCCGTTGCAATATCTGTGTTTCATCAACACTCTGATAGTCCACAGATTACAGAATGCCAACAGACGTGCATCGGAAACTACTACTGATCTTCCAGGGAACATCAAAGCGTAGAATGTTTTAGACATTACTCCCGTGGAGGAAAGTGCGCATGGTGACAGTTGTATTCAATCCCGATGCAATTTCTGTGTTTCATCAACACTCTGATAGTCCACAGATTACAGAATGACACCAGATGTGCATTGGAAACTACTACTGTTCTTCCAGGGAACGATCAAAGCGTAGACTGTTTGAGAATTACTCACGTGGAGGAAAGTGCGCATGGTGACTGTTATATTCAATCCCGATGGATTTTCTGTGTTTCACCAACACTCTGATGGTCCACAGATTACAGAATACCTCCAGATGTGCATCGGAAACTACCACTGGTCTTCGAATGAACGATCAAAGCGTAGACTGTTTGAAACATTACTCCCATGGAGTAAGTGCGCGTGGTGATTGTTGTATTCAATCCCGATGCAATTTCTGTGTTTCATCAACACTCTGTTAGTCCACAGAGATCTGAATGCCTCCAGATGTGCATCGGAAACTACTTCTGGTCTTCCAGGGAACGATCAAAACGTAGACTGTATGAGACACTACTCCCATGGAGGAAAGTGCGCATAGTGACTGTTGTATTCAATCCCGGTGCAATTTCTGTGTTTCATCAACACTCTGATAGTCCACAGATTACAGAATGCCTCGAGATTTGCATCTAAAACTACTACTGGTCTTCCAGGGATTGATCACAGTGTAGACTGTTAGAGATATTACTCCGATGGAGGAAAGTGCGCATGGTGACTGTTGTATTCAATCCCGATGCATTTTCTGTGTTTCATCAACACTCTGATAGTCCGCAGATTACAGAATGCTTCCAGATGTGCATCGGAAACTTTTACTGGTCTTCCTGGGAACGATCAAAGCGTAGACTGTTTGAGACATTACTCCCGTGTAGGTAAGTGCGCATGGTGACTGTTGTATTCAATCCCGATGCATTTTCTGTGTTTCATCAACACTCTGAGAGTCCACAGATTACAGACTGCCTCCAGATTTGCATCTAAAACTACTACTGGTCTTCCAGGGATTGATCAAAGCGTAGACTGTTAGAGATATTACTCCGATGGAGGAAAGTGTGCATGGTGACTGTTGGATTCAATCACGATGCAATTTCTGTGTTTCATCAATACTCTGATAGTCCACAGGTTACAGAATGCCACCAGATGTGCATCGGAAACTACTACTGGTCTTCCAGGGAACGATCAAACCGTAGACTGTTTGAGACATTACTCCCGTGGAGGAAAGTGCGCATGGTGACTGTTAAATTCTATCCCGATGCATTTTCTGTGTTCCATCAAGACTCTGATAGTCCACAGATTACAGAATGCCTCCAGATGTGCATCGGACACTACTACTGGCCTTCCAGGGAACGATCAAAGCGTTAACTCTTTGCGAAATTACTCCCATGGAGGAAAGTGCGCCTGGTGACTGTTGTACTCAATACCGATGCATTTTCTGTGTTTCATCAACACTCTGATAGTCCACTGATTGCATAATGCCACCAGTTGTGCATCGGAAACTACTACTGGACTTCCAGAGAACGATCAAAGCGTGGACTGTTTGAGACATTACTCCCGTGGAGGAAAGTGCGCATGGTGACTGTTGTATTCAATCCCAATGCAATTTCTGTGTTTCATCAACACTCTGCTAGTCCACAGATAACAGAATGCCTCACGATTTGCATCGAAAACTACTACTGGTCTTCCAGGAATTGATCAAAGCGTAGACTGTTAGAGGTATTACTCCCATGGAGGAAAGTGCGCAAGGTGACTTTTGTATTCAATCCCGATGCAATTTCTGTGTTTCATCAACACTCTGATAGTCCACAGATTACAGAATGACACCAGATGTGCATTGGAAACTACTACTGGTCTTCCAGGGAACGATCAAAGCGTAGACTGTTTGAGAATTACTCACGTGGAGGAAAGTGCGCATGGTGACTGTTATATTCAATCCCGATGGATTTTCTGTGTTTCACCAACACTCTGATGGTCCACAGATTACAGAATGCCTCCAGATCTGCATCGGAAACTACTACTGGTCTTCGAATGAACGATCAAAGCGTAGACTGTTTGAGACATTACTCCCATGGAGTAAGTGCGCATGGTGACTGTTGTATTCAATCCCGATGCAATTTCTGTGTTTCATCAACACTCTGTTAGTCCACAGAGATCTGAATGCCTCCAGATGTGCATCGGAAACTACTTCTGGTCTTCCAGGGAACGATCAAAACGTAGACTGTATGAGACACTACTCCCATGGAGGAAAGTGCGCATAGTGACTGTTGTATTCAATCCCGATGCAATTTCTGTGTTTCATCAATACTCTGATAGTCCACAGGTTACAGAATGCCACCAGATGTGCATCGGAAACTACTACTGGTCTTCCAGGGAACGATCAAAGCGAAGACTGTTTGAGACATTACTCCCGTGGAGGAAAGTGCGCATTGTGACTGTTATATTCTATCCCGATGCATTTTCTGTGTTCCATCAAGTCTCTGATAGTCCACAGATTACAGAATGCCTCCAGATGTGCATCGGACACTACTACTGGCCTTCCAGGGAACGATCAAAGCGTTAACTCTTTGAGACATTACTCCCATGGAGGAAAGTGCGCCTGGTGACTGTTGTATTCAATACCGATGCATTTTCTGTGTTTCATCAACACTCTGATAGTCCACTGATTGCAGAATGCCACCAGTTGTGCATCGGAAACTACTACTGTTCTTCCAGAGAACGATCAAAGCGTGGACTGTTTGAGACATTACACCCGTGGAGGAAAGTGCGCATGGTGACTGTTGTATTCAATCCCAATGCAATTTCTGTGTTTCATCAACACTCTGCTAGTCCACAGATAACAGAATGCCTCACGATTTGCATCGAAAACTACTACTGGTCCTCCAGGGATTGATCAAAGCGTAGACTGTTAGAGGTATTACTCCCATGGAGGAAAGTGCGCATGGTGACTTTTGTATTCAATCATGATGGAATTTCTGTGTTTCATCAACACTCTGATAGTCCACTGATTGCAGAATGCCTCCAGATGTGCATCGGAAACTACTACTGGTCTTCCTGGGAACGTTCAAAGCGTAGACTGTTTGAGACATTACTCCCATGGAGGAATGTGCACATGGTGACTGTTGCATTCAATCCCGTTGCAATATCTGTGTTTCATCAACACTCTGATAGTCCACAGATTACAGAATGCCAACAGACGTGCATCGGAAACTACTACTGATCTTCCAGGGAACATCAAAGCGTAGACTGTTTTAGACATTACTCCCGTGGAGGAAAGTGCGCATTGTGAATGTTGTATTCAATCCCGATGCAATTAATGTGTTTCATCAACACTCTGATAGTCCACAGGTTACAGAATGCCACCATATGTGCATCGGAAATTACTACTGGTCTTCCAGGGAACGATCAAAGCGTAGACTGTTTGTGACATTACTCCCGTGGAGGAAAGTGCGCATGGTGACAGTTGTATTCAATCCCGATGCAATTTCTGTGTTTCATCAACACTCTGATAGTCCACAGATTACAGAATGACACCAGATGTGCATTGGAAACTACTACTGCTCTTCCAGGGAACGATCAAAGCGTAGACTGTTTGAGAATTATTCACGTGGAGGAAAGTGCGCATGGTGACTGTTATATTCAATCCCGATGGATTTTCTGTGTTTCACCAACACTCTGATGGTATACAGATTACAGAATGCCTCCAGATGTGCATCGGAAACTACTACTGGTCTTCGAATGAACGATCAAAGCGTAGACTGTGTGAGACATTACTCCCATGGAGTAAGTGCGCATGGTGACTCTTGTATTCAATCCCGATGCAATTTCTGTGTTTCATCAACACTCTGTTAGTCCACAGAGATCTGAATGCCTCCAGATGTGCATCGGAAACTACTTCTGGTCTTCCAGGGAACGATCAAAACGTAGACTGTATGAGACACTACTCCCATGGAGGAAAGTGCGCATAGTGACTGTTGTATTCAATCCCGATGCTATTTCTGTGTTTCATCAACACTCTGATAGTCCACAGATTACAGAATGCCTCGAGATTTGCATCTAAAACTACAACTGGTCTTCCAGGGATTGATCAAAGCGTAGACTGTTAGAGATATTACTCCCATGGAGGAAAGTGCGCATGGTGACTTTTGTATTCAATCCCGATGGAATTTCTGTGTTTCATCAATACTCTGATAGTCCACAGGTTACAGAATGCCACCATATGTGCATCGGAAATTACTACTGGTCTTCGAGGGAACGATCAAAGCGTAGACTGTTTGTGACATTACTCCCGTGGAGGAAACTGCGCATGGTGACAGTTGTATTCAATCCCGATGCAATTTCTGTGTTTCATCAACACTCTGATAGTCCACAGATTACAGAATGACACCAGATGTGCATTGGAAACTACTACTGGTCTTCCAGGGAACGATCAAAGCGTAGACTCTTTGAGAATTACTCACGTGGAGGAAAGTGCGCATGGTGACTGTTATTTTCAATCCCGATGGATTTTCTGTGTTTCACCAACACTCTGATGGTCCCCAGTTTACAGAATGCCTCCAGATGTGCATCGGAAACTACTACTGGTCTTCGAATGAACGATCAAAGCGTAGACTGTTTGAGACATTACTCCTATGGAGTAAGTGCGCATGGTGCCTGTTGTATTCAATCCCGATGCAATTTCTGTGTTTCATCAACACTCTGTTAGTCCACAGAGATCTGAATGCCTCCAGATGTGCATCGGAAACTACTTCTGGTCTTCCAGGGAACGATCAAAACGTAGACTGTATGAGACACTACTCCCATGGAGGAAAGTGCGCATAGTGACTGTTGTATTCTATCCCGATGCAATTTCTGTGTTTCATCAACACTCTGATACTCCACAGATTACAGAATGCCTGCAGATGTGCATCGGAAACTACTACTGGTCTTCCAGGGATCGATCAATGCGTAGACTCTTTGAGACACTACTCCCATGGAGGAAAATTCGCATGGTGACTGTTTTATTGAATCCCGATGCAATTTCTGTGTACATCAACACTCTGATAGTCCACAGATTACAGAATGCCTCCAGATGTGCATCGGAAACTACTACTGGTCTTCCTGGGAACGATCAAAGCGAAGACTGTTTGAGACATTACTCCCATGGAGGAAAGTGCACATGGTGACTGTTGCATTCAATCCCTATGCTATATCTGTGTTTCATCAACACTCTGATAGTCCACAGATTACAGAATGCCACCATATGTGCATCGGAAACTACTACTGGTCTTCCAGGGAACGATCAAAGCGTAGACTGTTTGAGACATTACTCCCGTGGAGGAAAGGTCGCATGGTGACAGTTGTATTCAATCCCGATGCAATTTCTGTGTTTCATCAACACTCTGATAGTCCACAGATTACAGAATGACACCAGATGTGCATCGGAAACTACTACTGGTCTTCCTGGGAACGATCAAAGCGTAGACTGTTTGAGACATTACTCCCATGGAGGAAAGTGCACATGGTGACTGTTGCATTCAATCCCGATGCAATATCTGTGTTTCATCAACACTCTGATAGTCCACAGACTACAGAATGCCAACAGACGTGCATCGGAAACTACTACTGATCTTCCAGGGAACATCAAAGCGTAGACTTTTTGAGACATTACTCCCGTGGAGGAAAGTGCGCATGGTGACTGTTGTATTCAATCCCGATGCAATTAATGTGTTTCATCAACACTCTGATAGTCCACAGATTACAGAAAGCATCCAGATGTGCATCGGAAACTACTACTGGTCTTCCAGGGAACGATCAAAGCGTAGACTGTTAGAGACATTACTCCTATGGAGGAAATGCGCATGGTGACTGTTGTAATCAATCCCGATGCAATTTCTGAGTTTCATCAACACTCTGATAGTCCACAGAGAACAGAATGCCACCAGATGTGCATCGGAACCTACTACTGGTCTTCCAGGGAACGATCAAAGCGTAGGCTGTTGCAGACATTACTCCCATGGAGGAGAGTTCCGATGGTGACTGTTGTATTCAATCCCGATGCAATTTCTGAGTTTCATCAACACTCTGATAGTCCACAGATTACAGAATGCCACCAGATGTGCATCGGAGACTACTACTGGTCTTCCAGGGAAGGATCAAAGCGTAGACTGTTTCAGACATTACTCCCGTGGAGGTAAGTGCGCTTGGTTTATGTTTTATTCAATCCCGATGAAATTTCTGTGTTTCATCAACACTCTGGTAATCGACAGATTAAAGAATGCCACCATATGTGCATCGGAAGCTACTACTGGTCTTCCAGGGAACGATCAAAGCGTAGACTGTTAGAGACATACCTCCCGTGGAGGAAAGTGCGCATGGTGACTGTTGTATTCAATCCCGATGCAATTTCTGTGTTTCATCAACTCTCTGATAGTCCACAGATTACAGAATGCCTCCAGATGTGCATCGGAAACTACTTTTGGTCTTCCAGGGAACGATCAAAGCGTCGAGTCTTTGAGACATTACTCCCATGGAGGAAAGGGCATATGTTGAGTGTTGTATTCAATCCCGAGGCAATATCTGTGTTTCATCAACACTTTGAAGGTCAACAGATTACAGAATGCCTATAGATGTGCATCGGAAACTACTACTGGTCTTCCAGGGATCGATCAATGCGTAGACTGTTTGAGACATTACTCCCATGGAGGAAAGTTCGCATGGTGACTGTTGTATGTAATCTCGATGCAATTTCTGTGTTTCATCAACCCTCTGATAGTCCACAGATTACAGAATGCCTCCAGATGTGCATCGGAAACTACTACTGGTCTTCCAGGGAACGATCAAATCGTAGACTCTTTGAGACATTACTCCCATGGAGGAAAGTGCGCATTATGACTATTGTATTCAATCCCGATGCAATTTCTGTGGTTCATCAACACTCTGATAGTCCACAGATTACATAATGCCTCCAGATGTGCATCGGAAACTACTACTGGTCTTCTAGGCAACGATCAAATCGTAGAAAGTTTGAGTCATGACTCCTATATAGGAAAGTGCGCATGGTGACTTTTGTATTCAATCCTGATGCAAATTCTGTGTTTCATCAACAGTCTGATAGTCCACAGATTACCGAATGCTCCCAGATCTGAATCGGAAACTACTACTGGTCTTCTAGGGAACGATCAAATCGTAGACTCTTTGAGACATCTCTCCCATGGAGGAAAGTGCGCATAGTAACTGTTGTATTGAATCCCGATGTAATTTGTGTGTTTGATCAACACTCTGATAGTCCACATATTACAGAATGCCTCCAGATCTGCATCGGAAACTACTACTGGTCTTCCAGGGATCGATCAATGCGTAGACTGTTTGAGACATTACTCCCATGGAGGAAGGTAAGCATAGTGACTGTTGTATACAATCCCGATGCAAATTCTGTGTTACATCAACACTTTGAAGGTCAACAGATTACAGAATGCCTCCAGATGTGCATCGGAAACTACTACTGGTCTTTCAGGGAACGATCAAATCGTAGACTCTTTGAGACATTACTCCCATGGAGGAAAGTGCGCATTATGACTATTGTATTCAATCCCGATGCAATTTCTGTGGTTCATCAACACTCTGATAGTCCACAGGTTACAGAATGCCACCATATGTGCATCGGAAATTACTACTGGTCTTCCAGGGAACGATCAAAGCGTAGACTGTTTGTGACATTACTCCCGTGGAGGAAAGTGCGCATGGTGACAGTTGTATTCAATCCCGATGCAATTTCTGTGTTTCATCAACACTCTGATAGTCCACAGATTACAGAATGACACCAGATGTGCATTGGAAACTACTACTGCTCTTCCAGGGAACGATCAAAGCGTAGACTGTTTGAGAATTATTCACGTGGAGGAAAGTGCGCATGGTGACTGTTATATTCAATCCCGATGGATTTTCTGTGTTTCACCAACACTCTGATGGTATACAGATTACAGAATGCCTCCAGATGTGCATCGGAAACTACTACTGGTCTTCGAATGAACGATCAAAGCGTAGACTGTGTGAGACATTACTCCCATGGAGTAAGTGCGCATGGTGACTCTTGTATTCAATCCCGATGCAATTTCTGTGTTTCATCAACACTCTGTTAGTCCACAGAGATCTGAATGCCTCCAGATGTGCATCGGAAACTACTTCTGGTCTTCCAGGGAACGATCAAAACGTAGACTGTATGAGACACTACTCCCATGGAGGAAAGTGCGCATAGTGACTGTTGTATTCAATCCCGATGCTATTTCTGTGTTTCATCAACACTCTGATAGTCCACAGATTACAGAATGCCTCGAGATTTGCATCTAAAACTACAACTGGTCTTCCAGGGATTGATCAAAGCGTAGACTGTTAGAGATATTACTCCCATGGAGGAAAGTGCGCATGGTGACTTTTGTATTCAATCCCGATGGAATTTCTGTGTTTCATCAATACTCTGATAGTCCACAGATTACAGAATGCCTCCAGATATGCATCGGAAACTACTACTGGTCTTCGAGGGAATGATAAAAGCGTAGACTGTTAGCGATATTACTAACATGGAGAAAAGAGCGCATGGTGACTGTTGTATTCAATCCCGATGCAATTTCTGTGTTTCATCAACACTCTGATAGTCCACTGATTGCAGAATGCCTCCAGATGTGCATCGGAAACTACTACTGGTCTTCCTACGAACGTTCAAAGCGTAGACTGTTTGAGACATTACTCCCGTGGAGGAAAGTGCGCATGGTGAATGTTGTATTCAATCCCGATGCAATTAATGTGTTTCATCAACACTCTGATAGTCCACAGGTTACAGAATGCCACCATATGTGCATCGGAAATTACTACTGGTCTTCGAGGGAACGATCAAAGCGTAGACTGTTTGTGACATTACTCCCGTGGAGGAAACTGCGCATGGTGACAGTTGTATTCAATCCCGATGCAATTTCTGTGTTTCATCAACACTCTGATAGTCCACAGATTACAGAATGACACCAGATGTGCATTGGAAACTACTACTGGTCTTCCAGGGAACGATCAAAGCGTAGACTCTTTGAGAATTACTCACGTGGAGGAAAGTGCGCATGGTGACTGTTATTTTCAATCCCGATGGATTTTCTGTGTTTCACCAACACTCTGATGGTCCCCAGTTTACAGAATGCCTCCAGATGTGCATCGGAAACTACTACTGGTCTTCGAATGAACGATCAAAGCGTAGACTGTTTGAGACATTACTCCTATGGAGTAAGTGCGCATGGTGCCTGTTGTATTCAATCCCGATGCAATTTCTGTGTTTCATCAACACTCTGTTAGTCCACAGAGATCTGAATGCCTCCAGATGTGCATCGGAAACTACTTCTGGTCTTCCAGGGAACGATCAAAACGTAGACTGTATGAGACACTACTCCCATGGAGGAAAGTGCGCATAGTGACTGTTGTATTCTATCCCGATGCAATTTCTGTGTTTCATCAACACTCTGATACTCCACAGATTACAGAATGCCTGCAGATGTGCATCGGAAACTACTACTGGTCTTCCAGGGATCGATCAATGCGTAGACTCTTTGAGACACTACTCCCATGGAGGAAAATTCGCATGGTGACTGTTTTATTGAATCCCGATGCAATTTCTGTGTACATCAACACTCTGATAGTCCACAGATTACAGAATGCCTCCAGATGTGCATCGGAAACTACTACTGGTCTTCCTGGGAACGATCAAAGCGAAGACTGTTTGAGACATTACTCCCATGGAGGAAAGTGCACATGGTGACTGTTGCATTCAATCCCTATGCTATATCTGTGTTTCATCAACACTCTGATAGTCCACAGATTACAGAATGCCACCATACGTGCATCGGAAACTACTACTGGTCTTCCAGGGAACGATCAAAGCGTAGACTGTTTGAGACATTACTCCCGTGGAGGAAAGGTCGCATGGTGACAGTTGTATTCAATCCCGATGCAATTTCTGTGTTTCATCAACACTCTGATAGTCCACAGATTACAGAATGACACCAGATGTGCATCGGAAACTACTACTGGTCTTCCTGGGAACGATCAAAGCGTAGACTGTTTGAGACATTACTCCCATGGAGGAAAGTGCACATGGTGACTGTTGCATTCAATCCCGATGCAATATCTGTGTTTCATCAACACTCTGATAGTCCACAGACTACAGAATGCCAACAGACGTGCATCGGAAACTACTACTGATCTTCCAGGGAACATCAAAGCGTAGACTTTTTGAGACATTACTCCCGTGGAGGAAAGTGCGCATGGTCACTGTTGTATTCAATCCCGATGCAATTAATGTGTTTCATCAACACTCTGATAGTCCACAGATTACAGAAAGCATCCAGATGTGCATCGGAAACTACTACTGGTCTTCCAGGGAACGATCAAAGCGTAGACTGTTAGAGACATTACTCCTATGGAGGAAATGCGCATGGTGACTGTTGTAATCAATCCCGATGCAATTTCTGAGTTTCATCAACACTCTGATAGTCCACAGAGAACAGAATGCCACCAGATGTGCATCGGAACCTACTACTGGTCTTCCAGGGAACGATCAAAGCGTAGGCTGTTGCAGACATTACTCTCATGGAGGAGAGTTCCGATGGTGACTGTTGTATTCAATCCCGATGCAATTTCTGAGTTTCATCAACACTCTGATAGTCCACAGATTACAGAATGCCACCAGATGTGCATCGGAGACTACTACTGGTCTTCCAGGGAAGGATCAAAGCGTAGACTGTTTCAGACATTACTCCCGTGGAGGAAAGTGCGCTTGGTTTATGTTTTATTCAATCCCGATGAAATTTCTGTGTTTCATCAACACTCTGGTAATCGACAGATTAAAGAATGCCACCATATGTGCATCGGAAGCTACTACTGGTCTTCCAGGGAACGATCAAAGCGTAGACTGTTAGAGACATACCTCCCGTGGAGGAAAGTGCGCATGGTGACTGTTGTATTCAATCCCGATGCAATTTCTGTGTTTCATCAACTCTCTGATAGTCCACAGATTACAGAATGCCTCCAGATGTGCATCGGAAACTACTTTTGGTCTTCCAGGGAACGATCAAAGCGTCGAGTCTTTGAGACATTACTCCCATGGAGGAAAGGGCATATGTTGAGTGTTGTATTCAATCCCGAGGCAATATCTGTGTTTCATCAACACTTTGAAGGTCAACAGATTACAGAATGCCTATAGATGTGCATCGGAAACTACTACTGGTCTTCCAGGGATCGATCAATGCGTAGACTGTTTGAGACATTACTCCCATGGAGGAAAGTTCGCATGGTGACTGTTGTATGTAATCTCGATGCAATTTCTGTGTTTCATCAACCCTCTGATAGTCCACAGATTACAGAATGCCTCCAGATGTGCATCGGAAACTACTACTGGTCTTCCAGGGAACGATCAAATCGTAGACTCTTTGAGACATTACTCCCATGGAGGAAAGTGCGCATTATGACTATTGTATTCAATCCCGATGCAATTTCTGTGGTTCATCAACACTCTGATAGTCCACAGATTACATAATGCCTCCAGATGTGCATCGGAAACTACTACTGGTCTTCTAGGCAACGATCAAATCGTAGACAGTTTGAGTCATGACTCCTATATAGGAAAGTGCGCATGGTGACTTTTGTATTCAATCCTGATGCAAATTCTGTGTTTCATCAACAGTCTGATAGTCCACAGATTACCGAATGCTCCCAGATCTGAATCGGAAACTACTACTGGTCTTCTAGGGAACGATCAAATCGTAGACTCTTTGAGACATTACTCCCATGGAGGAAAGTGCGCATAGTAACTGTTGTATTCAATCCCGATGTAATTTGTGTGTTTGATCAACACTCTGATAGTCCACATATTACAGAATGCCTCCAGATCTGCATCGGAAACTACTACTGGTCTTCCAGGGATCGATCAATGCGTAGACTGTTTGAGACATTACTCCCATGGAGGAAGGTAAGCATAGTGACTGTTGTATACAATCCCGATGCAAATTCTGTGTTACATCAACACTTTGAAGGTCAACAGATTACAGAATGCCTCCAGATGTTCATCGGAAGCATCTACTGGTCTTCCAGGAATCGATCAATGCGTAGACTGTTTGAGACATTACTCACATGGAGGAAAGTGCGCTTGGTGACTGTTGTATTCAATCCCGATTCATTTTCTGTGTTTCATCAACTAACTGATAGTCCACAGATTAGAGAATGCCACCAGATGTGCATCGGAAACTACTAGTGGTCTTCCTGGGAACATTACTCCCATGGAGGAAAGTGCGCATGGTGACTGTTGTATTCAATCCCGATGCATTTTCTGTGTTTCATCAACTATCTGATAGTCCACAGATTAAAGAATGCCTCACGATGTGCATCGGAAACTACTACTGGTCTTCCTGGGAGCGATCAAAGCGTAGACTGTTTGAGACATTACTCCCATGGAGGAAAGTGCACATGGTGACTGTTGCATTCAATCCCTATGCAATATCTGTGTTTCATCAACACTCTGATAGTCCACAGATTACAGAATGCCAACAGACGTGCATCGGAAACTACTACTGATCTTCCAGGGAACATCAAAGCGTAGACTGTTTGAGACATTACTCCCGTGGAGGAAAGTGCGCATGGTGACTGTTGTATTCAATCCCGATGCAATTAATGTGTTTCATCAACACTCTGATAGTCCACAGGTTACAGAATGCCACCATATGTGCATCGGAAACTACTACTGGTCTTCCAGGGAACGATCAAAGCGTAGACTGTTTGAGACATTACTCCCGTGGAGGAAAGTGCGCATGGTGACAGTTGTATTCAATCCCGATGCAATTTCTGTGTTTCATCAACTCTCTGATTGTCCACAGATTACAGAATGACACCAGATGTGCATCGGAAACTACTACTGGTCTTCCAGGGATCGATCAATGCGTAGACTGTTTGAGACATTACTCCCATGGAGGAAAGTTCGCATGGTGCCTGTTGTATTGAATCCCGATACAATTTCTGTGTACATCAACACTCTGATAGTCCACAGATTACAGAATGCCTCCAGATGTGCATCGGAAACTACTACTGGTCTTCCAGGGATCGATCAAAATCGTAGACTCTTTGAGACATTTCTCACATGGAGGAAAGTGCGCTTGGTGACTGTTATATTCAATCCCGATGCAATTTCTGTGTTTCATCAACACTCTGATAGTCCACAGATTACAGATAGCCTCCAGATGTGCATCGGAAACTACTACTGGTCTTCCAGGGAACGCTCAAAGCGTAGACTGTTTTAGACATTACTCCCGTGGAGGAAAGTGCGCACGGTGAATGTTGTATTCAATCCCGATGCAATTAATGTGTTTCATCAACACTCTGATAGTCCACAGGTTACAGAATGCCACCATATGTGCATCGGAAACTACTACTGGTCTTCCAGGGAACGATCAAAGCGTAGACTGTTTGAGACATTACTCCCGTGGAGGAAAGTGCGCATGGTGACTGTTGTATTCAATCCCGATGCAATTTCTGTGTTTTATCAACACTCTGATAGTCCACAGATTACAGAATAACACCAGATGTGCATCGGTAACTACTACTGGTCTTCTAGGAAACGATCAAAGCGTAGACAGTTTGAGACATTACTCCCATGGAGACAAGTGCGCCTGGTGACTGTTGTATTCAGTCCCGATGCAATTTCTGTGTTTCATCAACACTCTGATAGTCCACAGATTACAGAATGCCACCAGTTGTGCATCGGAAACTACTACTGGTCTTCCAGAGAACGATCAAAGCGTGGACTGTTTGAGACATTCCTCCCGTGGAGGAAAGTGCGCATGGTGACTGTTGTATTCAGTCCCGATGCAATTTCTGTGTTTCATCAACACTCTGTTAGCCCACAGAGTTCTGAATGCCTCCAGATGTGCATCGGAAACTACTTCTGGTCTTCCAGGGAACGATCAAAACGTAGACTGTATGAGACACTACTCCCATGGAGGAAAGTGCGCATAGTGACTGTTGTATTCAATCCCGATGCAATTTCTGTGTTTCATCAACACTCTGATACTCGACAGATTACAGAATGCCTCCAGATGTGCATCAGAAACTACTACTGGTCTTCCAGGGATCGATCAATGCGTAGACTGTTTGAGACATTACTCCCATGGAGGAAAGTTCGCATGGTGACTGTTTTATTGAATCCCGATGCAATTTCTGTGTACATCAACACTCTGATAGTCCACAGATTACAGAATGCCTCCAGATGTGCATCGAAAAGGACTACTGGTCTTCCAGGGAACGATCAAAGCGTAGACTGTTTGAGACATTACTTCCATTTAGGAAAGTGCGTATGGTGACTGTTGCATTCTATCCCGATGCAATTTCTGTGTTTCATCAACAGTCTGATAGTCGACAGATAACAGAATGCCTCCAGATGTGCATCGGAAACTACTACTGGTCTTCCTGGGAACGATCAAAGCGTAGACTGTTTGAGACATTACTCCCATGGAGGAAAGTGCACATGGTGACTGTTGCATTCAATCCCGATGCAATATCTGTGTTTCATCAACACTCTGATAGTCCACAGATTACAGAATGCCAACAGACGTGCATCGGAAACTACTACTGATCTTCCAGGGAACATCAAAGCGTAGACTGTTTGAGACATTACTCCCGTGGAGGAAAGTGCGCATGGTGACTGTTGTATTCAATCCCGATGCAATTAATGTGTTTCATCAACACTCTGATAGTCCACAGATTACAGAATGCCACCAGATGTGCATCGGAACCTACTACTGGTCTTCCAGTAAACGATCAAAGCGTAGGCTGTTGCAGACATTACTCCCAGGGAGGAGAGTTCCGATGGTGACTGTTGTATTCAATCCCGATGCAATTTCTGTGTTTCATCAACACTCTGATAGTCCACAGATTACAGAATGCCACCAGATGTGCATCGGAGACTACTACTGGTCTGCCAGGGAACGATCAAAGCGTAGACTGTTTCAGACATTACTCCCGTGGAGGAAAGTGCGCATGGTGAATGTTTTATTCAATCCCGATGAAATTACTGTGTTTCATCAACACTCTGGTAATCGACAGATTAAAGAGTGCCACCATATGTGCATCGGAAGCTACTACTGGTCTTCTAGGGAACGATCAAAGCGTAGACTGTTAGAGACATACCTCCCGTGGAGGAAAGTGCGCCTGGTGACTGTTGTATTAAATCCCGATGCTATTTCTGTGGTTCATCAACACTCTGATAGTCCACAGATTACATAATGCCTCCAGATGTGCATCGGAAACTACTACTGGTCTTCTAGGCAACGATCGAATCGTAGACAGTTTGAGTCATTACTCCTATATAGGAAAGTGCGCATGGTGACTTTTGTATTCAATCCTGATGCAAATTCTGTGTTTCATCAACAGTTTGATAGTCCACAGATTACCGAATGCTCCCAGATCTGAATCGGAAACTACTACTGGTCTTCTAGGGAACGATCAAATCGTAGACTCTTTGAGACATTACTCCCATGGAGGAAAGTGCGCATAGTAACTGTTGTATTCAATCCCGATGTAATTTGTGTGTTTGAGCAACACTCTGATAGTCCACATATTACAGAATACCTCCAGATCTGCATCGGAAACTACTACTGGTCTTCCAGGATCGATCAATGCATAGACTGTTTGACACATTACTCCCATGGAGGAAGGTAAGCATAGTGACTGTTGTATACAATCCCGATGCAAATTCTGTATTACATCAACACTTTGAAGGTCAACAGATTACAGAATGCCTCCAGATGTTCATCGGAAACATCTACTGGTCTTCCAGGGATCGATCAATGCGTAGACTGTTTGAAACATTACTCCCATGGAGGAAAGTTCTAATGGTGACTGTTGTATTGAATCCCGATGCAATTTCTGTGTTTCTTCAAAATTCTGATAGGCCACAGATTACAGAATGCTCCCAGATCTGAATCGATAACTACTACTGGTCTTCTAGGGAACGATCAAATCGTAGACTCTTTCAGACATTACTCCCATGCAGGAAAATGCGCATAGTAACTGTTGTCTTCAATCCCGATGTAATTTGTGTGTTTGATCAACACTCTGATAGTCCACATATTACAGAATGCCTCCAGATGTGCATCGGAAACTGCTACTGGTCGTCCAGGGAACGATCAAAGCGTTGACTGTTTGAGACATTACTCACATGGAGGAAAGTGCGCTTGGTGACTGTTGTATTCAATCCCGATGCATTTTCTGTGTTTCATCAACTAACTGATAGTCCACAGATTAGAGAATGCCACCAGATGTGCATCGGAAACTACTAGTGGTCTTCCTGGGAACATTACTCCCATGGAGGAAAGTGCGCATGGTGACTGTTGTATTCAATCCCGATGCATTTTCTGTGTTTCATCAACTATCTGATAGTCCACAGATTAAAGAATGCCTCAAGATGTGCATCGGAAACTACTACTGGTCTTCCAGGGAATGATCAAAGCGTAGACTCTTAGAGATAATACTCAACTGGAGGAAAGTGCGCATGGTGAATGTTGTATTCAATCCCGATGCAATTTCTGTGTTTCATCAACAGTCTGATAGTCCACAGATTACAGAGTGCCTCCCGATGTGCATCGGAAACTACTACTGGTCTTCCAGGAACGATCAAAGCGTAGACTGTTTGAGACATTACTCTAATGGAGGAAAGTGCGCATGGTGACTGTCGTATCCAATCCCGATGCATTTTCGGTGTTTTATCAACACTGAATGTCCACAGATTACAGTATGCCTCCAGTTGTGCATCGGAAGCTACTACTGGTCTTCCAGGGAACGATCAAAACGTAGACTGTTTGAGACATACCTCCCGTGGAGGAAAGTGCGCATGGTGACTGTTGTACTCAATCCCGATGCAATTTCTATGTTTCATCAACAGTCTGATAGTCCACAGATTACAGAATACCTCCAGATGTGCATCGGAAACTACTACTGGTCTCCCAGGCAACGATCAAAACGTAGACTGTTTGAGACTTTACTCCCATGGAGGAAGCTAAGCATCGTGAATGTTGTGTACAGTCCCGATGCAATTTCTGTGTTTCATCAACACTTCGAATGTCAATAGATTACAGATTGCCTCCGGGTTTGCATCGGAAACTACTACTGGTCTTCCAGGGATCGATCAAAACGTAGACTGTTTGAGACATTACTCCCATGGAGGAAAGTGCGCATGGTGACTGTTGCATTCAATCCCGATGCAATTTCTGTGTTTCATCAACACTCTGATAGTCCAAAGCTTACAGAATGCCTCCAGATGTGCATCGGAAACTACTACTGGTCTTCCAGGGAACGATCAAAGCGTAGACTGTTTGAGACATTACTCCCATGGAGGAAAGTGCGCATGTTGACTGTTGTATTCAATCCCGATGAAATTTCTGTGTTTCATCAACAGTCTGATAGTCCACGGATTACAGAATGCCTCCAGATGTGCATCGGAAACTACTACTGGTCTTCCAGGGAACGATCAAAGCGTAGACCCTTTAAGACATTTCTCACATGGAGGAAAGTGCGCGTGGTGACTGTTATATTCCCGATGCAATTTCTGTGTTTCATCAACACTCTGATGGTCCACAGATTACAGATAGCCTCCAGATGTGCATCGGAAACTACTACTGGTCTTCCAGGGAACGATCAAAGCGTAGACTGTTAGAGACATTACTCCCATGGAGGAAAATGCGCATGGTGACTGTTGTATTCAATCCCGATACAATTTCTGAGTTTCATCAACACTCTGATAGTCCACAGAGAACAGAATGCCACCAGATGTGCATCGGAACCTACTACTGGTCTTCCAGGAACGATCAAAGCGTAGGCTGTTTCAGACACTACTCCCATGGAGGAGAGTGCCGATGGTGACTGTTGTATTCAATCCCGATGCAATTTCTGTGTTCCATCAACACTCTGATAGTCCACAGATTACAGAATGCCACCAGATGTGCATCTGAGACTACTACTGGTCTTCCAGGGAACGATCAAAGCGTAGACTGTTACAGACATTACTCCCGTGGAGGAAAGTGCGCATGGTGAATGTTGTATTCAATCCCGATGAAATATCTGTGTTTCATCAACACTCTGATAGTCCACAGATTACAGAATGACACCATATGTGCATCGGAAGCTACTACTGGTCTTCCAGGGAACGATCAAAGCGTAGACTGTTTGAGACATACCTCCCGTGGAGCAAAGTGCGCATGGTGACTGTTGTATTCAATCCCGATGCAATTTCTGTGGTTCATCAACACCCTGATAGTCCACAGATTACAGAATGCATCCAGATGTGCATCGGAAACTACTACTGGTCTTCTAGGCAACGATCAAAGCATAGACTGTTTGAGACATTACTCCTATGGAGGAAAGTGCGCATGGTGACTTTTGTATTCAATCCTGATGAAATTTCTGTGTTTCATCAACAGTCTGATAGTCCACAGATTACCGAATGCCTCCAGATGTGCATCGGAAACTACTACTGGTTTTCCAGGGAACGATCAAATCGTAGACAGTTTGAGACATTACTCCCATGGAGGAAAGTGCGCATGGTAACTGTTGTATTCAATCCCGATGTAATTTGTGTGTTTCATCAACACTCTGATAGTCCACAGATTACAGAATGCCTCCAGATGTGCATCGGAAACTACTACTGGTCGTCCATGGAACGATCAAAGCGTAAACTGTTACAGACATTACTCACATGGAGGAAAGTGCGTTTGGTGACTGTTGTATTCAATCCCGATGCAATTTCTGTGTTTCATCAACACTCTGATGGTCCACGGATTACAGAAAGCCTCTAGATGTGCATCGGAAACTACTACTGGTCTTCGAGGGAACGATCAAAGTTTAGACCATTTGAGACATTACTCCCGTGGAGCAAAGTGCGCATGGTGACTGTTGTATTCAATCCCGATGCAATTTCTGAGTTTCGTCAACACTCTCATAGTCCACAGATTACAGAATGCCTCCAGATGAGCATCGGAAACTACTACTGGTCGTCCAGGGAACGATCAAAGCGTAGACTGTTTGAGACGTTACTCACATGGAGGAAAGTGCACATGGTGACTGTTGTATTCTATCGCGATGCAATTTCTGTGTTTCATCAACACTCTGATAGTCCACAGATTAGAGAATGCCTCCAGATGTGCATCGGAAACTAGTAGTGGTCTTCCAGGGAACGATCAAAGCGTAAACTCTGTGAGACATTACTCCCATGGAGGAAAGTGCGCATGGTGACTGTTGTATTCAATCCCGATGCATTTTCTGTGTTTCATCAACTATCTGATAGTCCACAGATTACAGAATGCCTCAAGATGTGCATCGGAAACTTCTACTGGTCTTACAGGTAATGATCAGAGCGTGGACTGTTAGAGATAATACTCCCCTGGAGGAAAGTGCGCATGGTGAATGTTGTATTCAATCCCGATGCAATTTCTGCGTTTCATCAACAGTCTGATAGTCCACAGATTACAGAGTGCCTCCCAATGTGCATCGGAAACTACTACTGGTCTTCCAGGGAACGATCAAAGCGTAGACTGTTTGAGACATTACTCCCATGGAGGAAAGTGCGCATGGTGACTGTTGTATTCAATCCCGATGCATTTTCCTTGTTTTATCAACACTCTGAATGTCCACAGATTACAGTATGCCCCCAAATGTGCATCGGAAACTACTTCTGGTCTTCCAGGGAACGATCAAAGCGTAGACAGTTTGAGATATTACTCCCATGCAGGAAAGTGCGCATGGTGACTGTTGTATTCAATTCCGATGCATTGTCGGTGTTTTATCAACACTCTGATAGTCCACAGATTACAGAATGCCTCCAGTTGTGCATCGGAAGCTACTACTGGTCTTCCAAGGAACGATCAAAACGTAGACTGTTTGAGACATACCTCCCGTGGAGGAATGTGCGCATGGTGACTGTTGTATTCAATCCCGATGCTATTTCTGTGTTTCATCAACACTCTGATAGTCCACAGATTACAGAATGCCAGCAGATGTGCATCGGAAGCTACTACAGGTCTTTCAGGCAACGATCAAAGCGTAGACTGTTTAAGACATTACTCCCATGGAGGAAAGTGCGCATGGTGACTGTTGTATTCAATCCCGATGCAATTTCTGTGTTTCATCAACAGTCTGATAGTCCACGGATTACAGAATGCCTCCAGATGTGCATCGGAAACTACTACTGGTCTTCCAGGGAACGATCAAAGCGTAGACCCTTTAAGACATTTCTCACATGGAGGAAAGTGCGCGTGGTGACTGTTACATTCCCGATGCAATTTCTGTGTTTCATCAACACTCTGATGGTCCACAGATTACAGATAGCCTCCAGATGTGCATCGGAAACTACTACTGGTCTTCCAGGGAACGATCAAAGCGTAGACTGTTAGAGACATTACTCCCATGGAGGAAAATGCGCATGGTGACTGTTGTATTCAATCCCGATACAATTTCTGAGTTTCATCAACACTCTGATAGTCCACAGATTACAGAATGCCACCAGATGTGCATCGGAACCTACTACTGGTCTTCCAGGAACGATCAAAGCGTAGGCTGTTTCAGACACTACTCCCATGGAGGAGAGTGCCGATGGTGACTGTTGTATTCAATCCCGATGCAATTTCTGTGTTCCATCAACACTCTGATAGTCCACAGATTACAGAATGCCACCAGATGTGCATCTGAGACTACTACTGGTCTTCCAGGGAACGATCAAAGCGTAGACTGTTACAGACATTACTCCCGTGGAGGAAAGTGCGCATGGTGAATGTTGTATTCAATCCCGATGAAATATCTGTGTTTCATCAACACTCTGATAGTCCACAGATTACAGAATGACACCATATGTGCATCGGAAGCTACTACTGGTCTTCCAGGGAACGATCAAAGCGTAGACTGTTTGAGACATACCTCCCGTGGAGCAAAGTGCGCATGGTGACTGTTGTATTCAATCCCGATGCAATTTCTGTGGTTCATCAACACCCTGATAGTCCACAGATTACAGAATGCATCCAGATGTGCATCGGAAACTACTACTGGTCTTCTAGGCAACGATCAAAGCATAGACTGTTTGAGACATTACTCCTATGGAGGAAAGTGCGCATGGTGACTTTTGTATTCAATCCTGATGAAATTTCTGTGTTTCATCAACAGTCTGATAGTCCACAGATTACCGAATGCCTCCAGATGTGCATCGGAAACTACTACTGGTTTTCCAGGGAACGATCAAATCGTAGACAGTTTGAGACATTACTCCCATGGAGGAAAGTGCGCATGGTAACTGTTGTATTCAATCCCGATGTAATTTGTGTGTTTCATCAACACTCTGGTAGTCCACAGATTACAGAATGCCTCCAGATGTGCATCGGAAACTACTACTGGTCGTCCATGGAACGATCAAAGCGTAAACTGTTACAGACATTACTCACATGGAGGAAAGTGCGTTTGGTGACTGTTGTATTCAATCCCGATGCAATTTCTGTGTTTCATCAACACTCTGATGGTCCACGGATTACAGAAAGCCTCTAGATGTGCATCGGAAACTACTACTGGTCTTCGAGGGAACGATCAAAGTTTAGACCATTTGAGACATTACTCCCGTGGAGCAAAGTGCGCATGGTGACTGTTGTACTCAATCCCGATGCAATTTCTGAGTTTCGTCAACACTCTCATAGTCCACAGATTACAGAATGCCTCCAGATGAGCATCGGAAACTACTACTGGTCGTCCAGGGAACGATCAAAGCGTAGACTGTTTGAGACGTTACTCACATGGAGGAAAGTGCACATGGTGACTGTTGTATTCAATCGCGATGCAATTTCTGTGTTTCATCAACACTCTGATAGTCCACAGATTAGAGAATGCCTCCAGATGTGCATCGGAAACTAGTAGTGGTCTTCCAGGGAACGATCAAAGCGTAAACTCTGTGAGACATTACTCCCATGGAGGAAAGTGCGCATGGTGACTGTTGTATTCAATCCCGATGCATTTTCTGTGTTTCATCAACTATCTGATAGTCCACAGATTACAGAATGCCTCAAGATGTGCATCGGAAACTTCTACTGGTCTTACAGGTAATGATCAGAGCGTGGACTGTTAGAGATAATACTCCCCTGGAGGAAAGTGCGCATGGTGAATGTTGTATTCAATCCCGATGCAATTTCTGCGTTTCATCAACAGTCTGATAGTCCACAGATTACAGAGTGCCTCCCAATGTGCATCGGAAACTACTACTGGTCTTCCAGGGAACGATCAAAGCGTAGACTGTTTGAGACATTACTCCCATGGAGGAAAGTGCGCATGGTGACTGTTGTATTCAATCCCGATGCATTTTCCTTGTTTTATCAACACTCTGAATGTCCACAGATTACAGTATGCCCCCAAATGTGCATCGGAAACTACTTCTGGTCTTCCAGGGAACGATCAAAGCGTAGACAGTTTGAGATATTACTCCCATGCAGGAAAGTGCGCATGGTGATTGTTGTATTCAATTCCGATGCATTGTCGGTGTTTTATCAACACTCTGATAGTCCACAGATTACAGAATGCCTCCAGTTGTGCATCGGAAGCTACTACTGGTCTTCCAAGGAACGATCAAAGCGTAGACTGTTTGAGACATACCTCCCGTGGAGGAATGTGCCCATGGTGACTGTTGTATTCAATCCCGATGCTATTTCTGTGTTTCATCAACACTCTGATAGTCCACAGATTACAGAATGCCAGCAGATGTGCATCGGAAGCTACTACAGGTCTTTCAGGCAACGATCAAAGCGTAGACTGTTTAAGACATTACTCCCATGGAGGAAAGTGCGCATGGTGACTGTTGTATTCAATCCCGAAGCAATTTATGTGTTTCATCAACAGTCTGATAGTCCACAGATTACAGAATGCCTCCAGATGCGCATCGGAAACTACTACTGGTCTTCCAGGCAACGATCAATGCGTAGACTGTTTGAGACATTACTCCCATGGAGGAAGGTAAGCATCGTGAATGTTGTATACAATCCCGATGCAATTTCTGTGTTTCATCAACACTTTGAAGGTCAACAGATTACAGATTGCCTCCAGGTGTGCATCGGAAACTACTACTGGTCTTCCAGGGATCGATCAAAACGTAGACTGTTTGAGACATTACTCCCATGGAGGAAAGTGCGCATGGTGACTGTTCCATTTAATCCCGATGCAATTTCTGTGTTTCATCAACACTCTGATAGCCCAAAGCTTGCAGAATGCCTCCAGATGTGCATCGGAAACTACTACTGGTCTTCCAGGGAACGATCAAAGCGTAGACTGTTTGAGACATTACTCCCATGGAGGAATGTGCGCATGTTGACTGTTGTATTCAATCCCGATGCAATTTCTGTGTTTCATCAATACTCTGATAGTCCACAGATTACAGAATGCCACCAGATGTGCATCGGAGACTACTACTAGTCTTCCAGGGAACGATCAAAGCGTAGACTGTATCAGACGTTACGACCGAGGAGGAAAGTGCGCATGGTGAATGTTGTATTCAATCCCGATGAAATGTATGTGTTTCATCAACACTCTGATAGTCCACAGATTACAGAATGCCACCAGATGTGCATCGGAAGCTACTACTGGTCTTCCAGGGAACGATCAAAGCGTAGACTGTTTGAGACATACCTCCTGTGGAGGAAAGTGCGCATGGTGACTGTTGTATTGAATCCCGATGATATTTCTGTGTTTCATCAAAACTCTGAAAGTCCACAGATTACAAAATGCCTCCAGATGTGCATCGGAAACTACTACTGGTCTTCCAGGGAACGATCAAACCGTAGACTCTTTAAGACATTACTCCCATGGAGGAAAGTGCGCATGGTGACTGTTGTATTCAATCCCGATGCAATTTCTGTGGTTCATAAACACTCTGATAGTCCACAGATTACAGAATGCCTCCAGATGTGCATTGGAAACTACTACTGGTCTTCTAGGCAACGTTCAAAGCGTAGACACTTTGAGACATTACTCCTATGGAGAAAAGTGCGCATGGTGACTTTTGTATTCAATCCTGATGCGATTTCTGTGTTTCATCAACAGTCTGATAGTCCACAGATTACCTAATGCCTCCAGATGTGCATCGGAAACTACTACTGGTCTTCAAGGGAACGATCAAAGAGTAAACTCTTTGAGATATTACTCCCATGGAGGAAAGTGCGCATGGTGACTGTTGTATTCAATCCCAATGCATTTTCTGTGTTTTATCAACATTCTGGTAGTCCACAGATTACAGAATGCCTCTAGATGTTCATCGGAAACATCTACTGGTCTTCCAGGGATCGAACAATGCGTAGACTGTTTGAAACATTACTCCCATGGAGGAAAGTTCAAATGGTGACTGTTGTATTGAATCCCGATGCAATTTCTGTGTTTCATCAACATTCTGATAGGCCACAGATTACAGAATGCTCCCAGATCTGCATCGGAAACTACTACTGGTCTTCTAGGTAACGATCAAATCGTAGACTGTTTGTGACATTACTCACATGGAGGAAAGTGCGCATGGTGACTGTTGTATTCAATCCCGATGCAATTTCTGAGTTTCATCAACACTCTGATAGACCACAGATTACAGAATGCCTCCAGATGTGCATCGGAAACTACTACTGGTCGTCCAGGGAACGATCAAAGCGTAGACTGTTTGAGACGTTACTCACATGGAGGAAAGTGCGCATGGTGACTGTTGCATTCAATCCCGACGCAATTTCTGTGTTTCATCAACACTCTGATAGTCCACAGATTAGAGAATGCCTCCAGATGTGCATCGGAAACTAGTAGTGGTCTTCCAGGGAACGTTCAAAGCGTAAACTCTGTGAGACATTACTCCCATGGAGGAAAGTGCGCATGGTGACTGTTGTATTCAATCCCGATGCATTTTCTGTGTTTCATCAACTATCTGATAGTCCACAGATTACAGAATGCCTCCAGATGTGCATCGGAAACTACTACTGGTCTTCCAGGGAATGATCAAAGCGTAGACTGTTAGAGATAATACTCCCCTGGTGGAAAGTGCGCATGGTGAATGTTGTATTCAATCCCGAAGAAATTTCTGTGTTTCATCAACAGTCTGATAGGCCACAGATTACAGAATGCTCCCAGATCTGCATCGGAAACTACTACTGGTCTGCTAGGGAACGATCAAATCGTAGACTCTTTGAGACATTACTCCCATGGAGGAAAGTGCGCATGGTAACTGTTGTATTCAATCCAGAAGTAATTTGTGTGTTTCATCCACACTCTGATAGTCCACAGATTACAGAATGCCTCCAGATGTGCATCGGAAACTACTACTGGTCGTCCAGGGAACGATCAAAGCGTAAACTGTTTGAGACATTACTCACATGGAGGTAAGTGCGCATGGTGACTGTTGTATTCAATCCCGATGCATTTTCGGTGTATTATCAACACTCTGATAGTCCACAGATTACAGAATGCCTCCAGTTGTGCATCGGAAGCTACTACTGGTCTTCCAGGGAACGATCAAAACGTAGACTGTTTGAGACATTCCTCCCGTTGAGGAAAGTGCCCATGGTGACTGTTGTATCCAATCCCGATGCTATTTCTGTGTTTCATCAACACTCTGATAGTCCACAGATTACAGAATGCCACCAGATGTGCATCGGAAGCTACTACAGGTCTTCCAGGCCACGATCAAAGCGTAGATTGTTTAAGACATTACTCCCATGGAGGTAAGTGCGCATGGTGACTGTTGTATTCCATCCCGATGCAATTTCTGTGTTTCATCAACAATCTGATAGGCCACAGATTACAGAATGCCTCCAGATGTGCATCGGTAACTACTAAAGGTCTTCCAGGCAACGATCAATGCGTAGACTGTTTGAGACATTACTCCCTTGGAGGAAGGTAAGCATCGTGAATGTTGTATACAATCCCGATGCAATATCTGTGTTTCATCAACACTTTGAAGGTCAACAGATTACAGATTGCCTCCAGGTGTGCATCGGAAACTACTACAGGTCTTCCAGAGATCGATCAAAACGTAGACTGTTTGAGACATTACTCCCATGGAGGAAAGTTCACATAGTGACTGTTGTATAGAAACCCGATGCAATTTCTGTTTTTCATCAACACTCTGATAGTCCACAGATTACAAAATACCTCCAGATGTGCATCGGAGACTACTACTGGTCTTCCAGGGAGCGATGAAAGTGTAGACTGTTTCAGACATTCCTCCCATGGAGGAAAGTGTGGATGGTGACTGTTGTATTCAAGCCCGATACAATTTCTGTGTTTCATCAACACTCTCATAGTCCACAGATTACAGAATGCTTCCAGATGTGCATCGGAACCTACTGCTGGTCTTCCAGGGAACGATCAAAGTGTAAACTGCTTTAGACATTACTCCCATGGAGGAAAGTGCGCATGGTACTGTTGTATTCAATCCCGATGCATTTTCTGTGTTTCATCAACACTTTGATAGTCCACAGATTACAGAATCCCTCCAGATGTGCAACGGAAACTACTACTGTTCTTCCAGGGAATGATCAAATCGTAGAATATTTGAGACATTACTCGCATGGAAGAAAGTGCGCATGGTGACTGTTGTATTCAATCCCGATGCAATTTCTGTGTTTCATCAACAGTCTGATAGTCCACAGATTACCGAGTGCCTCCAGATGTGCATGGGTAACTACTACTGGTCTTCCAGGGAACGATCAAAACGTAAACTGTTTGAGGCATTACTCCCATGGACGAAAGTGCGCATGGTGACTGTTGTATTCAATCCCGATGCATTTTCTGTGTTTTATCAACACTCTGATAGTCCACAGTTTACAGAATGCCTCCAGATGTGCATCGGAAACTATTACTGGTCTTCCAGGGAACGATCAATGCGTAGACAGTTTGAGACATACCTCCCGTGGACTAAAGTGCGAATGGTGACTGTTGTATTCAATCCCGATGCTATTTCTTTGTTTCATCAACACTCTGATAGTATACAGATTACAGAATGCCTCCAGATGTGCATCGGAAACTATTACTGGTCTTCCAGGGAACGATCAATGCGTAGACTGTTTGAGACATACCTCCCGTGGAGTAAAGTGCGAATGGTGACTGTTGTATTCAATCCCGATGCTATTTCTTTGTTTCATCAACACTCTGATAGTATACAGATTACCGAATGCCTCCAGATGTGCATCGGAAACTACTACTGGTCATCCAGGGAACGATCAAAGCGTAGACTGTTTGAGACATTACTCACATGGAGGAAAGTGCGCATGGTGACTGTTGTATTCAATCCCGAAGCAATTTCTTTGTTTCATCAACAGTCTTATAGTCCACAGATTACAGAGTGCCTCCCGATGTGCATCGGAAACTACTACTGGTCTTCCAGGGAACGATCAAAGCGTAGACTGTTTGAGACATTACTCCCATGGAGGAAAGTGCGCATGGTGACTGTTGTATTCAATCCCGATGCATTTTCGGTGTTTTATCAACACTCTGATAGTAAACAGATTACAGAATGACTCCAGATGTGCATCGGTAACTACTACTGGTCGTCCAGGGAACGATCAAAGCGTAGACTGTTTGAGACATTACTCCCATGGAGGAAAGTGCGCATGGTGACTTTTGTATTCAATCCCGATGCAATTTCCGTGTTTCATGAACTGTCTGATAGTCCACAGATTACAGAATGCCTCCAGATGTGCATCGGAAACTACTACTGGTCTTTCAGGCAACGATCAAAGCGTAGACTGTTTGAGACATTACTCCTATGGAGGAAGATAAGCATCGTGACTGTTGTATACAATCCCGATGCAATTGCTGTGTTTCATCAACACTTTGAAGGTCAAGAGATTACAGATTGCCTCCAGATGTGGATCGGAAACTTCAGCTGGTCTTCCAGGGATCGATCAATGCGTAGTCTGTTTGAGACATTACTCCCATGGAGGAAAGTTCGCATGGTGACTGTTGTATTGAATCCAAATGCAGTTCTGTGTTTCATCAACACTCTGGTAGTCCACAGATTACAGATTGCCTCCAGATGTGCATCGGAAACTACAACTGGTCTTCCAGGGAACGATCAAAGCGTAGACAGTTTCAGACATTAATCCCATGGGGGAAAGTGTGGTTGGTGACTGTTGTATTCAATCCCCAATGCAATTTCTGTGTTATATCAACACTCAGATAGTCCACAGATTACAGAATGCCACCAGATGTGCATCGGAAACTACTACTGGTCTTCCAGGGAACGATCAAATCGTAGACTGTTTGAGACATTACTCCCGTGGAGGAAAGTGCGCATGGTGACTGTTGTATTCAATCCCGATTCAATTTCTGTGTTTTATCAACACTCTGATAGTCAACAGATTACAGAATGCCACCAGATGTGCATCGGAAACTACTACTGGTCTTCCAGGGATCGATCAAAGCGTAGTCTGTTTGAGACATACCTGCCGTGGAGGTAAGTGCGCATAGTGATTGTTGTATTCAATCCCGATGCAATTTCTGTGTTTCATCAACACTCTGATAGTCCACAGATTACAGAATGTCTCCAGATGTGCATCGAAAACTACTACTGGTCTTCCAGGGAACGATCAAAGCGTAAACTCTTTGAGACATTACTCGCATGGAGGAAAGTGCGCATGGTGACTGTTGTATTCAATCCTGATGCATTTTCTGTGTTTCATCAACACTTTGAAGGTCCACAGATTACAGAATGCCTCCAGATGTGCATCAAAAACTACTACTGGTCTTCCAGAGAACGATCAAAGCGTAAACTCTTTGTGACATTACTCCCATAGAGGAAGGAGCGCGTGGTGACAGTTGTATTCAATCCCGATGCCATTTCTGTGTTTCATCAATACTCTGATTGTCCACAGATTACAGAATGCGCCCAGATGTGCATCGGAAGCCACTACTGGTCTTCCATCGAACGATCAAAGCGTAGACTGTTTGAGACACACCTCCCATGGAGGAAAGTGCGCATTGTGACAGTTGTATTCAATCCCGATGCAATTTCTGTGTGTCATCAACATTCTGATAGTCCACAGATTACCGAATGCCTCCAGATGTGCATCGGAAACTACTACAGGTCTTCCAGGGAACGATCAAAGCGTAGACTGTTTGAGACATTACTCCCATGGAGGAAAGTGCGCATGGTGACTGTTGTATTCAATTCCGATGCAATTTCTGTGTTTCGTCAACAGTCTGATAGTCCACTGATTACAGAGTGCCTCCCGATGTGCATCGGAAACTACTACTGGTCTTCCAGGGAACGATCAAAGCGTAGACTGTTTGAGACATTACTCCCATGGAGGAAAGTTCGCATGGTGACTGTTGTATCCAATCCCGATGCATTTTCGGGATTTTATCAACACTCTGATAGTAAACAGATTACAGAATGCCTCCAGATGTGCATCGAAAACTACTACAGGTCGTCCAGGGAACGATCAAAGCCTAACCTGTTTGAGGCATTACTCCCGTATAGGAAAGTGCGCATGGTGACTGTTGTATTCAATCCCGATGCAATTTCCGTGTTTCATCAACACTCTAATAGTCCACAGATTACAGAATGCCATTAGATGTGCATCGGAAACTACTACTGGTCTTCCAGGAAACGATCAAAGCGTAGACTGTTTGAGACATTACTCCCATGGAGGTAAGTGCGCATGGTGACTGTTGTATTCAATCCCGATGCAATTTCTGTGTTTCATCAACACTCTGCTAGTCCACAGATCACAGAATGCCTCCAGATGTGCATCGGAAACTACTACTGGTCTTCCAGGGGACGATCAAAGCGTAGACAGTTTCAGACATTACTCCCATGGAGGAAAGTTGCGCATGGTGACTGTTGTATTCAATCCCGATGCAATTCCTGTGTTTCATCAACACTCTGATAGTCCACAGATTACAGAATGCCATCAGATGTGCATCGGAAACTACTACTGGTCTTCCAGGAAACGATCAAAGAGTAGACTGTTTGAGACATTACTCCCATAGAGGAAGGTGCGCGTGGTGACAGTTGTATTCAATCCCGATGCCATTTCTGTGTTTCATCAATACTCAGATAGTCCACAGATTACAGAATGCCACCAGATGTGCATCGGAAGCCACTACTGGTCTTCCATCGAACGATCAAAGCGTAGACTGTTTGAGACACACCTCCCGTGGAGGAAAGTGCGCATTGTGACAGTTGTATTCAATCCCGATGCAATTTCTGTGTTTCATCAAGACTCTGATACTCCACAGATTACCGAATGCCTCCAGATGTGCATCGGAAACTACTACAGGTCTTCCAGGGAACGATCAAAGCGTAGACTGTTTGAGACATTACTCACATGGAGGAAAGTGCGCATGGTGACTGTTGTATTCAATTACGATGCAATTTCTGTGTTTCGTCAACAGTCTGATAGTCCACAGATTACAGAGTGCCTCCCGATGTGCATCGGAAACTACTACTGGTCTTCCAGGGAACGATCAAAGCGTAGACTGTTTGAGACATTACTCCCATGGAGGAAAGTTCGCATGGTGACTGTTGTATCCAATCCCGATGCATTTTCGGGGTTTTATCAACACTCTGATAGTAAACAGATTACAGAATGCCTCCAGATGTGCATCGGAAACTACTACAGGTCGTCCAGGGAACGATCAAAGCCTAAACTGTTTGAGGCATTACTCCCGTATAGGAAAGTGCGCATGGTGACTGTTGTATTCAATCCCGATGCAATTTCCGTGTTTCATCAACACTCTAATAGTCCACAGATTACAGAATGCCATTAGATGTGCATCGGAAACTACTACTGGTCTTCCAGGAAACGATCAAAGCGTAGACTGTTTGAGACATTACTCCCATGGAGGTAAGTGCGCATGGTGACTGTTGTATTCAATCCCGATGTAATTTCTGTGTTTCATCAACACTCTGCTAGTCCACAGATCACAGAATGCCTCCAGATGTGCATCGGAAACTACTACTGGTCTTCCAGGGGACGATCAAAGCGTAGACAGTTTCAGACATTACTCCCATGGAGGAAAGTTGCGCATGGTGACTGTTGCATTCAATCCCGATGCAATTCCTGTGTTTCATCAACACTCTGATAGTCCACAGATTACAGAATGCCATCAGATGTGCATCGGAAACTACTACTGGTCTTCCAGGAATCGATCAAAGCGTAGACTGTTTGAGACATTACTCCCATGGAGGTAAGTGCGCATGGTGACTGTTGTATTCAATCCCGATGCAATTTCTGTGTTTCATCAACACTCTGATAGTCCACAGATTACAGAATGCCACCAGATGTGCATCGAAAGCTACTACTGGTCTTCCAGGGAACGATCAAAGCGTAGACTCTTTGAGACATACCTCCTGTGGAGGAAAGTGCGCATGGTTACTGTTGTATTCAATCCCGATGCAAGTTCTGTGTTTCATCATCAGTCTGATAGTCTACAGATTACAGAATGCCTCCAGATGTGCATCGGAAACTACTACTGGTCTTCCAGGAAACGATCAAAGCGTAAACTGTTTGAGACATTACTCCCATGGAGGAAGGTCAGCATCGTGACTGTTGTATACAATCCCGATGCAATTTCTGTGTTTTATCAACACTCTGTTAGTCCACAGATTACACAATGCCACCAGATGTGCATCGGAAGCTACTACTGGTCTTCCAGGGAACGATCAAAACGTAGACTGTTTCAGACATTACTCCCATGGAGGAAAGTGTGGATGGTGACTGTTGTATTCAATCCCGATGCAATTCCTGTGTTTCATCAACACTCTGATACTCCACAGATTACAGAATGCCACCAGATGTGCATCGGAAACTACTACTGGTCTTCCAGGGAACGATCAAAGCGTAGACTGTTTGAGACATACCTCCCGTGGAGGAAAGTGCGCATGGTGGCTGTTTTATTCAATCCCGATGCAATTTCTGTGTTTCATCAACACTCTGATAGTCCACGGATTACAGAATGCCACCAGATGTGCATCGGAAGCTACTACTGGTCTTCCAGGTAACGATCAAAGCGTAGACTCTTTGAGACATTACTCCCGTGGAGGAAAGTGCGCATGGTGACTGTTGTATTCAATCCCGATGCAATTTCTGTGCTTCATCAACACATTGAATGTCCACAGATTTTAGATTGACTCCAGATGTGCATCGGAAACCACTACTGGTCTTCCAGGGAACGATCAAAGCGTACACTCATTGTGACATTACTCCCATGGAGGAAGGTGTGCATGGTGACTGTTGTATTCAATCCCGATGCAATTTTTGTGTTTCATCAACATTCTGATAATCAACAGGTTACAGAATGCCACTAGATGTGCATCGGAAACTAATACTGTCCTGCCAGGGAACGATCTAAGCGTAGCTTGTTTGAGACATTACTCCCGTGGAAGAAAGTGCGAATGGTGACTGTTGTATTCAATCCCGATGCAATTTCTGTGTTACATCAACACTCTGTTAGTCCACAGATTACACAATGCCACCAGATGTGCATCGGAAGCTACTACTGGTCTTCCAGGGAACGATCAAAACGTAGACTGTTTCAGACATTACTCCCATGGAGGAAAGTGCGGATGGTGACTGTTGTATTCAATCCCGATGCAATTCCTGTGTTTCATCAACACTCTGATAGTCCACAGATTACAGAATGCCATCAGATGTGCATCGGAAACTACTACTGGTCTTCCAGGAAACGATCAAAGCGTAGACTGTTTGAGACATAACTCCCATGGAGGTAAGTGCGCATGGTGCCTGTTGTATTCAATCCCGATGCAATTTCTGTGTTTCATGAACACTCTGTTAGTCCACAGATTACACAATGCCACCAGATGTGCATCGGAAGCTACTACTGGTCTTCCAGAGAACGATCAAAACGTAGACTGTTTGAGACATTACTCCCATGGGGGTAAGTGCGCATGGTGACTCTTGTATTCAATCCCGATGCAATTTCTGTGTTTCATCAACACTCTGATAGTCCACATATTGCAGAATGCCACCAGATGTGCATCGGAAGCTACTACTGGTCTTCCAGGGAACGATGAAAGCGTAGACTGTTTGAGACATACCTCCCGTTGAGGAAAGTGCGCAAGGTGACTGTTGTATTCAATCCCGATGCAATTTCTGTGTTTCATCAACACTCTGCTAGTCCACAGATTACAGAATGCCACCAGATGTGCATCGGAAAATACTACTGGTCTTCCAGGAAACGATCAATGCGTAGACTGTTTGAGACATTACTCCCATGGAGGAAAGTCCGCATGGTGACTGTTGTATTGAATCCCGACGCAATTTCTGTGTTTCATCAGCCCTCTGATTTTCCTCAGATCACAGAATGCCTCCAGATGTGCATCGGGAACTACTACTGGTCTTCCAGGGAACGATCAAAGCGTAGAAAGTTTCAACATTACTTCCATGGAGGAAAGTGTGAATGGTGACTGTTGTATTCAATCCCCAATGCAATTTCTGTGTTTTATCAACACTCTGATAGTCCACAGATTACAGAATGCCACCAGATGTGCATCGGAAACTACTACTGGTCTTCCAGGGAACAAATCAAAGCGTAGGCTGTTTGAGACATTACTCCTGTGGAGGAAAGTGCGCACGATGAGTGTTGTTTCCTTTCCTGATGCAATCTCTGTGTTTTATCAACACTCTGATAGTCCACAGATTACAGATTGCCACCAGATGTGCATCGGAAGCTACTACTGGTCTTCCAGGGAACGATCAGAGCGTAGACTCTTTGAGACATTACTCCCGTGGAAGAAAGTGCGCATGGTGACTGTTGTATTCAATCCCGATGAAATATCTGTGTTTCATCAACACTCTGATAGTCAAATGATTACATAATGCCACCAGATGTGCATCGGAAACTACTACTGGCCTTCCAGGGAACGATCAAAGCGTAGACTGTTTGAGACATACCTCAAGTGGAGGTAAGAGCGCATAGTGATTGTTGTATTCAATCCCGATGCAATTTCTGTGTTTCATCAACACTCTGATAGTCCACAGATTACAGAATGCATCCAGATGTGCATCGGAAACTACTACTGGTCTTCCAGGGAACGATCAAAGCGTAAACTCTTTGAGACATTACTCCCATGGAGGAAAGTGCGCATGGTGACTGTTGTATTCAATCCCTATGCATTTTCTGTGTTTCATCAACACTTTGAATGTCCACAGATTACAGACTGACTCCAGATGTGCATCGGAAACTACTACTGGTTTTCCAGGGAACGATCAAAGCGTAAACTCTTTGTGACATTACTCCCATGGAGGAAGGTGCGCATGGTGACTGTTGTATTCAATCCCGATGCAATTTCTGTGTTTCATCAACACTCTGATAGTCCACAGATTACAGAATGCCACCAGATGTGCATCGGAAGCTACTACTGGTCTTTCAGGGAACGATCAGAACGTAGACTGTTTCAGACATTACTCCCATGGAGGAAAGTGCGGATGGTGACTGTTGTATTCAATCCCATGCAATTCCTGTGTTTCATCAACACTCTGATAGTCCACAGATTACAGAATGCCACCAGATGTGCATCGGAAGCTACTACTATTCTTCCAGGGAACGATCAAAGCGTAGACTGTTTGATACATACCTCCCGCGGAGGAAAGTGCGCATGGTGACTGTTTTATTCAATCCCGATGCAATTTCTGTGTTTCATCAACACTCTGATAGTCCACAGATTACAGAATGCCACCAGATGTGCATCGGAAGCTACTACTGGTCTTCCAGGGAACGATCAAAGCGTAGACTGTTTGAGACATTACTCCCATGGAGGAAAGTGAGCATGGTGAATGTTGTATTAGATCCCGATGCAATTTCTGTGTTTCATCAACAGTCTGATAGTCCACAGAATACAGAATGAGTCCAGATGTGCATCGGAAACTACTACTGGTCTTCCAGGCAACGATCAAACCGTAGACAGTTTGAGACATTACTCCCATGGAGGAAGGTCAGCATCGTGACTGTTGTATACAATCCCGATGCAATTTCTGTGTTTTATCAACTCTTTGAAGGTCAAGAGATTACAGATTGCCTCCAGATGTGGATCGGAAACTACTACTGGTCTTCCAGGGATCGATCAATGCGTAGACTGTTTGAGACATTACTGTAGTGGAGGAAAGTGCGCATGGTGACTGTTGTATTGAATCCCGATGCTATTTCTGTGTTTCATCACCACTCTGATTTTCCACAGATCACAGAATGCCTCCAGATGTGCATCGGAAACTACTACTGGTCTTCCAGGGAAAGATCAAAGCGTAGACTGTTTGAGACAAGGAAAGTGCGCATGGTGACTGTTTTATTCAATCCCGATGCAATTTCGGTGTTTCATCAACACTCTGATAGTCCACAGATTACAGAATGCCACCAGATGTGCATCGGAAGCTACTACTGGTGTTCCAGGGAACGATCAAAGCGTAGACTCTTTGAGACATTACTCCCGTGGAGGAAAGTGCGCATGCTGACTGTTGCATTCAATCCCGATGCAATATCTGTGTTTCATCAACACTCTGATAGTCAAAAGATTACATAATGCTACCAGATGTGCATCGGAAACTACTACTGGTCTTCCAGGGAACGATCAAAGCGTAGACTGTTTGAGACATATCTCAAGGGTAGGTAAGTGCGCATAGTGATTGTTGTATTCAATCCCGATGCAATTTCTGTGTTTCATCAACACTCTGATAGTCCACAGATTACAGAATGTATCCAGATGTGCATCGGAAACTACTACTGGTCTTCCAGCTAACGATCAAAGCGTAAACTCTTTGAGACATTACTCCCATTTAGGAAAGTGCGCATGGTGACTGTTGTATTCAATCCCTATGCATTTTCTGTGTTTCATCAACGCTTTGAATGTCCACAGATTACGGACTGACTCCAGATGTGCATCGGAAACTACTACTGGTTTTCCAGGGAACGATCAAAGCGTAAACTCTTTGTGACATTACTCCCATGGAGGAAGGTGCGCATGGTGACTGTTGTATTCAGTCCCGATGCAATTTCTGTGTTTCATCAACACTCTGATAGTCCACAGATTACAGAATGCCACCAGATGTGCATCGGAAGCTACTACTGGACTTTCAAGGAACGATCAGAACGTAGACTGTTTCAGACATTACTCCCATGGAGGAAAGTGCGGATGGTGACTGGTGTATTCAATCCCGATGCAATTCCTGTGTTTCATCAACACTCTGATAGTCTACAGATTACAGAATGCCTCCAGATGTGCATCGGAAACTACTACTGGTCTTCCAGGAAACGATCAATGCGTAGACTGTTTGAGACATTACTCCCATGGAGGAAGGTCAGCATCGTGACTGTTGTATACAATCCCGATGCAATTTCTGTGTTTTATCAACACTTTGAAGGTCAAGAGATTACAGATTGCCACCAGTTGAGGATCGGTAACTACTACTGGTCCTCCAGGGAACGATCAAAGCGTAGACAGTTTCAGACATTACTCCCATGGAGGAAAGTGTGGATGGTGACTGTTGTATTCAACCCCAATGCAATTTCTGTGTTTTATCAACACTCTGATACTCCACAGATTACAGAATGCCACCAGATGTGCATCGGAAACTACTACTGGTCTTCCAGGGAACGATCAAAGCGTAGACTGTTTGAGACATACCTCCCGTGGAGGAAAGTGCGCATGGTGACTGTTTTATTCAATCCCGGTGCAATTTCTGTGTTTCATCAACACTCTGATAGTCCACGGATTACAGAATGCCACCAGATGTGCATCGGAAGCTACTACTGGTCTTCCAGGTAACGATCAAATCGTAGACTCATTGAGACATTACTCCCGTGGAGGAAAGTGCGCATGGTGACTGTTGTATTCAATCCCGATGCAATTTCTGTGCTTCATCAACACTTTGAATGTCCACAGATTTTAGAATGACTCCAGATGTGCATCGGAAACCACTACTGGTCTTCCAGGGAACGATCAAAGCGTACACTCTTTGTGACATTACTCCCATGGAGGAAGGTGTGCATGGTGACTGTTGTATTCAATCCCGATGCAATTTTTGTGTTTCATCAACATTCTGATAATCAACAGATTACAGAATGCCACTAGATGTGCATCGGAAACTAATACTGTCCTGCCAGGGAACGATCAAAGCGTAGCTTGTTTGAGACATTACTCCCGTGGAAGAAAGTGCGAATGGTGACTGTTGTATTCAATCGCGATGCAATTTCTGTGTTTCATCAACACTCTGTTAGTCCACAGATTACACAATGCCACCAGATGTGCATCGGAAGCTACTACTGGTCTTCCAGGGAACGATCAAAACGTAGACTGTTTCAGACATAACTCCCATGGAGGAAAGTGCGGATGGTGACTGTTGTATTCAATCCCGATGCAATTCCTGTGTTTCATCAACACTCTGATATTCCACAGATTACAGAATGCCATCAGATGTGCATCGGAAACTACTACTGGTCTTCCAGGAAACGATCAAATCGTAGACTGTTTGAGACATTACTCCCATGGAGGTAACTGCGCATGGTGACTGTTGTATTCAATCCCGATGCAATTTCTCTGTTTCATGAACACTCTGTTAGTCGACAGATTACACAATGCCACCAGATGTGCATCGGAAGCTACTACTGGTCTTCCAGGGAACGATGAAAGTGTAGACTGTTTGAGACATACCTCCCGTGGAGGAAAGTGCGCAAGGTGACTGTTGTATTCAATCCCGATGCAATTTCTGTGTTTCATCAACACTCTGCTAGTCCACAGATTACAGAATGCCACCAGATGTGCATCGGATAATACTACTGGTCTTCCAGGAAACGATCAATGCGTAGACTGTTTGAGACATTACTCCCATGGAGGAAAGTCCGCATGGTGACTGTTGTATTGAATCCCGATGCAATTTCTGTGTTTCATCACCCCTCTGATTTTCCACAGATCACAGAATGCCTCCAGATGTGCATCGGAAACTACTACTGGTCTTCCAGGGAACGATCAAAGCGTAGACAGTTTCAACATTACTTCCATGGAGGAAAGTGTGAATGGTGACTGTTGTATTCAATCCCCAATGCAATTTTTGTGTTTTATCAACACTCAGATAGTCCACAGATTACAGAATGCCACCAGATGTGCATCGGAAACTACTACTGGTCTTATAGGGAACGATCAAAGCGTAGACTCTTTGAGACGTTACTCCCGTGGAGGAAAGTGCGCATGGTGACTGTTGTATTCAATCCCGATGCAATTTCTGTGCTTCATCAACACTCTTATAGTCAACAGATTACATAATGCTACCAGATGTGCATCGGAAACTACTACTGGTCTTCCAGGTAACGATCAAAGCGTAGACTGTCTGAGACATACCTCCCGTATAGGAAAGTGCGCATGGTGACTGTTTTATTCAATCCCGATGCAATTTCTGTGTTTCATCAACACTCTGATATTCCACAGATTACAGAATGCCACCAGATGTGCATCGGAAGCTACTACTGGTCTTCCAGGGAACGATCAAAGCGTAGACTCTTTGAGACATTACTCCGGTGGAGGAAAGTGTGGATGGTGACTGTTGTATTCAATCCCGATGCAATATCTGTGTTTCATCAACACTCTGATAGTCCACAGATTACAGAATGTATCCAGATGTGCATCGGAAACTACTACTGGTCTTCCAGGGAACGATCAAAGCGTAAACTCTTTGAGACATTACTCCCACGGAGGAAAGTGCGCATGGTGACGGTTGTATTCAATCCCTATGCATTTTCTGTGTTTCATCAACCCTTTGAATGTCCACAGATTACAGACTGACTCCAGATGTGCATCGGAAACTACTACTGGTTTTCCAGGGAACGATCAAAGCGTAAACTCTTTGTGACATTACTCCCAAGGAGGAAGGTGCGCATGGTGACTGTTGTATTCAATCCGGATGCAATTTCTGTGTTTCATCAACACTCTGATAGTCCACAGATTACAGAATGCCTCCAGATGTGCATCGGAAGCTACTACTGGTCTTTCAGGGAACGATCAGAACGTAGACTGTTTCAGACATTACTCCCATGGAGGAAAGTGCGGATGGTGACTGTTGTATTCAATCCCGATGCAATTCCTGTGTTTCATCAACACTCTGATAGTCCACAGATTACAGAATGCCACCAGATGTGCATCGGAAGCTACTACTATTCTTCCAGGGAACGATCAAAGCGTAGACTGTTTGATACATACCTCCCGCGGAGGAAAGTGCGCATGGTGACTGTTTTATTCGATCCCTATGCAATTTCTGTGTGTTATCAACACTCTGATAGTCCACAGATTACAGAATGCCACCAGATGTGCATCGGAAGCTACTACTGGTCTTCCGGGGAACGATCAAAGCGTAGACAGTTTCAGACATTACTCCCATGGAGGAAAGTGTGGATGGTGACTGTTGTATTCAATCCCCAATGCCATTTCTGTGTTTTATCAACACTCTGATAGTCCACAGATTACAGAATGCCACCAGATGTGCATCGGAAACTACTACTGGTCTTTCAGGGAACGATCAAAGCGTAGACTGTTTGAGACATTATTCCCATGGAGGAAAGTGCGCATGGTGACTGTTGTATTCAATCCCGATGCAATTTCTGTGTTTCATCAACAGTCTGATTGTCTACAGATTACAGAATGCCTCCAGATGTGCATCGGAAACTACTACTGGTCTTCCAGGGATCGATCAATGCGTAGACTGTTTGAGACATTACTCCCATGGAGGAAAGTCCGCATGGTGACTGTTGTATTCAATCCCGATGCAATTTCTGTGCTTCATCAACACTCTGATAGTCAACAGATTACATAATGCCACCAGATGTGCATCGGAAACTACTACTGGTCTTCCAGGGAAAGATCAAAGCGTAGACTGTTTGAGACAAACCTCCCGTATAGGAAAGTGCGCATGGTGACTGTTTTATTCAATCCCGATGCAATTTCTGTGTTTCATCAACACTCTGATAGTCCACAGATTATAGAATGCCACCAGATGTGCATCGGAAGCTACTACTGGTCTTCCAGGGAAGGATCAAAGCGTAGACTCTTTGAGACATTACTCCCGTGGAGGAAAGTGGGCATGCTGACTGTTGCATACAATCCCGATGCAATATCTGTGTTTCATCAACACTCTGATAGTCAAAAGAATACATAATGCCACCAGATGTGCATCGGAAACTACTACTGGTCTTCCAGGGAACAATCAAAGCGTAGACTGTTTGAGACATACCTCAAGGGTAGGTAAGTGCGCATAGTGATTGTTGTATTCAATCCCGATGCAATTTCTGTGTTTCATCAACACTCTGATAGTCCACAGATTACAGAATGTATCCAGATGTGCATAGGAAACTACTACTGGTCTTCCAGGGAACGATCAAAGCGTAAACTCTTTGAGACATTACTCCCATTTAGGAAAGTGCGCATGGTGACTGTTGTATTCAATCCCTATGCATTTTCTGTGTTTCATCGACACTTTGAATGTCCACAGATTACAGACTGACTCCAGATGTGCATCGGAAACTACTACTGGTTTTCCAGGGAACGATCAAAGCCTAAACTCTTTGTGACATTACTCCCATGGAGGAAGGTGCGCATGGTGACTGTTGTATTCAATCCCGATGCAATTACTGTGTTTCATCAACACTCTGATAGTCCACAGATTACAGAATGCCACCAGATGTGCATCGGAAGCTACTACTGGTCTTTCAGGGAACGATCAGAACGTAGACTGTTTCAGACATTACTCCCATGGAGGAAAGTGCGGATGGTGACTGTTGTATTCAATCCCGATGCAATTCCTGTGTTTCATCAACACTCTGATAGTCCACAGATTACAGAATGCCACCAGATGTGCATCGGAAGCTACTACTGGTCTTCCAGGGAACGATCAAAGCGTAGACTCTTTGAGACATTACTCCCGTGGAGGAAAGTGCGCATGCTGACTGTTGCATTCAATCCCGATGCAATATCAGTGTTTCATCAACACTCTGATAGTCAAAAGATTACATAATGCCACCAGATGTGCATCGGAAACTACTACTGGTCTTCCAGGGAACGATCAAAGCGTAGACTCTTTGAGACATTACTCCCGTGGAGGAAAGTGCGCATGCTGACTGTTGCATTCAATCCCGATGCAATATCTGTGTTTCATCAACACTCTGATAGTCAAAAGATTACATAATGCTACCAGATGTGCATCGGAAACTACTACTGGTCTTCCAGGGAACGATCAAAGCGTAGACTGTTTGAGACATATCTCAAGGGTAGGTAAGTGCGCATAGTGATTGTTGTATTCAATCCCGATGCAATTTCTGTGTTTCATCAACACTCTGATAGTCCACAGATTACAGAATGTATCCAGATGTGCATCGGAAACTACTACTGGTCTTCCAGGGAACGATCAAAGCGTAAACTCTTTGAGACATTACTCCCATTTAGGAAAGTGCGCATGGTGACTGTTGTATTCAATCCCTATGCATTTTCTGTGTTTCATCAACGCTTTGAATGTCCACAGATTACGGACTGACTCCAGATGTGCATCGGAAACTACTACTGGTTTTCCAGGGAACGATCAAAGCGTAAACTCTTTGTGACATTACTCCCATGGAGGAAGGTGCGCATGGTGACTGTTGTATTCATCCCGATGCAATTTCTGTGTTTCATCAACACTCTGATAGTCCACAGATTACAGAATGCCACCAGATGTGCATCGGAAGCTACTACTGGACTTTCAGGGAACGATCAGAACGTAGACTGTTTCAGACATTACTCCCATGGAGGAAAGTGCGGATGGTGACTGGTGTATTCAATCCCGATGCAATTCCTGTGTTTCATCAACACTCTGATAGTCTACAGATTACAGAATGCCTCCAGATGTGCATCGGAAACTACTACTGGTCTTCCAGGAAACGATCAATGCGTAGACTGTTTGAGACATTACTCCCATGGAGGAAGGTCAGCATCGTGACTGTTGTATACAATCCCGATGCAATTTCTGTGTTTTATCAACACTTTGAAGGTCAAGAGATTACAGATTGCCACCAGTTGAGGATCGGTAACTACTACTGGTCCTCCAGGGAACGATCAAAGCGTAGACAGTTTCAGACATTACTCCCATGGAGGAAAGTGTGGATGGTGACTGTTGTATTCAATCCCCAATGCAATTTCTGTGTTTTATCAACACTCTGATACTCCACAGATTACAGAATGCCACCAGATGTGCATCGGAAACTACTACTGGTCTTCCAGGGAACGATCAAAGCGTAGACTGTTTGAGACATACCTCCCGTGGAGGAAAGTGCGCATGGTGACTGTTTTATTCAATCCCGATGCAATTTCTGTGTTTCATCAACACTCTGATAGTCCACGGATTACAGAATGCCACCAGATGTGCATCGGAAGCTACTACTGGTCTTCCAGGTAACGATCAAATCGTAGACTCATTGAGACATTACTCCCGTGGAGGAAAGTGCGCATGGTGACTGTTGTATTCAATCCCGATGCAATTTCTGTGCTTCATCAACACTTTGAATGTCCACAGATTTTAGAATGACTCCAGATGTGCATCGGAAACCACTACTGGTCTTCCAGGGAACGATCAAAGCGTACACTCTTTGTGACATTACTCCCATGGAGGAAGGTGTGCATGGTGACTGTTGTATTCAATCCCGATGCAATTTTTGTGTTTCATCAACATTCTGATAATCAACAGATTACAGAATGCCACTAGATGTGCATCGGAAACTAATACTGTCCTGCCAGGGAACGATCAAAGCGTAGCTTGTTTGAGACATTACTCCCGTGGAAGAAAGTGCGAATGGTGACTGTTGTATTCAATCGCGATGCAATTTCTGTGTTTCATCAACACTCTGTTAGTCCACAGATTACACAATGCCACCAGATGTGCATCGGAAGCTACTACTGGTCTTCCAGGGAACGATCAAAACGTAGACTGTTTCAGACATAACTCCCATGGAGGAAAGTGCGGATGGTGACTGTTGTATTCAATCCCGATGCAATTCCTGTGTTTCATCAACACTCTGATATTCCACAGATTACAGAATGCCATCAGATGTGCATCGGAAACTACTACTGGTCTTCCAGGAAACGATCAAATCGTAGACTGTTTGAGACATTACTCCCATGGAGGTAACTGCGCATGGTGACTGTTGTATTCAATCCCGATGCAATTTCTCTGTTTCATGAACACTCTGTTAGTCGACAGATTACACAATGCCACCAGATGTGCATCGGAAGCTACTACTGGTCTTCCAGGGAAAGATGAAAGTGTAGACTGTTTGAGACATACCTCCCGTGGAGGAAAGTGCGCAAGGTGACTGTTGTATTCAATCCCGATGCAATTTCTGTGTTTCATCAACACTCTGCTAGTCCACAGATTACAGAATGCCACCAGATGTGCATCGGATACTACTACTGGTCTTCCAGGAAACGATCAATGCGTAGACTGTTTGAGACATTACTCCCATGGAGGAAAGTCCGCATGGTGACTGTTGTATTGAATCCCGATGCAATTTCTGTGTTTCATCACCCCTCTGATTTTCCACAGATCACAGAATGCCTCCAGATGTGCATCGGAAACTACTACTGGTCTTCCAGGGAACGATCAAAGCGTAGACAGTTTCAACATTACTTCCATGGAGGAAAGTGTGAATGGTGACTGTTGTATTCAATCCCCAATGCAATTTTTGTGTTTTATCAACACTCAGATAGTCCACAGATTACAGAATGCCACCAGATGTGCATCGGAAACTACTACTGGTCTTATAGGGAACGATCAAAGCGTAGACTCTTTGAGACGTTACTCCCGTGGAGGAAAGTGCGCATGGTGACTGTTGTATTCAATCCCGATGCAATTTCTGTGCTTCATCAACACTCTTATAGTCAACAGATTACATAATGCTACCAGATGTGCATCGGAAACTACTACTGGTCTTCCAGGTAACGATCAAAGCGTAGACTGTCTGAGACATACCTCCCGTATAGGAAAGTGCGCATGGTGACTGTTTTATTCAATCCCGATGCAATTTCTGTGTTTCATCAACACTCTGATATTCCACAGATTACAGAATGCCACCAGATGTGCATCGGAAGCTACTACTGGTCTTCCAGGGAACGATCAAAGCGTAGACTCTTTGAGACATTACTCCGGTGGAGGAAAGTGTGGATGGTGACTGTTGTATTCAATCCCGATGCAATATCTGTGTTTCATCAACACTCTGATAGTCCACAGATTACAGAATGTATCCAGATGTGCATCGGAAACTACTACTGGTCTTCCAGGGAACGATCAAAGCGTAAACTCTTTGAGACATTACTCCCACGGAGGAAAGTGCGCATGGTGACGGTTGTATTCAATCCCTATGCATTTTCTGTGTTTCATCAACCCTTTGAATGTCCACAGATTACAGACTGACTCCAGATGTGCATCGGAAACTACTACTGGTTTTCCAGGGAACGATCAAAGCGTAAACTCTTTGTGACATTACTCCCAAGGAGGAAGGTGCGCATGGTGACTGTTGTATTCAATCCGGATGCAATTTCTGTGTTTCATCAACACTCTGATAGTCCACAGATTACAGAATGCCTCCAGATGTGCATCGGAAGCTACTACTGGTCTTTCAGGGAACGATCAGAACGTAGACTGTTTCAGACATTACTCCCATGGAGGAAAGTGCGGATGGTGACTGTTGTATTCAATCCCGATGCAATTCCTGTGTTTCATCAACACTCTGATAGTCCACAGATTACAGAATGCCACCAGATGTGCATCGGAAGCTACTACTATTCTTCCAGGGAACGATCAAAGCGTAGACTGTTTGATACATACCTCCCGCGGAGGAAAGTGCGCATGGTGACTGTTTTATTCGATCCCTATGCAATTTCTGTGTGTTATCAACACTCTGATAGTCCACAGATTACAGAATGCCACCAGATGTGCATCGGAAGCTACTACTGGTCTTCCGGGGAACGATCAAAGCGTAGACAGTTTCAGACATTACTCCCATGGAGGAAAGTGTGGATGGTGACTGTTGTATTCAATCCCCAATGCCATTTCTGTGTTTTATCAACACTCTGATAGTCCACAGATTACAGAATGCCACCAGATGTGCATCGGAAACTACTACTGGTCTTTCAGGGAACGATCAAAGCGTAGACTGTTTGAGACATTATTCCCATGGAGGAAAGTGCGCATGGTGACTGTTGTATTCAATCCCGATGCAATTTCTGTGTTTCATCAACAGTTTGATTGTCTACAGATTACAGAATGCCTCCAGATGTGCATCGGAAACTACTACTGGTCTTCCAGGGATCGATCAATGCGTAGACTGTTTGAGACATTACTCCCATGGAGGAAAGTCCGCATGGTGACTGTTGTATTCAATCCCGATGCAATTTCTGTGCTTCATCAACACTCTGATAGTCAACAGAATACATAATGCCACCAGATGTGCATCGGAAACTACCACTGGTCTTCCAGGGAAAGATCAAAGCGTAGACTGTTTGAGACAAACCTCCCGTATAGGAAAGTGCGCATGGTGACTGTTTTATTCAATCCCGATGCAATTTCTGTGTTTCATCAACACTCTGATAGTCCACAGATTATAGAATGCCACCAGATGTGCATCGGAAGCTACTACTGGTCTTCCAGGGAAGGATCAAAGCGTAGACTCTTTGAGACATTACTCCCGTGGAGGAAAGTGGGCATGCTGACTGTTGCATACAATCCCGATGCAATATCTGTGTTTCATCAACACTCTGATAGTCAAAAGAATACATAATGCCACCAGATGTGCATCGGAAACTACTACTGGTCTTCCAGGGAACAATCAAAGCGTAGACTGTTTGAGACATACCTCAAGGGTAGGTAAGTGCGCATAGTGATTGTTGTATTCAATCCCGATGCAATTTCTGTGTTTCATCAACACTCTGATAGTCCACAGATTACAGAATGTATCCAGATGTGCATAGGAAACTACTACTGGTCTTCCAGGGAACGATCAAAGCGTAAACTCTTTGAGACATTACTCCCATTTAGGAAAGTGCGCATGGTGACTGTTGTATTCAATCCCTATGCATTTTCTGTGTTTCATCGACACTTTGAATGTCCACAGATTACAGACTGACTCCAGATGTGCATCGGAAACTACTACTGGTTTTCCAGGGAACGATCAAAGCCTAAACTCTTTGTGACATTACTCCCATGGAGGAAGGTGCGCATGGTGACTGTTGTATTCAATCCCGATGCAATTACTGTGTTTCATCAACACTCTGATAGTCCACAGATTACAGAATGCCACCAGATGTGCATCGGAAGCTACTACTGGTCTTTCAGGGAACGATCAGAACGTAGACTGTTTCAGACATTACTCCCGTGGAGGAAAGTGCGCATGCTGACTGTTGCATTCAATCCCGATGCAATATCTGTGTTTCATCAACACTCTGATAGTCAAAAGATTACATAATGCCACCAGATGTGCATCGGAAACTACTACTGGTCTTCCAGGGAACGATCAAAGCGTAGACTCTTTGAGACATTACTCCCGTGGAGGAAAGTGCGCATGCTGACTGTTGCATTCAATCCCGATGCAATATCTGTGTTTCATCAACACTCTGATAGTCAAAAGATTACATAATGCTACCAGATGTGCATCGGAAACTACTACTGGTCTTCCAGGGAACGATCAAAGCGTAGACTGTTTGAGACATATCTCAAGGGTAGGTAAGTGCGCATAGTGATTGTTGTATTCAATCCCGATGCAATTTCTGTGTTTCATCAACACTCTGATAGTCCACAGATTACAGAATGTATCCAGATGTGCATCGGAAACTACTACTGGTCTTCCAGGGAACGATCAAAGCGTAAACTCTTTGAGACATTACTCCCATTTAGGAAAGTGCGCATGGTGACTGTTGTATTCAATCCCTATGCATTTTCTGTGTTTCATCAACGCTTTGAATGTCCACAGATTACGGACTGACTCCAGATGTGCATCGGAAACTACTACTGGTTTTCCAGGGAACGATCAAAGCGTAAACTCTTTGTGACATTACTCCCATGGAGGAAGGTGCGCATGGTGACTGTTGTATTCATCCCGATGCAATTTCTGTGTTTCATCAACACTCTGATAGTCCACAGATTACAGAATGCCACCAGATGTGCATCGGAAGCTACTACTGGACTTTCAGGGAACGATCAGAACGTAGACTGTTTCAGACATTACTCCCATGGAGGAAAGTGCGGATGGTGACTGGTGTATTCAATCCCGATGCAATTCCTGTGTTTCATCAACACTCTGATAGTCTACAGATTACAGAATGCCTCCAGATGTGCATCGGAAACTACTACTGGTCTTCCAGGAAACGATCAATGCGTAGACTGTTTGAGACATTACTCCCATGGAGGAAGGTCAGCATCGTGACTGTTGTATACAATCCCGATGCAATTTCTGTGTTTTATCAACACTTTGAAGGTCAAGAGATTACAGATTGCCACCAGTTGAGGATCGGTAACTACTACTGGTCCTCCAGGGAACGATCAAAGCGTAGACAGTTTCAGACATTACTCCCATGGAGGAAAGTGTGGATGGTGACTGTTGTATTCAATCCCCAATGCAATTTCTGTGTTTTATCAACACTCTGATACTCCACAGATTACAGAATGCCACCAGATGTGCATCGGAAACTACTACTGGTCTTCCAGGGAACGATCAAAGCGTAGACTGTTTGAGACATACCTCCCGTGGAGGAAAGTGCGCATGGTGACTGTTTTATTCAATCCCGATGCAATTTCTGTGTTTCATCAACACTCTGATAGTCCACGGATTACAGAATGCCACCAGATGTGCATCGGAAGCTACTACTGGTCTTCCAGGTAACGATCAAATCGTAGACTCATTGAGACATTACTCCCGTGGAGGAAAGTGCGCATGGTGACTGTTGTATTCAATCCCGATGCAATTTCTGTGCTTCATCAACACTTTGAATGTCCACAGATTTTAGAATGACTCCAGATGTGCATCGGAAACCACTACTGGTCTTCCAGGGAACGATCAAAGCGTACACTCTTTGTGACATTACTCCCATGGAGGAAGGTGTGCATGGTGACTGTTGTATTCAATCCCGATGCAATTTTTGTGTTTCATCAACATTCTGATAATCAACAGATTACAGAATGCCACTAGATGTGCATCGGAAACTAATACTGTCCTGCCAGGGAACGATCAAGGCGTAGCTTGTTTGAGACATTACTCCCGTGGAAGAAAGTGCGAATGGTGACTGTTGTATTCAATCGCGATGCAATTTCTGTGTTTCATCAACACTCTGTTAGTCCACAGATTACACAATGCCACCAGATGTGCATCGGAAGCTACTACTGGTCTTCCAGGGAACGATCAAAACGTAGACTGTTTCAGACATAACTCCCATGGAGGAAAGTGCGGATGGTGACTGTTGTATTCAATCCCGATGCAATTCCTGTGTTTCATCAACACTCTGATATTCCACAGATTACAGAATGCCATCAGATGTGCATCGGAAACTACTACTGGTCTTCCAGGAAACGATCAAATCGTAGACTGTTTGAGACATTACTCCCATGGAGGTAACTGCGCATGGTGACTGTTGTATTCAATCCCGATGCAATTTCTCTGTTTCATGAACACTCTGTTAGTCGACAGATTACACAATGCCACCAGATGTGCATCGGAAGCTACTACTGGTCTTCCAGGGAACGATGAAAGTGTAGACTGTTTGAGACATACCTCCCGTGGAGGAAAGTGCGCAAGGTGACTGTTGTATTCAATCCCGATGCAATTTCTGTGTTTCATCAACACTCTGCTAGTCCACAGATTACAGAATGCCACCAGATGTGCATCGGATACTACTACTGGTCTTCCAGGAAACGATCAATGCGTAGACTGTTTGAGACATTACTCCCATGGAGGAAAGTCCGCATGGTGACTGTTGTATTGAATCCCGATGCAATTTCTGTGTTTCATCACCCCTCTGATTTTCCACAGATCACAGAATGCCTCCAGATGTGCATCGGAAACTACTACTGGTCTTCCAGGGAACGATCAAAGCGTAGACAGTTTCAACATTACTTCCATGGAGGAAAGTGTGAATGGTGACTGTTGTATTCAATCCCCAATGCAATTTTTGTGTTTTATCAACACTCAGATAGTCCACAGATTACAGAATGCCACCAGATGTGCATCGGAAACTACTACTGGTCTTATAGGGAACGATCAAAGCGTAGACTCTTTGAGACGTTACTCCCGTGGAGGAAAGTGCGCATGGTGACTGTTGTATTCAATCCCGATGCAATTTCTGTGCTTCATCAACACTCTTATAGTCAACAGATTACATAATGCTACCAGATGTGCATCGGAAACTACTACTGGTCTTCCAGGTAACGATCAAAGCGTAGACTGTCTGAGACATACCTCCCGTATAGGAAAGTGCGCATGGTGACTGTTTTATTCAATCCCGATGCAATTTCTGTGTTTCATCAACACTCTGATATTCCACAGATTACAGAATGCCACCAGATGTGCATCGGAAGCTACTACTGGTCTTCCAGGGAACGATCAAAGCGTAGACTCTTTGAGACATTACTCCGGTGGAGGAAAGTGTGGATGGTGACTGTTGTATTCAATCCCGATGCAATATCTGTGTTTCATCAACACTCTGATAGTCCACAGATTACAGAATGTATCCAGATGTGCATCGGAAACTACTACTGGTCTTCCAGGGAACGATCAAAGCGTAAACTCTTTGAGACATTACTCCCACGGAGGAAAGTGCGCATGGTGACGGTTGTATTCAATCCCTATGCATTTTCTGTGTTTCATCAACCCTTTGAATGTCCACAGATTACAGACTGACTCCAGATGTGCATCGGAAACTACTACTGGTTTTCCAGGGAACGATCAAAGCGTAAACTCTTTGTGACATTACTCCCAAGGAGGAAGGTGCGCATGGTGACTGTTGTATTCAATCCGGATGCAATTTCTGTGTTTCATCAACACTCTGATAGTCCACAGATTACAGAATGCCTCCAGATGTGCATCGGAAGCTACTACTGGTCTTTCAGGGAACGATCAGAACGTAGACTGTTTCAGACATTACTCCCATGGAGGAAAGTGCGGATGGTGACTGTTGTATTCAATCCCGATGCAATTCCTGTGTTTCATCAACACTCTGATAGTCCACAGATTACAGAATGCCACCAGATGTGCATCGGAAGCTACTACTATTCTTCCAGGGAACGATCAAAGCGTAGACTGTTTGATACATACCTCCCGCGGAGGAAAGTGCGCATGGTGACTGTTTTATTCGATCCCTATGCAATTTCTGTGTGTTATCAACACTCTGATAGTCCACAGATTACAGAATGCCACCAGATGTGCATCGGAAGCTACTACTGGTCTTCCGGGGAACGATCAAAGCGTAGACAGTTTCAGACATTACTCCCATGGAGGAAAGTGTGGATGGTGACTGTTGTATTCAATCCCCAATGCCATTTCTGTGTTTTATCAACACTCTGATAGTCCACAGATTACAGAATGCCACCAGATGTGCATCGGAAACTACTACTGGTCTTTCAGGGAACGATCAAAGCGTAGACTGTTTGAGACATTATTCCCATGGAGGAAAGTGCGCATGGTGACTGTTGTATTCAATCCCGATGCAATTTCTGTGTTTCATCAACAGTCTGATTGTCTACAGATTACAGAATGCCTCCAGATGTGCATCGGAAACTACTACTGGTCTTCCAGGGATCGATCAATGCGTAGACTGTTTGAGACATTACTCCCATGGAGGAAAGTCCGCATGGTGACTGTTGTATTCAATCCCGATGCAATATCTGTGCTTCATCAACACTCTGATAGTCAACAGATTACATAATGCCACCAGATGTGCATCGGAAACTACTACTGGTCTTCCAGGGAAAGATCAAAGCGTAGACTGTTTGAGACAAACCTCCCGTATAGGAAAGTGCGCATGGTGACTGTTTTATTCAATCCCGATGCAATTTCTGTGTTTCATCAACACTCTGATAGTCCACAGATTATAGAATGCCACCAGATGTGCATCGGAAGCTACTACTGGTCTTCCAGGGAAGGATCAAAGCGTAGACTCTTTGAGACATTACTCCCGTGGAGGAAAGTGGGCATGCTGACTGTTGCATACAATCCCGATGCAATATCTGTGTTTCATCAACACTCTGATAGTCAAAAGAATACATAATGCCACCAGATATGCATCGGAAACTACTACTGGTCTTCCAGGGAACAATCAAAGCGTAGACTGTTTGAGACATACCTCAAGGGTAGGTAAGTGCGCATAGTGATTGTTGTATTCAATCCCGATGCAATTTCTGTGTTTCATCAACACTCTGATAGTCCACAGATTACAGAATGTATCCAGATGTGCATAGGAAACTACTACTGGTCTTCCAGGGAACGATCAAAGCGTAAACTCTTTGAGACATTACTCCCATTTAGGAAAGTGCGCATGGTGACTGTTGTATTCAATCCCTATGCATTTTCTGTGTTTCATCGACACTTTGAATGTCCACAGATTACAGACTGACTCCAGATGTGCATCGGAAACTACTACTGGTTTTCCAGGGAACGATCAAAGCCTAAACTCTTTGTGACATTACTCCCATGGAGGAAGGTGCGCATGGTGACTGTTGTATTCAATCCCGATGCAATTACTGTGTTTCATCAACACTCTGATAGTCCACAGATTACAGAATGCCACCAGATGTGCATCGGAAGCTACTACTGGTCTTTCAGGGAACGATCAGAACGTAGACTGTTTCAGACATTACTCCCATGGAGGAAAGTGCGGATGGTGACTGTTGTATTCAATCCCGATGCAATTCCTGTGTTTCATCAACACTCTGATAGTCCACAGATTACAGAATGCCACCAGATGTGCATCGGAAGCTACTACTGGTCTTCCAGGGAACGATCAAAGCGTAGACTCTTTGAGACATTACTCCCGTGGAGGAAAGTGCGCATGCTGACTGTTGCATTCAATCCCGATGCAATATCTGTGTTTCATCAACACTCTGATAGTCAAAAGATTACATAATGCCACCAGATGTGCATCGGAAACTACTACTGGTCTTCCAGGGAACGATCAAAGCGTAGACTGTTTGAGACATACCTCAAGGGTAGGTAAGTGCGCATAGTGATTGTTGTATTCAATCCCGATGCAATTTCTGTGTTTCATCAACACTCTGATGGTCCACGGATTACAGAATGCCTCCAGATGTGCATCGGAAGCTACTACTGGTCTTCCAGGTAACGATCAAAGCGTAGACTCTTTGAGACATTACTCCCGTGGAGGAAAGTGCGCATGGTGACTGTTGTATTCAATCCCGATGCAATTTCTGTGTTTCATCAACAGTCTGATTGTCTACAGATTACAGAATGCCTCCAGATGTGCATCGGAAACTACTACTGGTCTTCCAGGGATCGATCAATGCGTAGACTGTTTGAGACATTACTCCCATGGAGGAAGGTCAGCATCGTGACTGTTGTATACAATCCCGATGCAATTTCTGTGTTTTATCAACACTTTGAAGGTCAAGAGATTACAGATTGCCTCCAGATGTGGATCGGGAACTACTACTGGTCTTCCAGGGAACGTCAAAGCGTAGACAGTTTCAGACATTACTCCCATGGAGGAAAGTGCGGATGGTGACTGTTGTATTCAATCCCCAATGCAATTTCTGTGTTTTATCAACACTCTGATACTCCACAGATTACAGAATGCCACCAGATGTGCATCGGAAACTACTACTGGTCTTCCAGGGAACGATCAAAGCGTAGACTGTTTGAGACATACCTCCCGTGGAGGAAAGTGCGCATGGTGACTGTTTTATTCAATCCCGATGCAATTACTGTGTTTCATCAACACTCTGATAGTCCACGGATTACAGAATGCCACCAGATGTGCATCGGAAGCTACTACTGGACTTCCAGGTAACGATCAAAGCGTAGACTCTTGGAGACATTACTCCTGTGGAGGAAAGTGCGCATGGTGACTGTTGTATTCAATCCCGATGCAATTTCTGTGCTTCATCAACACTTTGAATATCCACAGATTTTAGAATGACTCCAGATGTGCATCGGAAACCACTACTGGTCTTGCAGGGAACGATCAAAGCGTACACTCTTTGTGACATTACTCCCATGGAGGAAGGTGTGCATGGTGACTGTTGTATTCAATCCCGATGCAATTTTTGTGTTTCATCAACATTCTGATAATCAACAGATTACAGAATGCCACTAGATGTGCATCGGAAACTAATACTGTCCTGCCAGGGAACGATCAAAGCGTAGCTTGTTTGAGACATTACTCCTGTGGAAGAAAGTGCGAATGGTGACTGTTGTATTCAATCCCGATGCAATTTCTGTGTTTCTTCAACACTCTGTTAGTCCACAGATTACACAATGCCACCAGATGTGCATCGGAAGCTACTACTGGTCTTCCAGGGAACGATCAAAACGTAGACTGTTTCAGACATTACTCCCATGGAGGAAAGTGCGGATGGTGACTGTTCTATTCAATCCCGATGCAATTCCTGTGTTTCATCAACACTCTGATAGTCCACAGATTACAGAATGCCACCAGATGTGCATCGGAAACTACTACTGGTTTTCCAGGGAACGATCAAAGCGTAGACTGTTTGAGACATTATTCCCATGGAGGAAAGTGCGCATGGTGACTGTTGTATTCAATCCCGATGCAATTTCTGTGTTTCATCAACAGTCTGATTGTCTACAGATTACAAAATGCCTCCAGATGTGCATCGGAAACTACTACCGGTCTTCCAGGGATCGATCAATGCGTAGACTGTTTGAGACATTACTCCCAAGGAGGAAAGTCCGCATGGTGACTGTTGTATTCAATCCCGATGCAATTTCTGTGCTTCATCAACACCCTGATAGTCAACAGATTATATAATGCCACCAGATGTGCATCGGAAACTACTACTGGTCTTCCAGGGAAAGATCAAAGCGTAGACTGATTGAGACAAACCTCCCGTATAGGAAAGTGCGCATGGTGACTGTTTTATTCAATCCCGATGCAATTTCTGTGTTTCATCAACACTCTGATAGTCCACAGATTACAGAATGCCACCAGATGTGCATCGGAAGCTACTACTGGTCTTCCAGGGAACGATCAAAGCGTAGACTCTTTGAGACATTACTCCCGTGGAGGAAAGTGCGCATGCTGACTGTTGCATTCAATCCCGATGCAATATCTGTGTTTCATCAACACTCTGATAGTCAAAAGATTACATAATGCCAAGAGATGTGCATCGGAAACTACTACTGGTCTTCCAGGGAACGATCAAAGCGTAGACTGTTTGAGACATACCTCAAGGGTAGGTAAGTGCGCATAGTGATTGTTGTATTCAATCCCGATGCAATTTCTGTGTTTCATCAACACTCTGATGGTCCACGGATTACAGAATGCCTCCAGATGTGCATCGGAAGCTACTACTGGTCTTCCAGGTAACGATCAAAGCGTAGACTCTTTGAGACATTACTCCCGTGGAGGAAAGTGCGCATGGTGACTGTTGTATTCAATCCCGATGCAATTTCTGTGCTTCATCAACACTTTGAATGTCCACAGATTTTAGAATGACTCCAGATGTGCATCGGAAACCACTACTGGTCTTCCAGGGAACGATCAAAGCGTACACTCTTTGTGACATTACTCCCATGGAGGAAGGTGTGCATGGTGACTGTTGTATTCAATCCCGATGCAATTTTTGTGTTTCATCAACATTCTGATAATCAACAGATTACAGAATGCCACTAGATGTGCATCGGAAACTAATACTGTCCTGCCAGGGAACGATCAAAGCGTAGCTTGTTTGAGGCATTACTCCTGTGGAAGAAAGTGCGAATGGTGACTGTTGTATTCAATCCCGATGCAATTTCTGTGTTTCTTCAACACTCTGTTAGTCCACAGATTACACAATGCCACCAGATGTGCATCGGAAGCTAAACTGGTCTTCCAGGGAACGATCAAAACGTAGACTGTTTCAGACATTACTCCCATGGAGGAAAGTGCGGATGGTGACTGTTGTATTCAATCCCGATGCAATTCCTGTGTTTCATCAACACTCTGATAGTCCACAGATTACAGAATGCCAACAGATGTGCATCGGAAACTACTACTGGTATTCCAGGAAACGATCAAATCGTAGACTGTTTGAGACATTACTCCCATGGAGGTAAGTGCGCATGGTGACTGTTGTATTCAATCCCGATGCAATTTCTGTGTTTCATGAACACTCTGTTAGTCCACAGATTACACAATGCCACCAGATGTGCATCGGAAGCTACTACTGGTCTTCCAGGGAACGATCAAAGCGTAAACTCTTTGAGACATTACTCCCATTTTGGAAAGTGCGCATGGTGACTGTTGTATTCAATCCCTATGCATTTTCTGTGTTTCATCAACACTTTGAATGTCCACAGATTACAGACTGACTCCAGATGTGCATCGGAAACTACTACTGGTTTTCCAGGGAACGATCAAAGCTTTAACTCTTTGTGACATTACTCCCATGGAGGAAAGTGCGCATGGTGACTGTTGTATTCAATCCCTATGCATTTTCTGTGTTTCATCAACACTTTGAATGTCCACAGATTACAGACTGACTCCAGATGTGCATCGGAAACTACTACTGGTTTTCCAGGGAACGATCAAAGCTTTAACTCTTTGTGACATTACTCCCATGGAGGAAAGTGCGCAAGGTGACTGTTGTATTCAATCCCGATGCAATTTCTGTGTTTCATCAACACTCTGCTAGTCCACAGATTACAGAATGCCACCAGATGTGCATCGGAAACTACTACTGGTCTTCCAGGAAACGATCAACGCGTAGACTGTTTGAGACATTACTCCCATGGAGGGATGTCCGCATGGTGACTGTTGTATTGAATCCCGATGCAATTTCTGTGTTTCATCACCCCTCTGATTTTCCACAGATCACAGAATGCCTCCAGATGTGCATCGGAAACTACTACTGGTCTTCCAGGGAACGATCAAAGCGTAGACTGTTTGAGACATACCTCAAGGGTAGGTAAGTGCGCATAGTGATTGTTGTATTCAATCCCGATGCAATTTCTGTGTTTCATCAACACTCTGATAGTCCACAGATTACAGAATGTATCCAGATGTGCATCGGAAACTACTACTGGTCTTCCAGGGAACGATCAAAGCGTAAACTCTTTGAGACATTACTCCCAGTTAGGAAAGTGCGCATGGTGACTGTTGTATTCAATCCCTATGCATTTTCTGTGTTTCATCAACACTTTGAATGTCCACAGATTACAGACTGACTCCAGATGTGCATCGGAAACTACTACTGGTTTTCCAGGCAACGATCAAAGCTTTAACTCTTTGTGACATTACTCCCATGGAGGAAAATGCGCAAGGTGACTGTTGTATTCAATCCCGATGCAATTTCTGTGTTTCATCAACACTCTGATAGTCCACAGATTACAGAATGCCACCAGATGTGCATCGGAAACTACTACTGGTCTTCCAGGTAACGATCAAAGCGTAGACTCTTTGAGACATTACTCCCGTGGAGGAAAGTGCGCATGGTGACTGTTGTATTCAATCCCGATGCAATTTCTGTGCTTCATCAACACTTTGAATGTCCACAGATTTTAGAATGACTCCAGATGTGCATCGGAAACCACTACTGGTCTTCCAGGGAACGATCAAAGCGTACACTCTTTGTGACATTACTCCCATGGAGGAAGGTGTGCATGGTGACTGTTGTATTCAATCCCGATGCAATTTTTGTGTTTCATCAACATTCTGATAATCAACAGATTACAGAATGCCACTAGATGTGCATCGGAAACTAATACTGTCCTGCCAGGGAACGATCAAAGCGTAGCTTGTTTGAGGCATTACTCCTGTGGAAGAAAGTGCGAATGGTGACTGTTGTATTCAATCCCGATGCAATTTCTGTGTTTCTTCAACACTCTGTTAGTCCACAGATTACACAATGCCACCAGATGTGCATCGGAAGCTAAACTGGTCTTCCAGGGAAAAATCAAAACGTAGACTGATTCAGACATTACTCCCATGGAGGAAAGTGCGGATGGTGACTGTTGTATTCAATCCCGATGCAATTCCTGTGTTTCATCAACACTCTGATAGTCCACAGATTACAGAATGCCAACAGATGTGCATCGGAAACTACTACTGGTCTTCCAGGAAACGATCAAATCGTAGACTGTTTGAGACATTACTCCCATGGAGGTAAGTGCGCATGGTGACTGTTGTATTCAATCCCGATGCAATTTCTGTGTTTCATGAACACTCTGTTAGTCCACAGATTACACAATGCCACCAGATGTGCATCGGAAGCTACTACTGGTCTTCCAGGGAACGATCAAACCGTAAACTCTTTGAGACATTACTCCCATTTTGGAAAGTGCGCATGGTGACTGTTGTATTCAATCCCTATGCATTTTCTGTGTTTCATCAACACTTTGAATGTCCACAGATTACAGACTGACTCCAGATGTGCATCGGAAACTACTACTGGTTTTCCAGGGAACGATCAAAGCTTTAACTCTTTGTGACATTACTCCCATGGAGGAAAGTGCGCAAGGTGACTGTTGTATTCAATCCCGATGCAATTTCTGTGTTTCATCAACACTCTGCTAGTCCACAGATTACAGAATGCCACTAGATGTGCATCGGAAACTGCTACTGGTCTTCCAGGAAACGATCAAGGCGTAGACTGTTTGAGACATTACTCCCATGGAGGGATGTCCGCATGGTGACTGTTGTATTGAATCCCGATGCAATTTCTGTGTTTCATCACCCCTCTGATTTTCCAAAGATCACAGAATGCCTCCAGATGTGCATCGGAAACTACTACTGGTCTTCCAGGGAACGATCAAAGCGTAGACTGTTTGAGACATACCTCAAGGGTAGGTAAGTGCGCATAGTGATTGTTGTATTCAATCCCGATGCAATTTCTGTGTTTCATCAACACTCTGATAGTCCACAGATTACAGAATGTATCCAGATGTGCATCGGAAACTACTACTGGTCTTCCAGGGAACGATCAAAGCGTAAACTCTTTGAGACATTACTCCCAGTTAGGAAAGTGCGCATGGTGACTGTTGTATTCAATCCCTATGCATTTTCTGTGTTTCATCAACACTTTGAATGTCCACAGATTACAGACTGACCCCAGATGTGCATCGGAAACTACTACTGGTTTTCCAGGGAACGATCAAAGCTTTAACTCTTTGTGACATTACTCCCATGGAGGAAAATGCGCAAGGTGACTGTTGTATTCAATCCCGATGCAATTTCTGTGTTTCATCAACACTCTGCTAGTCCACAGATTACAGAATGCCACCAGATGTGCATCGGAAACTACTACTGGTCTTCCAGGAAACGATCAATGCGTAGACTGTTTGAGACATTACTCACATGGAGGGATGTCCGCATGGTGACTGTTGTATTGAATCCCGATGCAATTTCTGTGTTTCATCACCCCTCTGATTTTCCACAGATCACAGAATGCCTCCAGATGTGCATCGGAAACTACTACTGGTCTTCCAGGGAACGATCAAAGCGTAGACTGTTTGAGACATACCTCAAGGGTAGGTATGTGCGCATAGTGATTGTTGTATTCAATCCCGATGCAATTTCTGTGTTTCATCAACACTCTGATAGTCCACAGATTACAGAATGTATCCATAGGTGCATCGGAAACTACTACTGGTCTTCCAGGGAACGATCAGAGCGTAAACTCTTTGAGACATTACTCCCAGTTAGGAAAGTGCGCATGGTGACTGTTGTATTCAATCCCTATGCATTTTCTGTGTTTCATCAACACTTTGAATGTCCACAGATTACAGACTGACTCCAGATGTGCATCGGAAACTACTACTGGTTTTCCAGGGAACGATCAAAGCGTAAACTCTTTGTGACATTACTCCCATGGAGGAAGGTGCGCATGGTGACTGTTGTATTCAATCCCGATGCAATTTCTGTGTATCATCAACACTCTGATAGTCCACAGATTACGGAATGCCATCAGATGTGCATCGGAAGCTACTACTGGTCTTTCAGGGAACGATCAGAACGTAGACTGTTTCAGACATTACTCCCATGGAGGAAAGTGCGGATGGTGACTGTTGTATTCAATCCCGATGCAATTCCTGTGTTTCATCAACACTCTTATAGTCTACAGATTACAGAATGCCTCCAGATGTGCATCGGAAACTACTACTGGTCTTCCACGAAACGATCAAAGCGTAGACTGTTTGAGACATTACTCCCATGGAGGAAGGTCAGCATCGTGACTGTTGTATACAATCCCGATGCAATTTCTGTGTTTTATCAACACTTTGAAGGTCAAGAGATTACAGATTGCCTCCAGATGTGGATCGGGAACTACTACTGGTCTTCCAGGGAACGTCAAAGCGTAGACAGTTTCAGACATTACTCCCATGGAGGAAAGTGCGCATGGTGACTATTGTATTCAATCCCTGTGCATTTTCTGTGTTTCATCAACACTTTGAATGTCCACAGATTACAGACTGACTCCAGATATGCATCGGAAACTACTACTGGTTTTCCAGGGAACGATCAAAGCGTAAACTCTTTGTGACATTACTCCCATGGAGGAAAGTGCGCCAGGTGACTGTTGTATTCAATCCCGATGCAATTTCTGTGTTTCATCAACACTCTGCTAGTCCACAGATTACAGAATGCCACCAGATGTGCATCGGAAACTACTACTGGTCTTCCAGGAAACGATCAATGCGTAGACTGTTTGAGACATTACTCCCATGGAGGGATGTCCGCATGGTGACTGTTGTATTGAATCCCGACACAATTTCTGTGTTCCATCACCCCTCTGATTTTCCACAGATCACAGAATGCCTCCAGATGTGCATCGGAAACTACTACTGGTCTTCCAGGGAACGATCAAAGCGTAGACAGTTTCAACATTACTCCCATGAAGGAAAGTGTGGATGGTGACTGTTGTATTCAATCCCCAATGCAATTTCTGTGTTTTATCAACACTCTGATAGTCCACAGATTACAGAATGCCACCAGATGTGCATCGGAAACTACTACTGGTCTTCCAGGGAACAAATCAAAGCGAAGGCTGTTTTAGACATTACTCCTGTGGAGGAAAGTGCGCATGATGAGTGTTGTTTCCTTTCCTGATGCAATCTCTGTGTTTCATCAACACTCTGATAGTCCACAGATTACAGAATGAAACCAGATGTGCATCTGAAACTACTACTGGTCTTATATGGAACGATCAAAGCGTAGACTCTTTGAGACGTTACTCCCGTGGAGGAAAGTGCGCATGGTGACTGTTGTATTCAATCCCGATGCAATTTCTGTGCTTCATCAACACTCTGATAGTCAACAGATTACATAATGCTACCAGATGTGCATCGGAAACTACTACTGGTCTTCCAGGTAACGATCAAAGCGTAGACTGTTTGAGACATACCTCCCGTATAGGAAAGTGCGCATGGTGACTGTTTTATTCAATCCCGATGCAATTTCTGTGTTTCATCAACACTCTGATAGTCCACAGATTACAGAATGCCACCAGATGTGCATCGGAAGCTACTACTGGTCTTCCAGGGAACGATCAAAGCGTAGACTCTTTGAGACATTACTCCCATGGAGGAAAGTGCGCATGGTGACTGTTGTATTCAATCCCTATGCATTTTCTGTGTTTCATCAACACTTTGAATGTCCACAGATTACAGACTGACTCCAGATGTGCATCGGAAAGTACTACTGGTTTTCCAGGGAACGATCAAAGCGTAAACTCTTTGTGACATTACTCCCATGGAGGAAGGTGCGCATGGTGACTGTTGTATTCAATGCCGATGCAATTTCTGTGTTTCATCAACACTCTGATAGTCCACAGATTACAGAATGCCACCAGATGTGCATCGGAAGCTACTACTGGTCTTTCAGGGAACGATCAGAACGTAGACTGTTTCAGACATTACTCCCATGGAGGAAAGTGCGGATGGTGACTGTTGTATTCAATCCCGATGCAATTCCTGTGTTTCATCAACACTCTGATAGTCCACAGATTACAGAATGCCACCAGATGTGCATCGGAAGCTACTACTGGTCTTCCAGGGAACGATCAAAGCGTAGACTTTTTGAGAATTACTAACATGGAGGAAAGTGCGCATGGTAACTGTTGTATTCAATCCCCGATGCAATTTCTGTGTTTCATCAACACTCTGATAGTCCAAAGATTACAGATTGCCTACAGATGTGCATCGGAAACTACTACTGGCCTTCCAGGCAACGATCAAAGCGTAGACTCTTTGAGACATTACTCCCATGGAGGAAGGTAAGCATCGTGACTGTTGTATACAATCCCGATGCAATTTCTGTGTTTCATCAACACTCTGATAGTCCACAGATTACAGATTGCCTCCAGATGTGCATCGGAAACTACTACTAGTCTTCCAGGGATCGATCAATGCGTAGACTGTTTGAGACATTACGCCCATGGAGGAAAGTTCGCATGGTGACTGTTGTATTGAATCCCGGTGCAATTTCTGTGTTTCATCGACACTCTGATAGTAGAGAGATTACAGAATGTCTCCAGATGTGCATCGGAAACAACTACCGGTCTTCCAGAGAACGATCAAAGCGTAGTCTGTTTCAGACATTACTCCCATGGAGGAAAGTGTGGATGGTGACTGTTGTATTCAATCCCGATGCAATTTCTGTGTTTCATCAACACTCTGATAGCCCACAGATTACAGATTGCCTCCAGATGTGCATCGGAAACTACTACTGGTCTTCCAGTGATCGATAAATGCGTAGACTGTTTGAGACATTACTCCCATGGAAGAAAGTTCGCATGGTGACATTTGTATTCAATCCCGATGCAATTTCTGTGTTTCATCAACACTCTGATAGTCCACAGATTACAGAATGCCACCAGATGTGCATCGGAAGCTACCACTATTCTTCCAGGGAACGATCAAAGAGTAGACTGTTTGATACATACCTCCTGCGGAGGAAAGTGGGCATGGTGACTGTTGTATTGGATCCCGATGCTATTTCTGTGTTTCATCACCACTCTGATAGTCCACAGATCACAGAATGCCTCCAGATGTGCATCGGAAACTACTACTGGTCTTCCAGGGAACGATCAAAGCGTAGACAGTTTCAGACATTACTCCCATGGAGGAAAGTGTGGATGGTGACTGTTGTATTCAATCCCCAATGCCATTTCTGTGTTTTATCAACACTCTGATAGTCCACAGATTACAGAATGCCACCAGATGTGCTTCGGAAACTACTACTGGTCTTCCAGGGAACGATCAAAGCGTAAACTCTTTGAGAAATTACTCCCATTTAGGAAAGTGCGCATGGTGACTGTTGTATTCAATCCCGATGCAATTTCTGTGTTTCATCAACACTCTGATACTCCACAGATTACAGAATGCCACCAGATGTGCATCGGAAGCTACTACTGGTCTTCCAGGGAACGATCAAAGCGTAGACTGTTTGAGACATTACTCCCATGGAGGAAAGTGAGCATGGTGAATGTTGTATTAGATCCCGATGCAATTTCTGTGTTTCATCAACAGTCTGAAAGTCCACAGAATACAGAATGAGTCCAGATGTGCATCGGAAACTACTACTGGTCTTCCAGGCAACGATCAAACCGTAGACTGTTTGAGACATTACTCCCATGGAGGAAGGTGCGCATGGTGACTGTTGTATTCAATGCCGATGCAATTTCTGTGTTTCATCAACACTCTGATAGTCCACAGATTACAGAATGCCACCAGATGTGCATCGGAAGCTACTACTGGTCTTTCAGGGAACGATCAGAACGTAGACTGTTTCAGACATTACTCCCATGGAGGAAAGTGCGGATGGTGACTGTTGTATTCAATCCCGATGCAATTCCTGTGTTTCATCAACACTCTGATAGTCCACAGATTACAGAATGCCACCAGATGTGCATCGGAAGCTACTACTGGTCTTCCAGGGAACGATCAAAGCGTAGACTTTTTGAGAATTACTAACATGGAGGAAAGTGCGCATGGTAACTGTTGTATTCAATCCCCGATGCAATTTCTGTGTTTCATCACCACTCTGATAGTCCAAAGATTACAGATAGCCTACAGATGTGCATCGGAAACTACTACTGGTCTTCCATTCAACGATCAAAGCGTAGACTCTTTGAGACATTACTCCCATGGAGGAAGGTAAGCATCGTGACCGTTGTATACAATCCCGATGCAATTTCTGTGTTTCATCAACACTCTGATAGTCCACAGATTACAGATTGCCTCCAGATGTGCATCGGAAACTACTACTAGTCTTCCAGGGATCGATCAATGCGTAGACTGTTTGAGACATTACGCCCATGGAGGAAAGTTCGCGTGGTGACTGTTGTATTGAATCCCGATGCAATTTCTGTGTTTCATCGACACTCTGATAGTAGAGAGATTACAGAATGCCTCCAGATGTGCATCGGAAACAACTACCGGTCTTCCAGGGAACGATCAAAGCGTAGTCTGTTTCAGACATTACTCCCATGGAGGAAAGTGTGGATGGTGACTGTTGTATTCAATCCCGATGCAATTTCTGTGTTTCATCAACACTCTGATAGCCCACAGATTACAGATGGCCTCCAGATGTGCATCGGAAACTACTACTGCTCTTCCAGTGATCGATCAATGCGTAGACTGTTTGAGACATTACTCCCATGGAAGAAAGTTCGCATGGTGCCTTTTGTATTCAATCCCGATGCAATTTCTGTGTTTTATCAACACTCTGATAGTCCACAGTTTACAGAATGCCACAAGATGTGCATCGGAAACTACTACTGGTCTTCCAGGCAACGATCAAAGCGTGGACTGTTTGAGACATTACTCCCATGGAGGAAGGTAAGCATCGTGACTGTTGTATACAATCCCGATGCAATTTCTGTTTTTCATCAACACTTTGACGGTCAAGACATTACAGATTGCCTCCAGAAGTTGATCGGAAACTACTACTGGTCTTCCACTGATCGATCAATGCGTCGACTGTTTGAGACATTACTCCCATGGAGGAAAGTACGCATGGTGACTGTTGTATTGAATCCCGATGCAACTTCTGTGTTTCATCAACAATCTGATAGTCCACAGATTACAGAATGTCTCCAGATGTGCATCGGAAACTACTACTGGTCTTCCAGGGAACGATCAAAGCGTAAACTCTTTGAGACATTACTCTCATTGAGGAAAGTGCGCATGGTGACTGTTGTATTCAATCCCGATGCACTTACTGTGTTTCATCAACACTCTGATAGTCAACAGATTACAGAATGCCACCAGATGTGCATCGGAGACCACTACTGGCTTCCAGGGAACGATCAAAGCGTAGACTGTTTGAGACATACCTCGCGTGGAGGTAAGTGCGCATAGCGATTGTTGTATTAAATCCCGATGCAATTTCTGTGTTTCATCAACACTCTGATAGTCCACAGATTACAGAGTGTCTCCAGATGTGCATCGGAAACTACTACTGGTCTTCCAGGGAACGATCAAAGCGTAAACTCTTTGAGACATTACTCCCATCTAGGAAAATGCGCATGGTGACTGTTGTATTCAATCCCGATGCACTTTATGTGTTTCATCAGCACTTTGAAGGTCCACAGATTACAGAATGCCTCCAGATGTGCATCGGAAACTACTACTGGTCTTCCAGGGAACAACCAAAGCGTAAACTCTTTGTGCCATTACGCCCATGGAGGAAGGTGCGCATGGTGACTGTTGTATTCAATCCCGATGCTATTTCTATGTTTCATCAACAGTCTGATAGTCCACAGATTACAGAATGCCTCCAGATGTGCATCGGAAACTACTACTGGTCTTCCAGGGAACGATCAAAGCGTAGTCTGTTTCAGACATTCCTCCCATGGAGGAAAGCGTGGATGGTGACTGTTGTATTCAATCCCAATACAATTTCTGTGTTTCATCAACAATCTAATAGTCCACAGATTACAGAGTTCTTCCAGATGTGCATCGAAAACTACTACTAATCTTTCAGGGAACTATCAAAGCGTAAACTCTTTGAGACGTTACTCCCATGGAGGAAAGTGCGCATGGTGACTGTTGTAATCAATCCCGATGCATTTACGTGTTTCATCAACACTCTGATAGTCCACAGTTTACAGAATGCCTCCAGATGTGCATCGGAAACTACTACTGGTCTTCCAGGGAATGATCAAAGCGTAGACTGTTAGAGATATTACTCTCATGGAGGAAAGTGCGCATGTAGACTTTTGTATTCAATCCCGATGCAATTTCTGTCTTTTATCAACACTCTGATAGTCCACGGATTACAGAATGCCACCAGATGTGCATCGGAAACTACTACTGTTCATCCAGGGAACGATCAAAGCGTAGACTGTTTGAGACATTACTCCCGTGGAGGAAAGTGCGCATAGTGACTGTTGTATTCAATCCCGATGCACTTTATGTGTTTCTTCAACAGTTTGAAGGTCCACAGATTACAGAATGCCACCAGATGTGCATCGGAAACTACTACTGGTCCTCCAGGGAACGATCAAATCGTAGACAGTTTTAGTCATTACTCCCATCTAGGAAAGTGAGGATGGTGTCTGTTGTATTCAATCCCGATGCAATTTCTGTCTTTTATCAACACTCTGATAGTCCACGGATTACAGAATGCCACCAGATGTGCATCGGAAACTACTACTGGTCTTCCAGGCAACGATCAAAGCGTAGACTGTTTGAGACATTGCTTCCTTGGAGGAAGGTTAGCATCGTGACTGTTGTATACAATCCCGATGCAATTTCTGTGTTTCATCAACACTTTGACGGTCAAGACATTACAGATTGCCTCCAGATGTGGATTGGAAACTACTACTGGTGTTCCAGGGATCGATCAATGCGTAGACTGTTTGAGACATTACTCCCATGGAGGAAAGTTCGCATGGTGACTGTTGTATTGAATCCCGATGCAATTGCTGTGTTTCATTAACAATCTGACAGTCCACAGATTACAGAATACCTCCAGATGTGCATCGGAAACTACTACTGGTCTTCCAGGGAACGATCAAAGCGTACACAGTTTCAGACATTACTCCCAAGGAGGAAAGTGTGGATGGTGACTGTTGTATTCAATCCCGATGCAATTTCTGTATTTCATCAACACTGTGATAGTCCACAGATTACAGAATGCCTCCAGATGTGCATCGGCAACTACTACTGGTCTTCCAGGGAGCGATCAAATCGTAGTCTGTGTCAGACATTACTCCCATGGAGGAAAGTGTGGATGGTGACTGTTGTATTCAATCCCGATGCAATTTCTGTGTTTCATCAACACTCTGTTAGTCCATAGATGACAGATTGCCTCCAGATGTGCATCGGAAATTACTACTGGTCTTCCAGGGATCGATCAATGCGTAGACTCTTTGAGACATTACTCCCATGGAGGAAAGTTCGCATCGTGACTGTTGCATTGAATCCCGATTTAATTTCTGTGTTTTATCTACACTCTGATAGTCCACAGATTACAGAATGCCTCCAGACGTGCATCGGAAACTACTACTGGTCTTCCAGGCAACGATCAAAGCGTAGAATGTTTGAGACATTGCTTCCTTGGAGAAAGGTAAGCATCGTGACTGTTGTATACAATCCCGATGCAATTTCTGTGTTTCATCAACACTTTGACGGTCAAGACATTACAGATTGCCTCCAGATGTGGATCGGAAACTACTACAGGTCTTCCAGGGATCGATCAATGCGTAGACTGTTTGAGACATTACTCCCGTGGAAGAAAGTGCGCATGGTGACTGTTGTACTCAATCCCGTTGCAATTTCGGTGTTTCATTAACAATCTGACAGTCCACAGATTACAGAATACCTCCAGATGTGCATCGGAAACTACTACTGGTCTTCCCGGGAACGATCAAAGCGTAGAGAGTTTCAGACATTACTCCCATGGAGGGAAGTGTGGATGGTGAGTGTTGTATTCAATCCCGATGCAATTTCTGTGTTTCATCAACACTCTGATAGTCCATAGATTACAGATTGCCTCCAGATGTGCATCGGAAATTACTACTGGTCTTCCAGGGATCGATCAATGCGTAGACTCTCTGAGACATTACTCCCATGGAGGAAAGTTCGCATCGTGACTGTTGCATTGAATCCCGAATTAATTTCTGTGGTTTATCAACACTCTGATAGTCCACAGATTACAGAATGCCTCCAGATGTGCATCGGACACTACTACTGGTCTTCCAGGGAACGATCAAAGCGTAGTCTGTTTCAGACATTACTCCCATGGAGGAAAGTGCGGATGGTGACTGTTGTATTCAATCCCGATGCAATTTCTGTGTTTCATCAACACTCTGATAGTCCACAGATTACAGAATGCCACCAGACGTGCATCGGAAGCTACTACTGGTCTTCCAGGCAACGATCAAAACGTAGACTCTTTGAGACATACCTCCCGTGGAGGAAAGTACGCATGGTGACTGTTGTATTCAATCCCGATGCAGTTTCTGTGATTTATCAACACTCTGATAGTCCACAGATTACAGAATGCCACCAGATGTGCATCGGAAACTACTACTGGTCTTCCAGGGAACGATCAAAGCGTAAACTCTTTGTGCCATTACTCCCACGGAGGAAGGTGCGCATGGTGACTGTTGTATTCAATCAATATGCAATTTCTGTGTTTCATCAACAGTCTGATAGTCCACAGATTACAGAATGCCTCCAGATGTGTATCGGAAACTACTACTGGTGTTCCAGGCAACGATCAAAGCGTAGACTCTTTGAGACATTACTCCCAATGGAGGAAGGTAAGCATCGTGACTGTTGTATGCAACCCGATGCAATTTCTGTATTTCATCAACACTGTGATAGTCCACAGATTACAGAATGCCTCCAGATGTGCATCGGAAACTACTACTGATCTTCCACGGAACGATCAAATCGTAGTCTGTTTCAGACATTACTCCCATCGAGGAAAGTGTGGATGGTGACTGTTGTATTCAATCCCGATGCAATTTCTGTGTTTCATCAACACTCTGATAGTCCACAGATTACAGAATGCCACCAGATGTGCATCGGAAGCTACTACTGGTCTGCCAGGCAACGATCAAAGTGTAGACTGTTTGTGACATTACTCCCGTGGAGGAAAGTGCGCATGCTGACTGTTGTATTCAATCCCGATGCATTTTCTGTGTTTCGTCAACACTCTGATAGTCCACAGATTACAGAATGCCACCAGATGTCCATCGGAAATTACTAAAGGTCTTCCAGGGAACGATCAAAGCGTAAACTCTTTGAGAAATTACTCCCTTGGAGGAAGGTGCGCATGGTGACTGTTGTATTCAATCCCGATGCAGTTTCTGTGATTTATCAACACTCTGATAGTCCACAGATTACAGAATGCCACCAGATGTGCATCGGAAACTACTACTGGTCTTCCAGGGAACGATCAAAGCGTAGACTGTTTGAGACATTACTCCCATGGAAGAAAGTGCGCATGGTGAGTGTTGTATTCAATCGCGATTCAATTTCTGTATTTCATCAACACTCTGATAGTCCACAGATTATAGAATGCCTCCATATGTTCATCGGAAACTACTACTGGTCCTCCTGGGAACGATCAAAGCGTAGACGGTTTGAGACATTACTCCAAAGGAGGAAAGTGCGCATGGTGACTGTTGTATACAATCCCGATGCAATTTCTGTGTTTCATCAACACTCTGATATTCCACAGATTACAGAATGCCTCCAGATGTCCATCGGAAATTACTAAAGGTCTTCCAGGGAACGATCAAAGCGTAAACTCTTTGAGAAATTACTCCCTTGGAGGAAGGTGCGCATGGTGACTGTTGTATTCAATCCCGATGGAATTTCTGTGTTTCATCAACACTCTGATAGTCCACAGATTACAGAATGCCTCCAGATGTGCTTCTGAAACTACTGCTGGTCTTCCAGGGAACGATCAAAGCGTAGACTGTTAGAGACATTACTCACATGGAGGAAAGTGCGCATGGGGACTGTTGTATTAAATCCCGATGCAAATTCTGTGTTTCATCAATGCTCTGGTAGACCACAGATTACAGAATGCCACGAGATGTGCATCGGAAACTACTACTGGTCTTCCAGGAAACGATCAAAGTGTAGACTGTTTGAGACATTACTCCCGTGGAGGAAAGTGTGCGTTGTTACTGTTGTATTCATTTCCGATGCAATTTCTGTGATTCATCAACACTCTGATAGTCCACAGATTACAGATAGCCTCTAGATGTGCATCGGCAACTACTACTGGTCTAGCAGGGAACGATCAAAGCGTAGACTGTTAGGGACATTACTCCCATGGAGGAAAGTGCACATGCTGACTGTTGTATTCAATCCCGATGTAATTTCTGTGTTTCATCAACACTCTGATAGTCCACAGATTACAGAATGCCACCAGATGTCCATCGGAAACTACTACTGGTCTTCCAGGCAACGATCAAGGCGTAGACTGTTTGAGACATTACTCCCATGTAGGAATGTGCGCATGGTGACTGTTGTATTCAATCCCGATGCAATTTCTGTGTTTCATCAACACTCTGATACTCCGCAGATTACAGAATGCCACCAGATGTGCATCGGAAACTACTACTGGTCTTCCAGGGAACGATCAAGTCGTAGGCTGTTTGAGACATTACTCTTATGGAGGAAAGTGCGCATGATGACTTTTGTATTCAATCCCAATGCAATTTCTGTGTTCCATCAACACTCTGATAGTCCACACATTACAGAATGCCTCCAGATGTGCATCAGAAACTACTACTGGTATTCCAGGGAACGATCAAAGCGTAAACTCTTTGAGACATCACTCCCATGGAGGAAAGTGCGCATGGTGACTGTTGTATTCAATCCCGATGCAATTTCTGTGTTTCATCAACACTCTGATACTCCACCGATTACAGAATACCTCCAGATGTACATAGGTAACTACTACTGGTCTTCCTGGGAACGATCAAAGCGTAGACTGTATGAGACATAACTCCCATGGAGGAAAGTGCGCATGATGATTGTTGTATTCAATCCCGATGCAATTTATGTGTTTCATCTACACTCTGATAGTCCACAGATTACAGAATGCCTCCAGATGTGCATCGGAAACTACTACTGGTCTTCCAGGGAACGATCAAAGCGTAGACTGTTAGAGACATTACTCGCATGGAGGGAAGTGCACATGGTGACTGTTGTATTCAATCCCGATGCAATTTCTGTGTTTCATCAACACTCTGATAGACCACAGATTACAGAACGCCACCATATGTGCATCGGAAACTACTACTGGTTTTCCAGGGAACGGTCAAAGGGTAGACAGTTTGAGACATACCTCCCGTGGAGGAAAGTGCGCATGGCGACTGTTGTGTTCAATCCCGACGCAATTTCTGTGTTTCATCAACACTCTGATAGTCCACAGATTACAGAATGCCTCCAGAAGTGCATCGGAAACTACTACTGGTCTTCCAGGGAACGATCAAAGCGTAGACTGTTTGAGACATACCTCCCGTGGAGGAAAGTGCGCATGGCGACTGTTGTGTTCAATCCCGACGCAATTTCTGTGTTTCATCAACACTCTGATAGTCCACAGATTACAGAATGCCTCCAGAAGTGCATCGGAAACTACTACTGGTCTTCCAGGGCACGATCAAAGCGTAGACTGTATGAGAATTACTCCCATTAAGGAAAGTGCTTTTGGTGACTGTTGTATTCAATCCATGTGCAATTTCTGTGTTTCATCAACAGTCTGATAGTCCACAGATTACAGAATATCTCCAGATGTGCATCGGAAACTATTACTGGTTTTCCGGTGGACGATCAAAGCGTAGACTGTTTGAGACATAACTCAGATGGAGGAAAATGCGCATGGTGACTGTTGTATTCAATCGCGATTCAATTTATGTGCTTCGTCAACACTCTGATAGTCCACAGATTACATAATGCCTCCACATGTTCATCGGATACTACTACTGGTCTTCTAGGAAACGAACAAAGCGTAGACTGTTTGAGACAATACTTTTATTGAGGAATGTGCGCCTTGTGACTGTTGTATTCAATCCCGATGCAATTTCTGTGTTTCGTCAACACTCTGATAGTCCACAGATTACAGAATGCCTACAGATGTGCATCGGAAACTACTACTGGTATTCCAGGGAACGATCAAAGCGTAAACTCTTTGAGACATCACTCCCATGGAGGAAAGTGCGCATGGTGACTGTTGTATTCAATCCCGATGCAATTTCTGTGTTTCATCAACACTCTGATACTCCACCGATTACAGAATACCTCCAGATGTACATAGGTAACTACTACTGGTCTTCCTGGGAACGATCAAAGCGTAGACTGTATGAGACATAACTCCCATGGAGGAAAGTGCGCATGATGATTGTTGTATTCAATCCCGATGCAATTTATGTGTTTCATCTACACTCTGATAGTCCACAGATTACAGAATGCCTCCAGATGTGCATCGGAAACTACTACTGGTCTTCCAGGGAACGATCAAAGCGTAGACTGTTAGAGACATTACTCGCATGGAGGGAAGTGCACATGGTGACTGTTGTATTCAATCCCGATGCAATTTCTGTGTTTCATCAACACTCTGATAGACCACAGATTACAGAACGCCACCATATGTGCATCGGAAACTACTACTGGTTTTCCAGGGAACGGTCAAAGGGTAGACAGTTTGAGACATACCTCCCGTGGAGGAAAGTGCGCATGGCGACTGTTGTGTTCAATCCCGACGCAATTTCTGTGTTTCATCAACACTCTGATAGTCCACAGATTACAGAATGCCTCCAGAAGTGCATCGGAAACTACTACTGGTCTTCCAGGGAACGATCAAAGCGTAGACTGTTTGAGACATACCTCCCGTGGAGGAAAGTGCGCATGGCGACTGTTGTGTTCAATCCCGACGCAATTTCTGTGTTTCATCAACACTCTGATAGTCCACAGATTACAGAATGCCTCCAGAAGTGCATCGGAAACTACTACTGGTCTTCCAGGGCACGATCAAAGCGTAGACTGTATGAGAATTACTCCCATTAAGGAAAGTGCTTTTGGTGACTGTTGTATTCAATCCCGGTGCAATTTCTGTGTTTCATCAACAGTCTGATAGTCCACAGATTACAGAATATCTCCAGATGTGCATCGGAAACTATTACTGGTTTTCCGGTGGACGATCAAAGCGTAGACTGTTTGAGACATAACTCAGATGGAGGAAAATGCGCATGGTGACTGTTGTATTCAATCGCGATTCAATTTATGTGCTTCGTCAACACTCTGATAGTCCACAGATTACATAATGCCTCCACATGTTCATCGGATACTACTACTGGTCTTCTAGGAAACGAACAAAGCGTAGACTGTTTGAGACAATACTTTTATTGAGGAATGTGCGCCTTGTGACTGTTGTATTCAATCCCGATGCAATTTCTGTGTTTCGTCAACACTCTGATAGTCCACAGATTACAGAATGCCTACAGATGTGCATCGGAAACTACTACTGGTATTCCAGGGAACGATCAAAGCGTAAACTCTTTGAGACATGACTCCCATAGAGGAAAGTGCGGATGGTGACTGTTGTATTCAATCCCGATGCAATTTCTATGTTTCATCAACACTCTGATAGTCCACAGATTACAGATAGCCTCCAGATGTACATCGGCAACTACTACTGGTCTAGCGGGGAACGATCAAAGCGTAGACTGTTAGAGACATTACTCCCATGGAGGAAAGTGCACATGCTGACTGTTGTATTCAATCCCGATGTAATTTCTGTGTTTCATCAACACTCTGATAGTCCACAGATTACAGAATGCCTACAGATGTGCATCGGAAACTACTACTGGTATTCCAGGGAACGATCAAAGCGTAAACTCTTTGAGACATGACTCCCATTTAGGAAAGTGCGGATGGTGACTGTTGTATTCAATCCCGATGCAATTTCTATGTTTCATCAACACTCTGATAGTCCACAGATTACAGAATGCCACCAGATGTCCATCGGAAACTACTACTGGTCATCCAGGGAACGATCAAAGCGTGGACTCTTTGAGACATTACTCCAGTGGAGGAATGTGCGCCTGGTGACTGTTGTATTCAATCCAGATGCAATTTCTGTGTTTCGTGAACACTTTTATAGTCCACAGATTACACAATGCCACCTGATGTGCATCGGAAGCTACTACTGGTCTTCCAGGGAACGAGCAACGCGTAGACTGTTTGAGACGTACCACCTGTGGAGGAAAATGCGCATGGTGACTGTTGTATTCAATCCAGATGCAATTTCTGTGTTTCATCAACACTCTGATATTCCACAGATTACAGAATGCCACCAGATGTGCATCGGAAACTACTACTGGTCTTCCAGGGAACGATCAAGTCGTAGGCTGTTTGAGACATTACTCTTATGGAGGAAAGTGCGCATGATGACTTTTGTATTCAATCCCGATGCAATTTATGTGTTTCATCTACACTCTGATAGTCCACAGATTACAGAATGCCTCCAGATGTGCATCGGAAACTACTACTGGTCTTCCAGGGAACGATCAAAGCGTAGACTGTTAGAGACATTACTCGCATGGAGGGAAGTGCGCATGGTTACTGTTGTATTCAATCCCGATGCAATTTCTGTGTTTCATCAACACTCTGATAGACCACAGATTACAGAATGCCACCATATGTGCATCGGAAACTACTACTGGTTTTCCAGGGAACGGTCAAAGGGTAGACAGTTTGAGACATTACTCCCGTGGAGGAAAGTGCGCGTTATGACTGTTGTATTCAATACCAATGCAATTTCTGTGTTTCATCAACACTCTGATACTCCACAGATTACAGAATGCCACCAGATCTGCATCGGAAACTACTACTGGACTAGCAGGGAACGATCAAATCGTAGACTGTTAGAGACATTACTCCCATGGAGGAAAGTGCACATGCTGACTGTTGTATTCAATCCCGATGTAATTTCTGTGTTTCATCAACACTCTGATAGTCCACAGATTACAGAATGCCACCAGATGTCCATCGGAAACTACTACTGGTCTTCCAGGGAACGATCAAAGCGTGGACTGTTTGAGACATTACTCCCATGTAGGAATGTGCGCATGGTGACTGTTGTATTGAATCCCGATGCAATTTCTGTGTTTCATCAACACTCTGATACTCCGCAGATTACAGAATGCCACCAGATGTGCATCGGAAACTACTACTGGTCTTCCAGGGAACGATCAAGTCGTAGGCTGTTTGAGACATTACTCTTATGGAGGAAAGTGCGCATGATGACTTTTGTATTCAATCCCAATGCAATTTCTGTGTTCCATCAACACTCAGATAGTCCACACATTACAGAATGCCTCCAGATGTGCATCAGAAACTACTACTGGTATTCCAGGGAACGATCAAAGCGTAAACTCTTTGAGACATCACTCCCATGGAGGAAAGTGCGCATGGTGACTGTTGTATTCAATCCCGATGCAATTTCTGTGTTTCATCAACACTCTGATAGTCCAAACATTACAGAATGACTCCAGATGTGCATCAGAAACTACTACTGGTATTTCAGGGAACGATCAAAGCGTAAACTCCTTGAGACATCGCTCCCATGAAGGAAAGTGCGCATGGTGACTGTTGTATTCAATCCCGATGCAATTTCTGTGTTTCATCAACACTCTGATACTCCACAGATTACAGAATGCCTCCAGATGTGCATCGGAAACTACTACTGGTCTTCCAGGGAACGATCAAAGCGTAGACTGTTTGAGATATTACTCCCATGGAGGAAAATGCGCATGGTGGCTGTTGTATTTAATCCCGATTCAATTTCTGTGTTTCATCAACACTCTGATAGTCCAGAGGTTACAGAATGCCTCCAGATGTGCATCGGAAACTACTACTGGTCTTCCAGGGAACGATAAGAGCGTAGACTGTTTGAGACATACCTCCCGTGGAGGAAAGTGCGCATGGTGACTGTTGTGTTCAATCCCGACGCAATTTCTGTGTTCCATCAACACTCTGATAGTCCACAGATTACAGAATGCCTCCAGAAGTGCATCGGAAACTACTACTGGTCTTCCAGGGCACGATCAAAGCGTAGACTGTATGAGAATTACTCCCATTAAGGAAAGTGCTTTTGGTGACTGTTGTATTCAATTACGGTGCAATTTCTGTGTTTCATCAACAGTCTGATAGTCCACAGATTACAGAATATCTCCACATGTGCACCGGAAACTATTATTGGTTTTCCGGTGGACGATCAAAGCGTAGACTGTTTGAGACATAACTCAGATGGAGGAAAATGCGCATGGTGACTGTTGTATTCAATCGCGATTCAATTTATGTGCTTCGTCAACACTCTGATAGTCCACGGATTACATAATGCCTCCACATGTTCATCGGAAACTACTACTGGTATTCCAGGGAACGATCAAAGCGTAAACTCTTTGAGACATCACTCCCATGGAGGAAGGTGCGCATGGTGACTGTTGTATTCAATCCCGATACAATTTCTGTGTTTCATCAACACTCTAATACTCCACCGATTACAGAATATCTCCAGATGTACATCGGCAACTACTACTGGTCTAGCAGGGAACGATCAAAGCGTAGACTGTTAGAGACATTACTCCCATGGAGGAAAGTGCACATGCTGACTGTTGTATTCAATCCCGATGTAATTTCTGTGTTTCATCAACACTCTGATAGTCCACAGATTACAGAATGCCACCAGATGTCCATCGGAAACTACTACTGGTCATCCAGGGAACGATCAAAGCGTAGACTCTTTGAGACATTACTCCAGTGGAGGAATGTGCGCATGGTGACTTTTGTATTTAATCCCGATTCCATGTCTGTGTTTCAAGAACACCCTGATAGTCCACAGATTACAGAATGCCTCCAGATGTCCATCGGAAACTACTATTGGTCTTCCAGGGAACGATCAAAGCGTAGAATGTTTGAGACAATACTTTTATTGAGGAATGTGCGCCTGGTGACTGTTGTATTCAATCCCGATGCAATTTCTGTGTTTCGTGAACACTTTTATAGTCCACAGATTACACAATGCCACCTGATGTGCATCGGAAGCTACTACTGGTCCTCCAGGGAACGATCAAAGCGTAGACTGTTTGAGACGTACCACCTGTGGAGGAAAATGCGCATGGTGACTGTTGTATTCAATCCCGATGCAATTTCTGTGTTTCATCAACACTCTGATATTCCACAGATTACAGAGTGCCACCAGATGTGCATCGAAAACTACTACTGGTCTTCCAGGGAACGATCAAGTCGTAGGCTGTTTGAGACATTACTCTTATGGAGGAAAGTGCGCATGATGACTTTTGTATTCAATCCCGATGCAATTTATGTGTTTCATCTACACTCTGATAGTCCACAGATTACAGAATGCCTCCAGATCTGCATCGGAAACTACTACTGCTCTTCCAGGGAACGATCGAAGCGTAAACTGTTAGAGACATTACTCGCATGGAGGGAAGTGCGCATGGTGACTGTTGTGTTCAATCCCGATGCAATTTCTGTGTTTCATCAACACTCTGATAGACCACAGATTACAGAATGCCACCATATGTGCATCGGAAACTACTACTGGTTTTCCAGGGAACGTTCAAAGGGTAGACAGTTTGAGACATTACTCCCGTGGAGGAAAGTGCGCGTTATGACTGTTGTATTCAATCCAAATGCAATTTCTGTGTTTCATCAACACTCTGATACTCCACAGATTACAGAATGCCACCAGATCTGCATCGGAAACTACTACTGGTATAGCAGGGAACGATCAAAGCGTAGACTGTTAGAGACATTACTTCCATGGAGGAAAGTGCACATGCTGACTGTTGTATTCAATCCCGATGTAATTTCTGTGTTTCATCAACACTCTGATAGTCCACAGATTACAGAATGCCACCAGATGTCCATCGGAAACTACTACTGGTCTTCCAGGGAACGATCAAAGCGTAGACTGTTTGAGACATTACTCCCATGTAGGAATGTGCGCATAATGACTGTTGTATTCAATCCCGATGCAATTTCTGTGTTTCATCAACACTCTGATACTCCGCAGATTACAGAATGCCACCAGATGTGCATCGGAAACTACTACTGGTCTTCCAGGGAACGATCAAGTCGTAGGCTGTTTGAGACATTACTCTTATGGAGGAAAGTGTGCATGATGACTTTTGTATTCAATCCCAATGCAATTTCTGTGTTCCATCAACACTCTGATAGTCCACACATTACAGAATGCCTCCAGATGTGCATCAGAAATTACTACTGGTATTCCAGGGAACGATCAAAGCGTAAACTCTTTGAGACATCACTCCCATGGAGGAAAGTGTGCATGGTGACTGTTGTATTCAATCCCGATGCAATTTCTGTGTTTCATCAACACTCTGATACTCCACCGATTACAGAATACCTCCAGATGTACATCGGTAACTACTACTGGTCTTCCTGGGAACGATCAAAGCGTAGACTGTATGAGACATAACTCCAATGGAGGAAAGTGCGCATGATGACTGTTGTATTCAATCCCGATGCAATTTATGTGTTTCATCTACACTCTGATAGTCCACAGATTACAGAATGCCTCCAGATGTGCATCGGAAACTACTACTGGTCTTCCAGGGAACGATCAAAGCGTAGACTGTTAGAGACATTACTCGCATGGAGGGAAGTGCGCATGGTGACTGTTGTATTCAATCCCGATGCAATTTCTGTGTTTCATCAACACTCTGATAGACGACAGATTACAGAATGCCACCATATGTTCATCGGAAACTACTACTGGTTTTCCAGGGAACGGTCAAAGGGTAGACAGTTTGAGACATTACTCCCGTGGAGGAAAGTGCGCGTTATGACTGTTGTATTCAATCCCAATGCAATTTCTGTGTTTCATCAACACTCTGATACTCCACAGATTACAGAATGCCACCAGATCTGCATCGGAAACTACTACTGGTCTTCCAGGGAACGGTCAAAGCGTAGACTCTTTGAGACATTACTCCGATTGAGGAAAGTGCGCATGGTGACTGTTGTATTCAATCCCGATGCAATTTCTGTGTTTCATCAACAGTCTGATAGTCCAAGCATTACAGAATGCCTCCAGATGTGCATCAGAAACTACTACTGGTATTTCAGGGAACGATCAAAGCGTAAACTCCTTGAGACATCGCTCCCATGGAGGAAAGTGCGCATGGTGACTGTTGTATTCAATCCCGATGCAATTTCTTTGTTTCATCAACACTCTGATACTCCACAGATTACAGAATGCCTCCAGATGTGCATCGGAAACTACTACTGGTCTTCCTGGGAACGATCAAAGCGTAGACTGTTTGAGACATTATTCCCGTGGAGGAAAATGTGGATGGTGACTGTTGTATTCAATCAAATTCTGTGTTTCATCAACACTCTGATAGTATACAGATTACAGAATGCCACCAGATGTGCATCGGAAACTACTACTGGTCTTCCAGGGAACAATTAAAGAGTAGACTGTTTGAGGATTACTCCCATAGAGGGAAGTGCGCATCGTGACTGTTGTATTCATTCCCGATGCAACTTCTGTGTTTCATCAACACTCTGATCCTCCACAGATTACAGAATGCCACCAGACGTGCATCGGAAACTACTACTGGTCTTCCAGGGAACGATCAAAGTGTAGACTGTTTGAGACATTATTCCCGCGGAGGAAAGTGCGCATGGTTATTGTTGTATTCAATCCCGATGCAATTTCTGTGTTTCATCAACACTCTGAAAGTCCACACATTACAGAATGCCACGGATGTGCGTCGGAAAGTACTACTGGTGTTCCAGGGAACGATCAAAGCGTAGACTGTTTGAGACATTACTCCCATGGAGGAAAGTGCGCATGGTGACTGTTGTATTCAATCCCGATGCAATTTCTGTGTTTCATCAACACTCTGATAGTCCACAGATTACAGAATGCCTCCAGATGTGCATCGGAAACTACTACTGGTCTTCCAGGGAACGATCAAAGCGAAGACTGTTTGAGACATTACTCCCATGGAGGAAAGTGCGCATGGTGACTGTTGTATTCAATCCCGATGCATTTTCTGTGTTTCATCAACAATCTGATAGTCCACAGATTACAGAATGCCTCCAGATGTACATCGGAAACTACTACTTGTCTTCCAGGGAACAATTAAAGAGTAGACTGTTTGAGGATTACTCCCATAGAGGAATGTGAGCATTGTGACTGTTGTATTCAATCCCGATGCAACTTCTGTGTTTCATCAACACTCTGATCCTCCACAGAATACAGAATGCCACCAGACGTGCATCGGAAACTACTACTGGTCTTCCAGGGAAAATTCAAAGCGTAGACTGTTTGAGACATTACTCCCGTGGAGGAAAGTGCGCATGGTGACTGTTGTATTCAATCCCGATGCAATTTCTGTGTTTCATCAACACTCTGATAGTCCACAGATTACAGAATGCCTCCAGATGTGCATCGGAAACTACTACTGGTCTTCCAGGGAACGATTAAAGCGTAGACTGTTTGAGACATTACTCCCATGGAGGAAAGTGCGCATGGTGACTGTCTTATTCAATCCCGATGCAATTTCTGTCTTTCATCAACACTCTGATAGTCCACAGATTACAGAATGCCCCGGATGTGCGTCGGAAAGTACTACTGGTGTTCCAGGGAACGATCAAAGCATAGACTGTTTGAGACATTACTCCCATGGGGGAAAGTGCGCATGGTGACTGTTGTATTCAATCCCGATGCAATTTCTGTGTTTCATCAACACTCTGATCCTCCACAGATTACAGAATGCTTCCAGATGTGCATCGGAACTACTACTGGTCTTCCAGGGAACGATCAAAGCGTAGACTGTTTGAGACATTATTCCCGTGGAGGAAAATGTGGATGGTGACTGTTGTATTCAATCAAATTCTGTGTTTCATCAACACTCTGATAGTATACAGATTACAGAATGCCACCAGATGTGCATCGGAAACTACTACTGGTCTTCCAGGGAACAATTAAAGATTAGACTGTTTGAGGATTACTCCCATAGAGGGAAGTGCGCATCGTGACTGTTGTATTCAATCCCGATGCAACTTCTGTGTTTCATCAACACTCTGATCCTCCACAGATTACAGAATGCCACCAGACGTGCATCGGAAACTACTACTGGTCTTCCAGGGAACGATCAAAGTGTAGACTGTTTGAGACATTATTCCCGCGGAGGAAAGTGCGCATGGTTATTGTTGTATTCAATCCCGATGCAATTTCTGTGTTTCATCAACACTCTGATAGTCCACACATTACAGAATGCCACAGATGTGCGTCGGAAAGTACTACTGGTGTTCCAGGGAACGATCAAAGCGTAGACTGTTTGAGACATTACTCCCATGGAGGAAAGTGCGCATGGTGACTGTTGTATTCAATCCCGATGCAATTTCTGTGTTTCATCAACACTCTGATAGTCCACAGATTACAGAATGCCTCCAGATGTGCATCGGAAACTACTACTTTTCTTCAAGGGAACAATTAAAGAGTAGACTGTTTGAGGATTACTCCCATAGCGGAAAGTGCGCATCGTGACTGTTGTATTCAATCCCGATGCAACTTTTGTGTTTCATCAACACTCTGATCCTCCACAGATTACAGAATGCCACCAGACGTGCATCGGAAACTACTTCTGGTCTTCCAGGAAAAATTCAAAGCGTAGACTGTTTGAGACACTACTTCCGCGGAGGAAAGTGCGCATGGTGACTGTTGTATTCAATCCCGATGCAATTTCTGTGTTCCATCAACACTCTGATATTCTACAGATTACAGAATGCCCCAGATGTGCATCGGAAACAACTACTGGTTTTCCAGAGAACGATCAAAGCATAGACTGTTAGAGACATTACTCCCATGGAGGAGAGTGCGCATGGCGACTGTTGTATCCAATCCCGATGAAATTTCTGTGTTTCATCAACACTCTGATAGTCTACAGATTGCAGAATGCCCCAGATGTGCATCGGAAACTACTAGTGGTTTTCCAGAGAACGATCAAAGCGTAGACTGTTAGAGACATTACTCCCATGGAGGAAAGTGCGCATGGTGACTGTTGTATTCAATCCCGATGCAACTTCTGTGTTTCGTCAACACTCTGATAGTCCACAGATAACAGAATGCCTTCAGATGTGCATCGGAAACTACTACTGGTCTTCCAGGGAATGATCAAAGCGAAAACTTTTTTAGACATTACTCCCATGGAGGAAAGTTCGCATGGTGACTGTTGTATTCGATCCCGATGCATTTTCTGTGTTTCATCAACACTCTGATAGTCCACAGATTACAGAATGCCACGAGAAGTGCATCGGAAACTACTACTGGTCTTCCAGATAACGATCAAAGCGTAGACTGTTTCAGACATTACTCCAATGGATGAAAGTGCGGATGGTGACTGTTATATTCAATCCCGCTGCCACTTCTGTGTTTCATCAAAACTCTGATAGTCCACAGATTACAGAATGCCACCAGATGTGCATCGGAAACTACTACTGGTCTTCCAGGGAACGATCAAAGCGTACACTGTTTGAGACATTACTCAAATGGAGGAAAGTGCGCATGGTGACTGTCTTATTCAATCCCGATGCAATTTCTGTGTTTCATCAACACTCTGATAGTCCACAGATTACAGAATGCCCCGGATGTGCGTCAGAAAGTACTACTGGTGTTCCAGGGAACGATCAAAGCGTAGACTGTTTGAGACATTACTCCCATGGGGGAAAGTGCGCATGGTGACTGTTGTATTCAATCCCGATGCAATTTCTGTGTTTCATCAACACTCTGATCCTCCACAGATTACAGAATGCTTCCAGATGTGCATCGGAACTACTACTGGTCTTCCAGGATACGATCAAAGCGTAGACTGTTTGAGACATTATTCCCGTGGAGGAAAATGTGGATGGTGACTGTTGTATTCAATCAAATTCTGTGTTTCATCAACACTCTGATAGTATACAGATTACAGAATGCCACCAGATGTGCATCGGAAACTACTACTGGTCTTCCAGGGAACAATTAAAGAGTAGACTGTTTGAGGATTACTCCCATAGAGGGAAGTGCGCATCGTGACTGTTGTATTCAATCCCGATGCAACTTCTGTGTTTCATCAACACTCTGATCCTCCACAGATTACAGAATGCCACCAGACGTGCATCGGAAACTACTACTGGTCTTCCAGGGAACGATCAAAGTGTAGACTGTTTGAGACATTATTCCCGCGGAGGAAAGTGCGCATGGTTATTGTTGTATTCAATCCCGATGCAATTTCTGTGTTTCATCAACACTCTGAAAGTCCACACATTACAGAATGCCACGGATGTGCGTCGGAAAGTACTACTGGTGTTCCAGGGAACGATCAAAGCGTAGACTGTTTGAGACATTACTCCCATGGAGGAAAGTGCGCATGGTGACTGTTGTATTCAATCCCGATGCAATTTCTGTGTTTCATCAACACTCTGATAGTCCACAGATTACAGAATGCCTCCAGATGTGCATCGGAAACTACTACTGGTCTTCCAGGGAACGATCAAAGCGAAGACTGTTTGAGACATTACTCCCATGGAGGAAAGTGCGCATGGTGACTGTTGTATTCAATCCCGATGCATTTTCTGTGTTTCATCAACAATCTGATAGTCCACAGATTACAGAATGCCTCCAGATGTACATCGGAAACTTCTACTTGTCTTCCAGGGAACAATTAAAGAGTAGACTGTTTGAGGATTACTCCCATAGAGGAATGTGAGCATTGTGACTGTTGTATTCAATCCCGATGCAACTTCTGTGTTTCATCAACACTCTGATCCTCCACAGAATACAGAATGCCACCAGACGTGCATCGGAAACTACTACTGGTCTTCCAGGGAAAATTCAAAGCGTAGACTGTTTGAGACATTACTCCCGTGGAGGAAAGTGCGCATGGTGACTGTTGTATTCAATCCCGATGCAATTTCTGTGTTTCATCAACACTCTGATAGTCTACAGATTACAGAATGCCCCAGATGTGCATCGGAAAGTACTACTGGTTTTCCAGAGAACGATCAAAGCATAGACTGTTAGAGACATTACTCCCATGGAGGAGAGTGCGCATGGCGACGGTTGTATTCAATCCCGATGAAATTTCTGTGTTTCATCAACACTCTGATAGTCTACAGATTACAGAATGCCCCAGATGTGCATCGGAAACTACTACTGGTCTTCCAGATAACGATCAAAGCGTAGACTGTTTCAGACATTACTCCCATGGATGAAAGTGCGGATGGTGACTGTTATATTCAATCCCGCTGCCATTTCTGTGTTTCATCAAAACTCTGATAGTCCACAGATTACAGAATGCCACCAGATGGGCATCGGAAAATACTACTGGTCTTCCAGGGAACGATCAAAGCGTTGACTGTTTGAGACATTACTCCCATGGAGGAAAGTGCGCATGGTGAATGTTGTATTCAATCCCGATGCAATTTTTGTGTTTCATCAACACTCTGATAGTCCACAGATTACAGAATGCCCCGGATGTGCGTCGGAAAGTACTACTGGTGTTCCAGGGAACGATCAAAGCGTAGACTGTTTGAGACATTACTCCCATGGAGGAAAGTGCGCATGGTGAATGTTGTATTCAATCCCGATGCAATTTCTGTGTTTCATCAACACTCAGATAGTCCACAGATTACAGAATGCCTCCAGATGTTCATCGGAAACTACTACTGGACTTCCACTGAACGATCAAAGCGTAGACTGTATGAGACATTACTTTTATTGAGGAATGTAGGCCTGGTGACTGTTGTATTCAATCCCGATGCAATTTCTGTGTTTCGTCAACACTCTGATAGTCCACAGATAACAGAATGCCTTCAGATGTGCATCGGAAACTACTACTGGTCTTCCAGGGAATGATCAAAGCGAAAAATTTTTTAGACATTACTCCCATGGAGGAAATTTCGCATGGTGACAGTTGTATTCGATCCCGATGCATTTTCTGTGTTTCATCAACACTCTGATAGTCCACAGATTACAGAATGCCACGAGATGTGCGTCGGAAACTACTACTGGTCTTCCAGATAACGATCAAAGCGTAGACTGTTTCAGACATTACTAAAATGGATGAAAGTGCGGATGGTGACTGTTATATTCAATCCCGCTGCCATTTCTGTGTTTCATCAAAACTCTGATAGTCCACAGATTACAGAATGCCACCAGTTGTGCATCGGAAACTACTACTGGTCTTCCAGGGAACGATCAAAGCGTAGACTGTTAGAGACATTACTCCCATGGAGGAAAGTGCGCATGGTGACTGTTGTATTCAATCCCGATGCAATTTCTGTGTTTCATCAACACTCTGATAGTCCACAGATTACAGAATGCCTCCAGATGTGCATCGGAAACTACTACTGGTCTTCCAGGGAACGATCAAAGCGAAGACTGTTTGAGACATTACTCCCATGGAGGAATGTGCGCATGGTGACTGTTGTATTCAATCCCGATGCATTTGGTGTGTTTCATCAACACTCTGATAGTCTACAGATTACAGAATGCCCCAGATGTGCATCGGAAACTACTACTGGTTTTCCAGAGAACGATCAAAGCGTAGACTGTTAGAGACATTACTCCCATGGAGGAGAGTGCGCATGGCGACTGTTGTATTCAATCCCGATGAAATTTCTGTGTTTCATCAACACTCTGATAGTCTACAGATTACAGAATGCCCCAGATGTGCATCGGAAACTACTACTGGTTATCCAGAGAACGATCAAAGCGTAGACTGTTAGAGACATTACTCCCATGGAGGAGAGTGCGCATGGCGACTGTTGTATTCAATCCCGATGAAATTTCTGAGTCTCATCAACACTCTGATAGTCTACAGATTACAGAATGCCCCAGATGTGCATCGGAAACTACTACTGGTCTTCCAGATAACGATCAAAGCGTAGACTGTTTCAGACATTACTCCCATGGATGAAAGTGCGGATGGTGACTGTTATATTCAATCCCGCTGCCATTTCTGTGTTTCATCAAAACTCTGATAGTCCACAGATTACAGAATGCCACCAGATGGGCATCGGAAAATACTACTGGTCTTCCAGGGAACGATCAAAGCGTTGACTGTTTGAGACATTACTCCCATGGAGGAAAGTGCGCATGGTGAATGTTGTATTCAATCCCGATGCAATTTTTGTGTTTCATCAACACTCTGATAGTCCACAGATTACAGAATGCCCCGGATGTGCGTCGGAAAGTACTACTGGTGTTCCAGGGAACGATCAAAGCGTAGACTGTTTGAGACATTACTCCCATGGAGGAAAGTGCGCATGGTGAATGTTGTATTCAATCCCGATGCAATTTCTGTGTTTCATCAACACTCAGATAGTCCACAGATTACAGAATGCCTCCAGATGTTCATCGGAAACTACTACTGGTCTTCCACTGAACGATCAAAGCGTAGACTGTTTGAGACATTACTTTTATTGAGGAATGTAGGCCTGGTGACTGTTGTATTCAATCCCGATGCAATTTCTGTGTTTCGTCAACACTCTGATAGTCCACAGATAACAGAATGCCTTCAGATGTGCATCGGAAACTACTACTGGTCTTCCAGGGAATGATCAAAGCGAAAAATTTTTTAGACATTACTCCCATGGAGGAAAGTTCGCATGGTGACAGTTGTATTCGATCCCGATGCATTTTCTGTGTTTCATCAACACTCTGATAGTCCACAGATTACAGAATGCCACGAGATGTGCATCGGAAACTACTACTGGTCTTCCAGATAACGATCAAAGCGTAGACTGTTTCAGACATTACTCCAATGGATGAAAGTGCGGATGGTGACTGTTATATTCAATCCCGCTGCCATTTCTGTGTTTCATCAAAACTCTGATAGTCCACAGATTACAGAATGCCACCAGTTGTGCATCGGAAACTACTACTGGTCTTCCAGGGAACGATCAAAGCGTAGACTGTTAGAGACATTACTCCCATGGAGGAAAGTGCGCATGGTGACTGTTGTATTCAATCCCGATGCAATTTCTGTGTTTCATCAACACTCTGATAGTCCACAGATTACAGAATGCCTCCAGATGTGCATCGGAAACTACTACTGGTCTTCCAGGGAACGATCAAAGCGAAGACTGTTTGAGACATTACTCCCATGGAGGAAAGTGCGCATGGTGACTGTTGTATTCAATCCCGATGCATTTGGTGTGTTTCATCAACACTCTGATAGTCTACAGATTACAGAATGCCCCAGATGTGCATCGGAAACTACTACTGGTTTTCCAGAGAACGATCAAAGCGTAGACTGTTAGAGACATTACTCCCATGGAGGAGAGTGCGCATGGCGACTGTTGTATTCAATCCCGATGAAATTTCTGTGTTTCATCAACACTCTGATAGTCTACAGATTACAGAATGCCCCAGATGTGCATCGGAAACTACTACTGGTTATCCAGAGAACGATCAAAGCGTAGACTGTTAGAGACATTACTCCCATGGAGGAGAGTGCGCATGGCGACTGTTGTATTCAATCCCGATGAAATTTCTGAGTCTCATCAACACTCTGATAGTCTACAGATTACAGAATGCCACCAGATGTGCATCGGAAACTACTACTGGTCTTCCAGGGAAAATTCAAAGCGTAGACGGTTTGAGACATTACTCCCGTGGACTAAAGTGCGCATCGTGACTGTTGTATTCAATCCCGATGCAATTTCTGTGTTTCATAAACACTCTGATAGTCCACAGATTACAGAATGCCTCCAGATGTTCATCGTAAACTAATACTAGTCTTCCAGGGAACGATCAAACCGTAGACCGTTTGAGACATTACTCCCGTGGAGGAAAGTGCGCATGGTGGCTGTTGTATTCAATCCCGATGCAATTTCTGTGTTTCATCAACACTCTGATAGTCCTTAGATTACAGAATGCCTCCAGATGTTCATCGGAAACTACTACTGGTCTTCCACTGAACGATCAAAGCGTAGACTGTTTGAGACATTACTTTTATTGAGGAATGTAGGCCTGGTGACCGTTGTATTCAATCCCGATGCAATTTCTGTGTTTCGTCAACACTCTGTTAGTCCACAGATAACAGAATGCCTCCAGATGTGCATCGGAACTACTACTGGTCTTCCAGGGAACGATCAAAGCGTAGACTGTTTGAGACATTACTCCCGTGGAGGAAAATGTGGATGGTGACTGTTGTATTCAATCAAATTCTGTGTTTCATCAACACTCTGATAGTCTACAGATTACAGAATGCCACCAGATGTCCATTGGAAACCACTACTGGTCTTGCAGGGACGATCAAAGCGTAGACTGTTTAAACGTACCTCCCGTGAATGAAAGTTCGCATGGTGACTGATGTATCAATCCCAGTGCAATTTCTGTGTTTCATAAACACTCTGATAGGCCAGTAGATTACAGAATGCCTCCATATATGCATCGGAAACTACTACTGGACTTCCAGTTAACAATTAAAGAGTAGACTGTTTGAGGATTACTCCCATAGAGGAAAGTGCGCATCGTGACTGTTGTATTCAATCCCGATGCAACTTTTGCGTTTCAGCAACACTCTGATCCTCCACAGACTACAGAATACCACCAGACGTGCATCGGAAACTACTACTGGTCTTCCAGGGAACGATCAAAGCGTAGACTTTTTGAGACATTACTCCCGCGGAGGAAAGTGCGCATGGTTACTGTTGTATTCAATCCCAATGCAATTTCTGTGTTTCATCAACACTCTGATAGTCTACAGATTACAGAATGCCCCAGATGTGCATCGGAAAGTACTACTGGTTTTCCAGAGAACGATCAAAGCGTAGACTGTTAGAGACATTACTCCCACGGAGGAGAGTGCTCATGGTGACTGTTGTATTCAATCCCGATGCAATTTCTGTGTTTCATCAACACTCTGATAGTATACAGATTACAGAATGCCACCAGATGAGCATCGGAAACTACTACTGGTCTTCCAGGGAACAATTAAACAGTAGACTGTTTGAGGATTACTCCCATAGAGGGAAGTGCGCATCGTGACTGTTGTATTCAATCCCGATGCAACATCTGTGTTTTATCAACACTCCGATCCTCCACACATTACAGAATGCCACCAGACGTGCATCGGAAACTACTACTGGTCCTCCAGGGAACGATCAAAGTGTAGACTGTTTGAGACATTACTCCCATGGAGGAGAGTGCGCATGGCGACTGTTGTATTCAATCCCGATGAAATTTCTGAGTCTCAACAACACTCTGATAGTCTACAGATTACAGAATGCCACCAGATGTGCATAGGAAAATACTACTGGTCTTCCAGGGAAAATTCAAAGCGTAGACGGTTTGAGACATTACTCACGTGGAGGAAAGTGCGCTTCGTGACTGTTGTATTCAATCCCGATGCAATTTCTGTGTTTCATCAAAACTCTGATAGTGCACAGATTACAGAATGCCTCCAGATGTGCATCGGAAACTACTACTGGTCTTCCAGGGAACGATTAAAGCGAAGACTGTTTGAGACATTACTCATATGGAGGAAAGTGCGCATGGTGACTGTTGTATTCAATCCCGATGCATTTTCTGTGTTTCATCAACACTCTGATCCTCCACAGATTACAGAATGCCACCAGACGTGCATCGGAAACTACTACTGGTCTTCCAGGGAAAATTCAAATAATAGACTGTTTGAGACATTACTCCCGTGGAGGAAAGTGCGCATGGTGACTGTTGTATTCAATACCGATGCAATTTCTGTGTTTCATCAACACTCTGATAGTCTACAGATTACAGAATGCCACGAGATGTGCATCGGAAACTACTACTGGTTTTCCAGAGAACGATCAAAGCGTAGACTGTTAGAGACATTACTCCCATGGAGGAGAGTGCGCATGGCGACTGTTGTATTCAATCCCGATGAAATTTCTGTGTTTCATCAACACTCTGATAGTCTACAGATTACAGAATGCCACGAGATTTGCATCGGAAACTACTACTGGTCTTCCAGATACCGATCAAAGCGTAGACTGTTTCAGACATTACTCCCATGGATGAAAGTGCGGATGGTGACTGTTATATACAATCCCGCTGCCATTTCTGTGTTTCATCAAAACTCTGATAGTCCACAGATTACAGAATGCCACCAGATGGGCATCGGAAACTACTACTGGTCTTCCAGGGAACGATCAAAGCGTAGACTGTTTGAAACATTACTCCCATGGAGGAAAGTGCGCATGGTCAATGTTGTATTCAATCCCGATGCAATTTCTGTGTTTCATCAACACTCTGATAGTCCACAGATTACAGAATGCCCCGGATGTGCGTCGGAAAGTACTACTGGTGTTCCAGGGAACGATCAAAGCGTAGACTGTTTGAGACATTACTCCCATGGAGGAAAGTGCGCATGGTGACTGTTGTATTCAATCCCGATGCAATTTCTGTGTTTCACCAACACTCTGATAGTCCACAGATTACACAATGCCTCCAGATGTGCATCGGAAACTACTACTGGTCTTCCAGGGAACGATCAAAGCGAAGACTGTTTGAGACATTACTCCCATGGAGGAAAGTGCGCATGGTGACTGTTGTATTCAATCCCGATGCAATTTCTGTGTTTCATCAACACTCTGATAGTCCACAGATTACAGAATGCCCCAGATGTGCATCGGAAACTACTACTGGTTTTCCAGAGAACGATCGAAGCGTAGACTGTTAAGAGACATTACTCCCATGGAGGAGAGTGCGCATGGCGACTGTTGTATTCAATCCCGATGAAATTTCTGTGTTTCATCAACACTCTGATTGTCTACAGATTACAGAATGCCCCAGATGTGCATCGGAAACTACTACTGGTTTTCCAGAGAACGATCAAAGCGTAGACTGTTAGAGACATTACTCCCATGGAGGAAAGGGCGCATCGTGACTGTTGTATTCAATCCCGATGCAATTTCTGTGTTTCATAAACACTCTGATAGTCCACAGATTACAGAATGCCTCCAGATGTTCATCGGAAACTAATACAGGTCTTCCAGGGAACGATCAAATCGTAGACCGTTTGAGACATTACTCCCATAGAGGAAAGTGCGCATGGTGGCTGTTGTATTCAATCCCGATGCAATTTCTGTGTTTCATCAACACTCTGATAGTCCACAGATTACAGAATGCCTCCAGATGTTCATCGGAAACTACTAATGGTCTAACACTGAACGATCAAAGCTTAGACTGTTTAAGACATTACTTTTATTGAGGAATGTAGGCCTGGTGACTGTTGTATTCAATCCCGATGCAATTTCTGTGTTTCATCAACACTCTGATAGTCCACAGATAACAGAATGCCTTCAGATGTGCATCGGAAACTACTACAGGTCTTCCAGGGAACGATCAAATCGTAGACCGTTTGAGACATTACTCCCATGGAGGAAAGTTCGCATGGTGACTGTTGTATTCGATCCCGATGCATTTTCTGCGTTTCATCAACACTCTGATAGTCCACAGATTACAGAATGCCACGAGATGTGCAGCGGAAACTACTACTGGTCTTCCAGATAACGATCAAACCGTAGACTGTTTCAGACATTACTCCAATGGATGAAAGTGCGGATGGTGACTGTTGTATTCAATCCCGATGCAATTTCTGTGTTTCATCAACACTCTGATAGTCCACAGATTACAGAATGCCGCGGATGTGCGTCGGAAAGTACTACTGATGTTCCAGGGAACGATCAAAGCGTAGACTGTTTGAGACATTACTCCCATGAAGGAAAGTGCGCATGGTGACTGTTGTATTCAATCCCGAAGCAATTTCTGTGTTTCATCAACACTCTGATCCTCCACAGATTACAGAATGCCTCCAGATGTGCATCGGAACTACTACTGGTTTTCCAGGGAACGATCAAAGCGTAGACTGTTTGAGACATTATTCCCGTGGAGGAAAATGCGGATGGTGACTGTTGTATTCAATCAAATTCTGTGTTTCATCAACACTCTGATAGTCTACAGATTACAGAATGCCACCAGATGTCCATCGGAAACTACTACTGGTCTTGCAGGAACGATCAAAGCGTAGACTGCTTGAAACGTACTTCCCGTGTATGAAAGTGCGCATGGTGACTGATGTATCAATCCCGGTGCAATTTCTGTGTTTCATAAACACTCTGATAGCCCAGTAGATTACAGAATGCATCCATATGTGCATCGGAAACTACTACTGGTCTTCCAGTTAACAATTAAAGAGTAGACTGTTTGAGGATTACTCCCATAGAGGAAAGTGCGCATTGTGACTGTTGTATTCAATGCCGATGCAACTTTTGTGTTTCAGCAACACTCTGATCCTCCACAGATTACAGAATGCCACCAGACGTGCAATGGAAACTACTACTGGTCTTCAGGGAACGATCAAAGCGTAGACTTTTTGAGACATTACTCCCGCGGAGGAAAGTGCGCATGGTTACTGTTGTATTCAATCCCGAAGCAATTTCTGTGTCTCATCAACACTCTGATAGTCTACAGATTACAGAATGAAACCAGATGTGCATCGGAAACTACTACTGGTCTTCCAGGGAAAATTCAAAGCGTAGACGGTTTGAGACATTACTCCCGTGGAGGAAAGTGCGCATCGTGACTGTTGTATTCAATCCCGATGCAATTTCTGTGTTTAACAAACACTCTGATAGTCCACAGATTACAGAATGCCTCCAGGTGTTCATCGGAAACTAATACTGGTCTTCCAGGGAACGATCAAATCGTAAACTGTTTGAGACATTACTCCCGTGTAGGAAAGTGCGCCTGGTGTCTGTTGTATTCATTCCCACTGCAATTGCTGTGTTTCGTCAACACTATGATAGTCAACAGATTACAGAATGCCTCCAGATGAGCATCGGAAGGAACTACTGGTCTTCCAGGGCACGATCAAAGCGTAGACTGTTTGAGACATTACTCCTGTGGAGGAAAGTGCGTATGGTGACAGTTGTATTCAATCCCGATGCAATTTCTGTGTTTCATCAACACTCTGATAGTCCACAGATTACAGAGTGCGTCCAGATGTGCTCCGGAAACTTCTACTGGTCTTCCAGGGAACGATCAAAGCGTAGACTGTTTGAGACATTACTCCAATGGAGGAAAGTGCACATGGTGACTGTTGTATTGAATCCCGATGCAATTTCTGTGTTTCATCAACACTCTGATAGTCCACAGATTACGGAAAGCCTCCAGATGTGCATCGGAAACTACTACTGGTATTCCAGGGAACGATCAAAGCGTTCAATGTTACAGACATTACTCCCATGGAGGAAAGTGCGCATGGTGACTGTTGTATTCAATCCCGATGCAATTTCTGTGTTTCATCAACACTCTGATAGTCCACAGATTACAGAATGCCTCGGGATGTGCATCGGAAACTACTACTGGTCTTCCAGTTAACAATTAAAGAGTAGACTGTTTGAGGATTACTCCCATAGAGGAAAGTGCGCATCGTGACTGTTGTATTCAATCCCGATGCAACTTTTGTGTTTCAGCAACACTCTGATCCTCCACAGATTACAGAATGCCACCAGATGTGCAATGGAATCTACTACTGGTCTTCAGGGAACGATCAAAGCGTAGACTTTTTGAGACATTACTCCCGCGGAGGAAAGTGCGCATGGTTACTGTTGTATTCAATCCCGATGCAATTTCTGTGTTTCATCAACACTCTGATAGTCCACAGATTACAGAATGCCTCCAGATGTTCATCGGAAACTACCACTGGTCTTCCACTGAACGATCAAAGCGTAGACTGTTTGAGACATTACTTTTATTGAGGAATGTAGACCTGGTGACTGTTGTATTCAATCCCGATGCAATTTCTGTGTTTCGTCAACACTCTGATAGTCCACAGATAACAGAATGCCTTCAGATGTGCATCGGAAACTACTACTGGTCTTCCAGGGAACGATGAAAGCGAAAAATTTTTTGGACATTACTCCCATGGAGGAAAGTGCGCATGGTGACTGTTGTATTCAATCCCGATGCAATTTCTGTGTTTCATCAACACTCTGATAGTCCACAGATTACAGAATGCCACCTGATGTGCATCGGAAACTACTACTGGTCTTCCAGATAAAGATCAAAGCGTAGACCGTTTCAGACATTACTCCCATGGATGAAAGTGCGGATGGTGACTGTTGTATTCAATCCCGCTGCCATTTCTGTGTTTCATCAAAACTCTGATAGTCCACAGATTACAGAATGCCTTCAGATGTGCATCGGAAACTACTACTGGTCTTCCAGGGAACGATGAAAGCGAAAAATTTTTTGGACATTACTCCCATGGAGGAAAGTGCGCATGGTGACTGTTGTATTCAATCCCGATGCAATTTCTGTGTTTCATGAACACTCTGATAGTCCACAGATTACAGAATGCCACCTGATGTGCATCGGAAACTACTACTGGTCTTGCAGGGATCGATCAAAGCGTAGACCGTTTGAGACGTTACTAACGTGGAGGAAAGTGCGCTTGGTGACTGTTGTATTCAATCCCGATGCAATTTCTGTGTTTCATCAACACTCTGATCCTCCACATATTACAGAATGCCACCAGATGTGCATCAGAAACTACTACTGGTCTTATAGGAAACGATCAAAGCGTAGACTGTTTGAGACATTACTCCCATGGAGGAAAGTGCGCATGGTGACTGTTGTATTCAATCCCGATGCAATTTCTGTGTTTCATCAACACTCTGATAGTCCACAGGTTACAGAATGCTTCCAGATGTGCATTCCAAACTACCACTGGTCTTCCAGGGAACGATCAAAGAGTAGACTGTTTGAGACATTACTCCCGTGGAGGAAAGTGCGCATGGTGAATGTTGTATTCAATCCCGATGCAATTTCTGTGTTTCATCAACACTCTGATAGTCCACAGATTACAGAATGCCCCGGATGTGCGTCGGAAAGTACTACTGGTGTTCCAGGGAACGATCAAAGCGTAGACTGTTTGAGACATTACTCCCATGGAGGAAAGTGCGCATGGAGACTGTTGTATTCAATCCCGATGCAATTTCTGTGTTTCATCAACACTCTGATAGTCCACGGATTACAGAATGCCTCCAGATGTGCATCGGAAACTACTACTGGTCTTCCAGGGAACGATCAAAGCGAAGACTGTTTGAGACATTACTCCCATGGAGGAAAGTGCGCATGGTGACTGTTGTATTCAATCCCGATGCATTTTCTGTGTTTCATCAACACTCTGATAGTCCACAGATTACAGAATGCCTCCAGATGTGCATCGGAAACTACTACTTGTCTTCCAGGGAACAATTAAAGGGTAGACTGTTTGAGGATTACTCCCATAGAGGAAAGTGCGCATCGTGACTGTTGTATTCAATCCCGATGCAACTTCTGTGTTTCATCAACACTCTGATCCTCCACAGATTACAGAATGCCACCAGACGTGCATCGGAAACTACTACTGGTCTCCAGGGAAAATTCAAAGCGTAGACTGTTTGAGACATTACTCCCATGGAGGAGAGTGCGCATGGCGACTGTTGTAATCAATCCCGATGAAATTTCTGTGTTTCATCAGCACTCAGATAGTCCACAGATTACAGAATGCCACCAGATGTGCATCGGAAACTACTACTGGTCTTCCAGGGAAAATTCAAAGCGTAGACGGTTTGAGACATTACTCCCGTGGAGGAAAGTGCGCATCGTGACTGTTGTATTCAATCCCGATGCAATTTCTGTGTTTCATAAACACTCTGATAGTCCACAGATTACAGTATGCCTCCAGATGTTCATCAGAAACTAATACTGGTCTTCCACTGAAAGTCCAAAGCGTAGACTGTTTGAGACATTACTTTTATTGAGGAATGTAGGCCTGGTGACTGTTGTATTCAATCCCGATGCAATTTCTCTGTTTCGTCAACACTCTGATAGTCCACAGATAACAGAATGCCTTCAGATGTGCATCGGAAACTACTACTGGTCTTCCAGGGAATGATCAAAGCGAAAATTTTTTTAGACATTACTCCCATGGAGGAAGGTTCTCATGGTGACTGTTGTATTCGATCCCGATGCATTTTCTGTGTTTCATCAACACTCTGATAGTCCACAGATTACAGAATGCCACGAGATGTGCATCGGAAACTACTACTGGTCTTCCAGATAACGATCAAAGCGTAGACTGTTTCAGACACTACTCCAATGGATGAAAGTGCGGATGGTGACTGTTATATTCAATCCCGCTGCCATTTCTGTGTTTCATCAAAACTCTGATAGTCCACAGATTACAGAATGCTACCAGATGTGCATCGGAAACTACTACTGGTCTTCCAGGGAACGATCAAAGCGTAGCCTGTTTGAGACATTACTCCCATGGAGGAAAGTGCGCATGGTGACTGTTGTATTCAATCCCGATGCAATTTCTGTGTTTCATCAACACTCTGATCCTCCACAGATTACAGAATGCCTCCAGATGTGCATCGGAACTACTACTGGTCTTCCAGGGAACGATCAAAGCGTAGACTGTTTGAGACATTATTCCCGTGGAGGAAAATGCGCGTGGTGACTGTTGTTTTCATTCCCGATGCAATTTCTGTGTTTCATCAACACTCTGATAGTCCACACATTACAGAATGCCACCAGATGTGCATCGGAAACTACTACTGGTCTTCCAGGGACGATCAAAGCGTAGACTGTTTGAAACGTACCTCCCGTGTATGAAAGTGCGCATGGTGACTGATGTATCAATCCTGGTGCAATTTCTGTGTTTCATAAACACTCTGATAGCCCACAGATTACAGAATGCCTCCATATGTGCATCCGAAACTACTACTGGTCTTCCAGTTAACAATTAAAGAGTAGACTGTTTGAGGATTACTCCCATAGAGAAAAGTGCGCATCGTGACTGTTGTATTCAATCCCGATTCAACTTTTGTGTTTCAGCAACACTCTGATCCTCCACAGATTACAGAATGCCACCAGACGTGCATCGGAAACTACTACTGGTCTTCCAGGGATCGATCAAAGCGTAGTCCGTTTGAGACATTACTAACGTGGAGGAAAGTGCGCTTGGTGACTGTTGTATTCAATCCCGATGCAATTTCTGTGTTTCATCAACACTCTGATCCTCCACATATTACAGAATGCCACCAGATGTGCATCAGAAACTACTACTGGTCTTATAGGAAACGATCAAAGCGTAGACCGTTTGAGACGTTAATAACGTGGAGGAAAGTGCGCTTGGTGACTGTTGTATTCAATCCCGATGCAATTTCTGTGTTTCACCACCACTCTGATAGTCTACAGATTACTGAATGCCCCCAGATGTGCATCGAAAACTACTACTGGTCTTCCAGGAAACGATCAAAGCGTAGAGTGTTTCAGACATTACTCCCGTGGAGGAAAGTGCGTATGGTGACTGTTGTATTGTATCCCGATGCAATTTCTGAGTCTCATCAACACTCTGATAGTCTACAGATTACAGAATGCCACCAGATGTGCATCGGAAACTACTATTGGTCATCCAGGGAAAATTCAAGGCGTAGACGGTTTGAGACATTACTCCCGTGGAGGAAAGTGCGCATCGTGACTGTTGTATTCAATCCCGATGCAATTTCTGTGTTTCATAAACACTCTGATAGTCCACAGATTACAGAATGCCTCCAGATGTTCATCGGAAACTAATACTGGTCTTCCAGGGAACGATCAAATCGTAGACTGTTTGAGACATTACTCCCGTGGAGGAAAGTGCGCATGGTGGCTGTTGTATTCAATCCCGATGCAATTTCTGTGTTTCATCAACACTCTGATAGTCGACAGATTACAGAATGCCCCCAGTTGTTCATCGGAAACTACTACTGGTCTTCCACTGAACGATCAAAGCGTAGACTGTTTGAGACATTACTTTTATTGAGGAATGTAGGCCTGGTGACTGTTGTATTCAATCCCGATGCAATTTCTGTGTTTCGTCAACACTCTGATAGTCCACAGATAACAGAATGTCTTCAGATGTGCATCGGAAACTACTACTGGTCTTCCAGGGAATGATGAAAGCGAAAAATTTTTTAGACATTACTCCCATGGAGGAAAGTTCGCATGGTGACTGTTTTCTGTGTTTCATCAACACTCTGATAGTCCACAGGTTACAGAATGCCACGAGATGTGCATCGGAAACTACTACTGGTCTTCCAGATAACGATCAAAGCGTAGACTGTTTCAGACATTACTCCCATGGATGAAAGTGCGGATGGTGACTGTTATATTCAATCCCGCTGCCATTTCTGTGTTTCATCAAAACTCTGATAGTCCACAGATTACAGAATGCCACCAGATGTGCATCGGAAACTACTACTGGTCCTCCAGGGAACGATCAAAGCGTAGACTGTTTGAGACATTACTCCCATGGAGGAAAGTGCGCATGGTGACTGTTGTATTCAATCCCGATGCAATTTCTGTGTTTCATCAACACTCTGATAGTCCACACATTACAGAATGCCTCCATATGTGCATCGGTAACTACTATTGGTCTTCCAGGGAACGATCAAAGCGTAGACTGTTAGAGACATTACTCCCATGGAGGAGACTGCTTATGGTGACTGTTGTATTCAATCCCGATGAAATTTCTGTGTCTCATCAACACTCTGATAGTCTACAGATTACAGAATTCCACCAGATGTGCATCGGAAACTACTACTGGTCTTATAGGGAACAATTAAAGAGTAGACTGTTTGAGGATTACTCCCATAGAGGAAAGTGCGCATCGTGACTGTTGTATTCAATCCCGATGCAACTTCTGTGTTTCATCAACACTCTGATCTTCCACAGATTACAGAATGCCACCAGACGTGCATCGGAATCTACTACTGGTCTTCCAGGGAACGATCAAAGCGTAGACTGTTTGAGACATTACCCCCGCGGAGGAAAGTGCGCATGGTTATTGTTGTATTCAATCCCGATGCAATTTCTGTGTTTCGTCAACACTCTGATAGTCCACACATTACAGAATGCCTCCATATCTGCATCGGTAACTACTACTGGTCTTCAAGGGAACGATCAAAGAGTAGACTGTTAGAGACATTACTCCCATGGAGGAAAGTGCGCATGGTGACTGTTGTATTCGATCCCGATGCAATTTCTGTGTTTCATCAACACTCTGATAGTCTACATATTACAGAATGCCCCCAGATGTGCATCGGAAACTACTACTGGTTTTCCAGAGAAGGATCAAAGCGTAGACTGTTAGAGTCATTACTCCCATGGTGGAGAGTGCTTATGGTGACTGTTGTATTCAATCCCGATGAAATTTCTGTGTCTCATCAACACTCTGATAGTCTACAGATTACAGAATGCCACCAGATGTGCATCGGAAACTACTACTGGTCTAGCAGGGAAAATTCAAAGCGTAGACGGTTTGAGACATTACTCCCGTGGTGGAAAGTGCGCATCGTGACTGTTGTATTCAATCCCGATGCAATTTCTGTGTTTCATAAACACCCTGATAGTCCACAGAATACAGAATGCCTCCAGATGTTCATCGGAAACTAATACTGGTCTTCCAGGGAACGATCAAATCGTAGACTGTTTGAGACATTACTCCTGTGTATGAAAGTGCGCATGGTAGCTGTTGTATTCAATCCCGATGCAATTTCTGTGTTTCATCAACACTCTGATAGTCCACAGATTACAGAATGCCTCCAGATGTTCATCGGAAACTGCTACTGGTCTTCCACTGAACGATCAAAGCTAGACTGTTTGAGACATTACTTTTATTGAGGAATGTAGTCCTGGTGACTGTTGTATTCAATCCCGATGCAATTTCTGTGTTTCGTCAACACTCTGATAGTCCACAGGTAACAGAATGCCTTCAGATGTGCTTCGGAAACTACTACTGGTGTTCCAGGGAACGATCAAAGCGAAAAATTTTTTAGTCATTATTCCCATGGAGGAAAATTCGCATGGTGACTGTTGTATTCGATCCCGATGCATTTTCTGTCTTTCATCAACACTCTGACAGTCCACAGATTACAGAATGCCACGAGATGTGCATCGGAAACTACTACTGGTCTTCCAGATAACGATCAAAGCGTAGACTGTTTCAGACATTACTCCCATGGATGAAAGTGCGGATGGTGACTGTTGTATTCAATCCCGCTGCCATTTCTGTGTGTCATCAAAACTCTGATAGTCCACAGGTTACAGAATGCCACCAGATGTGCATCGGGAACTACTACTGGTCTTCCAGGGAACGATCAAAGCGTAGACTGTTTGAGACATTACTCCCATGGAGGAAAGTGCGCATGGTGACTGTTGTATTCATCCTGATGCAAGTTCTGTGTTTCATCAACACTCTGATAGTCCACTGATTACAGAATGCCCCGGAAGTGCGTCGGAAATTACTACTGGTGTTCCAGGGAACGATCAAAGCGTAGACTGTTTGAGACATTACTCCCATAGAGGAAAGTACGCATGGTGACTGTTGTTTTCAATCCCGATGCAATTTCTGTGTTTCATCAACACTCTGATAGACCACACATTACTGAATGCCACGAGATGTGCATCGGAAACTACTACTGGTCTTCCAAGCAACGATCAAAGCGAAGACTGTTTCAGACATTACTCCCATGGAGGAAATTGCGGATGGTGACTGTTGTATTCAATCCCGATGCAAGTTCTGTGTTTCTTCCACACTCTGATAGTCCACAGATTACAGAATGCCACCAGATGTGCATCGGAAACTACTACTGGTCTTCCAGGGACGATCAAAGCGTAGACTGTTTGAAACATACCTCCCGTGTATGAAAGTGCGCATGGTGACTGATGTATCAATCCCGGTGAAATTTCTGTGTTTCATCAACACTCTGATAGTCCACAGATTACAGAATGCCTCCATATGTGCATCGGAAACTACTACTGGTCTTCCAGGGAACAATTAAAGAGTAGACTGTTTGAGGATTACTCCCATAGAGGAAAATGCGCATCGTGACTGTTGTATTCAATCCTGATGCAACTTCTGTGTTTCATCACCACTCTGATCCTCCACAGATTACAGAGTGCCACCAGACGTGCACCGGAAACTACTACTGGTCTTCCAGGGAACGATCAAAGCGTATATTGTTTGAGACATTACTCCCGCGGAGGAAAGTGCGCATGGTTACTGTTGTATTCAATCCCGATGCAATTTCTGTGTTTCATCAACACTCTGATAGTCCACACATTACAGAATGCCTCCATATGTGCATCGGTAACTACTACTTGTCTTCCAGGGAACAATTAAAGAGTAGACTGTTTGAAACATACCTCCCGTGTATGAAAGTGCGCATGGTGACTGATGTATCAATCCCGGTGAAATTTCTGTGTTTCATCAACACTCTGATAGTCTACAGATTACAGAATGCCCCCAGATGTGCATCGGAAACTACTTCTGGTTTTCCAGAGAACGATCAAAGCGTAGACTGTTAGAGACATTACTCCCATGGAGGAGAGTGCTTATGGTGACTGTTGTATTCAATCCCGATGAAATTTCTGTGTCTCCTCAACACTCTCATAGTCTACAGATTACAGAATGCCACCAGATGTGCATCGGAAACTACTACTTGTCAAGCAGGGAAAATTCAAAGCGTAGACGGTTTGAGACATAATTCCCGTGGAGGAAAGTGCGCATCGTGACTGTTGTATTCAATCCCGATGCAATTTATGTGTTTCATAAACACTCTGATAGTCCACAGATTACAGAATGCCTCCAGATGTTCATTGGAAACTGCTACTGGTCTTCCACTGAACGATCAAAGCGTAGACTGTTTGAGACATTACTTTTATTGAGGAATGTAGGCCTGGTGACTGTTGTATTCAATCCCGATGCAATTTCTGTGTTTCGTCAACACTCTGATAGTCCACAGATAACAGAATGCCTTCAGATGTGCATCGTAAACTACTACTGGTCTTCCAGGGAACGATCAAAGCGAAAAATTTTTTAGACATTACTCCAATGGAGGAAAGTTCGTATGGTGACTGTTGTATTCGATCCCGATGCATTTTCTGTGTTTCATCAATACTCTGATAGTCCACAGATTACAGAATGCCACGAGATGTGCATCGGAAACTACTACTGGTATTCCAGATAACGATCAAAGCGTAGACTGTTTCAGACATTACTCCCAGGGATGAAAGTGCGGATGGTGACTGTTGTATTCAATCCCGCTGCCATTTCTGTGTTTCATCAAAACTCTGATAGTCCACAGATTACAGAATGCCCCAGATGTGCGTCGGAATCTACTACTGGTGTTCCACGGAACGATCAAAGCATAGACTGTTTGTGACATTACTCCCATGGAGGAAAGTGCGCATGGTGACTGTTGTATTCAATCCCTATGCAATTTCTGTGTTTCATCAACACTCTGATAGTCCACAGATTACAGAATGCCACCTGATGTGCATCGGAAACTACTACTGGTCTTCCAGGGAACGATCAAACGTAGACCGTTTGAGACGTTACTAATGTGGAGGAAAGTGCGCTTGGTGACTGTTGTGTTCAATCCCGATGCAATTTCTGTGTTTCATCAACACTCTGATCCTCCACATATTACAGAATGCCACCAGATGTGCATCAGAAACTACTACTGGTCTTATAGGAAACGATAAAAGCGTAGACTGTTTGAGACATTACTCCCATGGAGGAAAGTGCGCATGGTGACTGTTGTATTCAATCCCGATGAATTTTCTGTGTTTCATCAACACTCTGGTAGTCCACAGATTACAGAATGCCACCAGATTTGCATCGGACACTACTACTGGTCTAGCAGGGAAAATTCAAAGCGTAGACGGTTTGAGACATTACTCCCGTGGAGGAAAGTGCGCATCGTGACTGTTGTATTCAATCCCGATGCAATTTCTGTGTTTCATAAACACTCTGATAGTCCACAGAATACAGAATGCCTCCAGATGTTCATCGGAAACTAATACTGGTCTTCCAGGGAACGATCAAATCGTAGACTGTTTGAGACATTACTCCCGTGTATGAAAGTGCGCATAGTGGCTGTTGTATTCAATCCCGATGCAATTTCTGTGTTTCATCAACACTCTGATAGTCCACAGATTACAGAATGCCTCCAGATGTTCATCGGAAACTGCTACTGGTCTGCCACTGAACGATCAAAGCTAGACTGTTTGAGACATTATTTATATTGAGGAATGTAGGCCTGGTGACTGTTGTATTCAATCCCGATGCAATTTCTGTGTTTCGTCAACACTCTGATAGTCCACAGGTAACAGAATGCCTTCAGATGTGCTTCGGAAACTACTACAGGTCTTCCAGGGAACGATCAAAGCGAAAATTTTTTAGTCATTTCTCCCATGGAGGAAAATTCGCATGGTGACTGTTGTATTCGATCCCGATGCATTTTCTGTCTTTCATCAACACTCTGACAGTCCACAGATTACAGAATGCCACGAGATGTGCATCGGAAACTACTACTGGTCTTCCAGATAACGATCAAAGCGTAGATTGTTTGAGACATTACTCCCATGTAGGAAAGTGCGCATGGTGACTGATGTATCAATCCCGGTGAAATTTCTGTGTTTCATCAACACTCTGATAGTCTACAGATTACAGAATGCCCCCAGATGTGCATCGGAAACTACTTCTGGTTTTCCAGAGAACGATCAAAGCGTAGACTGTTAGAGACATTACTCCCATGGAGGAGAGTGCTTATGGTGACTGTTGTATTCAATCCCGATGAAATTTCTGTGTCTCCTCAACACTCTCATACTCTACAGATTACAGAATGCCACCAGATGTGCATCGGAAACTACTACTGGTCTAGCAGGGAAAATTCAAAGCGTAGACGGTTTGAGACATTAATCCCGTGGAGGAAAGTGCGCATCGTGACTGTTGTATTCAATCCCGATGCAATTTCTGTGTTTCATAAACACTCTGATAGCCCACAGTTTACAGAATGCCTCCAGATGTTCATCGGAGACTAATACTGGTCGTCCAGGGAACGATCAAATCGTAGACTGTTTCAGACATTACTCCCGTGGAGGAAAGTGCGCATGGTGGCTGTTGTATTCAATCCCGATGCAATTTCTGTGTTTCATCAACACCCTGATAGTCCACAGATTACAGAATGCCTCCAGATGTTCATTGGAAACTGCTACTGGTCTTCCACTGAACGATCAAAGCGTAGACTGTTTGAGACATTACTTTTATTGAGGAATGTAGGCCTGGTGACTGTTGTATTCAATCCCAATGCAATTTCTGTGTTTCGTCTACACTCTGATAGTCCACAGATAACAGAATGCCTTCAGATGTGCATCGTAAACTACTACTGGTCTTCCAGGGAACGATCAAAGAGAAAAATTTTTTAGACATTACTCCAATAGAGGAAAGTTCGTATGGTGACTGTTGTATTCGATCCCGATGCATTTTCTGTGTTTCATCAATACTCTGATAGTCCACAGTTTACAGAATGCCACGAGATGTGCATCGGAAACTACTACTGGTCTTCCAGATAACGATCAAAGCGTAGACTGTTTCAGACATTACTCCCATGGATGAAAGTGCGGATGGTGACTGTTGTATTCAATCCCGCTGCCATTTCTGTGTTTCATCAAAACTCTGATAGTCCACAGATTACAGAATGCCCCGGATGTGCGTCGGAAACTACTACTGGTGTTCCAGGGAACGATCAAAGCGTAGACTGTTTGAGACATTACTCCCATGGAGGAAAGTGCGCATGGTGACTGTTGTATTCAATCCCGATGCAATTTCTGTGTTTCATCAACACTCTGATAGTCCACAGATTACAGAATGCCACCTGATGTGCATCGGAAACTACTACTGGTCTTCCAGGGAACGATCAAACGTAGACCGTTTGAGACGTTACTAATGTGGAGGAAAGTGCGCTTGGTGACTGTTGTATTCAATCCCGATGCAATTTCTGTGTGTCATCAACACTCTGATCCTCCACATATTACAGAATGCCACCAGATGTGCATCAGAAACTACTACTGGTCTTATAGGAAACGATAAAAGCGTAGACTGTTTGAGCCATTACTCCAATGGAGGAAAGTGCGCATGGTGACTGTTGTATTCAATCCCGATGCATTTTCTGTGTTTCATCAACACTCTGATAGTCCACAGATTACAGAATGCCACCAGATTTGCATCGGACACTACTACTGGTCTAGCAGGGAATATTCAAAGCGTAGACGGTTTGAGACATTACTTTTATTGAGGAATGTAGGCCTGGTGACTGTTGTATTCAATCCCGATGCAATTTCTGTGTTTCGTCAACACTCTGATAGTCCACAGATAACAGAATGCCTTCAGATGTGCATCGTAAACTACTACTGGTCTTCCAGGGAACGATCAAAGCGAAAAATTTTTTAGACATTACTCCAATGGAGGAAAGTTCGTATGGTGACTGTTGTACTCGATCCCGATGCATTTTCTGTGTTTCATCAATACTCTGATAGTCCACAGTTTACAGAATGCCACGAGATGTGCATCGGAAACTACTACTGGTCTTCCAGGGAGCGATCAAAACGTAGACTGTTTGAGACATTACTCCCATGGAGGAAAGTGCGCATGGTGACTGTTGTATTCAATCCCGATGCAAGTTCTGTGTTTCATCAACACTCTGATAGTCCACTGATTACAGAATGCCCCGGAAGTGCGTCGGAAATTACTACTGGTGTTCCAGGGAACGATCAAAGCGTAGACTGTTTGAGACATTACTCCCATGGAGGAAAGTGTTCATGGTGACTGTTGTATTCATTCCCGATGCAATTTCTGTGTTTCTTCAACACTCTGAGAGACCACAGATTACAGAATGCCTCCAGATGTGCATCGGAAAATAACACTGGTCTTCCAGTGAACGATCAAAGCGTAGACTGTTTGAGACATTACTCCCATAGAGGAAAGTGCGCATGGTGACTGTTTTATTCAATCCCTATGCAATTTCTGTGTTTCATCAACACTCTGATAGTCCACAGATTACAGAATGCCACCAGACGTGTATCGGAACTACTACTGGTCTTCCAGGGAACGATCAAAGCGTAGACTGTTTGAGACATTACTCCCGTGGAGGAAAATGCGCATGTTGACTGTTGTTTTCAATCCCGATGCAATTTCTGTGTTTCATCAACACTCCGATAGTCCACACATTACAGAATGCCACGAGATGTGCATCGGAAACTACTACTGGTCTTCCAAGCAACGATCAAAGCGAAGACTGTTTCAGACATTACTCCCATGGAGGAAAGTGCGGATGGTGACTGTTGTATTCAATCCCGATGCAAATTCTGTGTTTCTTCAACACTCTGATAGTCCACAGATTACAGAATGCCACCAGATGTGCATCGGAAACTACTACTGGTCTTCCAGGGACGACCAAAGCGTAGACTGTTTGAAACATACCTCCCGTGTATGAAAGTGCGCATGGTGACTGATGTATCAATCCCGGTGAAATTTCTGTGTTTCATCAACACTCTGATAGTCCACAGATTACAGAATGCCTCCATATGTGCATCGGAAACTACTGCTGGTCTTCCAGGGAACAATTAAAGAGTAGACTGTTTGAGGATTACTCCCATAGAGGAAAGTGCAAATCGTGACTGTTGTATTCAATCCTGATGCAACTTCTGTGTTTCATCACCACTCTGATCCTCCACAGATTACAGAATGAAACCAGACGTGCATCGGAAACTACTACTGGTCTTCCAGGGAACGATCAAAGCGTAGACTGTTTGAGACATTACTCCCGCGGAGGAAAGTGCGCATGGTTACTGTTGTATTCAATCCCGATGAAATTTCTGTGTTTCATCAACACTCTGATAGTCCACACATTACAGAATGCCTCCATATGTGCATCGGTAACTACTACTGGTCTTCCAGGGAACAATTAAAGAGTAGACTGTTTGAAACATACCTCCCGTGTATGAAAGTGCGCATGGTGACTGAAGTATCAATCTCGGTGAAATTTCTGTGTTTCGTCAACACTCTGATAGTCTACAGATTACAGAATGCCCCCAGATGTGCATCGGAAACTACTTCTGGTTTTCCAGAGATCGATCAAAGCGTAGACTGTTAGAGACATTACTCCCATGGAGGAGAGTGCTTATGGTGACTGTTGTATTCAATCCCGATGAAATTTCTGTGTCTCCTCAACACTCTCATAGTCTACAGATTACAGAAAGCCACCAGATGTGCATCGGAAACTACTACTGGTCTAGCAGGGAAAACTCAAAGCGTAGACGGTTTGAGACATTATCCCGTTTAGGAAAGTGCGCATCGTGACTGTTGTATTCAATCCCGATGCAATTTCTGTGTTTCATAAACACTCTGATAGTCCACAGATTACAGAATGCCTCCAGATGTTCATCGGAAACTAATACTGGTCTTCTAGGGAACGATCAAATCGTAGACTGTTTGAGACATTACTCCCGTGGAGGAAAGTGCGCATGGTGGCTGTTGTATTCAATCCCGATGCAATTTCTGTGTTTCATCAACACTCTGATAATCCACAGATTACAGAATGCCTCCAGATGTTCATTGGAAACTGCTACTGGTCTTCCACTGAACGATTAAAGCGTAGACTGTTTGAGACATTACTTATATTGAGGAATGTAGGCCTGGTGACTGTTGTATTCAATCCCGATGCAATTTCTGTGTTTCGTCAACACTTTGATAGTCCACAGATAACAGAATGCCTTCAGATGTGCATCGTAAACTACTACTGGTCTTCCAGGGAACGATCAAAGCGAAAAATTTTTTAGACATTACTCCAATGGAGGAAAGTTCGTATGGTGACTGTTGTATTCGATCCCGATGCATTTTCTGTATTTCATCAATACTCTGATAGTCCACAGATTACAGAATGCCACGATATGTGTATCGGAAACTACTACTGGTCTTCCAGATAACGATCAAAGCGTAGACTGTTTCAGACATTACTCAGATGGCTGAAAGTGCGGATGGTGACTGTTGTATTCAATCCCGCTGCCATTTCTGTGTTTCATCAAAACTCTGATAGTCCACAGATTACAGAATGCCCCGGATGTGCGTCGGAAACTACTACTGGTTTTCCAGGGAACGATAAAAGCGTAGACTGTTTGAGACATTACTCCCATGGAGGAAAGTGCGCATGGTGACTGTTGTATTCAATCCCTATGCAATTTCTGTGTTTCATCAACACTCTGATAGTCCACAGATTACAGAATGCCTCCGGATGTGCATCGGAAACTACTACTGGTCTTCCAGGGAACGATCAAACCGTAGACTGTTTGAGACATTACTCCCATGGAGGAGAGTGCGCATGGTGACTGTTGTATTCAATCCCGATGCAATTTCTGTGTTTCATCAACACTCTGATAGTCCACAGATTACAGAATGCCACCTGATGTGCATCGGAAACTACTACTGGTCTTCCAGGGAACGATCAAACGTAGACCGTTTGAGACGTTACTAATGTGGAGGAAAGTGCGCTTGGTGACTGTTGTATTCAATCCCGATGCAATTTCTGTGTTTCATCAACACTCTGATCCTCCACATATTACAGAATGCCACCAGATGTGCATCAGAAACTACTACTGGTCTTATAGGAAACGATAAAAGCGTAGACTGTTTTAGACATTACTCCCATGGAGGAAAGTGCGCATGGTGACTGTTGTATTCAATCCCGATGCATTTTCTGTGTTTCATCAACACTCTGGTAGTCCACAGATTACAGAATGCCACCAGATGTGCATCGGAAACTACTACTGGTCTAGCAGGGAAAATTCAAAGCGTAGACGGTTTGAGACATTACTCCCGTGGAGGAAAGTGCGCATCGTGACTGTTGTATTCAATCCCGATGCAATTTCTGTGTTTCATAAATACTCTGATAGTCCACAGAATACAGAATGCCTCCAGATGTTCATCGGAAACTAATACTGGTCTTCCAGGGAACGATCAAATCGTAGACTGTTTGAGACATTACTTCCGTGTATGAAAGTGCGCATGGTGGCTGTTGTATTCAATCCCGATGCAATTTCTGTGTTTCATCAACACTCTGATAGTCCACAGATTACAGAATGCCTCCAGATGTTCATCGGAAACTGCTACTGGTCTTCCACTCAACGATCAAAGCGTAGACTGTTTGAGACATTACTTTTATTGAGGAATGTAGGCCTGGTGACTGTTGTATTCAATCCCGATGCAATTTCTGTGTTTCGTCAACACTCTGATAGTCCACAGGTAACAGAATGCCTTCAGATGTGCTTCGGAAACTACTACTGGTGTTCCAGGGAACGATCAAAGCGAAAAATTTTTGACATTACTGCCATGGAGGAAAATTCGCATGGTGACCGTTGTATTCGATCCCGAAGCATATTCTGTGTTTCATCAACACTCTGATAGTCCACAGATTACAGAATGCCACGAGACGTGCATCGGAAACTACTACTGGTCTTCCAGATAACGATCAAAGCGTAGACTGTTTCAGACATTACTCCCATGGATGAAAGTGCGGATGGTGACTGTTGTATTCAATCCCGCTGCCATTTCTGTGTTTCATCAAAACTCTGATAGTCCACAGGTTACAGAATGCCACCAGATGTGCATCGGAAACTACTACTGGTCTTCCAGGGAACGATCATAGCGTAGACTGTTTGAGACATTACTCCCATGGAGGAAAGTGCGCATGGTGACTGTTGTATTCAATCCTGAAGCAAGTTCTGTGTTTCATCAACACTCTGATAGTCCACTGATTACAGAATGCCCCGGAAGTGCGTCGGAAATTACTACTGGTGTTCCAGGGAACGATCAAAGCGTAGACTGTTTGAGACATTACTCCCATAGAGGAAAGTACGCATGGTGACTGTTGTTTTCAATCCCGATGCAATTTCTGTGTTTCATCAACACTCTGATAGACCACACATTACTGAATGCCACGAGATGTGCATCGGAAACTACTACTGGTCTTCCAAGCAACGATCAAAGCGAAGACTGTTTCAGACATTACTCCCATGGAGGAAATTGCGGATGGTGACTGTTGTATTCAATCCCGATGCAAGTTCTGTGTTTCTTCCACACTCTGATAGTCCACAGATTACAGAATGCCACCAGATGTGCATCGGAAACTACTACTGGTCTTCCAGGGACGATCAAAGCGTAGACTGTTTGAAACATACCTCCCGTGTATGAAAGTGCGCATGGTGACTGATGTATCAATCCCGGTGAAATTTCTGTGTTTCATCAACACTCTGATAGTCCACAGATTACAGAATGCCTCCATATGTGCATCGGAAACTACTACTGGTCTTCCAGGGAACAATTAAAGAGTAGACTGTTTGAGGATTACTCCCATAGAGGAAAATGCGCATCGTGACTGTTGTATTCAATCCTGATGCAACTTCTGTGTTTCATCACCACTCTGATCCTCCACAGATTACAGAGTGCCACCAGACGTGCACCGGAAACTACTACTGGTCTTCCAGGGAACGATCAAAGCGTATATTGTTTGAGACATTACTCCCGCGGAGGAAAGTGCGCATGGTTACTGTTGTATTCAATCCCGATGCAATTTCTGTGTTTCATCAACACTCTGATAGTCCACACATTACAGAATGCCTCCATATGTGCATCGGTAACTACTACTTGTCTTCCAGGGAACAATTAAAGAGTAGACTGTTTGAAACATACCTCCCGTGTATGAAAGTGCGCATGGTGACTGATGTATCAATCCCGGTGAAATTTCTGTGTTTCATCAACACTCTGATAGTCTACAGATTACAGAATGCCCCCAGATGTGCATCGGAAACTACTTCTGGTTTTCCAGAGAACGATCAAAGCGTAGACTGTTAGAGACATTACTCCCATGGAGGAGAGTGCTTATGGTGACTGTTGTATTCAATCCCGATGAAATTTCTGTGTCTCCTCAACACTCTCATAGTCTACAGATTACAGAATGCCACCAGATGTGCATCGGAAACTACTACTTGTCAAGCAGGGAAAATTCAAAGCGTAGACGGTTTGAGACATAATTCCCGTGGAGGAAAGTGCGCATCGTGACTGTTGTATTCAATCCCGATGCAATTTCTGTGTTTCATAAACACTCTGATAGTCCACAGATTACAGAATGCCTCCAGATGTTCATTGGAAACTGCTACTGGTCTTCCACTGAACGATCAAAGCGTAGACTGTTTGAGACATTACTTTTATTGAGGAATGTAGGCCTGGTGACTGTTGTATTCAATCCCGATGCAATTTCTGTGTTTCGTCAACACTCTGATAGTCCACAGATAACAGAATGCCTTCAGATGTGCATCGTAAACTACTACTGGTCTTCCAGGGAACGATCAAAGCGAAAAATTTTTTAGACATTACTCCAATGGAGGAAAGTTCGTATGGTGACTGTTGTATTCGATCCCGATGCATTTTCTGTGTTTCATCAATACTCTGATAGTCCACAGATTACAGAATGCCACGAGATGTGCATCGGAAACTACTACTGGTATTCCAGATAACGATCAAAGCGTAGACTGTTTCAGACATTACTCCCAGGGATGAAAGTGCGGATGGTGACTGTTGTATTCAATCCCGCTGCCATATCTGTGTTTCATCAAAACTCTGATAGTCCACAGATTACAGAATGCCCCAGATGTGCGTCGGAATCTACTACTGGTGTTCCACGGAACGATCAAAGCATAGACTGTTTGTGACATTACTCCCATGGAGGAAAGTGCGCATGGTGACTGTTGTATTCAATCCCTATGCAATTTCTGTGTTTCATCAACACTCTGATAGTCCACAGATTACAGAATGCCACCTGATGTGCATCGGAAACTACTACTGGTCTTCCAGGGAACGATCAAACGTAGACCGTTTGAGACGTTACTAATGTGGAGGAAAGTGCGCTTGGTGACTGTTGTGTTCAATCCCGATGCAATTTCTGTGTTTCATCAACACTCTGATCCTCCACATATTACAGAATGCCACCAGATGTGCATCAGAAACTACTACTGGTCTTATAGGAAACGATAAAAGCGTAGACTGTTTGAGACATTACTCCCATGGAGGAAAGTGCGCATGGTGACTGTTGTATTCAATCCCGATGAATTTTCTGTGTTTCATCAACACTCTGATAGTCCACAGATTACAGAATGCCACCAGATTTGCATCGGACACTACTACTGGTCTAGCAGGGAAAATTCAAAGCGTAGACGGTTTGAGACATTACTCCCGTGGAGGAAAGTGCGCATCGTGACTGTTGTATTCAATCCCGATGCAATTTCTGTGTTTCATAAACACTCTGATAGTCCACAGAATACAGAATGCCTCCAGATGTTCATCGGAAACTAATACTGGTCTTCCAGGGAACGATCAAATCGTAGACTGTTTGAGACATTACTCCCGTGTATGAAAGTGCGCATAGTGGCTGTTGTATTCAATCCCGATGCAATTTCTGTGTTTCATCAACACTCTGATAGTCCACAGATTACAGAATGCCTCCAGATGTTCATCGGAAACTGCTACTGGTCTGCCACTGAACGATCAAAGCTAGACTGTTTGAGACATTATTTTTATTGAGGAATGTAGGCCTGGTGACTGTTGTATTCAATCCCGATGCAATTTCTGTGTTTCGTCAACACTCTGATAGTCCACAGGTAACAGAATGCCTTCAGATGTGCTTCGGAAACTACTACAGGTCTTCCAGGGAACGATCAAAGCGAAAATTTTTTAGTCATTTCTCCCATGGAGGAAAATTCGCATGGTGACTGTTGTATTCGATCCCGATGCATTTTCTGTCTTTCATCAACACTCTGACAGTCCACAGATTACAGAATGCCACGAGATGTGCATCGGAAACTACTACTGGTCTTCCAGATAACGATCAAAGCGTAGATTGTTTGAGACATTACTCCCATGTAGGAAAGTGCGCATGGTGACTGTTGTATTCAATCCCGATGCAAGTTCTGTGTTTCATCAACACTCTGATAGTCCACTGATTACAGAATGCCCCGGAAGTGCGTCGGAAATTACTACTGGTGTTCCAGGGAACGATCAAAGCGTAGACTGTTTGAGACATTACTCCCATGGGGAAAGTGCGCATGGTGACTGTTGTATTCAATCCCGATGCAATTTCTGTGTTTCTTCAACACTCTGAGAGACCACAGATTACAGAATGCCTCCATATGTGCATCGGTAACTACTACTGGTCTTCCAGGGAACAATTAAAGAGTAGACTGTTTGAAACATACCTCCCGTGTATGAAAGTGCGCATGGTGACTGATGTATCAATCCCGGTGAAATTTCTGTGTTTCATCAACACTCTGATAGTCTACAGATTACAGAATGCCCCCAGATGTGCATCGGAAACTAGTTCTGGTTTTCCAGAGAACGATCAAAGCGTAGACTGTTAGAGACATTACTCCCATGGAGGAGAGTGCTTATGGTGACTGTTGTATTCAATCCCGATGAAATTTCTGTGTCTCCTCAACACTCTCATACTCTACAGATTACAGAATGCCACCAGATGTGCATCGGAAACTACTACTGGTCTAGCAGGGAAAATTCAAAGCGTAGACGGTTTGAGACATTAATCCCGTGGAGGAAAGTGCGCATCGTGACTGTTGTATTCAATCCCGATGCAATTTCTGTGTTTCATAAACACTCTGATAGTCCACAGTTTACAGAATGCCTCCAGATGTTCATCGGAGACTAATACTGGTCGTCCAGGGAACGATCAAATCGTAGACTGTTTCAGACATTACTCCCGTGGAGGAAAGTGCGCATGGTGGCTGTTGTATTCAATCCCGATGCAATTTCTGTGTTTCATCAACACCCTGATAGTCCACAGATTACAGAATGCCTCCAGATGTTCATTGGAAACTGCTACTGGTCTTCCACTGAACGATCAAAGCGTAGACTGTTTGAGACATTACTTTTATTGAGGAATGTAGGCCTGGTGACTGTTGTATTCAATCCCGATGCAATTTCTGTGTTTCGTCTACACTCTGATAGTCCACAGATAACAGAATGCCTTCAGATGTGCATCGTAAACTACTACTGGTCTTCCAGGGAACGATCAAAGAGAAAAATTTTTTAGACATTACTCCAATGGAGGAAAGTTCGTATGGTGACTGTTGTATTCGATCCCGATGCATTTTCTGTGTTTCATCAATACTCTGATAGTCCACAGTTTACAGAATGCCACGAGATGTGCATCGGAAACTACTACTGGTCTTCCAGATAACGATCAAAGCGTAGACTGTTTCAGACATTACTCCCATGGATGAAAGTGCGGATGGTGACTGTTGTATTCAATCCCGCTGCCATTTCTGTGTTTCATCAAAACTCTGATAGTCCACAGATTACAGAATGCCCCAGATGTGCGTCGGAAACTACTACTGGTGTTCCAGGGAACGATCAAAGCGTAGACTGTTTGAGACATTACTCCCATGGAGGAAAGTGCGCATGGTGACTGTTGTATTCAATCCCGATGCAATTTCTGTGTTTCATCAACACTCTGATAGTCCACAGATTACAGAATGCCACCTGATGTGCGTCGGAAACTACTACTGGTCTTCCAGGGAACGATCAAACGTAGACCGTTTGAGACGTTACTAATGTGGAGGAAAGTGCGCTTGGTGACTGTTGTATTCAATCCCGATGCAATTTCTGTGTGTCATCAACACTCTGATCCTCCACATATTACAGAATGCCACCAGATGTGCATCAGAAACTACTACTGGTCTTATAGGAAACGATAAAAGCGTAGACTGTTTGAGCCATTACTCCAATGGAGGAAAGTGCGCATGGTGACTGTTGTATTCAATCCCGATGCATTTTCTGTGTTTCATCAACACTCTGATAGTCCACAGATTACAGAATGTCACCAGATTTGCATCGGACACTACTACTGGTCTAGCAGGGAATATTCAAAGCGTAGACGGTTTGAGACATTACTTTTATTGAGGAATGTAGGCCTGGTGACTGTTGTATTCAATCCCGATGCAATTTCTGTGTTTCGTCAACACTCTGATAGTCCACAGATAACAGAATGCCTTCAGATGTGCATCGTAAACTACTACTGGTCTTCCAGGGAACGATCAAAGCGAAAAATTTTTTAGACATTACTCCAATGGAGGAAAGTTCGTATGGTGACTGTTGTATTCGATCCCGATGCATTTTCTGTGTTTCATCAATACTCTGATAGTCCACAGTTTGCAGAATGCCACGAGATGTGCATCGGAAACTACTACTGGTCTTCCAGATAACGATCAAAGCGTAGACTGTTTCAGACATTACTCCCATGGATGAAAGTGCGCATGGTGACTGTTGTATTCAATCCCGCTGCCATTTCTGTGTTTCATCAAAACTCTGATAGTCCACAGGTTACAGAATGCCACCAGATGTGCATCGGAAACTACTACTGGTCTTCCAGGGAGCGATCAAAGCGTAGACTGTTTTAGACATTACTCCCATGGAGGAAAGTGCGCATGGTGACTGTTGTATTCAATCCCGATGCAAGTTCTGTGTTTCATCAACACTCTGATAGTCCACTGATTACAGAATGCCCCGGAAGTGCGTCGGAAATTACTACTGGTGTTCCAGGGAACGATCAAAGCGTAGACTGTTTGAGACATTACTCCCATGGAGGAATGTGTTCATGGTGACTGTTGTATTCATTCCCGATGCAATTTCTGTGTTTCTTCAACACTCTGAGAGACCACAGATTACAGAATGCCTCCAGATGTGCATCGGAAAATAACACTGGTCTTCCAGGGAACGATCAAAGCGTAGACTGTTTGAGACATTACTCCCATAGAGGAAAGTGCGCATGGTGACTGTTTTATTCAATCCCTATGCAATTTCTGTGTTTCATCAACACTCTGATAGTCCACAGATTACAGAATGCCACCAGACGTGTATCGGAACTACTACTGGTCTTCCAGGGAACGATCAAAGCGTAGACTGTTTGAGACATTACTCCCGTGGAGGAAAATGCGCATGTTGACTGTTGTTTTCAATCCCGATGCAATTTCTGTGTTTCATCAACACTCCGATAGTCCACACATTACAGAATGCCACGAGATGTGCATCGGAAACTACTACTGGTCTTCCAAGCAACGATCAAAGCGAAGACTGTTTCAGACATTACTCCCATGGAGGAAAGTGCGGATGGTGACTGTTGTATTCAATCCCGATGCAAATTCTGTGTTTCTTCAACACTCTGATAGTCCACAGATTACAGAATGCCACCAGATGTGCATCGGAAACTACTACTGGTCTTCCAGGGACGACCAAAGCGTAGACTGTTTGAAACATACCTCCCGTGTATGAAAGTGCGCATGGTGACTGATGTATCAATCCCGGTGAAATTTCTGTGTTTCATCAACACTCTGATAGTCCACAGATTACAGAATGCCTCCATATGTGCATCGGAAACTACTGCTGGTCTTCCAGGGAACAATTAAAGAGTAGACTGTTTGAGGATTACTCCCATAGAGGAAAGTGCAAATCGTGACTGTTGTATTCAATCCTGATGCAACTTCTGTGTTTCATCACCACTCTGATCCTCCACAGATTACAGAATGAAACCAGACGTGCATCGGAAACTACTACTGGTCTTCCAGGGAACGATCAAAGCGTAGACTGTTTGAGACATTACTCCCGCGGAGGAAAGTGCGCATGGTTACTGTTGTATTCAATCCCGATGAAATTTCTGTGTTTCATCAACACTCTGATAGTCCACACATTACAGAATGCCTCCATATGTGCATCGGTAACTACTACTGGTCTTCCAGGGAACAATTAAAGAGTAGACTGTTTGAAACATACCTCCCGTGTATGAAAGTGCGCATGGTGACTGAAGTATCAATCTCGGTGAAATTTCTGTGTTTCGTCAACACTCTGATAGTCTACAGATTACAGAATGCCCCCAGATGTGCATCGGAAACTACTTCTGGTTTTCCAGAGATCGATCAAAGCGTAGACTGTTAGAGACATTACTCCCATGGAGGAGAGTGCTTATGGTGACTGTTGTATTCAATCCCGATGAAATTTCTGTGTCTCCTCAACACTCTCATAGTCTACAGATTACAGAAAGCCACCAGATGTGCATCGGAAACTACTACTGGTCTAGCAGGGAAAACTCAAAGCGTAGACGGTTTGAGACATTATCCCGTTTAGGAAAGTGCGCATCGTGACTGTTGTATTCAATCCCGATGCAATTTCTGTTTTTCATAAACACTCTGATAGTCCACAGATTACAGAATGCCTCCAGATGTTCATCGGAAACTAATACTGGTCTTCTAGGGAACGATCAAATCGTAGACTGTTTGAGACATTACTCCCGTGGAGGAAAGTGCGCATGGTGGCTGTTGTATTCAATCCCGATGCAATTTCTGTGTTTCATCAACACTCTGATAATCCACAGATTACAGAATGCCTCCAGATGTTCATTGGAAACTGCTACTGGTCTTCCACTGAACGATTAAAGCGTAGACTGTTTGAGACATTACTTATATTGAGGAATGTAGGCCTGGTGACTGTTGTATTCAATCCCGATGCAATTTCTGTGTTTCGTCAACACTTTGATAGTCCACAGATAACAGAATGCCTTCAGATGTGCATCGTAAACTACTACTGGTCTTCCAGGGAACGATCAAAGCGAAAAATTTTTTAGACATTACTCCAATGGAGGAAAGTTCGTATGGTGACTGTTGTATTCGATCCCGATGCATTTTCTGTATTTCATCAATACTCTGATAGTCCACAGATTACAGAATGCCACGATATGTGTATCGGAAACTACTACTGGTCTTCCAGATAACGATCAAAGCGTAGACTGTTTCAGACATTACTCAGATGGCTGAAAGTGCGGATGGTGACTGTTGTATTCAATCCCGCTGCCATTTCTGTGTTTCATCAAAACTCTGATAGTCCACAGATTACAGAATGCCCCGGATGTGCGTCGGAAACTACTACTGGTTTTCCAGGGAACGATAAAAGCGTAGACTGTTTGAGACATTACTCCCATGGAGGAAAGTGCGCATGGTGACTGTTGTATTCAATCCCTATGCAATTACTGTGTTTCATCAACACTCTGATAGTCCACAGATTACAGAATGCCTCCGGATGTGCATCGGAAACTACTACTGGTCTTCCAGGGAACGATCAAACCGTAGACTGTTTGAGACATTACTCCCATGGAGGAGAGTGCGCATGGTGACTGTTGTATTCAATCCCGATGCAATTTCTGTGTTTCATCAACACTCTGATAGTCCACAGATTACAGAATGCCACCTGATGTGCATCGGAAACTACTACTGGTCTTCCAGGGAACGATCAAACGTAGACCGTTTGAGACGTTACTAATGTGGAGGAAAGTGCGCTTGGTGACTGTTGTATTCAATCCCGATGCAATTTCTGTGTTTCATCAACACTCTGATCCTCCACATATTACAGAATGCCACCAGATGTGCATCAGAAACTACTACTGGTCTTATAGGAAACGATAAAAGCGTAGACTGTTTTAGACATTACTCCCATGGAGGAAAGTGCGCATGGTGACTGTTGTATTCAATCCCGATGCAAATTCTGTGTTTCATCAACACCCTGATAGTCCACAGATTACAGAATGCCACCAGATGTGCATCGGAAACTACTACTGGTCTTCCAGGGAACATACAAAGCGTAGACTGTTTGAAACATAACTCCCGTGTATGAAAGTGCGCACGGTGATTGATGTATTCAATCCGGGTGCAGTTTCTGTGTTTCATCAACACTCTGATAGTCCACAGATTACAGAATGCCTCCATATGTGCATCGGTAACTACTACTGGTCTTCCAGGGAACGATCAAAGCGTAGACTGTTAGAGACATTACTCCCATGGAGGAAAGTGCGCATGGTGACTGTTGTATTCGGTCCCGATGCAATTTCTGTGTTTCATCAACACTCTGATAGTCTACAGATTACAGAATGCCACCAGATGTGCATCGGAAACTACTACTGGTCTACCAGGGAACGATCAAAGCGTAGACTGTTTGAGACATTACTAACGTGGAGGAAAGTGCGCATGGTGACTGTTGAATTCAATCCCGATGCAATTACTGTGTTTCATCAACACTCTGATAGTCCACAGATTACAGAAAGACTCCAGATGTCCATCGGTAACTACTACTGGTCTTCCAGGGAACGATCGAAGCGTAGACTGTTTGAAACATAACTCCCGTGTATGAAAGTGCGCATGGTGACTGATGTATTCAATCCCGGTGCAGTTTCTGTGTTTCATGAACACTCTGATAGTCCACAGATTACAGAATGCCTCCAGATGTTCATCGGAAACTAATACTGGTCTTCTAGGGAACGATCAAATCGTAGACTGTTTGAGACATTACTCCCGTGGAGGAAAGTGCGCATGGTGGCTGTTGTATTCAATCCCGATGCAATTTCTGTGTTTCATCAACACTCTGATAATCCACAGATTACAGAATGCCTCCAGATGTTCATTGGAAACTGCTACTGGTCTTCCACTGAACGATTAAAGCGTAGACTGTTTGAGACATTACTTATATTGAGGAATGTAGGCCTGGTGACTGTTGTATTCAATCCCGATGCAATTTCTGTGTTTCGTCAACACTTTGATAGTCCACAGATAACAGAATGCCTTCAGATGTGCATCGTAAACTACTACTGGTCTTCCAGGGAACGATCAAAGCGAAAAATTTTTTAGACATTACTCCAATGGAGGAAAGTTCGTATGGTGACTGTTGTATTCGATCCCGATGCATTTTCTGTATTTCATGAATACTCTGATAGTCCACAGATTACAGAATGCCACGATATGTGTATCGGAAACTACTACTGGTCTTCCAGATAACGATGAAAGCGTAGACTGTTTCAGACATTACTCAGATGGCTGAAAGTGCGGATGGTGACTGTTGTATTCAATCCCGCTGCCATTCCTGTGTTTCATCAAAACTCTGATAGTCCACAGATTACAGAATGCCCCGGATGTGCGTCGGAAACTACTACTGGTTTTCCAGGGAACGATAAAAGCGTAGACTGTTTGAGACATTACTCCCATGGAGGAAAGTGCGCATGGTGACTGTTGTATTCAATCCCGATGCAATTTCTGTGTTTCATCAACACTCTGATAGTCCACAGATTACAGAATGCCACCTGATGTGCATCGGAAACTACTACTGGTCTTCCAGGGAACGATCAAACGTAGACCGTTTGAGACGTTACTAATGTGGAGGAAAGTGCGCTTGGTGACTGTTGTATTCAATCCCGATGCAATTTCTGTGTTTCATCAACACTCTGATCCTCCACATATTACAGAATGCCACCAGATGTGCATCAGAAACTACTACTGGTCTTATAGGAAACGATAAAAGCGTAGACTGTTTTAGACATTACTCCCATGGAGGAAAGTGAGCATGGTGACTGTTGTATTCAATCCCGATGCAATTTCTGTGTTTCATCAACACTCTGATCCTCCACATATTACAGAATGCCACCAGATGTGCATCAGAAACTACTACTGGTCTTATAGGAAACGATAAAAGCGTAGACTGTTTTAGACATTACTCCCATGGAGGAAAGTGCGCATGGTGACTGTTGTATTCAATCCCGATGCATTTTCTGTGTTTCATCAACACTCTGGTAGTCCACAGATTACAGAATGCCACCAGATGTGCATCGGAAACTACTACTGGTCTAGCAGGGAAAATTCAAAGCGTAGACGGTTTGAGACATTACTCCCGTGGAGGAAAGTGCGCATCGTGACTGTTGTATTCAATCCCGATGCAATTTCTGTGTTTCATAAATACTCTGATAGTCCACAGAATACAGAATGCCTCCAGATGTTCATCGGAAACTAATACTGGTCTTCCAGGGAACGATCAAATCGTAGACTGTTTGAGACATTACTTCCGTGTATGAAAGTGCGCATGGTGGCTGTTGTACTCAATCCCGATGCAATTTCTGTGTTTCATCAACACTCTGATAGTCCACAGATTACAGAATGCCTCCAGATGTTCATCGGAAACTGCTACTGGTCTTCCACTCAACGATCAAAGCGTAGACTGTTTGAGACATTACTTTTATTGAGGAATGTAGGCCTGGTGACTGTTGTATTCAATCCCGATGCAATTTCTGTGTTTCGTCAACACTCTGATAGTCCACAGGTAACAGAATGCCTTCAGATGTGCTTCGGAAACTACTACTGGTCTTCCAGGGAACGATCAAAGCGAAAAATTTTTGACATTACTGCCATGGAGGAAAATTCGCATGGTGACCGTTGTATTCGATCCCGAAGCATATTCTGTGTTTCATCAACACTCTGATAGTCCACAGATTACAGAATGCCACGAGACGTGCATCGGAAACTACTACTGGTCTTCCAGATAACGATCAAAGCGTAGACTGTTTCAGACATTACTCCCATGGATGAAAGTGCGGATGGTGACTGTTGTATTCAATCCCGCTGCCATTTCTGTGTTTCATCAAAACTCTGATAGTCCACAGGTTACAGAATGCCACCAGTTGTGCATCGGAAACTACTACTGGTCTTCCAGGGAACGATCATAGCGTAGACTGTTTGAGACATTACTCCCATGGAGGAAAGTGCGCATGGTGACTGTATTATTCAATCCCTATGCAATTTCTGTGTTTCATCAACACTCTGATAGTCCTCAGATTACAGAATGCCACCAGACGTGTATCGGAACTACTACTGGTCTTCCAGGGAACGATCAAAGTGTAGACTGTTAGAGACATTACTCCCGTGTAGGAAAATGTGCATGGTGACTGTTGTTTTCAATCGCGATGCAATTTCTGTGTTTCATCAACACTCTGATAGTCCACACATTACGGAATGCCACGAGATGTGCATCGGAAACTACTACTGGTCTTCCAGGCAACGATCAAAGCGAAGACTGTTTCAGACATTACTCCCATGGAGGAAAGTGCGGATGGTGACTGTTGTATTCAATCCCGATGCAAATTCTGTGTTTCTTCAACACTCTGATAGTCCGCAGATTACAGAATGCCACCAGATGAGCATCGGAAACTACTACTGGTCTTCCAGGGAACAATCAAAAGCGTAGACTGTTTGAGACATTACTCCTGCGGAGGAAAGTGCGCATGGTTACTGTTGTATTCAATCCCGATGCAATTTCTGTGTTTCATCAACACTCTGATAGTCCACACATTACAGAATGCCTCCATATGTGCATCGGTAAATACTACTGGTCTTCCAGGGAACAATTAAAGAGTAGACTGTTTGAAACATACCTCCCGTGTATGAAAGTGCGCATGGTGACTGATGTATCAATCTAGGTGAAATTTCTGTGTTTCATCAACACTCTGATAGTCTACAGATTACGGAATGCCCCCAGATGTGCATCGGAAACTACTTCTGGTTTGCCAGAGAACGATCAAAGCGTAGACTGTTAGAGACATTACTCCCATGGAGAAGAGTGCTTATGGTGACTGTTGTATTCAATCCCGATGAAATTTCTGTGTCTCCTCAACACTCTCATAGTCTACAGATTACAGAATGCCACCAGATGTGCATCGGAAACTACTACTGGTCTAGCAGGGAAAATTCAAAGCGTAGACGGTTTGAGACATTACTCCCGTGGAGGAAAGTGCGCATCGTGACTGTTGTATTCAATCCCGATGCAATTTCTGTGTTTCATAAACACTCTGATAGTCCACAGATTACAGAATGCCTCCAGATGTTCATCGGAAACTAATACTGGTCTTCCAGGGAACGATCAAATCGTAGACTGTTTGAGACATTACTCCCGTGGAGGAAAGTGCGCATGGTGGCTGTTGTATTCAATCCCGATGCAATTTCTGTGTTTCATCAACACTCTGTTATTCCACAGATTACAGAATGCCACCAGATGTTCATCGGAAACTGCTACTGGTCTTCCACTGAGCGATCAAAGCGTAGACTGTTTGAGACATTATTTTTATTGAGGAATGTAGGCCTGGTGACTGTTGTATTCTATCCCGATGCAATTTCTGTGTTTCGTCAACACTCTGATAGTCCACAGATAACAGAATGCCTTCAGATGTGCATCGTAAACTACTACTGGTCTTCCAGGGAACGATCAAAGCGAAAAATTTTTTAGACATTTCTCCAATGGAGGAAAGTTCGTATGGTGACTGTTGTATTCGATCCCGATGCATTTTCTGTGTTTCATCAATACTCTGATAGTCCACAGATTACAGAATGCCACGAGATGTGCATCGGAAACTGCTACTGGTCTTCCAGATAACGATCAAAGCGTAGACTGTTTCAGACATTACTCCCATGGATGAAAGTGCGGATGGTGACTGTTGTATTCAATCCCGCTTCCATTTCTGTGTTTCATCAAAACTCTGATAGTCCACAGATTACAGAATGCCCCGGATGTGCGTCGGAAACTACTACTGGTGTTCCAGGGAACGATCAAAGCGTAGACTGTTTGAGACATTACTCCCATGGAGGAAAGTGCGCATGGTGACTGTTGTATGCAATCCCTATGCAATTTCTGTGTTTCATCAACACTCTGATCGTCCACAGATTACAGAATGCCTCCGGATGTGCATCGGAAACTACTACTGGTCTTCCAGGGAACGATCAAAGCGTAGACTGTTTGAGACATTACTCCCATGGAGGAAAGTGCTCATGGTGACTGTTGTATTCAATCCCGATGCATTTTCTGTGTTTCATCAACACTCTGATAGTCCACAGATTACAGAATGCCTCCAGATGTGCATCGGAAACTACTACTGGTCTTCCAGGGACGATCAAAGCGTAGACTGTTTGAAACATACCTCACGTGTATGAAAGTGCGCATGGTGACTGATGTATCAATCCCGGTGCAATTTCTGTGTTTCATCAACACTCTGATAGTCCACAGATTACAGAATGTCTCCATATGTGCATCGGTAACTACTACTGGTCTTCCAGGGAACGATCAAAGCGTACACTGTTAGAGACATTACTCCCTTGGATTAAAGTGCGCGTGGTGACTGTTGTATGCAATCCAGATGCAATTTCTGTGTTTCATCAACACTCTGATAGTCTACAGATACAGAATGCCCCCAGATGTGCATCAAAAACTACTACTGGTCTTCCAGGGAACGATCAAAGCGTAGACTGTTTGAGACATTACTCCCGTGGAGGAAAGAGCGCATGGTGACTGTTGTATTCAATCCCGATTCAATTACTGTGTTTCATCAACACTCTGATAGTCCACAGATTACAGAAAGCCTCCAGATGTCCATCGGAAACTATTACTGGTCTTCCAGGGAACGATCAAAGCGTAGAATGTTAGAGACATTACTCCCACGGAGGAAAGTGCGCATGGTGACTGTTGTATTCAATCCCGATGCAATTTCTGTATTTCATCAACACTCTGATAGTCTACAGATTACAGAATGCCACGAGATGTGCATCGGAAACTACTACTGGTCTTCCAGGCAACGATCAAAGCGAAGACTGTTTCAGACATTACTAACATGGAGGAAAGTGCGGATGGTGACTGTTGTATTCAATCCCGATGCAAATTCTGTGTTTCATCAACACCCTGATAGTCCACAGATTACAGAATGCCACCAGATGTGCATCGGAAACTACTACTGGTCTTCCAGGGAACATACAAAGCGTAGACTGTTTGAAACAGAACTCCCGTGTATGAAAGTGTACACGGTGATTGATGTATTCAATCCGGGTGCAGTTTCTGTGTTTCATCAACACTCTGATAGTCCACAGATTACAGAATGCCTCCTTATGTGCATCGGTAACTACTACTGGTCTTCCAGGGAACGATCAAAGCGTAGACTGTTAGAGACATTACTCCCATGGAGGAAAGTGCGCATGGTGACTGTTGTATTCAATCCCGATGAAATTTCTGTGTCTCCTCAACACTCTCATAGTCTACAGATACAGAATGCCACCAGATGAGCATCGGAAACTACTACTGGTCTTCCAGGGAACAATCAAAAGCGTAGACTGTTTGAGACATTACTCCTGCGGAGGAAAGTGCGCATGGTTACTGTTGTATTCAATCCCGATGCAATTTCTGTGTTTCATCAACACTCTGATAGTCCACACATTACAGAATGCCTCCATATGTGCATCGGTAAATACTACTGGTCTTCCAGGGAACAATTAAAGAGTAGACTGTTTGAAACATACCTCCCGTGTATGAAAGTGCGCATGGTGACTGATGTATCAATCTAGGTGAAATTTCTGTGTTTCATCAACACTCTGATAGTCTACAGATTACGGAATGCCCCCAGATGTGCATCGGAAACTACTTCTGGTTTGCCAGAGAACGATCAAAGCGTAGACTGTTAGAGACATTACTCCCATGGAGAAGAGTGCTTATGGTGACTGTTGTATTCAATCCCGATGAAATTTCTGTGTCTCCTCAACACTCTCATAGTCTACAGATTACAGAATGCCACCAGATGTGCATCGGAAACTACTACTGGTCTAGCAGGGAAAATTCAAAGCGTAGACGGTTTGAGACATTACTCCCGTGGAGGAAAGTGCGCATCGTGACTGTTGTATTCAATCCCGATGCAATTTCTGTGTTTCATAAACACTCTGATAGTCCACAGATTACAGAATGCCTCCAGATGTTCATCGGAAACTAATACTGGTCTTCCAGGGAACGATCAAATCGTAGACTGTTTGAGACATTACTCCCGTGGAGGAAAGTGCGCATGGTGGCTGTTGTATTCAATCCCGATGCAATTTCTGTGTTTCATCAACACTCTGTTATTCCACAGATTACAGAATGCCACCAGATGTTCATCGGAAACTGCTACTGGTCTTCCACTGAGCGATCAAAGCGTAGACTGTTTGAGACATTATTTTTATTGAGGAATGTAGGCCTGGTGACTGTTGTATTCTATCCCGATGCAATTTCTGTGTTTCATCAACTCTCTGATAGTCCACAGATTACAGAATGCCACCAGACGTGCATCGGAAACTACTACTGGTCTTCCAGGGAACGATCAAAGTGTAGACTGTTTGAGACATTACTCCCGTGGAGGAAAGTGCGCATGGTGACTGTTGTATTCAATCTCGATGCAATTTCTGTGTTTCACCAACACTCTGATAGTCCACAGATTACAGAATGCCACGAGATGTGCATCGGAAACTGCTACTGGTCTTCCAGATAACGATCAAAGCGTAGACTGTTTCAGACATTACTCCCATGGATGAAAGTGCGGATGGTGACTGTTGTATTCAATCCCGCTTCCATTTCTGTGTTTCATCAAAACTCTGATAGTCCACAGATTACAGAATGCCCCGGATGTGCGTCGGAAACTACTACTGGTGTTCCAGGGAACGATCAAAGCGTAGACTGTTTGAGACATTACTCCCATGGAGGAAAGTGCGCATGGTGACTGTTGTATGCAATCCCTATGCAATTTCTGTGTTTCATCAACACTCTGATCGTCCACAGATTACAGAATGCCTCCGGATGTGCATCGGAAACTACTACTGGTCTTCCAGGGAACGATCAAAGCGTAGACTGTTTGAGACATTACTCCCATGGAGGAAAGTGCTCATGGTGACTGTTGTATTCAATCCCGATGCATTTTCTGTGTTTCATCAACACTCTGATAGTCCACAGATTACAGAATGCCTCCAGATGTGCATCGGAAACTACTACTGGTCTTCCAGGGACGATCAAAGCGTAGACTGTTTGAAACATACCTCACGTGTATGAAAGTGCGCATGGTGACTGATGTATCAATCCCGGTGCAATTTCTGTGTTTCATCAACACTCTGATAGTCCACAGATTACAGAATGTCTCCATATGTGCATCGGTAACTACTACTGGTCTTCCAGGGAACGATCAAAGCGTACACTGTTAGAGACATTACTCCCTTGGATTAAAGTGCGCGTGGTGACTGTTGTATGCAATCCAGATGCAATTTCTGTGTTTCATCAACACTCTGATAGTCTACAGATACAGAATGCCCCCAGATGTGCATCAAAAACTACTACTGGTCTTCCAGGGAACGATCAAAGCGTAGACTGTTTGAGACATTACTCCCGTGGAGGAAAGAGCGCATGGTGACTGTTGTATTCAATCCCGATTCAATTACTGTGTTTCATCAACACTCTGATAGTCCACAGATTACAGAAAGCCTCCAGATGTCCATCGGAAACTATTACTGGTCTTCCAGGGAACGATCAAAGCGTAGAATGTTAGAGACATTACTCCCACGGAGGAAAGTGCGCATGGTGACTGTTGTATTCAATCCCGATGCAATTTCTGTATTTCATCAACACTCTGATAGTCTACAGATGACAGAATGCCACGAGATGTGCATCGGAAACTACTACTGGTCTTCCAGGCAACGATCAAAGCGAAGACTGTTTCAGACATTACTAACATGGAGGAAAGTGCGGATGGTGACTGTTGTATTCAATCCCGATGCAAATTCTGTGTTTCATCAACACCCTGATAGTCCACAGATTACAGAATGCCACCAGATGTGCATCGGAAACTACTACTGGTCTTCCAGGGAACATACAAAGCGTAGACTGTTTGAAACATAACTCCCGTGTATGAAAGTGTACACGGTGATTGATGTATTCAATCCGGGTGCAGTTTCTGTGTTTCATCAACACTCTGATAGTCCACAGATTACAGAATGCCTCCTTATGTGCATCGGTAACTACTACTGGTCTTCCAGGGAACGATCAAAGCGTAGACTGTTAGAGACATTACTCCCATGGAGGAAAGTGCGCATGGTGACTGTTGTATTCAATCCCGATGAAATTTCTGTGTCTCCTCAACACTCTCATAGTCTACAGATACAGAATGCCACCAGATGTGCATCGGAAACTACTACTGGTCTAGCAGGGAAAATTCAAAGCGTAGACGGTTTGAGACATTACTCCCGTGGAGGAAAGTGCGCATCGTGACTGTTGTATTCAATCCCGATGCAATTTCTGTGTTTCATAAACACTCTGATAGTCCACAGATTACAGAACGCCTCCAGATGTTCATCGGAAACTAATACTGATCTTCCAGGGAACGATCAAATCGTAGACTGTTTGAGACATTACTCCCGTGGAGCAAAGTGCGCATGGTGGCTGTTGTATTCAATCCCGATGCAATTTCTGTGTTTCATCAACACTCTGATAGTCCACAGATTACAGAATGCCACCAGATGTTCATCGGAAACTGCTACTGGTCTTCCACTGAACGATCAAAGCGTAGACTGTTTGAGACATTATTTTTATTGAGGAATGTAGGCCTGGTGACTGTTGTATTCAATCCCGATGCAATTTCTGGGTTTCGTCAACACTCTGATAGTCCACAGATAACAGAATGCCTTCAAATGTGCATCGTAAACTACTACTGGTCTTCCAGGGAACGATCAAAGCGAAAAATTTTTTAGACATTACTCCAATGGAGGAAAGTTCGTATGGTGACTGTTGTATTCGATCCCGATGCATTTTCTGTGTTTCATCAATACTCTGATAGTCCACAGATTACAGAATGCCTCGAGATGTGCATCGGAAACTACTACTGGTCTTCCAGATAACGATCAAAGCGTAGACTGTTTCAGACATTACTCCCATGGATGAATGTGCGGATGGTGACTGTTGTATTCAATCCCGCTTCCATTTCTGTGTTTCATCAAAACTCTGATAGTCCACAGATTACAGAATGCCCCGGATGTGCGTCGGAAACTACTACTGGTGTTCCAGGGAACGATCAAAGCGTAGACTGTTTGAGACATTACTCCCATGGAGGAAAGTGCGCATGGTGACTGTTGTATTCAATCCCTATGCAATTTCTGTGTTTCATCAACACTCTGATAGTCCACAGATTACAGAATGCCACCAGATGTGCATCACAAACTACTACTGGTCTTATAGGAAACGATAAAAGCGTAGACTGTTTGAGACATTACTCCCATGGGGGAAAGTGCGCATGGTGACTGTTGTATTCAATCCCGATGCATTTTCTGTGTTTCATCAACACCCTGATAGTCCACAGATTACAGAATGCCTCCAGATGTGCATCGAAACTACTACTGGTCTTCCAGGGTACGATCAAAGCGTAGACTGTTTGAGACATTACTCCCGTGGAGGAAAATGCGCATGGTGACTGTTGTATTCAATCCCGATGCAATTTCTGTGTTTCATCAACACTCTGATAGTCCACACATTACAGAATGCCACGAGATGTGCATCGGAAGCTACTACTGGTCTTCCAAGCAACGATCAAAGCGAAGACTGTTTCAGACATTACTCCCATGGAGGAAAGTGCGGATGGTGACTGTTGTATTCAATCCCGATGCAAATTCTTTATTTCATCAACACTCTGATAGTCCATAGATTACAGAATGCCACCAGATGTGCATCGGAAACTACTACTGGTCTTCCAGGGACGATCAAAGCGTAGACTGTTTGAAACATACCTCACGTGTATGAAAGTGCGCATGGTGACTGATGTATCAATCCCGGTGCAATATCTGTGTTTCATCAACACTCTGATAGTCCACAGATTACAGAATGCCTCCATATGTGCATCGGTAACTACTACTGGTCTTCCAGGGAACGATCAAAGCGTACACTGTTAGAGACATTACTCCCTTGGATTAAAGTGCGCGTGGTGACTGTTGTATTCGATCCCGATGCAATTACTGTGTTTCATCAACACTCTGATAGTCCACAGATTACAGAAAGCCTCCAGATGTCCATCGGAAACTATTACTGGTCTTCCAGGGAACGATCAAAGCGTAGAATGTTAGAGACATTACTCCCACGGAGGAGAGTGAACATGGTGACTGTTGTATTCAATCCCGATGCAATTTCTGTATTTCATCAACACTCTGATAGTCTACAGATTACAGAATGCCACGAGATGTGCATCGGAAACTACTACTGGTCTTCCAGGCAACGATCAAAGCGAAGACTGTTTCAGACATTACTAACATGGAGGAAAGTGCGGATGGTGACTGTTGTATTCAATCCCGATGCATTTTCTGTGTTTCATCAACACCCTGATAGTCCACAGATTACAGAATGCCACCAGATGTGCATCGGAAACTACTACTGGTCTTCCAGGGAACATACAAAGCGTAGACTGTTTGAAACATAACTCCCGTGTATGAAAGTGCGCACGGTGATTGATGTATTCAATCCGGGTGCAGTTTCTGTGTTTCATCAACACTCTGATAGTCCACAGATTACAGAATGCCTCCATATGTGCATCGGTAACTACTACTGGTCTTCCAGGGAACGATCAAAGCGTAGACTGTTAGAGACATTACTCCCATGGAGGAAAGTGCGCATGGTGACTGTTGTATTCGATCCCGATGCAATTTCTGTGTTTCATCAACACTCTGATAGTCTACAGATTACAGAATGCCACCAGATGTGCATCGGAAACTACTACTGGTCTACCAGGGAACGATCAAAGCGTAGACTGTTTGAGACATTACTAACGTGGAGGAAAGTGCGCATGGTGACTGTTGAATTCAATCCCGATGCAATTACTGTGTTTCATCAACACTCTGATAGTCCACAGATTACAGAAAGACTCCAGATGTCCATCGGTAACTACTACTGGTCTTCCAGGGAACGATCAAAGCGTAGACTGTTTGAAACATAACTCCCGTGTATGAAAGTGCGCATGGTGACTGATGTATTCAATCCCGGTGCAGTTTCTGTGTTTCATGAACACTCTGATAGTCCACAGATTACAGAATGCCTCCATATGTGCATCGGTAACTACTATTGGTCTTCCAGGGAACGATCAAAGCGTAGACTGTTTGAGACATTACTCCTGTGGAGGAAAGTGCGCATGGTGACTGTTGTATTCAATCCCGATGCAATTTCTGTGTTTCATCAACACTCTGATAGTCCACAGATTACAGAATGCCACCAGACGTGCATCGGAAACTACTACTGGTCTTCCAGGGAACGATCAAAGCGTAGACTGTTTGAGACATAACTCCCGTGGAGGAAAGTGCGCATGGTGACTGTTGTATTCAATCCCGATGCAATTTCTGTGTTTCATTAACACTTTGATAGCCCACAGATTACAGAATGCCTCCAGATGTTCATAGGATACTACTACTGGTCTTCCAGGGAACGATCAAAGCGTAGACTGTTTGAGACATTACTTTTATTGAGGAATGTAGGCCTGGTGACTGTTGTATTCAATCCCGATGCAATTTCTGTGTTTCGTCAACACTCTGATAGTCCACAGATTACAGAATGCCTTCAGATGTGCATCGGAAACTACTACTGGTCTTCCAGGGAACGATCAAAGCGAAAAATTTTTGAGACATTACTCCCATGGAGGAAAGTTCGCATGGTGATTGTTGTATTCAATCCCGATGCAATTTCTGTGTTTCATCAACACTCTGATAGTCCACAGATTACAGAATGCCTCCGGATGTGCATCGGAAACTACTACTGGTCTTCCAGGGAACGATCAAACCATAGACTGTTTGAGACATTACTCCCATGGAGGAGAGTGCGCATGGTGACTGTTGTATTCAATCCCGATGCAATTTCTGTGTTTCATCAACACTGTGATAGTCCACAGATTACAGAATGCCTCCGGATGTGCATCGGAAACTACTACTGGTCTTCCAATGAACGATCAAACTGTAGACTGTTTGAGACATTACTCCCATGGAGGAGAGTGCGCATGGTGACTGTTGTATTCAATCCCGATGCAATTTCTGTGTTTCATCAACACTCTGATAGTCCACAGATTACAGAATGCCACCTGATGTGCATCGGAAACTACTACTGGTCTTCCAGGGAACGATCAAAGCGTAGACTGTTTGAGACATTACTCCCATGGAGGAAAGTGCTCATGGTGACTGTTGTATTCAATCCCGATGCATTTTCTGTGTTTCATCAACACTCTGATAGTCCACAGATTACAGAATGCCTCCAGATGTGCATCGGAAACTACTACTGGTCTTCCAGGGACGATCAAAGCGTAGACTGTTTGAAACATACCTCACGTGTATGAAAGTGCGCATGGTGACTGATGTATCAATCCCGGTGCAATTTCTGTGTTTCATCAACACTCTGATAGTCCACAGATTACAGAATGTCTCCATATGTGCATCGGTAACTACTACTGGTCTTCCAGGGAACGATCAAAGCGTACACTGTTAGAGACATTACTCCCTTGGATTAAAGTGCGCGTGGTGACTGTTGTATTCAATCCCGATTCAATTACTGTGTTTCATCAACACTCTGATAGTCCACAGATTACAGAAAGCCTCCAGATGTCCATCGGAAACTATTACTGGTCTTCCAGGGAACGATCAAAGCGTAGAATGTTAGAGACATTACTCCTGTGGAGGAAAGTGCGCATGGTGACTGTTGTATTCAATCCCGATGCAATTTCTGTGTTTCATCAACACTCTGATAGTCTACAGATACAGAATGCCCCCAGATGTGCATCAAAAACTACTACTGGTCTTCCAGGGAACGATCAAAGCGTAGACTGTTTGAGACATTACTCCCGTGGAGGAAAGAGCGCATGGTGACTGTTGTATTCAATCCCGATTCAATTACTGTGTTTCATCAACACTCTGATAGTCCACAGATTACAGAAAGCCTCCAGATGTCCATCGGAAACTATTACTGGTCTTCCAGGGAACGATCAAAGCGTAGAATGTTAGAGACATTACTCCTGTGGAGGAAAGTGCGCATGGTGACTGTTGTATTCAATCCCGATGCAATTTCTGTGTTTCATCAACACTCTGATAGTCCACAGATTACAGAATGCCACCAGACGTGCATCGGAAACTACTACTGGTCTTCCAGGGAACGATCAAAGCGTAGACTGTTTGAGACATAACTCCCGTGGAGGAAAGTGCGCATGGTGACTGTTGTATTCAATCCCGATGCAATTTCTGTGTTTCATTAACACTTTGATAGTCCACAGATTACAGAATGCCTCCAGATGTTCATAGGATACTACTACTGGTCTTCCAGGGAACGATCAAAGCGTAGACTGTTTGAGACATTACTTTTATTGAGGAATGTAGGCCTGGTGACTGTTGTATTCAATCCCGATGCAATTTCTGTGTTTCGTCAACACTCTGATAGTCCACAGATTACAGAATGCCTTCAGATGTGCATCGGAAACTACTACTGGTCTTCCAGGGAACGATCAAAGCGAAAAATTTTTGAGACATTACTCCCATGGAGGAAAGTTTGCATGGTGATTGTTGTATTCAATCCCGATGCAATTTCTGTGTTTCATCAACACTCTGATAGTCCACAGATTACAGAATGCCTCCGGATGTGCATCGGAAACTACTACTGGTCTTCCAGGGAACGATCAAACCATAGACTGTTTGAGACATTACTCCCATGGAGGAGAGTGCGCATGGTGACTGTTGTATTCAATCCCGATGCAATTTCTGTGTTTCATCAACACTGTGATAGTCCACAGATTACAGAATGCCTCCGGATGTGCATCGGAAACTACTACTGGTCTTCCAATGAACGATCAAACTGTAGACTGTTTGAGACATTACTCCCATGGAGGAGAGTGCGCATGGTGACTGTTGTATTCAATCCTGATGCAATTTCTGTGTTTCATCAACACTCTGATAGTCCACAGATTACAGAATGCCACCTGATGTGCATCGGAAACTACTACTGGTCTTCCAGGGAACGATCAAAGCGTAGACTGTTTGAGACATTACTCCCATGGAGGAAAGTGCTCATGGTGACTGTTGTATTCAATCCCGATGCATTTTCTGTGTTTCATCAACACTCTGATAGTCCACAGATTACAGAATGCCTCCAGATGTGCATCGGAAACTACTACTGGTCTTCCAGGGACGATCAAAGCGTAGACTGTTTGAAACATACCTCACGTGTATGAAAGTGCGCATGGTGACTGATGTATCAATCCCGGTGCAATTTCTGTGTTTCATCAACACTCTGATAGTCCACAGATTACAGAATGTCTCCATATGTGCATCGGTAACTACTACTGGTCTTCCAGGGAACGATCAAAGCGTACACTGTTAGAGACATTACTCCCTTGGATTAAAGTGCGCGTGGTGACTGTTGTATGCAATCCAGATGCAATTTCTGTGTTTCATCAACACTCTGATAGTCTACAGATACAGAATGCCCCCAGATGTGCATCAAAAACTACTACTGGTCTTCCAGGGAACGATCAAAGCGTAGACTGTTTGAGACATTACTCCCGTGGAGGAAAGAGCGCATGGTGACTGTTGTATTCAATCCCGATTCAATTACTGTGTTTCATCAACACTCTGATAGTCCACAGATTACAGAAAGCCTCCAGATGTCCATCGGAAACTATTACTGGTCTTCCAGGGAACGATCAAAGCGTAGAATGTTAGAGACATTACTCCCACGGAGGAAAGTGCGCATGGTGACTGTTGTATTCAATCCCGATGCAATTTCTGTATTTCATCAACACTCTGATAGTCTACAGATTACAGAATGCCACGAGATGTGCATCGGAAACTACTACTGGTCTTCCAGGCAACGATCAAAGCGAAGACTGTTTCAGACATTACTAACATGGAGGAAAGTGCGGATGGTGACTGTTGTATTCAATCCCGATGCAAATTCTGTGTTTCATCAACACCCTGATAGTCCACAGATTACAGAATGCCACCAGATGTGCATCGGAAACTACTACTGGTCTTCCAGGGAACATACAAAGCGTAGACTGTTTGAAACATAACTCCCGTGTATGAAAGTGTACACGGTGATTGATGTATTCAATCCGGGTGCAGTTTCTGTGTTTCATCAACACTCTGATAGTCCACAGATTACAGAATGCCTCCTTATGTGCATCGGTAACTACTACTGGTCTTCCAGGGAACGATCAAAGCGTAGACTGTTAGAGACATTACTCCCATGGAGGAAAGTGCGCATGGTGACTGTTGTATTCAATCCCGATGAAATTTCTGTGTCTCCTCAACACTCTCATAGTCTACAGATTACAGAATGCCACCAGATGTGCATCGGAAACTACTACTGGTCTAGCAGGGAAAATTCAAAGCGTAGACGGTTTGAGACATTACTCCCGCGGAGGAAAGTGCGCATCGTGACTGTTGTATTTAATCCCGATGCAATTTCTGTGTTTCATAAACACTCTGATAGTCCACAGATTACAGAATGCCTCCAGATGTTCATCGGAAACTAATACTGGTCTTCCAGGGAACGATCAAAGCGAAAAATTTTTTAGACATTACTCCAATGGAGGATAGTTCGTATGGTGACTGTTGTATTCGATCCCGATGCATTTTCTGTGTTTCATCAATACTCTGATAGTCCACAGATTACAGAATGCCACGAGATGTGCATCGGAAACTACTACTGGTCTTCCAGATAACGATCAAATCGTAGACTGTTTCAGACATTACTCCCATGGATAAAAGTGCGGATGGTGACTGTTGTATTCAATCCCGCTTCCATTTCTGTGTTTCATCAAAACTCTGATAGTCCACAGATTACAGAATGCCTCCATATGTGCATCGGAAACTACTACTGGTCTTCCAGGGAACGATGAAACGTAGACCGTTTGAGACGTTACTAATGTGGAGGAAAGTGCGCTTGGTGACTGTTGTATTCAATCCCGATGCAATTACTGTGTTTCATCAACACTCTGAGAGTCCACAGATTACAGAAAGCCTCCAGATGTCCATCGGTAACTACTACTGGTCTTCCAGGGAACGATCAAAGCGTAGACTGTTTGAAACATAACTCCCGTGTATGAAAGTGCGCGTGGTGACTGATGTATTCAATCCCGGTGCAGTTTCTGTGTTTCATGAACACTCTGATAGTCCACAGATTACAGAATGCCTCCATATGTGCATCGGTAACTACTATTGGTCTTCCAGGGAACGATCAAAGCGTAGACTGTTTGAGACATTACTCCTGTGGAGGAAAGTGCGCATGGTGACTGTTGTATTCAATCCCGATGCAATTTCTGTGTTTCATCAACACTCTGATAGTCCACAGATTACAGAATGCCTCCAGATGTTCATCGGAAACTAATACTGGTCTTCCAGGGAACGATCAAATCGTAGACTGTTTGAGACATAACTCCCGTGGAGGAAAGTGCGCATGATGACTGTTGTATTCAATCCCGATGCAATTTCTTTGTTTCATTAACACTCTGATAGTCCACAGATTACAGAATGCCTCCAGATGTTCATAGGATACTACTACTGCCCTTCCAGGGAACGATCAAAGCGTAGACTGTTTGAGACATTACTTTTATTGAGGAATGTAGGCCTGGTGACTGTTGTATTCAATCCCGATGCAATTTCTGTGTTTCGTCAACACTCTGATAGTCCAAAGATTACAGAATGCCTTCAGATGTGCATCGGAAACTACTACTGGTCTTCCAGGGAACGATCAAAGCGAAAAATTTTTGAGATATTACTCCCATGGAGGAAAGTTCGCATGGTGATTGTTGTATTCAATCCCCATGCATTTTCTGTGTTTCATCAACACTCTGATAGTCCACAGATCACAGAATGCCACGAGATGCACATCGGAAACTACTACTGTTCTTCCAGGGAACGATCAAAGCGTAGACTGTTTGAGACATTACTCCCATGGAGGATAGTGCGCATGGTGACTGTTGTATTCAATCCCGATGCAGTTTCTGTGTTTCATCAACACTCTGATAGTCCACAGATTACAGAAAGCCCCCAGATGTGCATAGGAAACTACTACTGGTCTTCCAGGGAACGATCAAAGCGTAGACTGTTTCAGACATTACTCCCATGGATGAAAGTGCGGATGGTGACTGTTGTATTCAATCCCGATGCAATTTCTGTGTTTCCTCAACACTCTGATAGTCCACAGATTACAGAATGCTTCCAGAAGTTCATCGGAAACTACTACTGGTCATCCAGGGAACGATCAAGGCGTAGACTGTTTGAAACATAACTCCCGTGTATGAAAGTGCGCACGGTGACTGATGTATTCAATCCGGGTGCAGTTTCTGTGTTTCATCAACACTCTGATAGTCCACAGATTACAGAATGCCTCCATATGTGCATCGGTAACTACTACTGGTCTTCCAGGGAACGATCAAAGCGTAGACTGTTAGAGACATTACTCCCATGGAGGAAAGTGCGAATGGTGACTGTTGTATTCAATCCCGATGCAATTTCTGTGTTTCGTCAACACTCTGACAGTCCACAGATTACAGAATGCCTTCAGATGTGCATCGGAAACTACTACTGGTCTTCCAGGGAACGATCAAAGCGAAAAATTTTTCAGACATTACTCCCATATAGGAAAGTGCGCATGGTGACTGTTGTATTCAATCCCGATGCATTTTCTGTGTTTCATCAACACTCTGACAGTCCACAGATAACAGAATGCCACGAGATGCGCATCGTAAACTACCACTGTTCTTCCAGGGAACGATCAAAGCGTAGACTGTTTGAGACATTACTCCCATGGAGGATAGTGCTCATGGTGACTGTTGTATTCAATCCCGATGCAGTTTCTGTGTTTCATCAACACTCTGATAGTCCACAGATTACAGAATACCTCCAGATGTGCATCGGAAACTACTACTGGTCTTCCAGGCCACGATCAAAGCGTAGACTGTTTGAGACATTACTCCCATGGAGGAAAGTGCGCATGGTGACTCTTGTATTCAATCCCGATGCAACTTCTGTGTTTCATCAACACTCTGATAGTCCACAGATTACGGAAATCCTCCAGATGTGCATCGGAAACTACTACTGGTCTTCCAGGGAACGATCAAATCGTAGACTGTTTGAGACATAACTCCCGTGGAGGAAAGTGCGCATGGTGACTGTTGTATTCAATCCCGATGCAATTTCTGTGTTTCATTAACACTCTGATAGTCCACAGATTACAGAATGCCTCCAGATGTTCATAGGATACTACTACTGGTCTTCCAGGGAACGATCAAAGCGTAGACTGTTTGAGACATTACTTTTATTGAGGAATGTAGGCCTGGTGACTGTTGTATTCAATCCCGATGCAATTTCTGTGTTTCGTCAACACTCTGATAGTCCAAAGATTACAGAATGCCTTCAGATGTGCATCGGAAACTACTACTGGTCTTCCAGGGAACGATCAAAGCGAAAAAATTTTGAGACATTACTCCCATGGAGGAAAGTTCGCATGGTGATTGTTGTATTCAATCCCGATGCATTTTCTGTGTTTCATCAACACTCTGATAGTCCACAGATAACAGAATGCCACGAGATGCGCATCGGAAACTACTACTGTTCTTCCAGGGAACGATCAAAGCGTAGACTGTTTGAGACATTACTCCCATGGAGGATAGTTCGTATGGTGACTGTTGTATTCGATCCCGATGCATTTTCTGTGTTTCATCAATACTCTGATAGTCCACAGATTACAGAATGCCACGAGATGTGCATCGGAAACTGCTACTGGTCTTCCAGATAACGATCAAAGCGTAGACTGTTTCAGACATTACTCCCATGGATGAAAGTGCGGATGGTGACTGTTGTATTCAATCCCGCTTCCATTTCTGTGTTTCATCAAAACTCTGATAGTCCACAGATTACAGAATGCCCCGGATGTGCGTCGGAAACTACTACTGGTGTTCCAGGGAACGATCAAAGCGTAGACTGTTTGAGACATTACTCCCATGGAGGAAAGTGCGCATGGTGACTGTTGTATGCAATCCCTATGCAATTTCTGTGTTTCATCAACACTCTGATCGTCCACAGATTACAGAATGCCTCCGGATGTGCATCGGAAACTACTACTGGTCTTCCAGGGAACGATCAAAGCGTAGACTGTTTGAGACATTACTCCCATGGAGGAAAGTGCTCATGGTGACTGTTGTATTCAATCCCGATGCATTTTCTGTGTTTCATCAACACTCTGATAGTCCACAGATTACAGAATGCCTCCAGATGTGCATCGGAAACTACTACTGGTCTTCCAGGGACGATCAAAGCGTAGACTGTTTGAAACATACCTCACGTGTATGAAAGTGCGCATGGTGACTGATGTATCAATCCCGGTGCAATTTCTGTGTTTCATCAACACTCTGATAGTCCACAGATTACAGAATGTCTCCATATGTGCATCGGTAACTACTACTGGTCTTCCAGGGAACGATCAAAGCGTACACTGTTAGAGACATTACTCCCTTGGATTAAAGTGCGCGTGGTGACTGTTGTATGCAATCCAGATGCAATTTCTGTGTTTCATCAACACTCTGATAGTCTACAGATACAGACTGCCCCCAGATGTGCATCAAAAACTACTACTGGTCTTCCAGGGAACGATCAAAGCGTAGACTGTTTGAGACATTACTCCCGTGGAGGAAAGAGCGCATGGTGACTGTTGTATTCAATCCCGATTCAATTACTGTGTTTCATCAACACTCTGATAGTCCACAGATTACAGAAAGCCTCCAGATGTCCATCGGAAACTATTACTGGTCTTCCAGGGAACGATCAAAGCGTAGAATGTTAGAGACATTACTCCCACGGAGGAAAGTGCGCATGGTGACTGTTGTATTCAATCCCGATGCAATTTCTGTATTTCATCAACACTCTGATAGTCTACAGATTACAGAATGCCACGAGATGTGCATCGGAAACTACTACTGGTCTTCCAGGCAACGATCAAAGCGAAGACTGTTTCAGACATTACTAACATGGAGGAAAGTGCGGATGGCGACTGTTGTATTCAATCCCGATGCAAATTCTGTGTTTCATCAACACCCTGATAGTCCACAGTTTACAGAATGCCACCAGATGTGCATCGGAAACTACTACTGGTCTTCCAGGGAACATACAAAGCGTAGACTGTTTGAAACATAACTCCCGTGTATGAAAGTGCGCACGGTGATTGATGTATTCAATCCGGGTGCAGTTTCTGTGTTTCATCAACACTCTGATAGTCCACAGATTACAGAATGCCTCCTTATGTGCATCGGTAACTACTACTGGTCTTCCAGGGAACGATCAAAGCGTAGACTGTTAGAGACATTACTCCCATGGAGGAAAGTGCGCATGGTGACTGTTGTATTCAATCCCGATGAAATTTCTGTGTCTCCTCAACACTCTCATAGTCTACAGATTACAGAATGCCACCAGATGTGCATCGGAAACTACTACTGGTCTAGCAGGGAAAATTCAAAGCGTAGACGGTTTGAGACATTACTCCCGTGGAGGAAAGTGCGCATCGTGACTGTTGTATTCAATCCCGATGCAATTTCTGTGTTTCATAAACACTCTGATAGTCCACAGATTACAGAACGCCTCCAGATGTTCATCGGAAACTAATACTGATCTTCCAGGGAACGATCAAATCGTAGACTGTTTGAGACATTACTCCCGTGGAGCAAAGTGCGCATGGTGGCTGTTGTATTCAATCCCGATGCAATTTCTGTGTTTCATCAACACTCTGATAGTCCACAGATTACAGAATGCCACCAGATGTTCATCGGAAACTGCTACTGGTCTTCCACTGAACGATCAAAGCGTAGACTGTTTGAGACATTATTTTTATTGAGGAATGTAGGCCTGGTGACTGTTGTATTCAATCCCGATGCAATTTCTGGGTTTCGTCAACACTCTGATAGTCCACAGATAACAGAATGCCTTCAAATGTGCATCGTAAACTACTACTGGTCTTCCAGGGAACGATCAAAGCGAAAAATTTTTTAGACATTACTCCAATGGAGGAAAGTTCGTATGGTGACTGTTGTATTCGATCCCGATGCATTTTCTGTGTTTCATCAATACTCTGATAGTCCACAGATTACAGAATGCCTCGAGATGTGCATCGGAAACTACTACTGGTCTTCCAGATAACGATCAAAGCGTAGACTGTTTCAGACATTACTCCCATGGATGAAAGTGCGGATGGTGACTGTTGTATTCAATCCCGCTTCCATTTCTGTGTTTCATCAAAACTCTGATAGTCCACAGATTACAGAATGCCCCGGATGTGCGTCGGAAACTACTACTGGTGTTCCAGGGAACGATCAAAGCGTAGACTGTTTGAGACATTACTCCCATGGAGGAAAGTGCGCATGGTGACTGTTGTATTCAATCCCTATGCAATTTCTGTGTTTCATCAACACTCTGATAGTCCACAGATTACAGAATGCCACCAGATGTGCATCACAAACTACTACTGGTCTTATAGGAAACGATAAAAGCGTAGACTGTTTGAGACATTACTCCCATGGGGGAAAGTGCGCATGGTGACTGTTGTATTCAATCCCGATGCAATTTCTGTGTTTCATCAACACTCTGATAGTCCACAGATTACAGAATGCCACCTGATGTGCATCGGAAACTACTACTGGTCTTCCAGGGAACGATCAAACTTAGACCGTTTGAGACGTTACTAATGTGGAGGAAAGTGCGCTTGGTGACTGTTGTATTCAATCCCGTGCAATTTCTGTGTTTCATCAACACTCTGATCCTCCACATTTTACAGAATGCCACCAGATGTGCATCACAAACTACTACTGGTCTTATAGGAAACGATAAAAGCGTAGACTGTTTGAGACATTACTCCCATGGGGGAAAGTGCGCATGGTGACTGTTGTATTCAATCCCGATGCATTTTCTGTGTTTCATCAACACCCTGATAGTCCACAGATTACAGAATGCCTCCAGATGTGCATCGAAACTACTACTGGTCTTCCAGGGTACGATCAAAGCGTAGACTGTTTGAGACATTACTCCCGTGGAGGAAAATGCGCATGGTGACTGTTGTATTCAATCCCGATGCAATTTCTGTGTTTCATCAACACTCTGATAGTCCACACATTACAGAATGCCACGAGATGTGCATCGGAAGCTACTACTGGTCTTCCAAGCAACGATCAAAGCGAAGACTGTTTCAGACATTACTCCCATGGAGGAAAGTGCGGATGGTGACTGTTGTATTCAATCCCGATGCAAATTCTTTATTTCATCAACACTCTGATAGTCCATAGATTACAGAATGCCACCAGATGTGCATCGGAAACTACTACTGGTCTTCCAGGGACGATCAAAGCGTAGACTGTTTGAAACATACCTCACGTGTATGAAAGTGCGCATGGTGACTGATGTATCAATCCCGGTGCAATTTCTGTGTTTCATCAACACTCTGATAGTCCACAGATTACAGAATGCCTCCATATGTGCATCGGTAACTACTACTGGTCTTCCAGGGAACGATCAAAGCGTACACTGTTAGAGACATTACTCCCTTGGATTAAAGTGCGCGTGGTGACTGTTGTATTCGATCCCGATGCAATTACTGTGTTTCATCAACACTCTGATAGTCCACAGATTACAGAAAGCCTCCAGATGTCCATCGGAAACTATTACTGGTCTTCCAGGGAACGATCAAAGCGTAGAATGTTAGAGACATTACTCCCACGGAGGAGAGTGCGCATGGTGACTGTTGTATTCAATCCCGATGCAATTTCTGTATTTCATCAACACTCTGATAGTCTACAGATTACAGAATGCCACGAGATGTGCATCGGAAACTACTACTGGTCTTCCAGGCAACGATCAAAGCGAAGACTGTTTCAGACATTACTAACATGGAGGAAAGTGCGGATGGTGACTGTTGTATTCAATCCCGATGCAAATTCTGTGTTTCATCAACACCCTGATAGTCCACAGATTACAGAATGCCACCAGATGTGCATCGGAAACTACTACTGGTCTTCCAGGGAACATACAAAGCGTAGACTGTTTGAAACATAACTCCCGTGTATGAAAGTGCGCACGGTGATTGATGTATTCAATCCGGGTGCAGTTTCTGTGTTTCATCAACACTCTGATAGTCCACAGATTACAGAATGCCTCCATATGTGCATCGGTAACTACTACTGGTCTTCAAGGGAACGATCAAAGCGTAGACTGTTAGAGACATTACTCCCATGGAGGAAAGTGCGCATGGTGACTGTTGTATTCGATCCCGATGCAATTTCTGTGTTTCATCAACACTCTGATAGTCTACAGATTACAGAATGCCACCAGATGTGCATCGGAAACTACTACTGGTCTACCAGGGAACGATCAAAGCGTAGACTGTTTGAGACATTACTAACGTGGAGGAAAGTGCGCATGGTGACTGTTGAATTCAATCCCGATGCAATTACTGTGTTTCATCAACACTCTGATAGTCCACAGATTACAGAAAGACTCCAGATGTCCATCGGTAACTACTACTGGTCTTCCAGGGAACGATCAAAGCGTAGACTGTTTGAAACATAACTCCCGTGTATGAAAGTGCGCATGGTGACTGATGTATTCAATCCCGGTGCAGTTTCTGTGTTTCATGAACACTCTGATAGTCCACAGATTAAAGAATGCCTCCATATGTGCATCGGTAACTACTATTGGTCTTCCAGGGAACGATCAAAGCGTAGACTGTTTGAGACATTACTCCTGTGGAGGAAAGTGCGCATGGTGACTGTTGTATTCAATCCCGATGCAATTTCTGTGTTTCATCAACACTCTGATAGTCCACAGATTACAGAATGCCACCAGACGTGCATCGGAAACTACTACTGGTCTTCCAGGGAACGATCAAAGCGTAGACTGTTTGAGACATAACTCCCGTGGAGGAAAGTGCGCATGGTGACTGTTGTATTCAATCCCGATGCAATTTCTGTGTTTCATTAACACTTTGATAGTCCACAGATTACAGAATGCCTCCAGATGTTCATAGGATACTACTACTGGTCTTCCAGGGAACGATCAAAGCGTAGACTGTTTGAGACATTACTTTTATTGAGGAATGTAGGCCTGGTGACTGTTGTATTCAATCCCGATGCAATTTCTGTGTTTCGTCAACACTCTGATAGTCCACAGATTACAGAATGCCTTCAGATGTGCATCGGAAACTACTACTGGTCTTCCAGGGAACGATCAAAGCGAAAAATTTTTGAGACATTACTCCCATGGAGGAAAGTTCGCATGGTGATTGTTGTATTCAATCCCGATGCAATTTCTGTGTTTCATCAACACTCTGATAGTCCACAGATTACAGAATGCCTCCGGATGTGCATCGGAAACTACTACTGGTCTTCCAGGGAACGATCAAACCATAGACTGTTTGAGACATTACTCCCATGGAGGAGAGTGCGCATGGTGACTGTTGTATTCAATCCCGATGCAATTTCTGTGTTTCATCAACACTGTGATAGTCCACAGATTACAGAATGCCTCCGGATGTGCATCGGAAACTACTACTGGTCTTCCAATGAACGATCAAACTGTAGACTGTTTGAGACATTACTCCCATGGAGGAGAGTGCGCATGGTGACTGTTGTATTCAATCCCGATGCAATTTCTGTGTTTCATCAACACTCTGATAGTCCACAGATTACAGAATGCCACCTGATGTGCATCGGAAACTACTACTGGTCTTCCAGGGAACGATCAAACGTAGACCGTTTGAGACGTTACTAATGTGGAGGAAAGTGCGCTTGGTGACTGTTGTATTCAATCCCGATGCAATTTCTGTGTTTCATCAACACTCTGATCCTCCACATATTACAGAATGCCACCAGATGTGCATCAGAAACTACTACTGGTCTTATAGGAAACGATAAAAGCGTAGACTGTTTGAGACATTACTCCCATGGAGGAAAGTGCGCATGGTGACTGTTGTATTCAATCCCGATGCATTTTCTGTGTTTCATCAACACTCTGCTAGTCCACAGATTACAGAATGCCACCAGATGTGCATCGGAAACTACGACTGGTCTAGCAGGGAAAATTCAAAGCGTAGACGGTTTGAGACATTACTCCCGTGGAGGAAAGTGCGCATCGTGACTGTTGTATTCAATCCCGATGCAATTTCTGTGTTTCATAAACACTCTGATAGTCCACAGAATACAGAATGCCTCCAGATGTTCATCGGAAACTAATACTGGTCTTCCAGGGAACGATCAAATCGTAGACTGTTTGAGACATTACTCCCGTGTATGAAAGTGCGCATGGTGGCTGTTGTATTCAATCCCGATGCAATTTCTGTGTTTCATCAACACTCCGATAGTCCACAGATTACAGAATGCCACGAGATGTGCATCGGAAACTACTACTGGTCTTCCAGATAACGATCAAAGCGTAGACTGTTTCAGACATTACTCCCATGGATGAAAGTGCGGATGGTGACTGTTGTATTCAATCCCGCTGCCATTTCTGTCTTTCATCAAAACTCTGATAGTCCACAGGTTACAGAATGCCACCAGATGTGCATCAGAAACTACTACTGGTCATCCAGGGAACGATCAAAGCGTAGACTGTTTGAGACATTACTCCCATGGAGGAAAGTGCGCATGGTGACTGTTGTATTCAATCCCGATGCAATTTCTGTGTTTCATCAACACTCTGACAGTCCACTGATTACAGAATGCCCCGGAAGTGCGACGGAAATTACTACTGGTGTTCCAGGGAACGATCAAAGCGTAGACTGTTTGAGACATTACTCCCATGGAGGAAAGTGCGCATGGTGACTGTTGTATTAAATCCCGATGCAATTTCTGTGTTTCTTCAACACTCTGAGAGACCACAGATTACAGAATTCTCCAGATGTGCATCGGAAAATACTACTGGTCTTCCAGGGAACGATCAAAGCGTAGACTGTTTGAGACATTACTCCCATGGAGGAAAGTGCGCATGGTGACTGTTTTATTCAATCCCTATGCAATTTCTGTGTTTCATCAACACTCTGATAGTCCACAGATTACAGAATGCCACGAGATGTGCATCGGAAACTACTACTGGTCTTCCAAGCAACGATCAAAGCGAAGACTGTTTCAGACATTACTCCCATGGAGGAAAGTGCGGATGGTGACTGTTGTATTCAATCCCGATGCAAATTCTGTGTTTCTTCAACACTCTGATAGTCCGCAGATTACAGAATGCCACCAGATGTGCATCGGAAGCTACTACTGGTCTTCCAGGGAACGATCAAAAGCGTAGACTGTTTGAGACATTACTCCTGCGGAGGAAAGTGCGCATGGTTACTGTTGTATTCAATCCCGATGCAATATCTGTGTTTCATCAACACTCTGATAGTCCACACATTACAGAATGCCTCCATATGTGCATCGGTAAATACTACTGGTCTTCCAGGGAACAATTAAAGAGTAGACTGTTTGAAACATACCTCCCGTGTATGAAAGTGCGCATAGTGACTGATGTATCAATCCAGGTGAAATTTCTGTGTTTCATCAACACTCTGATAGTCTACAGATTACAGAATGCCCCCAGATGTGCATCGGAAACTACTTCTGGTTTTCCAGAGAACGATCAAAGCGTAGACTGTTAGAGACATAACTCCCATGGAGGAGAGTGCTTATGGTGACTGTTGTATTCAATCCCGATGAAATTTCTGTGTCTCCTCAACACTCTCATAGTCTACAGATTACAGAATGCCACCAGATGTGCATCGGAAACTACTACTGGTCTAGCAGGGAAAATTCAAAGCGTAGACGGTTTGAGACATTACTCCCGCGGAGGAAAGTGCGCATCGTGACTGTTGTATTCAATCCCGATGCAATTTCTGTGTTTCATAAACACTCTGATAGTCCACAGATTACAGAATGCCTCCAGATGTCCATCGGAAACTAATACTGGTCTTCCAGGGAACGATCAAAGCGAAAAATTTTTTAGACATTACTCCAATGGAGGAAAGTTCGTATGGTGACTGTTGTATTCGATCCCGATGCATTTTCTGTGTTTCATCAATACTCTGATAGTCCACAGATTACAGAATGCCACGAGATGTGCATCGGAAACTACTACTGGTCTTCCAGATAACGATCAAATCGTAGACTGTTTCAGACATTACTCCCATGGATGAAAGTGCGGATGGTGACTGTTGTATTCAATCCCGCTTCCATTTCTGTGTTTCATCAAAACTCTGATAGTCCACAGATTACAGAATGCCTCCATATGTGCATCGGAAACTACTACTGGTCTTCCAGGGAACGATGAAACGTAGACCGTTTGAGACGTTACTAATGTGGAGGAAAGTGCGCTTGGTGACTGTTGTATTCAATCCCGATGCAATTACTGTGTTTCATCAACACTCTGAGAGTCCACAGATTACAGAAAGCCTCCAGATGTCCATCGGTAACTACTACTGGTCTTCCAGGGAACGATCAAAGCGTAGACTGTTTGAAACATAACTCCCGTGTATGAAAGTGCGCGTGGTGACTGATGTATTCAATCCCGGTGCAGTTTCTGTGTTTCATGAACACTCTGATAGTCCACAGATTACAGAATGCCTCCATATGTGCATCGGTAACTACTATTGGTCTTCCAGGGAACGATCAAAGCGTAGACTGTTTGAGACATTACTCCTGTGGAGGAAAGTGCGCATGGTGACTGTTGTATTCAATCCCGATGCAATTTCTGTGTTTCATCAACACTCTGGTAGTCCACAGATTACAGAATGCCTCCAGATGTTCATCGGAAACTAATACTGGTCTTCCAGGGAACGATCAAATCGTAGACTGTTTGAGACATAACTCCCGTGGAGGAAAGTGCGCATGATGACTGTTGTATTCAATCCCGATGCAATTTCTTTGTTTCATTAACACTCTGATAGTCCACAGATTACAGAATGCCTCCAGATGTTCATAGGATACTACTACTGCCCTTCCAGGGAACGATCAAAGCGTAGACTGTTTGAGACATTACCTTTATTGAGGAATGTAGGCCTGGTGACTGTTGTACTCAATCCCGATGCAATTTCTGTGTTTCGTCAACACTCTGATAGTCCAAAGATTACAGAATGCCTTCAGATGTGCATCGGAAACTACTACTGGTCTTCCAGGGAACGATCAAAGCGAAAAATTTTTGAGATATTACTCCCATGGAGGAAAGTTCGCATGGTGATTGTTGTATTCAATCCCCATGCATTTTCTGTGTTTCATCAACACTCTGATAGTCCACAGATAACAGAATGCCACGAGATGCACATCGGAAACTACTACTGTTCTTCCAGGGAACGATCAAAGCGTAGACTGTTTGAGACATTACTCCCATGGAGGATAGTGCGCATGGTGACTGTTGTATTCAATCCCGATGCAGTTTCTGTGTTTCATCAACACTCTGATAGTCCACAGATTACAGAAAGCCCCCAGATGTGCATAGGAAACTACTACTGGTCTTCCAGGGAACGATCAAAGCGTAGACTGTTTCAGACATTACTCCCATGGATGAAAGTGCGGATGGTGACTGTTGTATTCAATCCCGATGCAATTTCTGTGTTTCCTCAACACTCTGATAGTCCACAGATTACAGAATGCTTCCAGATGTTCATCGGAAACTACTACTGGTCATCCAGGGAACGATCAAAGCGTAGACTGTTTGAAACATAACTCCCGTGTATGAAAGTGCGCACGGTGACTGATGTATTCAATCCGGGTGCAGTTTCTGTGTTTCATCAACACTCTGATAGTCCACAGATTACAGAATGCCTCCATATGTGCATCGGTAACTACTACTGGTCTTCCAGGGAACGATCAAAGCGTAGACTGTTAGAGACATTACTCCCATGGAGGAAAGTGCGAATGGTGACTGTTGTATTCAATCCCGATGCAATTTCTGTGTTTCGTCAACACTCTGACAGTCCACAGATTACAGAATGCCTTCAGATGTGCATCGGAAACTACTACTGGTCTTCCAGGGAACGATCAAAGCGAAAAATTTTTCAGACATTACTCCCATATAGGAAAGTTCGCATGGTGACTGTTGTATTCAATCCCGATGCATTTTCTGTGTTTCATCAACACTCTGACAGTCCACAGATAACAGAATGCCACGAGATGCGCATCGTAAACTACCACTGTTCTTCCAGGGAACGATCAAAGCGTAGACTGTTTGAGACATTACTCCCATGGAGGATAGTGCTCATGGTGACTGTTGTATTCAATCCCGATGCAGTTTCTGTGTTTCATCAACACTCTGATAGTCCACAGATTACAGAATACCTCCAGATGTGCATCGGAAACTACTACTGGTCTTCCAGGCCACGATCAAAGCGTAGACTGTTTGAGACATTACTCCCATGGAGGAAAGTGCGCATGGTGACTCTTGTATTCAATCCCGATGCAACTTCTGTGTTTCATCAACACTCTGATAGTCCACAGATTACGGAAATCCTCCAGATGTGCATCGGAAACTACTACTGGTCTTCGAGGGAACGATCAAATCGTAGACTGTTTCAGACATAACTCCCGTGGAGGAAAGTGCGCATGGTGACTGTTGTATTCAATCCCGATGCAATTTCTGTGTTTCATTAACACTCTGATAGTCCACAGATTACAGAATGCCTCCAGATGTTCATAGGATACTACTACTGCCCTTCCAGGGAACGATCAAAGCGTAGACTGTTTGAGACATTACTTTTATTGAGGAATGTAGGCCTGGTGACTGTTGTATTCAATCCCGATGCAATTTCTGTGTTTCGTCAACACTCTGATAGTCCAAAGATTACAGAATGCCTTCAGATGTGCATCGGAAACTACTACTGGTCTTCCAGGGAACGATCAAAGCGAAAAATTTTTGAGATATTACTCCCATGGAGGAAAGTTCGCATGGTGATTGTTGTATTCAATCCCCATGCATTTTCTGTGTTTCATCAACACTCTGATAGTCCACAGATTACAGAATGCCTCCATATGTGCATCGGTAACTACTATTGGTCTTCCAGGGAACGATCAAAGCGTAGACTGTTTGAGACATTACTCCTGTGGAGGAAAGTGCGCATGGTGACTGTTGTATTCAATCCCGATGCAATTTCTGTGTTTCATCAACACTCTGATAGTCCACAGATTACAGAATGCCTCCAGATGTTCATCGGAAACTAATACTGGTCTTCCAGGGAACGATCAAATCGTAGACTGTTTGAGACATAACTCCCGTGGAGGAAAGTGCGCATGATGACTGTTGTATTCAATCCCGATGCAATTTCTTTGTTTCATTAACACTCTGATAGTCCACAGATTACAGAATGCCTCCAGATGTTCATAGGATACTACTACTGCCCTTCCAGGGAACGATCAAAGCGTAGACTGTTTGAGACATTACTTTTATTGAGGAATGTAGGCCTGGTGACTGTTGTATTCAATCCCGATGCAATTTCTGTGTTTCGTCAACACTCTGATAGTCCAAAGATTACAGAATGCCTTCAGATGTGCATCGGAAACTACTACTGGTCTTCCAGGGAACGATCAAAGCGAAAAATTTTTGAGATATTACTCCCATGGAGGAAAGTTCGCATGGTGATTGTTGTATTCAATCCCCATGCATTTTCTGTGTTTCATCAACACTCTGATAGTCCACAGATAACAGAATGCCACGAGATGCACATCGGAAACTACTACTGTTCTTCCAGGGAACGATCAAAGCGTAGACTGTTTGAGACATTACTCCCATGGAGGATAGTGCGCATGGTGACTGTTGTATTCAATCCCGATGCAGTTTCTGTGTTTCATCAACACTCTGATAGTCCACAGATTACAGAAAGCCCCCAGATGTGCATAGGAAACTACTACTGGTCTTCCAGGGAACGATCAAAGCGTAGACTGTTTCAGACATTACTCCCATGGATGAAAGTGCGGATGGTGACTGTTGTATTCAATCCCGATGCAATTTCTGTGTTTCCTCAACACTCTGATAGTCCACAGATTACAGAATGCTTCCAGATGTTCATCGGAAACTACTACTGGTCATCCAGGGAACGATCAAAGCGTAGACTGTTTGAGACATAACTCCCGTGGAGGAAAGTGCGCATGGTGACTGATGTATTCAATCCGGGTGCAGTTTCTGTGTTTCATCAACACTCTGATAGTCCACAGATTACAGAATGCCTCCAGATGTGCATGGGTAACTACTACTGGTCTTCCAGGGAACGATCAAAGCGTAGACTGTTTGAGACATTACTTTTATTGAGGTATGTAGGCCTGGTGACTGTTGTATTCAATCCCGATGCAATTTCTGTGTTTCGTCAACACTCTGATAGTCCAAAGATTACAGAATGCCTTCAGATGTGCATCGGAAACTACTACTGGTCTTCCAGGGAACGATCAAAGCGAAAAAATTTTGAGACATTACTCCCATGGAGGAAAGTTCGCATGGTGATTGTTGTATTCAATCCCGATGCATTTTCTGTGTTTCATCAACACTCTGATAGTCCACAGATAACAGAATGCCACGAGATGCGCATCGGAAACTACTACTGTTCTTCCAGGGAACGATCAAAGCGTAGACTGTTTGAGACATTACTCCCATGGAGGATAGTGCGCATGGTGACTGTTGTATTCAATCCCGATGCAGTTTCTGTGTTTCATCAACACTCTGATAGTCCACAGATTACAGAATGACCCCAGATGTGCATAGGAAACTACTACTGGTCTTCCAGGGAACGATCAAAGCGTAGACTGTTTCAGACATTACTCCCATGTAGGAAAGTGCGCATGGTGACTGGTGTAATCAATCCCGATTCAATTTCTGTGTTTCATCAACACCCTGATAGTCCACAGATTACAGAATGCCAACAGATGTGCATCGGAAACTACTACTGGTCTACCAGGGAGCGATCAAACCGTAGACTGTTTGAGATATTACTAAAGTGGAGGAAAGTGCGCATGGTGACTGTTGTATTCAATCCCGATACACTTTCAGTGTTTCATCAACACTCTGATACTCCACAGATTACAGAATGCCACCAGATGTTCATCGGAAACTACTACTGGTCTTCCAGGAAGTGATCAAAGCGTAGACTGTTAGAGACATTACTCCCATGGAGGGAAGTGAGCATGGTGACTGATGTATTAAATCCCGATTCAATTTCTGTGTTTCATCAACACTCTGTTAGACCACAGATTATAGAATGCCTCCAGATGTGCATCGGTAACTACTACTGGTCTTCCAGGGAACGATCACAGCGTAGACTGTTAGAGACATTGCTCCCATGGAGGAAAGTTCGCATGGTGACTGTTGTATTCAATCCCGATACAATTTCTGTGTTTCATCAACACTCTGATAGTCCACAGATTACAGAATGCCTCCAGATGTGTATCGGTAACTACTACTAGTTTTCCAGGGAACGATCAAAGCGTAGACTGTTTGAGACATACCTCCCGTGTATGAAAGTGCGCATGGTGACTGATTTAGTCAGTCTCGAGGCAATCTCTGTGTTTCAATCCACACTTTGAAGGTCCACAGATTACAGAAGGAATCTAGATGTGCATCAAAAACTACTACTGGTCTTCCAGGGAAAGATCAAATCGTAGACTGTTTGAGACATTATTCCCACTGAGGAAAGTGGGCATGGTGACTGTTGTATTCAATCCCGAGGCAATTTCTGTGTTTCAATCCCCACTTTGAATGAAAACAGATTACAGAAATAATCTAGATGTGCATCGAAAACTACTACTGGTCTTCCAGGGAACGATCAAAGCGTAGACTGTTTGAGAATTACTCCCATGGAAGAAAGTGCGCATGGTGACTGTTGTATTCAATCCCGATGCAATTTCTGTGTTTCATCAACACTCTGATAGTCCACAGACTACAGAATGCCATCAGATGCGCATCGGAAACTACTACTGGTCTTCCAGGGAACGATCAAAGCGTAGACTGTTTGAAACATACCTCCCGTGGAGGAAAATGCGCATGGTGACTGTTGTATTCAATCCCGATGCAATTTCAGTATTTCATCAACACTCTGATAGTCCACAGATTACAGAATGCCTCCAGATGTTCATCGGAAACTACTACTGGTCTTCCAGGGAACGATCAAAGCGTAGACTGTTTGAGACATTACTTTTATTGAGGAATGTGCGCCTGGTGACTGTTGTATTCAATCCCGATGCAATTTCTGTGTTTCGTCAACACACTGATAGTCCACAGATTACAGAATGCCTCCAGATGTGCATCGGAAACTACTACTGGTCTTACCGGGAACGATCAAAGCGAAAAATTTTTAGACATTACTCCCATGTAGTAAAGTGCGCATGGTGACTGTTGTATTCAATCCCGATGCATTTTCTGTGTTTCATCAACACTCTGATAGTCCACAGATTACAGAATGCCTCCAGATATTCATCGGAAACTAATACTGGTCTTCCAGGGAACGATCAAATCGTAGACTGTTTGAGACATTACTCCCATGGATGAAAGTGCGGATGGTGACTGTTGTATTCAATCCCGATGCAATTTCTGTGTTTCGTCAACACTCTGATAGTCCACAGATTACAGAATGCCTCCAGATGTTCATCGGAAACTACTACTGGTCTTCCAGGGAACGATCAAAGCGTAGACTGTTTGAAACATAACTCCCGTGTATGAAAGTGCGCACGGTGACTGATGTATTCTATCCGGGTGCAGTTTCTGTGTTTCATCAACACTCTGATAGACCACAGATTACAGAATGCCTCCAGATGCGCATAGGAAACTACTACTGTTCTTCCGGGGAACGATCAAAGCGTAGACTGTTTGAGACATTACTCCCATGGAGGATAGTGCGCATTGTGACTGTTGTATTCAATCTCGATGCAGCTTCTGTGTTTCATCAACACTCTGATAGTCCACAGATTACAGAATACCTCCAGATGTGCATCGGAAACTACTACTGGTCTTCCAGGCCACGATCAAAGCGTAGACTGTTTGAGACATTACTCCCATGGAGGAAAGTGCGCATGGTGACTGTTGTATTCAATCCCGATGCAACTTCTGTGTTTCATCAACACTCTGATAGTCCACAGATTACGGAAATCCTCCAGATGTGCATCGGAAACTACTACTGGTCTTTCAGGCAACGATCAAACCGTACACTGTTACAGACATTACTCCAATGTAGGAAAGTGCGCATGGTGACTGGTGTAATCAATCCCGATTCAATTTCTGTGTTTCATCAACACTCTGATAGTCCACAGATTACAGAATGCCAACAGATGTGCATCGGAAACTACTACTGGTCTTCCAGGGAACGATCAAAGCGTAGACTGTTTGAGACATTACTAACGTGGAGGAAAGTGCGCATGGTGACTGTTGTATTCAATCCCGATACAATTTCTGTGTTTCATCAACACTCTGATAGTCCACAGATTACAGAATGCCACAAGATGTGCATCGGAAACTTCTACTGGTCTTCCAGGTTACTATCAAAGCGTAGAATGTTTGAGAATTACTCCCATGGAGGAAAGTGCGCATGGTGACTGATGTATTCAATCCCGATGCAATTTCTGTGTTTCATCAACACTCTGATAGTCCACAGATTACAGAATGGCACCAGATGTCCATAGGAAACTACTACTGGTCTTCCAGGAAGTGATCAAAGCGTAGACTGTTAGACACATTACTCCCATGGAGGGAAAGTGAGCATGTTGACTGATGTATTAAATACCGATGCAATTTCTGTGTTTCATACACACTCTGATAGACCACAGATTACAGAATGCCTCTAGATGTGCATCGGTAACTACTACTGCTCTTCCAGGGAACGATCACAGCATAGACTTTTAGAGACATTGCTCCCATGGAGGAAAGTTCGCATGGTGACTGTTGTATTCAATCCCGATACAATTTCTGTGTTTCATCATCACTCTGATAGTCCACAGATTACAGAATGCCTCCAGATGTGCATCGGTAACTACTACTGGTTTTCCAGGGAACGTTTAAAGCGTAGACTGTTTGAGACATACCTCCCGTGTATGAAAGTGCGCATGGTGACTGATTTATTCAGTCCCGAGGCAATTTCTGTGTTTCAATCCACACTTTGAAGGTCCACAGATTACAGAAGGAATCTAGATGTGCATCAAAAACTACTACTGGTCTTCCAGGGAAAGATCAAAGCGTAGACTGTTAGAGACATTACTCCCATGGAGGAAAGTGCGCATGGTGCCTGTTGTATTCGATCCCGATGCAATTTCTGTGTTTCATCAACACTCTGATAGTCTACAGATTACAGAATGCCCCCAGATGTGCATCGGAAACTACTACTGGTCTTCCAGGGAACGATCAAAGCGTAGACTGTTTGAGACATTACTAACGTGGAGGAAAGTGCGCATGGTGACTGTTGAATTCAAACCCGATGCAATTACTGTGTTTTTCAACACTCTGATAGTCCACAGATTACAGAAAGCCTCCAGATGTCCATCGGTATCTACTACTGGACTTCGAGGGAACGATCAAAGCGTAGACTGTTTGAAACATAACTCCCGTGTATGAAAATGCGCATGGTGACTGGTGTATTCAATCCCGGTGCAGTTTCTGTGTTTCATCAACACTCTGATAGTCCACAGATTACAGAATCCCTCCATATGTGCATCGGTAACTACTACTGGTCTTCCAGGGAACGATCAAAGCGTAGACTGTTTGAGACATTACTCCCGTGGAGGAAAGTGCGCATGGTGACTGTTGTATTCAATCCCGATGCAATTTCCTTGTTTAATCAACACTCTGATAGTCCACAGATTACAGAATGCCTCCAGATGTTCATCGGAAACTAATACTGGTCTTCCAGGGAACGATCAAATCGTAGACTGTTTGAGACATAACTCCCGTGGAGGAAAGTGCGCATGGTGACTGTTGTATTCAATCCCGATGCAATTTCTGTGTTTCATTAACAGTCTGATAGCCCACAGATTACAGAATGCCTCCAGATGTGCATCGGAAACTACTACTGGTCTTCCAGGCCACGATCAAAGCGTAGACTGTTTGAGACATTACTCCCATGGAGGAAAGTGCGCATGGTGACTGTTGTATTCAATCCCGATACAATTTCTGTGTTTCATCAACACTCTGATACTCCACAGATTACAGAATGCCACAAGATGTGCATCAGAAATTACTACTGGTCTTCCAGGGAACGATCAAAGCGTAGACTATTTGAGACATCACTCCCGTGGAGGAATGTGCGCATGGTGACTGTTGTATTCAATTCCGATAAAATTTCTGTGTTTCATCAACACTCTGATAGTCCACAGATTACAGAATGCCACCAGACATGCATCGGAAACTTCTACTGGTCTTCCAGGGAACTATCAAAACGTAGAATTATTGAGAATTACTCCCATGGAGGAAAGTGCGCATGTGACTGTTGTATTCAATCCCGATGCAATTTCTGTGTTTCATCAACACTCTGATAGTCCACAGATTACAGAATGCCACCAGATGTGCATCGGAAACTACTACAGGTCTTAAAGGGAACCATAAAACGTAGACCGTTTGAGACATACCTCCCATGGAGGAAAGTGTGCATGGTGACTGTTGTATTCAATCCCGATGCAATTTCTGTGTTTCATCAACACTCTGATAGTCCACAGATAACAGAATGGCACCAGATGTTCATCGGAAACTACTACTGGTCTTCCAGGAAGTGATCAAAGCGTAGACTGTTAGAGACATTACTCCCATCTAGGGAAAGTGAGCATGGTGACTGATGTATTCAATCCCGATGCAATTTCTGTGTTTCATCAACACTCTGATAGACCACAGATTACAGAATGCCTCCAGATGTGCATCGGTAACTACTACTGGTCTTCCAGGGAACGATCAAAGCGTAGACTGTTTGAGACATTACTTTTATTGAGGAATGTGCGCCTTGTGACTGTTGTATTCAATCCCGATGCAATTTCTGTGTTTCGTCAACACTCTGATAGTCCACAGATTACAGATTGCCTCCAGATGTGCATCGGAAGCTACTACTGGTCTTACAGGGAACGATCAAAGCGAAAAATTTTTGACAACATTACTCCCATGTAGTAAAGTGCGCATGGTGACTGTTGTATTCAATCCCGATGCATTTTCTGTGTTTCATCAACGCTCTGATGGTCCACAGATTACAGAATGCCACGAGATGTGCATCGGAAACTACTACTGGTCTTCCAGGGAACGATCAAAGCGTAGACTGTTTGAGACATTACTCCCATGGAGGAAAGTCGCATGGTGACTGTTGTATTCAATCCCGATGCAACTTCTGTGTTTCATCAACACTCTGATAGTCCACAGATTACAGAATGCCTCCAGATATGCATCGGAAACTACTACTGGTCTTCCAGGGAACGATCAAAGCGTAGACTGTTTGAGGCATTACTCCCATGGAGGAAAGTGCGCATGGTGACTGTTGTATTTAATCCCGATGCAATTTCTGTGTTTCATCTACACTCTGATAGGCCACAGATTACAGAATGCCTCCAGATGTTCATCGGAAACTACTACTGGTCTTCCAGGGAACGATCAAAGCGTAGACTGTTTGAGGCATTACTCCCATGGAGGAAAGTGCGCATGGTGACTGTTGTATTTAATCCCGATGCAATTTCTGTGTTTCATCTACACTCTGACAGGCCACAGATTACAGAATGCCTCCAGATGTTCATCGGAAACTACTACTGGCCTTCCAGGGAACGATCAAAGCGTAGACTGTTTGAGACATTACTTTTATTGTGGAAAGTAGGCCTGGTGACTGTTGTATTCAATCCCGATGCAATTTCTGTGTTTCGTCAACACTCTGATAGTCCACAGATTACAGAATGCCTTCAGATGTGCATCGGTAACTACTACTGGTCTTCCAGGGAACGATCAAAGCGAAAAATTTTTGAGACATTACTCCCATGTAGGAAAGTTCGCATGGTGACTGTTGTATTCAATCCCGATGAATTTTCTGTGTTTCATCAACACTCTGATAGTCCACAGATAACAGAATGCCACGAGATGCGCATCGGAAACTACTACTGTTCTTCCAGGGAACGATCAAAGCGTAGACTGTTTGAGACATTTCTCCCATGGAGGATAGTGCGCATGGTGACTGTTGTATTCATTCCCGATGCAGTTTCTGTGTTTCATCAACACTCTGATAGTCCACAGATTACAGAATGCCTCCAGATGTGCATCGGAAACTACTACTGGTCTTACAGGCCACGATCAAAGCGTAGACTGTTTGAGACATTACTCCCATGGAGGAAAGTCGCATGGTGACTGTTGTATTCAATCCCGATGCAACTTCTGTGTTTCATCAACACTCTGATAGTCCACAGATTACGGAAATCCTCCAGATGTGCATCGGAAACTACTACTGGTCTTTCAGGGAACGATCAAAGCGTACACTGTTACAGACATTACTCCCATGTAGGGAAGTGCGCATGGTGACTGGTGTAATCAATCCCGATTCAATTTCTGTGTTTCATCAACACTCTGATAGTCCACAGATTACAGAATGCCACCAGATGTGCAGCGGAAACTACTACTGGTCTTCCAGGGAACGATCAACGCGTAGACTGTTTGAGACATTACTAACGTGGAGGAAAGTGCGCATGGTGACTGTTGTATTCAATCCCGATGCAATTTCTGTGTTTCATCAACACTCTGATACTCCACAGATTACAGAATGCCAACAGATGTGCATCGGAAACTACTACTGGTCTTCCAGGGAACGATCAAAGCGTAGACTGATTGAGACATTACTAACGTGGAGGAATGTGCGCATGGTGACTGTTGTATTCAATCCCGATGCAATTTCTGTGTTTCGTCAACACAGTGATAGTCCACAGATTACAGAATGCCTCCAGATGTGCATCGGAAACCACTACAGGTCTTACAGGGAACGATCAAAGGGAAAAATTTTTGAGACATTACTCCCATGTAGTAAAGTGCGCATGGTGACTGTTGTATTCAATCCCGATGTATTTTCTGTGTTTCATCAACACTCTGATAGTCCACAGATTACAGAATGCCACGAGATGTGCATCGGAAACTAGTACTGGTCTTCCAGGGAACGATCAAAGCGTAGACTGTTTCAGACATTACTCCCATGGATGAAAGTGCGGATGGTGACTGTTGTATTCAATCCCAATGCAATTTCTGTGTTTCGTCAACACTCTGATAGTCCACAGATTACAGAATGCCTACAGATGTTCATCGGAAACTACTACTGGTCTTCCAGGGAACGATCAAAGCGTAGACTGTTTGAGACATTACTTTTATTGAGGAATGTGCGCCTTGTGACTGTTGTATACAATCCCGATGCAATTTCTGTGTTTCGTCAACACTCTGATAGTCCACAGATTACAGATTGCCTCCAGAGTTGCATCGGAAACTACTACTGGTCTTACAGGGAACGATCAAAGCGAAAAATTTTTGAGACTTTACTCCCATGGAGTAAAGTGCGCGTGGTGACTGTTGTATTCAATCCCGATGCATTTTCTGTGTTTCATCAACGCTCTGATGGTCCACAGATTACAGAACGCCACGAGATGTGCATCGGAAACTACTACTGGTCTTCCAGGGAACGACCAAAGCGTAGACTGTATCAGACATTACTCCCATGGATGAAAGTGGGGATGGTGACTCTTGTATTCAATCCCGATTCCATTTCTGTGTTTCATCAACTCTCTGTAGTCCACAGATTACAGAATGCCACCAGATGTGCATCGGCAACTACTAATGGCCTTCCAGGGAAGGATCAAAGCGTTGACTGTTTGAGACATACCTCCTATGGATTAAAGTGTTCATGGTGACTGTTGTATTCAATCCCGATGCAATTTCTGTATTTCATCAACACTCTGATAGTCCACAGATTACAGAATGCCTTCAGATGTGCATCGGAAGCTACTACTGGTCTTCCAGGGAACGATCAAAGCGTAGACTGTTTGAGGCATTACTCCAATGGAGGAATGTGCGCATGGTGACTGTTGTATTTAATCCCGATGCAATTTCTGTGTTTCATCTACACTCTTATAGGCCACAGATTACAGAATGCCTCCAGATGTTCATCGGAAACTACTACTGGCCTACCAGGGAACGATCAAAGCGTAGACTGTTTGAGACATTACTTTTATTGTGGAATGTAGACCTGGTGACTGTTGTATTCAATCCCGATGCAATTTCTGTGTATCGTCAACACTCTGATAGTCCACAGATTACAGAATGCCTTCAGATGTGCATCGGAAAGTACTACTGGTCTTCCAGGGAACGATCAAAGCGAAAAATTTTTGAGACATTACTCCCATGGAGGAAAGTTCGCATGGTGACTGTTGTATTCAATCCCGATGCATTTTCTGTGTTTCATCAACACTCTGATAGTCCACAGATAACATAATGCCACGAGATGCGCATCGGAAACTACTACTGTTCTTCCAGGGAACGATCAAAGCGTAGACTGTTTTAGACATTACTCCCATGTATGAAAGTGCGCATGGTGACTGATTTAGTCAGTCCAGAGGCAATTTCTTTGTTTCAATCCACACTTTGAAGGTCCACAGATTACAGAAGGAATCTAGATGTGCATCAAAAACTACTACTGGTCTTCCAGGGAACGATCAAAGCGTAGACTGTTTGAGACATTACTTTTATTGAGGAATGTGCGCCTGGTGACTGTTGTATTCAATCCCGATGCAATTTCTGTGTTTCGTCAACACACTGATAGTCCACAGATTGCAGAATGCCTCCAGATGTGCATCGGAAACTACTACTGGTCTTACAGGGAACGATCAAAGCGAAAAATTTTTGAGACATTACTCCCATGTAGTAAAGTGCGCATGGAGACTGTTGTATTCAATCCCGATGCATTTTCTGTGTTTCATCAACACTCTGATAGTCCACAGATTACAGAATGTCACGAGATGTGCATCGGAAACTAGTACTGGTCTTCCAGGGAACGATCAAAGCGTAGACTGTTTTAGACATTGCTCCCATGGATGAAAGTGCGAATGGTGACTGTTGTGTTCAATCCCGATGCAATTTCTGTGTTTCGTCAACACTCTGATAGTCCACAGATTACAAAATGCCACCAGATTATCATCGGAAACTACTACCGGTTTTCCAGGGAACAACAGATGTGCATCGGAAACTACTACTGGTCTTCCAGGGAACGATCAAAGCGTAGACTGTTTGAGACATTACTCCCATGGAGGGAAAGTGAGCATGGTGACTGATGTATTCAATCCCGATGCAATTTCTGTGTTTCGTCAACACTCTGATAGTCCACAGATTACAGAATGCCTCCAGATGTTCATCGGAAACTACTACTGGTCTTCCAGGGAACGATCAAAGCGTAGACTGTTTGAGACATTACTCCCATGGAGGGAAAGTGAGCATGGTGACTGATGTATTCAATCCCGATGCAATTTCTGTGTTTCGTCAACACTCTGATAGACCACAGATTACAGAATGCCTCCAGATGTGCTTCGGAAACTACTACTGGTCTTTCAGGGAACGATCAAAGCGTACACTGTTACAGACATTACTCCCATGTAGGGAAGTGCGCATGGTTACTGTTGTATTGAATCCCGATGCAACTTCTGTATTTCATCAACACTCTGATAGTCCAAAGATTACGGAAATCCTCCAGATGTGCATCGGAAACTACTACTGGTCTTCCAGGGAACGATCAAAGCGAAAAATTTTTTAAACATTACTCCCATGGAGGAAAGTTCCCATGGTGACTGTTGTATTCAATCCCGATGCATTTTCTGTGTTTCATCAACACGCTGATAGTCCACAGATAACAGAATGCCACGAGATGCGCATCGGAAACTATTACTGTTCTTCCAGGGAACGATCAAAGCGTAGACTGTTAGAGACATTACTCCCATGGAGGATAGTGCGCATGGTGACTGTTGTATTCATTCCCGATGCAGTTTCTGTGTTTCATCAACACTCTGATAGTCCACAGATTACAGAATGCCTCGAGATGTGCATCGGAAACTACTACTGGTCTTCCAGGCCACGATCAAAGCGTAGACTGTTTGAGACATTACTCCCATGGAGGAAAGTGCGCATGGTTACTGTTGTATTGAATCCCGATGCAACTTCTGTATTTCATCAACACTCTGATAGTCCAAAGATTACGGAAATCCTCCAGATGTGCATCGGAAACTACTACAGGTCTTTCAGGGAACGATCAAAGCGTACACTGTTACAGACATTACTCCCATGTAGGGAAGTGCGCATGGTGACTGGTGTAATCAATCCCGATTCAATTTCTGTGTTTCATCAACACTCTGATAGTATACAGATTACAGAATGCCAACAGATGTGCATCGGAAACTACTACTGGTCTTCCAGGGAACGATCAAAGCGTAGACTGTTTGAGACATTACTCCCATGGAGGGAAAGTGAGCATGGTGACTGATGTATTCAATCCCGATGCAATTTCTGTGTTTCGTCAACACTCTGATAGTCCACAGATTACAGAATGCCTCCAGATGTTCATCGGAAACTACTACTGGTCTTCCAGGGAACGATCAAAGCGTAGACTGTTTGAGACATTACTTTTATTGAGGAATGTGCGCCTGGTGACTGTTGTATTCAATCCCGATGCAATTTCTGTGTTTCGTCAACACTCTGATGGTCCACAGATTACAGAATGCCACCAGATGTGCATCGGAAATTACTACTGGCCTTCCAGGGAAGGAACAAAGCGTTGACTGTTTGAGACATACCTCCTATGGAGGAAAGTGTTCATGGTGACTGTTGTATTCAATCCCGATGCAATTTCTGATACTGGTCTTCCAGGGAACGATCAAAGCGTAGAGTGTTTGAGGCATTACTCCGATGGAGGAAAGTGCGCATGGTGACTGTTGTATTCAATCCCGATGCAACTTCTGTGTTTCATCAACACTCTGATAGTCCACAGATTACGGAAATCCTCCAGATGTGCATCGGAAACTACTACTGGTCTTTCAGGGAACGATCAAAGCGTACACTGTTACAGACATTACTCCCATGTAGGGAAGTGCGCATGGTGACTGGTGTAATCAATCCCGATGCAACTTCTGTGTTTCATCAACACTCTGATAGTCCACAGATTACGGAAATCCTCCAGATGTGCATCGGAAACTACTACTGGTCTTTCAGGGAACGATCAAAGCGTACACTGTTACAGACATTACTCCCATGTAGGGAAATGCGCCTGGTGACTGGTGCAATCAATCCCGATTCAATTTCTGTGTTTCATCAACACTCTGATAGTCCACAGATTACAGAATGCCTACAGATGTGCATCGGAAACTACTACTGGTCTTCCAGGGAACGATCAAAGCGTAGACTCTGTGAAACATACCTCCCGTGGAAGAAAATGCGCATGGTGACTGTTTTATTCAATCCCGATGCATTTTCTGTGTTTCATCAACACTCTGATAGTCCACAGATTACAGAATGCCTCCAGATGTGCATCAGAAACTACAACTGGTCATCCAGGGAACGATCAAAACGTAGACCGTATGAGACATTACTTCCATGGAGGAAAGTGCGCATGATGACTGTTGTATTCAATCCCGATGCAATTTCTGTGTTTCATCAACACTCTGATAGTCCACAAATTACAGAATGCCTCCAGATGTGCATCGGAAACTACTACTGGTCTTCCAGGGAACGATCAAAGCGTAGACTGTTTGAGACATTACTAACGTGGATGAAAGTGCGCATGGTGACTGTTGTATTCAATCCCGATACAATTTCTGTGTTTCATTAACACTCTGATACTCCACAGATTACAGAATGCCAACAGATGTGCATCGGAGACTACCACTGGTCTTCCAGGAACGATCAAAGCGTAGACTGTTTGAGACATTACTAACGTGGAGGAATGTGCGCATGGTGACTGTTGTATTCAATCCCGATGCAATTTCTGTGTTTCGTCAACACACTGATAGTCCACAGATTTCAGAATGCCTCCAGATGTTCATCGGAAACTACTACTGGTCTTCCAGGGAACGATCAAAGCGTAGACTGTTTCAGACATTACTCCCATGGATGAAAGTGCGGATGGTGACACTTGTATTCAATCCCGATGCAATTTCTGTGTTTCGTCAACACTCTGATAGTCCACAGATTACAGAATGCCTCCAGATGTTCATCGGAAACTACTACTGGTCTTCCAGGGAACGATCAAAGCGTAGACTGTTTGAGACATTACTTTTATTGAGGAATGTGCGCCTGGTGACTGTTGTATTCAATCCCGATGCAATTTCTGTGTTTCGTCAACACTCTGATGGTCCACAGATTACAGAATGCCACCAGATGTGCATCGGAAATTACTACTGGCCTTCCAGGGAAGGAACAAAGCGTTGACTGTTTGAGACATACCTCCTATGGAGGAAAGTGTTCATGGTGACTGTTGTATTCAATCCCGATGCAATTTCTGTGTTCCATCAACACTCTGATAGTCCACAGATTACAGAATGCCTCCAGATGTGCTTCGGAAACTACTACTGGTCTTCCAGGGAACGATCAAAGCGTAGACTGTTTGAGACATTACTCCCATGGAGGAAAGTGCGCATGGTGACTGTTGTATTTATTCCCGATGCAATATCTGTGTTTCATCAACTCTCTGATAGGCCACAGATTACAGAATGCCTCCAGATGTGCATCGGAAACTACTACTGGTCTTCCAGGGAACGATCAAAGCGTAGACTGTTGAGACTACTACCATGGAGGAAAGTGCGCATGATGACTGTTGTACTGAATCCCAATGCAATTTCTGTGTTTCATCAACACTCTGATAGTCCACAGATTACAGAAAGCCTCCAGATGTGCATCGGAAACTACTACTGGTCTTTGAGGGAACGATCAAAGCGAACACTGTTACAGACATTACTCCCATTGAGGAAAGTGCGCATGGTGACTGTTGTATTCAATCCCGATGCAATTTCTGTGTTTCTTCAACACTCTTATAGTCCACAGATTACAGAATGCCTACAGATGTGCATCGGAAACTACTACTGGTCTTCCAGGGAACGATCAAAGCGTAGACTCTGTGAAACATACCTCCCATGGAAGAAAATGCGCATGGTGACTGTTTTATTCAATCCCGATGCATTTTCTGTGTTTCATCAACACTCTGATAGTCCACAGATTACAGAATGCCTCCAGATGTGCATCAGAAACTACAACTGGTCATCCAGGGAACGATCAAAACGTAGACCGTATGAGACATTACTTCCATGGAGGAAAGTGCGCATGATGACTGTTGTATTCAATCCCGATGCAATTTCTGTGTTTCATCAACACTCTGATAGTCCACAAATTACAGAATGCCTCCAGATGTGCATCGGAAACTACTACTGGTCTTCCAGGGAACGATCAAATCGTAGACTGTTTCAGACATTACTCCCATGGATGAAAGTACGGATGGTGACTGTTGTTTTCAATCCCGATGCCATTTCTGTGTTTCATCAACACTCTGATAGTCCACAGACTACAGAATGCCACCAGATATGCATTGGAAACTACTACTGGTCTTCCAGAAAACGGTCGAAGCGTAGACTGTTTTAGACATTACTCCCATGCAGTAAAGTGCGCATGGTGACTGTTGTACTCAATCCCGATGTAATTTCTGTGTTTCATCAACACTCTGATAGTCCACAGATTACTGAATTTCTCCAGATGTGCATCAGAAACTACTACTGGTCTTCCAGTGAACGATCAAAGCGTAGACTGTTTGAGACATTACTCCTATGGAGGAAAGTGCGCATGGTGACTGTTGTATTGAATCCCGATACAATATCTGTGTTTCATCAACACTCTGATAGTCCACAGATTACAGAATGCCAGCAGATGTGCATCGGAAACTGCTACTGGTCTTCCAGGGAACGATCAAAGCGTAGACTGTTTGAGACATTACTAACGGGGAGGAAAGTGCGCATGGTGACTGTTGTATTCAATCCCGATGCAATTTCTGTGTTTCATCAACACTCTGATACTCCACAGATTGCAGAATGCCATTAGATGTGCATCGGAAACTACTACTGGTCTTGCAGGGAGCGATCAAAACGTAGACTATTTGAGACATCACTCTCGTGGAGGAAAGTGCGCATGGTGGCTGTTGTATTCAATTCCGATTCAATTTCTGTGTTTCATCAACACTCTGATAGTCCACAGATTACAGAATGCCACCAGACGTGCATCGGAAACTTCTACTGGTCTTCCTGGGAACTATCAAAGCGTAGACTGTTTCAGACATTACCCCCATGGAGGCAAGTGCGGATGGTGACTGTTGTATTCAATCCCGATGCAATATCTGTGTTTCATCAGCACTCTGATAGTCCACAGATTACAGAATGCCACCAGATGTGCATCGGAAACTACTACTGGTCTTCCAGGGAACGATCAAAGCGTAGACCGTTTGAGATATTACTCCCATGGAGGAAAGTACGCATGGTGACTGTTGTGTTCAATCCCGATGCATTTTCTGTGTTTCATCAACACTCTGATAGTCCACAGATTACAAAATGCCACCAGATTATCATCGGAAACTACTACCGGTTTTCCAGGGAACAATCAAAGCGTAGACTGTTTGAGACATTACTCCCCTGGAGGAAAGTGCGGATGGTGACTGTTGTATTCAATCCCGATTCAAATTATGTGTTTCATCAACACTCTGATAGTCCGCAGATTACAGAATGCCACCAGATATGCATCGGAAAGTACTACTGGTCTTCCAGGGAACGATCAAAGCGAAGACTGTTTCAGACATTACTCCCATGGAGGAAAGTGCGGATGGTGACTGATGTATTCAATCCCGATGCAATATCTGTGTTTCATCAACACTCTGATAGTCCACAGATTACAGAATGCCACCAGATGTGCATCGGAAACTACTACTGGTCTTAAAGGGAACGATCAAAGCGTAGACTGTTTGAGACATACCTCCCGTTGAGGAATGCGCATGGCGACTGTTGTATTAAATCCCGATGCAATTTCTGTGTTTCATCAACACTCTGATAGTCCACAGATTACAGAATGACTCCAGATGTGCATTGGTAACTACTACTGGTCTTCCAGGGAACGATCAAAGCGTAGACTGTTTGAGACATTACTCCCATGGAGGAAAGTGCGCATGATGACTGTTGTATTCAATCCCGATGCATTTCCTGTGTTTCATCAACACTCTGATAGTCCACAGATTACAGAATGCCTCCAGATGTGCATCGGAGGCTACTACTGCTCTTCCAGGGAACGATTAAAGCGTAGACTGTTTGAGGATTACTCCCATGGAGGAAAGTGCGCATGGTGACTGTTGTATTAAATCCCGATGCAATTTCTGTGTTTCATCAACACTCTGATAGTAGACAGATTACAGAATGCCTACAGATGTGCATCACAAACTACAACTGGTCATGCAGGGAACAATCAAAACGTAGACTGTTTGAGACATTACTTCCATGGAGGAAAGTGCGCATGATGACTGTTGTATTTAATCCCGATGCAATTTCTGTGTTTCATCAACACTCTGATAGTCCACAGATTACAGAATGCCACCAGATGTGCATCGGAAACTGCTACTGGTCTTCCAGGGAACGATTAAAGCGTAGACTGTTTGAGACATTACTTCCGTGGAGGAAAGTGCGCATGGTGACTGTTGTATGCAATCCTGATGCTTTTTCTGTGTTTCATCAACACTCTGATAGTCCACAGATTACAGAATGCCTGCATATGTGCATCGGTAACTACTACTTGTCTTCCGAGGAACGATCAATGCGTAGACTGTTTGAGACATTACTCCCATGGAGGAAAGTGCGCTTGGTGACTGTTGTATTCAATCCCGATGCAATTTCTGTGTTTCATCAACACTCTGATAGTCCACAGATTACAGAGAGCCTCCAGATGTTCATCGGAAACTACTACTGGTCTTCCAGGAAACGATCATAGCGTAGACTGTTTGAGACATTATTTTTATTGAGGAAAGTGCGCCTGGTTACTGTTGTATTCAATCCCGATGCCATTTCTGTGTTTCATCAAGACTCTGATAGTCCACAGATTACAGAATGCCTACAGATGTGCATCGGAAACTACTACTGGTCTTCCAGGGAACGATCAAAGCGTAGACTGTGTGAAACATACCTCCCGTGGAGGAAAATGCGCATGGTGACTGTTTTATTCAATCCCGATGCATTTTCTGTGTTTCATCAACACTCTGATAGTCCACAGATTACAGAATGCCTCCAGATGTGCATCAGAAACTACAACTGGTCATCCAGGGAACGATCAAAATGTACACCGTATGAGACATTACTTCCATGGAGGAAAGTGCGCATGATGACTGTTGTATTCAATCCCGATGCAATTTCTGTGTTTCATCAACACTCTGATAGTCCACAGATTACAGAATGCCTCCAGATGTGCATCGGAAACTACTACTGGTCTTCCAGGGAACGATCAAATCCTAGACTGTTTCAGACATTACTCCCATGTATGAAAGTACGGATGGTGACTGTTGTTTTCAATCCCGATGCCATTTCTGTGTTTCATCAACACTCTGATAGTCCACAGACTACAGAATGCCACCAGATATGCATTGGAAACTACTACTGGTCTTCCAGGGAACGGTCGAAGCGTAGACTGTTTTAGACATTACTCCCATGGAGTAAAGTGCGCATGGTGACTGTTGTACTCAATCCCGATGTAATTTCTGTGTTTCATCAACACTCTGATAGTCCACAGATTACTGAATGCCTCCAGATGTGCATCAGAAACTACTACTGGTCTTCCAGTGAGCGATCAAAGCGTAGACTGTTTGAGACATTACTCCTTGGAGGAAAGTGCGCATGGTGACTGTTGTATTGAATCCCGATACAATTTCTGTGTTTCATCAACACTCTGATAGTCCACAGATTACAGAATGCCAGCAGATGTGCATCGGAAACTGCTACTGGTCTTCCAGGGAACGATCAAAGCGTAGACTGTTTGAGACATTCCTAACGGGGAGGAAAGTGCGCATGGTGACTGTTGTATTCAATCCCGATGCAATTTCTGTGTTTCATCAACACTCTGATACTCCACAGATTGCAGAATGCCATTAGATGTGCATCGGAAACTACTACTGGTCTTGCAGGGAGGGATCAAAACGTACACTATTTGAGACATCACTCTCGTGGAGGAAAGTGCGCATGGTGACTGTTGTATTCAATTCCGATTCAATTTCTGTGTTTCATCAACACTCTGATAGTCCACAGATTACAGAATGCCACCAGACGTGCATCGGAAACTTCTACTGGTCTTCCTGGGAACTATCAAAGCGTAGACTGTTTCAGACATTACCCCCATGGAGGCAAGTGCGGATGGTGACTGTTGTATTCAATCCCGATGCAATATCTGTGTTTCATCAGCACTCTGATAGTCCACAGATTACAGAATGCCACCAGATGTGCATCGGAAACTACTACTGGTCTTCCAGGGAACGATCAAAGCGTAGACCGTTTGAGATATTACTCCCATGGAGGAAAGTACGCATGGTGACTGTTGTGTTCAATCCCGATGCATTTTCTGTGTTTCATCAACACTCTGATAGTCCACAGATTACAGAATGCCTCCAGATGTGCATCGGAGACTACTACTGGTCTTCCAGGGAACGATTAAAGCGTAGACTGTTTGAGGATTACTCCCATGGAGGAAAGTGCGCATGGTGACTGTTGTATTTAATCCCGATGCAATTTCTGTGTTTCATCAACACTCTGATAGTCCACAGATTACAAAATGCCACCAGATTTTCATCGGAAACTACTACCGGTTTTCCAGGGAACAATCAAAGCGTGGACTGTTTGAGACATTACTCCCCTGGAGGAAAGTGCGGATGGTGACTGTTGTATTCAATCCCGATTCAAATTATGTGTTTCATCAACACTCTGATGGTCCACAGATTACAGAATGCCACCAGATGTGCATCGGAAACTGGTACTGGTCTTCCAGGGAACGATTAAAGCGCAGACTGTTTGAGACATTACTCCCGTGGAGGAAAGTGCGCATGGTGACTGTTGTATGCATTCCTGATGCATTTTCTGTGTTTCATCAACACTCTGATAGTCCACAGATTACAGAATGCCTGCATATGTGCATCGGTAACTACTACTTGTCTTCCGAGGAACGATCAATGCGTAGACTGTTTGAGACATTACTCCCATGGAGGAAAGTGCGCTTGGTGACTGTTGTATTCAATCCCGATGCAATTTCTGTGTTTCATCAACACTCTGATAGTCCACAGATTACAGAGAGCCTCCAGATGTTCATCGGAAACTACTACTGGTCTTCCAGGAAACGATCATAGCGTAGACTGTTTGAGACATTATTTTTATTGAGGAAAGTGCGCCTGGTTACTGTTGTATTCAATCCCGATGCCATTTCTGTGTTTCATCAAGACTCTGATAGTCCACAGATTACAGAATGCCACCAGATGTGCATCGGAAATTACTACTGGTCTTCCGGGGAACTATTAAAGCGTAGACTGTTTGAGACATACCTCCCGTGGTGGAAAGTGCGCATGGTGACTGTTGTATTTAATCCCGATGCAATTTCTGTGTTTCATCAACACTCTGATAGTCCACAGATTACAGAATGCGTCCAGATGTGCATCGCAAACTACTTCTATTCTTCCAGGGAACGATCAAAGCGTAGACTATTTGAGACATTACTCCCATGGAGGAAAGTGCGCATATTGACTGTTGTATTGTATCCCGATGCAATTTCTGTGTTTCATCAACACCCTGATAGTCCGCAGATTACGGAAAGCCTCCAGATGTGCATCGGAAACTACTACTGGTCATCCAGGGAACGATCAAAGCGTACAATGTTACAGACATTACTCCCATGGAGGAAAGTACGCATGGTGACATTTGTATTCAATCCCGATCCAATTTCTGTGTTTCATCAACACTCTGAAAGTCCACAGATTACAGAATGCCTCCAGATGTGCATCGGAAACTACTACTGGTCTTCCAGGGATCGATCAAAGCGTAGAATGTTTGAGACATTACTAACGTTTAGGAAAGTGCGCATGGTGACTGTTGTATTCAATCCCGATGCAATTTCTGTGTTTCATCAACACTCTGATACTCCACAGATTACATAATGCCACCAGATGTGCATCGGAAACTACTACTGGTCTTCCAGGAAACGATCAAAGAGTAGACTATTTCAGACATCACTCCCATGGGGGAAAGTGCGCATGGTAAATGTTGTTTTTAATTCCGATTCAATTTACGTGTTTCATCAGCACTCTGATAGTCCACAGATTACAGAATGCCACCAGACGTGCATCGGAAACTACTACTGGTCTTCCAGGGAACGATCAAAGCGTAGAATGTTTGAGACATTACTCCTGTGGAGGAAAGTGCGCATGGTGACTGTTTCATTCAATCTCGATGCAATTTCTGTGTTTCATCAACACTCTGATAGTCCACACATTACAGAATGCCACGAGTTGTGCATCGGAAACTACTACTGGTCTTAAAGGGAACGATCAAAGCGTAGGCTGTTTGAGGCATACCTCACGTGGAGAAAGGTGCGCATGGTGACTTTTGTATTCAAACCCGATGCAATTTCAGTGTTTCTTCAACACTCTGATAGTCCACAGATTACAGAATGGCACCAGACGTGCATCGGAAACTTCTACTGGTCTTCCAGGGAACTATCAAAGCGTAGACTGTTTCAGTCACTACTCCCATGGAGGAAAGTGGTCATGGTTACTGTTGTATTCAATCCCGATGCAATATCTGTGTTTCATCAACACTCTGATAGTCCACAGATTACAGAATGACACGAGTTGTGCATCGGAAACTACTACTGGTCTTAAATGGAACGATCAAAGCGTAGACTGTTTGAGACATACCTCCCGTGGAGGAAGGTGCGCATGGCGACTGTTGTATTCAATCCCGATGCAATTTCTGTGTTTCATCAACACTCTGATAGTCCACAGATTACAGAATGACTCCAGATGTGCATTGGTAACTACTACTGGTCTTCCAGGGAACGATCAAAGCGTAGACTGTTTGAGAAATTTCTCCCATGGAGGAAAGTGCGCATGATGACTGTTGTATTCAATCCCGATGCATTTCCTGTGTTTCATCAACACTCTGATAGTCCACAGATTACAGAATGCCTCCAGATGTGCATCGGAGACTACTACTGGTCTTCCAGGGAACGATTAAAGTGTAGACTGTTTGAGGATTACTCCCATGGAGGAAAGTGCGCATGGTGACTGTTGTATTCAATCCCGATGCAACTTCTGTGTTTCATCAACACTCTGATAGTCCACAGATTACAGAATGCCATCCGGATGTGCATCGGAAACTACTACTGGTCTTCCAGGGAACGATCAAAGCGTAGACTGTTTGAGACATTACTCCCATGGAGGAAAGTGCGCATGGTGACTGTTGTATTCAATCCCGATGCCATTTCTGTGTTTCATCAACACTCTGATAGTCCACAGACTACAGAATAACACCAGATGCGCATCGGAAACTACTACTGGTCTTCCAGGGATCGATCAAAGCGTAGGCTGTTTGAAACATTCCTCCCGTGGAGGAAAATGGGCATGGTAACTGTTTTATTCAATCCCGATGCATTTTCTGTGTTTCATCAACACTCTGATAGTCCACAGATTACAGAATGCCTCCAGATGTGCATCAGAAACTACTACTGGTCATCCAGGGAACGATCAAAACGTAGACTGTTTGAGACATTACTTCCATGGCGGAAAGTGCGCATGATGACTGTTGTATTCAATCCCGATGCAATTTCTGTGTTTCATCAACACTCTGATAGTCCACAGATTACAGAATGCCACCAGATGTGCATCGCAAACTGCTACTGGTCTTCCAGGGAACGATTAACGCGTAGACTGTTTGAGACATTACTAACGGGGAGGAAAGTGCGCATGGTGACTGTTGTATTCAATCCCGATGCAACTTCTGTGTTTCATCAACACTCTGATACTCCACAGATTACAGAATGCCATTAGATGTGCATCGGAAACTACTACTGGTCTTGCAGGGAGCGATCAAAACGTAGAGTATTTGAGACATCACTCTCGTGGAGGAAAGTGCGCATGATGACTGTTGTATTCAATTCCGATTCAATTTCTGTGTCTCATCAACACTGTGATAGTACACAGATTACAGAATGCCACCAGATTTTCATCGGAAACTACTACCGGTCTTCCATTGAACAATCAAAGCGTAGACTGTTTGAGACATTACTCCCGTGGAGGAAAGTGCGCATGGTGACTGTTGTATTCAATCCCGATGCAATTTCTGTGTTTCATCAACACTCTGATAGTCCACACATTACAGAATGCCACGAGTTGTGCATCGGAAACTACTACTGGTCTTAAAGGGAACGATGAAAGCGTAGACTGTTTGAGGCATACCTTCCGTGGAGGAAGGTGCGCATGGTGACTTTTGTATTCAATCCCGATGCAATTTCAGTGTTTCTTCAACAGTCTGATAGTCCAAAGATTACAGGATGGCACCAGACGTGCATCAGAAACTTCTACTGGTCTTCCAGGGAACTATCAAAGCGTAGACTGTTTCAGACACTACTCCCATGGAGGAAAGTGGTCATGGTGACAGTTGTATTCAATCCCGATGCAATATCTGTGTTTCATCAACACTCTGATAGTCCACAGATTACAGAATGCCACCAGATGTGCATCGGAAACTACTACTGTTCTTAAAGGGAACGATCAAAGCGTAGACTGTTTGAGACATACCTCCCGTGGAGGAAAGTGCGCATGGTGACTGTTGTATTCAATCCCGATGCAATTTCTGTGTTTCATCAACACTCTGATAGTCCACAGACTACAGAATGACTCCAGATGTGCATTGGTAACTACTACTGGTCTTCCAGGGAGCGATCAAAGCGTAGACTGTTTGCGACTTTACTCAAAATGAGGAAAGTACGCATGATGACTGTTGTATTCAATCCCGATGCATTTCCTGTGTTTCATCAACACTCTGATAGTCCACAGATTACGGAATGCCTCCAGATGTGTATCGGAGACTACTACTGGTCTTCCAGGGAACGATTGAAGCGTAGACTGTTTGAGGATTACTCCCATGGAGGAAAGTGCGCATGGTGACTGTTGTATTCATTCCCGATGCAATTTCTGTGTTTCATCAACTCTCTGATAGTCCACAGATTACAGAATGCCTCCAGATGTGCATCGGGAACTACTACTGGTCTTCCAGAGATCGATCAAAGCGTAGAATGTTTGAGACATTACTCCCTTGGAGGAAAGTGCGCATGGTGACTGTTGTATTGAATCCCGGTGCAATTTCTGTGTTTCATCAACACTCTGATAGTCCACAGATTACGGAAAGCCTCCAGATATGCATCGGAAACTACTACTGGTCTTTCAGGATACGATCAGAGCGTACACTGTTACAGTCATTGCTCCCATGGAGGAAAGTGCGCATGGTGACTGTTGTATTCAATCCCGATGCAATTTCTGTATTTCATCAACACTCTGATGGTCCACAGAATACAGAATGCCACCAGATAAGCATCGGAAACTACTACTGGTCTTCCAGGGAACGATCAAATCGTAGACTGTTTGAGACATTACTAACGTGGAGGAAAGTGCGCATGGTGACTGTTGTATTGAATCCCGATGCAATTTCTGTGTTTCATCAACACTCTGATACTCCACAGATTACAGAATGCCATCAGATGTGCATCGGAAACTACTACTGGTCTTCCAGGGAACGATCAAAGAGTAGACTATTTGAGACATCACTCCCGGGGGGAAAGTGCGCATGGTAAATGTTGTTTTTAATTCCGATTCAATTTACATGTTTCATCAACACTCTGATAGTCCACAGATTACAGAATGCCACCAGACGTGCATCTTAAACTTCTACTGGTCCTCCAGGGAATTATCAAAGCGTAGACTGTTTGAGGAATACCTCCCGTGGAGGAAGGTGCGCATGGCGACTGTTGTATTCAATCCCGATGCAATTTCTGTGTTTCATCAACACTCTGATAGTCCACAGATTACAGAATGATTCCAGATGTGCATTGGTAACTACTACTGGTCTTCCAGGGAACGATCAAAGCGTACACTGTTTGAGACATTACTCCCATGGAGGAAAGTGCGTATGATGACTGTTGTATTCAATCCCGATGCATTTCCTGGGTTTCATCAACACTCTGATAGTCCACAGATTACAGAATGCCTCCGGATGTGCATCGGAGACTACTACTGGTCTTCCAGGGACGATTAATGCGTAGACTGTTTGAGGATTCCTCCCATGGAGGAAAGTGCGCATGGTGACCGTTGTATTCAATCCCGATGCAACTTCTGTGTTTCAACAACACTCTGATAGTAGACAGATTACAGAATGCCTACAGATGTGCATCGGAAACTACTACTGTTCTTCCAGGGAACGATCAAATCGTAGACTGTTTCAGACATTATTAACGGGGAGGAAAGTGCGCATGGTAACTGTTGTATTCAATCCCGATGCAATTTCTGTGTTTCATCAACACTCTGATACTCCACAGATTACAGAATGCCATTAGATGTGTATCGGAAACTACTACTGGTCTTGCAGGGAGCGATCAAAACGTAGACTAATTGAGACATCACTCTCGTGGAGGAAAGTGCGCATGGTGACTGTTGTATTCAATCCCGATGCAATTTCAGTGTTTCTTCAACACTCTGATAGTCCACAGATTACAGAATGGCACCAGACGTGCATCGGAAACTTCTACTGGTCTTCCAAGGAACAATCAAAGCGTAGACTGTTTCAGACACTACTCCCATGGAGGAAAGTGGTCATGGTGACTGTTGTATTCAATCCCGATGCAATATCTGTGTTTCATCAACACTCTGATAGTCCACAGATTCCAGAATGCCACCAGATGTGCATCGGAAACTACTACTGGTCTTAAAGGGAACCATCAAAGCGTAGACTGTTTGAGACATACCTCCCGTGGAGGGAGATGCGCATGGTGTCTGTTGTATTCAATCCCGATGCAATTTCTGTGTTTCATCAACACTCTGATAGTCCACAGATTACAGAAAGCCTCCAGATGTTCATCGGAAACTACTACTGGTCTTCCAGGGAACGATCATAGCGTAGACTGTTTGAGACATTATTTTTATTGACGAATGTGCGCTGGTGACTGTTGTATTCAATCCCGATGCTATTTCTGTGTTTCATGAAGACTCTGATAGTCCACAGATTACAGAATGCCACCAGATGTGCATCGGAAATTACTACTGGTCTTCCGGGGAACTATCAAAGCGTAGACTGTTTGAGACATACCTCCCGTGGTGGAAAGTGCGCATGGTGACTGTTGTATTTAATCCCGATGCAATTTCTGTGTTTCATCAACACTCTGATAGTCCACAGATTACAGAATGCGTCCAGATGTGCATCGCAAACTACTACTATTCTTCCAGGGAACGATCAAAGCGTAGACTATTTGAGACATTACTCCCATGGAGGAAAGTGCGCATGGTGACTGTTGTATTGTATCCCGATGCAATTTCTGGGTTTCATCAACACTCTGATAGTCCGCAGTTTACGGAAAGCCTCCAGATGTGCATCGGAAACTACTACTGGTCTTTCAGGGAACGATCAGAGCGTACACTGTTACAGTCATTACTCTCATGGAGGAAAGTGCGCATGGTGACTATTGTATTGAATCCCGATGCAATTTGTGTGTTTCATCAACACTCTGATAGTCCACATATTACAGAATGCCACGAGTTGTGCATCGGAAACTACTACTGGTTTTAAAGGGAACGATCAAAGCGTAGACTGTTTGTGGCATACCTCCCGTGGAGGAAGGTGCGCATGGTGAATTTTGTATTCAATCCCGATGCAATTTCAGTGTTTCTTCAACACTCTGATAGTCCAAAGATTACAGAATGGCACCAGACGTGCATCGGTAACTTCTACTGGTCTTCCAGGGAACTATCAAAGCGTAGACTGTTTCAGACACTACTCACATGGAGGAAAGTGGTCATGGTGACTGTTGTATTCAATCCCGATGCAATATCTGTGTTTCATCAACACTCTGATAGTCCACAGATTACAGAATGCCACCAGATGTGCATGGAAAACTACTACTGGGCTTAAAGGGAACGATCAAAGCGTAGACTGTTTGAGACATACCTCAAGTGGAGGAAAGTGCGTATGGTGACTGTTGTATTCAATCCCGATGCAATTTCTGTCTTTCATCAACTCTCTGATAGTCCACAGATTACAGAATGACTCCAGATGTGCATTGGTAACTACTACTGGTCTTCCAGGGAACGATCAAAGCGAAGATTGTTTGCGACATTACTCCCATGGAGGAAAGTGAGCATTATGACTGTTGTATTCAATCCCGATGCAATTTCTGTGTTTCATCAACTCTCTGATAGTCCACAGATTACAGAATGCCACCAGATGTGCATCGGAAACTACTACTGGTCTTACAGGGAACGATCAAAGCGTAGACTGTTTGAGACATTACTTTTATTGAGGAATGTGCGCCTGGTGTCTGTTGTATTCAATCCCACTGCAATTACTGTGTATCGTCAACACTATGATAGTCAACAGATTACAGAATGCCTCCAGATGTGCATCGGAAGGAACTACTGATCTTCCAGGGCACGATCAAAGCGTAGACTGTTTGAGACATTACTCCTGTGGAGGAAAGTGCGTATGGTGACAGTTGTATTCAATCCCGATGCAATTTCTGTGTTTCATCAACACTCTGATAGTCCACAGATTACAGAGTGCGTCCAGATGTGCTCCGGAACTACTACTGGTCTTCCAGGGAACGATCAAAGCGTAGACTGTTTGAGACATTACTCCAATGGAGGAAAGTGCACATGGTGACTGTTGTATTGAATCCCGATGTAATTTCTGTGTTTCATCAACACTCTGATAGTCCACAGATTACGGAAAGCCTCCAGATGTGCATCGGAAACTACTACTGGTATTCCAGGGAACGATCAAAGCGTTCAATGTTACAGACATTACTCCCATGGAAGAAAGTGCGCATGGTGACTGTTGTATTCAATCCCGATGCAATTTCTGTGTTTCATCAACACTCTGATAGTCCACAGATTACAGAATGCCTCGGGATGAGCATCGGAAACTACTACTGGTCTTCCAGGGAACGGTCAAAACGTAGAATGTTTGAGACATTACTCCCATGGAGGAAAGTGCGGATGGTGAATGTTGTATTCAATCCCGATCCAATTTCTGTGTTTCATCAACTCTCCGATAGTCCACAGATTACAGAATGCCACCAGACCGGCATCGGAAACTACTAGTGGTCTTCCAGGGAACGATCAAAGCGTAGAATGTTTGAGACATTAGTCCCGTGGAGGAAAGTGCGCATGGTGACTGATGTATTCAATCTCGATGCAATTTCTGTGTTTCATCAACACTCTGATAGTCCACAGATTACAGAATGCCACCAGATGTGCATCGGAAACTACCACTGGTCAAAAGGGATCGATCAAAGCGTACACTGTTTGAGACATACCTCCCGTTGAGAATAGTGCGCATGGTGACTGATGTATTCAATCCCGATGCAATTTATGTGTTTCATCAACACTCCGATAGTCCACAGATTACAGAATGACTCCAGATATGCATTGGTAACTTCTACTGGTATTCCAGGGAACGATCAAAGCGTAGACTGTTTGAGACATTACTAACATGGAGGAAAGTGCGCATGATGACTGTTGTATTCAATCCCGATGCATTTCCTGTGTTTCATCAACACTCTGATAGTCCACAGATTACAGAATGCCTCCAGATGTGCATCGGAGACTACTACTGGTCTTCCAGGGAACGATTAAAGCGTAGACTGTTTGAGGATTACTCCCATGGAGGAAAGTGCGCATGGTGACTGTTGTATTCAATCCCGATGCAATTTCTGTGTTTCATCATCTCTCTGATAGTCCACAGATTACAGTATGCCACCAGACGTGCATCGGAAACTACTACTAGTCTTCCAGGGAACGATCAAAGCGTAGACTGTTTGAGACATTACTCCCGTGGAGGAAAGTGCGCATGGTGACTGTTGTATTCAATCTCGATGCAATTTCTGTGTTTCACCAACACTCTGATAGTCCACGGATTACAGAACGCCACCAGATTTGCATCGGAAACTACTACCGGTCTTCCAGGGAACGATCAAAACGTAGACTGTTTGAGACATTACTCACGTGGAGGAAAGTGCGCATGGTGACTGTTGTATTCAATTCCGATGCAAATTCTCTGTTTCATCAACACTCTGATAGTCCACACATTACAGAATGCCACGAGATATGCATCGGAAACCACTACTGGTCTTCCAAGGAACGATCAAAGCGAAGACTGTTTCAGACATTACTCCCATGGAGGAAAGTGCGGATGGTGACAGTTGTATTCAATCCCGATGCAATTTCTGTATTTCATCAACTCTCTGATAGTCCACAGATTACAGAATGCCACCACACCGGCTTCGGAAACTACTACTGGTGTTCCAGGGAACGATCAAAGCGTAGAATGTTTGAGACATTACTCCCGTGGAGGAAAGTGCGCATGGTGTCTGTTTTATTCAATCTCGATGCAATTTCTCTGTTTCATCAACACTCTGATAGTCCACAGATTACAGAATGCCACCAGATGTGCATCGGAAACTTCTACTGGTCATCCAGGGAACTATCAAAGCGTAGACTGTTTGAGACATTACTAACGTGGAGGAAAGTGCGCATGGTGACTCTTGTATTGAACCCGATGCAGTTTCTGTGTTTCATCAACACTCTGATACTCCACAGATTACAGAATGCCACCAGATGTGCATCAGAAACTACTACTGGTCTTCCAGGGAACGATCAAAGAGTAGACTATTTGAGACATCACTCCCGTGGGGGAAAGTGCGCATGGTAAATGTTGTTTTAAATTCCGATTCAATTTACGTGTTTCATCAACACTCTGATAGTCCACAGATTACAGAATGCCTCCAGATGTGCATTGGTAACTACTACTGGTCTTCCAGGGAACGATCAAAGCGTAGACTGTTTGAGACATTACTCCCATGGAGGAAAGTGCGCATGATGACTGTTGTATTCAATCCCGATGCAATTTCTGTGTTTCATCAACTCTCTGATAGTCCACAGATTACAGAATGCCACCAGACGTGCATCGGAAACTACTACTGGTCTTCCAGGGAACGATCAAAGTGTAGACTGTTTGAGACATTACTCCCGTGGAGGAAAGTGCGCATGGTGACTGTTGTATTCAATCTCGATGCAATTTCTGTGTTTCACCAACACTCTGATAGTCCACAGATTACAGAACGCCACCAGATTTGCATCGGAAACTACTACCGGTCTTCCAGGGAACGATCAAAGCGTAGACTGTTTGAGACATTACTCCCGTGGAGGAAAGTGCGCATGGTGACTGTTGTATTCAATTCCGATGCAAATTCTGTGTTTCATCAACACTCTGATAGTCCACACATTACAGAATGCCACGAGATATGCATCGGAAACCACTACTGGTCTTCCAAGGAACGATCAAAGCGAAGACTGTTTCAGACATTACTCCCATGGAGGAAAGTGCGGATGGTGACAGTTGTATTCAATCCCGATGCAAATTCTGTGTTTCATTAACACTCTGATAGTCCACAGATTACAGAATGCCACCAGATGTGCATCGGAAACTACTACTGGTCTTCCAGGAAACGATCAAAGACTAGACTGTTTGAGACATATCTCCCGTGTATGAAAGTGCGCATGGTGACTGATGTATTCACTCCCGGTGCAATATCTGTGTTTCATCTACACTCTGATAGTCCACAGATTACAGAATGCCTCCATATTTCTATCGGTAACTACTACTGGTCTTCCGGGGAACGATCAAAGCATAGACTGTTTGAGACATTACTCCCATGGAGGAAAGTGGGCATGGTGACTGTTGTATTCAATCCCGATACAATTTCTGTATTTCGTGAACACTCTGATAGTCCACAGATTACAGAAAGCCACCAGATGTGAATCGGAAACTACTACTGGTCTTCCAGGGAACGATCAAAGCGAAAACTTTTTGAGACATTACTCCCATGGAGGAAAGTGCGCATGGTGACCATTGTATTCAATCCCGATGCAATTTCTGTGTTTCATCAACACTCTGATAGTCCACAGATTACAGAATGCCTCCAGATGTTCATCGGAAACTACTACTGGTCTTCCAGGGAACGATCAAAGCGTAGACTGTTTGAGACATTACTTTTATTGAGGAATGTGGGCCTGGTGTCTGTTGTATTCAATCCCGATGCATTTACTGTGTTACATCAACACTCTGATAGTCCACAGATTACAGAATGCCACCAGATGTGCATCGGAAACTACTACTGGTCTTCCAGGGAACTATCAAAGCGTAGACTGTTTGAGACATACCTCTCGTGGAGGAAAGTGCGCATGGTGACTGTTGTATTCAATCCCGATGCAAATTCTGTGTTTCATCAACACTCTGATAGTCCACAGATTACAGAATGCCACCAGATGTGCATCGGAAACTACTACTGGTCTTCCAGGGAACCATCAAAGACTAGACTCTTTGAGACATACCTCCCGTGTATGAAAGTGCGCTTGGTGACTGATGTATTCACTCCCGGTGCAATATCTGTGTTTCATCTACACTCTGATAGTCCACAGATTACAGAATGCCTCCATATTTGCATCGGTAACTACTACTGGTCTTCCGGGGAACGATCAAAGCATAGACTGTTTGAGACATTACTCCCATGGAGGATAGTGCGCATGGCGACTGTTGTATTCAATCCCGATGCAATTTCTGTGTTTCATCAACTTTCTGATAGTCCACAGATTACAGAATGACTCCAGATGTGCTTTGGTAACTACTACTGGTCTACCAGGGAACGATCAAAGCGTAGACTGTTTGAGACATTACTCCCATGGAGGAAAGTGCGCATGATGACTGTTGTATTCAATTCCGATGCAATTTCTGTGTTTCATCAACTCTCTGATAGTCCACAGATTACAGAATGCCACCAGACGTGCATCGGAAACTACTACTGGTCTTCCAGGAAACGATCAAAGCGTAGACTGTTTGAGACATTACTCCCGTGGAGGAAAGTGCGCATGGTGACTGTTGTATTCAATTCCGATGCAAATTCTGTGTTTCATCAACACTCTGATAGTCCACACATTACAGAATGCCACGAGATATGCATCGGAAACCACTACTGGTCTTCCAAGGAACGATCAAAGCGAAGACTGTTTCAGACATTACTCCCATGGGGGAAGGTGCGGATGGTGACTGATGTATTCAATCCCGATGCAAATTCTGTGTTTCATCAACACTCTGATAGTCCACAGATTACAGAATGCCACCAGATGTGCATCGGAAACAACTACTTTTCTTCCAGGGAACGATCAAAGCGTAGACTGTTTGAGACATACCTCCCGTGTATGAAAGTGCGCATGGTGACTGATGTATTCACTCCCGGTGCAATATCTGTGTTTCATCTACACTCTGATAGTCCACAGATTACAGAATGCCTCCATATTTGCATCGGTAACTACTACTGGTCTTCCGGGGAACGATCAAAGCATAGACTGTTTGAGACAATACTCCCATGGAGGAAAGTGGGCATGGTGACTGTTGTATTCAATCCCGATACAATTTCTGTATCTCATGAACACTCTAATAGTCCACAGATTACAGAATGCCACCAGATGTGAATCGGAAACTACTACTGGTTTTCCAGGGAACGATCAAAGCGAAAAATTTTTGAGACATTACTCCCATGGAGGAAAGTGCGCATGGTGACCGTTGTATTCAATCCCGATGCAATTTCTGTGTTCATCAACACTCTGATAGTCCACAGATTACAGAATGCCTCCAGATGTTCATCGGAAACTACTACTGGTCTTCCAGGGAACGATCAAAGCGTAGACTGTTTGAGACATTACTTTTATTGAGGAATGTGCGCCTGGTGTCTGTTGTATTCAATCCCGATGCAATTACTGTGTTTCGTCAACACTATGATAGTCCACAGATTTCAGAATGCCTCCAGATGTGCATCGGAAACTACTACTGGTCTTCCAGGGAACGATCAATGCGAAAAATTTTTGAGACGTTACTCCCATGGAGGAATGTGCGCATGGTGACTGTTGTATTCAATCCCGATGCATTTACTGTGTTTCATCAACACTCTGATAGTCCACAGACTACGGAAAGCCTCCAGATGTGCATCGGAAACTACTACTGGTCTTTCAGGGAACGATCAGAGCGTACACTGTTACAGTCATTACTCTCATGGAGGAAAGTGCGCTTGGTGACTGTTGTATTCAATCCCGATACAATTTCTGTGTTTCATCAACACTCTGATGGTCCACAGAATACAGAATGCCACCAGATGTGCATCGGAAACTTCTACTGGTCTTCCAGGGAACGATTAAATCGTAGAATGTTTGAGACATTACTAACGTGGAGGAAAGTGCGCATGGTGACTGTTGTATTGAATCCCGATGCAGTTTCTGTGTTTAATCAACACTCTGATACTCCACAGATTACAGAATGCCACCAGATGTGCATCGGAAACTACTACTGGTCTTCCAGGGAACGATCAAAGAGTAGACTATTTCAGACATCACTCCCGTGGGGGAAAGTGCGCATCGTAAATGTTGTTTTCAATTCCGATTCAATTTACGTGTTTCATTAACACTCTGATAGTCCACAGATTACAGAATGCCACCAGACGTGCATCGGAAACTCCTACTGGTCTTCCAGGGAACTATCAAAGCGTAGGCTGTTTGAGACATTACTCCCAAGTAGGAAAGTGCTAATGGTTACTGTTGTATTCAATCCCGATGCAATTTCTGTATTTCATCAACTCTCTGATAGTCCACAGATTACAGAATGCCACCAGACCGGCATCGGAAACTACTACTGGTCTTCCAGGGAACGATCAAAGCGTAGAATGTTTGAGACATTACTCCCGTGGAGGAAAGTGCGCATGGTGACTGTTTTATTCAATGTCGATGCTATTTCTCTGCTTCATCAACACTCTGATAGTCCACAGATTACAGAATGCCACCAGATTTTCATCGGAAACTACTACCGGAATTCCAGGGAACGATCATAGCGTAGACAATTTGAGACATTACTCCCATGGAGGAAAGTGGGCATGGTGACTGTTGTATTCAATCCCCATACAATTTCTGTATCTCATGAACACTCTAATAGTCCACAGATTATGAATGCCACCAGATGTGAATCGGAAACTACTACTGGTCTTCCAGGGAACGATCAAAGTCTAGACTGTTTGAGACATACCTCCCGTGTATGAAAGTGCGCATGGTGACTGATGTATTCACTCCCGGTGCAATATCTGTGTTTCATCTACACTCTGATAGTCCACAGATTACAGAATGCCTCCATATTTGCATCGGTAACTACTACTGGTCTTCCGGGGAACGATCAAAGCATAGACTGTTTGAGACATTACTCCCATGGAGGAATGTGGGCATAGTGACTGTTGTATTCAATCCCGATACAATTTCTGTATTTCATGAACACTCTGATAGTCCACAGATTACAGAATGCCACCAGATGTGAATCGGAAACTACTACTGGTCTTCCAGGGAACGATCAAAGCGAAAAATTTTTGAGACATTACTCCCATGGAGGAAAGTGCGCATGGTGACCGTTGTATTCAATCCCGATGCAATTTCTGTGTTTCATCAACACTCTAATAGTCCACAGATTACAGAATGCCTCCAGATGTTCATCGGAAACTACTACTGGTCTTCCAGGGAACGATCAAAGAGTAGACTACTTGAGACATCACTCCCGTGGGGGAATGTGCGCATGGTAAATGTTGTTTTCAATTCCGATTCAATTTACGTGTTTCATCAACACTCTGATAGTCCACAGATTACAGAATGCCACCAGACGTGCATCGGAAACTCCTACTGGTCTTCCAGGGAACTATCCAAGCGTAGGCTGTTTGAGACATTACTCCCAAGTAGGAAAGTGCTAATGGTGACTGTTGTATTCAATCCCGATGCAATTTCTGTATTTCATCAACTCTCTGATAGTCCACAGATTACAGAATGCCACCAGACCGGCATCGGAAACTACTACTGGTCTTCCAGGGAACGATCAAAGCGTAGAATGTTTGAGACATTACTCCCGTGGAGGAAAGTGCGCATGGTGACTGTTTTATTCAATCTCGATGCAATTTCTCTGTTTCATCAACACTCTGATCGTCCACAGATTACAGAATGCCACCAGATTTACATCGGAAACTACTGCCGGTCTTCCAGGGAACGATCAAAGCGTAGACTGTTTGAGACATTACACCCGCGGAGGAAAGTGCGCATGGTGACTGTTGTATTCAATTCCGATGCAACTTCTGTGTTTCATCAACACTCTGATAGTCCACACATTACAGAATGCCACGAGTTGTGCATCGGAAACTACTACTGGTCTTAAAGGGAACGATCAAATCGTAGACTGTTTGAGGCATACCTCCCGTGGTGGAAGGTGCGCATGGTGACTTTTGTTTTCAATCCCGATGCAATTTCAATGTTTCTTCAACACTCTGATAGTCCACAGATTACAGAAAGGCACCAGACGTGCATCGGAAACTTCTACTGGTCTTCCAGGGAACTATCAAAGCGTAGACTGTTTCAGACATTACTCCCATGGTGGAATGTGCGGACGGTGACTGTTGTATTCAATCCCGATGCAATTTCTGTGTTTTATCAACACTCTGATACTATACAGATTACAGAATGCCATTAGATGTGCATCGGAAACTACTACTGGTCTTCCATTGAGCGATCAAAGCGTAGACTATTTGAGACATCACTCCTGTGGAGGAAAGTGCGCATGGTGACTGTTGTATTCAATTCCGATTCAATTTCTGTGTTTCATCAACAATCTGATAGTCCACAGACTACAGAACGCCACCAGACCTGCATCGGAAACTTCTACTGGTCTTTCAGGGAACTATCAAAGCGTAGAGTGTTTCAGACACTACTCCCATGGAGGAAAGTGGTCATGGTGACTGTTGTATTCAATCCCGATGCAATATCTGTGTTTCATCAACACTCTGATAGTCCACAGATTACAGAATGCCACCAGATGTGCATCGGAAACTACTACTGGTCTTAAAGGGAACGATCAAAGCGTAGACTGTTTGAGACATACCTCCCGTGGAGGAAAGTGCGCATGGCGACTGCTGTATTCAATCCCGATGCAATTTCTGTGTTTCATCAACACTCTGATAGTCCACACATTACAGAATGACTCCAGATGTGCATTGGTAACTACTACTGGTCTTCCAGGGAACGATCAAAGCGTAGACTGTTTGAGACATTACTCCCATGGAGGAAAGTGCGCATGATGACTGTTGTATTCAATCCCGATGCAATTTCTGTGTTTCATCAACTCTCTGATAGTCCACAGATTACAGAATGCCACCAGACGTGCATCGGAAACTACTACTGGTCTTCCAGGGAACGATCAAAGCGTAGACTGTTTGAGACATTACTCCCGTGGAGGAAAGTGCGCATGGTGACTGTTGTATTCAATTCCGATGCTAATTCTGTGTTTCATGAACACTCTGATAGTCCACACATTACAGAATGCCACGAGATATGCATCGGAAACCACTACTGGTCTTCCAAGGAACGATCAAAGCGAAGACTGTTTCAGACATTACTCCCATGGAGGAAAGTGCGGATGGTGAATGTTGTATTCAATCCCGATGCAAATTCTGTGTTTCATCAACACTCTGATAGTCCACAGATTACAGAATGCCACCAGATGTGCATCGGAAACTACTACTGGTCTTCCAGGGAACGATCAAAGCGAAAAATTTTTGAGACATTACTCCCATGGAGGAAAGTGCGCATGGTGACTGTTGTATTCAATCCCGATGCAATTTCTGTGTTTCATCAACACTCTGATAGTCCACGGATTACAGAACGCCACCAGATTTGCATCGGAAACTACTACCGGTCTTCCAGGGAACGATCAAAGCGTAGACTGTTTGAAACATTACTCCCGTGGAGGAAAGTGCGCATGGTGACTGTTGTATTCAATTCCGATGAAAATTCTCTGTTTCATCAACACACTGATAGTCCACACATTACAGAATGCCACCAGATATGCATCGGAAACCACTACTGGTCTTCCAAGGAACGATCAAAGCGAAGACTGTTTCAGACATTACTCCCATGGAGGAAAGTGCGGATGGTGACAGTTGTATTCAATCCCGATGCAATTTCTGTATTTCATCAACTCTCTGATAGTCCACAGATTACAGAATGCCACCAGACCGGCTTCGGAAACTACTACTGGTGTTCCAGGGAACGATCAAAGCGTAGAATGTTTGAGACATTACTCCCGTGGGGGAAAGTGCGCGTGGTGACTGTTTTATTCAATCACGATGCAATTTCTCTGTTTCATCAACACTCTGATAGTCCACAGATTACAGAATGCCACCAGATGTGCATCGGAAACTTCTACTGGTCTTCCAGGGAACTATCAAAGCGTAGACTGTTTGAGACATTACTAACGTGGAGGAAAGTGCGCATGGTGATTGTTGTATTGAACCCGATGCAGTTTCTGTGTTTCATCAACACTCTGATACTCCACAGATTACAGAATGCCACCAGATTTGCATCAGAAACTACTACTGGTCTTCCAGGGAACGATCAAAGTGTAGACTATTTGAGACATCACTCCCGTGGGGGAAAGTGCGCATGGTAAATGTTGTTTTAAATTCCGATTCAATTTACGTGTTTCATCAACACTCTGATAGTCCACAGATTACAGAATGACTCCAGATGTGCATTGGTAACTACTAGTGGTCTTCCAGGGAACGATCAAAGCGTAGACTGTTTGAGACATTACTCCCATGGAGGAAAGTGCGCATGATGACTGTTGTATTCAATCCCGATGCAATTTCTGTGTTTCATCAACTCTCTGATAGTCCACAGATTACAGAATGCCACCAGACGTGCATCGGAAACTACTACTGGTCTTCCAGGGAACGATCAAAGCGTAGACTGTTTGAGACATTACTCCCGTGGAGGAAAGTGCGCATGGTGACTGTTTCATTCAATCTCGATGCAATTTCTGTGTTTCACCAACACTCTGATAGTCCACAGGTTACAGAATGCCACGAGATATGCATCGGAAACCACTACTGGTCTTCCAAGGAACGATCAAAGCGAAGACTGTTTCAGACATTACTCCCATGGAGGAAAGTGCGGATGGTGATAGTTGTATTCAATCCCGATGCAAATTCTGTGTTTCATTAACACTCTGATAGTCCACAGTTTACAGAATGCCACCAGATGTGCATCGGAAACTACTACTTTTCTTCCAGGGAACGATCAAAGAGTAGACTGTTTGAGACATACCTCCCGTGTATGAAAGTGCGCATGGTGACTGATGTATTCACTCCCGGTGCAATATCTGTGTTTCATCTACACTCTGATAGTCCGCAGATTACAGAATGCCTCCATATTTGCATCGGTAACTACTACTGGTCTTCCGGGGAACGATCAAATGATAGACTGTTTGAGACATTACTCCCATGGAGGAAAGTGGGCATGGTGACTGTTGTATTCAATCCCGATTCAATTTCTGTATTTCGTGAACACTCTGATAGTCCACAGATTACAGAATGCCACCAGATGTGAATCGGAAACTACTACTGGTCTTCGAGGGAACGATCAAAGCGAAAAATTTTTGAGACATTACTCCCATGGAGGAAAGTGCGCATGGTGACCGTTGTATTCAATCCCGATGCAATTTCTGTGTTTCATCAACACTCTGATAGTCCACAGATTACAGAATGCCTCCAGATGTTCATCGGAAACTACTACTGGTCTTCCAGGGAACGATCAAAGCGTAGACTGTTTGAGACATTACTTTTATTGAGGAATGTGCGCCTGGTGTCTGTTGTATTCAATCCCGATGCATTTACTGTGTTACATCAACACTCTGATAGTCCACAGATTACAGAATGCCACCAGATTTGCATCGGAAACTACTACTGGTCTTCCAGGGAACTATCAAAGCGTAGACTGTTTGAGACATACCTCTCGTGGAGGAAAGTGCGCATGGTGACTGTTGTATTCAACCCCGATGCAAATTCTGTGTTTCATCAACACTCTGATAGTCCACAGATTACAGAATGCCACCAGATGTGCATCGGAAACTACTACTGGTCTTCCAGGGAACCATCAAAGACTAGACTCTTTGAGACATACCTCCCGTGTATGAAAGTGCGCATGGTGACTGATGTACTCACTCCCGGTGCAATATTTGTGTTTCATCTACACTCTGATAGTCCACAGATTACAGAATGCCTCCATATTTGCATCGGTAACTACTACTGGTCTTCCGGGGAACGATCAAAGCATAGACTGTTTGAGACATTACTCCCATGGAGGAAAGTGGGCATGGTGAATGTTGTATTCAGTCCCGATGCAATTTCTGTGTTTCATCAACACTCTGATAGTCCACAGATTACAGAATGCCACCAGATGTGCATCGGAAACTACTACTGGTCTTAAAGGGAACGATCAATGCGTAGACTGTTTGAGACATACCTCCCGTGGAGGAAAGTGCGCATGGCGACTGTTGTATTCAATCCCGATGCAATTTCTGTGTTTCATCAACACTCTGATAGTCCACAGATTACAGAATGACTCCAGATGTGCTTTGGTAACTACTACTGCTTTTCCAGGTTACGATCAAAGCGTAGACTGTTTGAGACATTACTCCCATGGAGGAAAGTGCGCATGATGACTGTTGTATTCAATCCCGATGCAATTTCTGTGTTTCATCAACTCTCTGATAGTCCACAGATTACAGAATGCCACCAGATGTGAATCGGAAACTACTACTGGTCTTCCAGGGAACGATCAAAGCGAAAAATTTTTGAGACATTACTCCCATGGAGGAAAGTGCGCATGGTGACCGTTGTATTCAATCCCGATGCAATTTCTGTGTTCATCAACACTCTGATAGTCCACAGATTACAGAATGCCTCCAGATGTTCATCGGAAACTACTACTGGTTTTCCAGGGAACGATCAAAGCGTAGACTGTTTGAGACATTACTTTTATTGAGGAATGTGCGCCTGGTGTCTGTTGTATTCAATCCCGATGCAATTACTGTGTTTCGTCAACACTATGATAGTCCACAGATTTCAGAATGCCTCTAGATGTGCATCGGAAACTACTACTGGTCTTCCAGGGAACGATCAATGCGAAAAATTTTTGAGACGTTACTCCCATGGAGGAATGTGCGCATGGTGACTGTTGTATTCAATCCCGATACAATTTCTGTATTTCATGAAAACTCTGATAGTCCACAGATTACAGAATGCCACCAGATGTGAATCGGAAACTACTACTGGTCTTCCAGGGAACGATCAAAGCGAAAAATTTTTGAGACATTACTCCCATGGAGGAAAGTGCGCATGGTGACCGTTGTATTCAATCCCGATGCAATTTGTGTGTTTCATCAAAACTCTAATAGTCCACAGATTACAGAATGCCTCCAGATGTTCATCGGAAACTACTACTGGTCTTCCAAGGAACGATCAAAGCGTAGACTGTTTGAGACATTACTTTTATTGAGAAATGTGCGCCTGGTGTCTGTTGTATTCAATCCCGATGCAATTACTGTGTTTCGTCAACACTATGATAGTCCACAGATTTCAGAATGCCTCCAGATGTGCATCGGAAACTACTACTGGTCTTCCAGGGAACGATCAATGCGAAAAATTTTTGAGACGTTACTCCCATGGAGGAATGTGCGCATGGTGACTGTTGTATTCAATCCCGATGCATTTACTGTGTTTCATCAACACTCTGATAGTCCACAGATTACAAAATGCCACCAGATGTGCATCGGAATCTACTACTGGTCTTCCAGGTAACTATCAAAGCGTAGACTGTTTGAGACATACCTCTCGTGGAGAAAAGTGCGCATGGTGACTGTTGTATTCAATCCCGATGCAATATCTGTGTTTCATCAACACTCTGATAGTCCACAGATTACAGAATGCGTCCAGATGTGCATCGCAAAGTACTACTATTCTTCCAGGGAACGATCAAAGCGTAGACTGTTTGAGACATTACTCCCATGGAGGAAAGTGCGCATGGTGACTGTTGTATTGAATCCCGGTGCAATTTCTGTGTTTCATCAACACTCTGATAGTCCACAGACTACGGAAAGCCTCCAGATGTGCATCGGAAACTACTACTGGTCTTTTACCGAACGATCAGAGCGTACACTGTTACAGTCATTACTCTCATGGAGGAAAGTGCGCATGGTGACTGTTGTATTCAATCCCGATGCAATTTCTGTGTTTCATCGACACTCTGATGGTCCACAGAATACAGAATGCCACCAGATGTGCATCGGAAACTACTACTGGTCTTCCAGGGAACGATTAAATCGTAGACTGTTTGAGACATTACGAACGTGGAGGAAAGTGCGCATGGTGACTGTTGTATTGAATCCCGATGCAATTTCTGCGTTTCATCAACACTCTGATACTCCACAGATTACAGAATGCCACCAGATGTGCATCGGAAACTACTACTGGTCTTCCAGGGAACGATCAAAGAGTAGACAATTTGAAACATCACTCCCGTGGGGGAAAGTGCGCATGGTAAATGTTGTTTTCAATTCCGATCCAATTTACGTGTTTCATCAACACTCTGATAGTCCACAGATTACAGAATGCCACCAGACGTGCATCGGAAACTTCTACTGGTCTTCCAGGGAACTATCAAAGCGTAGGCTGTTTGAGACATTACTCCCATGTAGGAAAGTGCTAATGGTGACTGTTGTATTCAATCCCGATGCAATTTCTGTATTTCATCAATTCTCTGATAGTCCACAGATTACAGAATGCCACCAGACCGGCATCGGAAACTACTACTGGTCTTCCAGGGAACGATCAAAGCGTAGAATGTTTGAGACATTACTCCCGTGGAGGAAAGTGCGCACGGTGACTGTTTTATTCAATCTCGATGCAATTTCTCTGTTTCATCAACACTCTGATAGTCCACAGATTACAGAATGCCACCAGAGTTTCATCGGAAACTACTACCGGTCTTCCAGGGAACGATCAAAGCGTAGACTGTTTGAGACATTACTCCCATGGTGGAAAGTGCGGATGGTGACTGTTGTATTCAATTCCGATGCAACTCCTGTGTTTCATCAACACTCTGATAGTCCACACATTACAGAATGCCACGAGTTGTGCATCGGTAACTACTACTGGTCTTAAAGGGAACGATCAAAGCGTAAACTGTTTGAGGCATACCTCCCGTGGAGGAAGGTGCGCATGGTGACTTTTGTACTCAATCCCGATGCAATTTCAGTGTTTCTTCAACACTCTGATAGTCCACAGATTACAGAAAGGCACCAGACGTGCATCGGAAACTTCTACTGGTCTTCCAGGGAACTATCAAAGCGTAGACTGTTTCAGACATTACTCCCATGGTGGAAAGTGCGGATGGTGACTGTTGTATTCAATCCCGATGCAATTTCTGTGTTTCATCAACACTCTGATACTATACAGATTACAGAATGCCATTAGATGTGCATCGGAAACTACTACTGGTCTTCCATTGAGCGATCAAAGCGTAGACTATTTGAGACATCACTCCTGTGGAGGAAAGTGCGCATGGTGACTGTTGTATTCAATTCCGATTCAATTTCTGTGTTTCATCAACAATCTGATAGTCCACAGACTACAGAACGCCACCAGACGTGCATCGGAAACTTCTACTGGTCTTTCAGGGAACTATCAAAGCGTAGAGTGTTTCAGACACTACTCCCATGGAGGAAAGTGGTCATGGTGACTGTTGTATTCAATCCCGATGCAATATCTGTGTTTCATCAACACTCTGATTGTCCACAGATTACAGAATGCCACCAGATGTGCATCGGAAACTACTACTGGTCTTAAAGGGAACGATCAAAGCGTAGACTGTTTGAGACATACCTCCTGTGGAGGAAAGTGCGCATGGCGACTGCTGTATTCAATCCCGATACAATTTCTGTATTTCATGAACACTCTGATAGTCCACAGATTACAGAATGCCACCAGATGTGAATCGGAAACTACTAGTGGTCTTCCAGGGAACGATCAAAGCGAAAAATTTTTGAGACATTACTCCCATGGAGGAAAGTGCACATGGTGACTGTTGTATTCAATCCCGACGCAATTTCTGTGTTTCATCAACACTCTGATAGTCCACAGATTACAGAATGCCTCCACATGTTCATCGGAAACTACTACTGATCTTCCAGGGAACGATCCAAGCGTAGACTGTTTGAGACATTACTTTTATTGAGGAATGTGCGCCTGGTGTCTGTTGTATTCAATCCCGATGCAATTTCTGTGTTTCATCAACACTCTGATAGTCCACAGATTACAGAATGCCTCCAGATGTTCATCGGAAACTACTACTGATCTTCCAGGGAACGATCAAAGCGTAGACTGTTTGAGACATTACTTTTATTGAGGAATGTGCGCCTGGTGTCTGTTGTATTCAATCTCGATGCAATTACTGTGTTTCGTCAACACTCTGATAGTCCACAGATTACAGAATGCCTCCTGATGTTCATCGGAAACTACTACTGATCTTCCAGGGAACGATCAAAGACTAGACTGTTTGAGACATACCTCCCGTGTATGAAAGTGCGCATGGTGACTGATGTATTCACTCCCGGTGCAATATCTGTGTTTCATCTACACTCTGATAGTCCACAGATTACAGAATGCTTCCATATTTGCATCGGTAACTACTACTGGTCTTCCGGGGAACGATCAAAGCGAAGACTGTTTGAGACATACCTCCCGTGGAGGAAAGTGCGCATGGTGACTGTTGTATTCCATCCCGATGCAATTTCTGTGTTTCATCAACACTCTGATAGTCCACAGATTACAGAATGCGTCCAGATGTGCTTCTGAAACTACTACTGGTCTTCCAGGTAACGATCAAAGCGTAGACTGTTTGAGACATTACTCCCATGGAGGAATGTGCGCATGGTGACTGTTGTATTCAATCCCGATGCATTTACTGTGTTTCATCAACACTCTGATAGTCCACAGATTACAGAATGCCACCAGATGTGCATCGGAAACTACTACTGGTCTCCCAGGGAACGATCAAATCGAAGACTGTTTGAGACATACCTCCCGTGGAGGAAAGTGCGCATGGTGACTCTTGTATTCAATCCCGATGCATTTCCTGTGTTTAATCAACACTCTGATAGTCCACAGATTACAGAATGCCTCCAGATGTGCATCGGAGACTACTACTAGTCTTCCAGGGAACGATTAAAGCGTAGACTGTTTGAGGATTACTCCCATGGAGGAAAGTGCGCATGGTGACTGTTGTATTCAATCTCGATGCAATTTCTGTGTTTCATCAACTCTCTGATAGTCCACAGATTACAGAATGCCACCAGATTTGCATCGGAAACTACTACCGGTCTTCCAGGGAACGATCAAATCGTAGACTGTTTGAGACATTACTCCCGTGGAGGAAAGTGCGCATGGTGACTGTTGTATTCAATTCCGATGCAAATTCTGTGTTTCATCAACACTCTGATAGTCCACACATTACAGAATGCCACGAGATATGCATCGAAAACCACTACTGGTCTTCCAAAGAACGATCAAAGCGAAGACTGTTTCAGAAATTACTCCCATGGAGGAATGTGCGCATGGTGACTGTTGTATTCAATCCCGATGCAATTTCTGTGTTTCATCAACACTCTGATAGTCCACAGATTACAGAATGCCACCAGATGTGCTTCGGAAACTACTACCGGTCTTCCAGGGAACGATCAAATCGTAGACTGTTTGAGACATTACTCCCATGGAGGAAAGTGCGCATGGTGACTGTTGTATTCAATCCCGATGCAATTTCTGTGTTTCATCAACACTCTGATAGTCCACAGATTACAGAATGCCTCTGGATGTGCATCGGAAACTACTACTGGTCTTCCAGGGAACGATCAAAGCGTGCAATGTTGCAGACATTACTCCCATGGAGGAAAGTGCGAATGGTGACTGTTGTAATCAATCCCGATGCAATTTTTGTGTTTCATCAACACTCTGACGGTCCACAGAATACAGAATGCACCAGATGTGCATCGGAAACTACTACTGGTCTTCCAGGGAACAACCAAATCGTAGACCGTTTGAGACATTACTAACGTGGAGGAAAGTGCGCATGGTGACTGTTGTATTGAATCCCGATGCAATTTCTGCGTTTCATCAACACTCTGATACTCCATAGATTACAGAATGCCACCAGATGTGCATCGGAAACTACTACTGGTCTTCCATGAACGATCAAAGAGTAGACTATTTGAGACATCACGCCCGTGGAGGAAAGTGCGCATGGTGACTGTTGTTTTCAATTCCGTTTCAATTTATGTGTTTCATCAACACTCTGATAGTTCACAGATCACAGAATGCCACCAGACCGGCATCGGAAACTACTACTGGTCTTCCAGGGAACGATCAAAGCGTAGAATGTTTGAGACATTAGTCCCGTGGAGGAAAGTGCGCATGGTGACTGATGTATTCAATCTCGATGCAATTTCTGTGTTTCATCAACACTCTGATAGTCCACAGATTACAGAATGCCACCAGATTTTCATCGGAAACTACTACCGCTCTTCCAGGGAACGATTAAAGCGTAAACTGTTTCAGACATTACACCCGTGGATGAAAGTGCGCATAGTGACTGTTGTATTGAATTCCGATGCAATTTCTGTGTTTCATCAACACTCTGATAGTCCACACATTACAGATTGCCACGAGATGTGCATCGGAAACTACTACTGGTCTTAAAGGGAACGATCAAAGCGTAGACTGTTTGAGACATACCTCCCGTGGTGGAAAATGTGCATGGTGACTGTTGTATTCTATCCCGATGCAATTTCTGTGTTTCATCAACACTCTGATAGTCCACAGATTACAGAATGGCACCAGACGTGCATCGGAGACTACTACTAGTCTTCCAGGGAACTATCAAAGCGTAGACTGTTTCAGACATTACTCCCATGGAGGAAAGTGCGGATGGTGACTGTTGTATTCAATCCCGATGCAATATCTGTGTTTGATCAACACTCTGATAGTCCACAGATTACAGAATGCCAACAGATGTGCATCGGAAACTGCTACTGGTCTTAAACGGATCGATCAAAGCGTAGACTTTTGTGACATACCTCCCGTGGAGAAAAGTGCGCATGGTGACTGTTGTATTCAATCCCAATGCAATTTCTGTGTTTCATCAACACTCTGATAGTCAACAGATTACAGAATGCGTCCAGATGTGCTTCGGAAACTACTACTGGTCTTCCAGGTAACGATCAAAGCGTAGACTGTTTGAGACATTACTCCCATGGAGGAAAGTGCGCATGGTGACTGTTGTATTCAATCCCGATGCAATTTCTGTGTTTCATCAACACTCTGATGGTCCACAGATTACAGAATGCCACCAGATGTGCATCGGAAACTACTACTGGTCTCCCAGGGAACGATCAAAGCGAAGACTGTTTGAGACATACCTCCCGTGGAGGAAAGTGCGCATGGTGACTGTTGTATTCAATTCCGATGCAATTTCTGTGTTTCATCAACACTCTGATAGTCCACAGATTACAGAATGACTCCAGATGTGCATTGGTAACTACTACTGGTCTTCCAGGGAACGATCAAAGCGTGGACTGTTTCAGACATTACTCCCAAGGAGGAAAGTGCGCATGATGACTGTTGTATTCAATCCCGATGCATTTCCTGTGTTTCATCAACACTCTGATAGTCCACAGATTACAGAATGCCTCCAGATGTGCATCGGAGACTACTACTAGTCTTCCAGGGAACGATTAAAGCGTAGACTGTTTGAGGATTACTCCCATTTAGGAAAGTGCGCATGTTGACTGTTGTATTCAATCCCGATGCAATTTCTGTGTTTCATCAACTCTCTGATAGTCCACAGATTACAGAATGCCACCAGATTTGCATCGGAAACTACTACCGGTCTTCCAGGGAACGATCAAAGCGTTGACGGTTTGAGACATTACTCCCGTGGAGGAAAGTGCGCATGGTGACTGTTGTATTCAATTCCGATGCAAATTCTGTGTTTCATCAACACTCTGATAGTCCACACATTACAGAATGCCACGAGATATGCATCGGAAACCACTACTGGTCTTCCGAGGAACGATGAAAGCGAAGACTGTTTCAGAAATTACTCCCATGGAGGAATGTGCGCATGGTGACTGTTGTATTCAATCCCGATGCATTTACTGTGTTTCATCAACACTCTGATAGTCCACACATTACAGAATGCCACGAGATATGCATCGGAAACTACTACCGGTCTTCCAGGGAACGATCAAAGAGTAGACTATTTGAGACATCACTCCCGTGGAGGAAAGTGCGCATGGTGACTGTTGTTTTCAATTCCGTTTCAATTTATGTGTTTCATCAACACTCTGATAGTTCACAGATTACAGAATGACACCAGACGTGCATCGGAAACTTGTACTGGTCTTCCAGGGAACTATCAAAGCGTAGACTGTTTGAGACATTACTCCCATGGAGGAAAGTGCGGATGGTGACTGTTGTATTTAATCCCGATGCAATATCTGTGTTTCATCAACTCTCTGATAGTCCACAGATTACAGAATGCCACCAGACCGGCATCGGAAACTACTACTGGTCTTCCAGGGAACGATCAAAGCGTAGAATGTTTGAGACATTAGTCCCGTGGAGGAAAGTGCGCATGGTGACTGATGTATTCAATCTCGATGCAATTTCTGTGTTTCATCAACACTCTGATAGTCCACAGATTACAGAATGGCACCAGACGTGCATCGGAAAGTTCTACTGGTCTTCCAGGGAACTATCAAAGCGTAGACTGTTTCAGACATTACTCCCATGGAGGAAAGTGCGGATGGTGACTGTTGTATTCAATCCCGATGCAATATCTGTGTTTGATCAACACTCTGATTGTCCACAGATTACAGAATGCCACCAGATGTGCATCGGAAACTGCTACTGGTCTTAAACGGATCGATCAAAGCGTAGACATTTGTGACATACCTCCCGTGGAGGAAAGTGTGCATGGTGACTGTTGTATTCAATCCCAATGCAATTTCTGTGTTTCATCAACACTCTGATAGTTCACAGATTACAGAATGACACCAGACGTGCATCGGAAACTTGTACTGGTCTTCCAGGGAACTATCAAAGCGTAGACTGTTTGAGACATTACTCCCATGGAGGAAAGTGCGCATGGTGACTGATGTATTCAATCTCGATGCAATTTCTGTGTTTCATCAACACTCTGATAGTCCACAGATTACAGAATGCCACCAGATGTGCATCGGAAACTACTACTGGTCTCCCAGGGAACGATCAAAGCGAAGACTGTTTGAGACATACCTCCCGTGGAGGAAAGTGCGCATGGTGACTGTTGTATTCAACCCCGATGCAATTTCTGTGTTTCATCAACACTCTGATAGTCCACAGATTACAGAATGACTCCAGATGTGCATTGGTAACTACTACTGGTCTTCCAGGGAACGATCAAAGCGTGGACTGTTTGAGACATTATTCCCATGGTGGAAAGTGCACATGGTGACTGTTGTATTGAATCCCGATGCAATTTCTGAGTTTCATCAACACTCTGATAGTCCACAGATTACGGAAAGCCTCCAGATGTGCATCGGAAACTACTACTGGTCTTCCAGGGAACGATCAAAGCGTACAATGTTACAGACATTACTCCCATGGAGGAAAGTGCGCATGGTGACTGTTGCATTCAATCCCGATGCAATTTCTGTGTTTCATCAACACTCTGATAGTCCACAGATTACAGAATGCCGCGGGATGTGCATCGGAAACTACTACTGGTCTTCCAGGGAACGATCAAAGCGCACAATGTTACAGACATTACTCCCATGGAGGAAAGTGCGCATGGTGACTGTTGTAATCAATCCCGATGCAATTTCTGTGTTTCATCAAAACTCTGATGGTCCACAGAATACAGAATGCCACCAGATGTGCATCGGAAACTACTACTGGTCTTCCAGGGAACGATCAAATCGTATACCGTTTGAGACATTACTAACGTGGAGGAAAGTGCGCATGGTGACTGTTGTATTGAATCCCGATGCAATTTCTGTGTTTCATCAACACTCTGATAGTCCACAGATTACAGAGTGCGTCCAGATGTGCTTCTGAAACTACTACTGGTCTTCCAGGTAACGATCAAAACGTAGACTGTTTGAGACATTACTCCCATGGAGGAATGTTCGCATGGTGACTGTTGTATTCAATCCCGATGCATTTACTGTGTTTCATCAACACTCTGATAGTCCACAGATTACAGAATGCCACCAGATGTGCATCGGAAACTACTACTGGTCTCCCAGGGAACGATCAAAGCGAAGACTGTTTGAGACATACCTCCCGTGGAGGAAAGTGCGCATGGTGACTGTTGTATTCAATCCCGATGCATTTCCTGTGTTTCATCAACACTCTGATAGTCCACAGATTACAGAATGCCTCCAGATGTGCATCGGAGACTACTACTAGTCTTCCAGGGAACGATTAAAGCGTAGACTGTTTGAGGATTACTCCCATGGAGGAAAGTGCGCATGGTGACTGTTGTATTCAATCCCGATGCAATTTCTGTGTTTCATCAACTCTCTGATAGTCCACAGATTACAGAATGCCACCAGATTTGCATCGGAAACTACTACCGGTCTTCCAGGGAACGATCAAATCGTAGACTGTTTGAGACATTACTCCCGTGGAGGAAAGTGCGCATGGTGACTGTTGTATTCAATTCCGATGCAAATTCTGTGTTTCATCAACACTCTGATAGTCCACACATTACAGAATGCCACGAGATATGCATCGAAAACCACTACTGGTCTTCCGAGGAACGATCAAAGCGAAGACTGTTTCAGAAATTACTCCCATGGAGGAATGTGGTCATGGTGACTGTTGTATTCAATCCCGAGGCATTTACTGTGTTTCATCAACACTCTGATAGTCCACAGATTACAGAATGCCACCAGATGTGCATCGGAAACTACTACTGGTCTTCCAGGGAACGATCAAAGCGAAGACTGTTTGAGACATACCTCCCGTGGAGGAAAGTGCGCATGGTGACTGTTGTATTCAATCCCGATGCAATTTCTGTGTTTCATCAACACTCTGATAGTCCACAGATTACGGAAAGCCTCCAGATGTGCATCGGAAACTACTACTGGTCTTCCAGGGAACGATCAAAGCGTACAATGTTACAGACATTACTCCCATGGAGGAAAGTGCGCATGGTGACTGTTGTATTCAATCCCGATGCAATTTCTGTGTTTCATCAACACTCTGATAGTCCACAGATTACAGAATGCCTCTGGATGTGCATCGGAAACTACTACTGGTCTTCCAGGGAACGATCAAAGCGTGCAATGTTGCAGACATTACTCCCATGGAGGAAAGTGCGAATGGTGACTGTTGTAATCAATCCCGATGCAATTTCTGTGTTTCATCAACACTCTGATGGTCCACAGAATACAGAATGCCACCAGATGTGCATCGGAAACTACTACTGGTCTTCCAGGGAACGATCAAAGGGTAGACTATTTGAGACATCACTCCCGTGGAGGAAAGTGCGCATGGTGACTGTTGTTTTCAATTCCGTTTCAATTTATGTGTTTCATCAACACTCTGATAGTTCACAGATTACAGAATGACACCAGACGTGCATCGGAAACTTGTACTGGTCTTCCATGGAACTATCAAAGCGAAGACTGTTTGAGACATTACTCCCATGGAGGAAAGTGCGGATGGTGACTGTTGTATTTAATCCCGATGCAATATCTGTGTTTCATCAACTCTCTGATAGTCCACAGATTACAGAATGCCACCAGACCGACATCGGAAACTACTACTGGTCTTCCAGGGAACGATCAAAGCGTAGAATGTTTGAGAAATTAGTCCCGTGGAGGAAAGTGCGCATGGTGACTGATGTATTCAATCTCGATGCATTTACTGTGTTTCATCAACACTCTGATAGTCCACAGATTACAGAATGCCACCAGATGTGCATCGGAAACTACTACTGGTCTTCCAGGGAACGATCAAAGAGTAGACTATTTGAGACATCACTCCCGTGGAGGAAAGTGCGCATGGTGACTGTTGTTTTCAATTCCGTTTCAATTTATGTGTTTCATCAACACTCTGATAGTCCACAGATTACAGAATGGCACCAGACGTGCTTCGGAAAGTTCTACTGGTCTTCCAGGGAACTATCAAAGCGTAGACTGTTTCAGACATTACTCCCATGGAGGAAAGTGCGGATGGTGACTGTTGTATTCAATCCCGATGCAATATCTGTGTTTGATCAACACTCTGATAGTCCACAGATTACAGAATGCCACCAGATGTGCATCGGAAACTGCTACTGGTCTTAAACGGATCGATCAAAGCGTAGACTTTTGTGACATACCTCCCGTGGAGGAAAGTGCGCATGGTGACTGTTGTATTCAATCCCAATGCAATTTCTGTGTTTCATCAACACTCTGATAGTCCACAGATTACAGAATGCGTCCAGATGTGCTTCGGAAACTACTACTGGTCTTCCAGGTAACGATCAAAGCGTAGACTGTTTGAGACATTACTCCCATGGAGGAAAGTGCGCATGGTGACTGTTGTATTCAATCTCGATGCAATTTCTGTGTTTCATCAACTCTCTGATAGTCCACAGATTACAGAATGCCACCAGATTTGCATCGGAAACTACTACCGGTCTTCCAGGGAACGATCAAATCGTAGACTGTTTGAGACATTACTCCCGTGGAGGAAAGTGCGCATGGTGACTGTTGTATTCAATTCCGATGCAAATTCTTTGTTTCATCAACACTCTGATAGTCCACACATTACAGAATGCCACGAGATATGCATCGAAAACCACTACTGGTCTTCCAAAGAACGATCAAAGCGAAGACTGTTTCAGAAATTACTCCCATGGAGGAATGTGCGCATGGTGACTGTTGTATTCAATCCCGATGCAATTTCTGTGTTTCATCAACACTCTGATAGTCCACAGATTACAGAATGCCACCAGATGTGCTTCGGAAACTACTACCGGTCTTCCAGGGAACGATCAAATCGTAGACTGTTTGAGACATTACTCCCATGGAGGAAAGTGCGCATGGTGACTGTTGTATTCAATCCCGAAGCAATTTCTGTGTTTCATCAACACTCTGATAGTCCACAGATTACAGAATGCCTCTGGATGTGCATCGGAAACTACTACTGGTCTTCCAGGGAACGATCAAAGCGTGCAATGTTGCAGACATTACTCCCATGGAGGAAAGTGCGAATGGTGACTGTTGTAATCAATCCCGATGCAATTTCTGTGTTTCATCAACACTCTGATAGTCCACAGATTACAGAATGACTCCAGATGTGCATTGGTAACTACTACTGGTCTTCCAGGGAACGATCAAAGAGTAGACTATTTGAGACATCACTCCCGTGGAGGAAAGTGCGCATGGTGACTGATGTATTCAATCTCGATGCAATTTCTGTGTTTCATCAACACTCTGATAGTCCACAGATTACAGAATGCCACCAGATTTTCATCGGAAACTACTACCGCTCTTCCAGGGAACGATTAAAGCGTAAACTGTTTCAGACATTACACCCGTGGATGAAAGTGCGCATGGTGACTGTTGTATTGAATTCCGATGCAATTTCTGTGTTTCATCAACACTCTGATAGTCCACACATTACAGATTGCCACGAGATGTGCATCGGAAACTACTACTGGTCTTAAAGGGAACGATCAAATCGTAGACTGTTTGAGACATACCTCCCGTGGTGGAAAATGCGCATGGTGACTGTTGTATTCTATCCCGATGCAATTTCTGTGTTTCATCAACACTCTGATAGTCCACAGATTACAGAATGGCACCAGACGTGCATCGGAGACTACTACTAGTCTTCCAGGGAACTATCAAAGCGTAGACTGTTTCAGACATTACTCCCATGGAGGAAAGTGCGGATGGTGACTGTTGTATTCAATCCCGATGCAATATCTGTGTTTGATCAACACTCTGATAGTCCACAGATTACAGAATGCCAACAGATGTGCATCGGAAACTGCTACTGGTCTTAAACGGATCGATCAAAGCGTAGACTTTTGTGACATACCTCCCGTGGAGAAAAGTGCGCATGGTGACTGTTGTATTCAATCCCAATGCAATTTCTGTGTTTCATCAACACTCTGATAGTCCACAGATTACAGAATGCGTCCAGATGTGCTTCGGAAACTACTACTGGTCTTCCAGGTAACGATCAAAGCGTAGACTGTTTGAGACATTACTCCCATGGAGGAAAGTGCGCATGGTGACTGTTGTATTCAATCCCGATGCAATTTCTGTGTTTCATCAACACTCTGATGGTCCACAGATTACAGAATGCCACCAGATGTGCATCGGAAACTACTACTGGTCTCCCAGGGAACGATCAAAGCGAAGACTGTTTGAGACATACCTCCCGTGGAGGAAAGTGCGCATGGTGACTGTTGTATTCAATTCCGATGCAATTTCTGTGTTTCATCAGCACTCTGATAGTCCACAGATTACAGAATGACTCCAGATGTGCATTGGTAACTACTACTGGTCTTCCAGGGAACGATCAAAGCGTGGACTGTTTCAGACATTACTCCCATGGAGGAAAGTGCGCATGATGACTGTTGTATTCAATCCCGATGCATTTCCTGTGTTTCATCAACACTCTGATTGTCCACAGATTACAGAATGCCTCCAGATGTGCATCGGAGACTACTACTAGTCTTCCAGGGAACGATTAAAGCGTAGACTGTTTGAGGATTACTCCCATTTAGGAAAGTGCGCATGGTGACTGTTGTATTCAATCCCGATGCAATTTCTGTGTTTCATCAACTCTCTGATAGTCCACAGATTACAGAATGCAACCAGATTTGCATCGGAAACTACTACCGGTCTTCCAGGGAACGATCAAAGCGTAGACGGTTTGAGACATTACTCCCGTGGAGGAAAGTGCGCATGGTGAGTGTTGTATTCAATTCCGATGCAAATTCTGTGTTTCATCAACACTCTGATAGTCCACACATTACAGAATGCCACGAGATATGCATCGGAAACCACTACTGGTCTTCCGAGGAACGATGAAAGCGAAGACTATTTCAGAAATTACTCCCATGGAGGAATGTGCGCATGGTGACTGTTGTATTCAATCCCGATGCATTTACTGTGTTTCATCAACACTCTGATAGTCCACACATTACAGAATGCCACGAGATATGCATCGGAAACTACTACCGGTCTTCCAGGGAACGATCAAAGAGTAGACTATTTGAGACATCACTCCCGTGGAGGAAAGTGCGCATGGTGACTGTTGTTTTCAATTCCGTTTCAATTTATGTGTTTCATCAACACTCTGATAGTTCACAGATTACAGAATGACACCAGACGTGCATCGGAAACTTGTACTGGTCTTCCAGGGAACTATCAAAGCGTAGACTGTTTGAGACATTACTCCCATGGAGGAAAGTGCGGATGGTGACTGTTGTATTTAATCCCGATGCAATATCTGTGTTTCATCAACTCTCTGATAGTCCACAGATTACAGAATGCCACCAGACCGGCATCGGAAACTACTACTGGTCTTCCAGGGAACGATCAAAGCGTAGAATGTTTGAGACATTAGTCCCGTGGAGGAAAGTGCGCATGGTGACTGATGTATTCAATCTCGATGCAATTTCTGTGTTTCATCAACACTCTGATAGTCCACCGATTACAGAATGGCACCAGACGTGCATCGGAAAGTTCTACTGGTCTTCCAGGGAACTATCAAAGCGTAGACTGTTTCAGACATTACTCCCATGGAGGAAAGTGCGGATGGTGACTGTTGTATTCAATCCCGATGCAATATCTGTGTTTGATCAACACTCTGATAGTCCACAGATTACAGAATGCCACCAGATGTGCATCGGAAACTGCTACTGGTCTTAAACGGATCGATCAAAGCGTAGACTTTTGTGACATACCTCCCGTGGAGGAAAGTGCGCATGGTGACTGTTGTATTCAATCCCAATGCAATTTCTGAGTTTCATCAACACTCTGATAGTTCACAGATTACAGAATGACACCAGACGTGCATCGGAAACTTGTAGTGGTCTTCCAGGGAACTATCAAAACGTAGACTGTTTGAGACATTACTCCCATGGAGGAAAGTGCGCATGGTGACTGATGTATTCAATCTCGATGCAATTTCTGTGTTTCATCAACACTCTGATAGTCCACAGATTACAGAATGCCACCAGATGTGCATCGGAAACTACTACTGGTCTCCCAGGGAACGATCAAAGCGAAGACTGTTTGAGACATACCTCCCGTGGAGGAAAGTGCGCATGGTGACTGTTGTATTCAACCCCGATGCAATTTCTGTGTTTCATCAACACTCTGATAGTCCACAGATTACAGAATGACTCCAGATGTGCATTGGTAACTACTACTGGTCTTCCAGGGAACGATCAAAGCGTGGACTGTTTGAGACATTATTCCCATGGTGGAAAGTGCACATGGTGACTGTTGTATTGAATCCCGATGCAATTTCTGTGTTTCATCAACACTCTGATAGTCCACAGATTACGGAAAGCCTCCAGATGTGCATCGGAAACTACTACTGGTCTTCCAGGGAACGATCAAAGCGTACAATGTTACAGACATTACTCCCATGGAGGAAAGTGCGCATGGTGACTGTTGCATTCAATCCCGATGCAATTTCTGTGTTTCATCAACACTCTGATAGTCCACAGATTACAGAATGCCGCGGGATGTGCATCGGAAACTACTACTGGTCTTCCAGGGAACGATCAAAGCGTACAATGTTACAGACATTACTCCCATGGAGGAAAGTGCGCATGGTGACTGTTGTAATCAATCCCGATGCAATTTCTGTGTTTCATCAAAACTCTGATGGTCCACAGAATACAGAATGCCACCAGATGTGCATCGGAAACTACTACTGGTCTTCCAGGGAACGATCGAATCGTATACCGTTTGAGACATTACTAATGTGGAGGAAAGTGCGCATGGTGACTGTTGTATTGAATCCCGATGCAATTTCTGTGTTTCATCAACACTCTGATAGTCCACAGATTACAGAGTGCGTCCAGATGTGCTTCTGAAACTACTACTGGTCTTTAAGGTAACGATCAAAGCGTAGACTGTTTGAGACATTACTCCCATGGAGGAATGTTCGCATGGTGACTGTTGTATTCAATCCCGATGCATTTACTGTGTTTCATCAACACTCTGATAGTCCACAGATTACAGAATGCCACCAGATGTGCATCGGAAACTACTACTGGTCTCCCAGGGAACGATCAAAGCGAAGACTGTTTGAGACATACCTCCCGTGGAGGAAAGTGCGCATGGTGACTGTTGTATTCAATCCCGATGCATTTCCTGTGTTTCATCAACACTCTGATAGTCCACAGATTACAGAATGCCTCCAGATGTGCATCGGAGACTACTACTAGTCTTCCAGGGAACGATTAAAGCGTAGACTGTTTGAGGATTACTCCCATGGAGGAAAGTGCGCATGGTGACTGTTGTATTCAATCCCAATGCAATTTCTGTGTTTCATCAACTCTCTGATAGTCCACAGATTACAGAATGCCACCAGATTTGCATCGGAAACTACTACCGGTCTTCCAGGGAACGATCAAATCGTAGACTGTTTGAGACATTACTCCCGTGGAGGAAAGTGCGCATGGTGACTGTTGTATTCAATTCCGATGCAAATTCTGTGTTTCATCAACACTCTGATAGTCCACACATTACAGAATGCCACGAGATATGCATCGAAAACCACTACTGGTCTTCCGAGGAACGATCAAAGCGAAGACTGTTTCAGAAATTACTCCCATGGAGGAATGTGCGCATGGTGACTGTTGTATTCAATCCCGAGGCATTTACTGTGTTTCATCAACACTCTGATAGTCCACAGATTACAGAATGCCACCAGATGTGCATCGGAAACTACTACTGGTCTTCCAGGGAACGATCAAAGCGAAGACTGTTTGAGACATACCTCCCGTGGAGGAAAGTGGGCATGGTGACTGTTGTATTCAATCCCGATGCAATTTCTGTGTTTCATCAACACTCTGATAGTCCACAGATTACGGAAAGCCTCCAGATGTGCATCGGAAACTACTACTGGTCTTCCAGGGAACGATCAAAGCGTACAATGTTACAGACATTACTCCCATAGAGGTAAGTGCGCATGGTGACTGTTGTATTCAATCCCGATGCAATTTCTGTGTTTCATCAACACTCTGATAGTCCACAGATTACAGAATGCCTCTGGATGTGCATCGGAAACTACTACTGGTCTTCCAGGGAACGATCAAAGCGTGCAATGTTGCAGACATTACTCCCATGGAGGAAAGTGCCAATGGTGACTGTTGTAATCAATCCCGATGCAATTTCTGTGTTTCATCAACACTCTGATGGTCCACAGAATACAGAATGCCACCAGATGTGCATCGGAAACTACTACTGGTCTTCCAGGGAACGACCAAATCGTAGACCGTTTGAGACATTACTAACGTGGAGGAAAGTGCGCATGGTGACTGTTGTATTGAATCCCGATGCAATTTCTGCGTTTCATCAACACTCTGATACTCCACAGATTACAGAAAGCCATCAGATGTGCATCGGAAACTACTACTGGTCTTCCAGGGAACGATCAAAGAGTAGACTATTTGAGACATCACTCCCGTGGAGGAAAGTGCGCACGGTGACTGTTGTTTTCAATTCCGTTTCAATTTATGTGTTTCATCAACACTCTGATAGTTCACAGATTACAGAATGACACCAGACGTGCATCGGAAACTTGTACTGGTCTTCCATGGAACTATCAAAGCGAAGACTGTTTGAGACATTACTCCCATGGAGGAAAGTGCGGATGGTGACTGTTGTATTTAATCCCGATGCAATATCTGTGTTTCATCAACTCTCTGATAGTCCACAGATTACAGAATGCCACCAGTCCGGCATCGGAAACTACTACTGGTCTTCCAGGGAACGATCAAAGCGTAGAATGTTTGAGACATTAGTCCCGTGGAGGAAAGTGCGCATGGTGACTGATGTATTCAATCTCGATGCATTTACTGTGTTTCATCAACACTCTGATAGTCCACAGATTACAGAATGCCACCAGATGTGCATCGGAAACTACTACTGGTCTTCCAGGGAACGATCAAAGAGTAGACTATTTGAGACATTAGTCCCGTGGAGGAAAGTGCGCATGGTGACTGATGTATTCAATCTCGATGCAATTTCTGTGTTTCATCAACACTCTGATAGTCCACAGATTACAGAATGCCTCTGGATGTGCATCGGAAACTACTACTGGTCTTCCAGGGAACGATCAAAGCGTGCAATGTTGCAGACATTACTCCCATGGAGGAAAGTGCGAATGGTGACTGTTGTAATCAATCCCGATGCAATTTCTGTGTTTCATCAACACTCTGATGGTCCACAGATTACAGAATGCCACCAGATGTGCATCGGAAACTGCTACTGGTCTTAAACGGATCGATCAAAGCGTAGACTTTTGTGACATACCTCCCGTGGAGGAAAGTGCGCATGGTGACTGTTGTATTCAATCCCAATGCAATTTCTGTGTTTCATCAACACTCTGATAGTCCACAGATTACAGAATGCGTCCAGATGTGCTTCGGAAACTACTACTGGTCTTCCAGGTAACGATCAAAGCGTAGACTGTTTGAGACATTACTCCCATGGAGGAAAGTGCGCATGTTGACTGTTGTATTCAATCCCGATGCAATTTCTGTGTTTCATCAACACTCTGATAGTCCACAGATTACAGAATGCCACCAGATGTGCATCGGAAACTACTACTGGTCTCCCAGGGAACGATCAAAGCAAAGACTGTTTGAGACATACCTCCCGTGGAGGAAAGTGCGCATGGTGACTGTTGTATTCAATCCCGATGCAATTTCTGTGTTTCATCAACACTCTGATAGTCCACAGATTACAGAATGACTCCAGATGTGTATTGGTAACTACTACTGGTCTTCCAGGGAACGATCAAAGCGTGGACTGTTTGAGACATTACTCCCATGGAGGAAAGTGCGCATGATGACTGTTGTATTCAATCCCGATGCATTTCCTGTGTTTCATCAACACTCTGATAGTCCACAGATTACAGAATGCCTCCAGATGTGCATCGGAGACTACTACTAGTCTTCCAGGGAACGATTAAAGCGTAGACTGTTTGAGGATTACTCCCATGGAGGAAAGTGCGCATGGTGACTGTTATATTCAATCCCGATGCAATTTCTGTGTTTCATCAACTCTCTGATAGTCCACAGATTACAGAATGCCACCAGATTTGCATCGGAAACTACTACCGGTCTTCCAGGGAACGATCAAAGCGTAGACTGTTTGAGACATTACTCCCGTGGAGGAAAGTGCGCATGGTGACTGTTGTATTCAATTCCGATGCAAGTTCTGTGTTTCATCAACACTCTGATAGTCCACACATTACAGAATGCCACGAGATATGCATCGGAAACCACTACTGGTCTTCCGAGGAACGATGAAAGTGAAGACTGTTTCAGAAATTACTCCCATGGAGGAATGTGCGCATGGTGACTGTTGTATTCAATCCCGATGCATTTACTGTGTTTCATCAACACTCTGATAGTCCACAGATTACAGAATGCCACCAAATGTGCATCGGAAACTACTACTGGTCTTCCAGGGAACGATCAAAGCGTAGACTGTTTGAGACATAACTTCTATGGAGGAAAGTGCACATGGTGACTGTTGTATTGAATCCCGATGCAATTTCTGTGTTTCATCAACACTCTGATAGTCCACAGATTACGAAAAGTCTCCAGATGTGCATCGGAAACTACTACTGGTCTTCCAGGGAACGATCAAAGCGTACAATGTTACAGACATTACTCCCATGGAGGAAAGTGCGCATGGTGACTGTTGCATTCAATCCCGATGCAATTTCTGTGTTTCATCAACACACTGATAGTCCACAGATTACAGAATGCCTCTGGATGTGCATCGGAAACAACTACTGGTCTTCCAGGGAACGATCAAAGCGTACAATGTTACAGACATTACTCCCATGGAGGAAAGTGCGCATGGTGACTGTTGTAATCAATCCCGATGCAATTTCTGTGTTTCATCAACACTCTGATGGTCCACAGAATACAGAATGCCACCAGATGTGCATCGGAAACTACTACTGGTCTTCCAGGGAACGATCAAATCGTATACCGTTTGAGACATTACTAACGTGGAGGAAAGTGCGCATGGTGACTGTTGTATTGAATCCCGATGCAATTTCTGCGTTTCATCAACACTCTGATACTCCACAGATTACAGAATGCCACCAGATGTGCATCGGAAACTACTACTGGTCTTTCAGGGAACGATCAAAAAGTAGACTATTTGAGACATTACTCGCGTGGAGGAAAGTGCGCATGGTGACTGTTGTTTTCAATTCCGTTTCAATTTATGTGTTTCATCAACACTCTGATAGTTCACAGATTACAGAATGACACCAGACGTGCATCGGAAACTTCTACTGGTCTTCCAGGGAACTAGCAAAGCGTAGACTGTTTGAGACATTACTCCCATGGAGGAAAGTGCGGATGGTGACTGTTGTATTCAATCCCGATGCAATTTCTGTGTTTCATCAACTCTCTGATAGTCCACAGATTACAGAATGCCACCAGACCGGCATCGGAAACTACTACTGGTCTTCCAGGGAACGATCAAAGCGTAGAATGTTTGAGACATTAGTCCCGTGGAGGAAAGTGCGCATGGTGACTGATATATTCAATCTCGATGCAATTTCTGTGTTTCATCAACACTCTGATAGTCCACAGATTACAGAATGCCACCAGATTTTCATCGGAAGCTACTACCGCTCTTCCAGGGAACGATTAAAGCGTAAACTGTTTCAGACATTACACCCGTGGAGGAAAGTGCGCATGGTGACTGTTGTATTCAATTCCGATGCAATTTCTGTGTTTCATCAACACTCTGATAGTCCACACATTACAGATTGCCACGAGATGTGCATCGGAAACTACTACTGGTCTTAAAGGGAACGATCAAAGCGTAGGCTGTTTGAGACATACCTCCCGTGGTGGAAAATGCGATCGGTGACTGTTGTATTCAATCCCGATACGTGCATCGGAAACTTCTACTGGTCTTCCAGGGAACTATCAAAGCGTAGACTGTTTCAGACATTACTCCCATGGAGGAAAGTGCGGATGGTGACTGTTGTATTCAATCCCGATGCAATATCTGTGTTTGATCAACACTCTGATAGTCCACACATTACAGAATGCCACGAGATATGCATCGAAAACCACTACTGGTCTTCCGAGGAACGATCAAAGCGAAGACTGTTTCAGAAATTACTCCCATGGAGGAATGTGCGCATGGTGACTGTTGTATTCAATCCCGAGGCATTTACTGTGTTTCATCAACACTCTGATAGTCCACAGATTACAGAATGCCACCAGATGTGCATCGGAAACTACTACTGGTCTTCCAGGGAACGATCAAAGCGAAGACTGTTTGAGACATACCTCCCGTGGAGGAAAGTGCGCATGGTGACTGTTGTATTCAATCCCGATGCAATTTCTGTGTTTCATCAACACTCTGATAGTCCACAGATTACGGAAAGCCTCCAGATGTGCATCGGAAACTACTACTGGTCTTCCAGGGAACGATCAAAGCGTACAATGTTACAGACATTACTCCCATGGAGGAAAGTGCGCATGGTGACTGTTGTATTCAATCCCGATGCAATTTCTGTGTTTCATAAACACTCTGATAGTCCACAGATTACAGAATGCCTCTGGATGTGCATCGGAAACTACTACTGGTCTTCCAGGGAACGATCAAAGCGTGCAATGTTGCAGACATTACTCCCATGGAGGAAAGTGCGAATGGTGACAGTTGTAATCAATCCCGATGCAATTTCTGTGTTTCATCAACACTCTGATGGTCCACAGAATACAGAATGCCACCAGATGTGCATCGGAAACTACTACTGGTCTTCCAGGGAACGACCAAATCGTAGACCGTTTGAGACATTACTAACGTGGAGGAAAGTGCGCATGGTGACTGTTGTATTGAATCCCGATGCAATTTCTTTGTTTCATCAACACTCTGATACTCCACAGATTACAGAATGCCATCAGATGTGCATCGAAACTACTACTGGTCTTCCAGGGAACGATCAAAGAGTAGACTATTTGAGACATCACTCCCGTGGAGGAAAGTGCGCATGTTGACTGTTGTATTCAATCCCGATGCAATTTCTGTGTTTCATCAACACTCTGATAGTCCACAGATTACAGAATGCCACCAGATGTGCATCGGAAACTACTACTGGTCTCCCAGGGAACGATCAAAGCGAAGACTGTTTGAGACATACCTCCCGTGGAGGAAAGTGCGCATGGTGACTGTTGTATTCAATCCCGATGCAATTTCTGTGTTTCATCAACACTCTGATAGTCCACAGATTACAGAATGACTCCAGATGTGCATTGGTAACTACTACTGGTCTTCCAGGGAACGATCAAAGCGTGGACTGTTTGAGACATTACTCCCATGGAGGAAAGTGCGCATGATGACTGTTGTATTCAATCCCGATGCATTTCCTGTGTTTCATCAACACTCTGATAGTCCACAGATTACAGAATGCCTCCAGATGTGCATCGGAGACTACTACTAGTCTTCCAGGGAACGATTAAAGCGTAGACTGTTTGAGGATTACTCCCATGGAGGAAAGTGCGCATGGTGACTGTTATATTCAATCCCGATGCAATTTCTGTGTTTCATCAACACTCTGATAGTCCACACATTACAGAATGCCACGAGATATGCATCGGAAACCACTACTGGTCTTCCGAGTAACGATGAAAGTGAAGACTGTTTCAGAAATTACTCCCATGGAGGCATGTGCGCATGGTGACTGTTGTATTCAATCCCGATGCATTTACTGTGTTTCATCAACACTCTGATAGTCCACAGATTACAGAATGCCACCAGATGTGCATCGGAAACTACTACTGGTCTTCCAGGGAACGATCAAAGCGAAGACTGTTTGAGACATACCTCCCGTGGAGGAAAGTGCGCATGGTGACTGTTGTATTCAATCCCGATGCAATTTCTGTGTTTCATCAACACTCTGATAGTCCACAGATTACAGAATGCGTCCAGATGTGCTTCGGAAACTACTACTGGTCTTCCAGGTAACGATCAAAGCGTAGACTGTTTGAGACATTATTCCCATGGTGGAAAGTGCACATGGTGACTGTTGTATTGAATCCCGATTCAATTTCTGTGTTTCATCAACACTCTGATAGTCCACAGATTACGGAAAGTCTCCAGATGTGCATCGGAAACTACTACTGGTCTTCCAGGGAACGATCAAAGCGTACAATGTTACAGACATTACTCCCATGGAGGAAAGTGCGCATGGTGACTGTTGCATTCAATCCCGATGCAATTTCTGTGTTTCATCAACACTCTGATAGTCCACAGATTACAGAATGCCTCTGGATGTGCATCGGAAACAACTACTGGTCTTCCAGGGAACGATCAAAGCGTACAATGTTACAGACATTACTCCCATGGAGGAAAGTGCGCATGGTGACTGTTGTAATCAATCCCGATGCAATTTCTGTGTTTCATCAACTCTCTGATAGTCCACAGATTACAGAATGCCACCAGACCGGCATCGGAAACTACTACTGGTCTTCCAGGGAACGATCAAAGCGTAGAATGTTTGAGACATTAGTCCCGTGGAGGAAAGTGCGCATGGTGACTGATATATTCAATCTCGATGCAATTTCTGTGTTTCATCAACACTCTGATAGTCCACAGATTACAGAATGCCACCAGATTTTCATCGGAAGCTACTACCGCTCTTCCAGGGAACGATTAAAGCGTAAACTGTTTCAGACATTACACCCGTGGAGGAAAGTGCGCATGGTGACTGTTGTATTCAATTCCGAAGCAATTTCTGTGTTTCATCAACACTCTGATAGTCCACACATTACAGATTGCCACGAGATGTGCATCGGAAACTACTACTGGTCTTAAAGGGAACGATCAAAGCGTAGGCTGTTTGAGACATGACTAACGTTAAGGAAAGTGCGCAAGGTGACTGCTGTATACAAGACCGATGCAATTTCTGTGTTTCATCAACAGTCGGATAGTCCACAGACTACTGAATCCCACCAGACGTGCATCGGAAACTTCTACTGGTCTTCCAGGGAACTATCAAAGCGTAGACTGTCTCAGACATTACTACCATGGAGGAAAGTGGTCATGGTGACTGTTGTATTCAATCCCGATGCAATATCTGTGTTTCATCAAGACTCTGATAGTCCACAGATTACAGAATGCCACCAGAAGTGCATCGGAAACTACTACTGGTCTTCCAGGGAACTATCAAAGCGTAGACTGTTTGAGACATACCTCCCCTGGAGGAAAGTGCGCATGGTGACTGTTGTATTCAATCCCGATGCAATTTCTGTGTTTCATCAACACTCTGATAGTCCACAGATTACAGAACGCCTTCAGATGTGCATCGGAAACTACTACTGGTCTTCCAGGGATCGATCAAATCGTAGAATGTTTGAGACATTACTCCCATGGAGGAGAGTGCGCGTGGTGACTGTTGTATTGATTCCCGGTGTAATTTCTGTGTTTCATCAACACTCTGATAGTCCACAGATTACGGAAAGCCACCAGATGTGCATCGGACACTACTACTGGTCTTTCAGGGAACGATCAGAGCGTACACTGTCACAGTCATTACTCTCATGGAGGAAAGTGCGCATGAGGACTGTTGTATTCAATCCCGATGCATTTCCTGTGTTTCATTAACACTCTGATAGTACAGATTACAGAATGCCACCAGATGTGCATCGGAAACTACTACTGGTCTTCTAGGTAACGATCAAAGCGTAGACTTTTTGAAACATTACTCCCATGGTGGAAAGTGCACATGGTGACTGTTGTATTGAATCACGATGCAATTTCTGTGTTTCATCAACACTCTGATAGTCCACAGATTACGGAAATCCTCCAGATGTGCATCGGAAACTACTACTGGTCTTCCAGGGAACGATCAAAGCGTAGACTGTTTGAGACATTACTCCCATGGAGGAAAGTGCGCATTAGGACTGTTGTATTCAATCCCGATGCATTTCCTGTGTTTCATTAACACTCTGATAGTACAGATTACAGAATGCCACTAGATGTGCATCGGAAACTACTACTGGTCTTCTAGGTAACGATCAAAACGTAGACTGTTTGAGACATTACTCCCATGGTGGAAAGTGCACTTGGTGACTGTTGTATTGAATCACGATGCAATTTCTGTGTTTCATTAACACTCTGATAGTCCACAGATTACGGAAAGCCTCCAGATGTGCATTGGTAACTACTACTGGTCTTCCAGGGAACGATCAAAGCGTAGATTGTTTGAGACATTACTCCCATGGAGGAAAGTGCGCATGAGGACTGTTGTATTCAATCCCGATGCATTTCCTGTGTTTCATTAACACTCTGATAGTACAGATTACAGAATGCCACCAGATGTGCATCGGAAACTACTACTGGTCTTCTAGGTAACGATCAAAGCGTAGACTGTTTGAGACATTACTCCCATGGTGGAAAGTGCACATGGTGACTGTTGTATTGAATCACGATGCAATTTCTGTGTTTCATCAACGCTCTGATAGTCCACAGATTACGGAAATCCCCCAGATGTGCATCGGAAACTACTACTGGTCTTCCAGGGAACGATCAAAGCGTACAATGTTACAGACATTACTCCCATGGAGGAAACTGCGCACGGTGACTGTTGTATTCAATCCCGATGCAATTTCTGTGTTTCATCAACACTCTCATAGTCCACAGATTACAGAATGCCTCGGGATGTGCATCGGAAACTACTACTGGTCTTCCAGGGAACTATCAAAGCGTAGACTGTTTGAGACATTACTCCCATGGAGGAATTTCCGGATGGTGACTGTTGTATTCAATCCCGATGCAAATTCTGTGTTTCATCAACACTCTGATAGTCCACACATTACAGAATGCCACGAGATATGCATCGGAAACCACTACTGGTCTTCCAAGGAACGATCAAAGCGAAGACTGTTCCAGACATTACTCCCATGGAGGAAGGTGCGGATGGTGACTGTTGTATTCAATCCCGATGCAATTTCTGTGTTTCATCAACACTCTGATAGTCCACAGATTACAGAATGCCTCCAGATGTTCATCGGAAACTACTACTGGTCTTCCAGGGAACGATCAAAGCGTAGAATGTTTGAGACATTAGTCCCGTGGAGGAAAGTGCGCATGGTGACTGATGTATTCAATCTCGATGCATTTACTGTGTTTCATCAACACTCTGATAGTCCACAGATTACAGAATGCCACCAGATGTGCATCGGAAACTACTACTGGTCTTCCAGGGAACGATCAAAGAGTAGACTATTTGAGACATTAGTCCCGTGGAGGAAAGTGCGCATGGTGACTGATGTATTCAATCTCGATGCAATTTCTGTGTTTCATCAACACTCTGATAGTCCACAGATTACAGAATGCCTCTGGATGTGCATCGGAAACTACTACTGGTCTTCCAGGGAACGATCAAAGCGTGCAATGTTGCAGACATTACTCCCATGGAGGAAAGTGCGAATGGTGACTGTTGTAATCAATCCCGATGCAATTTCTGTGTTTCATCAACACTCTGATGGTCCACAGATTACAGAATGCCACCAGATGTGCATCGGAAACTGCTACTGGTCTTAAACGGATCGATCAAAGCGTAGACTTTTGTGACATACCTCCCGTGGAGGAAAGTGCGCATGGTGACTGTTGTATTCAATCCCAATGCAATTTCTGTGTTTCATCAACACTCTGATAGTCCACAGATTACAGAATGCGTCCAGATGTGCTTCGGAAACTACTACTGGTCTTCCAGGTAACGATCAAAGCGTAGACTGTTTGAGACATTACTCCCATGGAGGAAAGTGCGCATGTTGACTGTTGTATTCAATCCCGATGCAATTTCTGTGTTTCATCAACACTCTGATAGTCCACAGATTACAGAATGCCACCAGATGTGCATCGGAAACTACTACTGGTCTCCCAGGGAACGATCAAAGCAAAGACTGTTTGAGACATACCTCCCGTGGAGGAAAGTGCGCATGGTGACTGTTGTATTCAATCCCGATGCAATTTCTGTGTTTCATCAACACTCTGATAGTCCACAGATTACAGAATGACTCCAGATGTGTATTGGTAACTACTACTGGTCTTCCAGGGAACGATCAAAGCGTGGACTGTTTGAGACATTACTCCCATGGAGGAAAGTGCGCATGATGACTGTTGTATTCAATCCCGATGCATTTCCTGTGTTTCATCAACACTCTGATAGTCCACAGATTACAGAATGCCTCCAGATGTGCATCGGAGACTACTACTAGTCTTCCAGGGAACGATTAAAGCGTAGACTGTTTGAGGATTACTCCCATGGAGGAAAGTGCGCATGGTGACTGTTATATTCAATCCCGATGCAATTTCTGTGTTTCATCAACTCTCTGATAGTCCACAGATTACAGAATGCCACCAGATTTGCATCGGAAACTACTACCGGTCTTCCAGGGAACGATCAAAGCGTAGACTGTTTGAGACATTACTCCCGTGGAGGAAAGTGCGCATGGTGACTGTTGTATTCAATTCCGATGCAAGTTCTGTGTTTCATCAACACTCTGATAGTCCACACATTACAGAATGCCACGAGATATGCATCGGAAACCACTACTGGTCTTCCGAGGAACGATGAAAGTGAAGACTGTTTCAGAAATTACTCCCATGGAGGAATGTGCGCATGGTGACTGTTGTATTCAATCCCGATGCATTTACTGTGTTTCATCAACACTCTGATAGTCCACAGATTACAGAATGCCACCAAATGTGCATCGGAAACTACTACTGGTCTTCCAGGGAACGATCAAAGCGAAGACTGTTTGAGACATTCCTCCCGTGGAGGAAAGTGCGCATGGTGACTGTTGTATTCAATCCCGATGCAATTTCTGTGTTTCATCAACACTCTGATAGTCCACAGATTACAGAATGCGTCCAGATGTGCTTCGGAAACTACTACTGGTCTTCCAGGTAACGATCAAAGCGTAGACTGTTTGAGACATTATTCCCACGGTGGAAAGTGCACATGGTGACTGTTGTATTGAATCCCGATGCAATTTCTGTGTTTCATCAACACTCTGATAGTCCACAGATTACGAAAAGTCTCCAGATGTGCATCGGAAACTACTACTGGTCTTCCAGGGAACGATCAAAGCGTACAATGTTACAGACATTACTCCCATGGAGGAAAGTGCGCATGGTGACTGTTGCATTCAATCCCGATGCAATTTCTGTGTTTCATCAACACACTGATAGTCCACAGATTACAGAATGCCTCTGGATGTGCATCGGAAACAACTACTGGTCTTCCAGGGAACGATCAAAGCGTACAATGTTACAGACATTACTCCCATGGAGGAAAGTGCGCATGGTGACTGTTGTAATCAATCCCGATGCAATTTCTGTGTTTCATCAACACTCTGATGGTCCACAGAATACAGAATGCCACCAGATGTGCATCGGAAACTACTACTGGTCTTCCAGGGAACGATCAAATCGTATACCGTTTGAGACATTACTAACGTGGAGGAAAGTGCGCATGGTGACTGTTGTATTGAATCCCGATGCAATTTCTGCGTTTCATCAACACTCTGATACTCCACAGATTACAGAATGCCACCAGATGTGCATCGGAAACTACTACTGGTCTTTCAGGGAACGATCAAAAAGTAGACTATTTGAGACATTACTCGCGTGGAGGAAAGTGCGCATGGTGACTGTTGTTTTCAATTCCGTTTCAATTTATGTGTTTCATCAACACTCTGATAGTTCATAGATTACAGAATGACACCAGACGTGCATCGGAAACTTCTACTGGTCTTCCAGGGAACTAGCAAAGCGTAGACTGTTTGAGACATTACTCCCATGGAGGAAAGTGCGGATGGTGACTGTTGTATTCAATCCCGATGCAATTTCTGTGTTTCATCAACTCTCTGATAGTCCACAGATTACAGAATGCCACCAGACCGGCATCGGAAACTACTACTGGTCTTCCAGGGAACGATCAAAGCGTAGAATGTTTGAGACATTAGTCCCGTGGAGGAAAGTGCGCATGGTGACTGATATATTCAATCTCGATGCAATTTCTGTGTTTCATCAACACTCTGATAGTCCACAGATTACAGAATGCCACCAGATTTTCATCGGAAGCTACTACCGCTCTTCCAGGGAACGATTAAAGCGTAAACTGTTTCAGACATTACACCCGTGGAGGAAAGTGCGCATGGTGACTGTTGTATTCAATTCCGATGCAATTTCTGTGTTTCATCAACACTCTGATAGTCCACACATTACAGATTGCCACGAGATGTGCATCGGAAACTACTACTGGTCTTAAAGGGAACGATCAAAGCGTAGGCTGTTTGAGACATACCTCCCGTGGTGGAAAATGCGATCGGTGACTGTTGTATTCAATCCCGATACGTGCATCGGAAACTTCTACTGGTCTTCCAGGGAACTATCAAAGCGTAGACTGTTTCAGACATTACTCCCATGGAGGAAAGTGCGGATGGTGACTGTTGTATTCAATCCCGATGCAATATCTGTGTTTGATCAACACTCTGATAGTCCACACATTACAGAATGCCACGAGATATGCATCGAAAACCACTACTGGTCTTCCGAGGAACGATCAAAGCGAAGACTGTTTCAGAAATTACTCCCATGGAGGAATGTGCGCATGGTGACTGTTGTATTCAATCCCGAGGCATTTACTGTGTTTCATCAACACTCTGATAGTCCACAGATTACAGAATGCCACCAGATGTGCATCGGAAACTACTACTGGTCTTCCAGGGAACGATCAAAGCGAAGACTGTTTGAGACATACCTCCCGTGGAGGAAAGTGCGCATGGTGACTGTTGTATTCAATCCCGATGCAATTTCTGTGTTTCATCAACACTCTGATAGTCCACAGATTACGGAAAGCCTCCAGATGTGCATCGGAAACTACTACTGGTCTTCCAGGGAACGATCAAAGCGTACAATGTTACAGACATTACTCCCATGGAGGAAAGTGCGCATGGTGACTGTTGTATTCAATCCCGATGCAATTTCTGTGTTTCATAAACACTCTGATAGTCCACAGATTACAGAATGCCTCTGGATGTGCATCGGAAACTACTACTGGTCTTCCAGGGAACGATCAAAGCGTGCAATGTTGCAGACATTACTCCCATGGAGGAAAGTGCGAATGGTGACAGTTGTAATCAATCCCGATGCAATTTCTGTGTTTCATCAACACTCTGATGGTCCACAGAATACAGAATGCCACCAGATGTGCATCGGAAACTACTACTGGTCTTCCAGGGAACGACCAAATCGTAGACCGTTTGAGACATTACTAACGTGGAGGAAAGTGCGCATGGTGACTGTTGTATTGAATCCCGATGCAATTTCTTTGTTTCATCAACACTCTGATACTCCACAGATTACAGAATGCCACCAGATGTGCATCGAAACTACTACTGGTCTTCCAGGGAACGATCAAAGAGTAGACTATTTGAGACATCACTCCCGTGGAGGAAAGTGCGCATGTTGACTGTTGTATTCAATCCCGATGCAATTTCTGTGTTTCATCAACACTCTGATAGTCCACAGATTACAGAATGCCACCAGATGTGCATCGGAAACTACTACTGGTCTCCCAGGGAACGATCAAAGCGAAGACTGTTTGAGACATACCTCCCGTGGAGGAAAGTGCGCATGGTGACTGTTGTATTCAATCCCGATGCAATTTCTGTGTTTCATCAACACTCTGATAGTCCACAGATTACAGAATGACTCCAGATGTGCATTGGTAACTACTACTGGTCTTCCAGGGAACGATCAAAGCGTGGACTGTTTGAGACATTACTCCCATGGAGGAAAGTGCGCATGATGACTGTTGTATTCAATCCCGATGCATTTCCTGTGTTTCATCAACACTCTGATAGTCCACAGATTACAGAATGCCTCCAGATGTGCATCGGAGACTACTACTAGTCTTCCAGGGAACGATTAAAGCGTAGACTGTTTGAGGATTACTCCCATGGAGGAAAGTGCGCATGGTGACTGTTATATTCAATCCCGATGCAATTTCTGTGTTTCATCAACACTCTGATAGTCCACACATTACAGAATGCCACGAGATATGCATCGGAAACCACTACTGGTCTTCCGAGTAACGATGAAAGTGAAGACTGTTTCAGAAATTACTCCCATGGAGGCATGTGCGCATGGTGACTGTTGTATTCAATCCCGATGCATTTACTGTGTTTCATCAACACTCTGATAGTCCACAGATTACAGAATGCCACCAGATGTGCATCGGAAACTACTACTGGTCTTCCAGGGAACGATCAAAGCGAAGACTGTTTGAGACATACCTCCCGTGGAGGAAAGTGCGCATGGTGACTGTTGTATTCAATCCCGATGCAATTTCTGTGTTTCATCAACACTCTGATAGTCCACAGATTACAGAATGCGTCCAGATGTGCTTCGGAAACTACTACTGGTCTTCCAGGTAACGATCAAAGCGTAGACTGTTTGAGACATTATTCCCATGGTGGAAAGTGCACATGGTGACTGTTGTATTGAATCCCGATTCAATTTCTGTGTTTCATCAACACTCTGATAGTCCACAGATTACGGAAAGTCTCCAGATGTGCATCGGAAACTACTACTGGTCTTCCAGGGAACGATCAAAGCGTACAATGTTACAGACATTACTCCCATGGAGGAAAGTGCGCATGGTGACTGTTGCATTCAATCCCGATGCAATTTCTGTGTTTCATCAACACTCTGATAGTCCACAGATTACAGAATGCCTCTGGATGTGCATCGGAAACAACTACTGGTCTTCCAGGGAACGATCAAAGCGTACAATGTTACAGACATTACTCCCATGGAGGAAAGTGCGCATGGTGACTGTTGTAATCAATCCCGATGCAATTTCTGTGTTTCATCAACTCTCTGATAGTCCACAGATTACAGAATGCCACCAGACCGGCATCGGAAACTACTACTGGTCTTCCAGGGAACGATCAAAGCGTAGAATGTTTGAGACATTAGTCCCGTGGAGGAAAGTGCGCATGGTGACTGATATATTCAATCTCGATGCAATTTCTGTGTTTCATCAACACTCTGATAGTCCACAGATTACAGAATGCCACCAGATTTTCATCGGAAGCTACTACCGCTCTTCCAGGGAACGATTAAAGCGTAAACTGTTTCAGACATTACACCCGTGGAGGAAAGTGCGCATGGTGACTGTTGTATTCAATTCCGAAGCAATTTCTGTGTTTCATCAACACTCTGATAGTCCACACATTACAGATTGCCACGAGATGTGCATCGGAAACTACTACTGGTCTTAAAGGGAACGATCAAAGCGTAGGCTGTTTGAGACATGACTAACGTTAAGGAAAGTGCGCAAGGTGACTGCTGTATACAAGACCGATGCAATTTCTGTGTTTCATCAACAGTCGGATAGTCCACAGACTACTGAATCCCACCAGACGTGCATCGGAAACTTCTACTGGTCTTCCAGGGAACTATCAAAGCGTAGACTGTCTCAGACATTACTACCATGGAGGAAAGTGGTCATGGTGACTGTTGTATTCAATCCCGATGCAATATCTGTGTTTCATCAAGACTCTGATAGTCCACAGATTACAGAATGCCACCAGAAGTGCATCGGAAACTACTACTGGTCTTCCAGGGAACTATCAAAGCGTAGACTGTTTGAGACATACCTCCCCTGGAGGAAAATGCGCATGGTGACTGTTGTATTCAATCCCGATGCAATTTCTGTGTTTCATCAACACTCTGATAGTCCACAGATTACAGAACGCCTTCAGATGTGCATCGGAAACTACTACTGGTCTTCCAGGGATCGATCAAATCGTAGAATGTTTGAGACATTACTCCCATGGAGGAGAGTGCGCGTGGTGACTGTTGTATTGATTCCCGGTGTAATTTCTGTGTTTCATCAACACTCTGATAGTCCACAGATTACGGAAAGCCACCAGATGTGCATCGGACACTACTACTGGTCTTTCAGGGAACGATCAGAGCGTACACTGTCACAGTCATTACTCTCATGGAGGAAAGTGCGCATGAGGACTGTTGTATTCAATCCCGATGCATTTCCTGTGTTTCATTAACACTCTGATAGTACAGATTACAGAATGCCACCAGATGTGCATCGGAAACTACTACTGGTCTTCTAGGTAACGATCAAAGCGTAGACTTTTTGAAACATTACTCCCATGGTGGAAAGTGCACATGGTGACTGTTGTATTGAATCACGATGCAATTTCTGTGTTTCATCAACACTCTGATAGTCCACAGATTACGGAAATCCTCCAGATGTGCATCGGAAACTACTACTGGTCTTCCAGGGAACGATCAAAGCGTAGACTGTTTGAGACATTACTCCCATGGAGGAAAGTGCGCATGAGGACTGTTGTATTCAATCCCGATGCATTTCCTGTGTTTCATTAACACTCTGATAGTACAGATTACAGAATGCCACTAGATGTGCATCGGAAACTACTACTGGTCTTCTAGGTAACGATCAAAACGTAGACTGTTTGAGACATTACTCCCATGGTGGAAAGTGCACTTGGTGACTGTTGTATTGAATCACGATGCAATTTCTGTGTTTCATTAACACTCTGATAGTCCACAGATTACGGAAAGCCTCCAGATGTGCATTGGTAACTACTACTGGTCTTCCAGGGAACGATCAAAGCGTAGATTGTTTGAGACATTACTCCCATGGAGGAAAGTGCGCATGAGGACTGTTGTATTCAATCCCGATGCATTTCCTGTGTTTCATTAACACTCTGATAGTACAGATTACAGAATGCCACCAGATGTGCATCGGAAACTACTACTGGTCTTCTAGGTAACGATCAAAGCGTAGACTGTTTGAGACATTACTCCCATGGTGGAAAGTGCACATGGTGACTGTTGTATTGAATCACGATGCAATTTCTGTGTTTCATCAACGCTCTGATAGTCCACAGATTACGGAAATCCCCCAGATGTGCATCGGAAACTACTACTGGTCTTCCAGGGAACGATCAAAGCGTACAATGTTACAGACATTACTCCCATGGAGGAAACTGCGCACGGTGACTGTTGTATTCAATCCCGATGCAATTTCTGTGTTTCATCAACACTCTCATAGTCCACAGATTACAGAATGCCTCGGGATGTGCATCGGAAACTACTACTGGTCTTCCAGGGAACTATCAAAGCGTAGACTGTTTGAGACATTACTCCCATGGAGGAATTTCCGGATGGTGACTGTTGTATTCAATCCCGATGCAAATTCTGTGTTTCATCAACACTCTGATAGTCCACACATTACAGAATGCCACGAGATATGCATCGGAAACCACTACTGGTCTTCCAAGGAACGATCAAAGCGAAGACTGTTCCAGACATTACTCCCATGGAGGAAGGTGCGGATGGTGACTGTTGTATTCAATCCCGATGCAATTTCTGTGTTTCATCAACACTCTGATAGTCCACAGATTACAGAATGCCTCCAGATGTTCATCGGAAACTACTACTGGTCTTCCAGGGAACGATCAAAGCGTAGACTGTTTGAGACATTACTTTTATTGACGAATGTGCGCCTGGTGTCTGTTGTATTCAATCCCGATGCAAATTCTGTGCTTCATCAACACTCTGATAGTCCACAGATTACAGAATGCCCCCACATGTGCATCGGAAACTACTACTGGTCTTCCAGGGAACGATCAAAGACTAGACTGTTTGAGACATACCTCCCGTGTATGAAAGTGCGCATGGTGACTGATGTATTCACTCCCGGTGCAATATCTGTGTTTCGTCTACACTCTGATGGTCCACAGATTACAGAATGCCTCCATATTTGCATCGGTAACTACTACTGGTCTTCCGGGGAACGATCAAAGCATAGACTGTTTGAGACATTACTCCCATGGAGGAAAGTGGGCATGGTGACTGTTGTATTCAATCCCGATACAATTTCTGTATTTCATGAACACTCTGATAGTCCACAGATTACAGAATGCCACCAGATGTGAATCGGAAACTACTACTGGTCTTCCAGGGAACGATCAAAGCGAAAAATTTTTGAGACATTACTCCCTTGGAGGAAAGTGCGCATGGTGACTGTTGTATTCAATCCCGATGCAATTTCTGTGTTTCATCAACACTCTGATAGTCCACAGATTACAGAATGCCTCCAGATGTTCATCGGAAACTACTACTGGTCTTCCAGGGAACGATCAAAGCGTAGACTGTTTGAGACATTACTTTTATTGACGAATGTGCGCCTGGTGTCTGTTGTATTCAATCCCGATGCAAATACTGTGTTTCGTCAACACTATCATAGTCCACAGATTACAGAATGCCTCCAGATGTGCATCGGAAACTACTACTGGTCTTCCAGGGAACGATCAATGCGAAAAATTTTTGAGACATTACTCAGATGGAGTAATGTGCGCATGGTGACTGTTGTATTCAATCCCGATGCAATTTCTGTGTTTCATCAACACTCTGATAGTCCACAGATTACAGAATGCCTCGGTATGTGAATCGGAAACTACTACTGTTCTTCCAGGGAACGATCAAAGCGTAGACTGTTTGAGACATTACTCCCATGGTGGAAAGTGCACATGGTGACAGTTGTATTGAATCCCGATGCAATTTCTGTGTTTCATGAACACTCTGATAGTCCACAGATTACGGAAGTCCTCCAGATGTGCATCGGAAACCACTACTGGTCTTCCAGGGAACGATCAAAGCGTACAATGTTACAGACATTACTCCCATGGAGGAAACTGCGCATGCTGACTGTTGTATTCAATCCCGATGCAATTTCTGTCTTTCATCAACACTCTGATGGTCCACAGAATACAGAATGCCACCAGATGTGCATCGAAACTACTACTGGTCTTCCAGGGAACGATCAAATCGTAGACTGTTTGAGACATTACTAACGTGGAGGAAAGTGCGCATGGTGACTGTTGTATTGAATCCCGTTGCAATTTCTGTGTTTCATCAACACTCTGATACTCCACAGATTACAGAATGCCACCAGATGTGCATCGGAAACTACTACTGGTCTTCCAGGAAAAGATCAAAGAGTAGACTATTTGAGACATTACTCCCGTGGAGGAAAGTGCGCATGGTGACTGTTGTTTTCAATTCCGATTCAATTTATGTGTTTCATCAACACTCTGATAGTTCACAGATTACAGAGTGCCACCAGACGTGCATCGGAAACTTCTACTGGTCTTCCAGGGAACTATCAAAGCGTAGACTGTTTGAGACATTACTCCCATGGAGGAATGTGCGGATGGTGACTGTTGTATTCAATCCCGATTCAATTTCTGTGTTTCATCAACTCTCTGATAGTCCACAGATTACAGAATGCCACCAGACGTGCATCGCAAACTACTACTGGTCTTCCAGGGAACGATCAAAGCGTAGACTGTTTGAGACATTACTCCCGTGGAGTAAAGTGCGCATGGTGACTGTTGTATTCAATCTCGATGTAATTTCTGTGTTTCACCAACACTCTGATAGTCCACAGATTACAGAATGCCACCAGATTTGCATCGGAAACTACTACCGGTCTTCCAGGGAACGATCAAAGCGTAGACTGTTTGAGACATTACTCCTGTGGAGGAAAGTGCGCATGGTGACTGTTGTATTCAATTCCGATGCAAATTCTGTGTTTCATCAACATTCTGATAGTCCACACATTACAGAATGCCACGAGATATGCATCGGAAACCACTACTGGTCTTCCAAGGAACGATCAAAGCGAAGACTGTTTCAGACATTACTCCCATGGAGGGAAGTGCGGATGGTGACTGTTGTATTCAATCCCGATGCAAATTCTGTGTTTCATCATCACACTGATAGTCCACAGATTACAGAATGCCTCCAGATGTGCATCGGAAACTACTACTGGTCTTCCAGGGAACGATCGAAGACTAGACTGTTTGAGACATACCACACGTGTATGAAAGTGCGCATGGTGACTGATGTATTCACTCCCGGTGCAATTTCTGTGTTTCATCTACACTCTGATAGTCCACAGATTACAGAATGACTCCATATTTGCATCGGTAACTACTACTGGTCTTCCGGGGAACGATCAAATCATAGACTGTTTGAGACATTACTCCCATGGAGGAAAGTGGGCATGGTGACTGTTGTATTCAATCCCGATACAATTTCTGTATTTCATGAACACTCTGATAGTCCACAGATTACAAAAAGCCATCAGATGTGAATCCGAAACTACTACTGGTCTTCCAGGGAACGATCAAAGCGAAAAATTTTTGAGACATTACTCCCATGGAGGAAAGTGCGCATGGTGACTGTTGTATTCAATCCCGATGCAATTTCTGTGTTTCATCAACACTCTGATAGTCCACAGATTACAGAATGCCTCCAGATGTTCATCGGAAACTACTACTGGTCTTCCAGGGAACGATCAAAGCGTAGACTGTTTGAGACATTACTTTTAATGAGGAATGTGCGCCTGGTGTCTGTTGTATTCAATCCCGATGCAATTAATGTGTTTCGTGAACACTATGATAGTCCACAGATTACAGAATGCCTCTAGATGTGCATCGGAAACTACTACTGGTATTCCAGGGAACGATCAATGCGAACAATTTTTGAGACATTACTCCCATGGAGGAATGTGCGCATGGTGACTGTTGTATTCAATCCCGATACATTTACTGTGTTTCATCAACACTCTGATAGTCCACAGATTACGGAAATCCCCCAGATGTGCATCGGAAACTACTACTGGTCTTCCAGGGAACGATCAAAGCGTACAATGTTACAGACATTACTCCCATGGAGGAAACTGCGCACGGTGACTGTTGTATTCAATCCCGATGCAATTTCTGTGTTTCATCAACACTCTCATAGTCCACAGATTACAAAATGCCTCGGGATGTGCATCGGAAACTACTACTGGTCTTCCAGGGAACTATCAAAGCGTAGACTGTTTGAGACATTACTCCCATGGAGGAATGTCCGGATGGTGACTGTTGTATTCAATCCCGATGCAAATTCTGTGTTTCATCAACACTCTGATAGTCCACACATTACAGAATGACACGAGATATGCATCGGAAACCACTACTGGTCTTCCAAGGAACGATCAAAGCGAAGACTGTTCCAGACATTACTCCCATGGAGGAAGGTGCGGATGGTGACTGTAGTATTCAGTCCCGATGCAAATTCTGTGCTTCATCAACACTCTGATAGTCCACAGATTACAGAATGCCCCCAGATGTGCATCGGAAACTACTACTGGTCTTCCAGGGAACGATCAAAGACTAGACTGTTTGAGACATACCTCCCGTGTATGAAAGTGCGCATGGTGACTGATGTATTCACTCCCGGTGCAATATCTGTGTTTCGTCTACACTCTGATGGTCCACAGATTACAGAATGCCTCCATATTTGCATCGGTAACTACTACTGGTCTTCCGGGGAACGATCAAAGCATAGACTGTTTGAGACATTACTCCCATGGAGGAAAGTGGGCATGGTGACTGTTGTATTCAATCCCGATACAATTTCTGTATTTCATGAACACTCTGATAGTCCACAGATTACAGAATGCCACCAGATGTGAATCGGAAACTACTACTGGTCTTCCAGGGAACGATCAAAGCGAAAAATTTTTGAGACATTACTCCCTTGGAGGAAAGTGCGCATGGTGACTGTTGTATTCAATCCCGATGCAATTTCTGTGTTTCATCAACACTCTGATAGTCCACAGATTACAGAATGCCTCCAGATGTTCATCGGAAACTACTACTGGTCTTCCAGGGAACGATCAAAGCGTAGACTGTTTGAGACATTACTTTTATTGACGAATGTGCGCCTGGTGTCTGTTGTATTCAATCCCGATGCAAATACTGTGTTTCGTCAACACTTTCATAGTCAAAGATTACAGAATGCCTCCAGATGTGCATCGGAAACTACTACTGGTCTTCCAGGGAACGATCAATGCGAAAAATTTTTGAGACATTACTCAGATGGAGGAATGTGCGCATGGTGACTGTTGTATTCAATCCCGATGCAATTTCTGTGTTTCATCAACACTCTGATAGTCCACAGATTACAGAATGCCTCGGTATGTGAATCTGAAACTACTACTGTTCTTCCAGGGAACGATCAAAGCGTAGACTGTTTGAGACATTACTCCCATGGTGGAAAGTGCACATGGTGACTGTTGTATTAAATCCCGATGCAATTTCTGTGTTTCATCAACACTCTGATAGTCCACAGATTACGGAAGTCCTCCAGATGTGCATCGGAAACCACTACTGGTCTTCCAGGGAACGATCAAAGCGTACAATGTTACAGACATTACTCCCATGGAGGAAACTGCGCATGCTGACTGTTGTATTCAATCCCGATGCAATTTCTGTCTTTCATCAACACTCTGATGGTCCACAGAATACAGAATGCCACCAGATGTGCATCGAAACTACTACTGGTCTTCCAGGGAACGATCAAATCGTAGACTGTTTGAGACATTACTAACGTGGAGGAAAGTGCGCATGGTGACTGTTGTATTGAATCCCGTTGCAATTTCTGTGTTTCATCAACACTCTGATACTCCACAGATTACAGAATGCCACCAGATGTGCATCGGAAACTACTACTGGTCTTCCAGGAAAAGATCAAAGAGTAGACTATTTGAGACGTCACTCCCGTGGAGGAAAGTGCGCATGGTGACTGTTGTTTTCAATTCCGATTCAATTTATGTGTTTCATCAACACTCTGATAGTTCACAGATTACAGAGTGCCACCAGACGTGCATCGGAAACTTCTACTGGTCTTCCAGGGAACTATCAAAGCGTTGACTGTTTGGGACATTACTCCCATGGAGGAATGTGCGGATGGTGACTGTTGTATTCAATCCCGATTCAATTTCTGTGTTTCATCAACTCTCTGATAGTCCACAGATTACAGAATGCCACCAGACGTGCATCGCAAACTACTACTGGTCTTCCAGGGAACGATCAAAGCGTAGACTGTTTGAGACATTACTCCCGTGGAGGAAAGTGCGCATGGTGACTGTTGTATTCAATCTCGATGTAATTTCTGTGTTTCACCAACACTCTGATAGTCCACAGATTACAGAATGCCACCAGATTTGCATCGGAAACTACTACCGGTCTTCCAGGGAACGATCAAAGCGTAGACTGTTTGAGACATTACTCCTGTGGAGGAAAGTGCGCATGGTGACTGTTGTATTCAATTCCGATGCAAATTCTGTGTTTCATCAACATTCTGATAGTCCACACATTACAGAATGCCACGAGATATGCATCGGAAACCACTACTGGTCTTCCAAGGAACGATCAAAGCGAAGACTGTTTCAGACATTACTCCCATGGAGGAAAGTGCGGATGGTGACTGTTGTATTCAATCCCGATGCAAATTCTGTGTTTCATCATCACACTGATAGTCCACAGATTACAGAATGCCTCCAGATGTGCATCGGAAACTACTACTGGTCTTCCAGGGAACGATCAAAGACTAGACTGTTTGAGACATACCACACGTGTATGAAAGTGCGCATGGTGACTGATGTATTCACTCCCGGTGCAATTTCTGTGTTTCATCTACACTCTGATAGTCCACAGATTACAGAATGACTCCATATTTGCATCGGTAACTACTACTGGTCTTCCGGGGAACGATCAAATCATAGACTGTTTGAGACATTACTCCCATGGAGGAAAGTGGGCATGGTGACTGTTGTATTCAATCCCGATACAATTTCTGTATTTCATGAACACTCTGATAGTCCACAGATTACAAAAAGCCATCAGATGTGAATCCGAAACTACTACTGGTCTTCCAGGGAACGATCAAAGCGAAAAATTTTTGAGACATTACTCCCATGGAGGAAAGTGCGCATGGTGACTGTTGTATTCAATCCCGATGCAATTTCTGTTTTTCATCAACACTCTGATAGTCCACAGATTACAGAATGCCTCCAGATGTTCATCGGAAACTACTACTGGTCTTCCAGGGAACGATCAAAGCGTAGACTGTTTGAGACATTACTTTTATTGAGGAATGTGCGCCTGGTGTCTGTTGTATTCAATCCCGATGCAATTAATGTGTTTCGTGAACACTATGATAGTCCACAGATTACAGAATGCCTCTAGATGTGCATCGGAAACTACTACTGGTATTCCAGGGAACGATCAATGCGAACAATTTTTGAGACATTACTCCCATGGAGGAATGTGCGCATGGTGACTGTTGTATTCAATCCCGATACATTTACTGTGTTTCATCAACACTCTGATAGTCCACAGATTACAGAATGCCACCAGATGTGCATCGGAAACTACTACTGGTATTCCAGGGAACGATCAAAGCGAAGACTGTTTGAGACATACCTCCCGTGGAGGAAAGTGCGCATGGTGACTGTTGTATTCAATCCCGAAGCAATTTCTGTGTTTCATCAACACTCTGATAGTATACTGACTACAGAATGCGTCCAGATGTGCTTAGGAAACTACTACTGGTCTTCCAGGTAACGATCAAAGCGTAGACTGTTTGAGACATTACTCCCATGGTGGAAAGTGCACATGGTGACTGTTGTATTGAATCCCGATGCAATTTCTGTGTTTCATCAACACTCTGATAGTCCACAGATGACGGAAATCCTCCAGATGTGCATCGGAAACTACTACTGGTCTTCCAGGGAACGATCAAAGCGTACAATGTTACAGACATTACTCCCATGGAGGAAAGTGCGCATGGTGACTGTTGTATTCAATCCCGATGCAATTTCTGTGTTTCATCAACACGCTGATAGTCCACAGATTACAGAATGCCTCGGGATGTGCATCGGAAACTACTACTGATCTTCCAGGGAACGATCATAATGTAGAATGTTTGAGACATTACTCCCATTGAAGAAAGTGCTCATGGTGACTGTTGTATTGAATCCCGGTGCAATTTCTGTGTTTCATCAACATTCTGATAGTCCACAGATTACGGAAAGCCTCCAGATGTGCATCGGAAACTACTACTGGTCTTCCAGGGAACGATCAGAGCGTACACTGTTACAGACATTACGACCATGGAGGAAAGTGCGCATGGTGACTGTTGTATTCAATCCCGATGCAATTTCTGTGTTTCATCAACACTCTGATGGTCCACATAATACACAATGCCACCAGATGTGCATCGGAAACTACTACTGGTCTTCCAGGGAACGATCAAATCGTAGACTGTTTGAGACATTACTAACGTGGAGGAAAGTGCGCATGGTGACTGTTGTATTGAATCCCGATGCAATTTCTGTGTTTCATCAACACTCTGATAGTCCACAGATTACGGAAATCCTCCAGATGTGCATCGGAAACTACTACTGGTCTTCCAGGGAACGATCAAAGCGTACAATGTTACAGACATTACTCCCATGGAGGAAACTGCGCACGGTGACTGTTGTATTCAATCCCGACGCAATTTCTGTGTTTCATCAACACTCTGATAGTCCACAGATTACAGAATGCCTCGGGATGTGCATCGGAAACTACTACTGGTCTTCCAGGGAACGATCAAAGAGTAGACTATTTGAGACATCACTCCTGTGGAGGAAAGTGCGCATGGTGACTGTTGTTTTCAATTCCGATTCAATTTCTGTGTTTCAACAAAACTCTGATAGTTCACCGATTACAGAATGACACCAGAACGGCATCGGAAACTACTACTGGTCTTAAGGGAACGATCAAAGCGTAGAATGTTTGAGACATTAGTCCCGTTTAGGAAAGTGCGCATGGTGACTGATGTATTCAATCTCGATGCAATTTCTTTGTTTCATCAACACTCTGATAGTCCACAGATTACAGAATGCCACCAGATTTTCATCGGAAACTACTACCGCTCTTCCAGGGAACGATTAAAGCGTAAACTGTTTCAGACATTACACCCGTGGAGGAAAGTGCGCATGGTGACTGTTGTATTCAATTCCGATGCAATTTCTGTGTTTCATCAACACTCTGATAGTCCACAGATTACAGAATGGCACCAGACGTGCATCGGAAACTTCTACTGGTCTTCCAGGGAACTATCAAAGCGTAGACTGTTTCAGACATTACACCCGTGGAGGAAAGTGCGCATGGTGACTGTTGTATTCAATTCCGATGCAATTTCTGTGTTTCATCAACACTCTGATAGTCCACAGATTACAGAATGCCACCAGATTTTCATCGGAAACTACTACCGCTCTTCCAGGGAACGATTAAAGCGTAAACTGTTTCAGACATTACACCCGTGGAGGAAAGTGCGCATGGTGACTGTTGTATTCAATCCCGATGCAATATCTGTGTTTCATCAACACTCTGATAGTCCACAGATTACAGAATGCCACCAGATGTGCATCGGAAACTGCTACTGGTCTTAAACGGATCGATCAAAGCGTAGACATTTGGAGACATACCTCCCGTGGAGGAAAGTGCGCATGGTGACTGTTGTATTCAATCCCGATGCAATTTCTGTGTTTCATCGACACTCTGATAGTCCACAGATTACAGAATGGCACCAGATGTGCATCGGAAAATACTACTGGTCTTCCAGGGAACGATCAAAGCTTAGACTGTTTGAGACATTACTAACGTTTAGGAAAGTGCGCAATGTGACTGTTGTATTAAAGCCTGTTACAATTTCTGTGTTTCATCAACACTCTGATACTCCACAGATTCCAGAATGCCACTAGATGTGCATCGGAAACTACTACTGGTCTTCCAGGGAACGAACAAAGCGTAGACTATTTGAGACATTGCTCCTGTGGTGGAAAGTGCGCATGGTGACTGTTGTATTCAATTCCGATGCAATTTCTGTGTTTCATCAACACTCTGATAGTCCACAGACTACAGAACCCCACCAGACGTGCATCGGAATCTACTACTGGTCTTCCAGGGAACTATCAAAGCGTAGACTGTCTCAGACATTACTCCCATGGAGGAAAGTGGTCATGGTGACTGTTGTATTTAATCCCGATGCAATATCTGTGTTTCATCAACACTCTGATAGTCCACAGATTACAGAATGCCACCATATGTGCATCGGAAACTACTACCGGTCTTAACGGGATCGATCAAAGCGTAGACTGTTTGAGACATACCTCACGTGGAGAATAGAGCGCATGGAGACTGTTGTATTCAATCCCGATGCAATTTCTGTGTTTAATCAACACTCTGATAGTCCACAGATTACAGAATGCACCAGATGTGCATCGGAAACTACTACTGGTCTTCCACGGATAGATCAAAGCGTAGACTGTTAGAGACATTACTCCCATGGAGGAAAGTGAGCATGGTGACTGATGTATTCAATCCCGATGCAATTTTGGTGTTTCATCAACACTCTTATAGTCCACAGATTACAGAATGACTCCAGATGTGCATTGGTAACTTCTACTGCTATTCCAGGGAACGATCAAAGCGTAGACTGTTTGAGACATTACTCCCATGGAGGAAATTGCGCATGATGACTGTTCTATTCAATCCCGATGCATTTCCTGTGTTTCATCAACACACTGATAGTCCACAGATTACAGAATGCCTCCAGATGTGCATCGGAGACTACTACTTGTCTTCCAGAGAACGATCAAAGCGTACAATGTTACAGACACTACTCCCATGGAGGAAAGTGCGAATGGTGACTGTTGTATTCAATCCCGATGCAATTTCTGTGTTTCATCAACACTCTGATAGTCCACAGATTACAGAATGCCACCAGACGTGCATCGGATACTACTACTGGTCTTCCAGCGAACGATCAAAGCGTAGTCTGTTTGAGACATTACTCCCATGGAGGAAAGTGCGCATGGTGACTGTTGTATTCAATCCCGATACAATTTCTGTATTTCATCAACACTCTGATAGTCCACAGATTACAGAATGCCACCAGATGTGAATCGGAAACTACTACCGGTCTTCAGGGAACGATCAAAGCGTAGACTGTTTGAGACATTACTCCCATGGACTAAAGTGCGCATGGTGACTGTTGTATTCAATCCCGATGTATTTTCTGGGTTTCATTAACACTCTGATAGTCCACAGATTACAGAATGCCTCGAGATGTGCATCGGAAACTACTGCTGGTCTTCCAGGGAACGATCAAAGCGTAGACTGCTTGAGACATTACTCCCATGGGGGAAAGTGCGCATGGTGATTATTGTATTCAATCCCGATGCAATTTCAGTGTTTCATCAACACTCTGATAGTCCACAGATTACAGAATGCCTCCGGATGTGCATCGGAAACTACTACTGGTCTTCCAGGGAACGATCAAAGCGTACACTGTTACAGACATTACTCCCATGGAGGAAAGTGCGCATGGTGACTGTTGTGTTCAATCCCGATGCAATTTCTGTGCTTCATCAAGACTCTGATAGTAAACAGATTACAGAATGGCACCAGACGTGCATCGGAAACTTCTACAGGTGTTCCAGGGAACTATCAAAGCGTAGACTGTTTCAGATATTACTCCCATGGAGGAAAGTGCGGATTGTGACTGTTGTATTCAATCCCGATTTAATTTCTGTATTTCATCTACACTCTGATAGTCCACAGACTACAGAATGCCTCCAGATGTTCATCGGAAACTACTACTGGTCTTCCAGGGAACGATCAAAGCGTAGACTGTATGAGACATTACTTTCATTGAGGAATGTGCGCCTGGTGATTGTTGTATTTAATGCCGATGCAATTACTGTGTTTCGTCAACACTATGATAGTCCACAGATTACAGAATGCCTCCAGATGTGCATCGGAAACTACTACTGGTCTTCCAGGGAACGATCAAAGCGAAAAATTTTTGAGACATTACTCGCATGGAGGAATGTGCGCATGGTGACTTTTGTATTCAATCCCGATGAATTTACTGTGTTTCATCAACACTCTGATAGTCCACAGATTACAGAATGCCTCCAGATGTGCATCGGAAACTACTACTGGTCTTCCTGGGAACGATCAAAGCGTAGACTGTTTGAGACATTACTCCCATGGACTAAAGTGCGCATGGTGACTGTTGTATTCAATCCCGATGTATGTTCTGGGTTTCGTTAACACTCTGATAGTCCACAGATTACAGAATGCCTCCAGATGTGCATCGGAAACTACTGCTGGTCTTCCAGGGAACGATCAAAGCGTAGACTGTTTGAGACATTACTCCCATGGGTGAAAGTGCGCATGGTGACTATTGTATTCAATCCCGATGCAATTTCAGTGTTTCATCAACACTCTGATAGTCCACAGATTACAGAATGCCTCCGGATGTGCATCGGAAACTACTACTGGTCTTCCAGGGAACGATCAAAGCGTAGACTGTTTGAGACATTACTCCCATGGAGGAAAGTGCGCATGGTGACTGTTGTATTGAATCCCGGTGCAATTTCTGTGTTTCATCAACACTCTGATAGTCCACAGATTACGTAAAGCCTCCAGATGTACATCGGAAACCACTACTGGTCTTCCAGGGAACGATCAAAGCGTACACTGTTACAGACGTTACTCCCATGGAGGAAAGTGCGCATGGTGACTGTTGTATTCAATCCCGATGCAATTTCTGTGCTTCATCAACACTCTGATAGTAAACAGATTACAGAATGGCACCAGACGTGCATCGGAAACTTCTACTGGTCTTCCAGGGAACTATCAAAGCGTAGACAGTTTCAGACATTACTTCCATGGAGGAAAGTGCGGATGGTGATTGTTGTATTCAATCCCGATGCAATATCTGTGTTTCATCAACACTCAGATAGTCCACAGATTACAGAATGCCACCAGATGTGCATCGGAAACTACTACTGGTCTTCCAGGGAACGAACAAAGCGTAGACTATTTGAGACATTGCTCCTGTGGAGGAAAGTGCGCATGGTGACTGTTGTATTCAATTCCGATTAAATTTCTGTGTTTCATCTACACTCTGATAGTCCACAGATTACAGAATGCCACCAGATTTGCATCGGAAACTACTACCGGTCTTCAGGGAACGATCAAAGCGTAGTCTGTTTGAGGCATTACTCCCGTGGAGGAAAGTGCGCATGGTGACTGTTGTATTCAATTCCGATGCTATTTCTGTGTTTCATCAACACTCTGATAGTCCACACATTACAGAATGCCACGAGATGTGCATCGGAATCTACTACTGGTCTTCCAGGTAATGATAAAGGCGAAGACTGTTTCAGACATTACTCCCATGGAGGAAAGTGCGGATGGTGACGGTTGTATTCAACCCCGATGCAAATTCTCTGTTTCATCAACACTCTGATAGTCCACAGATTACAGAATGCCACCAGATGTGCATCGGAAACTACTACTGGTCTTCCAGGGAACGATCAAGGCGTAGACTGTTTGAGACATTACTATCGTGGAGGAAAGTGCGCATGATGACTGTTGTATTCAATCTCGATGGAATTTCTGTGTTTCATCAACACTCTGATAGTCCACAGATTACAGAATGCAACGAGATGTGCATCGGAAACTACTACTGGTCTTCCACGGAACGATCAAAGCTTAGACTGTCTCAGACATTACTCCCATGGATGAAAGTGCGGATGGTGACTGTTGTATTCAATCCCGAAGCCATATCTGTGTTTCATCAACACTCTGATAGTCCACAGATTACAGAATGCCTCCAGATGTGCATCGGAAACTACTACTGGTCTTCCAGGGAACGATCAAAGCGTAGACTGTTTGAGACATTACTATCATGGACTAAAGGGCGCATGGTGACTGTTGTATTCAATCCCGATGTATTTTCTGGGTTTCATTAACACTCTGATAGTCCACAGATTACAGAATGCCTCCAGATGTGCATCGGAAACTACTGCTGGTCTTCCAGGGAACGATCAAAGCGTAGACTGTTGGAGACATTACTCCCATGGGGGAAAGTGCGCATGGTGATTATTGTATTCAATCCCGATGCAATTTCAGTGTTTCATCAACACTCTGATTGTCCACAGATTACAGAATGCCTCCAGATGTGCATCGGAAACTACTACTGGTCTTCCAGGGAACGATCAAAGCGTAGCCGGTTTGAGACATTACTCCCATGGAGGAAAGTGTGCATGGTGACTGTTGTATTGAATCCCGGTGCAATTTCTGTGTTTCATCAACACTCTGATAGTCCACAGATTACGTAAAGCCTCCAGATGTACATCGGAAACCACTACTGGTCTTCCAGGGAACGATCAAAGCGTACACTGTTACAGACATAACTCCCATGGAGGAAAGTGCGCATGGTGACTGTTGTATTCAATCCCGATGCAATTTCTGTGTTTCATCAACACTCTGATGGTTCACAGAATACAGAATGCCATCATATGTGCATCGGAAACTACTACTGGTCTTCCAGGGAACGATCAAATGGTAGACTGTATGAGACATTAGTAACGTGGAGGAAAGTGCGCATGGTGACTGTTGTATTCAATCCCGATGCAATTTCTGTGTTTCATCCACACTCTGATACTCCACAGATTACAGAATGCCACCAGATGTGCATCGGAAACTACTACTGGTCTTCCAGGGAACGATCAGAGCGTAGACTGTTTGAGACATACCTCCCGTGTATGAAAGTGCGCATGGTGACTGATGTATTCACTCCCGGTGCAATTTCTGTGTTTCATCTACACTCTGATAGTCCACACATTACAGAATGCCTCCATATTTGCATCGGTAACTACTACTGGTCTTCCGGGGAACGATCAAAGCATAGACTGTTTGAGACATTACTCCCATGGAGGAAAGTGCGCATGGTGACTGTTGTATTCAATCCCGATACAATTTCTGTATTTCATCAACACTCTGATAGTCCACAGATTACAGAATGCCACCAGATGTGAATCGGAATCTACTACTGGTCTTCCAGGGAACGATCAAAGCGATAAATTTTTGAGACATTACTCCCATGGAGGAAAGTGCGCATGGTGACTGTTCTTTCAATCCCGATGCAATTTCTGTGTTTCATCAACACTCTGATAGTACACAGATTACAGAATGCCTCGAGATGTGCATCGGAAACTACTACTGGTCTTCCAGAGAACGATCAAAGAGTAGACCGTTTGAGACATGCCTACAGGGGAGGAAAGTGCGCATGGTGGCTGTTGTATTCAATCCAGATGCAATTTCTGTGTTTCATCAACACTCTGATAGTCCACATATTACAGAATGCGTCAAGATGTGCTTCAGAAACTACTACTGGTCTTCCAGGGAACGATCAAGGCGTAGACTGTTTGAGACATTACTCCCATGGGGGAAAGTGCGCATGGGGATTGTTGTATTCAATCCCGATGCAATTTCAGTGTTTCATCAACACTCTGATAGTCCACAGATTACAGAATGCAACGAGATGTGCATCGGAAACTACTACTGGTCTTCCACGGAACGATCAAAGCTTAGACTGTCTCAAACATTACTCCCATGGATGAAAGTGCGGATGGTGACTGTTGTATTCAATCCCGAAGCCATATCTGTGTTTCATCAACACTCTGATAGTCCACAGATTACAGAATGCCTCCAGATGTGCATCGGAAACTACTACTGGTCTTCCAGGGAACGATCAAAGCGTAGACTGTTTGAGACATTACTCCCATGGACTAAAGGGCGCATGGTGACTGTTGTATTCAATCCCGATGTATTTTCTGGGTTTCATTAACACTCAGATAGTCCACAGATTACAGAATGCCTCCAGATGTGCATCGGAAACTACTGCTGCTCTTCCAGGGAACGATCAAAGCGTAGACTGTTGGAGACATTACTCCCATGGGGGAAAGTGTGCATGGTGATTATTGTATTCGATCCCGATGCAATTTCAGTGTTTCATCAACACTCTGATTGTCCACAGATTACGGAATGCCTCCAGATGTGCATCGGAAACTACTACTGGTCTTCCAGGGAACGATCAAAGCGTAGCCGGTTTGAGACATTACTCCCATGGAGGAAAGTGTGCATGGTGACTGTTGTATTGAATTCCCGTGTAATTTCTGTGTTTCATCAACACTCTGATAGTCCACAGATTACGTAAAGCCTCCAGATGTACATCGGAAACCACTACTGGTCTTCCAGGGAACGATCAAAGCGTACACTGTTACAGACATAACTCCCATGGAGGGAAGTGCGCATGGTGACTGTTGTATTCAATCCCGATGCAATTTCTGTGTTTCATCAACACTCTGATGGTCCACAGAATACAGAATGCCATCATATGTGCATCGGAAACCACTACTGGTCTTCCAGGGAACGATCAAATGGTAGACTATATGAGACATTAGTAACGTGGAGGAAAGTACGCATGGAGACTGTTGTATTGAATCCCGATGCAATTTCTGTGTTTCATCCACACTCTGATACTCCACAGATTACAGAATGCCACCAGATGTGCATCGGAAACTACTACTGGTCTTCCAGGGAACGATCAGAGCGTAGACTGTTTGAGACATACCTCCCGTGTATGAAAGTGCGCATGGTGACTGATGTATTCACTCCCGGTGCAATTTCTGTGTTTCATCTACACTCTGATAGTCCACACATTACAGAATGCCTCCATATTTGCATCGGTAACTACTACTGGTCTTCCGGGGAACGATCAAAGCATAGACTGTTTGAGACATTACTCCCATGGAGGAAAGTGCGCATGGTGACTGTTGTATTCAATCCCGATACAATTTCTGTATTTCATCAACACTCTGATAGTCCACAGATTACAGAATGCCACCAGATGTGAATCGGAAACTACTACTGGTCTTCCAGGGAACGATCAAAGCGAGAAATTTTTGAGACATTACTCCCATGGAGGAAAGTGCGCATGGTGACTGTTGTTTCAATCCCGATGCAATTTCTGTGTTTCATCAACACTCTGATAGTACACAGATTACAGAATGCCTCCAGATGTTCATCGGAAACTACTACTGGTCTTCCAGGGAACGATCAAAGCGTAGACTGTTTGAGGCATTACTTTTATTGAGGAATGTGCGCCTGGTGACTGATGTATTCAATCCCGATGCAATTACTGTGTTTCGTCAACACTATAATAGTCCACAGATTACAGAATGCCTCCAGATGTGCATCGGAAACTACTACTGGTCTTCCAGGGAACGATCAAAGCGAAAAATTTTTGAGACATTACTCCCATGGAGGAATGTGCGCATGGTGACTGTTGTATTCAATCCCGATGCATTTTCTGTTTTTCATCAACACTCTGATAGTCCACAGATTACAGAATGCCTCGAGATGTGCATCGGAAACTACTACTGGTCTTCCAGAGAACGATCAAAGTGTAGACCGTTTGAGACATGCCTACAGGGGAGGAAAGTGCGCATGGTGACTGTTGTATTCAATCCCGATGCAATTCCTGTGTTTCATCAACACTCTGATAGTCCACATATTACAGAATGCGTCAAGATGTGCTTCAGAAACTACTACTGGTCTTCCAGGGAACGATCAAAGCGTAGACTGTTTGAGACATTACTCCCATGGGGGAAAGTGCGCATGGGGATTGTTGTATTCAATCCCGATGCAATTTCAGTGTTTCATCAACACTCTGATAGTCCACAGATTACAGAATGGCACCAGATGTGAATCGGAAAGTACTACTGGTCTTCCAGGGAATGTTCAAAGCGTAGACTGTTAGAGACATTACTCCCATGGAGGAAAGTGAGCATGGTGACTGATGTATTCAATCCCGATGCAATTTCGGTGTTTCATCAACACTCTGATAGTCCACAGATTACAGAATGATTCCAGATGTGCATTGGTAACTTCTACTGGTATTCCAGGGAACGATCAAAGCGTAGACTGTTTGAGACATTACTCCCATGGAGGAATGTGCGCATGATGGCTGTTGTATTCAATCCCGATGCATTTCCTGTGTATCATCAACACTCTGATAGTCCACAGATAACAGAATGCCTCCAGATGTGCATCGGAGACTACTACTGGTCTTCCAGGGAACGATCAAAGCGTACAATGTTACAGACATTACTCCCATGGAGGAAAGTGCGAATGGTGACTGTTGTATTCAATCCCGATGCAATTTCTTTGTTTCATCAACTCTCTGATAGTCCACAGATTACAGAATGCCACCAGACGTGCATCGGATACTACTACTGGTCTTCCAGGGAACGATCAAAGCGTGGACTGTTTGAGACATTACTCTTGTGGAGTAAAGTGCGCATGGTGATTTTTGTATACAATCTCGATGAAATTTCTGTGTTTCATCAACACTCTGATAGTCCACAGATTACAGAATGCCACCAGATTTGCATCGGAAACTACTACCGGTCTTCAGGGAACGATCAAAGCGTAGTCTGTTTGAGGCAATACTCCCGTGGAGGAAAGTGAGTATGGTGACTGTTGTATTCAATTCCGATGCAATTTCTGTGTTTCATCAACACTCTGATAGTCCACAGATTACAGAATGCCACCAGATTTGCATCGGAAACTATAACTGGTCTTCCAGGGAACGATCAAGGCGTAGACTGTTTGAGACATTACTCCCGTGGAGGAAAGTGCGCATGGTGACTGTTGTATTCAATCTCGATGCAATTTCTGTGTTTCATCAACACTCTGATAGTCCACAGATTACAGAATGCCTCCAGATGTACATCGGAAACCACTACTGGTCTTCCAGGGAACGATCAAAGCGTACACTGTTACAGACGTAACTCCCATGGAGGAAAGTACGCATGGTGACTGTTGTATTCAATCCCGATGCAATTTCTGTGTTTCATCAACACTCTGATGGTCCACGGAATACAGAATGCCATCATATGTGCATCGGAAACTACTACTGGTCTTCCAGGGAACGATCAAATGGTAGACTGTATGAGACATTAGTAACGTGGAGGAAAGTGCGCATGGTGACTGTTGTATTGAATCCCGATGCAATTTCTGTGTTTCATCCACACTCTGATACTCCACAGATTACAGAATGCCACCAGATGTGCATCGGAAACTACTACTGGTCTACCAGGGAACGATCAGAGCGTAGACTGTTTGAGACATACCTCCCGTGTATGAAAGTGCGCATGGTGTCTGATGTTTTCACTTCCGGTGCAATTTCTGTGTTTCATCTACACTCTGATAGTCCACAGATTACAGAATGCCTCCATATTTGCATCGGTAACTACTACTGGTCTTCCGGGGAACGATCAAAGCATAGACTGTTTGAGACATTACTCCCATGGAGGAAAGTGCGCATGGTGACTGTTGTATTCAATCCCGATACAATTTCTGTATTTCATCAACACTCTGATAGTCCACAGATTACAGAATGCCACCAGATGTGAATCGGAAACTACTACTGGTCTTCCAGGGAACGATGAAAGCGAAAAATTTTTGAGACATTACTCCCATGGAGGAAAGTGAGCATGGTGACTGATGTATTCAATCCCGATGCAATTTCGGTGTTTCATCAACACTCTGATAGTCCACAGATTACAGAATGACTCCAGATGTGCATTGGTAACTTCTACTGGTATTCCAAGGAACGATCAAAGCGTAGACTGTTTGAGATATTACTCCCATGGAGGAAAGTGCGCATGATGACCGTTGTATTCAATCCCGATGCATTTCCTGTGTATCATCAACATTCTGATAGTCCACAGATTACAGAATGCCTCCAGATGTACATCGGAGACTACTACTGGTCTTCCAGGGAACGATCAAAGCGTACAATGTTACAGACATTACTCCCATGGAGGAAAGTGCGAATGGTGACTGTTGTATTCAATCCCGATGCAATTTCTGTGTTTCATCATCTCTCTGATAGTCCACAGATTACAGAATGCCACCAGATTTGCATCGGAAACTACTACCGGTCTTCAGGGAACGATCAAAGGGTAGTCTGTTTGAGGCATTACTCCCGTGGAGGAAAGTGCGCATGGTGACTGTTGTATTCAATTCCGATGCAATTTCTGTGTTTCATAAACACTCTGATAGTCCACACATTACAGAATGCCACGAGATGTGCATCGGAAACTACTACTGGTCTTCCAGGGAACGATAAAAGCGAAGACTGTTTCAGACATTACTCCCATGGAGGAAAGTGCGGATGGTGACTGTTGTATTCAACCCCGATGCAAATTCTGTGTTTCATCAACACTCTGATAGTCCACAGATTACAGAATGCCACCAGATGTGCATCGGAAACTACTACTGGTCTTCCAGGGAACGATCAAGGCGTAGACTGTTTGAGACATTACTCCCGTGGAGGAAAGTGCGCATGGTGACTGTTGTATTCAATCTCGATGCAATTTCTGTGTTTCATCAACACTCTGATAGTCCACAGATTACAGAATGCAGCCAGATTTGCATCGGAAACTACTACCGGTCTTCCAGGGAACGATCAAAATCGTAGACTGTATGAGACATTACTCCCGTGGAGGAAAGTGCGCATGGTGACTGTTGTATTCAATTCCGATGCAATTTCTGTGTTTCATCTACACTCTGATAGTCCACAGATTACAGAATGCCTCCATATTTCCATCAGTAACTACTACTGGTCTTCCGGGGAATGATCAAAGCATAGACTGTTTGAGACATTACTCCCATGGAGGAAAGTGCGCATGGTGACTGTTGTATTCAATCCCGATATAATTTCTGTATTTCATCAACACTCTGATAGTCCACAGATTACAGAATGCCACCAGATGTGAATCGGAAACTACTACTGGACTTCCAGGGAACGATCAAAGCGAAAAATTTTTGAGACATTACTCGCATGGAGGAATGTGCGCATGGTGAATTTGTATTCAATCCCGATGAATTTACTGTGTTTCATCAACACTCTGATAGTCCACAGATTACAGAATGCAACGATATGTGCATCGGAAACTACTACTGGTCTTCCAGGGAACGATCAAAGCTTAGACTCTCTCAGACATTACTCCCATATATGAAAGTGCGGATGGTGACTGTTGTATTCAATCCCGAAGACATATCTGTGTTTCATCAACACTCTGATAGTCCACAGATTACAGAATGCCTCCAGATGTGCATCGGAAACTACTACTGGTCTTCCAGGGAACGATCAAAGCGTAGTCTGTTTGAGACATTACTCCCATGGAGGAAAGTGCGCATGGTGACTGTTGTATTCAATCCCGATGCAATTTCAGTGTTTCATCAACACTCTGATAGTCCACAGATTACAGAATGCCACCAGATGTGCATCGGAAACTACTACTGGTCTTCCAGGGAACGATCAGAGCCTAGACTGTTTGAGACATACCTCCCGTGTATGAAAGTGCGCATGGTGACTGATGTATTCACTCCCGGTGCAATTTCTGTGTTTCATCTACACTCTGATAGTCCAAAGATTACAGAATGCCTCCATATTTGCATCGGTAACTACTACTGGTCTTCCGGGGAACGATCAAAGCATAGCCTGTTTGAGACATTACTCCCATGGAGGAAAGTGCGCATGGTGACTGTTGTATTCAATCCCGATACAATTTCTCTATTTCATCAACACTGTGATAGTCCACAGATTACAGAATGCCACCAGATGTGAATCGGAAACTACTACTAGTCTTCCAGGGAACGATCAAAGCGAAAAATTTTTGAGACATTACTCCCATGGAGGAAATAATGCATGGTGACTGTTGTTTCAATCCCGATGCAATTTCTGTGTTTCATCAACACTCTGATAGTACACAGATTACAGAATGCCTCCAGATGTTCATCGGAAACTACTACTGGTCTTCCAGGGAACGATCAAAGCGTAGACTGTTTGAGGCATTACTTTTATTGAGGAATGTGCGCCTGGTGACTGTTGTATTCAATCCCGGTGCAATTACTGTGTTTCGTCAACACTATAATAGTCCACAGATTACAGAATGCCTCCAGATGTGCATCGGAAACTACTACTGGTCTTCCAGGGAACGATCACAGCGAAAAATTTTTGTGACATTACTCCCATGGAGGAATGTGCGCATGGTGACTGTTGTATTCAATCCCGATGCATTTTCTGTTTTTCATCAACACTCTGATAGTCCACAGATTACAGAATGCCTCGAGATGTGCAATGGAAACTACTACTGGTCTTCCAGAGACCGATCAAAGCGTGGACTGTCTCAGACATTACTCCCATGGATGAAAGTGCGGATGGTGACTGTTGTATTCAATCCCGATGCCATTTCTGTGTTTCATCAACACTCTGATAGTCCACAGATTACAAAATGCCACCAGATGTGCATCGGAAACTACTACTAGTCTTCCAGAGAATGATCAAAGTGTAGACCGTTTGAGACATGCCTACAGCTGAGGAAAGTGCGCATGGTGACTGTTGTATTCAATCCCGATGCAATTTCTGTGTTTCATCAACACTCTGATGGTCCACAGATTACAGAATGCGTCAAGATGTGCATCGGAAACTACTACTGGTCTTCCAGGGAACGATCAAAGCGTAGACTGTTTGAGACATTACTCCCATGGGATAAAGTGCGCATGGGGATTGTTGTATTCAATCCCGATGCAATTTCAGTGTTTCATCAACACTCCGATAGTCCACAGATTACAGAATGGCACCAGATGTGCATTGGAAACTACTACTGGTCTTCCAGGGAATGATCAAAGCGTAGACTGTTAGAGACATTACTCCCATGGAGGAAAGTGAGCATGGTGACTGATGTATTCAATCCCGATGCAATTTCGGTGTTTCATCAACACTCTGATAGTCCACAGATTACAGAATGACTCCAGATGTGCATTGGTAACTTCTACTGGTATTCCAGGGAACGATCAAAGTGTAGACTGTTTGAGACATTACTCCCATGGAGGAAAGTGCGCATAATGACTGTTGTATTCAATCCCGATGCATTTCCTGTGTTTCATCAACACTCTGATAGTCCGCAGATTACAGAATGCCTCCAGATGTGCATCGAAGACTACTACTGGTCTTCCAGGGAACGATCAAAGCGTACAATGTTACAGACATTACTCCCATGGAGGAAAGTGCGAATGGTGACTGTTGTATTCAATTCCGATGCAATTTCTGTGTTTCATCTACACTCTGATAGTCCACAGATTACAGAATGCCTCCATATTTCCATCAGTAACTACTACTGGTCTTCCGGGGAACGATCAAAGCATAGACTGTTTGAGACATTACTCCCATGGAGGAAAGTGCGCATGGTAACTGTTGTATTCAATCCCGATAGAATTTCTGTGTTTCATCCACACTCTGATAGTCCACAGATTACAGAATGCCTCCAGATGTTCATCGGAAACTACTACTGGTCTTCCAGGGAACGATCAAAGCGTAGACTGAATGAGACATTACTTTTAATGAGGAATGTGCGCCTGGTGATTGTTGTATTCAATCCCGATGCAATTACTGTGTTTCGTCAACACTATGATAGTCCACAGATTACAGAATGCCTCCAGATGTGCACCGGAAACTACTACTGGTCTTCCAGGGAACGATCAAAGCGAAAAATTTTTGAGACATTACTCGCATGGAGGAATGTGCGCATGGTGATTTTTGTATTCAATCCCGATGAATTTACTGTGTTTCAACAACACTCTGATAGTCCACAGATTACAGAATGCAACGAGATGTGCATCGGAAACTACTACTGGTCTTCCAGGGAACGATCAAAGCTTAGACTGTCTCAGACATTACTCCCATGGATGAAAGTGTGGATGGTGACTGTTGTATTCAATCCCGAAGCCATATCTGTGTTTCATCAACACTCTGATAGTCCACAGATTACAGAATGCCTCCAGATGAGCATCGGAAACTACTACTGGTCTTCCAGGGAACGATCAAAGCGTAGACTGTTTGAGACATTACACCCATGGACAAAAAGTGCTCATGGTGACTGTTGTATTCAATCCCGATGTATTTTCTGGGTTTCATTAACACTCTGATAGTACACATATTACAGAATGCCTCCAGATGTGCATCGGAAACTACTGCTGGTCTTCCAGGGAACGATCAAAGCGTAGACTGTTTGAGACATTACTCCCATGGAGGAAAGTGCGCATGGTGACTGTTGTATTGAATCCCGGTGCAATTTCTGTGTTTCATCAACACTCTGATAGCCCACAGATTACGTAAAGCCTCCAGATGTACATCGGAAACCACTACTGGTCTTCCAGGGAACGATCAAAGCGTACACTGTTACAGACATTACTCCCATGGAGGAAAGTGCGCATGGTGACTGTTGTTGCAATTGCGATGCAATTTCTGTGTTTCATCAACACTCTGATAGTACACAGATTACAGAATGCCTCCAGATGTTCATCGGAAACTACTACTGGTCTTCCAGGGAACGATCAAAGCGTAGACTGTTTGAGACATTACTTTTATTGAGGAATGTGCGCCTGGTGACTGTTGTATTCAATCCCGATGCAATTACTGTGTTTCGTCAACACTATAATAGTCCACAGATTACAGAATGCCTCCAGATGTGCATCGGAAACTACTACTGGTCTTCCAGGGAACGATCAAAGCGTAGACTGTTTGAGACATTACTCCCATGGGGGAAAGTGCGCATGGGGATTGTTGTATTCATTCCCGATGCAATTTCAGTGTTTCATCAACACTCTGATAGTCCACAGACTACAGAATGCCTCCAGATGTGCATCGGAAACTACTACTGTTCTTCCAGGGAACGATCAAAGCGTAGACTGTTTGAGACATTACTCCCCTGGAGGAAAGTGCACATGGTGAATGTAGTATTGAATCCCTGTGCAATTTCTGTGTTTCATCAACACTCTGATAGTCCACAGATTACAGAATATCTTCAGATGTCCATCGGAAACTACTACTGGTCTTCCAGGGAACGATCAAAGCGTAGACTGTTTGAGTCATTAGTTTTATTGAGGAATGTGCGCCTGGTGACTGTTGTATTCAATCCCGATGTTATTACTGTGTTTCGTCAACACTATGATAGTCCACAGATTACAGAATGCCTCCAGATGTGCATCGGAAACTACTACTGGTCTTCCAGGGAACGATCAAAACGAAAAATTTTTGAGACATTACTCGCATGGAGGAATGTGTCCATTGTGACTGTTGTATTCAATCCCGATGCATTTACTGTGTTTTATCAACACTGTGATAGTCCACAGATTACAGAATGCCACCAGATGTGCATCGGAAACTACTACTGGTCTTCCAGGGAACGATCAAAGCGTAGACTGTTTCAGACATACCTCCTGTAGAGGAAAGTGCTCATGGTGGATGTTGTATTCAATCCCGATGCAATTTCTGTGTTTCATCAACACTCTGATAGTCCACAGACTGCAGAATACCTCCAGATGTGCATCGGAAATTACTACTGGTCTTCCAGGTAACGATCAAAGCGTAGACTGTTTGAGACATTACTAACGTGGAGGAAAGTGCGCATGGTGACTGTAGTATTCAATCCCGATGCATTTTCTGGGTTTCATTAACACTCTGATAGTCCACAGATTACACAATGCCTTCAGATGTGCATCGGAAACTACTACTGGTCTTCCAGGGAACGATCAAAGCGTAGACTGTTTGAGACATTACTCCCATGGGAGAAAGTGCGCATGGTGATTGTTGCATTCAATCCCGATGCAATTTCAGTGTTTCATCAACATTCTGATAGTCCACAGATTACAGAATGCCTCCAGATGTGCATAGGAAACTAGGAAACTACTACTGGTCTTCCAGGGAACGCTAAAACTGTGGACTGTTCGAGACATTACTCCCATGGAGGAAAGTGCGCATGGTGACTGTTGTATTGAATCCCGGTGCAATTTCTGTGTTTCATCAACACTCTGATAGTCCACAGATTACTTAAATCCTCCAGATGTGCATCGGAAACCACTACTGGTATTCCAGGGAACGATCAAAGCGTACACTGTTACAGACATTACTCCCATGGAGGAAAGTGCGCTTGGTGACTGTTGTATTCAATCCCGATACAATTTCTGTGTTTCATCAACACTCTGATGGTACACAGAATACAAAAAGCCACCAGATGTGCATCGGGAACTACTACTGGTCTTCCTTGGAACGATCAAATGGTAGACTGTTTGAGACATTACTAACGTGGAGGAAAGTGCGTATTGTGACTGTTGTATTCAATCCTGATGCAATTTCTGTGTTTCATCAACTCCCTGATACTCAGCAGATTACAGAATGCCACCAGATGTGCATCGGAAACTACTACTGGCCTTCCTGGGAACGATCAAAGCGTAGACTATTTGAGACATCACTCCCGTGGAGAGAAGTGCACATGGTGATTGTTGTTTTCAATTCCGATTCAATTTATGTGTTTCATCAACACTCTGATCGTCCACAGAATACAGAATGCCACCAGACGTGCATCGGAAACTTCTACTGGTCTTCCAGGGAACTATAAAATCGTAGACTGTTTCAGACATTACTCCCATTGAGGAAAGTGCGGATGGTGACTGTTGTATTCAATCCCGATGCAATTTTTGTGTTTCATCAACACTCTGATAATCCACAGACTACAGAATGCCTCCTGATGTGCATCGGAAACTACTACTGGTCTTCCAGGGAACGATCAAAGCGTAGACTGTTTGAGACATTACTAACGTGGAGGAAAGTGCGCATGGTGACTGTTGTTTTCAATTCCGATTCAATTTATGTGTTTCATCAACACTCTGATAGTCCACAGATTACAGAATGCCACCAGATGTGCATCGGAAACTACTACTGGTCTTCCAGGGAACGATCAAAGCGTAGACTGTTTGAGACATACCTCCAGTTTAGGAAAGTGCGCATGGTGAATGTTGTATTCAATCCCGATGAATTTTCTGTGTTTCATCAACACTCTGATAGTCCACAGATTACAGAAAGCCTCCAGGTGTGAATCGGAAACTACTACTGGTCTTGCAGGGAACGATTAAAGCGTAGACTGCTTGAGGATTACTCCCATGGAGGAAAGTGTGCATGGTGACTGTTGTATTCAATCCCGATGCATTTTCTGTTTTCATCAACACTCTGATAGTCCACAGATTACACAATGCCTCCAGATGTGCATCGGAAACTGCTACTGGTCTTCCAGGGAACGATCAAAGCGTAGACTGTTTGCGACATTACTCCCATGGGGGAAAGTGAGCATGGTAACTGTTGTATTCAATCCCGATGCAATTTCAGAGATTTATTAACAATCTGATCGTTCACAGATTACAGAATGCCTCCAGATGTGCATCGGAAACTACTACTGGTCTTCCAGCGAACGATCAAAGCGTAGACTGTTTGAGACATTACTCCCATGGAGGAAAGTGCGCATGGTGACCGTTGTATTGAATCCCGGTGCAATTTCTGTGTTTCATCAACACTCTGATAGTCCACAGATTACGGAAAGCCTCCAGTTGTGCATCGGAAACTATTACTGGTCTTCCAGGGAACGATCAAAGCGTACACTGTTACAGACATTACTCCCATGGAGGAAAGTGCGCATGGTGACTGTTGTATTCAATCCCGATGCAATTTCTGTGTTTCATCAACACTCTGATACTCCACAGATTACAGAATGCCTCCATATTAGCATCGGTAACTACTACTGGTCTTCCGGGGAACGATCAAAGCATAGACTCTTTGAGACATTACTCCCATGGAGGAAAGTGCGCATGGTGACTGTTGTATTCAATCCCGATACAATTTCTGTATTTCATCAACTCTCTGATAGTCCACAGATTACAGAATGCCACCAGATGTGAATCGGAAGCTACTACTGGTCTTCCAGGGAACGATCAAAGCGAAACATTTTCTAGTCATTACTCCCATGGAGGAAAGTGCGCATGGTGTCTGTTGTATTCAATCCCGATTCAATTTCTGTGTTTCATCAACACTCTGATAGTACACATATTACAGAATGCCACCAGATGTGCATCGGAAACTACTACTGGTCTTCCAGGGAACGATCAAAGCGTAGACTGTCTCAGACATTACTCCCATGGATGAAAGTGCAGATGGTGACTGTTGTATTCAACCCCGATGCCATTTCTGTGTTTCATCAACACTCTGATAGTCCACAGATTGCAGAATACCACCAGATGTGCATCGGAAACTACTACTGGTCTTCCAGGGAACGAACAAAGAGTAGACTGTTTGAGACATAAATCCCGGGGAGGAAAGTGCGCATGGTGACTGTTGTATTCAATCCCGATGAATTTTCTGTGTTTCATCAACACTCTGATAGTCCACAGATTACAGAATGCCACCAGATGTGCATCGGAAACTACTACTGGTCTTCCAGGGAACGATCAAAGCGTAGACTATTTGAGACATCACTCCCGTGGAGGTAAGTGCGCATGGTGACTGTTGTATTCAATTCCGATTCAATTCATGTGTTTCATCAACACACTGATAGTCCACAGATTACAGAATGCCACCAGACGTGCATCGGAAACTTCTACTGGTCTTCCAGGGAACTATCAAAGCGTAGACTGTTTCAGACATTACTCCCATGGAGGAAAGTGCGGATGGTGACTATTGTATTCAATTCCGATGCAATTTCTGTGTTTCATCAACACTCTGATAGTCCACAGATTACAGAATGCCACCAGATGTGCATCGGAAACTACAACTGATCTTCCAGGGAACGAGCAAAGCGTAGACTGTTTGAGACATACCTCCCGTGGAGGAAAGTGCTCATGGTGGCTGTTGTATTCAATTCCGATGCAATTTCTGTGTTTCATCAACACTCTGATAATCCACAGACTACAGAATGCCTCCTGATGTGCATCGGAAACTACTACTGGTCTTCCAGGGAACGATCAAAGCGTAGACTGTTTGAGACATTACTAACGTGGAGGAAAGTGCGCATGGTGACTGTTGTTTTCAATTCCGATTCAATTTATGTGTTTCATCAACACTCTGATAGTCCACAGATTACAGAATGCCACCAGATGTGCATCGGAAACTACTACTGGTCTTCCAGGGAACGATCAAAGCGTAGACTGTTTGAGACATACCTCCAGTTTAGGAAAGTGCGCATGGTGAATGTTGTATTCAATCCCGATGAATTTTCTGTGTTTCATCAACACTCTGATAGTCCACAGATTACAGAAAGCCTCCAGGTGTGAATCGGAAACTACTACTGGTCTTCCAGGGAACGATTAAAGCGTAGACTGCTTGAGGATTACTCCCATGGAGGAAAGTGTGCATGGTGACTGTTGTATTCAATCCCGATGCATTTTCTGTTTTCATCAACACTCTGATAGTCCACAGATTACACAATGCCTCCAGATGTGCATCGGAAACTGCTACTGGTCTTCCAGGGAACGATCAAAGCGTAGACTGTTTGCGACATTACTCCCATGGGGGAAAGTGAGCATGGTAACTGTTGTATTCAATCCCGATGCAATTTCAGAGATTTATTAACAATCTGATCGTCCACAGATTACAGAATGCCTCCAGATGTGCATCGGAAACTACTACTGGTCTTCCAGCGAACGATCAAAGCGTAGACTGTTTGAGACATTACTCCCATGGAGGAAAGTGCGCATGGTGACCGTTGTATTGAATCCCGGTGCAATTTCTGTGTTTCATCAACACTCTGATAGTCCACAGATTACGGAAAGCCTCCAGTTGTGCATCGGAAACTATTACTGGTCTTCCAGGGAACGATCAAAGCGTACACTGTTACAGACATTACTCCCATGGAGGAAAGTGCGCATGGTGACTGTTGTATTCAATCCCGATGCAATTTCTGTGTTTCATCAACACTCTGATACTCCACAGATTACAGAATGCCTCCATATTAGCATCGGTAACTACTACTGGTCTTCCGGGGAACGATCAAAGCATAGACTCTTTGAGACATTACTCCCATGGAGGAAAGTGCGCATGGTGACTGTTGTATTCAATCCCGATACAATTTCTGTATTTCATCAACTCTCTGATAGTCCACAGATTACAGAATGCCACCAGATGTGAATCGGAAGCTACTACTGGTCTTCCAGGGAACGATCAAAGCGAAACATTTTCTAGTCATTACTCCCATGGAGGAAAGTGCGCATGGTGACTGTTGTATTCAATCCCGATTCAATTTCTGTGTTTCATCAACACTCTGATAGTACACATATTACAGAATGCCACCAGATGTGCATCGGAAACTACTACTGGTCTTCCAGGGAACGATCAAAGCGTAGACTGTCTCAGACATTACTCCCATGGATGAAAGTGCAGATGGTGACTGTTGTATTCAACCCCGATGCCATTTCTGTGTTTCATCAACACTCTGATAGTCCACAGATTGCAGAATACCACCAGATGTGCATCGGAAACTACTACTGGTCTTCCAGGGAACGAACAAAGAGTAGACTGTTTGAGACATAAATCCCGGGGAGGAAAGTGCGCATGGTGACTGTTGTATTCAATCCCGATGAATTTTCTGTGTTTCATCAACACTCTGATAGTCCACAGATTACAGAAAGCCTCCAGGTGTGAATCGGAAACTACTACTGGTCTTCCAGGGAAAGATTAAAGCGTAGACTGCTTGAGGATTACTCCCATGGAGGAAAGTGTGCATGTGGACTGTTGTATTTAATCCCGATGCATTTTCTGTTTTCATCAACACTCTGATAGTCCACAGATTACAGAATGCCTCCAGATGTGCATCGGAAACTACTACTGGTCTTCCAGGGAACGATCAAAGCGTAGACTGTTTGCGACATTACTCCCATGGGGGAAAGTGAGCATGGTAACTGTTGTATTCAATCCCGATGCAATTTCAGAGATTCATTAACACTCTGATCGTCCACAGATTACAGAATGCCTCCAGATGTGCATCGGAAACTACTACTGGTCTTCCAGGGAACGATCAAAGCGTAGACTGTCTCAGACATTACTCCCATGGATGAAAGTGCAGATGGTGACTGTTGTATTCAACCCCGATGCCATTTCTGTGTTTCATCAACACTCTGATAGTCCACAGATTACAGAATGCCACCAGATGTGCATCGGAAACTACTACTGCTCTTCCAGGGAACGAACAAAGAGTAGACTGTTTGAGACATAAATCCCGGGGAGGAAAGTGGGCATGGTGACTGTTGTATTCAATCCCGATGCAATTTCTGTGTTTCATCAACCCTCTGATACTCCACAGATTACAGAATGCCTCCAGATGTGCATCTGAAACTACTACTGGTTTTAAAGGTAACGATCAAAGCGTAGACTGTTTCAGACATTACTCCCATGGAGTAAAGTGCGGATGGTGACTGTTGTATTCAATCCCGATGTAATTTCTGTGTTTCATCAACACTCTGATAGTCCACAGATTACACAATGCCAAAAGATGTGCATCGAAAACTACTACTGGTCTTCCAGGGAACGATCAAAGCGTAGACTGTTTGAGACATACCTCCCGTGGAGGAAAGTGCTCACGGTGACTGTTGTATTCAATCCCGATGCAATTTCTGTGTTTCATCAACACTCTGATAGTCCACAGACTACAGAATGCCTCCAGATGTGCATCGGAAACTACTACTGGTCTTCCAGGGAACGATCAAAGCGTAGACTGTTTGAGACATTACACCAATGGACTAAAGTGCGCATGATGACTTTTGTATTCAATCCCGATGCATTCTCTGTGTTTCATCAACACTCTGATAGTCCACTGATTACAGAATGCCTCCAGATGTGCATCGGAAACTACTACTGGTCTTCCAGCGAACGATCAAAGCGTAGACTGTTTGAGACATTACTCCCATGGAGGAAAGTGTGCATGGTGACCGTTGTATTGAATCCCGGTGCAATTTCTATGTTTCATCAACACTCTGATAGTCCACAGTTTACGGAAAGCCTCCAGCTGTGCATCGGAAACTACTACTGGTCTTCCAGGGAACGATCAAAGCGTACACTGTTACAGACATTACTCCCATGGAGGTAAGTGCGCATGGTGACTGTTGTATTTAATCCAAATGCAATTTCTGTGTTTCATCAACACTCTGATGGTCCATAGAATATAGAATGCCACCAGATGTGCATCGGAAACTACTACTGGTCTTCCAGGGAACTATCAAATCGTAGACTGTTTGAGAGTCTACTAACGTGGAGGAAAGTGCGCATGGTGACTGTTGTTTTCAATTCCGATTCAATTTATGTGTTTCATCAACACTCTGATAGTCCACAGATTACAGAATGCCACCAGATGTGCATCGGAAACTACTACTGCTCATCCAGGGAACGATCAAAGCGTAGACTGTTTGAGACATACCTCCCGTTTAGGAAAGTGCGCATGGTGACTGTTGTATTCAATCCCGTTGCATTTTCTGTGTTTCATCAACACTCTGATAGTACAAGGATTCCAGAAAGCCTCCAGGTGTGAATCGGAAACTACTACTGCTCTTCCAGGGAACGATTAAGTCGTAGACTGCTTGAGGATTACTCCCATGGAGGAAAGTGCGCATGGTGGCTGTTGTATTCAATCCCGATGCAATTTCTGTGTTTCATCAACACTCAGATAGTCCTCAGATAACAGAATGCCTCCAGATTTGCATCGGAAACTAGTACTGGTCTTCCAGGGAACGATCAAAGCGTAGACTGTGTGAGACACTACTCCCATGGAGGAAGGTGCATATGGTGACTGTTGTATTCAATCCCGATGCAATATCTGTGTTTCATCAACACTCCGTTAGTCCACAGATTTCAGAATGCCTCCAGATGTGCATCGGAAACTACTACTGGTCTTCCAGGGACGATCAATGCGTAGAATGTTTGAGACACTACTCTCATAGAGGAAAGTGCGCATGGTGACTGTTGTATTCAATCCCGATGGAATTTCTGTAATTCATCAACACTCTGATAGTCCACAGATTACAGAATGCCACCTGATGTGCATCGGAAACTACTACTGGTCTTCCAGGGAACGATCAAAGCGTATACTGTTTGAGACATACCTCCCGTGGAGGAAAGTGCTCATGGTGGCTGTTGTATTCAATCCCGATGCAATTTCTGTGTTTCATCAACACTCTGATAATCCACAGACTACAGAATGCCTCCTGATGTGCATCGGAAACTACTACTGGTCTTCCAGGGAACGATCAAAGCGTAGACTGTTTGAGACATTACTAACGTGGAGGAAAGTGCGCATGGTGACTGTTGTTTTCAATTCCGATTCAATTTATGTGTTTCATCAACACTCTGATAGTCCAAAGATTACAGAATGCCACCAGATGTGCATCGGAAACTACTACTGGTCTTCCAGGGAACGATCAAAGCGTAGACTGTTTGAGACATACCTCCAGTTTAGGAAAGTGCGCATGTTGACTGTTGTATTCAATCCCGATGCATTTTCTGTGTTTCATCAACACTCTGATAGTCCACAGATTACAGAAAGCCTCCAGGTGTGAATCGGAAACTACTACTGGTTTCCAGGGAACGATTAAAGCGTAGACTGCTTGAGGATTACTCCCATGGAGGAAAGGGCGCATGGTGACCGTTGTATTGAATCCCGGTGCAATTTCTGTGTTTCATCAACACTCTGATAGTCCACAGATTACGGAAAGCCTCCAGTTGTGCGTCGGAAACTACTACTGGTCTTCCAGGGAACGCTAAAAATGTAGACTGTTCGAGACATTTCTCCCATGGAGGAAAGTGCGCATGGTGACTGTTGTATTCAATCCCGATGCAATTTCTGTGTTTCATCAACACTCTGATACTCCACAGATTACAGAATGCCTCCATATTAGCATCGGTAACTACTACTGGTCTTCCGGGGAACGATCAAAGCATAGACTCTTTGAGACATAACTCCCATGGAGGAAAGTGCGCATGGTGACTGTTGTATTCAATCCCGATACAATTTCTGTATTTCATCAACTCTCTGATAGTCCACAGATTACAGAATGCCAAAAGATGTGAATCGGAAACAACTACTGGTCTTCCAGGGAACGATCAAAGCGAAACATTTTCTAGTCATTACTCCCATGGAGGAAAGTGCGCATGGTGACTGTTGTATTCAATCACGATGCAATTTCTGTGTTTCATCAACACTCTGATAGTGCACAGATTACAGAATGCCACCAGATGTGCATCGGAAACTAATACTGGTCTTCCAGGGAACGATCAAAGCGTAGACTGTCTCAGACATTACTCCCATGGATGAAAGTGCGGATGGTGACTGTTGTATTCAACCCCGATGCCATTTCTGTGTTTCATCAACACTCTGATAGTCCACAGCTTACAGAATGCCACCAGATGTGCATCGGAAACTACTACTGGTCTTCCAAGGAACGAACAAAGAGTAGACTGTTTGAGACATAAATCCCGGGGAGGAAAGTGGGCATGGTGACTGTTGTATTCAATCCCGATGCAATTTCTGTGTTTCATCAACACTCTGATACTCCACAGATTACAGAATGCCACCAGATGTGCATCTGAAACTACTACTGGTTTTAAAGGTAACGATCAAAGCGTAGACTGTTTGAGACATTACTAACGTGGAGGAAAGTGCGCATGGTGACTGTTGTATTGAATCCCGATGCAATTTCTGCGTTTCATCAAAACTCTGATACTCCACAGATTACAGAATGCCACCAGATGTGCATCTGACACTACTACTGGTTTTAAAGGTAACGATCAAAGCGTAGACTGTTTGAGACATTACTAACGTGGAGGAAAGTGCGCATGGTGACTGTTGTATTCAATCCCGATGCAATTTCTGTGTTTCATCAACACTCTGATACTCCACAGATTACAGAATGCCTCCATATTAGCATCGGTAACTACTACTGGTCTTCCAGGGAACGATCAAAGCGTAGACTGTTTGAGACATTACTCCCATGGAGGAAAGTGCGCATGGTGACTGTTGTATTCAATCGCGATGCAATTTCTGTGTTTCATCAACACTCTGATAGTCCACAGATTACAAAATGCCGCCAGATGTGCATCGGAAACTACTACTGCTTTTCCAGGGAACGATCAAAGCGTAGACTGTGTGAGACACTACTCCCATGGAGGAAGGTGCACATGGTGACTGTTGTATTCAATCCCGATGCAATTTCTGTGTTTCATCAACACTCCGTTAGTCCTCAGATTTCAGAATGCCTCCAGATGTGCATCGGAAACTACTACTGGTCTTCCAGGGACGATAAAAGCGTAGAATGTTTGAGACACTACTCTCATAGAGGAAAGTGCGCATGGTGACTGTTGTATTCAATCCCGATGGAATTTCTGTAATTCATCTACACTCTGATAGTCCACAGATTACAGAATGCCACCTGATGTGCATCGGAAACTACTACTGGTCTTCCAGGGAACGATCAAAGCGTAGACTGTTTGAGAAATACCTCCCGTGGAGGAAACTGCGAATGGTGACTGTTGTGTTCAATCCCGATACAATTTCTGTGTTTCATCAACACTCGGATAGTCCACAGATTACAGCTTGCCACCAGATGTGCATCGGAAACTACTACTGGTCCTCCAGGGAACGATCAAAGCGTATACTGTTTGAGAATTACTCCTTTGGAGGGAAGTGAACATGGTGTCTGTTGTATTGAATCCCGATTCAATTTCTGTATGTATTCAACACTCTGATAGTCCACAGAATACAGAATGCCTCCAGATGTTCATCGGAAACTACTACTGGTCTTCCTGGGAACGATCAAAGCGTAGACTCTTTGAGACATTACTCCAAAGGAGGAAAGTGCGCATGGTGACTGTTGTATTCAATCCCGATGCAATATCTGTGTTTCATCAACACTCAGTTAGTCCACAGATTTCAGAATGCATCCAGATGTGCATCGGAAACTACTTCTGGTCTTCCGAGAAACGATCAAGGCGTAGACTGTTTGAGACACTACTCCCATGGAGGAAATTGCGCATGGTGACAGTTGTATTCATTCCCGATGCAATTTCTGTGTTTCATCAACACTCTGATAGTCCACAGATTACAGAATGCCTCCAGATATCATCGGAAATTACTACTGGTGTTCCAGTGAACGATCAAAGCGTAAACTCTGGGAGACATTACTCCCATGGAGGAAGGTGCGTATGGTGACTATTGTATTCAATCCCGATGCAATTTCTGTTTTTCATCAACACTCTGATAGTCCACAGATTACAGAATGCCTCCTGACGTGCATCGGAAATTACTACTGGTCTTCCAGGGAACGATCAAAACGTAGACTGTTTGAGACATTACTCCCGTGGAAAGCAGTGCGCATTGTGACTGTTGTATTCAATCCCGATGCAATTTCTGTGTTTCATTAACACCCTGTTAGTCCACACATTACAGAATGCCACGGGATGTGCATCGGAAACTACTACTGGTGTTCCAGGGAACGATCAAAGCGTAGACTGTTTGAGACGTACCTCCCGTGGAGGAAAGGGCGCATGGTGAATGTTGTATTCAATCCCGATGCAATTTCTGTGTTTCATCAACACTCTGATAGTCCACAGATTACAGAATGCCACCAGATGTCCATCGGAAACTACTACTGGTCTCACAGGGAACGATCAAAGCGTAGAATGTTTGAGACATTACTCCCGTGGAGGAAAGTGCGCATGGTGACTGTTGTATTCAATCCCAAAGCAATTTCTGTGTTTCATCAACACTCTGATAGTCCACAGATTACAGAATGCCACCAGATGTCCATCGGAAACTACTACTGGTCTTCCAGGGAATGATCAAAGCGGAGACTGTTTGAGCTTTAATTCCATGGAGGAAAGTGCGCATGGTGACTGTTCTATTCAATCCCGATGCAATTTCAGTGTTTCATCAACAATCTGATAGTCCACAGATTACAGAATGCCTCCAGATGTGCATCGGAAACTGCTACTGGTTTTCCAGGGAACGATCAAACCGTAGACTGTATGAGAATTACTCCCATGCAGGAAATTGCATTTGGTGACTGTTGTATTCAATCCCGATACAATTTCTGTGATTCATTAACAGTCCGATAGCCAACAGATTACAGAATATCTCCAGATGTGCATCGGAAATTATTACTGGTTTTCCAGGGAACGATGAAAGCGTAGACTGTTTGAGACATTACTCCCGTGGAGGAAAGTGCGCATGGAGACTGTTGTATTCAATCCCGATGGAATTTCTGTGTTTCATCAACACTCTGATAGTCCACAGATTACAGAAAGTTTCCAGATGTGCATCGGAAACAACTACTGGTCTTGCAGGGAACGACCAATCGTAGACAGTTAGAGACATTACTCCCATGGATGAAAGTGCGCATGGTGACTCTTGTATTCAATCCCGATGCCATTTCTGTTTCATCAACACTCTGATAGTCCACAGATTACAGAAAGCCTCCAGATGTGCATCGGAAACTACTAATGGTCTTCCAGGGAACGATCAAAGCGTAAACTCTATGAGACATTACTCCCATTGAGGAAAGTGCGCATGGTGACTTTTGTATTCAATCGCGATGCAATTTCTATTTTTCATTAACAGTCTGATAGCAGAAAGATTACAGAATATCTCCATATGGGCATCGGAAACTACTACTGGTCTTCCAGGGAACGATCAAAGCGTAGACTGTTTGAGACGTACCTCCCGTGGAGGAAAGTGCGAATGGTGAATGTTGTATTCAATCCCGATGCAATTTCTGTGTTTCATCAACACTCTGATAGTCCACAGATTACAGAAAGCCTCCAGATGTGCATCAGAAACTACTACTGGTCTTGAGGGGAACGATCAAATCGTAGACTGTTAGAGACATTACTCCCATGGAGGAAAGTGCGCATGGTGACTTTTGTATTCAATCCCGATGCAATTTCTGTGTTTCATCAACACTCAGATAGTCCACAGATTACAGAATGCCTCCAGATGTGCATCGGAAACTATTACTTGTCTTCCATGGAATGATCAAAGCGTAGACGGTTTTAGAATTACTCCCATGGATAAAAGTGCGCATGGTGATTGTTGTATTCAATCCCGATGCAATTTCTGTGCTTCATCAACACTCTGATAGTACACAGATTACAGAATGCCTCCAGATGAGCATCGGAAACTACTCTTGGTCTTCCAGGGCACGATCAAGTCGTAGACTGTTTGAGAATTACTCCCATGCAGGAAAGTGCGCTTGGTGACTGTTGTATTCAATCCCGATGCAATTACCGTGTTCCATTATCAGTCTGATAGCTCAAAGATTACAGAATATCTCCAGATGTGCATCGAAAACTATTACTGGTTTTCCAGGGAACGATCAAAATGTAGACTGTTTGAGACATTACTCCCATGGGGGAAAGTACGCATGGTGACTGTTGTATTCAATACCGATGCAATTTCTGTGTTTCATCAACGCTCTGATAGTCCACAGATTACAGAATAGCTCCAGATGTGCATCGCAAGCTACTACTGGTCTTCCAGGGCACGATCAAAGCGTAGACTGTTTTAGACATTACTCCCAATGCAGGAAAGTGCGCATTGTCACTGTTGTATTCAATCCCGATGCAATTTCTGAGTTTCATCAACACTCTGATAGTCCACAGATTACAGAATGCCACCAGATGTGCATCGGAAACTACTACTGGTCTTCCAGGGAACGATCAAAGCGTATACTGTCTGAGAATTACTTCCATGGAGGGAACTGAACATGGTGACTGTTGTATTCAATCCCGATTTAATTTCTGTGTTTCATCAACACTCAGTTAGCCCACAGATTTCAGAATGCTTCCAGATGTGCATCGGAAACTACTACTGGTCTTCCAGGGAACGATCAAAGCGTAAACTCTATGAGACATACTCCCATTGAGAAAAGTGCGCATGGTGACTGTTGTATACAATTCAAATGCAATTTCTGTGTTTTATCAACACTCTGATAGTCCACAGATTACAAAATGCCTCCAGATGTGCATCGGAAACTACTACTGGTCTTCCAGGGAACGATCAAAGCGTAAACTCTTTCAGACATTACTCCCATTGAAGAAGGTGATCATGGTGACTGTTGTATTCAATCCCGATGCAATTTCTGTGTTTCATCGACACTCTGATAGTCCACAGATTACAGAAAGCCTCCAGATGTGCATCGGAAACTACTACTGGTCTTCCAGGGAACGATCAAAGCGTAAACTCTTTCAGACATTACTCCCATTGAAGAAGGTGATCATGGTGACTGTTGTATTCAATCCCGATGCAATTTCTGTGTTTCATCGACACTCAGTTAGTCCACAGATTTCAGAATGCCACCAGATGTGCATCGGAAACTACTTCTAGTCTTCCAAGGAACGATCAAGGCGTAGGCTGTTTGAGCCACTACTCCCATGGACTAAAGGGAGCATGGTGACTGTTGTATTAAATCCCGATGCCATTTCTGTGTTTCATCAACACTCTGATAGTCCACAGATTACAGAAAGCCTCCAGATGTGCATCGGAAACTACTACTGGTCTTGCAGGGAACGATCAAAGCGTAGACTGTTAGAGACATTACTCGCATGGAGGAAAGTGCGCATGGTGACTGTTGTAATCAATCCCTATGCAATTTCTGTGTTTCATCAACACTCTGATAGTCCACAGATTACAAAATGCCTCCAGATGTGCATCGGAAACTACTACTGGTCTTCCAGGGAACGATCAAAGCGTAAACTCTTTCAGACATTACTCCCATTGATGAAGGTGATCATGGTGACTGTTGTATTCAATCCCGATGAAATTTCTGTGTTTCATCGACACTCAGTTAGTCCACAGATTGCAGAATGCCTCCAGATGTGCATCGGAAACTACTTCTAGTCTTCCAAGGAACGATCAAGGCGTAGACTGTTTGAGACACTACTCCCATGGAGTAAAGTGCTCATGGTGAATGTTGTATTAAATCCCGATGCAATTTCTGTGTTTCATCAACACCCTGATAGTCCACAGATTACAGAATGCCTCCAGATGTGCATCGGAAACTACCACTGGTCTTCCAGGGAACGATGAAAACGTACTGTTTGAGAGATTACTCCCATGGAGGAAAGTGTGCATGGTTAATGTTGTATTCAATCCCGATGCAATTTCTGTGTTTCATCAACAGTCTGATGGTCCACAGATTACAGAATATATCCAGATGTGCATCGGATACTACTACTGGTCTTCCAGGGAACGATCAAAGCGTAGACTGTGTGAGACATTGCTCCCATGGAGGAAAGTGCTCATGGTGACTGTTGTATTCAATCCCGAAGCAATTTCTGTGTTTCATCAACACTCTGATAGTCCACAGATTACAGAAAGCCTCTAGATGTGCATCGGAAACTACTACTGGTCTTGCAGGGAACGATCAAAGCGTAGACTGTTAGAGACATTACTCGCATGGAGGAAAGTGCGCATGGTGACTGTTGTATTCAATGCCGATACAATATCTGTATTTCATTAACTCTCTGATAGTCCACAGATTACAGAATGCCACCAGATGTGAATCGGAAACTACCACTGGTCTTCCAGGGAACGATCAAATCGAATAATTTTCTAGTCATTACTCCCATGGAGGAAAGTGCGCATGGTGACTGTTGTATTCAATCCCGATGCAATTTCTGTGTTTCATCGACACTCAGATAGTCCACAGATTTCAGAATGCCTCCAGATGTGCATCGGAAACTACTTCTAGTCTTCCAAGGAACGATCAAGGCGTAGACTGTTTGAGACACTACTCCCATGGAGTAAAGTGCTCATGGTGAATGTTGTATTAAATCCCGATGCAATTTCTGTGTTTCATCAACACCCTGATAGTCCACAGATTACAGAATGCCTCCAGATGTGCATCGGAAACTACCACTGGTCTTCCAGGGAACGATCAAAACGTAGACTGTTTGAGAGATTACTAACATGGAGGAAAGTGTGCATGGTTACTGTTGTATTCAATCCCGATGCAATTTCTGTGTTTCATCAACAGTCTGATGGTCCACAGATTACAGAATATCTCCAGATGTGCATCGGATACTACTACTGGTCTTCCAGGGAACGATCAAAGCATAGACTGTGTGAGACATTGCTCCCATGGAGGAAAGTGCGCATGGTGACAGTTGTATTCAATCCCGAAGCAATTTCTGTGTTTCATCAACACTCTGATAGTCCACAGATTACAGAAAGCCTCTAGATGTGCATCGGAAACTACTACTGGTCTTGCAGGGAACGATCAAAGCGTAGACTGTTAGAGACATTACTCGCATGGAGGAAAGTGCGCATGGTGACTGTTGTATTCAATCCCGATACAATTTCTGTATTTCATTAAATCTCTGATAGTCCACAGATTACAGAATGCCACCAGATGTGAATCGGAAACTACCACTGGTCTTCCAGGGAACGATCAAGGCGAATAATTTTCTAGTCATTACTCCCATGGAGGAAAGTGCGCATGGTGACTGTTGTATTCAATCCCGATGCAATTTCTGTGTTTCATCAACACTCTGATAGTACACAGATTACTGAATGACTCCAGATGTTCATCGGAAACTACTACTGGTCTTCCAGGGAACGATCAAAGCGTAGACTGTTTGAGACATTACTTTTATTGAGGAATGTGCGCCTGGTGACTGTTGTATTCAATCCTGATGCAATTACTGTGTTTCGTCAACACTATGATAGTCCACAGGTTACAGAATGCCTCCAGATGTGCATCGGAAACTACTACTGGTCTTCCAGGGAACGATCAAAGCGAAACACTTTTGAGACATTACTCCCATGGAGGAATGTGCGCATGGTGACTGTTGTATTCAATCCCGATGCATTTACTGTGTTTCATCAACACTCTGATAGTCCGCAGATTACAGAATGCCACGAGATGTGCATCGGAAACTATTACTTGTCTTCCATGGAATGATCAAAGCGTAGACGGTTTTAGAATTACTCCCATGGATAAAAGTGCGCATGGTGATTGTTGTATTCAATCCCGATGCAATTTCTGTGCTTCATCAACACTCTGATAGTACACAGATTACAGAATGCCTCCAGATGAGCATCGGAAACTACTCTTGGTCTTCCAGGGCACGATCAAAGCGTAGACTGTTTGAGAATTACTCCCATGCAGGAAAGTGCGCTTGGTGACTGTTGTATTCAATCCCGATGCAATTACCGTGTTCCATTATCAGTCTGATAGCTCAAAGATTACAGAATATCTCCAGATGTGCATCGAAAACTATTACTGGTTTTCCAGGGAACGATCAAAATGTAGACTGTTTGAGACATTACTCCCATGGGGGAAAGTGCGCATGGTGACTGTTGTATTCAATCCCGATGCAATTTCTGTGTTTCATCAACGCTCTGATAGTCCACAGATTACAGAATAGCTCCAGATGTGCATCGCAAACTACTACTGGTCTCCCAGGGCACGATCAAAGCGTAGACTGTTTTAGACATTACTCCCAATGCAGGAAAGTGCGCATTGTCACTGTTGTATTCAATCCCGATGCAATTTCTGAGTTTCATCAACACTCTGATAGTCCACAGATTACAGAATGCCACCAGATGTGCATCGGAAACTACTACTGGTCTTCCAGGGAACGATCAAAGCGTATACTGTCTGAGAATTTCTTCCATGGAGGGAACTGATCATGGTGACTGTTGTATTCAATCCCGATTTAATTTCTGTGTTTCATCAACACTCAGTTAGCCCACAGATTTCAGAATGCTTCCAGATGTGCATCGGAAACTACTACTGGTCTTCCAGGGAACGATCAAAGCGTAAACTCTATGAGACATACTCCCATTGAGAAAAGTGCGCATGGTGACTGTTGTATACAATTCAAATGCAATTTCTGTGTTTTATCAACACTCTGATAGTCCACAGATTACAAAATGCCTCCAGATGTGCATCGGAAACTACTACTGGTCTTCCAGGGAACGACCAAAGCGTAAACTCTTTCAGACATTACTCCCATTGAAGAAGGTGATCATGGTGACTGTTGTATTCAATCCCGATGCAATTTCTGTGTTTCATCGACACTCTGATAGTCCACAGATTACAGAAAGCCTCCAGATGTGCATCGGAAACTACTACTGGTCTTCCAGGGAACGATCAAAGCGTAAACTCTTTCAGACATTACTCCCATTGAAGAAGGTGATCATGGTGACTGTTGTATTCAATCCCGATGCAATTTCTGTGTTTCATCGACACTCAGTTAGTCCACAGATTTCAGAATGCCTCCAGATGTGCATCGGAAACTACTTCTAGTCTTCCAAGGAACGATCAAGGCGTAGGCTGTTTGAGACACTACTCCCATGGACTAAAGGGCGCATGGTGACTGTTGTATTAAATCCCGATGCCATTTCTGTGTTTCATCAACACTCTGATAGTCCACAGATTACAGAAAGCCTCCAGATGTGCATCGGAAACTACTACTGGTCTTGCAGGGAACGATCAAAGCGTAGACTGTTAGAGACATTACTCGCATGGAGGAAAGTGCGCATGGTGACTGTTGTAATCAATCCCTATGCAATTTCTGTGTTTCATCAACACTCTGATAGTCCACAGATTACAAAATGCCTCCAGATGTGCATCGGAAACTACTACTGGTCTTCCAGGGAACGATCAAAGCGTAAACTCTTTCAGACATTACTCCCATTGAGGAAGGTGATCATGGTGACTGTTGTATTCAATCCCGATGAAATTTCTGTGTTTCATCGACACTCAGTTAGTCCACAGATTGCAGAATGCCTCCAGATGTGCATCGGAAACTACTTCTAGTCTTCCAAGGAACGATCAAGGCGTAGACTGTTTGAGACACTACTTCCATGGACTAAAGGGCGCATGGTGACTGTTGTATTAAATCCCGATGCCATTTCTGTGTTCCATCAACACCCTGATAGTCCACAGATTACAGAATGCCTCCAGATGTGCATCGGAAACTACCACTGGTCTTCCAGGGAACGATGAAAACGTACTGTTTGAGGGATTACTCCCATGGAGGAAAGTGTGCATGGTTAATGTTGTATTCAATCCCGATGCAATTTCTGTGTTTCATCAACAGTCTGATGGTCCACAGACTACAGAATATCTCCAGATGTGCATCGGATACTACTACTGGTCTTCCAGGGAACGATCAAAGCGTAGACTGTGTGAGACATTGCTCCCATGGAGGAAAGTGCTCATGGTGACTGTTGTATTCAATCCCGAAGCAATTTCTGTGTTTCATCAACACTCTGATAGTCCACAGATTACAGAAAGCCTCTAGATGTGCATCGGAAACTACTACTGGTCTTGCAGGGAACGATCAAAGCGTAGACTGTTAGAGACATTACTCGCATGGAGGAAAGTGCACATGGTGACTGTTGTATTCAATCCCGATACAATATCTGTATTTCATTAACTCTCTGATAGTCCACAGATTACAGAATGCCACCAGATGTGAATCGGAAACTACCACTGGTCTTCCAGGGAACGATCAAATCGAATAATTTTCTAGTCATTACTCCCATGGAGGAAAGTGCGCATGGTGACTGTTATATTCAATCCCGATGCAATTTCTGTGTTTCATCGACACTCAGATAGTCCACAGATTTCAGAATGCCTCCAGATGTGCATCGGAAACTACTTCTAGTCTTCCAAGGAACGATCAAGGCGTAGACTGTTTGAGACACTACTCCCATGGAGTAAAGTGCTCGTGGTGAATGTTGTATTAAATCCCGATGCAATTTCTGTGTTTCATCAACACCCTGATAGTCCACAGATTACAGAATGCCTCCAGATGTGCATCGGAAACTACCACTGGTCTTCCAGGGAACGATCAAAACGTAGACTGTTTGAGAGATTACTAACATGGAGGAAAGTGTGCATGGTTACTGTTGTATTCAATCCCGATGCAATTTCTGTGTTTCATCAACAGTCTGATGGTCCACAGATTACAGAATATCTCCAGATGTGCATCGGATACTACTACTGGTCTTCCAGGGAACGATCAAAGCATAGACTGTGTGAGACATTGCTCCCATGGAGGAAAGTGCGCATGGTGACAGTTGTATTCAATCCCGAAGCAATTTCTGTGTTTCATCAACACTCTGATAGTCCACAGATTACAGAAAGCCTCTAGATGTGCATCGGAAACTACTACTGGTCTTGCAGGGAACGATCAAAGCGTAGACTGTTAGAGACATTACTCGCATGGAGGAAAGTGCGCATGGTGACTGTTGTATTCAATCCCGATACAATTTCTGTATTTCATTAACTCTCTGATAGTCCACAGATTACAGAATGCCACCAGATGTGAATCGGAAACTACCACTGGTCTTCCAGGGAACGATCAAAGCGAATAATTTTCTAGTCATTACTCCCATGGAGGAAAGTGCGCATGGTGACTGTTGTATTCAATCCCGATGCAATTTCTGTGTTTCATCAACACTCTGATAGTACACAGATTACTGAATGACTCCAGATGTTCATCGGAAACTACTACTGGTCTTCCAGGGAACGATCAAAGCGTAGACTGTTTGAGACATTACTTTTATTGAGGTATGTGCGCCTGGTGACTGTTGTATTCAATCCTGATGCAATTACTGTGTTTCGTCAACACTATGATAGTCCACAGGTTACAGAATGCCTCCAGATGTGCATCGGAAACTACTACTGGTCTTCCAGGGAACGATCAAAGCGAAACATTTTTGAGACATTACTCCCATGGAGGAATGTGCGCATGGTGACTGTTGTATTCAATCCCGATGCATTTACTGTGTTTCATCAACACTCTGATAGTCCGCAGATTACAGAATGCCACGAGATGTGCTTCGGAAACTACTACTGGTCTTCCAGGGAACGATCAAAGCGTAGACTGTCTCAGACATTACTCTCATGGATGAAGGTGCGGATGGTGACTGTTGTATTCAATCCCGATGCCATTTCTGTGTTTCATCAACACCCTGATATTCCACAGATTACAGAATGCCACCAGATGTGCATCGGAAACTACTACTGGTCTTCCAGGGAACGATCAAAGAGTAGACTGTTTGAGACATAACTTCCGGGGAGGAAAGTGGGCATGGTGACTGTTGTATTCAATCCCGATGCAATTTCTTTGTTTCATCAACACTCTGGTACTCCACAGATTACAGAATGCCACCAGATGTGCATCTGAAACTACTACTGGTTTTCCAGGTATCGATCAAAGCGTAGTCTGTTTGAGACATTACTAACGTGGAGGAAAGTGCGCATGGTGACTGTTGTATTGAATACCGATGCAATTTCTGCGTTTCATCAAAACTCTGATACTCCACAGATTACAGAATTCCACCAGATGTGGATCGGAAACTTCTACTGGTCTTCCAGGGAACTATCAAAGCGTAGACTATTTGAGACATACCTCCCGTGGAGGAAAGTGCGCATGGTGACTGTTGTATTCAATCCCGATGCAATTTCTGTGTTTCATCTACACTCTGATAGTCCACAGATTACAGAATGCCTCCAGATAGGCATAGGAAACTACTACTGGTCTTCCAGGGAACTATCAAAGCGTAGACTGTTTGAGACATTACTCCCATGGACTAAAGTGCGCATGGTGACTGTTGTATTGAATCCCGATGCATTTTCTGTGTTTCATTAACACTCTGATAGTCCACAGATTACAGAATGCCTCCAGATGTGCATCGGAAACTACTACTGGTCTTCCAGGGAACGATCAAAGCGTAGACTGTTTGAGACATTACTCCCATGGGGGAAAGTGCGCATGGTAATTGTTGTATTCAATCCCGATGCAATTTCAGTGTTTCATCAACACTCCGATAGTCCACAGATTACAGAATGCCTCCAGATGTGCATCGGAAACTACTACTGGTCTTGCAGGGAAAGCTAAAAATGTAGACTGTTCGAGACATTACTCCCATGGAGGAAAGTGCGCATGGTGACTGTTGTATTCAATCCCGATGCAATTTCAGTGTTTCATCAGCACTCTGATAGTCCACAGATTACAGAATGCCACCAGATGTGCATCGGAAACTACTACTGGTCTTCCAGGGAAGCATAAAAGCGTAAACTGTTTGAGACATACCTCCCGTGGAGGAAAGTGCTCATGGTGACTGTTGTATTCAATCCCGATGCAATTTCTGTGTTTCATCAACACTCCGATAGTCCACAGATTACGGAAAGCCTCCAGTTGTGCATCGGAAACTACTACTGGTCTTCCAGGGAACGATCAAAGAATACACTGTTACAGACATTACTCCAATGGAGGAAAGTGCTCATGGTGAATGTTGTATTAAATCCCGATGCAATTTCTGTGTTTCATCAACACCCTGATAGTCCACAGATTACGGAAAGCCTCCAGTTGTGCATCGGAAACTACTACTGGTCTTCCAGCGAACGATCAAAGCGTAGACTCTTTGAGACATTACTCCCATGGAGGAAAGTGCGCATGGTGACCGTTGTATTGAATCCCGGTGCAATTTCTACGTTTTTATCAACACTCTGATAGTCCACAGATTACGGAAAGCCTCCAGTTGTGCATCGGAAACTACTACTGGTCTTCCAGGGAACGATCAAAGAATACACTGTTACAGACATTACTCCAATGGAGGAAAGTGCGCATGGTGACTGTTGTATTCAATCCAAATGCAATTTCTGTGTTTCATCAACACTCTGATGGTCCACAGAATATACATTTCCACCAGATGTGCATCGGAAACTACTACTGGTCTTCCAGGGAACGATCAAAGCGTACACTGTTACAGACATTACTCCCATGGAGGAAAGTGCGCATGGTGACTGTTGTATTCAATCCCGATGGAATTTCTGTGTTTCATCAACACTCTGATGGTCCACAGAATACAAAAAGCCACCAGATGTGCATCGGAAACTACTACTGGTCTTCCAGGGAACGATCAAATGGTAGACTGTTTGAGACATTACTAACGTGGAGGAAAGTGCGCAAAGTGACTGTTGTGTTGAATCCCGATGCAATTTCTTTGTTTCATCAACTCTCTGAACTCAGCAGATTACAGATTGCCACCAGATGTGCATCGGAAACTACTACTGGCCTTCCAGGGAACGATCAAAGCGTAGACTATTTGAGCCATCACTCCCGTGGAGAAAAGTGCTCATGGCGATTGTTGTTTTCAATTCCGCTTCAATTTATGTGTTTCATCAACACTCTGATAGTCCACAGACTACAGAATGCCACCAGACGTGCATCGGAAACTTCTACTGGTCTTCCAGGGAACTATCAAAGCGTAGACTGTTTGAGACATTACTCCCATGGACTAAAGTGCGCATGGTGATTGTTGTATTCAATCCCGATGCAATTTCAGTGTTTCATCAACACTCTGATAGTCCACAGATTACAGAATGCCACAAGACGTGCATCGGAAACTTCTACTGGTCTTCCAGGGAACTATCAAAGCGTAGACTGTTTCAGACATTACTCCCATGGAGGAAAGTGCGGATGGTGACTGTTGTATTCAATCCCGATGCAATTTCTGTGTTTCATCAACACTCTGATAGTCCACAGATTACAGAATGCCACCAGATGTGCATCGGAAACTACTACTGGTCTTCCAGGGAAGGATCAAAGCGTAGACTGTTTGAGACATACCTCCCGCGGAGAAAAGTGCTCATGGTGAGTGTTGTATTCAATCCCGAAGCAATTTCTGTGTTTCATCAACACTCTGATAGTCCACAGATTACAGAAAGCCTCCAGATGTGCATCGGAAACTACTTCTAGTCTTCCAAGGAACGATCAAGGCGTAGACTGTTTGAGACACTACTCCCATGGAGTAAAGTGCTCATGGTGAATGTTGTATTAAATCCCGATGCAATTTCTGTGTTTCATCAACACCCTGATAGTCCGCAGATTACAGAATGCCACGAGATGTGCTTCGGAAACTACTACTGGTCTTCCAGGGAACTATCAAAGCGTAGACTGTTTGAGACATTACTCCCATGGACTAAAGTGCGCATGGTGACTGTTGTATTGAATCCCGATGCATTTTCTGTGTTTCATTAACACTCTGATAGTCCACAGATTACAGAATGCCTCCACATGTGCATCGGAAACTACTACTGGTCTTCCAGGGAACGATCAAAGCGTAGACTGTTTGAGACATTACTCCCATGGGGGAAAGTGCGCATGGTGATTGTTGTATTCAATCCCGATGCAATTTCAGTGTTTCATCAACACTCCGATAGTCCAAAGATTACAGAATGCCTCCAGATGTGCATCGGAAACTACTACTGGTCTTCCAGGGAAAGCTAAAAATGTAGACTGTTCGAGACATTACTCCCATTGAGGAAAGTGCGCATGGTGACTGTTGTATTCAATCCCGATGCAATTTCAGTGTTTCATCAACACTCTGATAGTCCACAGATTACAGAATGCCACCAGATGTGCATCGGAAACTACTACTGGTCTTCCAGGGAAGCATAAAAGCGTAAACTGTTTGAGACATACCTCCCGTGGAGGAAAGTGCTCATGGTGACTGTTGTATTCAATCCCGATGCAATTTCTGTGTTTCATCAACACTCTGATAGTCCACAGACTACAGAATGCCTCCAGATGTGCATCGGAAACTACTACTGGTCTTCCAGCGAACGATCAAAGCGTAGACTCTTTGAGACATTACTCCCATGGAGGAAAGTGCGCATGGTGACCGTTGTATTGAATCCCGGTGCAATTTCTACGTTTCATCAACACTCTGATAGTCCACAGATTACGGAAAGCCTCCAGTTGTGCATCGGAAACTACTACTGGTCTTCCAGGGAACGATCAAAGAATACACTGTTACAGACATTACTCCCATGGAGGAAAGTGCGCATGGTGACTGTTGTATTAAATCCAAATGCAATTTCTGTGTTTCATCAACACTCTGATAGTACACAGATTACAGAAAGCCTCCAGATGTGCATCGGAAACTACCACTGGTCTTAAAGGGAACGATCAAAACGTAGACTGTTTGAGAGATTACTCCCATGGAGGAAAGTGTGCATGGTTACTGTTGTATTCAATCCCGATGCAATTTCTGTGTTTCATCAACAGTCTGATGGTCCACAGATTACAGAATATCTCCAGATGTGCATCGGATACTACTACTGGTCTTCCAGGGAACGATCAAAGCGTAGACTGTGTGAGACATTGCTCCCATGGAGGAAAGTGCGCATGGTGACTGTTGTATTCAATCCCGAAGCAATTTCTGTGTTTCATCAACACTCTGATAGTCCACAGATTACAGAAAGCCTCTAGATGTGCATCGGAAACTACTACTGGTCTTGCAGGGAACGATCAAAGCGTAGACTGTTAGAGACATTACTCGCATGGAGGAAAGTGCGCATGGTGACTGTTGTATTCAATCCCGATACAATTTCTGTATTTCATTAACTCTCTGATAGTCCACAGATTACAGAATGCCACCAGATGTGAATCGGAAACTACCACTGGTCTTCCAGGGTACGATCAAAGCGAATAATATTCTAGTCATTACTCCCATGGAGGAAAGTGCGCATGGTGACTGTTGTATTCAATCCCGATGCAAATTCTGTGTTTCATCAACACTCTGATAGTACACAGATTACAGAATGACTCCAGATGTTCATCGGAAACTACTACTGGTCTTCCAGGGAACGATCAAAGCGTAGACTGTTTGAGACATTACTTTTATTGAGGAATGTGCGCCCGGTGACTGTTGTATTCAATCCTGATGCAATTACTGTGTTTCGTCAACACTATGATAGTCCACAGGTTACAGAATGCCTCCAGATGTGCATCGGAAACTACTACTGGTCTTCCAGGGAACGATCAAAGCGAAACATTTTTGAGACATTACTCCCATGGAGGAATGTGCGCATGGTGACTGTTGTATTCAATCCCGATGCATTTACTGTGTTTAATCAACACTCTGATAGTCCGCAGATTACAGAATGCCACGAGATGTGCTTCGGAAACTACTACTGGTCTTCCAGGGAACGATCAAAGCGTAGACTGTCTCAGACATTACTCCCATGGATGAAGGTGCGGATGGTGACTGTTGTATTCAATCCCGATGCCATTTCTGTGTTTCATCAACACTCTGATATTCCACAGATTACAGAATGCCACCAGATGTGCATCGGAAACTACTACTGGTCTTCCAGGGAACGATCAAAGAGTAGACTGTTTGAGATATAACTTCCGGGGAGGAAAGTGGGCATGGTGACTGTTGTATTCAATCCCGATGCAATTTCTGTGTTTCATCAACACTCTGGTACTCCACAGATTACAGAATGCCACCAGATGTGCATCTGAAACTACTACTGGTTTTCCAGGTAACGATCAGAGCGTAGACTGTTTGAGACATTACTAACGTGGAGGAAAGTGCGCATGGTGACTGTTGTATTGTCTACCGATGCAATTTCTGCGTTTCATCAAAACTCTGATACTCCACAGATTACAGAATTCCACCAGATGTGGATCGGAAACTTCTACTGGTCTTCCAGGGAACTATCAAAGCGTAGACTATTTGAGACATACCTCCCGTGGAGGAAAGTGCGCATGGTGACTGTTGTATTCAATCCCGATGCAATTTCTGTGTTTCATCGACACTCTGATAGTCAACAGATTACAGAATGCCTCCAGATAGGCGTAGGAAACTACTACTGGTCTTCCAGGGAACTATCAAAGCGTAGACTGTTTGAGACATTACTCCCATGGACTAAAGTGCGCATGGTGACTGTTGTATTGAATCCCGATGCATTTTCTGTGTTTCATTAACACTCTGATAGTCCACAGATTACAGAATGCCTCCAGATGTGCATCGGAAACTACTACTGGTCTTCCAGGGAACGATCAAAGCGTAGACTGTTTGAGACATTACTCCCATGGGGGAAAGTGCGCATGGTGATTGTTGTATTCAATCCCGATGCAATTTCAGTGTTTCATCAACACTCCGATAGTCCAAAGATTACAGAATGCCTCCAGATGTGCATCGGAAACTACTACTGGTCTTCCAGGGAAAGCTAAAAATGTAGACTGTTCGTGACATTACTCCCATTGAGGAAAGTGCGCATGGTGACTGTTGTATTCAATCCCGATGCAATTTCAGTGTTTCATCAATACTCTGATAGTCCACAGATTACAGAATGCCACCAGATGTGCATCGGAAACTACTACTGGTCTTCCAGGGAAGCATAAAAGCGTAAACTGTTTGAGACATACCTCCCGTGGAGGAAAGTGCTCATGGTGACTGTTGTATTCAATCCCGATGCAATTTCTGTGTTTCATCAACACTCTGATAGTCCACAGACTACAGAATGCCTCCAGATGTGCATCGGAAACTACTACTGGTCTTCCAGCGAACGATCAAAGCGTAGACTCTTTGAGACATTACTCCCATGGAGGAAAGTGCGCATGGTGACCGTTGTATTGAATCCCGGTGCAATTTCTACGTTTCATCAACACTCTGATAGTCCACAGATTACGGAAAGCCTCCAGTTGTGCATCGGAAACTACTACTGGTCTTCCAGGGAACGATCAAAGAATACACTGTTACAGACATTACTCCCATGGAGGAAAGTGCGCATGGTGACTGTTGTATTAAATCCAAATGCAATTTCTGTGTTTCATCAACACTCTGATAGTACACAGATTACAGAAAGCCTCCAGATGTGCATCGGAAACTACCACTGGTCTTCCAGGGAACGATCAAAACGTAGACTGTTTGAGGGATTACTCCCATGGAGGAAAGTGTGCATGGTTACTGTTGTATTCAATCCCGATGCAATTTCTGTGTTTCATCAACAGTCTGATGGTCCACAGATTACAGAATATCTCCAGATGTGCATCGGATACTACTACTGGTCTTCCAGGGAACGATCAAAGCGTAGACTGTGTGAGACATTGCTCCCATGGAGGAAAGTGCGCATGGTGACTGTTGTATTCAATCCCGAAGCAATCTCTGTGTTTCATCAACACTCTGATAGTCCACAGATTACAGAAAGCCTCTAGATGTGCATCGGAAACTACTACTGGTCTTGCAGGGAACGATCAAAGCGTAGACTGTTAGAGACATTACTCGCATGGAGGAAAGTGCGCATGGTGACTGTTGTATTCAATCCCGATACAATTTCTGTATTTCATTAACTCTCTGATAGTCCACAGATTACAGAATGCCACCAGATGTGAATCGGAAACTACCACTGGTCTTCCAGGGAACGATCAAAGCGAATAATATTCTAGTCATTACTCCCATGGAGGAAAGTGCGCATGGTGACTGTTGTATTCAATCCCGATGCAAATTCTGTGTTTCATCAACACTCTGATAGTACACAGATTACAGAATGACTCCAGATGTTCATCGGAAACTACTACTGGTCTTCCAGGGAACGATCAAAGCGTAGACTGTTTGAGACATTACTTTTATTGAGGAATGTGCGCCCGGTGACTGTTGTATTCAATCCTGATGCAATTACTGTGTTTCGTCAACACTATGATAGTCCACAGGTTACAGAATGCCTCCAGATGTGCATCGGAAACTACTACTGGTCTTCCAGGGAACGATCAAAGCGAAACATTTTTGAGACATTACTCCCATGGAGGAATGTGCGCATGGTGACTGTTGTATTCAATCCCGATGCATTTACTGTGTTTCATCAACACTCTGATAGTCCGCAGATTACAGAATGCCACGAGATGTGCTTCGGAAACTACTACTGGTCTTCCAGGGAACGATCAAAGCGTAGACTGTCTCAGACATTACTCCCATGGATGAAGGTGCGGATGGTTGACTGTTGTATTCAATCCCGATGCCATTTCTGTGTTTCATCAACACTCTGATATTCCACAGATTACAGAATGCCACCAGATGTGCATCGGAAACTACTACTGGTCTTCCAGGGAACGATCAAAGAGTAGACTGTTTGAGACATAACTTCCGGGGAGGAAAGTGGGCATGGTGACTGTTGTATTCAATCCCGATGCAAATCTGTGTTTCATCAACACTCTGGTACTCCACAGATTACAGAATGCCACCAGATGTGCATCTGAAACTACTACTGGTTTTCCAGGTAACGATCAAAGCGTAGACTGTTTGAGACATTACTAACGTGGAGGAAAGTGCGCATGGTGACTGTTGTATTCAATCCCGATGCAATTTCTGTGTTTCATCAACACTCTGATAGTCCACAGATTACAGAATGCCTCCAGATAGGCATAGGAAACTACTACTGGTCTTCCAGGGAACTATCAAAGCGTAGACTGTTTGAGACATTACTCCCATGGACTAAAGTGCGCATGGTGACTGTTGTATTGAATCCCGATGCATTTTCTGTGTTTCATTAACACTCTGATAGTCCACAGATTACAGAATGCCTCCAGATGTGCAACGAAAACTACTACTGGTCTTCCAGGGAACGATCAAAGCGTAGACTGTTTGAGACATTACTCCCATGGGGGAAAGTGCGCATGGTGATTGTTGTATTCAATCCCGATGCAATTTCAGTGTTTCATCAACACTCCGATAGTCCACAGATTACAGAATGCCTCCAGATGTGCATCGGAAACTACTACTGGTCTTCCAGGGAAAGCTAAAAGTGTAGACTCTTCGAGACATTACTCCCATGGAGGAAAGTGCGCATGGTGACTGTTGTATTCAATCCCGATGCAATTTCAGTGTTTCATCAACACTCTGATATTCCACAGATTACAGAATGCCACCAGATGTGCATCGGAAACTACTACTGGTCTTCCAGGGAACGATCAAAGAGTAGACTGTTTGAGACATAACTTCCGGGGAGGAAAGTGGGCATGGTGACTGTTGTATTCAATCCCGATGCAAATCTGTGTTTCATCAACACTCTGGTACTCCACAGATTACAGAATGCCACCAGATGTGCATCTGAAACTACTACTGGTTTTCCAGGTAACGATCAAAGCGTAGACTGTTTGAGACATTACTAACGTGGAGGAAAGTGCGCAGGGTGACTGTTGTATTCAATCCCGATGCAATTTCTGTGTTTCATCAACACTCTGATAGTCCACAGATTACAGAATGCCTCCAGATGTGCATCGGAAACTACTACTGGTCTTCCAGCGAACGATCAAAGCGTAGACTCTTTGAGCCATTACTCCCATGGAGGAAAGTGCGCATGGTGACCGTTGTATTGAATCCCGGTGCAATTTCTACGTTTCATCAACACTCTGATAGTCCACAGATTACGGAAAGCCTCCAGTTGTGCATCGGAAACTACTACTGGTCTTCCAGGGAACGATCAAATAATACACTGTTACAGACATTACTCCCATGGAGGAAAGTGCGCATGGTGACTGTTGTATTCAATCCCGATGGAATTTCTGTGTTTCATCAACACTCTGATGGTCCACAGAATACAAAAAGCCACCAGATGTGCATCGGAACCTACTACTGGTCTTCCAGGGAACGATCAAATGGTAGACTGTTTGAGACATTACTAACGTGGAGGAAAGTGCGCATGGTGACTGTTGTATTGAATCCCGATGCAATTTCTTTGTTTCATCAACTCTCTGAACTCAGCAGATTACAGATTGCCACCAGATGTGCATCGGAAACTACTACTGGCCTTCCAGGGAACGATCAAAGCGTAGACTATTTGAGCCATCACTCGCGTGGAGAAAAGTGCTCATGGTGATTGTTGTTTTCAATTCCGATTCAATTTATGTGTTTCATCAACACTCTGATAGTCCACAGACTACAGAATGCCACCAGACGTGCATCGGAAACTTCTACTGGTCTTCCAGGGAACTATCAAAGCGTAGACTGTTTGAGACATTACTCCCATGGACTAAAGTGCGCATGGTGATTGTTGTATTCAATCCCGATGCAATTTCAGTGTTTCATCAACACTCTGATAGTCCACAGATTACAGAATGCCACCAGACGTGCATCGGAAACTTCTACTGGTCTTCCAGGGAACTATCAAAGCGTAGACTGTTTCAGACATTACTCCCATGGAGGAAAGTGCGGATGGTGACTGTTGTATTCAATCCCGATGCAATTTCTGTGTTTCATCAACACTCTGATAGTCCACAGATTACAGAATGCCACCAGATGTGCATCGGAAACTACTACTGGTCTTCCAGGGAAGGATCAAAGCGTAGACTGTTTGAGACATACCTCCCGCGGAGAAAAGTGCTCATGGTGACTGTTGTATTCAATCCCGAAGCAATTTCTGTGTTTCATCAACACTCTGATAGTCCACAGATTACAGAAAGCCTCCAGATGTGCATCGGAAACTACTACTGGTCTTGCAGGGAACGATCAAAGCGTAGACTGTTACAGACATTACTCGCATGGAGGAAAGTGCGCATGGTGACTGTTTTATTCATCCCGATACAATTTCTGTATTTCATTAACTCTCTGATAGTCCACAGATTACAGAATGCCACCAGATGTGAATCGGAAACTACCACTGGTCTTCCAGGGAACGATCAAAGCGAATAATTTTCTAGTCATTACTCCCATGGAGGAAAGTGCGCATGGTGACTGTTGTATTCAATCCCGATGCAATTTCTGTGTTTCATCAACACTCTGATAGTACACGGATTACAGAATGACTCCAGAAGTTCATCGGAAACTACTACTGGTCTTCCAGGGAACGATCAAAGCGTAGACTGTTTGAGACATTACTTTTATTGAGGAATGTGCGCCTGGTGACTGTTGTATTCAATCCCGATGCAATTACTGTGTTTCGTCAACACTATGATAGTCCACAGGTTACAGAATGCCTCCAGATGTGCATCGGAAACTACTACTGGTCTTCCAGGGAACGATCAAAGCAAAAAATATTTGAGACATTACTCCCATGGAGGAATGTGAGCATGGTGACTGTTGTATTTAATCACGATGCATTTACTGTGTTTCATCAACACTCTGATAGTCCGCAGATTACAGAATGCCACGAGATGTGCATCGGAAACTACTACTGGTTTTCCAGGGAACGATCAAAGCGTAGACTGTCTCAGACATTACTCCCATGGATGAAAGTGCGGATGGTGACTGTTGTATTCAATCCCGATGCCATTTCTGTGTTTCATCAACACACTGATATTCCACAGATTACAGAATGCCACCAGATGTGCATCGGAAACTACTACTGGTCTTCCAGGGAACGATCAAAGAGTAGACTGTTTGAGACATAACTTCCGGGGAGGAAAGTGGGCATGGTGACTGTTGTATTCAATCCCGATGCAATTTCTGTGTTTCATCAACACTCTGATACTCCACAGATTACAGAATGCCACCAGATGTGCATCTGAAACTACTACTGGTTTTCCAGGTAACGATCAAAGCGTAGACTGTTTGAGACATTACTAACGTGGAGGAAAGTGCGCCTGGTGACTGTTGTATTGAATACCGATGCAATTTCTGCGTTTCATCAAAACTCTGATACTCCACAGATTACAGAATGCCTCCAGATGGGCATGGGAAACTACTACTGGTCTTCCAGGGAACGATCAAAGCGTAGACTGTTTGAGACATTACTCCCATGGACTAAAGTGCGCATGGTGACTGTTGTATTGAATCCCGATGCATTTTCTGTGTTTCATTAACACTCTGATAGTCCACAGATTACAGAATGCCACCAGATGTGCATCGGAAACTACTAATGGTCTTCCAGGGAACGATCAAAGCGTAGACTGTTTGAGACATTACTCCCATGGGGGAAAGTGCGCATGGTGACTGTTGTATTGAATCCCGATGCAATTTCTGGGTTTCATCAAGTCTCTGAACTCAGCAGATTACAGATTGCGACAAGATGTGCATCGGAAACTACTACTGGCCTTCCAGGGAAAGATCAAAGCGTAGACTATTTGAGCCATCACTTTCGTGGAGAAAAGTGCATATGGTGATTGTTGTTTTCAATTCCGACTCAATTTATGTGTTTCATCAACACTCTGATAGTCCACAGATTACAGAATGCCACCAGACGTGCATCGGAAACTTCTACTGGTCTTCCAGGGAACTATAAAATCGTAGACTGTTTCAGACGTTACTCCCATGCAGGAAAGTGCGGATGGTGACTGTTGGATTGAATCCCGATGCAATTTCTGTGTTTCATCAAAACTCTGATGCTCCACAGATTACAGAATGCCACCAGATGTGCATCGGAAACTACTACTGGTCTTCCAGAAAAGGATAAAACCGTAGACTATTTGAGACATCACTCCCGGTGAGGAAAGTGCGCATGGTGACTGTTGTATTCAATTCCGATTCAATTTATGTGTTTCATCAACACTCTGATAGTCCACAGATTACAGAATGCCACCAGACGTGCATCGGAAACCTCTACTGGTCTTCCAGGGAACTATCAAAGCGTAGACTGTTTCAGACATTACTCCCATGGAGGAAGGTGCGGATGGTGACTGTTGTATTCAATCCCGATGCAATTTCTGTGTTTCATCAACACTCTGATAGTCCACAGATTACCGAATGCCACCAGATGTGCATCGGAAACCACTACTGGTCTTCCAGGGAAGCATAAAAGCGTAGACTGTTTGAGACATACCTCCCGTGGAGGAAAGTGCTCATGGTGACTGTTGTATTCAATCCCGATGCAATTTCTGTGTTTCATCAACACTCTGATAGTCCACAGACTACAGAATGCCTCCAGATGTGCATCGGAAACTACTACTGGTCTTCCAGGGAACGATCAGAGAATACACAGTTACAGACATTACTCCCACGGAGGAAAGTGCGCATGGTGACTGTTGTATTCAATCCAAATGCAATTTCTGTGTTTCATCAACACTCTGATGGTCCACAGAATATACAATGCCACCAGATGTGCATCGGAAACTACTACTGGTCTTCCAGGGAACGATCAAAGCGTACACTGTTACAGACATTACCATCATGGAGGAAAGTGCGCATGGTGACTGTTGTATTCAATCCCGATGGAATTTCTGTGTTTCATCATCACTCTGATGGTCCACAGAATACAAGAAGCCACCAGATGTGCATCGGAAACAACTACTGGTCTTCCAGGGAACGATCAAAGCGTAGACTATTTGAGCCATCACTCCCGTGGAGAAAAGTGCTCATGGTGATTGTTGTTTTCAATTCCGATTCAATTTATGTGTTTCATCAACACTCTGATAGTCCACAGATTACAGAATGCCACCAGACGTGCATCGGAAACTTCTACTGGTCTTCCAGGGAACTATAAAATCGTAGACTGTTTCAGTCATTACTCCCATGCAGGAAAGTGCAGATGGTGACTGTTGGATTGAATCCCGATGCAATTTCTGTGTTTCATCAGAACTCTGATACTCCACAGATTACAGAATGCCACCGGATGTGCATCGGAAACTACTACTGGTCTTCCAGGGAAGGATCAAAGCCTAGACTGTTTGAGACATACCTCCCGCGGAGGAAAGTGCTCAAGGTGACTGTTGTATTCAATCCCGATGCAATTTCTGTGTTTCATCAACACTCTGATAGTCCACAGACTACAGAATGCCTCCAGATGTGCATCGGAAACTACTACTGGTCTTCCAGGGAACGATCAAAGCGTAGATTGTTTGATGCATTACTCCCATTGACTAAAGTGCGCATGGTGACTTTTGAATTCAATCCCGATGCATTTTCTGTGTTTCATCAACACTCTGATAGTCCACAGATTACAGAATGCCTCCAGTTGTGCATCGGAAACTACTACTGGTCTTCCAGGGAACGATCAAAACGTATACTGTTTGAGACATTACTCCCATGGGGGAAAGTGAGAAGGTCACTGTTGTATTCAATCCCGATGCAATTTCAGTGATTCATTAACACTCTGATAGTCCACAGATTACAGAATGCCTCCAGATGTGCATCGGAAACTACTACTGGTCTTCCAGCGAACGATCATAGCGTAGACTGTTTGAGACATTACTCCCATGGAGGAAAGTGCGCATAGTGACCGTTGTATTGAATCCCGGTGCAATTTCTATGTTTCATCAACACTCTGATAGTCCACAGATTACGGAGAGCCTCCAGTTGTGCATCGGAAACTACTACTGGTCTTCCAGGGAACGATCAAAGCGTACACTGTTCCAGACATTACTCCCATGGAGGAAAGTGCGCATGGTGACTGTTGTATTCAATCCAAATGAAATTTCTGTGTTTCAACAACACTCTGATGGTCCACAGAATATACAATGCCACCAGATGTGCATCGGAAACTACTACTGGTCTTCCAGGGAACGATCAAAGCGTACACTGTTACAGACATTCCTCCCATGGAGGAAAGTGCGCATGGTGACTGTTGTATTCAATCCCGATGGAATTTCTGTGTTTCATCAAAACTCTGATAGTCCACAGATTACAAAATGCCTCCAGATGTGCATCGGAAACTACTACTGGTTTTCCAGGAACGATCAAAGCGTAGACTGTGTGAGACACTACTCCCATGGAGGAAGGTGCGCGTGGTGACTGTTGTATTCAATCCCGATGCAATTTCTGTGTTTCATCAACACTCTGATAGTCCACAGATTACAGAATGCATCCAGATGTGCATAGAAAATTACTACTGGTCTTCCAGGGCACGATCATAGCGTAGACTGTTTGAGAATTACTCCCATGGAGGAAAGAGGGAATGGTGACTGTTGTATTCAATCCCGATGCAATTTCTGTGTTTCAGCAACACTCTGACAGTCCACCGATAACAGAGTGCCTCCAGATGTGCATCGGAAACTAGTACTGGTTTTCCAGAGAACGATCAAAGCGTAGAATGTTTGAGACATTATTCCCATGGAGGAAAGTGCGCATGGTGACTGTCGTATTCAATCCCGATGCAATTTCAGTGTTTCATCAACACTCCGTTAGTCCACAGGTTTCAGAATGCCTCCAGATGTGCATCGGAAACTACTTCTGGTCTTCCAGGGACGATCAAAGCGTAGAATGTTTGAGACACTACTCTCATAGAGGAAAGTGCGCATGGTGACTGTTGTATTCAATCCCGATGGAATTTATGTAATTCATCAACACTCTGATAGTCCACAGATTACAGAATGCCACCTGATGTGCATCGGAAACTACTACTGGTCTTCCAGGGAACGATCAAAGCGTACACTGTTACAGACATTACTCCCATGGAGGAAAGTGCGCATGGTGACTGTTGTATTCAATCCCGATGCAATTTCTGTGTTTCATCAACACTCTGATAGTCCACAGATTTCAGAATGCCTCCAGATGTGCATAGGAAATTACTACTGGTCTTCCAGGGCACGATCAAAGCGTAGACTGTTTGAGAATTACTCCCACGGAGGAAAGAGGGAATGGTGACTGTTGTATTCAATCCCGATGCAATTTCTGTGTTTCAGAAACACTCTGATAGTCCACAGATAACAGAGTGCCTCCAGATGTGCATCGGAAACTAGTACTGGTTTTCCAGAGAACGATCAAATCGTAGACTGTTTGAGACATTATTCCCATGGAGGAAAGTGCGCATGGTGACTGTCGTATTCAATCCCGATGCAATTTCAATGTTTCATCAACACTCCGTTAGTCCACAGAATTCAGAATGCCTCCAGATGTGCATCGGAAACTACTAGTGGTCTTCCAGGGAACGATCAAAGCGTATACTGTTTGAGAATTACTCCTTTGGAGGGAAGTGAACATGGTGTCTGTTGTATTCAATCCCGATTCAATTTCTGTATGTATTCAACACTCTGATGGTCCACAGATTACAGAATGCCTCCTGATGTGCATCGGAAACTACTACTTGTCTTCCAGGGAACGATCAAAGCGTAGACTGTTTGAGACGTACCTCCCATGGAGGAAAGGGCGCATGGTGAATGTTGTATTCAATCCCGATGCAATTTCTGTGTTTCATCAACACTCTGATAGTCCACAGATTACAGAAAGCCTCAAGACGTGCATCGGAAACTACTACTGGTCTTGCAGGGAACGATCAAAGCGTAGACTGTTACAGACATTACTCCTATGGAGGAAAGTGCGCATGTTGACTGTTGTATTCAATCCCGATGCAATTTCTGTGTTTCATCAACACTCTGATAGTCCACAGATTACAGAATGCCTCCAGATGTGCATCGGAAACTACTACTGGTCTTGCAGGGAACGATCAAAGCGAAGACTGTTTGAGACATTACTCCCATGGAGGAAAGTGCGCATGGTGACTGTTGTATTCAATCCCGATGCTATTTCTGTGTTTCATCAACACTCTGATAGTCCACAAATCACAGAATGCCTCCTGATGTGCATCGGAAACTACTACTGGTCGTCCAGGGAATGATCAAAGCGGAGACTGTTTGAGCTTTAATTCCATGGAGGAAAGTGCGCATGGTGACTGTTCTATTCAATCCCGATGCAATTTCAGTGTTTCATCAACAATCTGATAGTCCACAGATTACAGAATGCCTCCTGATGTGCATCGGAAACTACTACTGGTTTTCCAGGGAACGATCAAACCGTAGACAGTTTGAGAATTACTCCCATGCAGGAAAGTGCGCTTGGTGACTGTTGTATTCAATCCCGATGCAATTTCTGTGATTCATTAACAGTCCGATAGCCAACAGATTACAGAATATCTCCAGATGTGCATGGGAAATTATTACTGGTTTTCCAGAGAACGATGAAAGCGTAGACTGTTTCATACATTACTCCCATGGAGGAAAGTGCGCATGGTGACTGTTGTATTCAATCCCGATGCAATTTCTGTGCTTCATCAACACTCTGATAGTCCACAGATTACAGAATGCCTCCAGATGTGCATCGTAAACTACTACTGGTGATCCAGGGCACGATCAAAGCGTAGAGTGCTTGAGAATTACTCCCATGCAGGAAAGTTCACTTGGTGACTGTTGTATTCAATCCCGATGGAATTTCTGTAATTCATCAACACTCTGATAGTCCACAGATTACAGAATGCCACCTGTTGTGCATCATAAACTACTACTGGTCTTCCAGGGAACGATCAAAGCGTAGACTGTTTGAGACATTCCTCCCGTGGAGGAAACTGCGAATGGTGACTTTTGTGTTCAATCCCGATGCAATTTCTGTGTTTCATCAACACTCTGATAGTCCACAGATTACAGAATGCCACCAGATGTGCATCGGAAACTACTACTGGTCTTCCAGGGAACGATCAAAGCGTATACTGTTTGAGAATTACTCCTTTGGAGGGAAGTGAACATGGTGTCTGTTGTATTCAATCCCGATTCAATTTCTGTATGTATTCCACACTCTGATAGTCCACAGATTACAGAATGCCTCCTGATGTGCATCGGAAACTGCTACTGGTCTTCCAGGGAACGATCAAAGCGTAGACTGTTGGAGACGTACCTCCCGTGGAGGAAAGGGCGCATGGTGAATGTTGTATTCAATCCCGATGCAATTTCTGTGTTTCATCAACACCCTGATAGTCCACAGATTACAGAAAGCCTCAAGACGTGCATCGGAGACTACTACTGGTCTTCCAGGGAACGATCAAAGCGTAGAATGTTTGAGACATTACTCCAGTGGAGGAAAGTGCGCATGGTGACTGTTGTATTCAATCCCGATGCAATTTCTGTGTTTCATCAACACTCTGATAGTCCACAAATCACAGAATGCCTCCTGATGTGCATCGGAAACTACTACTGGTCTTCCAGGGAATGATCAAAGCAGGGACTGTTTGAGCTTTAATTCCATGGAGGGAAGTGCGCATGGTGACTGTTCTATTCAATCCCGATGCAATTTCAGTGTTTCATCAACAATCTGATAGTCCACAGATTACAGAATGCCTCCAGATGTGCATCGGAAACTACTACTGGTTTGCCAGGGAACGATCAAACCGTAGACTGTTTGAGAATTACTCCCATGCAGGCAAGTGCGCTTGGTGACTGTTGTATTCAATCCCGATGCAATTTCTGTGATTCATTAACAGTCCGATAGCCAACAGATTACAGAATATCTCCAGATGTGCATCGGAAATTATTACTGGTTTTCCAGGGAACGATGAAATCGTAGACTGTTTGATACATTACTCCCATGGAGGAAAGTGCGCATGGTGACTGTTGTATTCAATCCCGATGGAATTTCTGTGTTTCATCAACACTCTGATAGTCCACAGATTACAGAATGCCTCCAGATGTGCATCGAAAACTATTACTTGTCTTCCAGGGAATGATCAAAGCGTAGACGGTTTTAGAATTACTCTCATGGATAAAAGTGCGCATAGTGACTGTTGTATTCAATCCCGATGCAATTTCTGTGCTTCATCAACACTCTGATAGTCCACAGATTACAGAATGCCTCCAGATGTGCATCGTAAACTACTACTGGTCTTCCAGGGCACGATCAAAGCGTAGAGTGTTTGAGAATTACTCCCATGCAGGAAAGTGCACTTGGTGACTGTAGTATTCAATCCCGATGCAGTTTCTGTTTTTCATTAACAGTCTGATAACCTAAAGATTACAGAATATCTCCAGATGTGCATCGGAAACTACTACTGGCCTTCCAGGGAACGATCAAAGCGTAGACTGTTTGAGACGTACCTCCCGTGGAGGAAAGTGCGCATGGTGAATGTTGTATTCAATTCCGATGCAATTTCTGTGTTTCATCAACACTCTGATAGTCCACAGATTACAGAAGCCTCCAGATGTGCATCGGAAACTATTACTGGTCTTCCAGGGAATCATCAAAACGTAGACTGTTTTAGAATTACTCCCATGGAGGAAAGTGCGCATGGTGACTGTTGTACTAATCCCGATGGAATTTCTATGCTTCATCAACACACTGATAGTCCACTGATTACAGATTGCCTCCAGATGTGCATCGTTAACTAGTACTGGTCTTCCAGGCCACGATCAAAGCGTAGACTGTTTGAGACATTACTCCCATGCAGGAAAGTGCGCTTGGTGAATGTTGTATTCAATCCCGATGCAATTTCTGTGCTTCATCAACACTCTGATAGCCCACAGAGTACAGAATATCTCCAGATGTGCATCGGAAACTACTACTGGTCTTCCAGGGAACGATCAAAGCGTAGACTCTTTGAGACATTACTCCCATTGAGGGAGGTGGGCATGGTGACTGTTGTATTCAATCCCGATGCAATTTCTGTGTTTCATCGACACTCAGTTAGTCCACAGATTTCAGAATGCCTCCAGATGTGCATCGGAAACTACTTCTAGTCTTCCAAGGAACGATCAAGGCGTAGATTGTTTGAGACACTACTCCCATGGAGGAAAGTGCTCATGGTGAATGTTGTATTAAATCCCGATGCAATTTCTGAGTTTCATCAACACCCTGATAGTCCACAGATTACAGAATGCCTCCAGATGTGCATCGTAATCTACCACTGGTCTTCCAGGGAACGATCAAAACGTAGACTGTTTGAGACATTACTCCCATGGAGGTAAATGCGCATGGTGACTGTTGTATTCAATCCCTAAGCAATTTCTGTGTTTCATCAACACTCTGATAGTCCACAGATTACAGAACGCCTCCAGATGTGCATCGGAAACTACTACTGGTCTTGCAGGGTACGATCAAAGCGTAGACTGTTAGAGACATTACTCGCATGGAGGAAAGTGCGCATGGTGACTGTTGTATTCAATCCCGATGCAATGTCTGTGTTTCATCAACACTCTGATAAACCCCAGATTACAGAAAGCCTCCAGATGTGCATCGGAAACTACTACTGGTCTAACAGGGAACGATCAAAACGTAGACTGTTAGTGACATTACTCCCACAGAGGTAAGTGCGCATGGTGAGTATTGTATTGAATCCCGATGCAATTTCAGTGTTCCATCAACACTCTGATAGCCCACAGATTACAGAATGCCACCAGATGTCCATCGAAAACTACTACTGGTCTTGCAGAGAACGATCAAATCGGAGACTGTTTGAGACTTTACTCGCATGGAGGAAATTGCGCATGGTGACTGTTGTATTCAATCCCGATGCAATGTCTGTGTTTCATCAACACTCTGATAAACCCCAGATTACAGAAAGCCTCCAGATGTGCATCGGAAACTACTACTGGTCTTCCAGGGAACGATCAAAGCGTACACTGTTACAGACATTACTCCCATGTAGGAAAGTGCGCATGGTGACTGTTGTATTCAATCCCGATGGAATTTCTGTGTTTCATCAAAACTCTGATAGTCCACAGATTACAAAATGCCTCCAGATGTGCATCGGGAACTACTACTGGTTTTCCAGGGAACGATCAAAGCGTAGACTGTGTGAGACACTAGTCCCATGGAGGAAGATGCGCATGGTGACTGTTGTATTCAATCCCGATGCAATTTCTGTGTTTCATCAACACTCTGATAGTCCACAGATTACAGAATGCATCCAGATGTGCATAGGAAATTACTACTGGTCTTTCAGGGCACGATCAAAGCGTAGACTGTTTGAGAATTACTCCCATGGAGGAAAGAGGGAATGGTGACTGTTGTATTCAATCCCGATGCAATTTCTGTGTTTCATCAACACCCTGATAGGCCACAGACTACAGAATGCCACCAGATGTCCATCGGAAACTACTACTGGTCTTCCAGGGAACGATCAAAGCGTAGACTGTTTGAGACATTACTCCCGAAAAGGAAAGTGCGCATGGTGACTGTCGTATTCAATCCTGATGCAATTTCAGTGTTTCATCAACACTCCGTTAGTCCACAGATTTCCGAATGCCTCCAGATGTGCATCGGAAACTACTTCTGGTCTTCCAGGGACGATCAAAGCGTAGAATGTTTGAGACACTACTCTCATAGAGGAAAGTGCGCATGGTGACTGTTGTATTCAATCCCGATGGAATTTCTGTAATTCATCAACACTCTGATAGTCCACAGATTACAGGATACAACCTGATGTGCATCGGAAACTACTACTGGTCTTTAAGGGAACGATCAAAGCGTACACTGTTACAGACATTACTCCTATGGAGGAAAGTGCGCATGGTGACTGTTGTATTCAATCCCGATGCAATTTCTGTGTTTCATCAACACTCTGATAGTCCACAGATTATAGAATGCCTCCAGATGTGCATAGGAAATTACTACTGGTCTTCCAGGGCACGATCAAAGCGTAGACTGTTTGAGAATTACTCCCACGGAGGAAAGAGGGAATGTTGACCGTTGTATTCAATCCCGATGCAATTTCTGTGTTTCAGCAACACTCTGATAGTCCACAGATAAAAGAGTGCCTCCAGATGTGCATCGGAAACTAGTACTGGTTGTCCAGAGAACGATCAAATCGTAGACTGTTTGAGACATTATTCCCATGTAGGAAAGTGCGCATCATGACTGTCGTATTCAATCCCGATGAAATTTCAGTGTTTCATCAACACTCCGTTAGTCCACAGATTTCAGAATGCCTCCAGATGTGCATCGGAAACTACTTCTGGTCTTCCAGGGACGATCAAAGCGTAAAATGTTTGAGACACTACTCTCATAGAGAAAAGTGCGCATGGTGACTGTTGTATTCAATCCCGATGGAATTTCTGTAATTCATCAACACTCTGATAGTCCACAGATTACAGAATGCCACCTGATGTGCATCGGAAACTACTACTGGTCTTCCAGGGAACGATCAAAGCGTAGACTGTTTGAGACATACCTCCCGTGGAGGAAACTGCGAATGGTGGCTGTTCTGTTCAATCCCGATGCAATTTCTGTGTTTCATCAACACTCTGATAGTCCACAGATTACAGAATGCCACCAGATGTGCATCGGAAACTACTACTGGTCTTCCAGGGAACGATCAAAGCTTATACTGTTTGAGAATTACTCCTTTGGAGGGAAGTGAACATGATGTCTGTTGTATTCAATCCCGATTCAATTTCTGTATGTATTCAACACTCTGATAGTCCACAGATTACAGAATGCCTCCTGATGTGCATCAGAAACTACTACTGGTCTTCCAGGGAACGATCAAAACGTAGACTGTTTGAGACGTTACTCCCGTGGAAAGCAGTGCGCATTGTGACTGTTGTATACAATCCCGATGCAATTTCTGTGTTTCATTAACACCCTGTTAGTCCACACATTACAGAATGCCACGAGATGTGCATCGGAAACTACTACTGGTCTTCCAGGGAACGATCAAAGCGTAGACTGTTTGAGACGTACCTCCCTTGGAGGAAAGGGCGCATGGTGAATGTTGTATACAATCCCGATGCAATTTCTGTGTTTCATCAACACTTTGATAGTCCACAGATTACAGAAAGCCTCAAGACGTGCATCGGAAACTACTACTGGTTTTGCAGGGAACGATCAAAGCGTAGACTGTTACAGACATTACTCCTATGGAGGAAAGTGCGCATGTTGACTGTTGTATTCAATCCCGATGCAATTTCTGTGTTTCATCAACACTCTGATAGTCCACAGATTACAGAATGCCACCAGATGCCCATCGGAAACTACTACTGGTCTTCCAGGGAACGATCAAAGCGTAGAACATTTGAGACATTACTCCAGTGGAGTAAAGTGCGCATGGTGACTGTTGTATTCAATCCCGATGCAATTTCTGTGTTTCATCAACACTCTGATAGTCCACAAATTACAGAATGCCTCCTGATGTGCATCGGAAACTACTACTGGTCTTCCAGGGAATGATCAAAGCGGAGACTGTTTGAGCTTTAATTCCATGGAGGAAAGTGCGCATGGTGACTGTTCTATTCAATCCCGATGCAATTTCAGTGTTTCATCAACAATCTGATAGTCCACAGATTACAGAATGCCTCCAGATGTGCCTCCGAAACTACTACTGGTTTTCCAGGGAACGATCAAACCGTAGACTGTTTGAGAATTACTCCCATGCAGGAAAGTGCGCTTGGTGACTGTTGTATTCAATCCCGATGCAATTTCTGTGATTCAGTAACATTCCGATAGCCAACAGATTACAGAATATCTCCAGATGTGCATCGGAAATTATTACTGGTTTTCCAGGGAACGATGGAAGCGTAGACTGTTTGATACATTACTCCCATTTAGGAAAGTGGGCATGGTGACTGTTGTATTCAATCCCGATGGAAATTCTGTGTTTCATCAACACTCTGATAGTCCACAGATTACAGAATGCCTCCAGATGTGCATCGAAAACTATTACTTGTCTTCCAGGGAATGATCAAAGCGTAGACGGTTTTAGAATTACTCTCAAGGATAAAAGTGCGCATAGTGACTGTTGTATTCAATCCCGATGCAATTTCTGTGCTTCATCAACACTCTGATAGTCCACAGATTACAGAATGCCTCCAGATGTGCATCGTAAACTACTACTGGTCTTCCAGGGCACGATCAAAGCGTAGAGTGCTTGAGAATTACTCCCATGCAGGAAAGTGCACTTGGTGACTGTTGTATTCAATCCCGATGGAATTTCTGTAATTCATCAACACTCTGATAGTCCACAGATTACAGAATGCCACCAGATGTGCATCGGAAACTACTACTGGTCTTGCAGGGTACGATCAAAGCGTAGACTGTTAGAGACATTACTCGCATGGAGGAAAGTGCGCATGGTGACTGTTGTATTAAATCCCGATGCAATGTCTGTGTTTCATCAACACTCTGATAAACCCCAGATTACAGAAAGCCTCCAGATGTGCATCGGAAACTACTACTGGTCTTGCAGAGAACGATCAAATCGGAGACTGTTTGAGACATTACTCGCATGGAGGAAAGTGCGCATGGTGACTGTTGTATTCAATCCCGATGCAATGTCTGTGTTTCATCAACACTCTGATAAACCCCAGATTACAGAAAGCCTCCAGATGTGCATCGGAAACTACTACTGGTCTTCCAGGGAACGATCAAAGCGTACACTGTTACAGACATTATTCCCATGGAGGAAAGTGCGCATGGTGAGTGTTGTATTCAATCCCGATGGAATTTCTGTGTTTCATCAAAACTCTGATAGTCCACAGATTACAAAATGCCTCCAGATGTGCATCGGGAACTACTACTGGTTTTCCAGGGAACGATCAAAGCGTAGACTGTGTGAGACACTAGTCCCATGGAGGAAGATGCGCATGGTGACTGTTGTATTCAATCCCGATGCAATTTCTGTGTTTCATCAACACTCTGATAGTCCACAGATTACAGAATACATCCAGATGTGCATAGGAAATTACTACTGGTCTTTCAGGGCACGATCAAAGCGTAGACTGTTTGAGAATTACTCCCATGGAGGAAAGAGGGAATGGTGACTGTTGTATTCAATCCCGATGCAATTTCTGTGTTTCATCAACACCCTGATAGACCACAGACTACAGAATGCCACCAGATGTCCATCGGAAACTACTACTGGTCTTCCAGGGAACGATCAAAGCGTAGACTGTTTGAGACATTACTCCCGCGAAGGAAAGTGCGCATGGTGACTGTCGTATTCAATCCTGATGCAATTTCAGTGTTTCATCAACACTCCGTTAGTCCACAGATTTCCGAATGCCTCCAGATGTGCATCGGAAACTACTTCTGGTCTTCCAGGGACGATCAAAGCGTAGAATGTTTGAGACACTACTCTCATAGAGGAAAGTGCGCATGGTGACTGTTGTATTCAATCCCGATGGAATTTCTGTAATTCATCAACACTCTGATAGTCCACAGATTACAGGATGCCACCTGATGTGCATCGGAAACTACTACTGGTCTTTCAGGGAACGATCAAAGCGTACACTGTTACAGACATTACTCCTATGGAGGAAAGTGCGCATGGTGACTGTTGTATTCAATCCCGATGCAATTTCTGTGTTTCATCAACACTCTGATAGTCCACAGATTACAGAATGCCTCCAGATGTGCATAGGAAATTACTACTGGTCTTCCAGGGCACGATCAAAGCGTAGACTGTTTGAGAATTACTCCCACGGAGGAAAGAGGGAATGTTGACCGTTGTATTCAATCCCGATGCAATTTCTGTGTTTCAGCAACACTCTGATAGTCCACAGATAAAAGAGTGCCTCCAGATGTGCATCGGAAACTAGTACTGGTTTTCCAGAGAACGATCAAATCGTAGACTGTTTGAGACATTATTCCCATGGAGGAAAGTGCGCATGGTGACTGTCGTATTCAATCCCGATGGAAATTCTGTGTTTCATCAACACTCTGATAGTCCACAGATTACAGAATGCCTCCAGATGTGCATCGAAAACTATTACTTGTCTTCCAGGGAATGATCAAAGCGTAGACGGTTTTAGAATTACTCTCAAGGATAAAAGTGCGCATAGTGACTGTTTTATTCCATCCCGATGCAATTTCTGTGCTTCATCAACACTCTGATAGTCCACAGATTACAGAATGCCTCCAGATGTGCATCGTAAACTACTACTGGTCTTCCAGGGCACGATCAAAGCGTAGAGTGCTTGAGAATTACTCCCATGCAGGAAAGTGCACTTGGTGACTGTTGTATTCAATCCCGATGGAATTTCTGTAATTCATCAACACTCTGATAGTCCACAGATTACAGAATGCCACCTGATGTGCATCAGAAACTACCACTGGTCTCCCAGGGAACGATCAAATCGTAGACTGTTTGAGACATACCTCCCGTGGAGGAAACTGCGAATGGTGACTGTTGTGTTCAATCCCGATGCAATTTCTGTGTTTCATCAACACTCTGATAGTCCAGAGATTACAGAATGCCACCAGATGTGCATAGGAAACTACTACTGGTCTTCCAGGGAACGATCAAAGCGTATACTGTTTGAGAATTACTCCTTTGGAGGGAAGTGAACACGGTGTCTGTTGTATTCAATCCCGATTCCATTTCTGTATGTATTCAACACTCTGATAGTCCACAGATTACAGAATGCCTCCAGATGTTCATCGGAAACTACTACTGGTCTTCCTGGGAACAATCAAAGCGTAGACTCTTTTAGACATTACTCCAAAGGAGGAAAGTGCGCATGGTGACTGTTGTATTCAATCCCGAAGCAATTTCTGTGTTTCATCAACACTCAGTTAGTCCACAGATATCAGAATGCCTCTAGATGTGCATCGGAAACTACTTCTGGTCTTCCAAGAAACGATCAAGGCGTAGACTGTTTGAGACACTACTCCCATGGAGGAAAACGCGCATGGTGACACTTGTATTCATTCCCGATGCAATTTCTGTGTTTCATCAACACTCTGATAGTCCACAGATTACAGAATACATCCAGATGTGCATAGGAAATTACTACTGGTCTTTCAGGGCACGATCAAAGCGTAGACTGTTTGAGAATTACTCCCATGGAGGAAAGAGGGAATGGTGACTGTTGTATTCAATCCCGATGCAATTTCTGTGTTTCATCAACACCCTGATAGACCACAGACTACAGAATGCCACCAAAGGTCCATCGGAAACTACTACTGGTCTTCCAGGGAACGATCAAAGCGTAGACTGTTTGAGACATTACTCCCGCGAAGAAAAGTGCGCATGGTGACTGTCGTATTCAATCCTGATGCAATTTCAGTGTTTCATCAACACTCCGTTAGTCCACAGATTTCCGAATGCCTCCAGATGTGCATCGGAAACTACTACTGGTCTTTCAGGGAACGATCAAAGCGTACACTGTTACAGACATTACTCCTATGGAGGAAAGTGCGCATGGTGACTGTTGTATTCAATCCCAATGGAATTTCTGTGTTTCATCAACACTCTGATAGTCCACAGATTACAGAATGCCTCCAGATGTGCATAGGAAATTACTACTGGTCTTCCAGGGCACGATCAAAGCGTAGACTGTTTGAGAATTACTCCCACGGAGGAAAGAGGGAATGTTGACCGTTGTATTCAATCCCGATGCAATTTCTGTGTTTCAGCAATACTCTGATAGTCCACAGATAAAAGAGTGCCTCCAGATGTGCATCGGAAACTAGTACTGGTTTTCCAGAGAACGATCAAATCGTAGACTGTTTGAGACATTATTCCCATGGAGGGAAGTGCGCATGGTGACTGTCGTATTCAATCCCGATGCAATTTCAGTGTTTCATCAACACTCCGTTAGTCCACAGATTTCAGAATGCCTCCAGATGTGCATCGGAAACTACTTCTGGTCTTCCAGGGACGATCAAAGCATAAAATGTTTGAGACACTACTCTCATAGAGAAAAGTGCGCATGGTGACTGTTGTATTCAATCCCGATGGAATTTCTGTAATTCATCAACATTCTGATAGTCCACAGGTTACAGAATGCCACCTGATGTGCATCGGAAACTACTACTGGTCTTCCAGGGAACGATCAAAGCGTAGACTGTTTGAGACATACCTCCCGTGGAGGAAACTGCGAATGGTGACTGTTCTGTTCAATCCCGATGCAATTTCTGTGTTTCATCAACACTCTGATAGTCCACAGATTACAGAATGCCACCAGATGTGCATCGGAAACTACTACTGGTCTTCCAGGGAACGATCAAAGCTTATACAGTTTGAGAATTACTCCTTTGGAGGGAAGTGAACATGATGTCTGTTGTATTCAATCCCGATTCAATTTCAGTATGTATTCAACACTCTGATAGTCCACAGATTACAGAATGCCTCCTGATGTGCATCAGAAACTACTACTGGTCTTCCAGGGAACGATCAAAACGTAGACTGTTTGAGACATTACTCCCGTGGAAAGCAGTGCGCATTGTGACTGTTGTACACAATCCCGATGCAATTTCTGTGTTTCATTAACACCCTGTTAGTCCACACATTACAGAATGCCACGAGATGTGCATCGGAAACTACTACTGGTCTTCCAGGGAACGATCAGAGCGGAGACTGTTTGAGACGTACCTCCCTTGGAGGAAAGGGTGCATGGTGAATGTTGTATACAATCCCGATGCAATTTCTGTGTTTCATCAACACTCTGATAGTCCACAGATTACAGAATGCCACCAGATGCCCATCGGAAACTACTACTGGTCTTCCAGGGAACGATTTAAGCGTAGAATATTTGAGACATTACTCCAGTGGAGTAAAGTGCGCATGGTGACTGTTGTATTCAATCCCGATGCAATTTCTGTGTTTCATCAACACTCTGATAGTCCACAAATCACAGAATGCCTCCTGATGTGCATCGGAAACTACTACTGGTCTTCCAGGGAATGATCAAAGTGGAGACTGTTTGAGCATTAATTCCATGGAGGAAAGTGCGCATGGTGACTGTTCTATTCAATCCCGATGCCATTTCAGTGTTTCATCAACAATCTGATAGTCCACAGATTACAGAATGCCTCCAGATGTGCATCGGAAACTACTACTGGTTTTCCAGGGAACGATCAAACCGTAGACTGTTTGAGAATTACTCCCATGCAGGAAAGTGCGCTTGGTGACTGTTGTATTCAATCCCGATGCAATTTCTGTGGTTCAGTAACATTCCGATAGCCAACAGATTACAGAATATCTCCAGATGTGCATCGGAAATTATTACTGGTTTTCCAGGGAACGATGGAAGCGTAGACTGTTTGATACATTACTCCCATGGAGGAAAGTGGGCATGGTGACTGTTGTATTCAATCCCGATGGAAATTCTGTGTTTCATCAACACTCTGATAGTCCACAGATTACAGAATGCCTCCAGATGTGCATCGAAAACTATTACTTGTCTTCCAGGGAATGATCAAAGCGTAGACGGTTTTAGAATTACTCTCAAGGATAAAAGTGCGCATAGTGACTGTTGTATTCAATCCCGATGCAATTTCTGTGCTTCATCAACACTCTGATAGTCCACAGATTACAGAATGCCTCCAGATGGGCATCGTAAACTACTACTGGTCTTCCAGGGCACGATCAAAGCGTAGAGTGCTTGAGAATTACTCCCATGCAGGAAAGTGCACTTGGTGACTGTTGTATTCAATCCCGATGGAATTTCTGTAATTCATCAACACTCTGATAGTCCACAGATTACAGAATGCCACCTGATGTGCATCAGAAACTACTACTGGTCTTCCAGGGAACGATCAAATCGTAGACTGTTTGAGACATACCTCCCGTGGAGGAAACTGCGAATGGTGACTGTTGTGTTCAATCCCCATGCAATTTCTGTGTTTCATCAACACTCTGATAGTCCAGAGATTACAGAATGCCACCAGATGTGCATAGGAAACTACTACTGGTCTTCCAGGGAACGATCAAAGCGTATACTGTTTGAGAATTACTCCTTTGGAGGGAAGTGAACATGGTGTCTGTTGTATTCAATCCCGATTCCATTTCTGTATGTATTCAACACTCTGATAGTCCACAGATTACAGAATGCCTCCAGATGTTCATCGGAAACTACTACTGGTCTTCCTGGGAACAATCAAAGCGTAGACTCTTTTAGACATTACTCCAAAGGAGGAAAGTGCGCATGGTGACTGTTGTATTCAATCCCGAAGCAATTTCTGTGTTTCATCAACACTCAGTTAGTCCACAGATTTCAGAATGCCTCTAGATGTGCATCGGAAACTACTTCTGGTCTTCCAAGAAACGATCAAGGCGTAGACTGTTTGAGACACTACTCCCATGGAGGAAAACGCGCATGGTGACAGTTGTATTCATTCCCGATGCAATTTCTGTGTTTCATCAACACTCTGATAGTCCACAGATTACAGAATGCCTCCAGATGTGCATCGTAATCTACCACTGGTCTTCCAGGGAACGATCAAAACGTAGACTGTTTGAGACATTACTCCCATGGAGGTAAATGCGCATGGTGACTGTTGTATTCAATCCCTAAGCAATATCTGTGTTTCATCAACACTCTGATAGTCCACAGATTACAGAACGCCTCCAGATGTGCATCGGAAACTACTACTGCTCTTGCAGGGTACGATCAAAGCGTAGACTGTTAGAGACATTACTCGCATGGAGGAAAGTGCGCATGGTGACTGTTGTATTCAATCCCGATGCAATGTCTGTGTTTCATCAACACTCTGATAAACCCCAGATTACAGAAAGCCTCCAGATGTGCATCGGAAACTACTACTGGTCTAACAGGGAACGATCAAAACGTAGGCTGTTAGTGACATTACTCCCACAGAGGTAAGTGCGCATGGTGAGTATTGTATTCAATCCCGATGCAATTTCAGTGTTCCATCAACACTCTGATAGCCCACAGATTACAGAATGCCACCAGATGTCCATCGAAAACTACTACTGGTCTTGCAGAGAACGATCAAATCGGAGACTGTTTGAGACATTACTCGCATGGAGGAAAGTGCGCATGGTGACTGTTGTATTCAATCCCGATGCAATGTCTGTGTTTCATCAACACTCTGATAAACCCCAGATTACAGAAAGCCTCCAGATGTGCATCGGAAACTACTACTGGTCTTCCAGGGAACGATCAAAGCGTACACTGTTACAGACATTACTCCCATGGAGGAAAGTGCGCATGGAGACTGTTGTATTCAATCCCGATGGAATTTCTGTGTTTCATCAAAACTCTGATAGTCCACAGATTACAGGATGCCACCTGATGTGCATCGGAAACTACTACTGGTCTTTCAGGGAACGATCAAAGCGTACACTGTTACAGACATTACTCCTATGGAGGAAAGTGCGCATGGTGACTGTTGTATTCAATCCCGATGCAATTTCTGTGTTTCATCAACACTCTGATAGTCCACAGATTACAGAATGCCTCCAGATGTGCATAGGAAATTACTCCTGGTCTTCCAGGGCACGATCAAAGCGTAGAGTGTTTGAGAATTACTCCCACGGAGGAAAGAGGGAATGTTGACCGTTGTATTCAATCCCGATGCAATTTCTGTGTTTCAGCAACACTCTGATAGTCCACAGATAAAAGAGTGCCTCCAGATGTGCATCGGAAACTAGTACTGGTTTTCCAGAGAACGATCAAATCGTAGACTGTTTGAGACATTATTCCCATGGAGGAAAGTGCGCATGGTGACTGTCGTATTCAATCCCGATGCAATTTCAGTGTTTCATCAACACTCCGTTAGTCCACAGATTTCAGAATGCCTCCAGATGTGCATCGGAAACTACTTCTGGTCTTCCAGGGACGATCAAAGCGTAAAATGTTTGAGACACTACTCTCATAGAGAAAAGTGCGCATGGTGACTGTTGTATTCAATCCCGATGGAATTTCTGTAATTCATCAACATTCTGATAGTCCACAGATTACAGAATGCCACCTGATGTGCATCGGAAACTACTACTGGTCTTCCAGGGAACGATCAAAGCGTAGACTGTTTGAGACATACCTCCCGTGGAGGAAACTGCGAATGGTGACTGTTCTGTTCAATCCCGGTGCAATTTCTGTGTTTCATCAACACTCTGATAGTCCACAGATTACAGAATGCCACCAGATGTGCATCGGAAACTACTACTGGTCTTCCAGGGAACGATCAAAGCTTATACTGTTTGAGAATTACTCCTTTGGAGGGAAGTGAACATGATGTCTGTTGTATTCAATCCCTATTCAATTTCTGTATGTATTCAACACTCTGATAGTCCACAGATTACAGAATGCCTCCTGATGTGCATCAGAAACTACTACTGGTCTTCCAGGGAACGATCAAAACGTAGACTGTTTGAGACATTACTCCCGTGGAAAGCAGTGCGCATTGTGACTGTTGTATACAATCCCGATGCAATTTCTGTGTTTCATTAACACCCTGTTAGTCCACACATTACAGAATGCCACGAGATGTGCATCGGAAACTACTACTGGTCTTCCAGGGAACGATCAAAGCGTAGACTGTTTGAGACGTACCTCCCTTGGAGGAAAGGGCGCATGGTGAATGTTGTATACAATCCCGATGCAATTTCTGTGTTTCATCAACACTCTGATAGTCCACAGATTACAGAAAGCCTCAAGACGTGCATCGGAAACTACTACTGGTCTTGCAGGGAACGATCAAAGCGTAGACTGTTACAGACATAACTCCTATGGAGGAAAGTGCGCATGTTGACTGTTGTATTCAATCCCGATGCAATTTCTGTGTTTCATCAACACTCTGATAGTCCACAGATTACAGAATGCCACCAGATGCCCATCGGAAACTACTACTGGTCTTCCAGGGAACGATCAAAGCGTAGAATATTTGAGACATTACTCCAGTGGAGTAAAGTGCGCAAGGTGACTGTTGTATTCAATCCCGATGCAATTTCTGTGTTTCATCAACACTCTGATAGTCCACAAATCACAGAATGCCTCCTGATGTGCATCGGAAACTACTACTGGTCTTCCAGGGAATGATCAAAGCGGAGACTGTATGAGCTTTAATTCCATGGAGGAAAGTGCGCATGGTGACTGTTCTATTCAATCACGATGCAATTTCAGTGTTTCATCAACAATCTGATAGTCCACAGATTACAGAATGCCTCCAGATGTGCATCGGAAACTACTACTGGTCTTCCAGGGCACGATGAAAGCGTAGAGTGCTTGAGAATTACTCCCATGAAGGAAAGTGCACTTGGTGACTGTTGTATTCAATCCCGATGGTATTTCTGTAATTCATCAACACTCTGATAGTCCACAGATTACAGAATGCCACCTGCTGTGCATCAGAAACTACTACTGGTCTTCCAGGGAACGATCAAAGCGTAGACTGTTTGAGACATACCTCCCGTGGAGGAAACTGCGAATGGTGACTGTTGTGTTCAATCCCGATGCAATTTCTGTGTTTCATCAACACTCTGATAGTCCAGAGATTACAGAATGCCACCAGATGTGCATAGGAAACTACTACTGGTCTTCCAGGGAACGATCAAAGCGTATACTGTTTGAGAATTACTCCTTTGGAGGGAAGTGAACATGGTGTCTGTTGTATTCAATCCCGATTCAATTTCTGTATGTATTCAACACTCTGATAGTCCACAGATTACAGAATGCCTCCAGATGTTCATCGGAAACTACTACTGGTCTTCCTGGGAACAATCAAAGCGTAGACTCTTTTAGACATTACTCCAAAGGAGGAAAGTGCGCATGGTGACTGTTGTATTCAATCCCGAAGCAATTTCTGTGTTTCATCAACACTCAGTTAGTCCACAGATTTCAGAATGCCTCCAGATGTGCATCGGAAACTACTTCTGGTCTTCCAAGAAACGATCAAGGCGTAGACTGTTTGAGACACTACTCCCATGGAGGAAAACGCGCATGGTGACAGTTGTATTCATTCCCGATGCAATTTCTGTGTTTCATCAACACTCTGATAGTCCACAGATTACAGAATGCCTCCAGATGTTCATCGGAAACTACTACTGGTCTTCCTGGGAACGATCAAAGCGTAGACTCTTTGAGACATTACTCCAAAGGAGGAAAGTGCGCATGGTGACTGTTGTATTCAATCCCGATGGAATTTCTGTAATTCATCAACATTCTGATGGTCCACAGATTACAGAATGCCACCTGATGTGCGTCGGAAACTACTACTGGTCTTCCAGGGAACGATCAAAGCGTACACTGTTACAGACATTACTCCCATGGTATAAAGTGCGCATGGTGACTGTTGTATTCAATCCCGATGCAATTTCTGTGTTTCATCAACACTCTGATAGTCCACAGATTACAGAATGCCTCCAGATGTGCATAGGAAATTGCTACTGGTCTTCCAGGGCACGATCAAAGCGTAGACTGTTTGAGAATTACTCCCATGGAGGAAAGAGGGAATGGTGACTGTTGTATTCAATCCCGATGCAATTTCTGTGTTTCAGCAACACTCTGACAGTCCACAGATAACAGAGTGCCTCCAGATGTGCATCGGAAACTAGTACTGGTTTTCCAGAGAACGATCAAAGCGTAGACTGTTTGAGACATTATTCCCATGGAGGAAAGTGGGCATGGTGACTGTCGTATTCAATCCCGATGCAATTGCAGTGTTTCATCAACACTCCGTTAGTCCACAGATTTCAGAATGCCTCCAGATGTGCATCGGAAACTACTTCTGGTCTTCCAGGGACGATCAAAGCGTAGAATGTTTGAGACACTACTCTCATAGAGGAAAGTGCGCATGGTGACTGTTGTATTCAATCCCGATGGAATTTCTGTAATTCATCAACACTCTGATAGTCGACAGATTACCGAATGCCACCAGATGTGCATCGGAAACTACTTCTGGTCTTCCAGGGAACGATCAAAGCGTAGACTGTTTGAGACATACCTTCCGTGGAGGAAACTGCGAATGGTGACTGTTGTGTTCAATCCCGATGCAATTTCTGTGTTTCATCAACACTCTGATAGTCCACAGATTACAGAATGCCACCAGATGTGCATCGGAAACTACTACTGGTATTTCAGGGAACGATCAAAGCGTATACTGTTTGAGAATTACTCCTTTGGAGGGAAGTGAACATGGGGTCTGTTGTATTCAATCCCGATTCAATTTCTGTATGTATTCAACACTCTGATAGTCCACAGATTACAGAATGCCTCCTGATGTGCATCGGAAATTACTACTGGTCTTCCAGGGAACGATCAAAACGTAGACTGTTTGAGACATTACTCCCGTGGAAAGCAGTGCGCATTGTGACTGTTGTATTCAATCCCGATGCAATTTCTGTGTTTCATTAACACCCTGTTAGTCCACACATTACAGAATGCCACGAGATGTGCATCGGAAACTACTACTGGTCTTCCAGGGAACGATCAAAGCGTAGACTGTTTGAGACGTACCTCCCGTGGAGGAAAGGGCGCATGGTGAATGTTGTATTCAATCCCGATGCAATTTCTGAGTTTCATCAACACTCTGATAGTCCACAGATTACAGAAAGCCTCAAGACGTGCATCGGAAATTACTACTGATATTCCAGGGAACGATCAAAGCGTAGAATGTTTGAGACATTACTCCAGTGGAGGAAAGTGCGCATGGTGACTGTTGTATTCAATCCCGATGCAATTTCTGTGTTTCATCAACACTCTGATAGTCCACAAATCACAGAATGCCTCCTGATGTGCATCGGAAACTACTACTGGTCTTCCAGGGAATGATCAAAGCGGAGACTGTTTGAGCTTTAATTCCATGGAGGAAAGTGCGCATGGTGAATGTTCTATTCAATCCCGATGCAATTTCAGTGTTTCATCAACAATCTGATAGTCCACAGATTACAGAATGCCTCCAGATGAGCATCGGAAACTACTACTGGTTTTCCAGGTATCGATCAAACCGTAGACTATTTGAGAATTACTACCATGCAGGAAAGTGCGCTTGGTGACTGTTGTATTCAATCCCGATGCAATTTCTGTGATTCATTAAGAGTCCGATAGCCAACAGATTACAGAATATCTCCAGATGTGCATCTAAAACTATTACTTGTCTTCCAGGGAATGATCAAAGCGTAGACGGTTTTAGAATTACTCTCATGGATAAAAGTGCGCATAGTGACTGTTGTATCCAATCCCGATGCAATTTCTGTGCTTCATCAACACTCTGATAGTCCACAGATTACAGAATGCCTCCAGATGTGCATCGTAAACCTCTACTGGCCTTCCAGGGCACGATCAAAGCGTAGAGTGTTTGAGAATTACTCCCATGCAGGAAAGTGCACTTGGTGACTGTTGTATTCAATCCCAATGCAGTTTCTGTTTTTCATTAACAGTCTGATAGCCTAAAGATTACAGAATATCTCCAGATGTGCATCGGAAACTACTACTGGCCTTCCAGGGAACGATCAAAGCGTGGACTGTTTGAGACGTACCTCCCATGGAGGAAAGTGCGCATGGTGAATGTTGTATTCAATCCCGATGCAATTTCTGTGTTTCATCAACACTCTGATAGTCCACAGATTACAGAAAGCCTCCAGATGTGCATCAGAAACTACAACTGGCCTTGCAGGGAACGATCAAAGCGTAGACTGTTAAAGACATTACTCCCATGGAGGAAAGTGTGCATGGTGACTGTTGAACTCAATCCCGATGCAATTTCTGTGTTTCATCAACACTCAGATAGTCCACAGATTACAGAATGCCTCCAGATGTGCATCGGAAACTATTACTTGTCTTCCAGGGAATGATCAAAGCGTAGACGGTTTTGTAATTACTCCCATGGATAAAAGTGCGCATGGTGATTGTTGCATTCAATCCCGATGCAATTTCTGTGCTTCATCAACACTCTGGTAGTCCACAGATTACAGAATGCCTCCAGATGTGCATCGGAAACTACTACTGGTCTTCCAGGGAACGATCAAAGCGTATACTGTCTGAGAATTACTTCCATGGAGGGAAGTGAACATGGTGACTGTTGTATTAAATCCCGATTCAATTTCTGTATTTCATCAACACTCTGATAGTCCACAGATTACAGAATGCCTCCATATGTTCATCGGAAACTACTACTGGTCTTCCTCGGAACGATCAAAGCGTAGACTCTTTGAGACATTACTCCCATGGAGGAAAGTGCGCATGGTCACTGTTGTATTCTATCCCGATGCAATTTCTGTGTTTCATCAACACTCAGTTAGCCCACAGATTTCAGAATGCCTCCAGATGTGCATCGGAAACTACTACTGGTCTTCCAGGGAACGATCAAAGCGTAAACTCTATGAGACATACTCCCATTGAGGAAAGTGCGCGTGGTGACTGTTGTATTCAATCCCGAAGAAATTTCTGTGTTTCATTAACAGTCTGATAGACCACAGAGTACAGAATAACTACAGATGTGCATCGGAAACTATTACTGGTTTTCCAGGGAACGATCAAAGCGTAGACTGTTTGAGACATTACTCCCATGTTGGAAAGTGCGCATGGTGACTGTTGTATTCAATCCCGAAGAAATTTCTGTGTTTCATCAACACTCTGATAGTCCACAGATTACAGAATGCCACCAGATGTCCATCGAAAACTACTACTGGTCTTGCAGAGAACGATCAAAACGTAGACTGTTAGTGACATTACTCCCACAGAGGAAAGTGCGCATGGTGAGTATTGTATTCAATCCCGATGCAATTTCAGTGTTCCATCAACACTCTGATAGCCCACAGATTACAGAATGCCACCAGATGTCCATCGAAAACTACTACTGGTCTTGCAGAGAACGATCAAGTCGTAGACTGTTTGAGACATTACTCCCATGGAGGAAAGTACGCATGGTGACTGTTGTATTCAATCCCGATGCAATTTCTGTGTTTCATCAACACTCTGATAAAAGACAGATTACAGATAGCCTCCAGATGTGTATCGGAAACCACTACTGGTCTTACAGGGAACGATCGAATCGTAGACTGTTTGAGACATTACTCCCATGGAGGAAAGTGCGCATGGTGACTGTTGTATTCAATCTCGATGCAATTTCAGTGTTTTATCAACACTCTGATAGTCCACAGATTACGTAAAGCCTCCAGATGTACATCGGAAACCACTACTGGTCTTCCAGGGAACGATCAAAGCGTACACTGTTACAGACATTACTCCCATGGAGGAAACTGCGGATGGTGACTGTTGTGTTCAATCCCGATGCAATTTCTGTGTTTCATCAACACTCTGATAGTCCACAGATTACAGAATGCCACCAGTTGTGCATCGGAAACTACTACTGGTCTTCCAGGGAAGGATCAAAACGTAGACTGTTTGAGACATTACTCCCATGGGGGAAATTGAGAAGGTCACTGTTGTATTCAATCCCGATGCAATTTCAGTGATTCATTAACACTCTGACAGTCCACAGATTACAGAATGCCTCCAGATGTGCATCGGAAACTACTACTGGTCTTCCAGCGAGCGATCAAAGCGTAGACTGTTTGAGACATTACTCCCATGGAGGAAAGTGCGCATGGTGACCGTTGTATTGAATCCCGGTGCAATTTCTATGTTTCATCAACACTCTGGTAGTCCACAGATTACGGAAAGCCTCCAGTTGTGCATCGGAAACTACTACTGGTCTTCCAGGGAACGATCAAAGCGTACACTGTTACAGACATTACTCCCATGAAGGAAAGTGCGCATGCTGACTGTTGCATTCAATCCCGATGGAATTTCTGTGTTTCATCAAAACTCTGATAGTCCACAGATTACAAAATGCCTCCAGATGTGCATCGGAAACTACTACTGGTTTTCCAGGGAACGATCAAAGCGTAGACTGTGTGAGACACTATTCCCATGGAGGAAGGTGCGCATGGTGACTGGTGTATTTAATCCCGATGCAATTTCTGTGTTTCATCAACACTGTGATAGTCCACAGATTACAGAATGCCTCCAGATGTGCGTAGGAAATTACTACTGGCCATCCAGGGCACGATCAAAGCGTAGACTGTTTGAGAATTACTCCCATGGAGGAAAGAGGGAATGGTGACTGTTGTATTCAATCCCGATGCAATTTCCGTGTTTCAGCAACACTCTGATAGTCCACAGATAACAGAGTGCCTCCAGGTGTGCATCGGAAACTAGTACTGGTTTTCCAGAGAACGATCAAAGCGTAGACTGTTTGAGACATTATTCCCATGGAGGAAAGTGCGCATGGTGACTGTTGTATTCAATTCAGATGGAATTTCTGTAATTCATCAACACTCTGATAGTCTACAGATTACAGAATGCCACCTGATGTGCATCGGAAACTACTACTGGTCTTCCAGGGAACGATCAAAGCGTAAACTGTTTGAGACATACCTCCCGTGGAGGAAACTGCGAATGGTGACTGCTGTGTTCAATCCCGATGCTATTTCTGTGTTTCATCAACACTCTGATCATCCACAGATTACAGAATGCCACCAGTTGTGCATCGGAAACTACTACCGGCCTTCCAGGGAAGGATAAAAGCGTAGACTGTTTGAGACATACCTCCCGTGGAGGAAAGTGCGCATGGTGAATGTTGTATTCAATCCCGATGCAATTTCTGTGTTTCATCAACAGTCTGATAGTCCACAGATTACAGAAAGCCTCAAGACGTGCATCGGAAACTACTACTGGTCTTGCAGGGAACGATCAAAGCGTAGACTGTTAGAGACATTACTCCTATGGAGGAAAGTGCGCATGTTGACTGTTGTATTTAATCCCGATGCAATTTCTGTGTTTCATCAACACTCTGATAGTCCACAGATTACAGAATGCCACCAGATGTCCACCGGAAACTACTACAGGTCTCCCAGGGAACGATCAAAGTTTAGAATGTTTGAGACATTACTCCAGTGGAGGAAAGTGCGCATGGTGACTTTTGTATTCAATCCCGATGGAATATCTGTGTTTTATCAACACTCTGTTAGTCCACATATTACAGAATGCCTCCAGATGTGCATCGGAAACTACTACTGGTCTTGCAGAGAACGATCAAATCGTAGACTGTTTGAGACATTACTCCCATGGAGGAAAGTGCGCATGGTGATGTTGTATTCAATCCCGATGCAATTTCTGTGTTTCATCAACACTCTGATAAACCCCAGATTACAGAAAGCCTTCAGATGTGCATCGAAAACTACTACTGGTCTTGCAGGGAACGTTCAAATCATAGACTGTTTGAGACAATACTCCAATGGAGGAAAGTGCGCATGGTGAATGTTGTATTCAATCCCGATACAATTTCTGTGTTTCATCAACACACTGATAGTCCACAGATTACAGAAAGCCTCCAGATGTGCATCGGAAACTAGTACTGGTCTTGCAGAGAACGATCAAATCGTAGACTGTTTGAGACATTACTCCCATGGAGGAAAGTGCGCATGGTGATGTTGTATTCAATCCCGATGCAAATTCTGTGTTTCATCACCACACTGATAAACCCCAGATTACAGAAAGCCTCCAGATGTGCATCGGAAACAACTACTGGTCTTACAGGGAACGATTAAATCGTAGACTGTTTGAGACATTACTCCCATGGAGGAAAGTGCGCATGGTGACTGTTGTATTCAATCCCGATGCAATTTCTGTGTTTCATCAACACTCTGATAAACCCCAGATTACAGAAAGGCTCCAGATGTGCATCGGAAACTACTACTGGTCGTACAGGGAACGATCAAAACGTAGACTGTTAGTGACATTACTCCCACAGAGGAAAGTGCGCATGGCCAGTATTGTAATCAATCCCGATGCTATTTCAGTGTTCCATCAACACTCTGATAGCCCACAGATTACAAAATCCCACCAGATGTCCATCGAAAACTACTACTGGTCTTGCAGAGAACGATCAAATCGTAGACTGTTTGAGACATTACTCCTATGGAGGAAAGTGCGCATGGTGACTTTTGTATTCAATCCCGATGCAATTTCTGTGTTTTATCAACACTCTGATAGTGCACAGATTACACAATGCATCCAGATGTGCATCGGAAACTACTACTGGTCTTCCAGGACACGATCAAAGCGTAGACTGTTTGAGACATTACTCCCAAAGCAGGAGAGTGCGCATGGTGACTGTTGTATTCAATCCCGATGCAATTTCTGTGTTTCATCAACAGTCTGATGGTCCACAGATTACAGAATATCTCCAGATGTGCATCGGATACTACTACTGGTCTTCCAGGGAACGATCAAAGCGTAGACTGTTTGAGACATTACTCCTATGGAGGAAAGTGCGCATGGTGACTTTTGTATTCAATCCCGATGCAATTTCTGTGATTCAGCAACACTCTGATGGTCCACAGATTACAGAATATCTCCAGATGTGCATCGGAAACTACTACTGGTCTTCCAGGGAACGATCAAAACGTAGACTGTTTGAGAGATTACTCCCATGGAGGAAAGTGCGCATGGTGACTGTTGTATTCAATCCCGATGCAATTTCTGTGTTTCATCAACACCCTGATAGTCCACAGATTACAGAATGCCTCCAGATGTGCGTCGGAAACTACTAATGGTCTTCCAGGGAACGATCAAAGCGTAGACTCTTTGATACATTACTCCCATGGGGGAAAGTGCGCATGGTGACTGTTGTATTTAATCCCGATTAAATTTCTGTGTTTCATCAACACTCTGATAGTCCACAGCTTACAGAATGCCACCTGATGTGCATAGGAGATTACTACTGGTCTTCCAGGAAACGATCAAAGCGTAGACTGTTTGAGACATACCTCCCCTGGAGGAAAGTGCGCATGGTGACTGTTGTCTTCAATCCCGATGCAATTTCTGTGTTTTATCAACACTCTAATAGTCCACAGATTACAGAATCCCACCATATGTGCATCGGGAACTGCTACTGGTCTTCCAGGGAACGATCAAAAGCGTATACTGTTTGAGAATTACTCCCATGGAGGGAAGTGAACATGGTGACTGTTGTATTGAATCGCGATTCAATTTTTGTATTTCATCAACACTCTGATAGTCCACAGATTACAGAATGCCTCCAGATTTTCATCGGAAACAACTACTGGTCTTCCTGGCAACGATCAAAACGTAGACTGTTTGAGACATTACTCCAAAGGAGGAAAGTGCGTATACTGTCTGTTGTATTCAATCCCGTGCAATTTCTGGGTTTCCTCATCTCTCAGTTAGGCCACAGATTTCAGAATGCCTCCAGATGTGCATGGGAAACTACTACTGGTCTTCCAGGGAACGATCAAAGCGTAAACTGTTTGAGACATTACTCCCAAAGCAGGAAAGTGCGCATGGTGTCTGTTGTATTCAATCCCGATGCAATTTCTGTGTTTCTTCAACAGTCTGATAGTCCACAGTTTACAGAATGCCTCCAGATGTGCATCGGAAACTACTACTGGCCTTCCAGGGAACGATCAAAGCGTAGAATATTTGAGACATTACTCCCATGGAGGAAAGTGCGCATGGTGACTGTTGTATTCAATCCCGATGCAATTTCTGTGTTTCATCAACACCCTGATAGTCCACAGATTACACAATGCATCCAGATGAGCATCGGAAACTACTACTGGTCTTCCAGGGCACGATCAAAGCGTAGACTGTTTGAGACATTACTCCCAAAGCAGGAAAGTGCGCATGGTGTCTGTTGTATTCAATCCCGATGCAATTTCTGTGTTTCTTCAACAGTCTGATAGTCCACAGTTTACAGAATGCCTCCAGATGTGCATCGGAAACTACTACTGGCCTTCCAGGGAACGATCAAAGCGTAGAATATTTGAGACATTACTCCCATGGAGGAAAGTGCGCATGGTGACTGTTGTATTGAATCCCGGTGCAATTTCTGTGTTTCATCAACACTCTGATAGTCCACAGATTACGTAAAGCCTCCAGATGTACATCGGAAACCACTACTGGTCTTTCAGGGAACGATCAAAGCGTACACTGTTACAGACATTACTCCCATGGAGGAAAGTGCGGATGGTGACTGTTGTGTTCAATCCCGATGCAATTTCTGTGTTTCATCAACACTCTGATAGTCCACAGATTACAGAATGCCACCAGTTGTGCATCGGAAACTACTACTGGTCTTCCAGGGAAGGATCAAAACGTAGACTGTTTGAGACATTACTCCCATGGGGGAAAGTGAGAAGGTCACTGTTGTATTCAATCCCGATGCAATTTCAGTGATTCATTAACACTCTGACAGTCCACAGATTACAGAATGCCTCCAGATGTGCATCGGAAACTACTACTGGTCTTCCAGCGAGCGATCAAAGCGTAGACTGTTTGAGACATTACTCCCATGGAGGAAAGTGCGCATGGTGACCGTTGTATTGAATCCCGGTGCAATTTCTATGTTTCATCAACACTCTGGTAGTCCACAGATTACGGAAAGCCTCCAGTTGTGCATCGGAAACTACTACTGGTCTTCCAGGGAACGATCAAAGCGTACACTGTTACAGACTTTACTCCCATGGAGGAAAGTGCGCATGGTGACTGTTGTATTCAATCCCGATGGAATTTCTGTGTTTCATCAAAACTCTGATAGTCCACAGATTACAAAATGCCTCCAGATGTGCATCGGAAACTACTACTGGTTTTCCAGGGAACGATCAAAGCGTAGACTGTGTGAGACACTATTCCCATGGAGGAAGGTGCGCATGGTGACTGGTGTATTTAATCCCGATGCAATTTCTGTGTTTCATCAACACTCTGATAGTCCACAGATTACAGAATGCCTCCAGATGTGCGTAGGAAATTACTACTGGCCTTCCAGGGCACGATCAAAGCGTAGACTGTTTGAGAATTACTCCCATGGAGGAAAGAGGGAATGGTGACTGTTGTATTCAATCCCGATGCAATTTCCGTGTTTCAGCAACACTCTGATAGTCCACAGATAACAGAGTGCCTCCAGGTGTGCATCGGAAACTAGTACTGGTTTTCCAGAGAACGATCAAAGCGTAGACTGTTTGAGACATTATTCCCATGGAGGAAAGTGCGCATGGTGACTGTCGTATTCAATCCCGATGCAATTTCAGTGTTTCATCAACACTCCGTTAGTCCACAGATTTCAGAATGCCTCCAGATGTGCATCGGAAACTACTTCTGGTCTTCCATTGACGATCAAAGCGTAGAATGTTTGAGACACTACTCTCATAGAGGAAAGTGCGCATGGTGACTGTTGTATTCAATTCAGATGGAATTTCTGTAATTCATCAACACTCTGATAGTCTACAGATTACAGAATGCCACCTGATGTGCATCGGAAACTACTACTGGTCTTCCAGGGAACGATCAAAGCGTAAACTGTTTGAGACATACCTCCCGTGGAGGAAACTGCGAATGGTGACTGTTGTGTTCAATCCCGATGCTATTTCTGTGTTTCATCAACACTCTGATCATCCACAGATTACAGAATGCCACCAGTTGTGCATCGGAAACTACTACTGGCCTTCCAGGGAAGGATCAAAGCGTAGACTGTTTGAGACATACCTCCCGTGGAGGAAAGTGCGCATGGTGAATGTTGTATTCAATCCCGATGCAATTTCTGTGTTTCATCAATAGTCTGATAGTCCACAGATTACAGAAAGCCTCAAGACGTGCATCGGAAACTACTACTGGTCTTGCAGGGAACGATCAAAGCGTAGACTGTTAGAGACATTACTCCTATGGAGGAAAGTGCGCATGTTGACTGTTGTATTTAATCCCGATGCAATTTCTGTGTTTCATCAACACTCTGATAGTCCACAGATTACAGAATGCCACCAGATGTCCACCGGAAACTACTACAGGTCTTCCAGGGAACGATCAAAGTTTAGAATGTTTGAGAAATTACTCCAGTGGAGGAAAGTGCGCATGGTGACTTTTGTATTCAATCCCGATGGAATATCTGTGTTTTATCAACACTCTGTTAGTCCACATATTACAGAATGCCTCCAGATGTGCATCGGAAACTACTACTGGTCTTCCAGGGCACGATCAAAGCGTAGACTGTTTGAGACATTACTCCCATGGAGGAAAGTGCGCATGGTGACTGTTGTATTCAATCCCGATGCAATTTCTGTGTTTCATCAACACTCTGATAGTCCACAGATTACACAATGCATCCAGATGTGCATCGGAAACTACTACTGGTCTTCCAGGTCACGATCAAAGCGTAGACTGTTTGAGACATTACTCCCAAAGCAGGAAAGTGCGCATGGTGACTGTTGTATTCAATCCCGATGCAATTTCTGTGTTTCATCAACGCTCTGATAGTCCACAGATTACAGAATAGCTCCAGATGTGCATCGCAAACTACTACTGGTCTTCCAGGGCACGATCAAAGCGTAGACTATTTCAGACATTACTCTCAATGCAGGAAAGTGCGCATTGTGACTGTTGTATTCAATCCCGATGCAATTTCTGTGTTTCATCAACACTCTGATAGTCCACAGATTACAGTATGGCACCAGATGTGCATCGGAAACTACTACTGGTCTTCCAGGGAACGATCATAGCGTATACTGTCTGAGAATTACTTCCATGGAGGGAAGTGAACATGGTGACTGTTGTATTCACTCCCGATGCAATTTCTGTGTTTCATCAACACTCTGATAGTCCACAGATTACAGAATGCCTCCAGGTATTCATCGGAAACTACTACTGGTCTTCCTCGGAACGATCAAAGCGTAGACTCTTTGAGATTTTACTCCCATGGAGGAAAGTGCGCATGGTCACTGTTGTATTCGATCCCGATGCAATTTCTGTGTTTCATCAACACTCAGTTAGCCCACAGATTTCAGAATGCCTCCAGATGTGCATCGGAAACTGCTACTGGTCTTCCAGGGAACGATCAAAGCGTAAACTCTATGAGACATACTCCGATTGATTAAAGTGCGCATGGTGACTGTTGTATTCAATTCCGATGCAATTTCTATGTTTCATCAACACTCTGATAGTCCACAGATTACAGAATGCCTCCAGATGTGCATCGGAAACTATTACTGGTCTTCCAGGAAACGATCAAAACGTAGACTGTTTGAGAGATTACTCCAATGGAGGAAAGTGCGCATGGTGACTGTTGTATTCAATCCCGATGCAATTTCTGTGTTTCATCAACAGTCTGATGGTCCACAGATTACAGAATATCTCCAGATGTGCATCGGATACTACTACTGGTCTTCCAGGGAACGATCAAAGCGTATACTGTTTGAGACATTACTCCCATGGAGGGAAGTGCGCATGGTGACTGTTTAATTCAATCCCGAAGCAATTTCTGTGTTTCATCAACACTCTGATAGTCCACAGATTACAGAAAGCCTCCAGATGTGCATCGGAAACTACTACTGGTCTTGATGGGTACGATCAAAGCGTAGACTGTTAGAGACATTACTCGCATGGAGGAAAGTGCGCATGGTGACTGTTGTATTCAATCCCGATGCAATTTCGGTGTTTCATCAACACTCTGATAAACCCCAGATTGCAGAAAGCCTCCAGATGTGCATCGGAAACTACTACTGGTCTTACAGGGAACGATCAAAACGTAGACTGTTAGTGACATTACTCCCACAGAGGAAAGTGCGCATGGTGAGTATTGTATTCAATCAAGATGCAATTTCAGTGTTCCATCAACACTCTGATAGCCCACAGATTACAGAATGCCACCAGATGTCCATCGAAAACTACTACTGGTCTTGCAGAGAACGATCAAATCGTAGACTGTTTGAGACATTACTCCCATGGAGGAAAGTGCGCATGGTGACTTTTGTATTCAATAACGATGCAATTTCTGTGTTTCACAACACTCTGATAGTCCTCAGATTACAGAATGCCTCCAGATGTGCATCGGAAACTACTAATGGTCTTCCAGGGAACGATCAAAGCGTTGACTCTTTGAGACATTACTCCCTGGGGGGAAAGTGCGCATGGTGACTGTTGTATTCAATCCCGATGCAATTTCTGTGTTTCATCAACAATCTGATAGTCCACAGATTACACAATGCACCCAGATGTGCATCGGGAACTACTACTGGTCTTCCAAGGCACGATCAAACCGTACTGTTTGAGACATTACTCCCAAAGCAGGAAAGTGCGCATGGTGACTGTTGTATTCAATCCCGATGCAATTTCTGTGTTTCATCAACAGTCTGATAGTCCACAGATTACAGAATATCTCCAGATGTGCATCGGATTCTACTACTGGTCTTCCAGGGAACGATCAAAGCGTAGACTGTTTGAGAATTACTCCCATGGAGGAAAGTGCGCATGGTGAGTGTTGTATTCAATCCCGATGCAATTTCTGTGATTCAGCAACACTCTGATAGTCCACAGATTACAGAATATCTCCAGATGTGCATTGGAAACTACTACTGGTCTTCCAGGGAACTATCAAAACGTAGACTGTTTGAGAGATTACTCCCATGGAGGAAAGTGCGCAAGGTGACTGTTGTATTCAATCCCGATGCAGTTTCTGTGTTTCATCAACACTCTGATGGTCCACAGATTACAGAATATCTCCAGATGTGCATCGGATACTACTACTTGTCTTCCAGGGAACGATCAAAGAGTAGACTCTTTGAGACATTACTCCCATGGAGGAAAGTGCGCATGGTGACATTTGTATTCAATCCCGATGCAATTTCTGTGTTTCATCAACACTCTGATAGTACACAGATTACCGAAAGCCTTCAGATGTGCATCGAAAACTATTACTGGTCTTGCAGGGAATGTTCAAATCGTAGACTGTTTGAGACATTACTCCCATGGAGGAATGTGCGCATGGTGACTGTTGTATTCAATCCCGATGCAATTTCTGTGTTTCATCAACACTCTGATAAACCCCAGATTACAGAAAGCCTCCAGATGTGCATCGGAAACTACTACTGGTCCTACAGGGAACGATCAAATCGTAGACTGTCTGAGACATTACTCCCATGGACGAAAGGGCGCATGGTGACTGTTGTATTCAATCCCGATGCAATTTCTGTGTTTTATCAACAGTCTGATAGTCCAGAGATTACAGAATGCCACCAGATGTCCATCGGAAACTACTACTGGTCTTCCAGGGAAAGATCAAAGCGTAGACTGTTTGAGACATTACTCCCGTGGAGGAAAGTGCGCATGGTGACTGTTGTATCAATTCCGATGCAATCCCTGTGTTTCACAACACTCTGATAGTCCACAGATTACAGAATGCCTCCAGATGTGCATCGGAAACTACTAATGGTCTTCCAGGGAACGATCAAATCGTAGACTGTTTGAGACATTACTCCCATGGGGGAAAGTGCGCATGGTGACTCTTGTATTTAATCCCGATTATATTTCTGTGTTTCATCAACACTCTGATAGTCCACAGATTACAGAATGCCACCTAATGTGCATAGGAGACTACTACAGGTCTTCCAGGGAACGATCAAAGCGTAGACTGTTTGAGACATACCTCCCGTGGAGGAAAGTGCGCATGGTGACTGTTGTCTTCAATCCCGATGCAATTTCTGTGTTTCATCAACACTCTGATAGTCCACAGATTACAGAATCCCACCATATGTGCATCGGAAACTGCTACTGGTCTTCCAGGGAACGATCAAAAGCGTATAGTGTTTGTGAATTACTCCCATTCAGGGAAGTGAACATGGTGACTGTTGTATTCAATCGCGATTCAATTTCTGTATTTCATCAACACCCTGATAGTCCACAGATTACAGAATCCCTCCAGATTTTCATCTTGAACAACTACTGGTCTTCCTGGGAACGATCAAAGCGTAGACTGTTTGAGACATTACTCCAAAGGAGGAAAGTGCGAATACTGTCTGTTGTATTCAATCCCGTGCAATTTCTGTGTTTCATCAACTCTCAGTTAGTCCACAGATATCAGAATGCCTCCAGATGTGCATCGGAAACTACTACTGGTCTTCCAGGGAACGATCAAAGCGTAGACTGTTTGAGACACTACTCCCATGGAGGAAAGTGCGCATGGTGACTGTTGTATTCAATCCCGATGCAATTTCTGTGTTTCATCAACACTCTGATAAACCCCAGATTACAGAAAGAATCCAGATGTGCATCGGAAACTACTACTGGTCTTACAGGGAACGATCAAAACGTAGACTGTTAGTGACATTACTCCCACAGAGGAAAGTGCGCATGGTGAGTATTGTATTCAATCCCGATGCAATTTCACTGTTCCATCAACACTCTGATAGCCCGCAGATTACAGACTGCCACCAGATGTCCATCGAAAACTACTACTGGTCTTGCAGAGAACGATCAAATCGTAGACTGTTTGAGACATTACTCCCATGGAGGAAAGTGCGCATGGTGACTGTTGTATTCAATCCCGATGCAATTTCTGTGTTTCATCAACACTCTGATAAACCCCAGATTACAAAAAGCCTCCAGATGTGCATCGGAAACTACTACTGGTCTTACAGGGAACGATCAAATCGTAGACTGTATGAGACATTACTCCCATGGAGGAAAGTGCGCATGGTGACTGTTGTATTCAATCCCGATGCAATTTCTGTGTTTTTAATCAACACTCTGATAGTCCACAGAATACAGAATGCCACCAGATGTCCATCGGAAACTACTACTGGCCTTCCAGGGAAAGATCAAAGCGTAGACTGTTGGAGACATTACTCAGGTGGAGGAAAGTGCGCATGGTGACTTTTGTATTCAATAACGATGCAATTTCTGTGTTTCACAACACTCTGATAGTCCTCAGATTACAGAATGCCTCCAGATGTGCATCGGAAACTACTAATGGTCTTCCAGGGAAAAATCAAAGCGTTGACTCTTTGAGACATTACTCCCGTGGGGGAAAGTGCGCATGGTGACTGTCTTATTCAATCCCGATGCAATTTCTGTGTTTCATCAACAGTCTGATAGTCCACAGATTACAGAATGCCTCCAGATGTGCATCGGAAACTACTACTGGTCTTCCAGGGAACGATCAAAGCGTAGACTGTTTGAGACATTACTCCCATGGAGGAATGCGCGCATGGTGACTGTTGTATTCAATCCCGATGCAATTTCTGTGTTTCATCAACACTCTGATAGTCCACAGATTACACAATGCATCCAGATGTGCATCGGATACTACTACTGGTCTTCCAGGGAACGATCAAAGCGTAGACTCTTTGAGACATTACTCCAATGGAGGAAAGTGCGCATGGTGACATTTGTATTCAATCCCGATGCAATTTCTGTGTTTCATCAACACTCTGATAGTACACATATTACCGAAAGCCTTCAGATGTGCATCGAAAACTACTACTGGTCATGCAGGGAACGTTCAAGTCGTAGACTGTTTGAGACAATACTCCCATGGAGGAAAGTGCGCATGGTGAATATTGTATTCAATCCCGATACAATTTCTGTGTTTCATCAACACACTGATAGTCCACAGATTACAGAAAGCCTCCAGATGTGCATCGGAAACTACTACTGGTCTTGCAGAGAACGATCAAATCGTAGACTGTTTGAGACATTACTCAAATGGAGGAAAGTGCGCATGGTGACTGTTGTATTCAATCCCGATGCAATTTCTGTGTTTCATCAACACTCTGATAAACCCCAGATTACAGAAAGCCTCCAGATGTGCATCGGAAACTACTACTGGTCTTACAGGGAACGATCAAATCGTAGACTGTTTGAGACATTACTCCCATGGACGAAAGGGCGCATGGTGACTGTTGTATTCCATCCCGATGCAATTTCTGTGTTTTATCAACAGTCTGATAGTCCAGAGATTACAGAATGCCACCAGATGTCCATCGGAAACTACTACTGGTCTTCCAGGGAAAGATCAAAGCGTAGACTGTTTGAGACATTACTCCCGTGGAGGAAAGTGCGCATGGTGACTCTTGTATCAATTCCGATGCAATCTCTGTGTTTCACAACACTCTTATAGTCCACAGATTACAGAATGCCTCCAGATGTGCATCGGAAACTACTAATGGTCTTCCAGGGAACGATCAAATCGTAGACTGTTTGAGACATTACTCCCATGGGGGAAAGTGCGCATGGTGACTCTTGTATTTAATCCCGATTATATTTCTGTGTTTCATCAACACTATGATAGTCCACAGATTACAGAATGCCACCTAATGTGCATAGGAGACTACTACTGGTCTTCCAGGGAACGATCAAAGCGTAGACTGTTTGAGACATACCTAACGTGGAGGAAAGTGCGCATGGTGACTGTTGTCTTCAATCCCGATGCAATTTCTGTGTTTCATCAACACTCTGATAGTCCACAGATTACAGAATCCCACCATATGTGCATCGGAAACTGCTACTGGTCTTCCTGGTAACGATCAAAAGCGTATACTGTTTGTGAATTACTCCCATTCAGGGAAGTGAACATGGTGACTGTTGTATTCAATCGCGATTCAATTTCTGTATTTCATCAACACCCTGATAGTCCACAGATTACAGAATGCCTCCAGATTTTCATCTTGAACAACTACTGGTCTTCCTGGGAACGATCAAAGCGTAGACTGTTTGAGACATTACTCCAAAGGAGGAAAGTGCGAATACTGTCAGTTGTATTCAATCCCGTGCAATTTCTATGTTTCATCAACTCTCAGTTAGTCCACAGATATCAGAATGCCTCCAGATGTGCATCGGAAACTACTTCTGGTCTTCCACGGAACGATCAAGGCGTAGACTGTTTGAGACACTACTCCCATGGAGGAATGTGCGCATGGTGACTGTTGTATTCAATCCCGATGCAATTTCTGTGTTTCATCAACACTCTGATAAACCCCAGATTCCAGAAAGAATCCAGATGTGCATCGGAAACTACTACTGGCCTTACAGGGAACGATCAAAACGTAGACTGTTAGTGACATTACTCCCACAGAGGAAAGTGCGCATGGTGAGTATTGTATTCAATCCCGATGCAATTTCACTGTTCCATCAACACTCTGATAGCCCGCAGATTACAGACCGCCACCAGATGTCCATCGAAAACTACTACTGGTCTTGCAGAGAACGATCAAATCGTAGACTGTTTGAGACATTACTCCCATGGAGGAAAGTGCGCATGGTGACTGTTGTATTCAATCCCGATGCAATTTCTGTGTTTCATCAACACTCTGATAAACCTCAGATTACAAATGCCTCCAGATGTGCATCGGAAACTACTACTGGTCTTACAGGGAACGATCAAATCGTAGACTGTATGAGACATTACTCCCATGGAGGAAAGTGCGCATGGTGACTGTTGTATTCAATCCCGATGCAATTTCTGTGTTTTTAATCAACACTCTGATAGTCCACAGAATACAGAATACCACCAGATGTCCATCGGAAACTACTACTGGTCTTCCAGGGAAAGATCAAAGCGTAGACTGTTGGAGACATTACTCCCGTGGAGGAAAGGGCGCATGGTGACTTTTGTATTCAATAACGATGCAATTTCTGTGTTTCACAACACTCTGATAGTCCTCAGATTACAGAATGCCTCCAGATGTGCATCGGAAACTACTAATGGTCTTCCAGGGAAAAATCAAAGCGTTGACTCTTTGAGACATTACTCCCGTGGGGGAAAGTGCGCATGGTGACTGTTGTATTCAATCCCGATGCAATTTCTGTGTTTCATCAACAGTCTGATAGTCCACAGATTACAGAATGCCTCCAGATGTGCATCGGAAACTACTACTGGTCTTCCAGGGAACGATCAAATCGTAGACTGTTTGAGACATTACTCCCATGAAGGAATGCGCGCATGGTGACTGTTCTATTCAATCCCGATGCAATTTCTGTGTTTCATCAACACTCTGATAGTCCACAGACTACACAATGCATCCAGATGTGCATCGGATACTACTACTGGTCTTCCAGGGAACGATCAAAGCGTAGACTCTTTGAGACATTACTCCAATGGAGGAAAGTGCGCATGGTGACATTTGTATTCAATCCCGATGCAATTTCTGTGTTTCATCAACACTCTGATAGTACACAGATTACCGAAAGCCTTCAGATGTGCATCGAAAACTACTACTGGTCTTGCAGGGAACGTTCAAGTCGTAGACTGTTTGAGACAATACTCCCATGGAGGAAAGTGCGCATGGTGAATGTTGTATTCAATCCCGATACAATTTCTGTGTTTCATCAACACACTGATAGTCCACAGATTACAGAGAGCCTCCAGATGTGCATCGGAAACTACTACTGGTCTTGCAGAGAACGATCAAATCGTAGACTGTTTGAGACATTACTCAAATGGAGGAAAGTGCGCATGGTGACTGTTGTATTCAATCCCGGTGCAATTTCTGTGTTTCATCAACACTCTTTAAACCCCAGATTACAGAAAGCCTCCAGATGTGAATCGGAAACTACTACTGGTCTTACAGGGAACGATCAAATCGTAGACTGTTTGAGACATTACTCCCATGGAGGAAAGTGCGCATGGTGACTGTTGTATTCAATCCCGATGCAATTTCTGTGTTTTATCAACACTCTGATAGTCCACAGATTACAGAATTCCACCATATGTGCATCGGAAACTGCTACTGGTCTTCCAGGGAACGAACAAAAGCGTATACTGTTTGAGAATTACTCCCATGGAGGGAAGTGAACATGGTGACTGTTGTACTCAATCGCGATTCAATTTCTGTATTTCATCAACACTCTGATAGTCCACAGATTACAGAATGCCTCCAGATTTTCATCGGGAACAACTACTGGTCTTCCTGAGAACGATCAAAGCGTAGACTGTTTGAGACATTACTCCAATGGAGGAAAGTGCGAATACTGTCTGTTTTATTCAATCCCGTGCAATTTCTGTGTTTCATCAACTCTCAGTTAGTCCACAGATTTCAGAATGCCTCCAGATGTGCATCGGAAACTACTTCTGGTCTTCCACGGAACGATCAAGGCGTAGACTGTTTGAGACACTACTCCCATGGAGGAAAGTACCCTTGGTGACTGTTGTATTCAATCCCGACGCAATTTCTGAGTTTCATCAACACTCTGATAATCCACAGATTACAGAATGTCTCCAGACCTGCACCGGAAACTACTACTGGTCTTCCAGGGAACGATCAAAGCGTAGACTGTTTGAGACATTACTCCCATGGAGGAAAGTGCGCTTGGTGACTGTTGTATTAAATCCCGATGCAATTTCTGTGTTTCATCGACACTCTGATAGTCCACAGATTACACAATGCCTCCAGATGTGCATCGGAAACTACTACTGGTCTTCCAGGGATCGATCAAAGCGTAGACTGTTTGAGACATTACTCCCATGGAGTAAAGTGCGCATGGTGACTGTTGTATTCAATCCCGATGCAATTTCTGTGTTTCATCAACAGCCTGATAGTCCACAGATTACAGAATATCTCCAGATGTGCATCGGAAACTACTACTGGTCTTCCAAGGAACGATCAAACCGTAGACTGTTTGAGACATTACTCCCATGGAGGAAAGTGCGCATGGTGACAGTCGTATTCAATCCCGATGCAATTTCTGTGTTTCATCAACAGTCTGATAGTCCACAGATTACAGAATGCCACCAGATGTGCATCGGAAACTACTACTGGTCTTCCAGGGAACGATCAAAGCGTAAACTGTTTGAGACATTAGTCCCATGGAGGAAAGTGCGCATGGTGACTGTTGTATTCAATCCCGATGCAATTTCTGTGTTTCATCAACACCCTGATAGTCCACAGATTACAGAAAGCCTAAAGATGTGCATCGGAAACTACTACTGGTCTTCCAGGGAACGATGAAAAGCGTATACCGTTTGAGAATTACTCCCATGGATTGAAGTGAACATGGTGACTGTTGTATTCAATCGCGATTCAATTTCTGTATTTCATCAACACTCTGATAGTCCACAGATTACAGAATGCCTCCAGATTTTCATCGGAAACAACTACTGGTCTTCCTGGGAACGATCAAAGCGTAGACTGTTTGAGACATTACTCCAAAGGAGGAAAGTGGGAACGCTGTCTGTTGTATTCAATCCCGGGCAATTTCTGTTTTTCATCAACACTCTGATAGTCCACAGATTACACAATGCATCCAGATGTCAATCGGAAACTACTACTGGTCTTCCGGGGCACGATCAAAGCGTAAACTGTTTGAGACATTACTCCCATGGAGGAATGTGCGCATGGTGACTGTTGAATTCAATCCCGATGCAATTTCTGTGTTTCATCAACAGCCTGATAGTCCACAGATTACAGAATATCTCCAGATGTGCATCGGAAACTACTACGGGTCTTCCAAGGAACGATCAAAACGTAGACTGTTTGAGACATTACTCCCATGGAGGAAAGTGCGCATGGTGACAGTCGTATTCAATCCCGATGCATTTTCTGTGTTTCATCAACAGTCTGATAGCCCACAGATTACAGAATATCTCCAGATGTGCATTGGATACTACTACTGGTCTTCCAGGGAACGATCAAAGCGTAGACTGTTTGACACATTACTCCCATGGAGGAAAGTGCGCATGGTGACACTTGTATTCAATCCCGATGCAATTTCTGTGTTTCATCAACACTCTGATAGTCCACAGATTACAGAAAGCCTCCAGATGTGCATCGGAAACTACTACTGGTCTTGCTGGGAACGATCAAATCGTAGACTGTTTGAGACATTACTCCCATGGAGGAAAGTGCGCATGGTGACTGTTGTCTTCAATTACGATGCAATTTCTGTGTTTCATCAACACTCTGATAGTCCACAGATTACAGAATGCCACCATATGTGCATCGGAAACTGCTACTGGTCTTCCAGGGAATGATCAAAAGCGTATACTGTTTGAGAATCACTCCCATGGAGGGAAGTGAACATGGTGACTGTTGTATCCAATCGCGATTCAATTTCTGTATTTCATCAACACTCAGATAGTCCACAGATTACTGAATGCCTCCAGATTTTCATCGGAAACAACTACTGGTCTTCTAGGAACGATCAAAGCGTAGACTGTTTGACACATTATTCCAAAGGAGGAAAGTGAGAATGCTGATTGTTGTATTCAATCCCGATGCAATTTCTGTGTTTCATCAACACTCAGTTACTCCACAGATTTCAGAATGCCTCCAGATGTGCATCGGAAACTACTTCTGGTCGTCCAAGGAACGATCATGGCGTAGTCTGATTGAGACACTACACCCATGGAGGAAAGTGCGCATGGTGACTGTTGTATTCAATCCCGATGCAATTTCTGAGTTTCATCAACACTCTGATACTCCACAGATTACAGAATGTCTCCAGATGTGCATCGGAAACTACTACTGGTCTTCCAGGGATCGATCAAAGCGTAGACTGTTTGAGACATTACTCCTATGGAGGAAAGTGCGCTTGGTGACTGTTGTATTCAATCCCGATGCAATTTCTGTGTTTCATCAACCGTCTGATAGTCCACAGATTACAGAATATCTCCAAATGTGCATCGGATACTACAACTGGTCTTCTAGGGAACGATCAAAGCGTAGACTGTTTGAGACATTACTAATATGGAGGAAAATGCGCATGGTGACTTTTGTATACAATCCCGATGCAATTTCTGTGTTTCATCAACACTCTGATAGTCCACAGATTACAGAAAGCCTCCAGATGTGCATCGGAAACTACTACTGGTCTTGCACGGAACGATCAAATCGTAGGCTGTTTGAGACATTACTCCCATCGAGGAAAGTGCGCATGGTGACTGTTGTATTCAATCCCGATGCAATTTCTGTGTTTCAGCAACACTCAGTTAGTCCACAGATTTCAGAATGTCTCTAGATGTGCATCGGAAACTACTTCTGGTCTTCCAAGGAACGATCAAGGTGTAGACAGTTTGAGAAACTACTCCCATGGAGGAAAGTGCGCATGGTGACTGTTGTTTTCAATCCCGATGCAATTTCTGAGTTTCATCAACACTCTGACACTCCACAGATTACAGAATGTCTCCAGATGTGCATCGAAAACTACTACTGGTCTTCCAGGGAACGATCAAAGCGTAGACTGTTTGAGACATTACTCCCATGTAGGAAAGTGCGCTTGGTGACTGTTATATTCAATCTCGATGCAATTTCTGTGTTTCATCAACACTATAAAAGTCCACACATTACAGAATCCCCCCAGATGTGCATCGGAAACTACTACTGGACTTCCTGGGAACGATCAAAGCGTAAATGTTTGAGTCATTACCCCCATGGAGGGAATTGCGCATGGTGACTATTGTATTCAATCCCGATGCAATTTCTGTCTTTCATCAACAGTCTGATAGTCCACAGATTACAGAATGCCTCCAGATGTGCATCGGAAACTACTACTGGTCTTCCAGGGAACGATCAAAGCGTAGACTGTTTGAGACATTACAGCCATGGAGGAAAGAGCGCATGGTGACTGTTGTATTGAATACCGATGCAATTTCTGTGTTTCATCAACACTCTGATAGTCCACAGATTACACATGCATCCAGATGTGCATCGGAAACTACTACTGGTCTTGCAGGGAACCATCAAATCGTGGACTGTTTGAGACATTACTCACATGGAGGAAAGTCCGCATGGTGACTGTTGTATTCAATCCCGATGCAATTTCTGAGTTTCATCAACACTCAGTTAGTCCACAGATTTCAGTATGCTTCCAGATGTGCATCGGAAACTACTTCTGGTCTTCCAAGGAACGATCAAGGCGTAGACTGTTTGAGACACTACTCCCATGGAGGAAAGTGCGCATGGTGACTTTTGTATTCAATCCCGATGCAATTTGTGAGTTTCATCAACACTCTGATTCTCCACAGATTACAGAATGTCTCCAGATGTGCATCGGAAACTACTACTGGTCTTGCAGGGAACGATCAAATCGTAGACAGTTTGAGACATACTCCCATGGAGGAAAGTGCGCATTGTGACTTTTGTATTCAATCCCGATGCAATTTCTCTGTTTCATCAACACTCTGATAGTCCGCAGATTACAGAATGCCTTTAGATGTGCATCGGAAACTACTACTGGTCTTCCAGGGAACGATCAAAGCGTAGACTGTTTGAGACATTACTCCCATGTAGGAAAGTGCGCTTGGTGACTGTTGTATTCAATCCCGATGCAATTTCTGTGTTTCATCAACACTCTGATAGTCCACACATTACAGAATTCCCCCAGATGTGCATCGGAAACTACTACTGGACTTCCAGGGAACTATCAAAGCGTAAATGTTTTAGTAATTACTCCCATGGAGGGAATTGCGCATGGTGACTGTTGTATTCAATCCCGATGCAATTTCTGTCTTTCATCAACAGTCTGATAGTCCACAGATTACAGAATGCCTCCAGATGTGCATCGAAAACTACTACTGGTCTTCCAGGGAACGATCAAAGCGTAGACTGTTTGAGACATTACTGCCATGGAGGAAAGAGCGCATTGTGACTGTTGTATTGAATACCGATGCAATTTCTGTGTTTCATCAACACTCTGATAGTCCACAGATTACACAATGCATCCAGATGTGCAACGGAAACTACTACTGGTCTTGCAGGGAACCATCAAATCGTAGACTGTTTGAGAAATTACTCCCATGGAGGAAAGTCCGCATGGTGACTGTTGTATTCAATCACGATGCAATTTCTGAGTTTCATCAACACTCAGTTAGTCCACAGATTTCAGAATGCCTCCAGATGTGCATCGGAAACTACTTCTGGTCTTCCAAGGAACGATCAAGGCGTAGACTGTTTGAGACACTACTCCCATGGAGGAAAGTGCGCATGGTGACTTTAGTATTCAATCCCGATGCAATTTGTGAGTTTCATCAACACTCTGATTCTCCACAGATTACAGAATGTCTCCAGATGTGCATCGGAAACTACTACTGGTCTTGCAGGGAACGATCAAATCGTAGACAGTTTGAGACATACTCCCATGGAGGAAAGTGCGCATGGTGACTGTTGTATTCAATCTCGATGCAATTTCTGTGTTTCATCAACACTCTGATAATCCACAGATTACAGAAAGCCTCCAGATGTTCATCGGAAACTACTACTGGTCTTGCAGGGAACGATCAAATCGTAGACTGTTTGAGAATTACTCCCATGGAGGGAAGTGAACATGGCGACTGTTGTATTCAATCCCGATGCAATTTCTGTGTTTCATAAACACCCTGATAGTCCACAGATTACAGACTGCCTTTAGATGTGCATCGGAAACTACTACTGGTCTTCCAGGGAACGATCAAAGCGTAGGCTGTTTGAGACATTACTCCCATGGAGGGAAGTGCTCTTGGTGACTGTTGTATTTAATCCCGATGCAATTTCTGTGTTTCATCAACAATCTGATAGTCCACAGATTACAGAATATCACCAAATGTGCATCGGATACTACAACTGGTCTTCCAGGGAACGATCAAAGCGTAGACTGTTTGAGACATTACTCCCATGGAGGAAAGTGCGCATGGTGACTTTTGTATTCAATCCCGATGCAATTTCTGTGTTTCATCAACACTCTGATAGTCCACAGATTACAGAAAGCCTCCAGATGTGCATCGGAAACTACTACTGGTCTTGCAGGGAACGATCAAATCGTAGACTGTTTGAGACATTACTCCCATGCAGGAAAGTGCGCATGGTGACTGTTTTATTCAATCCCGATGCAATTTCTGTGTTTCAGCAACACTCAGTTAGTCCACAGATATCAGAATGCCTCCAGATGTGCATCGGAAACTACTTCTGGTCTTCCAAGGAACGATCAAGGCGTAGACTGTTTGAGAAACTACTCCCATGGAGGAAAGTGCGCATGGTGACTGTTGTTTTCAATCCCGATGCAATTTCTGAGTTTCATCAACACTCTGATACTCCACAGATTACAGAATGTCCCCAGATGTGCATCGAAAACTACTACTGGTCTTGCAGGGAACGATCAAATCGTAGACTGTTTGAGACATACTCCCTTGGAGGAAAGTGCGCATGGTGACTTTTGTATTCAATCCCGATGCAATTTCTGTATTTCATCAACACTCTGATAGACCGCAGATTACAGAATGCCTTTAGATGTGCATCGGAAACTACTACTGGTCTTCCAGGGAACGATCAAAGCGTAGACTGTTTGAGACATTACTCCCATGGAGGAATGTGCGCATGCTGCCTGTTTTATACAATCCCGATGCAATTTCCGTATTTCATCAACACTCTGATAGTCCACAGATTACAGAAAGCCTCTAGATGTGCATCGGAAACTACTACTGGTCTTGCAGGGAACGATCAAATCGTAGACTATTTGAGACATTACTCCCATGGAGGAAAGTGCGCATGGTGACTGTTGTATTCAATCCCGATGCAATTTCTGAGTTTCATCAACACTCTGATAAACCCCAGATTACAGAAAGAATCCAGATGTGCATCGGAAACTACTACTGGTCTTACAGGGAACGATCAAAACGTAGACTGTTAGTGACATTACTCCCACAGAGGAAAGTGCGCATGGTGAGTATTGTATTCAATCCCGATGCAATTTCACTGTTCCATCAACACTCTGATAGCCCGCAGATTACAGACTGCCACCAGATGTCCATCGAAAACTACTACTGGTCTTGCAGAGAACGATCAAATCGTAGACTGTTTGAGACATTACTCCCATGGAGGAAAGTGCGCATGGTGACTGTTGTATTCAATCTCGATGCAATTTCTGTGTTTCATCAACACTCTGATAAACCTCAGATTACAAATGCCTCCAGATGTGCATCGGAAACTACTACTGGTCTTACAGGGAACGATCAAATCGTAGACTGTATGAGACATTACTCCCATGGAGGAAAGTGCGCATGGTGACTGTTGTATTCAATCCCGATGCAATTTCTGTGTTTTTAATCAACACTCTGATAGTCCACAGAATACAGAATACCACCAGATGTCCATCGGAAACTACTACTGGTCTTCCAGGGAAAGATCAAAGCGTAGACTGTTGGAGACATTACTCCCGTGGAGGAAAGGGCGCATGGTGACTTTTGTATTCAATAACGATGCAATTTCTGTGTTTCACAACACTCTGATAGTCCTCAGATTACAGAATGCCTCCAGATGTGCATCGGAAACTACTAATGGTCTTCCAGGGAAAAATCAAAGCGTTGACTCTTTGAGACATTACTCCCGTGGGGGAAAGTGCGCATGGTGACTGTTGTATTCAATCCCGATGCAATTTCTGTGTTTCATCAACAGTCTGATAGTCCACAGATTACAGAATGCCTCCAGATGTGCATCGGAAACTACTACTGGTCTTCCAGGGAACGATCAAATCGTAGACTGTTTGAGACATTACTCCCATGAAGGAATGCGCGCATGGTGACTGTTCTATTCAATCCCGATGCAATTTCTGTGTTTCATCAACACTCTGATAGTCCACAGACTACACAATGCATCCAGATGTGCATCGGATACTACTACTGGTCTTCCAGGGAACGATCAAAGCGTAGACTCTTTGAGACATTACTCCAATGGAGGAAAGTGCGCATGGTGACATTTGTATTCAATCCCGATGCAATTTCTGTGTTTCATCAACACTCTGATAGTACACAGATTACCGAAAGCCTTCAGATGTGCATCGAAAACTACTACTGGTCTTGCAGGGAACGTTCAAGTCGTAGACTGTTTGAGACAATACTCCCATGGAGGAAAGTGCGCATGGTGAATGTTGTATTCAATCCCGATACAATTTCTGTGTTTCATCAACACACTGATAGTCCACAGATTACAGAGAGCCTCCAGATGTGCATCGGAAACTACTACTGGTCTTGCAGAGAACGATCAAATCGTAGACTGTTTGAGACATTACTCAAATGGAGGAAAGAGCGCATGGTGACTGTTGTATTCAATCCCGGTGCAATTTCTGTGTTTCATCAACACTCTTTAAACCCCAGATTACAGAAAGCCTCCAGATGTGAATCGGAAACTACTACTGGTCTTACAGGGAACGATCAAATCGTAGACTGTTTGAGACATTACTCCCATGGAGGAAAGTGCGCATGGTGACTGTTGTATTCAATCCCGATGCAATTTCTGTGTTTTATCAACACTCTGATAGTCCACAGATTACAGGATTCCACCATATGTGCATCGGAAACTACTACTGGACTTCCAGGGAACTATCAAAGCGTAAATGTTTTAGTAATTACTCCCATGGAGGGAATTGCGCATGGTGACTGTTGTATTCAATCCCGATGCAATTTCTGTCTTTCATCAACAGTCTGATAGTCCACAGATTACAGAATGCCTCCAGATGTGCATCGAAAACTACTACTGGTCTTCCAGGGAACGATCAAAGCGTAGACTGTTTGAGACATTACTGCCATGGAGGAAAGAGCGCATTGTGACTGTTGTATTGAATACCGATGCAATTTCTGTGTTTCATCAACACTCTGATAGTCCACAGATTACACAATGCATCCAGATGTGCAACGGAAACTACTACTGGTCTTGCAGGGAACCATCAAATCGTAGACTGTTTGAGAAATTACTCCCATGGAGGAAAGTCCGCATGGTGACTGTTGTATTCAATCACGATGCAATTTCTGAGTTTCATCAACACTCAGTTAGTCCACAGATTTCAGAATGCCTCCAGATGTGCATCGGAAACTACTTCTGGTCTTCCAAGGAACGATCAAGGCGTAGACTGTTTGAGACACTACTCCCATGGAGGAAAGTGCGCATGGTGACTTTAGTATTCAATCCCGATGCAATTTGTGAGTTTCATCAACACTCTGATTCTCCACAGATTACAGAATGTCTCCAGATGTGCATCGGAAACTACTACTGGTCTTGCAGGGAACGATCAAATCGTAGACAGTTTGAGACATACTCCCATGGAGGAAAGTGCGCATGGTGACTGTTGTATTCAATCTCGATGCAATTTCTGTGTTTCATCAACACTCTGATAATCCACAGATTACAGAAAGCCTCCAGATGTTCATCGGAAACTACTACTGGTCTTGCAGGGAACGATCAAATCGTAGACTGTTTGAGAATTACTCCCATGGAGGGAAGTGAACATGGCGACTGTTGTATTCAATCCCGATGCAATTTCTGTGTTTCATAAACACCCTGATAGTCCACAGATTACAGACTGCCTTTAGATGTGCATCGGAAACTACTACTGGTCTTCCAGGGAACGATCAAAGCGTAGGCTGTTTGAGACATTACTCCCATGGAGGGAAGTGCTCTTGGTGACTGTTGTATTTAATCCCGATGCAATTTCTGTGTTTCATCAACAATCTGATAGTCCACAGATTACAGAATATCACCAAATGTGCATCGGATACTACAACTGGTCTTCCAGGGAACGATCAAAGCGTAGACTGTTTGAGACATTACTCCCATGGAGGAAAGTGCGCATGGTGACTTTTGTATTCAATCCCGATGCAATTTCTGTGTTTCATCAACACTCTGATAGTCCACAGATTACAGAAAGCCTCCAGATGTGCATCGGAAACTACTACTGGTCTTGCAGGGAACGATCAAATCGTAGACTGTTTGAGACATTACTCCCATGCAGGAAAGTGCGCATGGTGACTGTTTTATTCAATCCCGATGCAATTTCTGTGTTTCAGCAACACTCAGTTAGTCCACAGATATCAGAATGCCTCCAGATGTGCATCGGAAACTACTTCTGGTCTTCCAAGGAACGATCAAGGCGTAGACTGTTTGAGAAACTACTCCCATGGAGGAAAGTGCGCATGGTGACTGTTGTTTTCAATCCCGATGCAATTTCTGAGTTTCATCAACACTCTGATACTCCACAGATTACAGAATGTCCCCAGATGTGCATCGAAAACTACTACTGGTCTTGCAGGGAACGATCAAATCGTAGACTGTTTGAGACATACTCCCTTGGAGGAAAGTGCGCATGGTGACTTTTGTATTCAATCCCGATGCAATTTCTGTATTTCATCAACACTCTGATAGACCGCAGATTACAGAATGCCTTTAGATGTGCATCGGAAACTACTACTGGTCTTCCAGGGAACGATCAAAGCGTAGACTGTTTGAGACATTACTCCCATGGAGGAATGTGCGCATGCTGCCTGTTTTATACAATCCCGATGCAATTTCCGTATTTCATCAACACTCTGATAGTCCACAGATTACAGAAAGCCTCTAGATGTGCATCGGAAACTACTACTGGTCTTGCAGGGAACGATCAAATCGTAGACTATTTGAGACATTACTCCCATGGAGGAAAGTGCGCATGGTGACTGTTGTATTCAATCCCGATGCAATTTCTGAGTTTCATCAACACTCTGATAAACCCCAGATTACAGAAAGAATCCAGATGTGCATCGGAAACTACTACTGGTCTTACAGGGAACGATCAAAACGTAGACTGTTAGTGACATTACTCCCACAGAGGAAAGTGCGCATGGTGAGTATTGTATTCAATCCCGATGCAATTTCACTGTTCCATCAACACTCTGATAGCCCGCAGATTACAGACTGCCACCAGATGTCCATCGAAAACTACTACTGGTCTTGCAGAGAACGATCAAATCGTAGACTGTTTGAGACATTACTCCCATGGAGGAAAGTGCGCATGGTGACTGTTGTATTCAATCTCGATGCAATTTCTGTGTTTCATCAACACTCTGATAAACCTCAGATTACAAATGCCTCCAGATGTGCATCGGAAACTACTACTGGTCTTACAGGGAACGATCAAATCGTAGACTGTATGAGACATTACTCCCATGGAGGAAAGTGCGCATGGTGACTGTTGTATTCAATCCCGATGCAATTTCTGTGTTTTTAATCAACACTCTGATAGTCCACAGAATACAGAATACCACCAGATGTCCATCGGAAACTACTACTGGTCTTCCAGGGAAAGATCAAAGCGTAGACTGTTGGAGACATTACTCCCGTGGAGGAAAGGGCGCATGGTGACTTTTGTATTCAATAACGATGCAATTTCTGTGTTTCACAACACTCTGATAGTCCTCAGATTACAGAATGCCTCCAGATGTGCATCGGAAACTACTAATGGTCTTCCAGGGAAAAATCAAAGCGTTGACTCTTTGAGACATTACTCCCGTGGGGGAAAGTGCGCATGGTGACTGTTGTATTCAATCCCGATGCAATTTCTGTGTTTCATCAACAGTCTGATAGTCCACAGATTACAGAATGCCTCCAGATGTGCATCGGAAACTACTACTGGTCTTCCAGGGAACGATCAAATCGTAGACTGTTTGAGACATTACTCCCATGAAGGAATGCGCGCATGGTGACTGTTCTATTCAATCCCGATGCAATTTCTGTGTTTCATCAACACTCTGATAGTCCACAGACTACACAATGCATCCAGATGTGCATCGGATACTACTACTGGTCTTCCAGGGAACGATCAAAGCGTAGACTCTTTGAGACATTACTCCAATGGAGGAAAGTGCGCATGGTGACATTTGTATTCAATCCCGATGCAATTTCTGTGTTTCATCAACACTCTGATAGTACACAGATTACCGAAAGCCTTCAGATGTGCATCGAAAACTACTACTGGTCTTGCAGGGAACGTTCAAGTCGTAGACTGTTTGAGACAATACTCCCATGGAGGAAAGTGCGCATGGTGAATGTTGTATTCAATCCCGATACAATTTCTGTGTTTCATCAACACACTGATAGTCCACAGATTACAGAGAGCCTCCAGATGTGCATCGGAAACTACTACTGGTCTTGCAGAGAACGATCAAATCGTAGACTGTTTGAGACATTACTCAAATGGAGGAAAGAGCGCATGGTGACTGTTGTATTCAATCCCGGTGCAATTTCTGTGTTTCATCAACACTCTTTAAACCCCAGATTACAGAAAGCCTCCAGATGTGAATCGGAAACTACTACTGGTCTTACAGGGAACGATCAAATCGTAGACTGTTTGAGACATTACTCCCATGGAGGAAAGTGCGCATGGTGACTGTTGTATTCAATCCCGATGCAATTTCTGTGTTTTATCAACACTCTGATAGTCCACAGATTACAGGATTCCACCATATGTGCATCGGAAACTGCTACTGGTCTTCCAGGGAACGAACAAAAGCGTATACTGTTTGAGAATTACTCCCATGGAGGGAAGTGAACATGGTGACTGTTGTATTCAATCGCGATTCAATTTCTGTATTTCATCAACACTCTGATAGTCCACAGATTACAGAATGCCTCCAGATTTTCATCGGAAACAACTACTGGTCTTCCTGGGAACGATCAAAGCGTAGACTGTTTGAGACATTACTCCAATGGAGGAAAGTGCGAATACTGTCTGTTTTATTCAATCCCGTGCAATTTCTGTGTTTCATCAACTCTCAGTTAGTCCACAGATTTCAGAATGCCTCCAGATGTGCATCGGAAACTACTTCTGGTCTTCCACGGAACGATCAAGGCGTAGACTGTTTGAGACACTACTCCCATGGAGGAAAGTACCCTTGGTGACTGTTGTATTCAATCCCGACGCAATTTCTGAGTTTCATCAACACTCTGATAATCCACAGATTACAGAATGTCTCCAGACCTGCACCGGAAACTACTACTGGTCTTCCAGGGAACGATCAAAGCGTAGACTGTTTGAGACATTACTCCCATGGAGGAAAGTGCGCTTGGTGACTGTTGTATTAAATCCCGATGCAATTTCTGTGTTTCATCGACACTCTGATAGTCCACAGATTACACAATGCCTCCAGATGTGCATCGGAAACTACTACTGGTCTTCCAGGGATCGATCAAAGCGTAGACTGTTTGAGACATTACTCCCATGGAGTAAAGTGCGCATGGTGACTGTTGTATTCAATCCCGATGCAATTTCTTTGTTTCATCAACAGCCTGATAGTCCACAGATTACAGAATATCTCCAGATGTGCATCGGAAACTACTACTGGTCTTCCAAGGAACGATCAAACCGTAGACTGTTTGAGACATTACTCCCATGGAGGAAAGTGCGCATGGTGACAGTCGTATTCAATCCCGATGCAATTTCTGTGTTTCATCAACAGTCTGATAGTCCACAGATTACAGAATGCCACCAGATGTGCATCGGAAACTACTACTGGTCTTCCAGGGAACGATCAAAGCGTAAACTGTTTGAGACATTAGTCCCATGGAGGAAAGTGCGCATGGTGACTGTTGTATTCAATCCCGATGCAATTTCTGTGTTTCATCAACACCCTGATAGTCCACAGATTACAGAAAGCCTCCAGATGTGCATCGGAAACTACTACTGGTCTTCCAGGGAACGATGAAAAGCGTATACCGTTTGAGAATTACTCCCATGGATTGAAGTGAACATGGTGACTGTTGTATTCAATCGCGATTCAATTTCTGTATTTCATCAACACTCTGATAGTCCACAGATTACAGAATGCCTCCAGATTTTCATCGGAAACAACTACTGGTCTTCCTGGGAACGATCCAAGCGTAGACTGTTTGAGACATTACTCCAAAGGAGGAAAGTGGGAACGCTGTCTGTTGTATTCAATCCCGGGCAATTTCTGTTTCTCATCAACACTCTGATAGTCCACAGATTACACAATGCATCCAGATGTCAATCGGAAACTACTACTGGTCTTCCGGGGCACGATCAAAGCGTAAACTGTTTGAGACATTACTCCCATGGAGGAATGTGCGCATGGTGACCGTTGAATTCAATCCCGATGCAATTTCTGTGTTTCATCAACAGCCTGATAGTCCACAGATTACAGAATATCTCCAGATGTGCATCGGAAACTACTACGGGTCTTCCAAGGAACGATCAAAACGTAGACTGTTTGAGACATTACTCCCATGGAGGAAAGTGCGCATGGTGACAGTCGTATTCAATCCCGATGCATTTTCTGTGTTTCATCAACAGTCTGATAGCCCACAGATCACAGAATATCTCCAGATGTGCATTGGATACTACTACTGGTCTTCCAGGGAACGATCAAAGCGTAGACTGTTTGACACATTACTCCCATGGAGGAAAGTGCGCATGGTGACACTTGTATTCAATCCCGATGCAATTTCTGTGTTTCATCAACACTCTGATAGTCCACAGATTACAGAAAGCCTCCAGATGTGCATCGGAAACTACTACTGGTCTTGCTGGGAACGATCAAATCGTAGACTGTTTGAGACATTACTCCCATGGAGGAAAGTGCGCATGGTGACTGTTGTCTTCAATTACGATTTAATTTCTGTGTTTCATCAACACTCTGATAGTCCACAGATTACAGAATGCCACCATATGTGCATCGGAAACTGCTACTGGTCTTCCAGGGAATGATCAAAAGCGTATACTGTTTGAGAATTACTCCCATGGAGGGAAGTGAACATGGTGACTGTTGTATCCAATCGCGATTCAATTTCTGTATTTCATCAACACTCAGATAGTCCACAGATTACTGAATGCCTCCAGATTTTCATCGGAAACAACTACAGGTCTTCTAGGAACGATCAAAGCGTAGACTGTTTGACACATTATTCCAAAGGAGGAAAGTGAGAATGCTGATTGTTGTATTCAAACCCGATGCAATTTCTGTGTTTCATCAACACTCAGTTACTCCACAGATTTCAGAATGCCTCCAGATGTGCGTCGGAAACTACTTCTGGTCGTCCAAGGAACGATCAAGGCGTAGTCTGATTGAGACACTACACCCATGGAGGAAAGTGCGCATGGTGACTGTTGTATTCAATCCCGATGCAATTTCTGAGTTTCATCAACACTCTGATACTCCACAGATTACAGAATGTCTCCAGATGTGCATCGGAAACTACTACTGGTCTTCCAGGGATCGATCAAAGCGTAGACTGTTTGAGACATTACTCCTATGGAGGAAAGTGCGCTTGGTGATTGTTGTATTCAATCCCGATGCAATTTCTGTGTTTCATTAACAGTCTGATAGTCCACAGGTTACAGAATATCTCCAAATGTGCATCGGATACTACAACTGGTCTTCTAGGGAACGATCAAAGCGTAGACTGTTTGAGACATTACTAATATGGAGGAAAGTGCGCATGGTGACTTTTGTATTCAATCCCGATGCAATTTCTGTGTTTCATCAACACTCTGATAGTACACAGATTACAGAAAGCCTCCAGATGTGCATCGGAAACTACTACTGGTCTTGCACGGAACGATCAAATCGTAGGCTGTTTGAGACATTACTCCCATCGAGGAAAGTGCGCATGGTGACTGTTGTATTCAATCCCGATGCAATTTCTGTATTTCAGCAACACTCAGTTAGTCCACAGATTTCAGAATGTCTCCAGATGTGCATCGGAAACTACTTCTGGTCTTCCAAGGAACGATCAAGGTGTAGACAGTTTGAGAAACTACTCCCATGGAGGAAAGTGCGCATGGTGACTGTTGTTTTCAATCCCGATGCAATTTCTGAGTTTCATCAACACTCTGACACTCCACAGATTACAGAATGTCTCCAGATGTGCATCGAAAACTACTACTGGTCTTCCAGGGAACGATCAAAGCGTAGACTGTTTGAGACATTACTCCCATGTAGGAAAGTGCTCTTGGTGACTGTTATATTCAATCTCGATGCAATTTCTGTGTTTCATCAACACTATAATAGTCCACACATTACAGAATTCCCCCAGATGTGCATCGGAAACTACTACTGGACTTCCTGGGAACGATCAAATCGTAAATGTTTGAGTCATTACCCCCATGGAGGGAATTGCGCATGGTGACTATTGTATTCAATCCCGATGCAATTTCTGTCTTTCATCAACAGTCTGATAGTCCACAGATTACAGAATGCCTCCAGATGTGCATCGGAAACTACTACTGGTCTTCCAGGGAACGATCAAAGCGTAGACTGTTTGAGACATTACTGCCATGGAGGAAAGAGCGCATGGTGACTGTTGTATTGAATACCGATGCAATTTCTGTGTTTCATCAACACTCTGATAGTCCACAGATTACACATGCATCCAGATGTGCATCGGAAACTACTACTGGTCTTGCAGGGAACCATCAAATCGTGGACTGTTTGAGACATTACTCACATGGAGGAAAGTCCGCATGGTGACTGTTGTATTCAATCCCGATGCAATTTCTGAGTTTCATCAACACTCAGTTAGTCCACAGATTTCAGAATGCTTCCAGATGTGCACCGGAAACTACTTCTGGTCTTCCAAGGAACGATCAAGGCGTAGACTGTTTGAGACACTACTCCCATGGAGGAAAGTGCGCATGGTGACTTTTGTATTCAATCCCGATGCAATTTGTGAGTTTCATCAACACTCTGATTCTCCACAGATTACAGAATGTCTCCAGATGTGCATCGGAAACTACTACTGGTCTTGCAGGGAACGATCAAATCGTAGACAGTTTGAGACATACTCCCATGGAGGAAAGTGCGCATTGTGACTTTTGTATTCAATCCCGATGCAATTTCTGTGTTTCATCAACACTCTGATAGTCCGCAGATTACAGAATGCCTTTAGATGTGCATCGGAAACTACTACTGGTCTTCCAGGGAACGATCAAAGCGTAGACTGTTTGAGACATTACTCCCATGTAGGAAAGTGCGCTTGGTGACTGTTGTATTCAATCCCGATGCAATTTCTGTCTTTCATCAACAGTCTGATAGTCCACAGATTACACAATGCATCCAGATGTGCAACGGAAACTACTACTGGTCTTGCAGGGAACCATCAAATCGTAGACAGTTTGAGACATACTCCCATGGAGCAAAGTGCGCATGGTGACTTTTGTATTCAATCCCGATGCAATTTCTGTGTTTCATCAACACTCTGATAGTCCACACATTACAGAATTCCCCCAGATGTGCATCGGAAACTACTACTGGACTTCCAGGGAACTATCAAAGCGTAAATGTTTTAGTAATTACTCCCATGGAGGGAATTGCGCATGGTGACTGTTGTATTCAATCCCGATGCAATTTCTGTCTTTCATCAACAGTCTGATAGTCCACAGATTACAGAATGCCTCCAGATGTGCATCGAAAACTACTACTGGTCTTCCAGGGAACGATCAAAGCGTAGACTGTTTGAGACATTACTGCCATGGAGGAAAGAGCGCATTGTGACTGTTGTATTGAATACCGATGCAATTTCTGTGTTTCATCAACACTCTGATAGTCCACAGATTACACAATGCATCCAGATGTGCAACGGAAACTACTACTGGTCTTGCAGGGAACCATCAAATCGTAGACTGTTTGAGAAATTACTCCCATGGAGGAAAGTCCGCATGGTGACTGTTGTATTCAATCACGATGCAATTTCTGAGTTTCATCAACACTCAGTTAGTCCACAGATTTCAGAATGCCTCCAGATGTGCATCGGAAACTACTTCTGGTCTTCCAAGGAACGATCAAGGCGTAGACTGTTTGAGACACTACTCCCATGGAGGAAAGTGCGCATGGTGACTTTAGTATTCAATCCCGATGCAATTTGTGAGTTTCATCAACACTCTGATTCTCCACAGATTACAGAATGTCTCCAGATGTGCATCGGAAACTACTACTGGTCTTGCAGGGAACGATCAAATCGTAGACAGTTTGAGACATACTCCCATGGAGCAAAGTGCGCATGGTGACTTTTGTATTCAATCCCGATGCAATTTCTGTGTTTCATCAACACTCAGATAGTCCGCAGATTACAGAATGCCTTTAGATGTGCATCGGAAACTACTACTGGTCTTCCAGGGCACGATAAAATCGTAGACTGTTTGTGACATTACTCCCAAAGCAGGATAGTGCGCATGCTGGCTGTTTTATACAATCCCGATGCAATTTCTGTGTTTCATCAACACTCTGATAGTCCACAGATTACAGAAAGCCTCCAGATGTGCATCGGAAACTACTACTGGTCTTGCAGGGAACGATCAAATCGTAGACTGTTTGAGACATTACTCCCATGGAGGAAAGTGCGCATGGTGACTGTTGTCTTCAATTACGATTTAATTTCTGTGTTTCATCAACACTCTGATAGTCCACAGATTACAGAATGCCACCATATGTGCATCGGAAACTGCTACTGGTCTTCCAGGGAATGATCAAAAGCGTATACTGTTTGAGAATTACTCCCATGGAGGGAAGTGAACATGGTGACTGTTGTATCCAATCGCGATTCAATTTCTGTATTTCATCAACACTCAGATAGTCCACAGATTACTGAATGCCTCCAGATTTTCATCGGAAACAACTACAGGTCTTCTAGGAACGATCAAAGCGTAGACTGTTTGACACATTATTCCAAAGGAGGAAAGTGAGAATGCTGATTGTTGTATTCAAACCCGATGCAATTTCTGTGTTTCATCAACACTCAGTTACTCCACAGATTTCAGAATGCCTCCAGATGTGCGTCGGAAACTACTTCTGGTCGTCCAAGGAACGATCAAGGCGTAGTCTGATTGAGACACTACACCCATGGAGGAAAGTGCGCATGGTGACTGTTGTATTCAATCCCGATGCAATTTCTGAGTTTCATCAACACTCTGATACTCCACAGATTACAGAATGTCTCCAGATGTGCATCGGAAACTACTACTGGTCTTCCAGGGATCGATCAAAGCGTAGACTGTTTGAGACATTACTCCTATGGAGGAAAGTGCGCTTGGTGATTGTTGTATTCAATCCCGATGCAATTTCTGTGTTTCATTAACAGTCTGATAGTCCACAGGTTACAGAATATCTCCAAATGTGCATCGGATACTACAACTGGTCTTCTAGGGAACGATCAAAGCGTAGACTGTTTGAGACATTACTAATATGGAGGAAAGTGCGCATGGTGACTTTTGTATTCAATCCCGATGCAATTTCTGTGTTTCATCAACACTCTGATAGTACACAGATTACAGAAAGCCTCCAGATGTGCATCGGAAACTACTACTGGTCTTGCACGGAACGATCAAATCGTAGGCTGTTTGAGACATTACTCCCATCGAGGAAAGTGCGCATGGTGACTGTTGTATTCAATCCCGATGCAATTTCTGTATTTCAGCAACACTCAGTTAGTCCACAGATTTCAGAATGTCTCCAGATGTGCATCGGAAACTACTTCTGGTCTTCCAAGGAACGATCAAGGTGTAGACAGTTTGAGAAACTACTCCCATGGAGGAAAGTGCGCATGGTGACTGTTGTTTTCAATCCCGATGCAATTTCTGAGTTTCATCAACACTCTGACACTCCACAGATTACAGAATGTCTCCAGATGTGCATCGAAAACTACTACTGGTCTTCCAGGGAACGATCAAAGCGTAGACTGTTTGAGACATTACTCCCATGTAGGAAAGTGCTCTTGGTGACTGTTATATTCAATCTCGATGCAATTTCTGTGTTTCATCAACACTATAATAGTCCACACATTACAGAATTCCCCCAGATGTGCATCGGAAACTACTACTGGACTTCCTGGGAACGATCAAATCGTAAATGTTTGAGTCATTACCCCCATGGAGGGAATTGCGCATGGTGACTATTGTATTCAATCCCGATGCAATTTCTGTCTTTCATCAACAGTCTGATAGTCCACAGATTACAGAATGCCTCCAGATGTGCATCGGAAACTACTACTGGTCTTCCAGGGAACGATCAAAGCGTAGACTGTTTGAGACATTACTGCCATGGAGGAAAGAGCGCATGGTGACTGTTGTATTGAATACCGATGCAATTTCTGTGTTTCATCAACACTCTGATAGTCCACAGATTACACATGCATCCAGATGTGCATCGGAAACTACTACTGGTCTTGCAGGGAACCATCAAATCGTGGACTGTTTGAGACATTACTCACATGGAGGAAAGTCCGCATGGTGACTGTTGTATTCAATCCCGATGCAATTTCTGAGTTTCATCAACACTCAGTTAGTCCACAGATTTCAGAATGCTTCCAGATGTGCACCGGAAACTACTTCTGGTCTTCCAAGGAACGATCAAGGCGTAGACTGTTTGAGACACTACTCCCATGGAGGAAAGTGCGCATGGTGACTTTTGTATTCAATCCCGATGCAATTTGTGAGTTTCATCAACACTCTGATTCTCCACAGATTACAGAATGTCTCCAGATGTGCATCGGAAACTACTACTGGTCTTGCAGGGAACGATCAAATCGTAGACAGTTTGAGACATACTCCCATGGAGGAAAGTGCGCATTGTGACTTTTGTATTCAATCCCGATGCAATTTCTGTGTTTCATCAACACTCTGATAGTCCGCAGATTACAGAATGCCTTTAGATGTGCATCGGAAACTACTACTGGTCTTCCAGGGAACGATCAAAGCGTAGACTGTTTGAGACATTACTCCCATGTAGGAAAGTGCGCTTGGTGACTGTTGTATTCAATCCCGATGCAATTTCTGTCTTTCATCAACAGTCTGATAGTCCACAGATTACACAATGCATCCAGATGTGCAACGGAAACTACTACTGGTCTTGCAGGGAACCATCAAATCGTAGACAGTTTGAGACATACTCCCATGGAGCAAAGTGCGCATGGTGACTTTTGTATTCAATCCCGATGCAATTTCTGTGTTTCATCAACACTCTGATAGTCCACACATTACAGAATTCCCCCAGATGTGCATCGGAAACTACTACTGGACTTCCAGGGAACTATCAAAGCGTAAATGTTTTAGTAATTACTCCCATGGAGGGAATTGCGCATGGTGACTGTTGTATTCAATCCCGATGCAATTTCTGTCTTTCATCAACAGTCTGATAGTCCACAGATTACAGAATGCCTCCAGATGTGCATCGAAAACTACTACTGGTCTTCCAGGGAACGATCAAAGCGTAGACTGTTTGAGACATTACTGCCATGGAGGAAAGAGCGCATTGTGACTGTTGTATTGAATACCGATGCAATTTCTGTGTTTCATCAACACTCTGATAGTCCACAGATTACACAATGCATCCAGATGTGCAACGGAAACTACTACTGGTCTTGCAGGGAACCATCAAATCGTAGACTGTTTGAGAAATTACTCCCATGGAGGAAAGTCCGCATGGTGACTGTTGTATTCAATCACGATGCAATTTCTGAGTTTCATCAACACTCAGTTAGTCCACAGATTTCAGAATGCCTCCAGATGTGCATCGGAAACTACTTCTGGTCTTCCAAGGAACGATCAAGGCGTAGACTGTTTGAGACACTACTCCCATGGAGGAAAGTGCGCATGGTGACTTTAGTATTCAATCCCGATGCAATTTGTGAGTTTCATCAACACTCTGATTCTCCACAGATTACAGAATGTCTCCAGATGTGCATCGGAAACTACTACTGGTCTTGCAGGGAACGATCAAATCGTAGACAGTTTGAGACATACTCCCATGGAGCAAAGTGCGCATGGTGACTTTTGTATTCAATCCCGATGCAATTTCTGTGTTTCATCAACACTCAGATAGTCCGCAGATTACAGAATGCCTTTAGATGTGCATCGGAAACTACTACTGGTCTTCCAGGGCACGATAAAATCGTAGACTGTTTGTGACATTACTCCCAAAGCAGGATAGTGCGCATGCTGGCTGTTTTATACAATCCCGATGCAATTTCTGTGTTTCATCAACACTCTGATAGTCCACAGATTACAGAAAGCCTCCAGATGTGCATCGGAAACTACTACTGGTCTTGCAGGGAACGATCAAATCGTAGACTGTTTGAGACATTACTCCCATGGAGGAAAGTGCGCATGGTGACTGTTGTATTCAATCCCGATGCAATTTCTGAGTTTCATCAACACTCTGATACTCCACAGATTACAGAATGTCTCCAGATGTGCATCGGAAACTACTACTGGTCTTGCAGGGAACGATCAAATCGTAGACTGTTTGAGACACTACTCCCATGGAGGAAAGTGCGCATGGTGACTGTTGTATTCAATCTCGATGCAATTTCTGTGTTTCATCAACACTCTGATAATCCACAGATTACAGAAAGCCTCCAGATGTTCATCGGAAACTACTACTGGTCTTGCAGGGAACGATCAAATCGTAGACTGTTTGAGAATTACTCCCATGGAGGGAAGTGAACATGGCGACTGTTGTATTCAATCCCGATGCAATTTCTGTGTTTCATAAACACCCTGATAGTCCACAGATTACAGAATGCCTTTAGATGTGCATCGGAAACTACTACTGGTCTTCCAGGGAACGATCAAAGCGTAGGCTGTTTGAGACATTACTCCCATGGAGGGAAGTGCTCTTGGTGACTGTTGTATTCAATCCCGATGCAATTTCTGTGTTTCATCAACAATCTGATAGTCCACAGATTACAGAATATCACCAAATGTGCATCGGATACTACAACTGGTCTTCCAGGGAACGATCAAAGCGTAGACTGTTTGAGACATTACTCCCATGGAGGAAAGTGCGCATGGTGACTTTTGTATTCAATCCCGATGCAATTTCTGTGTTTCATCAACACTCTGATAGTCCACAGATTACAGAAAGCCTCCAGATGTGCATCGAAAACTACTACTGGTCTTGCAGGGAACGATCAAATCGTAGACTGTTTGAGACATTACTCCCATGCAGGAAAGTGCGCATGGTGACTGTTTTATTCAATCCCGATGCAATTTCTGTGTTTCAGCAACACTCAGTTAGTCCACAGATATCAGAATGCCTCCAGATGTGCATCGGAAACTACTTCTGGTCTTCCAAGGAACGATCAAGGCGTAGATTGTTTGAGAAACTACTCCCATGGAGGAAAGTGCGCATGGTGACTGTTGTTTTCAATCCCGATGCAATTTCTGAGTTTCATCAACACTCTGATACTCCACAGATTACAGAATGTCCCCAGATGTGCATCGAAAACTACTACTGGTCTTGCAGGGAACGATCAAATCGTAGACTGTTTGAGACATACTCCCTTGGAGGAAAGTGCGCATGGTGACTTTTGTATTCAATCCCGATGCAATTTCTGTATTTCATCAACACTCTGATAGACCGCAGATTACAGAATGCCTTTAGATGTGCATCGGAAACTACTACTGGTCTTCCAGGGAACGATCAAAGCGTAGACTGTTTGAGACATTACTCCCATGGAGGAAAGTGCGCATGCTGCCTGTTTTATACAATCCCGATGCAATTTCCGTGTTTCATCAACACTCTGATAGTCCACAGATTACAGAAAGCCTCTAGATGTGCATCGGAAACTACTACTGGTCTTGCAGGGAACGATCAAATCGTAGACTGTTTGAGACATTACTCCCATGGAGGAAAGTGCGCATGGTGACTGTTGTATTCAATCCCGATGCAATTTCTGAGTTTCATCAACACTCTGATACTCCACAGATTACAGAATGTCTCCAGATGTGCATCGGAAACTACTACTGGACTTCCAGGGAACGATCAAAGCGTAAATGTTTGAGTCATTACTCCCATGGAGGGAATTGCGCATGGTGACTGTTGTATTCATTCCCGATGCAATTTCTGTGTTTCATCAACAGCCTGATAGTCCACAGATTACAGAATATCTCCAGATGTGCATCGGAAACTACTAATGGTCTTCCAGGGAGCGATCAAAACGTAGACTGTTTGAGATATTACTCCCATGGAGGAATGTGCGCATGGTGACTGTTGTATTCAATCCCGATGCAATTTCTGTGTTTCATCAACACTCTGATAGTCCACAGATTACAGAAAGCCTTCAGATGTGCATCGGAAACTACTACTGGTCTTGCAGGGAACGATCAAATCGTAGACTGTTTGAGAATTACTCCCATGGAGGAAAGTGCGCATGGTGACTGTTGTATTCAATCCCGATGCAATTTCTGTGTTTCATCAACACTCTGATAGTCCACAGATTACAGAAAGCCTTCAGATGTGCATCGGAAACTACTACTGGTCTTGCAGGGAACGATCAAATCGTAGACTGTTTGAGAATTACTCCCATGGAGGGAAGTGAACATGGCGACTGTTGTATTCAATCCCGATGCAATTTCTGTGTTTCATCAACACCCTGATAGTCCACAGATTACAGAATGCCTTTAGATGTGCATCGGAAACTAGTACTGGTCTTCCAGGGAACGATCAAAGCGTAGACTGTTTGAGACATTACTCCCATGGAGGAAAGTGCGCTTGGTGACTGTTGTATTCAATCCCGATGCAATTTCTGTGTTTCATCAACAGTCTGATAGTCCACAGATTACAGAATATCTCCAAATGTGCATCGGATACTACAACTGGTCTTCCAGGGAACGATCAAACCGTAGACTGTTTGAGACATTACTCCCATGGAGGAAAGTGCGCATGGTGACTGTTGTATTCAATCCCGATTCAATTTCTGTGTTTCATCAACAGTCTGATAGTCCACAGATTACAGAATGCCTCCAGATGTGCATCGGAAACTACTACTGGTCTTCCAGGAAACGATCAACGCGTAGACTGTTTGAGACATTACTGCCATGGAGGTAAGAGCGCATGGTGTCTGTTGTATTCAATCCCGAAGCAATTTCTGTGTTTCATCGACACTCTGATATTCCACAGATTACACAATGCATCCAGATGTGCATCGGAAACTACTACTTGTCTTCCAGGGCACGATCAAATCGTAGACTGTTTGAGACATCACTCGCAATGCAGGAAAGTGCGCATGGTGACTGTTGTATTCAATCCCGATGCAATTTCTGTGTTTCATCAACACTCTGAAAGTCCACAGATTACAGAATATCTCCAGATGTGCATCGGATACTACTACTGGTCCTCCAGGGAACGATCAAAGCGTAGACGGTTTGCGACATTACTCCCATAAATTAAAGTGCGCATGCTGGCTGTTTTGTACAATCCCGATGCAATTTCTGTGTTTCATCAACACTCTGAAAGTCCACAGATTACAGAAAGCCTCCAGATGTGCATCGGAAACTACTACTGGTCTTCCAGGAAACGATCAACGCGTAGACTGTTTGAGACGTTACTGCCATGGAGGAAAGAGCGCATGGTGTCTGTTGTATTCAATCCCGAAGCAATTTCTGTGTTTCATCGACACTCTGATAGTCCACAGATTACACAATGCATCCAGATGTGCATCGGAAACTACTACTTGTCTTCCAGGGCACGATCAAATCGTAGACTGTTTGAGACATTACTCGCAATGCAGGAAAGTGCGCATGGTGACTGTTGTATTCAATCCCGATGCAATTTCTGTGTTTCATCAACACTCTGAAAGTCCACAGATTACAGAATATCTCCAGATGTGCATCGGATACTACTACTGGTCCTCCAGGGAACGATCAAAGCGTAGACTGTTTGAGACATTACTCCCATGGAGGAAAGTGCGTTTGGTGACTGTTGTATTCAATCCCGATGCAATTTCTGTGTTTCATCGACACTCTGATAGTCCACAGATTACACAATGCCTCCAGATGTGCATCGGAAACTACTACTGGTCTTCCAGGGATCGATCAAAGCGTAGACTGTTTGAGACATTACTCCCATGGAGTAAAGTGCGCATGGTGACTGTTGTATTAAATCCCGATGCAATTTCTGTGTTTCATCAACAGCCTGATAGTCCACAGATTACAGAATATCTCCAGATGTGCATCGGAAACTACTACTGGTCTTCCAAGGAACGATCAAACCGTAGACTGTTTGAGACATTACTCCCATGGAGGAAAGTGCGCATGGTGACAGTCGTATTCAATCCCGATGCAATTTCTGTGTTTCATCAACAGTCTGATAGTCCACAGATTACAGAATGCCACCAGATGTGCATCGGAAACTACTACTGGTCTTCCAGGGAACGATCAAAGCGTAAACTGTTTGAGACATTAGTCCCATGGAGGAAAGTGCGCATGGTGACTGTTGTATTCAATCCCGATGCAATTTCTGTGTTTCATCAACACCCTGATAGTCCACAGATTACAGAAAGCCTCCAGATGTGCATCGGAAACTACTACTGGTCTTCCAGGGAACGATGAAAAGCGTATACCGTTTGAGAATTACTCCCATGGATTGAAGTGAACATGGTGACTGTTGTATTCAATCGCGATTCAATTTCTGTATTTCATCAACACTCTGATAGTCCACAGATTACAGAATGCCTCCAGATTTTCATCGGAAACAACTACTGGTCTTCCTGGGAACGATCAAAGCGTAGACTGTTTGAGACATTACTCCAAAGGAGGAAAGTGGGAACGCTGTCTGTTGTATTCAATCCCGGGCAATTTCTGTTTTTCATCAACACTCTGATAGTCCACAGATTACACAATGCATTCAGATGTCAATCGGAAACTACTACTGGTCTTCCGGGGCACGATCAAAGCGTAAACTGTTTGAGACATTACTCCCATGGAGGAATGTGCGCATGGTGACTGTTGAATTCAATCCCGATGCAATTTCTGTGTTTCATCAACAGCCTGATAGTCCACAGATTACAGAATATCTCCAGATGTGCATCGGAAACTACTACGGGTCTTCCAAGGAACGATCAAAACGTAGACTGTTTGAGACATTACTCCCATGGAGGAAAGTGCGCATGGTGACAGTCGTATTCAATCCCGATGCATTTTCTGTGTTTCATCAACAGTCTGTTAGCCCACAGATTACAGAATATCTCCAGATGTGCATTGGATACTACTACTGGTCTTCCAGGGAACGATCAAAGCGTAGACTGTTTGACACATTACTCCCATGGAGGAAAGTGCGCATGGTGACACTTGTATTCAATCCCGATGCAATTTCTGTGTTTCATCAACACTCTGATAGTCCACAGATTACAGAAAGCCTCCAGATGTGCATCGGAAACTACTACTGGTCTTGCTGGGAACGATCAAATCGTAGACTGTTTGAGACATTACTCCCATGGAGGAAAGTGCGCATGGTGACTGTTGTCTTCAATTACGATGCAATTTTTGTGTTTCATCAACACTCTGATAGTCCACAGATTACAGAATGCCACCATATGTGCATCGGAAACTGCTACTGGTCTTCCAGGGAATGATCAAAAGCGTATACTGTTTGAGAATTACTCCCATGGAGGGAAGTGAACATGGTGACTGTTGTATCCAATCGCGATTCAATTTCTGTATTTCATCAACACTCAGATAGTCCACAGATTACTGAATGCCTCCAGATTTTCATCGGAAACAACTACTGGTCTTCTAGGAACGATCAAAGCGTAGACTGTTTGACACATTATTCCAAAGGAGGAAAGTGAGAATGCTGATTGTTGTATTCAATCCCGATGCAATTTCTGTGTTTCATCAACACTCAGTTACTCCACAGATTTCAGAATGCCTCCAGATGTGCATCGGAAACTACTTCTGGTCGTCCAAGGAACGATCAAGGCGTAGTCTGATTGAGACACTACACCCATGGAGGAAAGTGCGCATGGTGACTGTTGTATTCAATCCCGATGCAATTTCTGAGTTTCATCAACACTCTGATACTCCACAGTTTACAGAATGTCTCCAGATGTGCATCGGAAACTACTACTGGTCTTCCAGGGACGATCAAAGCGTAGACTGTTTGAGACATTACTCCTATGGAGGAAAGTGCGCTTGGTGATTGTTGTATTCAATCCCGATGCAATTTCTGTGTTTCATCAACAGTCTGATAGTCCACAGATTACAGAATATCTCCAAATGTGCATCGGATACTACAACTGGTCTTCTAGGGAACGATCAAAGCGTAGACTGTTTGAGACATTACTCCTATGGAGGAAAGTGCGCATGGTGACTTTTGTATTCAATCCCGATGCAATTTCTGTGTTTCATCAACACTCTGATAGTCCACAGATTACAGAAAGCCTCCAGATGTGCATCGGAAACTACTACTGGTCTTGCACGGAACGATCAAATCGTAGGCTGTTTGAGACATTACTCCCATCGAGGAAAGTGCGCATGGTGACTGTTGTATTCAATCCCGATGCAATTTCTGTGTTTCAGCAACACTCAGTTAGTCCACAGATTTCAGAATGTCTCCAGATGTGCATCGGAAACTACTTCTGGTCTTCCAAGGAACGATAAAGGTGTAGACAGTTTGAGAAACTACTCCCATGGAGGAAAGTGCGCATGGTGACTGTTGTTTTCAATCCCGATGCAATTTCTGAGTTTCATCAACACTCTGACACTCCGCAGATTACAGAATGTCTCCAGATGTGCATCGAAAACTACTACTGGTCTTCCAGGGAACGATCAAAGCGTAGACTGTTTGAGACATTACTCCCATGTAGGAAAGTGCGCTTGGTGACTGTTATATTCAATCTCGATGCAATTTCTGTGTTTCATCAACACTCTAATAGTCCACACATTACAGAATTCCCCCAGATGTGCATCGGAAACTACTACTGGACTTCCTGGGAACGATCAAAGCGTAAATGTTTGAGTCATTACCCCCATGGAGGGAATTGCGCATGGTGACTATTGTATTCAATCCCGATGCAATTTCTGTCTTTCATCAACAGTCTGATAGTCCACAGATTACAGAATGCCTCCAGATGTGCATCGGAAACTACTACTGGTCTTCCAGGGAACGATCCAAGCGTAGACTGTTTGAGACATTACTGCCATGGAGGAAAGAGCGCATGGTGACTGTTGTATTGAATACCGATGCAATTTCTGTGTTTCATCAACACTCTGATAGTCCACAGATTACACATGCATCCAGATGTGCATCGGAAACTACTACTGGTCTCGCAGGGAACCATCAAATCGTGGACTGTTTGAGACATTACTCACATGGAGGAAAGTCCGCATGGTGACTGTTGTATTCAATCCCGATGCAATTTCTGAGTTTCATCAACACTCAGTTAGTCCACAGATTTCAGAATGCTTCCAGATGTGCATCGGAAACTACTTCTGGTCTTCCAAGGAACGATCAAGGCGTAGACTGTTTGAGACACTACTCCCATGGAGGAAAGTGCGCATGGTGACTTTTGTATTCAATCCCGATGCAATTTGTGAGTTTCATCAACACTCTGATTCTCCACAGATTACAGAATGTCTCCAGATGTGCATCGGAAACTACTACTGGTCTTGCAGGGAACGATCAAATCGTAGACAGTTTGAGACATACTCCCATGGAGGAAAGTGCGCATTGTGACTTTTGTATTCAATCCCGATGCAATTTCTGTGTTTCATCAACACTCTGATAGTCCGCAAATTACAGAATGCCTTTAGATGTGCATCGGAAACTACTACTGGTCTTCCAGGGAACGATCAAAGCGTAGACTGTTTGAGACATTACTCCCATGTAGGAAAGTGCGCTTGGTGACTGTTGTATTCAATCCCGATGCAATTTCTGTGTTTCATCAACACTCCGATAGTCCACACATTACAGAATTCCCCCAGATGTGCATCGGAAACTACTACTGGACTTCCAGGGAACTATCAAAGCGTAAATGTTTTAGTAATTACTCCCATGGAGGGAATTGCGCATGGTGACTGTTGTATTCAATCCCGATGCAATTTCTGTCTTTCATCAACAGTCTGATAGTCCACAGATTACAGAATGCCTCCAGATGTGCATCGAAAACTACTACTGGTCTTCCAGGGAACGATCAAAGCGTAGACTGTTTGAGACATTACTGCCATGGAGGAAAGAGCGCATGGTGACTGTTGTATTGAATACCGATGCAATTTCTGTGTTTCATCAACACTCTGATAGTCCACAGATTACACAATGCATCCAGATGTGCAACGGAAACTATTACTGGTCTTGCAGGGAACCATCAAATCGTAGACTGTTTGAGAAATTACTCCCATGGAGGAAAGTCCGCATGGTGACTGTTGTATTCAATCACGATGCAATTTCTGAGTTTCATCAACACTCAGTTAGTCCGCAGATTTCAGAATGCCTCCAGATGTGCATCGGAAACTACTTCTATTCTTCCAAGGAACGATTAAGACGTAGACTGTTTGAGACACTACTCCCATGGAGGAAAGTGCGCATGGTGACTTTTGTATTCAATCCCGATGCAATTTGTGAGTTTCATCAACACTCTGATTCTCCACAGATTACAGAATGTCTCCAGATGTGCATCGGAAACTACTACTGGTCTTGCAGGGAACGATCAAATCGTAGACAGTTTGAGACATTACTCCCATGGAGGAAAGTGCGCATGGTGACTGTTGTATTCAATCCCGATGCAATTTCTGAGTTTCATCAACACTCTGATACTCCACAGATTACAGAATGTCTCCAGATGTGCATCGGAAACTACTACTGGTCTTGCAGGGAACGATCAAATCGTAGACTGTTTGAGACACTACTCCCATGGAGGAAAGTGCGCATGGTGACTGTTGTATTCAATCTCGATGCAATTTCTGTGTTTCATCAACACTCTGATAGTCCACAGATTACAGAAAGCCTCCAGATGTTCATCGGAAACTACTACTGGTCTTGCGGGGAACGATCAAATCGTAGACTGTTTGAGAATTACTCCCATGGAGGGAAGTGAACATGGCGACTGTTGTATTCAATCCCGATGCAATTTCTGTGTTTCATAAACACCCTGATAGTCCACAGATTACAGAATGCCTTTAGATGTGCATCGGAAACTACTACTGGTCTTCCAGGGAACGATCAAAGCGTAGGCTGTTTGAGACATTACTCCCATGGAGGGAAGTGCTCTTGGTGACTGTTGTATTCAATCCCGATGCAATTTCTGTGTTTCATCAACAATCTGATAGTCCACAGATTACAGAATATCACCAAATGTGCATCGGATACTACAACTGGTCTTCCAGGGAACGATCAAAGCGTAGACTGTTTGAGACATTACTCCCATGGAGGAAAGTGCGCATGGTGACTTTTGTATTCAATCCCGATGCAATTTCTGTGTTTCATCAACACTCTGATAGTCCACAGATTACAGAAAGCCTCCAGATGTGCATCGGAATCTACTACTGGTCTTGCAGGGAACGATCAAATCGTAGACTGTTTGAGACATTACTCCCATGGAGGAAAGTGCGCATGGTGACTGTTTTATTCAATCCCGAGGCAATTTCTGTGTTTCAGCAACACTCAGTTAGTCCACAGATATCAGAATGCCTCCAGATGTGCATCGGAAACTACTTCTGGTCTTCCAAGGAACGATCAAGGCGTAGACTGTTTGAGAAACTACTCCCATGGAGGAAAGTTCGCATGGTGACTGTTGTTTTCAATCCCGATGCAATTTCTGAGTTTCATCAACACTCTGATACTCCACAGATTACAGAATGTCCCCAGATGTGCATCGAAAACTACTACTGGTCTTGCAGGGAACGATCAAATCGTAGACTGTTTGAGACATACTCCCTTGGAGGAAAGTGCGCATGGTGACTTTTGTATTCAATCCTGATGCAATTTCTGTATTTCATCAACACTCTGATAGACCGCAGATTACAGAATGCCTTTAGATGTGCATCGGAAACTACTACTGGTCTTCCAGGGAACGATCAAAGCGTAGACTGTTTGAGACATTACTCCCATGGAGGAAAGTGCGCATGCTGCCTGTTTTATACAATCCCGATGCAATTTCCGTGTTTCATCAACACTCTGATGGTCCACAGATTACAGAAAGCCTCTAGATGTGCATCGGAAACTACTACTGGTCTTGCAGGGAACGATCAAATCGTAGACTGTTTGAGACATTACTCCCATGGAGGAAAGTGCGCATGGTGACTGTTGTATTCAATCCCGATGCAATTTCTGAGTTTCATCAACACTCTGATACTCCACAGATTACAGAATGTCTCCAGATGTGTATCGGAAACTACTACTGGACTTCCAGGGAACGATCAAAGCGTAAATGTTTGAGTCATTACTCCCATGGAGGGAATTGCGCATGGTGACTGTTGTATTCATTCCAGATGCAATTTCTGTGTTTCATCAACAGCCTGATAGTCCACAGATTACAGAATATCTCCAGATGTGCATCGGAAACTACTAATGGTCTTCCAGGGAGCGATCAAAACGTAGACTGTTTGAGATATTACTCCCATGGAGGAAAGTGCGCATGGTGACTGTTGTATTCAATCCCGATGCAATTTCTGTGTTTCATCAACACTCTGATAGTCCACAGATTACAGAAAGCCTTCAGATGTGCATCGGAAACTACTACTGGTCTTGCAGGGAACGATCAAATCGTAGACTGTTTGAGAATTACTACCATGGAGGGAAGTGAACATGGCGACTGTTGTATTCAATCCCGATGCAATTTCTGTGTTTCATCAACACCCTGATAGTCCACAGATTACAGAATGCCTTTAGATGTGCATCGGAAACTAGTACTGGTCTTCCAGGGAACGATCAAAGCGTAGACTGTTTGAGACATTACTCCTATGGAGGAAAGTGCGCTTGGTGACTGTTGTATTCAATCCCGATGCAATTTCTGTGTTTCATCAACAGTCTGATAGTCCACAGATTACAGAATATCTCCAAATGTGCATCGGATACTACAACTGGTCTTCCAGGGAACGATCAAACCGTAGACTGTTTGAGACATTACTCCCATGGAGGAAAGTGCGCATGGTGACTGTTGTATTCAATCCCGATTCAATTTCTGTGTTTCATCAACAGTCTGATAGTCCACAGATTACAGAATGCCTCCAGATGTGCATCGGAAACTACTACTGGTCTTCCAGGAAACGATCAACGCGTAGACTGTTTGAGACTTTACTGCCATGGAGGAAAGAGCGCATGGTGTCTGTTGTATTCAATCCCAAAGCAATTTCTGTGTTTCATCGACACTCTGATAGTCCACAGATTACACAATGCATCCAGATGTGCATCGGAAACTACTACTTGTCTTCCAGGGCACGATCAAATCGTAGACTGTTTGAGACATTACTCGCAATGCAGGAAAGTGCGCATGGTGACTGTTGTATTCAATCCCGATGCAATTTCTGTGTTTCATCAACACTCTGAAAGTCCACAGATTACAGAATATCTCCAGATGTGCATCGGATACTACTACTGGTCCTCCAGGGAACGATCAAAGCGTAGACGGTTTGCGACATTACTCCCATAAATTAAAGTGCGCATGCTGGCTGTTTTGTACAATCCCGATGCAATTTCTGTGTTTCATCAACACTCTGAAAGTCCACAGATTACAGAAAGCCTCCAGATGTGCATCGGAAACTACTAATGGTCTTGCAGGTAACGATCAAAACGTAGTCTGTTTGAGACATTGCTCCCGTGGAGGAAAGTGCGCATGGTGTCTTTTGTATTCAATCCCGATGCAATTTCTGTGTTTCATCAACACTCTGATAGTCCACAGATTACAGAACACCTCCAGATGTGCATCGGAAACTACTACTGGTCTTGCAGGGAACCATCAAATCGTACACTGTTTGAGACATTACTCCCATGGAGGAAAGTCCGCATAGTGACTGTTGTATTCAATCCCGATGCAATTTCTGAGTTTCATCAACACTCAGTTAGTCCGCAGATTTCAGAATGCCTCCAGATGTGCATCGGAAACTACTTCTGGTCTTCCAAGGAACGATCAAGGCGTAGACTGTTTGAGACACTACTCCCATGGAGGAAAGTGCGCATCATGACTTTTGTATTTAATCCCGATGCAATTTGTGAGTTTCATCAACACTCTGATACTCCACAGATTACAGAATGTCTCCAGATGTGCATCGGAAACTACTACTGGTCTTGCAGAGAACGATCAAATCGTAGACTGTTTGAGACATACTCCCATGGAGGAAAGTGCGCATGGTGACTTTTGTATTCAATCCCGATGCAATTTCTGTGTTTCATCAACACTCTGATAGTCCGCAGATTACAGAATGCCTTTAGATTTGCATCGGAAACTACCACTGGTCTTCCAGGGAACGATCAAAGCGTAGACTGTTTGACACATTACTCCCATGTAGGAAAGTGCGCTTGGTGACTGTTGTATTCAATCCCGATGCAATATCTGTGTTTCATCAACACTCTGATAGTCCACACATTACAGAATTAACCCAGATGTGCATCGGAAACTACTACCTGACTTCCAGGGAACGATCAAAGCGTAAATGTTTGAGACATTACTCCCATGGAGGGAATTGCGCATGGTGACTGTTGAATTCAATCCCGATGCAAATTTCTGTGTTTCATCAACAGCCTGATTGTCCACAGATTACAGAATATCTCCAGATGTACATCGGAAACTACTACTGGTCTTCCAGGGAACGATCAAAGCGTAGAATGTTCAGATATTACTCCCATGGAGGGAAGTGCGCATGGTGACTGTTGTATTCGATCCCGATGAAATTTCTGTGTTTCATCAACAGTCTGTTAGTCCACAGATGACAGAATGCCACCACATGTGCATCGGAAACTACTACTGGTCTTCCAGGGAACAATCAAAGCGAAGACTGTTTGAGACATTACTCCCATGGAGGAAATTGCGCTTGGTGACTGTTGTATTCAATCCCGATGCAATTTCTGTGTTTCATCAACACTCTGATAGTCCACAGATTACAGAATATCTCCAAATGTGCATCGGATACTACAACTGGTCTTCCAGGGAACGATCAAAGCGTAGACTGTTTGAGACATTACTCCCATGGAGGAAAGTGCGCATGGTGACTCTTGTATTCAATCCCGATGCAATTTCTGTGTTTCATCAACACTCTGATAGTCCACAGACTACAGAAAGCCTCCAGATGTGCATCGGAAACTACTACTGGTCTTGCAGGGAACGATCAAATCGTAGACTGTTTGAGACATTACTCCCATGGAGGAAAGTGCGCATGGTGACTCTTGTATTCAATCCCGATTCAATTTCTGAGTTTCATCAACACTCTGATACTCCACAGATTACAGAATGTCTCCAGATGTGCATCGAAAACTACTACTGGTCTTGCAGGGAACGATCAAATCGTAGACTCTTTGAGACATACTCCCTTGGAGGAAAGTGCGCATGGTGACTTTTGTATTCAATCCCGATGCAATTTCTGTATTTCATCAACACTCTGATAGTCCGCAGATTACAGAATGCCTTTAGATGTGCATCGGAAACTACTACTGGTCTTCAAAGGAACGATCAAAGCGTAGACTGTTTGAGACATTACTCCCATGTAGGAAAGTGCGCTTGGTGACTGTTGTATTCAATCCCGATGCAATTTCTGTGTTTCATCAACACTTTGATAGTCCACACATTACAGAATTCCCCCAGATGTGTTTCGGAAACTACTACTGGACTTCCAGGGATCGATCAAAGCGTAGACTGTTTGAGACATTACTCCCATGGAGGAAAGTGCGCATGGTAACTGTTGTATTCAATCACGATGCAATTTCTGTGTTTCATCAACACTCTGATAGTCCACAGATTACAGAAAGGCTCCAGATGTGCATTGGAAACTACTACTGCTCTTGCAGGTAACGATCAAAACGTAGACTGTTAGAGACATTACTCCCACGGAGGAAAGTGCGCATGGTGAGTATTGTATTCGATCCCGATGCAATTTCTGTGTTTCATCAACACTCTGATAGTCCACAGATTACAGAATGCCACCAGATGTCCATCGAAAACTACTACTGGTCTTCCAGGGAACGATCAAAACGTAGACTGTTTGAGACATTGCTCCCGTGGAGGAAAGTGCGCATGGTGACTGTTGTATTCAATCCCGATGCAATTTCTGTGTTTCATCGACACCCTGATAGTCCACAGGTTACAGAATGCCTTTAGATGTGCATCAGAAACTACTAATGGTCTTCCAGGGAACGATCAAAGCGTAGACTGTTTGAGACATTACTCCCATGGAGGAAAGTGACTTTGGTGACTGTTGTATTCAATCCCGATGCAATTTCTGTGTTTCATCAACAGTCTGATAGTCCACTGATTACAGATATCTAAAAACGTGCATCGGATACTACTACTGGTCATCCAGGGAACGATCAAAGCGTACACTGTTTGAGACATTACTTCCATGGATTAAAGTGCGCATGGTGACTTTTGTATTCAATCCCGATGCAATTTCTGTGTTTCACCAACACTCTGATAGTCCACAGAATACAGAATACCTCCAGATGTGCATCGGAAACTACTACTGGTCTTGCAGGGAACCATCAAATCGTAGACTGTTTGAGACATTACTCCCATGGAGGAAAGTCCGCATGGTGACTGTTGTATTCAATCCCGATGCAATTTCTGAGTTTCATCAACACTCAGTTAGTCCACAGATTTCAGAATGCCTCCAGATGTGCATCGGAAACTACTTCTGGTCTTCCAAGGAACGATCAAGGCGTAGACTGTTTGAGACACTACTCCCATGGAGGAAAGAGCGCATGGTGACTTTTGTATTCAATCCCGATGCCATTTGTGAGTTTCATCAACACTCTGATTCTCCACAGATTACAGAATGTCTCCAGATGTGCATCGGAAACTACTACTGGTCTTGCAGGGAACGATCAAATCGTAGACAGTTTGAGACATACTCCCATGGAGGAAAGTGCGCATGGTGACTTTTGTATTCAATCCCGATGCAATTTCTGTGTTTCATCAACACTCTGATAGTCCGCAGATTACAGAATGCCTTTAGATGTGCATCGGAAACTACTACTGGTCTTCCAGGGAACGATCAAAGCGTAGACTGTTTGAGACATTACTCCCATGTAGGAAAGTGCGCATGGTGACTGTTGTATTCAATCCCGATGCAATTTCTGTGTTTCATCAACACTCTGATAGTCCACATATTACAGAATTCCCCCAAATGTGCATCGGAAACTACTACTGGACTTCCAGGGAACGATCAAAGCGTAAATGTTTGAGTAATTACTCCCATGGAGGAAAGTGCGCATGGTGTCTGTTGTATTCAATCCCGATGCAATTTATGTGTTTCATCAACAGTCTGATAGTCCACAGATGACAGAGTGCCACCACATGTGCATCGGAAACTACTACTGGTCTTGCAGGGAACGATCAAATCGTAGACTGTTTGGGACATTACTCCCATGGAGGAAAGTGCGCATGGTGACTGTTGTATTCAACCCCGATGCAATTTCTGTGTTTCAGCAACACTCAGTTAGTCCACAGATTTCAGAATGCCTCCAGATGTGCATCGGAAACTACTTCTGGTCTTCCAAGGAACGATCAAGGCGTAGACTGTTTGAGAAACTACTCCCATGGAGGAAAGTGCGCATGGTGACTGTTGTTTTCAATCCCGATGCAATTTCTGAGTTTCATCAACACTCTGATACTCCACAGATTACAGAATGTCTCCAGATGTGCATCTAAAACTACTACTGGTCTTGCAGGGAACGATCAAATCGTAGACTGTTTGAGACATACTCCCTTGGAGGAAAGTGCGCATGGTGACTTCTGTGTTCAATCCCGATGCAATTTCTGTATTTCAACAACACTCTGATAGTCCGCAGATTACAGAATGCCTTTAGATGTGCATCGGAAACTACTACTGGTCTTCCAGGGAACGATCAAAGCGTAGACTGTTTGAGACATTACTCCCATGTAGGAAAGTGCCCTTGGTGACTGTTGTATTCAATCCCGATGCAATTTCTGTGTTTCATCAACACTCTAATAGTCCACACATTACAGAATTCCCCCAGATGTGCATCGGAAACTACTACTGGACTTCCAGGGAACGATCAAAGCGTAAATGTTTGAGTCATTACTCCCAAGGAGGGAATTGCACATGGTGACTGTTGTATTCATTGCCGATGCAATTTCTGTGTTTCTTCAACAGCCTGATAGTCCACAGATTACAGAATATCTCCAGATGTGCATCGGAAACTACTACTGGTCTTCCAGGGAGCGATCAAAACGTAGACTGTTTAAGACATTACTCCCATGGAGGAAAGTGCGCATGGTGACTGTTGTATTCAATCCCGATGCAATTTCTGTGTTTCATCAACAGTCTGATAGTCCACAGATTACAGAATGCCTCCAGATGTGCATCGGAAACTACCACTGCTCTTGCAGGTAACGATCAAAGCGTAGACTGTTAGAGACATTACTCCCACGGAGGAAAGTGCGCATGGTGAGTATTGTATTCAATCCCGATGCAATTTCTGTGTTTCATCAACACTCTGATAGTCCACAGATTACAGAATGCCACCAGATGTCCATCGAAAACTACTACTGGTCTTCCAGGGAACGATCAAAACGTAGACTGTTTGAGACATTGCTCCCGTGGAGGAAAGTGCGCATGGTGACTGTTGTATTCAATCCCGATGCAATATCTGTGTTTCATCGACACCCTGATAGTCCACAGATTACAGAATGCCTTTAGATGTGCATCAGAAACTACTAATGGTCTTCCAGGGAACGATCAAATCGTAGACTGTTTGAGACATTACTCCCATGGAGGAAAGTGCGCTTGGTGACTGTTGTATTCAATCCCGATGCAATTTCTGTGTTTCATCAACAGTCTGATAGTCCACTGATTACAGATATCTAAAAACGTGCGTCGGATACTACTACTGGACTTCCAGGTAACGATCAAAGCGTAGACTGTTTGAGACATTACTTCCATGGATTAAAGTGCGCATGGTGACTTTTGTATTCAATCCCGATGCAATTTCTGTGTTTCATCAACACTCTGATAGTCCACAGATTACAGAATACCTCCAGATGTGCATCGGAAACTACTACTGGTCTTGCAGGGAACCATCAAATCGTAGACTGTTTGAGACATTACTTCCATGGAGGAAAGTCCGCATGGTGACTGTTTTATTCAATCCCGATGCAATTTCTGAGTTTCATCAACACTCAGTTAGTCCACAGATTTCAGAATGCCTCCAGATGTGCATCGGAAACTACTTCTGGTCTTCCAAGGAACGATCAATGCTTAGACTATTTGAGACACTACTCACATGGAGGAAAGTGCGCATGGTGACTTTTGTATTCAATCCCGATGCAATTTGTGAGTTTCATCAACACTCTGATAGTCCACAGATTACAGAATATCTCCAGATGTGCATCGGAAACTATTACAGGTTTTGCAGGGAACGATCAAAGCGTAGACTGTTTGAGACGTTACTCCCATGGAGGAAAGTGCGCATGGTGACTGTTGTATTCAATCCCGAAGCATTTTCTGTGTATCATCAACACTCTGATAGTCCACAGATTTCAGAAAGACTCCAGATGTGCATCGGAAACTACTACTGGTCTTGCAGCGAACGATCAAAGCGTAGACTGTTAGAGACATTACTCCCATGGAGGAAAGTGCGCATGGTGACTGCTATATTCAATCCCCATGCAATATCTGTGTTTCATCAACAATCTGATAGTCCACAGATTATAGAATGCCTCTAGATGTGAATCGGAAACTACTGCTGGTTTTCAGGGAATGATCGAAGCGTAGACTGTTTGAGAATTACTCCCATGGAGGAAAGTGGGCATGGTGACTGTTGTATTTAATCCCGATGCAATTTCTTCCTTTCAGCAACACTCTGATAGTCCACAGATAACAGAATGCCTCCAGATGTGCATCGGAAACTAGTACTGGTCTTCCAGGGAACGATCAAAGCGTAGACTGTTTGAGACATTACTCCCATGGAGGAAAGTGCGCATGGTGACTGTTGTATTCAATCCCGATGCAATTTCTGTGTTTCATCAACACTCAGTTAGTCCACAGATTTCAGAATGCCTCCAGATGTGCATCGGAAACTACTTCTGGTCTTCCAGGGACGATCGAGGCGTAGAATGTTTGAGACACTACTCTCATGGAGGAAAGTTCGCATGGTGACTGTTGTATTCAATCCCGATGGAATTTCTGTGTTTCATAAACACTCTGATAGTCCACGGATAACAGAATGCCTCCAGATGTGCATCAGAAACTACTACTGGTCTTCCAGGGAACGATCAAAGCGTAAACTCTTAGAGACATTACTCCCATTAAAGGAAGGTGCGCATGGTGACTGTTGTATTCAATCCCGATTCAATTTCTGTGTTTCATCAACAGTCTGATAGTCCACAGATTACAGAATGTCTCCAGATGTGCATCGAAAGCTACTATTGGTCTTCCAGGTAACGATCGAACCATAGACTGTTTGATACATTACTCCCATGGAGGAAAGTGCGCATGGGGACTTTTGTATTCAATCCCGATGCAATTTCTGTGTTCATCAACACTCTGATAGTCCACAGATTACAGAAAGCGTAAAGAAGTGCATCGGAAACTACTACTGGTCTAGCAGGGAACGATCAAATCGTAGACTGTTTGAGACATTACTCCCATGGAGGGAAGTGCGCATGGTGACTGTTGTATTCAATCCCGATGCAATTTCTGTGTTTCATCAACACTCTGATAAACCACAGATTGCAGAAAGCCCCCAGATGTGCATCAGAAACTACTACTGGTCTTGCAGGGAACGATCAAATCGTAGACTGTTTGAGACATTACTCCCATGGAGGAAAGTGCTCATGGTGACTGTTGTTTTCAATCCCGATGCAATTTCTGAATTTCATCAACACTCTGATAGTCCACAGATTACAGAATATCTCCAGATGTGCATCGAAAACTATTACAGGTTTTGCAGGGAACGACCAAAGCGTAGACTGTTTGAGACGTTACTTCCATGGAGGAAAGTGCGCAAGGTGACTGTTGTATTCAATCCCGAAGCATTTTCTGTGTATCATCAACACTCTGATAGTCCACAGATTTCAGAAAGACTCCAGATGTGTATCGGAAACTACTACTGGTCTTGCAGCGAACGATCAAAGCGTAGACTGTTAGAGACATTACTCCCATGGAGGAAAGTGCGCATGGTGACTGTTATATTCAATCCCGATGCAATTTCTGTGTTTCATCAACAATCTGATAGTCCACAGAATACAGAATGCCTCCAGATGTGCATCGGAAACTACTACTGGTTTCCAGGGAATGATCGAAGCGTAGACTGTTTGAGAATTACTCCCATGGAGGAAAGTGGGCATGGTGACTGTTGTATTCAATCCCGATGCAATTTCTGCGTTTCAGCAACACTCTGATAGTCCACAGATAACAGAATGCCTCCAGATGTGCATCGGAAACTAGTACTGGTCTTCCAGGGAACGATCAAAGCGTAGACTGTTTGAGACATTACTCCCATGGAGGAAAGTGCCCTTGGTGACTGTTGTATTCAATCCCGATGCAATTTCTGTGTTTCATCAACAGTCTGATAGTCCACTGATTACAGATATCTAAAAACGTGCATCGGATACTACTACTGGTCTTCCAGGGAACGATCAAAGCGTACACTGTTTGAGACATTACTTCCATGGATTAAAGTGCGCATGGTGACTTTTGTATTCAATCCCGATGCAATTTCTGTGTTTCACCAACACTCTGATAGTCCACAGAATACAGAATACCTCCAGATGTGCATCGGAAACTACTACTGGTCTTGCAGGGAACCATCAAATCGTAGACTGTTTGAGACATTACTCCCATGGAGGAAAGTCCGCATGGTGACTGTTGTATTCAATCCCGATGCAATTTCTGAGTTTCATCAACACTCAGTTAGTCCACAGATTTCAGAATGCCTCCAGATGTGCATCGGAAACTACTTCTGGTCTTCCAAGGAACGATCAAGGCGTAGACAGATTGAGACACTACTCCCATGGAGGAAAGAGCGCATGGTGACTTTTGTATTCAATCCCGATGCCATTTGTGAGGTTCATCAACACTCTGATTCTCCACAGATTACAGAATGTCTCCAGATGTGCATCGGAAACTACTACTGGTCTTGCAGGGAACGATCAAATCGTAGACAGTTTGAGACATACTCCCATGGAGGAAAGTGCGCATGGTGACTTTTGTATTCAATCCCGATGCAATTTCTGTGTTTCATCAACACTCTGATAGTCCGCAGATTACAGAATGCCTTTAGATGTGCATCGGAAACTACTACTGGTCTTCCAGGGAACGATCAAAGCGTAGACTGTTTGAGACATTACTCCCATGTAGGAAAGTGCGCTTGGTGACTGTTGTATTCAATCCCGATGCAATTTCTGTGTTTCATCAACACTCTGATAGTCCACACATTACAGAATTCCCCCAGATGTGCATCGGAAACTACTACTGGACTTCCAGGGAACGATCAAAGCGTAAATGTTTGAGTAATTACTCCCATGGAGGAAAGTGCGCATGGTGTCTGTTGTATTCAATCCCGATGCAATTTATGTGTTTCATCAACAGTCTGATAGTTCACAGATGACAGAGTGCCACCACATGTGCATCGGAAACTACTACTGGTCTTGCAGGGAACGATCAAATCGTAGACTGTTTGAGACATTACTCCCATGGAGGAAAGTGCGCATGGTGACTGTTGTATTCAACCCCGATGCAATTTCTGTGTTTCAGCAACACTCAGTTAGCCCACAGATTTCAGAATGCCTCCAGATGTGCATCGGAAACTACTTCTGGTCTTCCAAGGAACGATCAAGGCGTAGACTGTTTGAGAAACTACTCCCATGGAGGAAAGTGCGCATGGTGACTGTTGTTTTCAATCCCGATGCAATTTCTGAGTTTCATCAACACTCTGATACTCCACAGATTACAGAATGTCTCCAGATGTGCATCTGAAACTACTACTGGTCTTGCAGGGAACGATCAAATCGTAGACTGTTTGAGACATACTCCCTTGGAGGAAAGTGCGCATGGTGACTTCTGTATTCAATCCCGATGCAATTTCTGTATTTCAACAACACTCTGATAGTCCGCAGATTACAGAATGCCTTTAGATGTGCATCGGAAACTACTACTGGTCTTCCAGGGAACGATCAAAGCGTAGACTGTTTGAGACATTACTCCCATGTAGGAAAGTGCGCATGGTGACTGTTGTATTCAATCCCGATGCAATTTCTGTGTTTCATCAACAGTCTGATAGTCCACAGATTACAGAATGCCTCCAGATGTGCATCGGAAACTACTACTGCTCTTGCAGGTAACGATCAAAGCGTAGACTGTTAGTGACATTACTCCCACGGAGGAAAGTGCGCATGGTGAGTATTGTATTCAATCCCGATGCAATTTCTGTGTTTCATCAACACTCTGATAGTCCACAGATTACAGAATGCCACCAGATGTATATCGAAAACTACTACTGGTCTTCCAGGGAACGATCAAAACGTAGACTGTTTGAGACATTGCTCCCGTGGAGGAAAGTGCGCATGGTGACTGTTGAATTCAATCCCGATGCAGTATCTGTGTTTCATCGACACCCTGATAGTCCACAGATTACAGAATGCCTTTAGATGTGCATCAGAAACTATTAATGGTCTTCCAGGGAACGATCAAATCGTAGACTGTTTGAGACATTACTCCCATGGAGGAAAGTGCGCTTGGTGACTGTTGTATTCAATCCCGATGCAATTTCTGTGTTTCATCAACAGTCTGATAGTCCACTGATTACAGATATCTAAAAACGTGCATCGGATACTACTGCTGGACTTCCAGGGAACGTTCAAAGCGTAGACTGTTTCAGACATTACTTCCATGGATTAAAGTGCGCATGGTGACTTTTGTATTCAATCCCGATGCAATTTCTGTGTTTCATCAACACTCTGATAGTCCACAGATTACAGAATACCTCCAGATGTGCATCGGAAACTACTACTGGTCTTGCAGGGAACCATCAAATCGTAGACTGTTTGAGACATTACTTCCATGGAGGAAAGTCCGCATGGTGACTGTTGTATTCAATCCCGATGCAATTTCTGAGTTTCATCAACACTCAGTTAGTCCACAGATTTCAGAATGCCTCCAGATGTGCATCGGAAACTACTTCTGGTCTTCCAAGGAACGATCAATGCGTAGACTATTTGAGACACTACTCACATGGAGGAAAGTGCGCATGGTGACTTTTGTATTCAATCCCGATGCAATTTGTGAGTTTCATCAACACTCTGATACTCCACAGATTACAGAATGTCTCCAGATGTGCATCGGAAACTACTACTGGTCTTGCAGGGAACGATCAAATCGTAGACAGTTTGAGACATACTCCCATGGAGGAAAGTGCGCATGGTGACTTTTGTATTCAATCCCGATGCAATATCTGTGTTTCATCAACACTCTGATAGTCCGCAGATTACAGAATGCCTTTAGATGTGCATCGGAAACTACCACTGGTCTTCCAGGGAACGATCAAAGCGTAGACTGTTTGAGACATTACTCCCATGTAGGAAAGTGCGCTTGGTGACTGTTGTATTCAATCCCGATGCAATATCTGTGTGTCATCAACACTCTGATAGTCCACACATTACAGAATTACCCCAGATGTGCATCGGATACTACTACTGGACTTCCAGGGAACGATCAAAGCGTAAATGGTTGAGACATTACTCCCATGGAGGGAATTGCGCATGGTGACTGTTGTATTCAATCCCGATGCAAATTTCTGTGTTTCATCAACAGCCTGATTGTCCACAGATTACGGATTATCTCCAGATGTACACCGGAAACTACTACTGGTCTTCCAGGGAACGATCAAAACGTAGAATGTTTCAGATATTACTCCCATGGAGGAATGTGCGCATGGTGACTGTTGTATTCGATCCCGATGCAATATCTGTGTTTCATCAACAGTCTGTTAGTCCACAGATGACAGAATGCCACCACATGTGCATCGGAAACTACTACTGGTCTTCCAGGGAACGATCAAAGCGTAGACTGTTAGAGACATTACTCCCATGGAGGAAAGTGCGCATGGTGACTGTTATATTCAATCCCGATGCAATTTCTGTGTTTCATCAACAATCTGATAGTCCACAGATTACAGAATGCCTCCAGATGTGCATCGGAAACTACTACTGGTTTCCAGGGAATGATCGAAGCGTAGACTGTTTGAGAATTACTCCCATGGAGGAAAGTGGGCATGGTGACTGTTGTATTCAATCCCGATGCAATTTCTGCGTTTCAGCAACACTCTGATAGTCCACAGATAACAGAATGCCTCCAGATGTGCATCGGAAACTAGTACTGGTCTTCCAGGGAACGTTCAAAGCGTAGACTGTTTGAGACATTACTCCCATGGAGGAAAGTGCGAATGGTGACTGTTGTATTCAATCCCGATGCAATTTCTGTGTTTCATCACCACTCAGTTAGTCCACAGATTTCAGAATGCCTCCAGATGTGCATCGGAAACTACTTCTGGTCTTCCAGGGACGATCAAGGCGTAGAATGTTTGAGACACTACTCTCATGGAGGAAAGTTCGCATGGTGACTGTTGTATTCAATCCCGATGGAATTTCTGTGTTTCATCAACACTCTGATAGTCCACAGATAACAGAATGCCTCCAGATGTGCATCGGAAACTACTACTGGTCTTCCAGGGAACGATCAAAGCGTAAACTCTTTGAGACATTACTCCCATTAAAGGAAGGTGCGCATGGTGACTGTTGTATTCAATCCCGATTCAATTTCTGTGTTTCATCAACAGTCTGATAGTCCACAGATTACAGAATGTCTCCAGATGTGCATCGAAAGCTACTATTGGTCTTCCAGGTAACGATCGAACCGTAGACTGTTTGATACATTACTCCCATGGAGGAAAGTGCGTATGGGGACTTTTGTATTCAATCCCGATGCAATTTCTGTGTTCATCAACACTCTGATAGTCCACAGATTACAGAAAGCCTCCAGAGGTGCATCGGAAACTGCTACTGGTCTAGCAGGGAACGATCAAATCGTAGACTGTTTGAGACATTACTCCCATGGAGGGAAGTGCGCATGGTGACTGTTGTATTCAATCCCGATGCAATTTCTGTGTTTCATCAACACTCTGATAAACCACAGATTGCAGAAAGCCCTCAGATTTGCATCGGAAACTTCTACTGGTCTTGCAGGGAACGATCAAATCGTAGACTGTTTCAGACATTACTCCCATGGAGGAAAGTGCTCATGGTGACTGTTGTTTTCAATCCCGATGCAATTTCTGTGTTTCATCAACACTCTGATAGTCCACAGATTACAGAATATCTCCAGATGTGCATCGGAAACTATTACAGGTTTTGCAGGGAACGATCAAAGAGTAGACTGTTTGAGACGTTACTCCCATGGAGGAAAGTGCGCATGGTGACTGTTGTATTCAATCCCGAAGCATTTTCTGTGTATCATCAACACTCTGATAGTCCACAGATTTCAGAAAGACTCCAGATGTGCATCGGAAACTACTACTGGTCTAGCAGGGAACGATCAAATCGTAGACTGTTTGAGACATTACTCCCATGGAGGGAAGTGCGCATGGTGACTGTTGTATTCAATCCCGATGCAATTTCTGTGTTTCATCAACACTCTGATAAACCACAGATTGCCGAAAGCCTCCAGATGAGCATCGGAAACTACTACTGGTCTTGCATTGAACGATCAAAGCGTAGACTGTTAGAGACATTACTCCCATGGAGGAAAGTGCGCATGGTGACTGTTGTATTTAATCCCGATTAAATTTCTGTGTTTCATCAACACTCTGATAGTCCGCAGATTACTGAATGCCACCAGATGTGCATCGGAAACTAATACTGGTCTTCCAGGGAACGATCAAAGCGTATACTGTCTGAGAATTACTCCCATGGAGGGAAGTGTACATGGTGAATGTTGTATCCAATCACGATACAATTTCTGTATTTCATCAACACTCTGATAGTCCACAGATTACAGAATGCCACCAGATTTTCATCGGAAACAACTACTGGTCTTCCTGGGAACGATCAAAGCGTAGACTGTTTGAGACATTACTCCAAAGAAGGAAAGTGAGCATGGTGACTGTTGTATTCATTCCCGATGCAATATCTGTGTTTCATCAACAGTCTGATAGTCCACACATAACAGAATATATCCAGATGTGCATCGGAAACTACTACTGGTCTTCCAGGGACGATCAAAGCGTAGAATGTTTGAGACACTACTCTCATGGAGGAAAGTGCGCATGGTGATTGTTGTATTCAATCCCGATGGAATTTCTGTGTTTCATCAACACTCCGATAGTCCACAGATAACAGAATGCCTCCAGATGTGCATCGGAAACTACTACTGGTCTTCCAGTGAACGATCAAAGCGTAAACTCTTTGAGACATTACTCCCATTAAAGGATGGTGCGCATAGTGACTGTTGTATTCAATCCCGATTCAATTTCTGTGTTTCATCAACACTCTGATAGTCCGCAGATTACAGAATGTCTCCAGATGTGCATCGGAAGCTACTAGTGGTCTTCCAGGGAACGATCGAACCGTAGACTGTTTGATACATTACTCCCATAGAGGAAAGTGCGCATGGTCACTGTTGTATTCAATCCCGATGCAATTTCTGTGTTTCATCAACACTCTGATAGTCCACAGATTACAGAAAGCCTCCAGATGTGCATCGCAAACTACTACTGGTCTTGCAGGGAACGATCAAATCGTAGAATGTTTGAGACATTACTCCCATGGAGGAAAGTGCCCATGGTGACTGTTGTATTCAATCCCGATGCAATTTCTGTGTTTCATCAACACTCTGATAGACCACAGATTACAGAATGCCACCAGATGTCCATCGGAAACTATTACTCATCTTCCAGGGAACAATCAAAGCGTAGACTGTTTGAGACATTACTCCCGTGGAGGAAGGTGCGCATGGTGACTGTTGTATTCAATCCCGATGCAATTTCTGTGTTTCATCAACACTCTGATAGTCCACAGATTACAGGATGCCTCCAGATGTGCATCGGAAACTACTACTGGTTTCTAGGGAATGATCAAATCGTAGACTGTTTGAGAATTACTCCCATGGAGGAAAGTGCGCATGGTGACTGTTGTATTCAATCCCGATGAAATTTCTGTGTTTCAGCAACACTCTGATAGTCCACAGATAACAGAATGCCTCATGATGTGCATCGGAAACTAGTTCTGGTATTCCAGGGAACGATCAAAGCGTAGAAAGTTTGAGACACTACTCTCATGGAGGAAAGTGCGCATGGTGACTGTTGTATTCAATCCCAATGAAATTTCTGTGTTTCATCAACACTCTGATAGTCCACAGATTACAAAATGCATCCAAATGTGCATCGGAAACTACCACTGGTCTTCCAGGGAACGATCAAAGCGTAGACTGTTTAAGACATTACTCACAATGCAGGAAAGTGCGCATGATGAGTTTTGTATTCAATCCCGATGCAATATCTGTGTTTCATCAACAATCTGATAGTCCACAGATTACAGAATGTCTCCAGATTTGCATCGGAAGCTACTACTTGTCTTCCAGGGAACGATCGATCCGTAGACTGTTTGATACATTACTCCCATAGAGGAAAGAGCGCATGGTCACTGTTGTATTCAATCCCGATGCAATTTCAGTGTTTCATCAACACTCTGATAGTCCACAGATTACAGAATGCCTCCAGATGTGCATCGAAAACAACTACTGGCCTTCCAGGACACGATCAAAGCGTAGACTGTTTGAGACATTACTCCCAATGCAGGAGAGAGCTCATGGTGACAGTTGTATTCAATCCCGATGAAATTTCTGTGTTTCATCCACAGTTTGATAGTCCACAGATTGCAGAATATCTATATATGTGCATCGGAAACTACTACTGGTCTTCCAGGGAACGATCAAAGCGTAGACTGTTTGAGACAATACTCCCATGGAGGGAAGTGCGCATGGTGACTGTTGTATTCAATCCCGATGCAATTTCTGTGTTTCATCAAAACTCTGATAGTCCCCAGATTACAGAAAGCCTGCAGATGTGCATCGGAAACTACTACTGGTCTTGCAGGGAACGATCAAATCGTAGAATGTTTGAGACATTACTCCAATGGAGGAAAGTAAGCATGGTGACTTTTGTATTCAATCACGATGCAATTTCTGTGTTTCATCAACACTCTGATAGACCACAGACTACAGAATGCCACCAGATGTCCATCGGAAACTACTACTGGTCTTCCAGGGAACGATCAAAGCGTAGACTGTTTGAGAATTACTCCCATGCAGGCAAGTCGGCTTGGTGACTGGTGTATTCAATCCCGAAGCAATTTCTGTGTTTCACTAACAGTCTGATAACCCACAGATTACAGAATATCTCCAGATGTGCATCGGAAACTATTACTGGTTTTGCAGGGAACGATCAAAGCGTAGACTGTTTGAGACGTTACTCCCATGGAGGAAAGTGCGCATGGTGACTGTTGTATTCAATCCCGAAGCATTTTCTGTGTATCATCAACACTCTGATAGTCCACAGATTACAGAAAGCCTCCAGATATGCATCGGAGCTACTACTGGTCTTGCAGCGAACGATCAAAGCGTAGACTGTTAGAGATATTACTCCCATGAAGGAAAGTGCGCATGGTGACTGTTATATTCAATCCCGATGCAGTTTCTGTGTTTCATCAACACTCTGATAGTCCACAGATTACAGAATGCCACCACATGTCCATCGGAAACTACTACTGGTCTTCCAAGGAACGATCAAAGAGTAGACTGTTTGGGACATTACTCCCGTGGAGGAAGGTGCGCTTGGTGACTGTTGTATTCAATCCCGATGCAATTTCTGAGTTCATCAACACTCTGATAGTCCACAGATTACAGAATGCCTCCAGATGTGCATCGGAAACTACTACTGGTTTCCAGGGAATGATCGAAGCGTAGACTGTTTGAGAATTACTCCCATGGAGGAAAGTGGGCATGGTGACTGTTGTATTCAATCCCGATGCAATTTCTGCGTTTCACCAACACTCTGATAGTCCACAGATAACAGAATACCTCCAGATGTGCATCGGAAACTAGTACTGGTCGTCCAGGGAACGATCAAAGCGCAGACTGTTTGAGACTTTACTCCCATGGAGGAAAGTGCGCATGGTGACTGTTGTATTCAACCCCAATCAATTTCTGTGTTTCATCAACACTCAGGTAGTCCACAGATTTCAGAATGCCTCCAGATGTGCATCGGAAACTACTTCTGGTCTTCCTGGGTCGATCAAGGCGTAAAATGTTTGAGACACTACTCTCATGGAGGAAAGTGCGCATGCTGACTGTTGTATTCAATCCCGATGGAATTTCTGTGTTTCATCAACACTCTGATAGTCCACAGATGACAGAATGCCTCCAGATGTGCATCGGAAACTACTACTGGTCCTCCAGGGAACGATCAAAGCGTAAACTCTTTGAGACATTACTCCCATTAAAGGAAGGTGCGCATGGTGACTGTTGTATTCAATCCCGATTCAATTTCTGTGTTTCATCAACAGTCTGATAGTCCACAGATTACAGAATGTCTCCAGATGTGCATCGAAAGCTACTACTGGTCTTCCAGGTAACGATCGAACCGTAGACTGTTTGATACATTACTCCCATAGAGGAAAGTGCGCATGGTCACTGTTGTATTCAATCCCGATGCAATTTCTGTGTTTCATCAACACTCTGATAGTCCACAGATTACAGAATGACTCCAGATGTGCATCGCAAACTACTACTGGTCTTCCAGGGCACGATCAAAGCGTAGACTTATTGAGACATTACTCCCATGGAGGAAAGTGCGCATGGAGACTGTTGTATTCAATCCCGATCCAATTTCTGTGTTTCATCAACACTCTAACAGTCCGCAGGTTACTGAATGCCACCTGATGTGCATCGGAAACTACTACTGGTCTTCCAGGGAACGATCAAAGCGTATACTGTCTGAGAATTACTCCCATGGAGGGATGTGTACATGGTGAATGTTGTATTCAATCACGATTCAATTTCTGTATTTCATCAACACTCTGATAGTCCACAGATTACAGAATGCCACCAGATTTTCATCGGAAACAACTACTGGTCTTCCTGGGAACGATCAAAGCGTAGACTGCTTGAGACATTACTCCAAAGGAGGAAAGTGAGCATGGTGACTGTTGTATTCATTCCCGATGCAATTTCTGTGTTTCATCAACAGTCTGATAGTCCACAGATTACAGAATACCTCCAGATGTGCATCGGAAACTACTACTGGTCTGCCAGGGACGATCAAAGCGTAGAATGTTTGAGCCACTACTCTCATGGAGGAAAGTGCGCATGGTGATTGTTGTATTCAATCCCGATGGAATTTCTGTGTTTCATCAACACTCCGATAGTCCACAGATAACAGAATGCCTCCAGATGTGCATCGGAAACTACTACTGGTCTTCCAGTGAACGATCAAAGCGTAAACTCTTTGAGACATTACTCCCATTAAAGGATGGTGCGCATGGTGACTGTTGTATTCAATCCCGATTCAATTTCTGTGTTTCATCAACACTCTGATAGTCCACAGATTATAGAATGTCTCCAGATGTGCATCGGAAGCTACTAGTGGTCTTCCAGGGAACGATCGTACCGTAGACTGTTTGATACATTACTCCCATAGAGGAAAGTGCGCATGGTCACTGTTGTATTCAATCGCGATGCAATTTCTGTGTTTCATCAACACTCTGATAGACCACAGATTACAGAATGCCACCAGATGCCCATCGGAAACTACTACTGATCTTCCAGGGAACAATCAAAGCGTAGACTGTTTGAGACATTACTCCCGTGAAGGAAAGTGAGCATGGTGACTGTTGTATTCAATCCCGATGCATTTTCTGTGTTTCACAACACTCTGATAGTCCACAGATTACAGAATGCCTCCAGATGTGCATCGGAAACTACTACTGGTCTTCCAGGGAATGATCAAATGGTAGACTGTTTGAGAATTACTCCCATTGAGGAAAGTGCGCATGGTGACTGTTGTATTCACTCCCGATGCAATTTCTGTGTTTCATCAACACTCTGATAGTCCACAGATTACAGAATGCCACCAGATGTCCATCGGAATCTACTACTGTTCTTCCAGGGAACGATCAAAGCGTAGACTGATTGAGACATTACTAACAATGCAGGAGAGAGCTCATGATGACTGTTGTATTCAATCCCGGTGACATTTCTGTGTTTCATCCACAGTTTGATAGTCCACAGATTGCAGAATATATATATATGTGCATCGGAACCTACTACTGGTCTTCCAGGGAACGATCAAAGCGTAGACTGATTGAGACATTAATCCCATGGAGGAAAGTGCGCATTGAGACTGTTGTATTCAATCCCGATCCAATTTCTGTGTTTCATCAACACTCTGATAGTCCACACATTACAGAATGCCACCTGATGTGCATCGGAAACTACTACTGGTCTTCCAGGGAACGATCAAAGCGTAGACTGTTTGAGACATTACTCCAAAGGAGGAAAGCGCGCATGGTGACTGTTGTATTCAATCCCGATGGAATTTCTGTGTTTCATCAACACTCTGATAGTCCACAGATGACAGAATGCCTCCAGATGTGCATCGGAAACTACTACTGGTCCTCCAGGGAACGATCAAAGCGTAAACTCTTTGAGACATTACTCCCATTAAAGGAAGGTGCGCATGGTGACTGTTGTATTCAATCCCGATTCAATTTCTGTGTTTCATCAACAGTCTGATAGTCCACAGATTACAGAATGTCTCCAGATGTGCATCGAAAGCTACTACTGGTCTTCCAGGTAACGATCGAACCGTAGACTGTTTGATACATTACTCCCATAGAGGAAAGTGCGCATGGTCACTGTTGTATTCAATCCCGATGCAATTTCTGTGTTTCATCAACACTCTGATAGTCCACAGATTACAGAATGACTCCAGATGTGCATCGCAAACTACTACTGGTCTTCCAGGGCACGATCAAAGCGTAGACTTATTGAGACATTACTCCCATGGAGGAAAGTGCGCATGGAGACTGTTGTATTCAATCCCGATCCAATTTCTGTGTTTCATCAACACTCTAACAGTCCGCAGATTACTGAATGCCACCTGATGTGCATCGGAAACTACTACTGGTCTTCCAGGGAACGATCAAAGCGTATACTGTCTGAGAATTACTCCCATGGAGGGATGTGTACATGGTGAATGTTGTATTCAATCACGATTCAATTTCTGTATTTCATCAACACTCTGATAGTCCACAGATTACAGAATGCCACCAGATTTTCATCGGAAACAACTACTGGTCTTCCTGGGAACGATCAAAGCGTAGACTGCTTGAGACATTACTCCAAAGGAGGAAAGTGAGCATGGTGACTGTTGTATTCATTCCCGATGCAATTTCTGTGTTTCATCAACAGTCTGATAGTCCACAGATTACAGAATACCTCCAGATGTGCATCGGAAACTACTACTGGTCTGCCAGGGACGATCAAAGCGTAGAATGTTTGAGCCACTACTCTCATGGAGGAAAGTGCGCATGGTGATTGTTGTATTCAATCCCGATGGAATTTCTGTGTTTCATCAACACTCCGATAGTCCACAGATAACAGAATGCCTCCAGATGTGCATCGGAAACTACTACTGGTCTTCCAGTGAACGATCAAAGCGTAAACTCTTTGAGACATTACTCCCATTAAAGGATGGTGCGCATGGTGACTGTTGTATTCAATCCCGATTCAATTTCTGTGTTTCATCAACACTCTGATAGTCCACAGATTATAGAATGTCTCCAGATGTGCATCGGAAGCTACTAGTGGTCTTCCAGGGAACGATCGTACCGTAGACTGTTTGATACATTACTCCCATAGAGGAAAGTGCGCATGGTCACTGTTGTATTTAATCGCGATGCAATTTCTGTGTTTCATCAACACTCTGATAGACCACTGATTACAGAATGCCACCAGATGTCCATCGGAAACTACTACTGATCTTCCAGGGAACAATCAAAGCGTAGACTGTTTGAGACATTACTCCCGTGAAGGAAAGTGAGCATGGTGACTGTTGTATTCAATCCCGATGCATTTTCTGTGTTTCACAACACTCTGATAGTCCACAGATTACAGAATGCCTCCAGATGTGCATCGGAAACTACTACTGGTCTTCCAGGGAATGATCAAATGGTAGACTGTTTGAGAATTACTCCCATTGAGGAAAGTGCGCATGGTGACTGTTGTATTCACTCCCGATGCAATTTCTGTGTTTCATCAACACTCTGATAGTCCACAGATTACAGAATGCCACCAGATGTCCATCGGAATCTACTACTGTTCTTCCAGGGAACGATCAAAGCGTAGACTGATTGAGACATTACTCCCATGGAGGAAGGTGCGCATGGTGACTGTTGCATTCAATCCCGATGCAATTTCTGTGTTTCATCAACACTCTGATAGTCCACAGATTACAGAATGCCTCCAGATGTGCATCGGAAACTACTACTGGTTTCTAGGGAATGATCAAATCGTAGACTGTTTGAGAATTACTCCCATGGAGGAAAGTGCGCATGGTGACTGTTGTATTCAATCCCGATGAAACTTCTGTGTTTCAGCAACACTCTGATGGTCCACAGATAACAGAATGCCTCCAGATGTGCATCGGAAACTAGTTCTGGTATTCCAGGGAACGATCAAAGCGTAGAAAGTTTGAGACACTACTCTCTTGGAGGAAAGTGCGCATGGTGACTGTTGTATTCAATCCCAATGGAATTTCTGTGTTTCATCAACACTCTGATAGTCCACAGATTACAAAATGCATCCAAATGTGCATCGGAAACTACTACTGGTCTTCCAGGGAACGATCAAAGCGTAGACTGTTTAAGACATTACTCACAATGCAGGAGAGTGCGCATGATGAGTTTTGTATTCAATCCCGATGCAATATCTGTGTTTCATCAACAATCTGATAGTCCACAGATTACAGAATGTCTCCAGATTTGCATCGGAAGCTACTACTTGTCTTCCAGGGAACGATCGATCCGTAGACTGTTTGATACATTACTCCCATAGAGGAAAGAGCGCATGGTCACTGTTGTATTCAATCCCGATGCAATTTCAGTGTTTCATCAACACTCTGATAGGCCACAGATTACAGAATGCCTCCAGATGTGCATCGAAAACAACTACTGGTCTTCCAGGGCACGATCAAAGCGTAGACTGTTTGAGACATTACTAACAATGCAGGAGAGAGCTCATGATGACTGTTGTATTCAATCCCGATGAAATTTCTGTGTTTCATCCACAGTTTGATAGTCCACAGATTGCAGAATATATATATATGTGCATCGGAACCTACTACTGGTCTTCCAGGGAACGATCAAAGCGTAGACTGATTGAGACATTAATCCCATGGAGGAAAGTGCGCATTGAGACTGTTGTATTCAATCCCGATCCAATTTCTGTGTTTCATCAACACTCTGATAGTCCACACATTACAGAATGCCACCTGATGTGCATCGGAAACTACTACTGGTCTTCCAGGGAACGATCAAAACGTAGACTGTTTGAGACATTACTCCAAAGGAGGAAAGCGCGCATGGTGACTGTTGTATTCAATCCCGATGCAATTTCTGTGTTTCATCAACAGTCTGATAGTCCACAGATTACAGAATATCTCCAGATGTGCATCGGAAACTACTACTGGTCTTCCAGTGTACGATCAAAGCGTAGACTGTTTGAGACATTAATCCCATGGAGGAAAGTGCGCATGGTGACTTTTGTATTCAATCCCGATGCAATTTCTGTGTTTCATCAACACTCCGATAGTCCACAGATAACAGAATGCCTCCAGATGTGCATCGGAAACTACTACTGGTCTTCCAGTGAACGATCAAATCGTAAACTCTTTGAGACATTACTCCCATTAAAGGATGGTGCGCATGGTGACTGTTGTATTCAATCCCGATTCAATTTCTGTGTTTCATCAACACTCTGATAGTCCACAGATTATAGAATGTCTCCAGATGTGCATCGGAAGCTACTAGTGGTCTTCCAGGGAACGATCGTACCGTAGACTGTTTGATACATTACTCCCATACAGGAAAGTGCGCATGGTCACTGTTGTATTGAATCCCGATGCAATTTCTGTGTTTCATCAACACTCTGATAGTCCACAGATTACAGAATGCCTCCAGATGTGCATCGGAAACTACTACTGGTCTTGCATTGAACGATCAAAGCGTAGACTGTTAGAGACATTACTCCCATGGAGGAAAGTGCGCATGGTGACTGTTGTATTTAATCCCGATTAAATTTCTGTGTTTCATCAGCACTCTGATAGTCCACAGATTACTGAATGCCACCTGAAGTGCATCGGAAACTACTACTGGTCTTCCAGGGAACGATCAAAGCGTATACTGTCTGAGAATTACTCCCATGGAGGGAAGTGTACATGGTGAATATTGTATTCAATCACGATTCAATTTCTGTATTTCATCAACCTCTGATAGTCCACAGATTACAGAATGCCACCAGATTTTCATCGGAAACAACTACTGGTATTCCTGGGAACGATCAAAGCATAGACTGTTTGAGACATTACTCCAAAGGAGGAAAGTGAGCATGGGGACAGTTGTATTCAATCCCGATGCAATTTCTGTGTTTCATCAACAGTCTGATATTCCACAGATTACAGAATATCTCCAGATGTGCATCGGAAACTACTACTGGTCTTCCAGGGAGCGATCAAATCGTAGACTGTTTGAGACATTACTCCCATGGAGGAAAGTGCGCATGGTGACTTTTGTATTCAATCCCGATGCAATTTCTGTGTTTCATCAACACTCTGATAGTCCACAGATTACAGAAAGCCTCCAGATGTGCATCGGAAACTACTACTGGTCTTGCAGGGAACGATCAAATCGTAGACTGTTTGAGACATTACTCCATGGAGGACGTGCGCATGGTGACTGTTGTATTCAATCCGGATGCAATTTCTGTGTTTCATCAAATCTCTGATAGTCCCCAGATTACAGAAAGCCTCCAGATGTGCATCGCACACTACTACTGGTCTTGCAGGGAACGATCAAATCGTAGAATGTTTGAGACATTACTCCCATGGAGGAAAGTGCCCATGGTTACTGTTGTATTCAATTCCGATGCAATTTCTGTGTTTCATCAACACTCTGATAGACCACAGATTACAGAATGCCACCAGATGTCCATCGGGAACTACTACTGGTCTTCCAGGGAACAATCAAAGCGTAGACTGTTTGAGACATTACTCCCGTGAAGGAAAGTGCGCATGGTGACTGTTGTATTCAATCCCGATGCAATTTCTGTGTTTCACAACACTCTGATAGTCCACAGATTACAGAATGCCTCCAGATGTGCATCGGAAACTACTACTGGCCTTCCAGGGAATGTTCAAAGGGTAGACTGTTTGAGAATTACTCCCATGGAGGAAAGTGCGCATGGTGACTGTTGTATTCACTCCCGATGCAATTTCTGTGTTTCATCAACACTCTGATAGTCCACAGATTACAGAATGCCTCCAGATGTGCATCGGAAACTACTACTGGTCTTACAGGGCACGATCAAAGCGTAGACTGTTTGAGAATTACTCCCATGCAGGAAAGTGGGCTTGGTGACTGTTGTATTCAATCCCGATGCTATTTCTGTGTTTCATTAACAGTCTGATAGCCCACAGATTACTGAATATCTCCAGATGTGCATCGGAAACTATTACTGGTTTTCCAGGGAACGATCAAAGCGTAGACTGTTTGAGACATTACTCCCATGGAGGAATGTGCGCATGGTGACTGTTGTATTCAATCCCGATGCAATTTCTGTGTATCAACAACACTCTGATTGTCCACAGATTACAGAAAGTCTCCAGATGTGCATCGGAAACTACTACTGGTCTTGCAGGGAACGATCAATGCGTAGACTGTTAGAGACATTACTCCCATGGAGGGAAGTGCGCATGGTGACTGTTATATTCAATCCCGATGAAATTTCTGTGTTTTAGCAACACTCTGATAGTCCACAGATAACAGAATGCCTCCAGATGTGCATCGGAAACTAGTTCTGGTATTCCAGGGAACGATCAAAGCGTAGAAAGTTTGAGACACTACTCTCATGGAGGAAAGTGCGCATGGTGACTGTTGTAAACAATCCCAATGGAATTTCTGTGTTTCATCAACACTCTGATAGTCCACAGATTACAAAATGCATCCAAATGTGCATCGGAAACTACTACTGGTCTTCCAGGGAACGATCAAAGCGTAGACTGTTTAAGACATTACTCACAATGCAGGAAAGTGCGCATGATGAGTTTTGTATTCAATCTCGATGCAATTTCTGTGTTTCATCAACAGTCTGATAGTCCACAGATTACAGAATGCCTCCAGATGTGCATCGAAAACAACTACTGGTCTTCCAGGGCACGATCAAAGCGTAGACTGTTTGAGACATTACTCCCAATGCACGAGAGAGCTCATGGTGACTGTTGTATTCAATCCCGATGCAATTTCTGTGTTTCATCCACAGTTTGATAGTCCACAGATTGCAGAATATCTATAGATGTGCATCGGAAACTACTACTGGTCTTCCAGGGAACGATCAAAGCGTAGACTGATTGAGACATTACTCCCATGGATTAAAGTGCGCATGGAGACTGTTGTATTCAATCCCGATCAAATTTCTGTGTTTCATCAACACTCTGATAGTCCACAGATTACAGAATGCCACCTGATGTGCATCTGAAACTACTACTGGTCTTCCAGGGAACGATCAATGCGTTTACTGTCTGAGAATTACTCCCATTGAGGGAAGTGTACATGGTGACTGTTGTATTCAATCACGATTCAATTTCTGTATTTCATCAACACTCTGATAGTCCACAGATTACAGAATGCCTCCAGATTTTCATCGGAAACAACTACTGGTCTTCCTGGGAACGATCAAAGCGTAGACTGTTTGAGACATTGCTCCAAAGGAGGAAAGTACGCATGGTGACTGTTGTATTCAATCCCGATGCAATTTCTGTGTTTCATCAACAGTCTGATAGTCCACAGATTACAGAATATCTCCAGATGTGCATCGGAAACTACTACTGGTCTTCCAGTGAACGATCAAAGCGTAGACTGTTTGAGACATTAATCCCATGGAGGAAAATGCGCATGGTGACTTTTGTATTCAATCCCGATGCAATTTCTGTGTTTCATCAACACTCTGATAGTCCACAGATTACAGAAAGCCTCCAGATGTGCATCGGAAACTACTACTGGTCTTGCAGGGAACGATCAAATCGTAGACTGTTTGAGACAATACTCCCATGGAGGGAAGTGCGCATGGTGACTGTTGTATTCAATCCCGATGCAATTTCTGTGTTTCATCAAAACTCTGATAGTCCCCAGATTACAGAAAGCCTGCAGATGTGCATCGGAAACTACTACTGGTCTTGCAGGGAACGATCAAATCGTAGAATGTTTGAGTCATTACTCCCATGCAGGAAAGTAAGCATGGTGACTGTTGTATTCAATCCCGATGCAATTTCGGTGTTTCATCAACACTCTGATAGACCACAGACTACAGAATGCCACGAGATGTCCATCGGAAACTACTACTGGTCTTCCAGGGAACGATCAAAGCGTAGACTGTTTGAGACATTACTCCCGTGTAGGAAAGTGCGCATGGTGACTGTTGTATTCAAGCCCGATGCAATTTCTGTGTTTCAAAACACTCTGATAGTCCACAGATTACAGAATGCCTCCATATGTGCATCGGAAACTACTACTGGTCTTCCAGGGAATGATCAAAGGGTAGGCTGTTTGTGAATTACTCCCATGGAGGAAGGTGCGCATGGTGACTGTTGTATTCAATCCCGATGCAATTTCTGTGTTTCATCAACACTCTGATAGTCCACAGATTACAGAATGCCTCCAGATGTGCATCGGAAACTACCACTGGTCTTCCAGGGCACGATCAAAGCGTAGACTGTTTGAGAATTACTCCCATGCAGGAAAGTGGGCTTGGTGACTGTTATATTCAATCCCGATGCAATTTCTGTGTTTCATTAACAGTCTGATAGCCCACAGATTACAGAATATCTCCAGATGTGCATCGGAAACTACTACTGGTCTTCCATGGAATGATCAAAGCGTAGACTGTTTGAGAATTACTCCCATGGAGGAAAGTGGGCATGGTGACTGCTGTATTCAATCCCGATGCAATTTCTGTGTTTCAGCAACACTCTGATAGTCCACAGATAACAGAATGCCTCCAGATGTGCATCGGAAACTAGTACTGGTCTTCCAGGGAACGATCAAAGCGTAGACTGTTTGAGACATTACTCCCGTGTAGGAAAGTGCGCATGGTGACTGTTTAATTCAAGCCCGATGCAATTTCTGTGTTTCATCAACAGTCTGATAGTCCACAGATTACAGAATATCTCCAGATGTGCATCGGAAACTACTACTGGTCTTCCAGTGAACGATCAAAGCGTAGACTGTTTGAGACATTAATCCCATGGAGGAAAATGCGCATGGTGACTTTTGTATTCAATCCCGATGCAATTTCTGTGTTTCATCAACACTCTGATAGTCCACAGATTACAGAAAGCCTCCAGATGTGCATCGGAAACTACTACTGGTCTTGCAGGGAACGATCAAATCGTAGACTGTTTGAGACAATACTCCCATGCAGGAAAGTAAGCATGGTGACTGTTGTATTCAATCCCGATGCAATTTCTGTGTTTCATCAACACTCTGATAGACCACAGACTACAGAATGCCACGAGATGTCCATCGGAAACTACTACTGGTCTTCCAGGGAACGATCAAAGCGTAGACTGTTTGAGACATTACTCCCGTGTAGGAAAGTGCGCATGGTGACTGTTGTATTCAAGCCCGATGCAATTTCTGTGTTTCAAAACACTCTGATAGTCCACAGATTACAGAATGCCTCCATATGTGCATCGGAAACTACTACTGGTCTTCCAGGGAATGATCAAAGGGTAGGCTGTTTGTGAATTACTCCCATGGAGGAAGGTGCGCATGGTGACTGTTGTATTCAATCCCGATGCAATTTCTGTGTTTCATCAACACTCTGATAGTCCACAGATTACAGAATGCCTCCAGATGTGCATCGGAAACTACCACTGGTCTTCCAGGGCACGATCAAAGCGTAGACTGTTTGAGAATTACTCCCATGCAGGAAAGTGGGCTTGGTGACTGTTATATTCAATCCCGATGCAATTTCTGTGTTTCATTAACAGTCTGATAGCCCACAGATTACAGAATGCCTCCATATGTGCATCGGAAACTACTACTGGTCTTCCAGGGAATGATCAAAGGGTAGGCTGTTTGTGAATTACTCCCATGGAGGAAGGTGCGCATGGTGACTGTTGTATTCAATCCCGATGCAATTTCTGTGTTTCATTAACACTCTGATAGACCACAGATTACAGAATGCCACCAGATGTCCAACGGGAACTACTACTGGTCTTCCAGATAACGATCAAAGCGTAGACTTTTGAGACATTACTCCCATGAAGGAAAGTGCACATGGTGACTGTTGTATTCAATCCCAATGCAATTTCTGTGTTTCATCAACACTCTGATAGTCCACAGATTACAGAATGCCACCAGATGTGCATCAGAAACTACCACTGGTCTTCCAGGGCACGATCAAAGCGTAGACTGTTTGAGACATTACTCCCATGGAGGAAAGTACGCATGGTGTTTTTTGTATTCAATCCCGATGCAATTTCTGTGTATCATCAACACTCTGATAGTCCATAGATTACAGAAAGCCTCCAGATGTGCATCGGAAACTACCACTGGTCTTCCAGGGCACGATCAAAGCGTAGACTGTTTGAGAATTACTCCCATGCAGGAAAGTGGGCTTGGTGACTGTTATATTCAATCCCGATGCAATTTCTGTGTTTCATTAACAGTCTGATAGCCCACAGATTACAGAATGCCTCCATATGTGCATCGGAAACTACTACTGGTCTTCCAGGGAATGATCAAAGGGTAGGCTGTTTGTGAATTACTCCCATGGAGGAAGGTGCGCATGGTGACTGTTGTATTCAATCCCAATGCAATTTCTGTGTTTCATCAACACTCTGATAGTCCACAGATTACAGAATGCCACCAGATGTGCATCAGAAACTACCACTGGTCTTCCAGGGCACGATCAAAGCGTAGACTGTTTGAGACATTACTCCCATGGAGGAAAGTACGCATGGTGTTTTTTGTATTCAATCCCGATGCAATTTCTGTGTATCATCAACACTCTGATAGTCCATAGATTACAGAAAGCCTCCAGATGTGCATCGTAAACTACTACTGGTCTTGCAGGGAACGATCAAATCGTAGACTGTTTGAGACAATACTCCCATGGATGGATGTGCGCATGGTGACTGTTGTATTCAATCCCGATGCAATTTCTGTGTTTCATCAAAACTCTGATAGTCCCCAGATTACAGAAAGCCTGCAGATGTGCATCGGAAACTACTACTGGTCTTGCAGGGAACGATCAAATCGTAGAATGTTTGAGTCATTACTCCCATGCAGGAAAGTAAGCATGGTGACTGTTGTATTCAATCCCGATGCAATTTCTGTGTTTCATCAACACTCTGATAGACCACAGACTACAGAATGCCACGAGATGTCCATCGGAAACTACTACTGGTCTTCCAGGGAACGATCAAAGCGTAGACTGTTTGAGACATTACTCCCGTGTAGGAAAGTGCGCATGGTGACTGTTGTATTCAAGCCCGATGCAATTTCTGTGTTTCAAAACACTCTGATAGTCCACAGATTACAGAATGCCTCCATATGTGCATCGGAAACTACTACTGGTCTTCCAGGGAATGATCAAAGGGTAGGCTGTTTGTGAATTACTCCCATGGAGGAAGGTGCGCATGGTGACTGTTGTATTCAATCCCGATGCAATTTCTGTGTTTCATCAACACTCTGATAGTCCACAGATTACAGAATGCCTCCAGATGTGCATCGGAAACTACCACTGGTCTTCCAGGGCACGATCAAAGCGTAGACTGTTTGAGAATTACTCCCATGCAGGAAAGTGGGCTTGGTGACTGTTATATTCAATCCCGATGCAATTTCTGTGTTTCATTAACAGTCTGATAGCCCACAGATTACAGAATATCTCCAGATGTGCATCGCAAACTACTACTGGTCTTCCATGGAATGATCAAAGCGTAGACTGTTTGAGAATTACTCCCATGGAGGAAAGTGGGCATGGTGACTGCTGTATTCAATCCCGATGCAATTTCTGTGTTTCAGCAACACTCTGATAGTCCACAGATAACAGAATGCCTCCAGATGTGCATCGGAAACTAGTACTGGTCTTCCAGGGAACGATCAAAGCGTAGACTGTTTGAGACATTACTCCCGTGTAGGAAAGTGCGCATGGTGACTGTTTAATTCAAGCCCGATGCAATTTCTGTGTTTCAAAACACTCTGATAGTCCACAGATTACAGAATGCCTCCATATGTGCATCGGAAACTACTACTGGTCTTCCAGGGAATGATCAAAGGGTAGGCTGTTTGTGAATTACTCCCATGGAGGAAGGTGCGCATGGTGACTGTTGTATTCAATCCCGATGCAATTTCTGTGTTTCATTAACACTCTGATAGACCACAGATTACAGAATGCCACCAGATGTCCAACGGGAACTACTACTGGTCTTCCAGATAACGATCAAAGCGTAGACTTTTGAGACATTACTCCCATAAAGGAAAGTGCACATGGTGACTGTTGTATTCAATCCCAATGCAATTTCTGTGTTTCATCAACACTCTGATAGTCCACAGATTACAGAATGCCACCAGATGTGCATCAGAAACTACCACTGGTCTTCCAGGGCACGATCAAAGCGTAGACTGTTTGAGACATTACTCCCATGGAGGAAAGTACGCATGGTGTTTTTTGTATTCAATCCCGATGCAATTTCTGTGTATCATCAACACTCTGATAGTCCATAGATTACAGAAAGCCTCCAGATGTGCATCGTAAACTACTACTGGTCTTGCAGGGAACGATCAAAGCGTAGACTGTTAGAGACATTACTCCCATGTAGGAAAGTGCGCATGATGTTTGTTGTATTCAATCCCGATGCAATTTCTGTGTTTCAACAACACTCTAACAGACCACAGATTACAGAATGCCACCATATGTCCATCGGAAACTACTACTGTTCTTCCAGGGAACGATCAAAGCGTAGACTGATTGAGACATTACTCCCGTGGAGGAAGGTGCGCATGGTGACTATTGTATTCAATCCCGATGCAAATTCTGTGTTTCATCAACACTCTGATAGTCCACAGATTAAAGAATGCCTCCAGATGTGCATCGGAAACTACTACTGGTCTTCCATGGAATGATCAAAGAGTAGACTGTTTGACAATTACTCCCATGGAGGAAAGTGGGCATGGTGACTGTTGTATTCAATCCCGATGCAATATCTGTGTTTCAGCAACACTCAGATAGTCAACAGATAACAGAATGCCTCGAGATGTGCATCGGAACCTAGAACTGGTCTTCCAGAGATCGATCAAAGCGTAGACTGCTTGAGACATTACTCCCGTGGAGGGTAGTGCGCTTGGTGACTGTTGTATTCAATCCCGATGCAATTTCTGTGTTTTATCAACACTCAGTTAGTCCACAGATTTCAGAATGCCTCCAGATGTGCATCGGAAACTACTTCTGGTCTTCCAGGGACGATCAAAGCGTAGAATGTTTGAGATACTACTCTCATGGAGGAATGTGCGCATGGTGACTGCTGTATTCAATCCCGATGGAATATCTGTGTTTCATCAACACTCTGATAGTCCGCAGATAACAGAATGCCTCCAGATGTGCTTCGGAAACGAGTACTGGTCTTCCAGAGAACGATCTAATCGTAGACTGTTTGAGACATTACTCCCGTCGAGGAAAGTGCGCATGGTGACTGTTGTAATCAATCCCGATGCAATTTCTGTGTTTCATCAACACTCTGATAGTCCACAGATAACAGAATGCCTCCAGATGTGCATAGGAAACTACTACTGGTCCTCCAGGGCACGATCAAAGCGTAGACTGTTTGAGAATTACTCCCATGCAGGAAAGTGCACTTGGTGACTGTTGTATTCAATCCCGATGCAATTTCTGTGTTTCATTAACAGTCTGATAGGCCACAGATTACAGAATATCTCCAGATGTGCATCGGAAACTATTACTGGTCTTCCAGGGAACGATCAAAGCGTAGACTGTATGAGACATTACTCCCATGAAGGAAAGTGCGCATGGTGACTGTTGTATTTAATCCCGATGCAATTTCTGTGTTTCATCAACACTCTGATAGTTCACAGATTAGAGAAAGCCTCCAGATGTGCATCGCAAACTACTACTGGTCTTGCAGGGAACGATCAAAGCGTAGACTATTAGAGACATTACTCGCATGGGGGAAAGTGCGCATGGTGACTGTTGTAATCAATCCCGATGCAAATCAACACTCTGATAGTCCACAGATTACAGAATGCCGCCAGATGTGCATTGGAAACTACTACTGGTCTTCCAGGGAACGATCAAATCGTGGACTGTTTGAGACATTACTACCGTGGAGTAAAGTGAACATGGTGACTGTTGTATTCAATCCCGATGAAATTTCTGTGTTTCATCAACACTCTGATAGTCCACAGATTACAGAATGCCTCCAGATGTGCATCGGAAACTACTACTGGTCTTCCAGGGAATTATCAAAGCGTAGACTGTTTGAGAATTACTCCCATGGAGGAAAGTGATCATGGTGACTGTTGTATTCAATCCCGATGCAATTTCTGTGTTTCATCAACACTCTGATAGTCCACAGATAACAGAATGATTCCAGATGTGCATCGGAAACTAGTACTGGTCTTCCAGAGAACGATCTGAGCGTAGACTGTTTGAGACATTACTCCCATGGAGGAAAGTGCGCATGGTGACTGTTGTATTCAATCCCGATCCAATGTCTGTGTTTCATCAAAACTCAATTACTCCACAGATTTCCGAATGCCTCCACATGTGCATCGGAAACTACTACTGGTCTTCCAGGGACGATCAAAGCGTAGAATGTTTGAGACACTGCTCTCATGGAGGAAAGTGCGCATGGTGACTGTTGTATTGAATCCCGATGGAATTTCTGTGTTTCATCTATACTCTGATAGTCCACAGATTACAAAATGCCTCCAGATGTGCATCGGAAAATACTACTGGTCTTCCAGGGAACGATCAAAGCGTAAACACTTTGAGACATTACTCCCATTGAGGAAGGTGCGCATGGTGACTGTTGTATTCAATCCCGATGCAATTTCTGTGTTTCATCAACACTCTTATATTCCACAGATTAAAGAATGTCTCCAGATGTGCATCGGAAACTAGTACTGGTCTTCCAGAGAACGATCAAAGCGTAGACTGTTTGAGACATTACTCCCATGGAGGAAAGTGCGCATGGTGACTGTTGTATTCAATCCCGATCCAATGTCTGTGTTTCACCAACACTCAGTTAGTCCACAGATTTCGGAATGCCTCCACATGTGCATCGGAAACTACTTCTGGTCTTCCAGGGACGATCAAAGCGTAGAATGTTTGAGACACTACTCTCATGGAGGAAAGTGCACATGGTGTCCGTTGTATTGAATCCCGATGGAATTTCTGTGTTTCATCAATACTCTGATAGTCCACAGATTACAAAATGCCTCCAGATGTGCATCGGAAAATACTACTCGTCTTCCAGGGAACGATCAAAGCGTAAACTCTTTGAGACATTACTCCCATCGAGTAAGGTGCGCATGGTGACTGTTGTATTCAATCCCGATGCAATTTCTGTGTTTCATCAACACTCTGATACTCCACAGATTAAAGAATGTCTCCAGATGTGCATCGGAAACTACTAATGGTCTTCCAGGGAACGATCAAAAAGTAGACTGTTTGAGACATTACTCCCAATGCAGGAAAGTGCACATGGTGACTTTTGTATTTAATCCCGATGCAATTTCTGTGTTTCATCAACAGTCTGATAGCCCACAGATTACAGAATGAATCCAGATGTGCATCGGAAACTACTACTGGTCTTCCAGGGAATGATGAAATCGTAGACTCTTTGAGAATTACTCCCATGGAGGTATGTGCTCATGGTGACAGTTGTATTCAATCCCGATGCAATTTCTGTGTTTCATCAACACTCTGATAGTCCACAGATTACAGAATGCCTCCAGATGTGCATCGGAAACTACTACTGGTCTTGCAGGAAACGATCAAATCGTAGAATGTTTGAGACATTACTCCCATGGAGGAAAGTGCGCATGGTGACTGTTGTATTCAATCCCGATGCAATTTCTTTGTTTCATCAACACTCTGATAGACCACAGATTACAGATTGCTACCAGATGTCCATCGGAAACTACTACTGGTCTTCCAGGGAACGATCAAAGCGTAGACTGTTTGAGACATTACTCCCGTGAAGGAAAGTGCGCATGGTGACTGTTGTATTCAATCCCGATGCAATTTCTGTGTTTCACAACACTCTGATAGTCCACAGATTACAGAATGCCTCCAGATGTGCATCAGAAACTACTACTGGTCTTCCAGGGAATGATCAAAGGGTAGACTGTTTGAGAATTACTCCAATGGAGGAAAGTGCGCATGGTGATTGTTGTATTCAATCCCGATGCAATTTCTGTGTTTCATCAACACTCTGATAGTCCACAGATTACAGAATGCCTGGAGATGTGCATCGGAAACTACCACTGGTCTTCCAGGGCACGATCAAAGCGTAGACTTCTTGAGAATTACTACCATGCAGGAAAGTGGGCTTGGTGACTGTTGTATTCAATCCCGATGCAATTTCTGTGTTTCATTAAAAGTCTGATAGCCCACAGACTGCAGAATATCTCCAGATGTGCATCGGAAACTATTACTGGTTTTTAAGGGAACGATCAAAGCGTAGACTGTATGAGACATTACTCCCATGGAGGAAAGTGCGCATAGTGACTGTTGTAATCAATCCCGATGCAATTTCTGTGTATCATCAACACTCTGATAGTCCAAAGATTACAGAAAGCCTCCAGATGTGCATCGGAAACTACTACTGGTCTTGCAGGGAACGATCAAAGCGTAGACTGTTAGACACATTACTCACATGGAGGAAAGTGCGCATGGTGACTGTTGTATTCAATCCCGATGCAATTTCTGTGTTTCATCAACACTCCAACAGTACACAGATTACAGAATGCCACCAGATGTCCATCGGAAACTACTACTGTTCTTCCAGGAAACGATCAAAGCGTAGACTGATTGAGATATTACTCCCGTGGAGGAAGGTGCTCATGGTGACTACTGTATTCAATCCCGATGCAATTTCTGTGTTTCATCAACACTCTGATGGTCCCCAGATTACAGAATGCCTCCAGATGTGCATCGGAAACTACTACTGGTTTCCAGGGAATGATCAAAGCGTAGACTGTTTGCGAATTACTCCCATGGAGGAAAGTGCGCATAGTGACTGTTGTATTCAATCCCGATGCAATTTCTGTGTTTCATCAACACTCTGATAGTCCACAGATTACAGAATGCCACCAGATGTCCATTGGAAACTACTACTGGTCTTCCAGGGAACGAATCAAAGCGTAGACTGTTTGAGACATTATTACCGTGGAGGAAAGTGAACATGGTGACTGTTGTATTCAATCCCGATGCAATTTCTGTGTTTCATCAACACTCTGATAGTCCACAGAGTACAGAATGCCTCCAGATGTCAATCGGAAACTACTACTTGTCTTCCATGGAACGATCTGAGCGTAGACTGTTTGAGACATTACTCCCATGGAGGAAAGTGCGCATGGTGACTGTTGTATTCAATACCGATCCAATGTCTGTGTTTCATCAAAACTCAATTACTCCACAGATTTCCGAATGCCTCCACATGTGCATCGGAAACTACTACTGGTCTTCCAGGGACGATCAAAGCGTAGAATGTTTGAGACACTGCTCTCATGGAGGAAAGTGCGCATGGTGACTGTTGTATTGAATCCCGATGGAATTTCTGTGTTTCATCTATACTCTGATAGTCCACAGATTACAAAATGCCTCCAGATGTGCATCGGAAAATACTACTGGTCTTCCAGGGAACGATCAAAGCGTAAACACTTTGAGACATTACTACCATTGAGGAAGGTGCGCATGGTGACTGTTGCATACAATCCCGATGCAATTTCTGTGTTTCATCAACACTCTTATATTCCACAGATTAAAGAATGTCTCCAGATGTGCATCGGAAACTAGTACTGGTCTTCCAGAGAACGATCAAAGCGTAGACTGTTTGAGACATTACTCCCATGGAGGAAAGTGCGCATGGTGACTGTTGTATTCAATCCCGATCCAATGTCTGTGTTTCACCAACACTCAGTTAGTCCACAGATTTCGGAATGCCTCCACATGTGCATCGGAAACTACTTCTGGTCTTCCAGGGACGATCAAAGCGTAGAATGTTTGAGACACTACTCTCATGGAGGAAAGTGCACATGGTGTCCGTTGTATTGAATCCCGATGGAATTTCTGTGTTTCATCAATACTCTGATAGTCCACAGATTACAAAATGCCTCCAGATGTGCATCGGAAAATACTACTCGTCTTCCAGGGAACGATCAAAGCGTAAACTCTTTGAGACATTACTCCCATCGAGTAAGGTGCGCATGGTGACTGTTGTATTCAATCCCGATGCAATTTCTGTGTTTCATCAACACTCTCATACTCCACAGATTAAAGAATGTCTCCAGATGTGCATCGGAAACTACTAATGGTCTTCCAAGCAACGATCAAAAAGTAGACTGTTTGAGACATTACTCCCAATGCAGGAAAGTGCACATGGTGACTTTTGTATTTAATCCCGATGCAATTTCTGTGTTTCATCAACAGTCTGATAGCCCACAGATTACAGAATGAATCCAGATGTGCATCGGAAACTACTACTGGTCTTCCAGGGAATGATGAAATCGTAGACTGTTTAAGAATTACTCCCATGGAGGTATATGCTCATGGTGACAGTTGTATTCAATCCCGATGCAATTTCTGTGTTTCATCAACACTCTGATAGTCCACAGATTACAGAATGCCTCCAGATGTGCATCGGAAACTACTACTGGTCTTGCAGGAAACGATCAAATCGTAGAATGTTTGAGACATTACTCCCATGGAGGAAAGTGCGCATGGTGACTGTTGTATTCAATCCCGATGCAATTTCTTTGTTTCATCAACACTCTGATAGACCACAGATTACAGATTGCTACCAGATGTCCATCGGAAACTACTACTGGTCTTCCAGGGAACGATCAAAGCGTAGACTGTTTGAGACATTACTCCCGTGAAGGAAAGTGCGCATGGTGACTGTTGTATTCAATCCCGATGCAATTTCTGTGTTTCACAACACTCTGATAGTCCACAGATTACAGAATGCCTCCAGATGTGCATCAGAAACTACTACTGGTCTTCCAGGGAATGATCAAAGGGTAGACTGTTTGAGAATTACTCCCATGGAGGAAAGTGCGCATGGTGATTGTTGTATTCAATCCCGATGCAATTTCTGTGTTTCATCAACACTCTGATAGTCCACAGATTACAGAATGCCTGGAGATGTGCATCGGAAACTACCACTGGTCTTCCAGGGCACGATCAAAGCGTAGACTTTTTGAGAATTACTACCATGCAGGAAAGTGGGCTTGGTGACTGTTGTATTCAATCCCGATGCAATTTCTGTGTTTCATTAAAAGTCTGATAGCCCACAGACTGCAGAATATCTCCAGATGTGCATCGGAAACTATTACTGGTTTTTAAGGGAACGATCAAAGCGTAGACTGTATGAGACATTACTCCCATGGAGGAAAGTGAGCATAGTGACTGTTGTATTCAATCCCGATGCAATTTCTGTGTATCATCAACACTCTGATAGTCCAAAGATTACAGAAAGCCTCCAGATGTGCATCGGAAACTACTACTGGTCTTGCAGGGAACGATCAAAGCGTAGACTGTTAGACACATTACTCACATGGAGGAAAGTGCGCATGGTGACTGTTGTATTCAATCCCGATGCAATTTCTGTGTTTCATCAACACTCCAACAGTACACAGATTACAGAATGCCACCAGATGTCCATCGGAAACTACTACTGTTCTTCCAGGAAACGATCAAAGCGTAGACTGATTGAGATATTACTCCCGTGGAGGAAGGTGCTCATGGTGACTACTGTTTTCAATCCCGATGCAATTTCTGTGTTTCATCAACACTCTGATGGTCCCCAGATTACAGAATGCCTCCAGATGTGCATCGGAAACTACTACTGGTTTCCAGGGAATGATCAAAGCGTAGACTGTTTGCGAATTACTCCCATGGAGGAAAGTGCGCATGGTGACTGTTGTATTCAATCCCGATGCAATTTCTGTGTTTCATCAACACTCTGATAGTCCACAGATTACAGAATGCCACCAGATGTCCATTGGAAACTACTACTGGTCTTCCAGGGAACGAATCAAAGCGTAGACTGTTTGAGACATTACTACCGTGGAGGAAAGTGAACATGGTGACTGTTGTATTCAATCCCGATGCAATTTCTGTGTTTCATCAACACTCTGATAGTCCACAGAGTACAGAATGCCTCCAGATGTCAATCGGAAACTACTACTGGTCGTGCAGGGTACGATCAAAGTGTAGAATGTTTGGGAATTACTCCCATGGAGGAAAGTGCGCATGGTGACTGTTGTATTCAATCCCGATGGAATTTCTGTGTTTCATCAACACTCTGATAGTCCACAGATTACAAAATGCCTCCAGATGTGCATCGGAAACTACTACTGGTCTTGCAGGGAACGATCAAAGCGTAGACTGTTAGACACATTACTCACATGGAGGAAAGTGCGCATGGTGACTGTTGTATTCAATCCCGATGCAATTTCTGTGTTTCATCAACACTCCAACAGTACACAGATTACAGAATGCCACCAGATGTCCATCGGAAACTACTACTGGTCTTCCAGGGAACGATCAAAGCGTAGACTGTTTAAGACATTACTCACAATGCAGGAAAGTGCGCATGATGACTTTTGTATTCAATCCCGATGCAATTTCTGTGTTTCATCAACAGTGTGATAGCCCACAGATTACAGAATGAATCCAGATGTGCATCGGAAACTACTACTGGTCTTCCAGGGAATGATGAAATCGTAGACTGTTTGAGAATTACTCCCATGGAGGTATGTGCTCATGGTGACAGTTGTATTCAATCCCGATGCAATTTTTGTGTTTCATCAACACTCTGATAGACCACAGATTACAGAATGCCACCAGATGTCCATCGGAAACTACTACTGGTCTTCCGGGGAATGATCAAAGCGTAGACTGTTTGAGACATTACTCCCATGAAGGAAAGTGTGCATGGTGACTGTTGTATTCAATCCCGATGCAATCTCTGTGTTTCACAACACTCTGATAGTCCACAGATTACAGAATGCCTCCAGATGTGCATCAGAAACTACTACTGGTCTTCCAGGGAATGATCAAAGGGTAGACTGTTTGAGAATTACTCCCATGGAGGAAAGTGCGCATGGTGACTGTTGTATTCAATCCCGATGCAATTTCTGTGTTTCATCAACACTCTGATAGTCCACAGATTACAGAATGCCTGGAGATGTGCATCGGAAACTACCACTGGTCTTCCAGGGCACGATCAAAGCGTAGACTTTTTGAGAATTACTACCATGCAGGAAAGTGGGCTTGGTGACTGTTGTATTCAATCCCGATGCAATTTCTGTGTTTCATTAAAAGTCTGATAGCCCACAGACTGCAGAATATCTCCAGATGTGCATCGGAAACTATTACTGGTTTTTAAGGGAACGATCAAAGCGTAGACTGTATGAGACATTACTCCCATGGAGGAAAGTGCGCATGGTGACTGTTGTATTCAATCCCGATGCAAATTCTGTGTATCATCAACACTCTGATAGTCCACAGATTACAGAAAGCCTCCAGATGTGCATCGGAAACTACTACTGGTCTTGCAGGGAACGATCAAAGCGTAGACTGTTAGACACATTACTCACATGGAGGAAAGTGCGCATGGTGACTGTTGTATTCAATCCCGATGCAATTTCGGTGTTTTTTCAACACTCCAACAGTACACAGATTACAGAATGCCACTAGATGTGCATCGGAAACTACTACTGTTCTTCCAGGGAACGATCAAAGCGTAGACTGATTGAGATATTACTCCAGTGGAGGAAGGTGCTCATGGTGACTACTGTATTCAATCCCGATGCAATTTCTGTGTTTCATCAACACTCTGATGGTCCCCAGATTACTGAATGCCTCCAGATGTGCATCGGAAACTACTACTAGTTGCCTGGGAATGATCAAAGCGTAGACTGTTTGCGAATTACTCCCATGGAGGAAAGTGCGCATGGTGACTGTTGTATTCAATCCCGATGCAAATTCTGTGTTTCATCAACACTCTGATAGTCCACAGATTACAGAATGCCACCAGATGTCCATTGGAAACTACTACTGGTCTTCCAGGGAACGAATCAAAGCGTACACTGTTTGAGACATTACTACCGTGGAGGAAAGTGAACATGGTGACTGTTGTATTCAATCCCGATGCAATTTCTGTGTTTCATCAACACTCTGATAGTCCACAGAGTACAGAATGCCTCTAGATGTCAATCGGAAACAACTACTGGTCGTGCAGGGAACGATCAAAGTGTAGACTGTTTGGGAATTACTCCCATGGAGGAAAGGGCGCATGGTGACTGTTGTATTCAATCCCGATGCAATTTCCATGTTTCATCAACACTCTGATAGTCCACAGATAACTGAATGCCTCCAGATGTGCATCGGAAACTAGTTCTGGTATTCCAGGGAACGATCAAAGCGTAGAATGTTTGAGACACTACTCTCATGGAGGAAAGTGCGCATGGTGACTGTTGTATTCAATCCCGATGGAATTTCTGTGTTTCATCAATACTCTGATAGTCCACAGATTACAAAGTGCCTCCAGATGTGCATCGGAAACTACTACTGGTCTTCCAGGGAACGATCAAAGCGTAGACTGTTTAAGACATTACTCACAATGCAGGAAAGTGCGCATGATGACTTTTGTATTCAATCCCGATGCAATTTCTGTGTTTCATCAACAGTCTGATAGTCCACTGATTACAGAATGTCTCCAGATTTGCATCGGAAGCTACTACTGGTCTTCCAGGGAACGATCGATCCGTAGACTGTTTGATACATTACTCCCACAGAGGAAAGTGAGCATGGTCACTGTTGTATTCAATCCCGATGCAATTTCTGTGTTTCATCAACACTGTGATAGTCCACAGATAACAGCATGCCTCCAGATGTGCATCGGAAACAACTACTGGTCTTCCAGGGCACGATCAAAGCGTAGACTGTTTGAGACATTACTCCCAATGCAGGAGAGAGCTCATGGTGACTGTTGTATTCAATCCCGATGCAATTTCTGTGTTTCATCCACAGTTTGATAGTCCACAGATTGCAGAATATCTATAAATGTGCATCGGAAACTACTACTGGTCGTGCACGGAACGATCAAAGCGTAGACTGTTAGAGACATTACTACCATGGAGGAAAGTGCGCATGCTGACTGTAGTATTCAATCCCGATGCAATTTCTGTGTTTCATCAACACTCTGATTGTCCACGGATTATAGAATGCCACCAGATGTCCATCGGAAACTACTACTGGTCTTCCAGGGAACGATCAAAGCGTAGACTCTTTGAGACATTACTCCCGTGAGGGAAAGTGCGCATGGTGACTGTTGTATTTAATCCCGATTAAATTTCTGTGTTTCATCAACACTCTGATAGTCCACAGATTACAGAATGCCACCTGATGTGCATCGGAAACTACTACTGGTCTTGCAGGGAAAGATCAAAGCGTAGACTGTTTGAGACATACCTCCCGTGGAGGAAAGTGCGCATGGCGACTGTTGTGTTCAATCCCGATGCAATTTCTGTGTTTCATCAACACTCTGATATTCCACAGATTACAGAATGCCACCAGATGTGCATCGGAAACTAGTACTGGTCTTCCAGGGAACGATCAAAGCGTATACTGTCTGAGAATTACTCCCATGGAGGGAAGTGTACATGGTGACTGTTGTATTCAATCACGATGCAATTTCTGTGTTTCATCAACACTCTGATAGTCCACAGCTTACAGAAAGCCCCCAGATGTGCATCGGAAACTACTACTGGTCTTGCAGGGAACGATCAAATCGTAGAATGTTTGAGACATTACTCCAATGGAGGAAGGTGCGCATGGTGACTGTTGTATTCAATCCCGATGCAATTTCTGTGTTTCATCAACACTCTGATAGACCACAGATTACAGAATGCCACCAGATGTGCCTCGGAAACTATTACTGGTTTTCCAGGGAACGATCAAAGCGTAGACTGTTTGAGACATTACTCCCATGGAGGAAAGTGTGCATGGTGACTGTTGTATTCAATACCGATGCAATTTCTGTGTATCATCAACACTCTGATAGTCCACAGATTACAGAAAGCCACCAGATGTAAATCGGAAACTACTAGTGGTCTTGCAGGGAACGAACAAACCGTAGACTGTTAGAGACATTATTCCCATGGAGGGAAGTGCGCAAGGTGTCTGTTGTATTCAATCCCGCTGCAATTTCTGTGTTTCATCAAAACTCTGATAGTCCACAGATTACAGAATGCCTCCAGATGTGCATCGGAAACTACTACTGGTCTTCCATGGAATGATCAAAGCGTAGACTGTTTGAGAATTCCTCCCATGGAGGAAAGTGGGCATGGTGACTGCTGTATTCAATCCCGATGCAATTTCTGTGTTTCAGCAACACTCTGATAGTCCACAGATAACAGAATGCCTCCAGATGTGCATCGGAAACTAGTACTGGTCTTCCAGAGGACGATCAAAGCGTAGACTGTTTGAGACATTACTCCCGTGGAGGAAAGTGCGCTTGGTGACTGTTCTATTCAATCCCGATGCAATTTCTGTGTTTCATCAACACTTTGATACCATCCAGATTACAGAAAGCCTCCAGATGTGCATCGGAAACTACTACTGGTCTTGCAGGGAACGATCAAATCGTAGAACGTTTGAGACATTACTCCCATGCAGGAAAGTAAGCATGGTGACTGTTGTATTCAATCCCGATGCAATTTCTGTGTTTCATCAACACTCTGATAGACCACAGATTACAGAATGCCACCAGATGTCCATCGGAAACTACTACTGGTCTTCCAGATAACGATAAAAAGCGTAGACTGTTTGAGACATGACTCCCGTTAAGGAAAGTGCGCATGGTGACTGTTGTATTCAATCCCGATGCAATTTCTGTGTTTCATCAACACTCTGATAGTCCACAGATTACAGAATGCCTCCAGATGTGCATCGGAAACTACTACTGGTCTTCAATGGAATGATCAAAGCGTAGACTGTTTGACAATTACTCCCATGGAGGAAAGTGGGCATGGTGACTGTTGTATTCAATCCCGAGTCAATATCTGTGTTTCAGCAACACTCAGATAGTCAACAGATAACAGAATGCCTCCAGATGTGCATCGGAAACTAGTACTGGTCTTCCAGAGAACGATCAAAGCGTAGACTGCTTGAGACATTACTCCTGTGGAGGATAGTGCGCTTGGTGACTGTTGTATTCAATCCTGATGAAATTTCTGTGTTTCATCAACACTCAGTTAGTCCACAGATTTTAGAATGCCTCCAGATGTGCATCGGAAACTACTTCTGGTCTTCCAGGGACGATCAATGCGTAGAATGTTTGAGATACTACTCTCATGGAGGAAAGTGCGCATGGTGACTGCTGTATTCAATCCCGATGGAATTTCTGTGTTTCATCAACACTCTGATAGTCCGCAGATAACAGAATGCCTCCAGATGTGCTTCGGAAACGAGTACTGGTCTTCCAGAGAACGATCTAATCGTAGACTGTATGAGTCATTACTCCCATGGAGGAAAGTGCGCATGGTGACTGTTGTATTCAATCCCCATCCAATGTCTGTGTTTCATCAACACTCAGTTAGTCCACAGATTTCGGAATGCCTCCACATGTGCATCGGAAACTACTTCTGGTCTTCCAGGGACGATCAAAGCGTAGAATGTTTGAGACACTACTCTCATGGAGGTAAGTGCGCATGGTGACTGTTGTATTGATTCCCGATGGAATTTCTGTGTTTCATCAATACTCTGATAGTCCACAGATTACAAAATGCCTCCAGATGTGCATCAGAAAATACTACTGGTCTTTCAGGGAACGATCAAAGCGTAAACTCTTAGAGAGATTACTCCCATTGAGGAAGGTGCGCATGGTGACTGATGTATTCAATCCCGATGCAATTTCTGTGTTTCATCAACACTCTGATACTCCACAGATTAAAGAATGTCTCCAGATGTGCATCGGAAACTAGTTCTGCTCTTCCAGAGAACGATCAAAGCGTAGACTGTTTGAGGCATTACTCCCATGGAGGAAAGTGCGCATGATGACTGTTGTATTCAATCCCGACCCAATGTCTGTGTTTCATCAACACTCAGTTAGTCCACAGATTTCGGAATGCCTCCACATGTGCATCGGAAACTACTTCTGGTCTTCCAGGGACGATCAATGCGTAGAATGTTTGAGACACTACTCTCATGGAGGAAAGTGCGCATGGTGACTGTTGTATTGAATCCCGATGAAATTTCTGTGTTTCATCAATACTCTGAAAGTCCACAGATTACAAAATGCCTCCAGATGTGCATCGGAAAATACTACTGGTCTTCCAGGGACGATCAAAGCGTAGAATGTTTGCGACATTACTCCCATTGAGGAAGGTGCTCATGGTGACTGTTGTATTCAATCCCGATGCAATTTCTGTGTTTCATCAACACCCTGATAGTCCACAGATTACAGAATGCCTCCAGATGTGCATCGAAAACAACTACTGGTCTTCCAGGCACGATGAAAGCATAGACTGTTTGAGACATTACTCCCAATGTAGGAGAGAGCTCATGGTGACTGTTGTATTCAATCCCGATGCAATTTCTGTGTTTCATTCACAGTTTGATAGTCCACAGATTGCATAATATCTATGGATGTGCATCGGAAACTACTACTGGTCTTGCAGGGAACGATCAAAGCGTAGACTGTTAGAGACGTTACTCCCATGGAGGAAAGTGCGCATGCTGACTGTTGTACTCAATCCCGATGCAATTTCTGTGTTTCATCAACACTCTGATAGTCCACAGATTATAGAATGCCACCAGATGTCCATCGGAAACTACTACTGGTCTTCCAGGCAACGATCAAAGCGTAGACTCTTTGAGACATTACTCCCGTGGGGGAAAGTGCGCATGGTGACTGTTGTATTTAATCCCGATTAAATTTCTGTGTTTCATCAACACTCTGATAGTCCACAGATTACAGAATGCCACCTGATGTGCATCGGAAACTACTACTGGTCTTCCAGGGAACGATCAAAGCGTATACTGTCTGAGAATTACTCCCATGGAGGGAAGTGTACATGGTGACTGTTGTATTCAATCACGATTCAATTTCTGTATTTCATCAACACTCTGATAGTCCACGGATTACAGAATTCCTCCAGATTTTCATCGGAAACAACTACTGGTCTTCCTGGGAACGGTCAAAGCGTAGACTGTTTGAGACATTACTCCAAAGAAGGAAAGTGCGTATGGTGACTGTTGTATTCAATCCCGATGCAATTTCTGTGTTTCATCAACAGTCTGATAGTCCACAGATTACAGAATATCTCCAGATGTGCATCGGAAACTAGTTCTGGTACTCCAGGGAAAGATCAAAGCGTAGACTGTTAGACACATTACTCCCATGGAGGAAAGTGCGCATGGTGACTGTTGTATTCAATCCCGATGCAATTTCTGTGTTTCATCAACACTCTGATAGTCCACAGATTATAGAATGCCACCAGATGTCCATCGGAAACTACTACTGGTCTTCCCGGGACCGATCAAAGCGTAGACTCTTTGAGACATTACTCCCGTGGGGGAAAGTGCGCATGGTGACTGTTGTATTTAATCCCGATTAAATTTCTGTGTTTCATCAACACTCTGATAGTCCACAGATTACAGAATGCCACCTGATGTGCATCGGAAACTACTACTGGTCTTGCAGGGAAAGATCAAAGCGTAGACTGTTTGAGACATACCTCCCGTGGAGGAATGTGCGCATTGCGACTGTTGTGTTCAATCCCGATGCAATTTCAGTGTTTCATCAACACTCTGATAGTCCACAGATTACAGAATGCCTAAAGATGTTCTTCGGAAACTACTACTGGTCTTCCATGGAATGATCAAAGCGTAGACAGTTTGACAATTACTCCCATGGAGGAACGTGGGCATGGTGACTGTTGTATTCAATCCCGATGCAATATCTGTGTTTCAGCAACACTCAGATAGTCAACAGATAACAGAATGCCTCCAGATGTGCATCGGAAACTAGTACTGGTCTTCCAGAGAACGATCAAAGCGTAGACTGCTTGAGACATTACTCCTGTGGTGGATAGAGCGCTTGGTGACTGTTGTATTCAATCCTGATGCAATTTCTGTATTTCATCAACACTCTGATAGTCCACGGATTACAGAATGCCTGAAGATTTTCATCGGAAACAACTACTGGTCTTCCTGGGAACGGTCAAAGCGTAGACTGTTTGAGACATTACTCCAAAGAAGAAAAGTGCGCATGGTGACTGTTGTATTCAATCCCGATGCAATTTCTGTGTTTCATCAACAGTCTGATAGTCCACAGATTACAGAATTTCTCCAGATGTGCATCGGAAACTAGTTCTGGTATTCCAGGGAACGATCAAAGCGTAGACTGTTGGACACATTACTCCCATGGAGGAAAGTGCGCATGGTGACTGTTGTATTCAATCCCGATGCAATTTCTGTGTTTCATCAACACTCTGATAGTCCACAGATTATAGAATGCCACCAGATGTCCATCGGAAACTACTACTGGTCTTCCCGGGAACGATCAAAGCGTAGACTCTTTGAGACATTACTCCCGTGGGGGAAAGTGCGCATGGTGACTGTTGTATTTAATCCCGATTAAATTTCTGTGTTTCATCAACACTCTGATAGTAAACAGATTACTGAATGCCACCTGATGTGCATCGGAAACTACTACTGGTCTTGCAGGGAAAGATCAAAGCGTAGACTGTTTGAGACATACCTCCCGTGGAGGAATGTGCGCATGGCGACTGTTGTGTTCAATCCCGATGCAATTTCTGTGTTTCATCAACAGTCTGATAGTCCACAGATTACAGAATGCCTCCAGATGTGCTTCGGAAACTACTACTGGTATTGCAGGGAACGATCAAAGCGTAGACTGTTAGAGACATTACTCCCATGGAGGAAAGTGCGCATGCTGACTGTTGTATTCAATCCCGATGCAATTTCTGTGTTTCATCAACAGTCTGATAGTCCACAGATTACAGAATATCTCCAGATGTGCATCGGAAACTACTACTGGTCTTCCAGGGAACGATCAAAGCGTAGACTGTTTGAGACATTAATCCCATGGAGGAAAGTGCGCATGGTGACTTTTGTATTCAATCCCGATGCAGTTTCTGTGTTCCATCAACACACTGATAGTCCACAGATTACAGAATGCCTCCAGATGTGCATCGGAAACTACTACTATTCTTGCAGGGAACGATCAAATCGTAGACTGTTTGAGACATTACTCCCATCGAGGGAAGTGAGCATGGTGACTGTTGTATTCAATCCCGATGCAATTTCTGTGTTTCATCAAAACTCTGATAGTCCCCAGATTACAGAAAGCCGCCAGATGTTCATCGGAAACTACTACTGGTCTTGCAGGGGACGATCAAATCGTAGAATGTTTGAGACATTACTCCCTCGGAGGAAAATACTCATGGTGACTGTTGTATTCAATCCCGAAGCAATTTCTGTGTTTTATCAATACTCTGATAGACCACAGATTACAGAATGCCGCCAGATGTCCATCGGAAACTACTACTGGTCTTCCAGGGAACGATCAAATCGTAGAATGTTTGAGACATTACTCCCGTGAAGGAAAGTGCGCATGGTGACTGTTGTATTCAATCCCGACGCAATTTCTGTGTTTCACAACACTCTGATAGTCCACAGATTACAGAAAGCCTCCAGATGTGCATTGGAAACTACTACTGGTCTTGCAGGGAACGATCAAAGCGTAGACTGTTAGAGACATTACTCCCATGGAGGAAAGTGCGCATGGTGACTGTCGTATTCAATCCCGATGCAATTTCTGTGTTTCATCAACACTCTAACAGTCCACAGATTACAGAATGCCACCAGATGTCCATCGGAAACTACTACTGTTCTTCCAGAGAACGATCAACGCGTAGACTGATTGAGACATTACTAGCGTGGAGGAAGGTGCGCATGGTGACTATTGTATTGAATCCCGATGCCATTTCTGTGTTTCATCAACACTCTGATGTTCCCCAGATTACAGAATGCCTCCAGATGTGCATCGGAAAGTACTACTGGTTTCCAGGGAATGATCAAAGCGTAGACTGTTTAAGAATTACTCCCATGGAGGAAAGTGGGCATGGTGACTGTTGTATTCAATCCCGATGCAATTTCTGTGTTTCAGCAACACTCTCATAGTCCACAGATAACAGAATGCCTCCAGATGTGCATCGGAAACTAGTACTGGTTTCCAGAGAACGATCAAGGCGTAGACTGTTAGAGACATTACTCCCGTGTAGGAAAGTGCGCTTGGTGACTGTTGTCTTCAATCCCGATGCAATTTCTGTGTTTCATCAACACTCAGTAAGTCCACAGATTTCAGAATGCCTCCAGATGTGCATCGGAAACTACATCTGGTCTTCCAGGGACGATCAAAGCGTAGAATGTTTGAGACACTACTCTCATGGAGGAAAGTGCGCATGGTGAATGCTGTATTCAATCCCGATGGAATTTCTGTGTTTCATCAACACTCTGACAGTCCACAGATAACAGAATGCCTCCAGATGTGCATCGGAAACGAGTACTGGTCTTCCAGAGAACGATCAAAGCGTAGACTGTTTGAGACATTACTCCCGTCGAGGAAAGTGCGCATGGTGACTGTTGTAATCAATCCCGATGCAATTTCTGTGTTTCATCAACACTCTGATAGTCCACAGATTACAGAATATCTCCAGATGTGCATCGGAAACTATTACTAATTTTCCAGGGAACGATCAAAGCGTAGACTGTATGAGACATTACTCCCATGGGTGAAAGTGCGCATGGTGACTGTTGTATTCAATCCCGATGCAATTTCTGTGTTTCATCAACACTCTGATAGTCCACAGATTGGAGAAAGCCTCCAGATGTGCATCGGAAACTACTACTGGTCTTGCAGGGAACGATCAAAGCGTAGACTGTTACAGACATTACTCACATGGAGGAAAGTGGGCATGGTGACTGTTGTAATCAATCCCGATGCAATATCTGTGTTTCATCAACACTCTGATAGTCCACAGATTACAGAATGCCACCAGATGTGCATTGGAAACTACTACTGGTCTTCCAGGGAACAATCAAAGCGTAGACTGTTTGAGACATTACTACCGTGGAGGAAAGTGAACATGGTGACTGTTGTATTGAATCCCGATGAAATTTCTGTAATTCATCAACACTCTGATAGTCCACAGATTACAGAATGCCTCCAGATGTGCATCGGAAACTACTACTGGTCTTCCAGGGAATGATCAAAGCGTAGACTCTTTGAGAATTACGCCAATGGAGGAAAGGGGGCATGGTGACTGTTGTATTCAATCCCGATGCAATTTCTGTGTTTCATCAACACTCTGATAGTCCACAGATAACAGAATGCCTCCAGATGTGCATCAGAAACTAGTACTGGTTTTCCAGAGAACGATCAAAGCGTAGACTGTTTGAGACACTACTCTCATGGAGGAAAGTGCGCATGGTGACTGTTGTATTGAATCCCGATGGAATATCTGTGTTTCATCAATACTCTGATAGTCCACAGATTACAAAATGCCTCCAAATGTGCATCGGAAACTACTACTGGTCTTCCAGTGAACGATCAAAGCGTAAACTCTTTGAGACATTCCTCCCATTGAGGGAGGTGCACATGGTGACTGTTGTATTCAATCCCGATGCAATTACTGTGTTTCATCAACAGTCTGATAGTCCACAGATTACAGAATATCTCCAGATGTGCATCGGAAACTACTACTGGTCTTCCAGGGAACGATCAAAGCGTAGACTCTTTGAGACATTAATCCCATGGAGGAAAGTGCGCATGGTTACTTTTGTATTCAATCCCAATGCAATTTCTGTGTTTCATCAAAACTCTGATAGTCCCCAGATTACAGAAAGCCTCCAGAAGTGCATCGGAAACTACTACTGGTCTTGCAGGGAACGATCAAATCGTAGAATGTTTGAGACATTACTCCCATGGAGGAAAGTGCGCATGGTGACTGTTGTAATCAATCCTGATGCAATTTCTGTGCTTCATCAACACTCTGATAGACCACAGATTACAGAATATCTCCAGATGTGCATCGGAAACTACTACTGGTCTTCCAGGGAACGATCAAATTGTAGACTGTTTGAGACATTAATCCCATGGAGGAAAGTGCGCATGGTTACTTTTGTATTCAATCCCGATGCAATTTCTGTGTTTCATCATCACTTTGATAGTCCACTGATTACAGAAAGCCTCCAGATGTGCATTGGAAACTACTACTGGTCTTGCAGGGAACGATCAAATCGTAGACTGTTTGAGACATTACTCCCATGGAGGGAAGTGCGCCTGGTGACTGTTGTATTCAATCCCAATGCAATTTCTGTGTTTCATCAATACTCTGATAGTCCACAGATTACAAAATGCCTCCAGATGTGCATCGGAAACTACTACTGGTCTTCCAGGGAACGATCAAAGCGTAAATACTTTGAGACATTACTCCCATTGAGGAAGGTGCACATGGTGACTGTTGTATTCAATCCCGATGCAATTTCTGTGTTTCATCAACAGTCTGATAGTCCACAGATTACAGAATATCTCCAGATGTGCATCGGAAACTACTACTGGTCTTCCAGGGGACGATCAAAGCGTAGACTGTTTGAGACATTAATCACATGGAGGAAAGTATGCATGGTGACTTTTGTATTCAATCCCGATGCAATTTCTGTGTTCCATCAACACACTGATAGTCCACAGATTACAGAATGCCTCCAGAAGTGCATCGGAAACTACTACTGGTCTAGCAGGGAACGATCAAATCGTAGACTGTTTGAGACATTACTCCCATGGAGGGAAGTGCGCATGGTGACTGTTATATTCAATCCCGATGCAATTTCTGTGTTTCATCAAAACTCTGATAGTCCCCAGATTACAGAAAGCCGCCAGATGTTCATCGGAAACTACTACTGGTCTTGCAGGGGACGATCAAATCGTAGAATGTTTGAGACATTACTCCCGTGAAGGAAAGTGCGCATGGTGACTGTTGTATTCAATCCCGATGCAATTTCTGTGTTTCACAACACTCTGATAGTCCACAGATTACAGAAAGCCTCCAGATGTGCATCGGAAACTACTACTGGTCTTGCAGGGAACGATCAAAGCGTAGACTGTTAGAGACATTACTCCCATAGAGGAAAGTGCGCATGGTGACTATTGTATTCAATCCCGATGCAATTTCTGTGTTTCATCAACACTCTAACAGTCCACAGATTACAGAATGCCACCAGATGTCCATCGGAAACTACTACTGTTCTTCCAGAGAACGATCAACGCGTAGACTGATTGAGACATTCCTAGCGTGGAGGAAGGTGCGCATGGTGACTATTGTATTGAATCCCGATGCCATTTCTGTGTTTCATCAACACTCTGATGGTCCCCAGATTACAGAATGCCTCCAGATGTGCATCGGAAAGTAGTACTGGTTTCCAGGGAATGATCAAAGCGTAGACTGTTCGAGAATTACTCCCATGGATTAAAGTGGGCATGGTGACTGTTGTATTCAATCCCGATGCAATTTCTGTGTTTCAGCAACACTCTCATAGTCCACAGATAACTGAATGCCTCCAGATGTGCATCGGAAACTAGTACTGGTCTTCCAGAGAACGATCAAGGCGTAGACTGTTACAGACATTACTCCCGTGTAGGAAAGTGCGCTTGGTGACTGTTGTCTTCAATACCGATGCAATTTCTGTGTTTCATCAACACTCAGTAAGTCCACAGATTTCAGAATGCCTCCAGATGTGCGTCGGAAACTACTTCTGGTCTTCCAGGGACGATCAAAGCGTAGAATGTTTGAGACACTACTCTCATGGAGGAAAGTGCGCATGGTGACTGCTGTATTCAATCCCGATGGAATTTCTGTGTTTCATCAACACTCTGACAGTCCACAGATAACAGAATGCCTCCAGATGTGCATCGGAAACGAGTACTGGTCTTCCAGAGAACGATCAAAGCGTAGACTGTTTGAGACATTACTCCCGTCGAGGAAAGTGCCCTTGGTGACTGTTGTATTCAATCCCGATGCAATTTCTGTGTTTCACTAACAGTCTGATAGGCCACAGATTACAGAATATCTCCAGATGTGCATCGGAAATTATTACTAATTTTCCAGGGAACGATCAAAGCGTAGACTGTATGAGACATTACTCCCATGGGTGAAAGGGCGAATGGTGACTGTTGTATTCAATCCCGATGCAATTTCTGTGTTTCATCAACACTCTGATAGTCCACAGATTAGAGAAAGCCTCCAGATGTGCATCGGAAACTACTACTGGTCTTGCAGGGAACGATCAAAGCGTAGACTGTTACAGACATTACTCGCATGGAGGAAAGTGGGCATGGTGACTGTTGTAATCAATCCCGATGCAATATCTGTGTTTCATCAACACACTGATAGTCCACAGATTACAGAATGCCACCAGATGTGCATTGGAAACTACTACTGGTCTTCCAGGGAACAATCAAAGCGTAGACTGTTTGAGACATTACTACCGTGGAGGAAAGTGAACATGGTGACTGTTGTATTGAATCCCGATGAAATTTCTGTGTTTCATCAACACTCTGATAGTCCACAGATTACAGAATGCCTCCAGATGTGCATCGGAAACTACTACTGGTCTTCCAGGGAATGATCAAAGCGTAGACTCTTTGAGAATTACGCCAATGGAGGAAAGTGGGCATGGTGACTGTTGTATTCAATCCCGATGCAATTTCTGTGTTTCATCAACACTCTGATAGTCCACAGATAACAGAATGCCTGCAGATGTGCATCAGAAACTAGTACTGGTTTTCCAGAGAACGATCAAAGCGTAGACTGTTTGAGACACTACTCTCATGGAGGAAAGTGCGCATGGTGACTGTTGTATTGAATCCCGATGGAATATCTGTGTTTCATCAATACTCTGATAGTCCACAGATTACAAAATGCCTCCAGATGTGCATCGGAAACTACTACTGGTCTTCCAGTGAACGATCAAAGCGTAAACTCTTTGAGACATTACTCCCATTGAGGAAGGTGCACATGGTGACTGTTGTATTCAATCCCGATGCAATTACTGTGTTTCATCAACAGTCTGATAGTCCATAGATTACAGAATATATCCAGATGTGCATCGGAAACTACTACTGGTCTTCCAGGGAACGATCACAGCGTAGACTCTTTGAGACATTAATCCCATGGAGGAAAGTGCGCATGGTTACTTTTGTATTCAATCCCGATGCAATTTCTGTGTTTCATCATCACTCTGATAGTCCACTGATTACAGAAAGCCTCCAGATGTGCATTGGAAACTACTACTGGTCTTGCAGGGAACGATCAAATCGTAGACTGTTTGAGACATTACTCCCATGGAGGGAAGTGCGCCTGGTGACAGTTGTATTCAATCCCAAAGCAATTTCTGTGTTTCATCAAAGCTCTGATAGTCCCCAGATTACAGAAAGCCTCCAGAAGTGCATCGGAAACTACTACTGGTCTTGCAGGGAACGATCAAATCGTAGAATGTTTGAGACATTACTCCCATGGAGGAAAGTGCGCATGGTGACTGTTGTAATCAATCCTGATGCAATTTCTGTGCTTCATCAACACTCTGATAGACCACAGATTACAGAATATCTCCAGATGTGCATCGGAAACTACTACTGGTCTTCCAGGGAACGATCAAAGTGTAGACTGTTTGAGACATTAATCCCATGGAGGAAAGTGCGCATGGTTACTTTTGTATTCAATCCCGATGCAATTTCTGTGTTTCATCATCACTTTGATAGTCCACTGATTACAGAAAGCCTCCAGATGTGCATTGGAAACTACTACTGGTCTTGCAGGGAACGATCAAATCGTAGACTGTTTGAGACATTACTCCCATGGAGGGAAGTGCGCATGGTGACTGTTATATTCAATCCCGATGCAATTTCTGTGTTTCATCAAAACTCTGATAGTCCCCAGATTACAGAAAGCCGCCAGATGTTCATCGGAAACTACTACTGGTCTTGCAGGGGACGATCAAATCGTAGAATGTTTGAGACATTACTCCCGTGAAGGAAAGTGCGCATGGTGACTGTTGTATTCAATCCCGATGCAATTTCTGTGTTTCACAACACTCTGATAGTCCACAGATTACAGAAAGCCTCCAGATGTGCATCGGAAACTACTACTGGTCTTGCAGGGAACGATCAAAGCGTAGACTGTTAGAGACATTCCTCCCATAGAGGAAAGTGCGCATGGTGACTGTTGTATTCAATCCCGATGCAATTTCTGTGTTTCATCAACACTCTAACAGTCCACAGATTACAGAATGCCACCAGATGTCCATCGGAAACTACTACTGTTCTTCCAGAGAACGATCAACGCGTAGACTGATGGAGACATTACTAGCGTGGAGGAAGGTGCGCATGGTGACTATTGTATTGAATCCCTATGCCATTTCTGTGTTTCATCAACACTCTGATGGTCCCCAGATTACAGAATGCCTCCAGATGTGCATCGGAATGTAGTACTGGTTTCCAGGGAATGATCAAAGCGTAGACTGTTCGAGAATTACTCCCATGGATTAAAGTGGGCATGGTGACTGTTGTATTCAATCCCGATGCAATTTCTGTGTTTCAGCAACACTCTCATAGTCCACAGATAACAGAATGCCTCCAGATGTGCATCGGAAACTAGTACTGGTCTTCCAGAGAACGATCAAGGCGTAGACTGTTAGAGACATTACTCCCGTGTAGGAAAGTGCGCTTGGTGACTGTTGTCTTCAATACCGATGCAATTTCTGTGTTTCATCAACACTCAGTAAGTCCACAGATTTCAGAATGCCTCCAGATGTGCATCGGAAACTACTTCTGGTCTTCCAGGGACGATCAAAGCGTAGAATGTTTGAGACACTACTCTCATGGAGGAAAGTGCGCATGGTGACTGCTGTATTCAATCCCGATGGAATTTCTGTGTTTCATCAACACCCTGACAGTCCACAGATAACGGAATGCCTCCAGATGTGCATTGGAAACGAGTACTGGTCTTCCAGAGAACGATCAAAGCGTAGACTGTTTGAGACATTACTCCCGTCGAGGAAAGTGCCCTTGGTGACTGTTGTATTCAATCCCGATGCAATTTCTGTGTTTCATTAACAGTCTGATAGGCCACAGATTACAGAATATCCCCAGATGTGCATCGGAAATTATTACTAATTTTCCAGGGAGCGATCAAAGCGTAGACTGTATGAGACATTACTCCCATGGGTGAAAAGGCGCATGGTGACTGTTGTATTCAATCCCGATGCAATTTCTGTGTTTCATCAACACTCTGATAGTCCACAGATTAGAGAAAGCCTCCAGATGTGCGTCGGAAACTACTACTGGTCTTGCAGGGAACGATCAAAGCGTAGACTGTTACAGACATTACTCGCATGGAGGAAAGTGGGCATGGTGATTGTTGTAAACAATCCCGATGAAATATCTGTGTTTCATCAACACTCTGATAGTCCACAGATTACAGAATGCCACCAGATGTGCATTGGAAACTACTACTGGTCTTCCAGGGAACAATCAAAGCGTAGACTGTTTGAGACATTACTACCGTGGAGGAAAGTGAACATGGTGACTGTTGTATTGAATCCCGATGAAATTTCTGTGTTTCATCAACACTCTGATAGTCCACAGATTACAGAATGCCTCCAGATGTGCATCGGAAACTACTACTGGTCTTCCAGGGAATGATCAAAGCGTAGACTCTTTGAGAATTACGCCAATGGAGGAAAGTGGGCATGGTGACTGTTGTATTCAATCCCGATGCAATTTCTGTGTTTCATCAACACTCTGATAGTCCACAGATAACAGAATGCCTGCAGATGTGCATCAGAAACTAGTACTGGTTTTCCAGAGAACGATCAAAGCGTAGACTGTTTGAGACACTACTCTCATGGAGGAAAGTGCGCATGGTGACTGTTGTATTGAATCCCGATGGAATATCTGTGTTTAATCAATACTCTGATAGTCCACAGATTACAAAATGCCTCCAGATGTGCATCGGAAACTACTACTGGTCTTCCAGTGAACGATCAAAGCGTAAACTCTTTGAGACATTACTCCCATTGAGGCAGGTGCACATGGTGACTGTTGTATTCAATCCCGATGCAATTACTGTGTTTCATCAACAGTCTGATAGTCCACAGATTACAGAATATATCCAGATGTGCATCGGAAACTACTACTGGTCTTCCAGGGAACGATCAAAGCGTAGACTCTTTGAGACATTAATCCCATGGAGGAAAGTGCGCATGGTTACTTTTGTATTCAATCCCGATGCAATTTCTGTGTTTCATCATCACTCTGATAGTCCACTGATTACAGAAAGCCTCCAGATGTGCATTGGAAACTACTACTGGTCTTGCAGGGAACGATCAAATCGTAGACTGTTTGAGACATTACTCCCATGGAGGGAAGTGCGCCTGGTGACAGTTGTATTCAATCCCAATGCAATTTCTGTGTTTCATCAAAGCTCTGATAGTCCCCAGATTACAGAAAGCCTCCAGAAGTGCATCGGAAACTACTACTGGTCTTGCAGGGAACGATCAAATCGTAGAATGTTTGAGATATTACTCCCATGGAGGAAAGTGCGCATGGTGACTGTTGTAATCAATCCTGATGCAATTTCTGTGCTTCATCAACACTCTGATAGACCACAGATTACAGAATATCTCCAGATGTGCATCGGAAACTACTACTGGTCTTCCAGGGAACGATCAAAGTGTAGACTGTTTGAGACATTAATCCCATGGAGGAAAGTGCGCATGGTTACTTTTGTATTCAATCCCGATGCAATTTCTGTGCTTCATCATCTCTCTGATAGTCCACTGATTACAGAAAGCCTCCAGATGTGCATTGGAAACTACTACTGGTCTTGCAGGGAACGATCAAATCGTAGACTGTTTGAGACATTACTCCCATGGAGGGAAGTGCGCCTGGTGACTGTTGTATTCAATCCCGATGAAATATCTGTGTTTCATCAACACTCTGATAGTCCACAGATTACAGAATGCCTCCAGATGTGCATCGAAAACTACTACTGGTCTTCCAGGGAATGATCAAAGCGTAGACTCTTTGAGAATTACGCCCATGGAGGAAAGTGGGCATGGTGACTGTTGTATTCAATCCCGATGCAATTTCTGTGTTTCATCAACACTCTAACAGTCCACAGATTACAGAATGCCACTAGATGTGCAATGGAAACTACTACTGGTCTTCCAGGGAACGATCAAAGGGTAGACTGTTTGAGAATTACGCCCATGGAGGAAAGTGGGCATGGTGACTGTTGTATTCAATCCCGATGCCATTTCTGTGTTTCATCAACACTCTGATCGTCCAGAGATAACAGAATTCCTCCAGATGTGCATCAGAAACTACTACTGGTTTTCCAGAGAACGATCAAAGCGTAGACTGTTTGAGACACTACTCTCATGGAGGAAAGTGCGCATGGTGACTGTTGTATTGAATCCCGATGGAATATCTGGGTTTCATCAATACTCTGATAGTCCACAGATTACAACATGCCTCCAGAAGTGCATCGGAACCTACTACTGGTCTTCCAGGGAACGATCAAAGCGTAAACTCTTTGAGACATTACTCCCATTGAGGAAGGTGCACATGGTGACTGTTGTATTCAATCCCGATGCAATTACTGTGTTTCATCAACAGTCTGATAGTCCACAGATTACAGAATATCTCCAGATGTGCATCGGAAACTACTACTGGTCTTCCAGGGAACGATCAAAGCGTAGACTGTTTGAGACATTAATCCCATGGAGGAAAGTGCGCATGGTTACTTTTGTATTCAATCCCGATGCAATCTCTGTGTTTCATCATCACTCTGATGGTCCACTGATTACAGAAGCCTCCAGATGTGCATTGTAAACTACTACTGGTCTTGCAGGGAACGATCAAATCGTAGACTGTTTGAGACATTACTCCCATGGAGGGAAGTGCGCCTGGTGACTGTTGTATTCAATCCCATTGCAATTTCTGTGTTTCATCAAAACTCTGATAGTCCCCAGATTACAGAAAGCCTCCAAAAGTGCATCGGAAACTAGTACTGGTCTTGCAGGGAACGAACAAATCGTAGCATGTTTGAGACATTACTCCCATGGAGGAAAGTGCGCATGGTGACTGTTGTATTCAATCCTGATGCAATTTCTGTGCTTCATCAACACTCTGATAGTCCACAGATTACAGAATGCCTCCAGATGTGCATCGGAAACTACTGCTGGTCTTCCAGGGAATGATCAAAGGGTAGACTGTTTGAGAATTACTCCCAAGGAGGAAAGTGCGCATGGTGACTGTTCTATTCAATCCCTATGCAATTTCTGTGTTTCATCAACACTTTGATAGTCCACAGATAACAGAATGCCTCCAGATGTGGATCGGAAACGAGTACTGGTCTTCCAGAGAACGATCAAAGCGTAGACTGTTTGAGACATTACTGCCGTCGAGGAAAGTGCGCATGGTGACGGTTGTAATCAATCCCGATGCAATTTCTGTGTTTCATCAACACTCTGATAGTCCACAGATTACACAATGCCTCCAGATGTGCATCGGAAACTACTACTGGTCTTCCAGGGCATGATCAAAGCGTAGACTGTTTGAGAATTACTCCCATGCAGGAAAGTGCCTTTGGTGACTTTTGTATTCAATCCCGATGCAATTTCTGTGTTTCATTAACAGTCTGATAGGCCACAGATTACAGAATATCTCCAGATGTGCTTCGGAAACTATTACTGGTTTTCCAGGGAACGATCAAAGCGTAGACTGTATGAGACATTACTCCCATGGAGGAAAGTGCGCATGGTGACTGTTGTATTCAATCCCGATACAATTTCTGTGTTTCATCAACACTCTGATAGTCCACAGATTAGAGAAAGCCTCCAGACGTGCATCGGAAACTACTACTGGTCTTGCATGGAACGATCAAAGCGTTGACTGTTAGAGACATTACTCGCATGGAGGAAAGTGCGCATGGTGACTGTTGTAATCATTCCCGATGCAATATCTGTGTTTCATCAACACTCTGATAGTCCATAGATTACAGAATGCCACCAGATGTGCATTGGAAACTACTACTGGTCTTCCAGGGAACAATCAAAGCGTAGACTGTTTGAGACATTACTACCGTGGAGGAAAGTGAACATGGTGACTCTTGTATTCAATCCCGATGCAATTTCTGAGTTTCATTAACACTCTGATAGTCCACAGATAACAGAATGCCTCCAGATGTGCATCAGAAACTAGTACTGGTCTTCCAGAGAACGATCAAAGCGTAGACTGTTTGAGACACTACTCTCATGGAGGAAAGTGCGAATGGTGACTGTTGTATTGAATCCCGATGGAATATCTGTGTTTCATCAATACTCTGATAGTCCACTGATTACAAAATGCTTCCAGATGTGCATCGGAAACTACTACTGGTCTTCCAGGGAACGATCAAAGCGTAAACTCTTTGAGACATTACTCCCATTGAGGAAGGTGCACATGGTGACTGTTGTATTCAATCCCGATGCAATTACTGTGTTTCATCAACACTCTAACAGTCCACAGATTACAGAATGCCACCAGATGTGCATTGGAAACTACTACTGGTCTTCCAGGGAACGATCAAAGCGTAGACTGTTTGAGACATTAATCCCATGGAGGAAAGTGCTCATGGTTACTTTTGTATTCAATCCCGATGCAATTTCTGTGTTTCATCATCACTCTGATAGTCCACTGATTACGGAAAGCCTCCAGATGTGCATTGGAAACTACTACTGTTCTTGCAGGGAACGATCAAATCGTAGACTTTTTGAGACATTACTCCCATGGAGGGAAGTGCGCCTGGTGACTGTTGTATTCAATCCCAATGCAATTTCTGTGTTTCATCAAAACGTTGATAGTCCCCAGATTACAGAAAGCCTCCAGAAGTGCATCGGAAACTACTACTGGTCTTGCAGGGAACGATCAAATCGTAGAATGTTTGAGACATTACTCCCATGGAGGAAAGTGCACATGGTGACTGTTGTATTCAATCCTGATGCAATTTCTGTGCTTCATCAACACTCTGATAGACCACAGATTACAGAATATCTCCATATGTGCATCGGAAACTACTACTGGTCTTCCAGGGAACGATCAAAGCGTAGACTGTATGAGACATTAATCCCAGGGAGGAAAGTGCGCATGGTTACTTTTGTATTCAATCCCGATGCAATTTCTGTGTTTCATCATCACTCTGATAGTCCACTGATTACAGAAAGCCTCCAGATGTGCATTGGAAACTACTACTGGTCTTGCAGGGAACGATCAAATCGTGGACTGTTTGAGACATTACTCCCATGGAGGGAAGTGCGCCTGGTGACTGTTGTATTCAATCCCGATGCAATTTCTGTGTTTCATTAACACTCTGATAGTCCACAGATAACAGAATGCCTCCAGATGTGCATCAGAAACTAGTACTGGTCTTCCAGAGAACGATCAAAGCGTAGACTGTTTGAGACACTACTCTCATGGAGGAAAGTGCGCAAGGTGACTGTTGTATTGAATCCCGATGGAATATCTGTGTTTCATCAATACTCTGATAGTCCACAGATTACAAAATGCCTCCAGATGTGCATCGGAAAGTACTACTGGTCTTCCAGGGAACGATCAAAGCGTAAACCCTTTGAGACATTACTCCCATTGAGGAAGGTGCACATGGTGACTGTTGTATTCAATCCCGATGCAATTACTGTGTTTCATCAACAGTCTGATAGTCCACAGATTACAGAATATCTCCAGATGTGCATTGGAAACTACTACTGGTCTTCCAGGGAACAATCAAAGCGTAGACTGTTTGAGACATTACTACCGTGGAGGAAAGTGAACATGGTGACTGTTGTATTCAATCCCGATGCAATTTCTGTGTTTCATCATCATTCTGATAGTCCCCAGATTACAGAAAGCCTCCAGAAGTGCATCGGAAACTACTACTGGTCTTGCAGGGAACGATCAAATCGTAGAATGTTTGAGACATTACTCCCATGGAGGAAAGTGAACATGGTGACTGTTGTATTCAATCCTAATGCAATTTCTGTGCTTCATCAACACTCAGATAGACCACAGATTACAGAATGCCACCAGACGTCCATCGGAAACTACTACTGGTCTTCCAGGGAACGATCAAAGCGTAAACTGTTTGAGACATTACTTCCATGAAGGAAAGTGCGCATGGTGAATGTTGTATTCAATGCCGATGCAATTTCTGTGTTTCACAACTCTCTGATAGTCCACAGATTACAGAATGCCTCCAGATGTGCATCGGAAACTACTACTGGTCTTCCAGGGAATGGTCAAAGGGTAGACTGTTTGAGAATTACTCCCAAGGAGGAAAGTGCGCATGGTGACTGTTGTATTCAATCCCGATGCAATTTCTGTGTTTCATTAACAGTCTGATAGCCCACAGATTACAGAATATCTCCAGATGTGCATCGGAAACTATTACTGGTTTTCAAGGGAACGATCAAAGCGTAGAATGTTTGAGACATTACTCCCATGGAGGAAAGTGCGCATGGTGACTGTTGTATTCAATCCCGATGTAATTTCTGTGTTTCATCATCACTCTGATAGTCCACAGATTATAGATAGCCTCCAGATGTGCATTGGAATCTACTACTGGTCTTGCAGGGAACGATCAAATCGTAGACTGTTTGAGACATTACTCCCATGGAGGGAAGTGCGCCTGGTGACTGTTGTATTCAATCCCGATGCAATTTCTGTGTTTCATCAACACTCTGATAGTCCACAGATTACAGAATGCCACCAGATGTGCATTTGAAACTACTACTGGTCTTCCAGGGAACGATCAAAGCGTAGACTGTTTGAGACATTACTACCGTGGAGGAAAGTGAACATGGTGACTGTTGTATTCAATCCCGATGAAATTTCTGTGTTTCATCAACACTGTGATAGTCCACAGATTACAGAATGCCTCCAGATGTGCATCGGAAACTACTACTCGTCTTCCAGGGAATGATCAAAGCGTAGACTCTTTGAGAATTACTCACATGGAGGAAAGTGGGCATGGTGACTGTTGTATTTAATCCCGATCCAATTTCTGTGTTTCATCAACACTCTGATAGTCCACAGATAACAGAATGCCTCCAGATGTGCATAGGAAACTAGTACTGGTCTTCCAGAGAACGATCAAAGCGTAGACTGTTTGAGACATTACTCCCATGGAGGTAAGTGCACATGGTGACTGTTGTATTCAATCCCGATGCAATGACTTTGTTTCATCAACACTCAGTTAGTCCACAGATTGCAGAATGCCTCCAGATGTGCATCGGAAACTACTTCTGGTCTTCCAGGGACGATCAAAGCGTAGAATGTTTGAGATACTACTCTCATGGAGGAAACTGGGCATGGTGACAGTTGTATTGAATAACGATGGAATTTCTGTGTTTCATCAATACTCTGATAGTCCACTGATTACAAAATGCCTCCAGATGTGCATCGGAAACTACTACTGGTCTTCCAGGGAACGATCAAAGCGTAAACTCTTTGAGACATTACTCCCATTGAGGAAGGTGCACATGGTGACTGTTGTATTCAATCCCGATGGAATTTCTGTGTTTCATCAACACTCTGATACTCCACAGAATAAAGAATGTCTCCAGATGTGCATCGGAAACTACTAATGGTCTTCCAGGGAACGATCAAAGCGTAGACTGTTTGAGACATTACTCCCAATGCAAGAAAGTGCGCATGTTGACTTTTGTATTTAATCCCGAGGCAATTTCTGTGTTTCATCAACAGTCTGATAGCCCACAGATTACAGAATGTCTCCAGATGTGCATCGGAAACTACTACTGGTCTCCCAGGGAACGATCAAAGCGTAGACTGATTGAGACATTACTCCCATGGTGGAAGGTGCGCATGGTGACTATTGTATTCAATCCCGATGCAATTTCTGTGTTTCATCAACACTCTGATAGTCCACAGATTACAGAATGCCTCCAGATGTGCATCGGAAACTACTACTGGTGTCCAGGGAATGATCAAAGCGTAGACTGTTTGAGAATTACTCCTAAGGAGGAAAGTGCGCATGGTGACTATTGTATTCAATCCCGATGCAATTTCTGTGTTTCATCAACACTCAGATAGTCCACAGATTACAAAATGCCACCAGATGTCCATTGGAAACTACTACAGGTCTTCCAGGGAACGATCAAAGCGTAGACTGTTTGAGACATTACTACCGTGGAGGAAAGTGAACATGGTGACTGTTGTATTCAATCCCGATGCAATTTCTGTGTTTCATCAACAATCTGATAGTGCACAGATTACAGAATGCCTCCAGATGTGCATCGGAAACTACTACTGGTCTTTCATGGAATGATCAAAGCGTAGACTGTTTGAGAATTACTCCCATGGAGGAAAGTGGGCATGGTGACTGTTGTATTCAATCCCGATGCAATTTCTGTGTTTCAGCAACACTCCGATAGTCCACAGATAACAGAATGCCTCCAGATGTGCATCGGAAACTACTACTGGTCTTCCAGAGATCGATCAAAGCGTAGACTGTTAGAGACATTACTCCCGTGGAGGAAAGTGCGCTTGGTGACTGTTGTATTCAATCCCGATGCAATTTATGTGTTTCATCAACACTCAGTTAGTCCACAGATTTCAAAATGCCTCCAGATGTGCATCGGAAACTACTACTGGACTTCCAGGGCACGATCAAAGCGTAGACTGTTTGAGAATTACTCCCATGCAGGAAAGTGCGCTTGGTGACTGTTGTATGCAATCCCGATGCAATTTCTGTGTTTCATTAACAGTCTGATAGGCCACAGATTACCGAACATCTCCAGATGTGCATCGGAAACTATTACTGGTTTTCCAGGGAACGATCAAAGCGTAGACTGTATGAGACATTAATCCCATGGAGGAAAGTGCGCATGGTGACTGTTGTATTCAATCCCGATGCAATTTCTGTGTATCATTAAAACTCTGATAGTCCACAGATTAGAGAAAGCCTCCAGATGTGAATCGGAAACTACTACTGGTCTTGCAGGGAACGATCAAAGCGTAGATTGTTAGAGACATTACTCGCATGGAGGAAAGTGCGCATGGTGACTGTTGTGTTCAATCCCGATGCAATTTCTGTGTTTCATCAAGACTCTGATAGTCCACAGATTACAGAAAGCCTAGAGATGTGCATTGGAAACTACTACTGGTCTTGCAGGTAAGAATCAAATCTTAGACTGTTAGAGACATTACTCCCATGGAGGAAAGTACGCATGGTGACTGTTGTATTCAATCCCGATGCAATGTCTGTGTTTCATCAACACTCAGTTAGTCCACAGATTTCAGAATTCCTCCAGATGTGCATCGGAAACTACTACTGGTCTTCCAGGGAACGATCAAACTGTAGACTGTTTGAAACATAACTCCCATGGAGGAAAGTGCGCATGGTTACTGTTGTATTCAATCCCGATGCAATTTCTGTGTTTCATCAACACTCTGATACTCCACAGATTAAAGAATGTCTCCAGATGTGCATCGGAAACTACTACTGGTCCTCCAGGGCACGATCAAATGGTAGACTGTTTGAGACATTAATCCCAATGCAGGAAAGTGCGCATGGTGACTTTTGTATTTAATCCCGATGCAATATCTGTGTTTCATCACAGTCTGATAGTCCACAGATTACAGAATGTCTCCAGATGTGCATCGGAAACTACTACTGGTCTTCCAGGGAACGATCAAACCGTAGACTGTTTGAAACATTACTCCCATGGAGGAAAGTGCGCATGGTCACTGTTGTATTCAATCCCGATGCAATTTCTGTATTTCATCAACACTCTGAGAGTCCACAGATTAAAGAATGCCAACAGATGTGCATCGGAAACTACTACTGGTCTTAAAGGGAACGATCAAACGTAGACTGTTTGAGACATACCTCCCGTGGAGGAAAGTGCGCATGGTGACTGTTGTATTCAATCCAGATGCAATTTCTGTGTTTCATCAACACTCTGATAGTCCACAGATTACAGAATGGCACCAGATGCGCATCGGAAACTACTACTGGTCTTCCAGGAAGTGATCAAAGCGTAGACTGTTAGAGTCGTTACTCCCATGGAGGAAAGTGAGCATGGTGACTGATGTATTCAATCCCATTGGAATTTCTGTGTTTCATCAACACTCTGATAGTCCACAGATAACAGAATGCCTCCTGATGTGCATCGGAAAAAGTACTGGTCTTCCAGAGAACGATCAAAGCGTAGACTCTTTGAGACATTACTCCCGTGAAGGAAAGTGCGCATGGTGACTGTTGTAATCAATCTGGATGCAATTTCTGTGTTTCATCAACACCCTGATAGTCCACAGATTACAGAATGCCTCCAGTTGTGCATCAAAAACTAGTACTGGTCTTCCAGTGCACGATCAAAGCGTAGACTGTTTGAGAATTACTCCCATGGCGGAAAGTGCGCTTGGTGACAGTTGTATTCAATCCCGATGCAATTCCTGTGTTTCATTAACAGTCTGATAGGCCACAGATTACAGAGTATCTCCAGATGTGCATCGGAAACTATTACTGGTTTTCAAGGGAACGATCAAACGTAGACTGTTTGAGACATACCTCCCGTGGAGGAAAGTGCGCATGGTGACTGTTGTATTCAATCCCGATGAAATATCTGTGTTTCATCAATACTCTATTAGTCCACAGATTACAAAATGCCTCCAGATTTGCATCGGGAACTACTACTGGTCTTCCAGGGAACGATCAAAGCGTAAACTCTTTGAGACATTACTCCCATTGAGAAAGGTGCGCATGGTGACTGTTGTATTCAATGCCGATGGAATTTCTGTGTTTCATCAACACTCTGATACTCCACAGATTTAAGAATGTCTCCAGGTGTGCATCGGAAACTACTAATGGTCTTCCAGGGAACGATCAAAGCGTAGACTGTTTGAGACATTACTCCCAATGCAAGAAATTGCGCATGTTGACTTTTGTATTTAGTCCCGAGGCAATTTCTGTGTTTCATCAACAGTCTGATAGCCCACAGATTACAGAATGTCTCCAGATGTGCATCGGAAACTACTACTGGTCTTCCAGGGAACGATCAAAGCGTAGACTGATTGAGACATTAATCCCATGGTGGAAGTTGCGCATGGTGACTATTGAATTCAATCCCGATGCAATTTCTGTGTTTCATCAACACTCTGATAGTCCACAGATTACAGAATGCTTCCAGATGTGCATCGGAAACGAGTACTGGTCTTCCAGAGAACGATCAAAGCGTAGACTGTTTGAGACATTTCTCCCGTCGAGGAAAGTGCGCATGGTGACTGTTGTAATCAATCCCAATGCAATTTCTGTGTTTCATCAACACTCAGATAGTCCACAGATTACAGAATGCCCCCACATGTCCATTGGAAACTACTACTGGTCTTCCAGGGATCGATCGAAGCGTAGACTGTTTGAGAATTACTCCCATGCACGAAAGTGCGCTTGGTGACTGTTGTATTCAATCCCGATGCAATTTCTGTGTTTCATTAACAGTCTGATAGTCCACAGATTAGAGAAAGCCTCCAGATGTGCATCGGAAACTACTACTGGTCTTGCAGGGAACGATAAAAGCGTAGACTGTTAGAGACATTACTCGCATGGAGGAAAGTGCGCATCGTGACTGTTGTAATCAATCCCGATGCAATATCTGTGTTTCATCAACACTCTGATAGTCCACAGATTACAGAATGCCACCAGATGTGCATTGGAAACTACTACTGGTCTTCCCGGGAACGATCGAAGCGTAGACTGTTTGAGACATTACTACCGTGGAGGAAAGGGAACATGGTGACTGTTGTATTCAATCCCGATGAAATTTCTGTGTTTCATCAACACTCTGATAGTCCACAGATTACAGAATGCTTCCAGATGTGCATCGGAAACTCTTACTGATCTTCCAGGGAATGATCAAAGCGTAGACTGTTTGAGAATTACTCCCATGGAGGAAAGTGGGCATGGTGACTGTTGTATTCAATCCCGATGCAATTTCTGTGTTTCATCAACACTCTGATAGTCCACAGATAACAGAATGCCTCCAGGTGTGCATCGGAATGTAGTACTGGTCTTCCAGAGAACGATCAAAGCGTAGACTGTTTGAGACATTACTCGCATTGAGGAAGGTGCGCATTTTGACTGTTGTATTCAATCCCGATGCAATTTCTGTGTTTCATCAACACTCCGATAGTCCACAGATTAAAGAATGTCTCGAGATGTGCATCGGAAAATTTTAATGATCATCCAGGGAACGATCAAAGCGTAGACTGTTTGAGACATTACTCCCAATGCAGGAAAGTGCGCATGGTGACTGTTGTATTCAATCCCGATGCAATTTCTGTGTTTCATCAGCACTCGGATAGTCCACAGATTACAGAATGCCTCCAGATGTGCATCGGAAACTACTACTGGTCCTCCAGGGAACGATCAAAGCGTAAACTTTTTGAGACATTACTCCCATTGAGGAAGGTGCGCATGGTGACTGTTGTATTCAATCCCGATGCAATTTCTGTGTTTCATCAACACTCTGATAGCCCACAGATTACAGAATGTCTCCAGATGTGCATCGGAAACTAGTACTGGTCTTCCAGAGAACGATCAAAGCGTAGACTGATAGAGACATTACTCCCGTGGAGGAAAGTGCGCTTGGTGACTGTTGTATTTAATCCAGATGCAATTTCTGTGTTTTATTAAAAGTCTGATAGGCCACAGATTACAGAACATCTCCAGATGTGCATCGGAAACTATTACTGGTTTTCCAGGGAACGATCAAAGCGTAGACTGTATGAGACATTACTCCCATGGAGGAAAGTGCGCATGGTCACTGTTGTATTCAATCCCGATGCAATTTCTGTGTATCATTAAAACTCTGATAGTCCACAGATTAGAGAAAGCCTCCAGATGTGCATCGGAAACTACTACTGGTCTTGCAGGGAACGATCAAAGCGTAGAATGTTAGAGACATTACTCGCATGGAGGAAAGTGCGCATGGTGACTGTTGTGTTCAATCCCGATGCAATTTCTGTGTTTCATCAACACTCTGATAGTCCACAGATTACAGAAAGCCTCCAGATGTGCACTGGAAAATACTACTGGTCTTGCAGGTAAGGATCAAATCCTAGACTGTTAGAGACATTACTCCCATGGAGGAAAGTACGCATGGTGACTGTTGTATTCAATCCCGATGCAATTTCTGTGTTTCATCAACACTCTGATAGTATACAGATTACAGAATGTCTCCAGATGTGAATCGGAAACTACTACTGGTCTTCCATGGAATGATCAAAGCGTAGACTGTTTGAGAATTACTCCCATGGAGGGAAGTGGGCATGGTGACTGTTGTATTCAATCCCGATGCAATGTCTGTGTTTCATCAACACTCAGTTAGTCCACAGATTTCAGAATGCCTCCAGATGTGCATCGGATACTACTACTGGTTTCCAGGGAATAATCAAAGCGTAGACTGTTTGAGAATTACTCCCATGGAGGAAAGTGCGCATGGTGACAGTTGTATTCAATCCCGATGCAATTTCTGTGTTTCATCAACACTCTGATAGTCCACAGATTACTGAATGCCACCAGATGTCCATTGGAAACTACTACTGGTCTTCCAGGGAACGATCAAAGCGTAGACTGTTTGAGATATTACTACCGTGGAGGAAAGTGAACATGGTGACTGTTGTATTCAATCCCGATGCAATTTCTGAGTTTCATCAACACTCTGATAGTCCACAGATTACAGAATGAATCCAGATGTGCATCGGAAACTACAACTGGTCTTCCATGGAATGATCAAAGCGTAGACTGTTTGAGAATTACTCTCATGAAGGGAAGTGGGCATGGTGACTGTTGTATTCAATCCCGATGCAATTTCTGTGTTTCAGCAACACTCTGATAGTCCACAGATAACAGAATGCCTCCAGATGTGCATCGGAAACTAGTACTGGTCTTCCAGAGAACGATCAAAGCGTAGACTGTTAGAGACATTACTCCCGTCGAGGAAAGTGCGCTTGGTGACTGTTGTATTCAATCCCGATGCAATTTCTGTGTTTCATCAACACTCAGATAGTCCACAGATTACAGAATGCCACCACATGTCCATTGGAAACTACTACTGGTCTTCCAGGGATCGATCGAAGCGTAGACTGTTTGAGAATTACTCCCATGCAGGAAAGTGCGCTTGGTGAATGTTGTATTCAATCCCGATGCAATTTCTGTGTTTCATTAACAGTCTGATAGGCCACAGATTACAGAACATCTCCAGATGTGCATCGGAAACTATTACTGGTTTTCCAGGGAACGATCAAAGCGTAGACTGTATGAGACATTACTCCCATGGAGGAAAGTGCGCATGGTGACTGTTGTATTCAATCCCGATGCAATTTCTGTGTATCATTAAAACTCTGATAGTCCACAGATTAGAGAAAGCCTCCAGATGTGCATCGGAAACTACTACTGGTCTTGCAGGGAAAGATCAAAGCGTAGAATGTTAGAGACATTACTCGCATGGAGGAAAGTTCGCATGGTGACTATTGTGTTCATTCCCGATGCAATTTCTGTGTTTCATCAACACTCTGATAGTCCACAGATTACAGAAAGCCTCCAGATGTGCATTGGAAACTACTACTGGTCTTGCAGGTAAGGATCAAATCGTAGACTGTTAGAGACATTACTCCCATGGAGGAAAGTGCGCATGGTGACTGTTGTATTCAATCCCGATGCAATTGGGGTGTTTCATAAACACTATGATAGTCTACAGATTACAGAATGCCTCCAGATGTGCATCGGAAACTACTACTGGTCTTCCATGGAATGATCAAAGCGTAGACTGTTGGAGAATTACTCCCATGTAGGGAAGTGGGCATGGTGACTGTTGTATTCAATCCCGATGCAATGTCTGTGTTTCATCAACACTCAGTTAGTCCACAGATTTCAGAATGCCTCCAGCTGTGCATCGGAAACTACTAATGGTCTTCCAGGGAACGATCAAACTGTAGACTGTTTGAAACATTACTCCCATGGAGGAAAATGCGCATGGTGACTGTTGTATTCAATCCCGATGCAATTTCTCTGTTTCAGCAACACTCTGATAGTCCACAGATTACAAAATGCCTCCAGATGTGCATCGGAAACTACTACTGGTCTTCCAGTTAAGGATCAATGCGTAAACTCTTTGAGACATTACTCCCATTGAGGAAGGTGCGCATGGTGACTGTTGTATTCAATCCCATTGCAATATCTGTGTTTCATCAACACTCTGATACTCCACAGATTAAAGAATGTCTCCAGATGTGCATCGGAAACTACTACTGGTCTTCCAGGGCACGATCAAAGGGTAGACTGTTTGAGACATTACTCCCAATGCAGGAAAGTGCGCATGGTGACTTTTGTATTTAATCCAGATGCAATATCTGTGTTTCATCACAGTCTGATAGTCCACAGAGTACAGAATGTCTCCAGATGTGCATCGGAAACTACTACTGGTCTTCCAGGGAACGATCAAACCGTAGACTGTTTGAAACATTACTCCCATGGAGGAAAGTGCGCATGGTCACTGTTGTACTCAATCCTGATGCAATTTCTGTGTTTCATCAACACTCTGAGAGTCCACAGATTACAGAATGCCACCAGATGTGCATCGAAAACTACTACTGGTCTTAAAGGGCACGATCAAATGTAGACTGTTTGAGACATACCTCCCGTGGAGGAAAGTGCGCATGGTGACTGTTGTATTCAATCCCGATGCAATTTCTGTGTTTCATCAGCACTCTGATACTCCACAGGTTACAGAATGGCACCAGATGTGCATCGGAAACTACTACTGGTCTTCCAGGAAGTGATCAAAGCGTAGACTGTTAGAGACATTACTCAGATGGAGGTAAGAGAGCATGGTGACTGATGTATTCAATGCCGATGCAATTTCTGTGTTTCATCAACACTCTGATACTCCACAGATTACAGAATGTCTCCAGATGAGCACCGGAAACTACTCTTGGTCTTAAAGGGAACGATCAAACGTAGACTGTTTGAGACATACCTCCTGTGGAGGAAAGTGCGCATGGTGACTGTTGTATTCAATCCCGATGCAATTTCTGTGTTTCATCGTCACTCTGATAGTCCACAGATTACAGAATGCCACCAGATGTCCATCGGAAACTACTACTGGTCTTCCAGGGAACGATCAAAGCGTAGAATCTTTGAGACATTACTCACGTGGGGGAAAGTGCGCATGGTGACTGTTGTATTTAATCCCGTTTAAATTTCTGTGTTTCATCAACACTCTGATAGTCCACAGATTACAGAATGCCACCTGAGGTGCATCGGAAACAACTACTGGTCTTCGAGGGAACGATCAAAGCGTAGACTGTTTGCGACATTAGTCCCAATGCAGGAAAGTTCCCATGGTGACTGTTGTATTCAATCCCGATGCAATTTCTGTGTAACATCAACAGTCTGATAGTCCACAGATTACAGATTATCTCCAGATATGCATCGGAAACTACTACTGGTCTTCCAGGGAACGATCAAAGCGTAGACTGTTTGAGACATTACTCCCATGAAGGAAAGTGCGCATGATGACTGTTGTATTCAATCCCGATGCAATTTCTGTGTTTCATCAACACTCTGATAGTCCACAGATTAGAGAAAACCTCCAGATGTGCATCGGAAACTACTACTGGTCTTGGAGGGGAGGATCAAAGCGTAGACTGTTAGAGACATTACTCGCATGGAGGAAAGTGCGCATGGTGACTGTTGTAATCAATCCCGATGCAATATCTGTGTTTCATTAACACTCTGATAGTCCACAGATAACAGAATGCCACCTGATGTGCATTGGAAACTACTACTGGTCTTCCAGGGAACGATCAAAGCGTAGACTGTTTGAGACATTACTACCGTGGAGTAAAGTGAACATGGTGACTGTTGTATTCAATCCCGATGCAATTTCTGTGTTTCATCAACACTCTGATAGTCCACAGATTACAGAATGCCTCCAGATCTGCATCGGAAACTACTACTGGTCTTCAAGTGAATGATCAAAGCATAGACTGTTTGAGAATTACTCCAATGGAGGAAAGTGCGCATGGTGACTCTTGTATTCAATCCCGATGCAATGTCTGTGTTTCGTGAACACTCAGTTAGTCCACAGATTTCAGAATGCCTCCAGATGTGCATCGGAAACTACTACTGGTCTTCCAGGGAATGATCAAAGCGTAGACTGTTTGAGAATTACTCCCATGGAAGGAAGTGGGCATGGTGACTGTTGTATTCAATCCCGATGCAATGTCTGTGTTTCATCAACACTCAGTTAGTCCACAGATTTCAGAATTCCTCCAGATGTGCATCGGAAACTACTACTGGTCTTCCAGGGAACGATCAAACTGTAGACTGTTTGAAACATAACTCCCATGGAAGAAAGTGCGCATGGTCACTGTTGTATTCAATCCCCATGCAATTTCTGTGTTTCATCAACACTCTGATACTCCACAGATTAAAGAATGTCTCCAGATGTGCATCGGAAACTACTACTGGTCTTCCAGGGCACGATCAAATGGTAGACTGTTTGAGACATTAATCCCAATGCAGGAAAGTGCGCATGGTGACTTTTGTATTTAATCCCGATGCAATATCTGTGTTTCATCACAGTCTGATAGTCCACAGATAACAGAATGTCTCCAGATGTGCATCGGAAACTACTACTGGTCTTCCAGGGAACGATCAAACCGTAGACTGTTTGAAACATTACTCCCATGGAGGAAAGTGCGCATGGTCACTGTTGTATTCAATTGCGTTGCAATTTCTGTATTTCATCAACACTCTGAGAGTCTACAGATTAAAGAATGCCACCAGATGTGCATCGGAAACTACTATTGGTCTTAAAGGGAACGATCAAACGTAGACTGTTTGAGACATACCTCCCGTGGAGGAAAGTGCGCATGGTGACTGTTGTATTCAATCCCGATGCAATTTCTGTGTTTCATCAACACTCTGATAGTCCACAGATTACAGAATGGCACCAGATGTGCATCGGAAACTACTACTGGTCTTCCAGGAAGTGATCAAAGCGTAGACTGTTAGAGTCGTTACTCCCATGGAGGAAAGTGAGCATGGTGACTGATGTATTCAATCCAATTGGAATTTCTGTGTTTCATTGCCACTCTGATAGTCCACAGATAACAGAATGCCTCCTGATGTGCATCGGAAAAAGTACTGGTCTTCCAGAGAACGATCAAAGCGTAGACTCTTTGAGACATTACTCCCGTGAAGGAAAGTGCGCATGGTGACTGTTGTAATCAATCTGGATGCAATTTCTGTGTTTCATCAACACCCTGATAGTCCACAGATTACAGAATGCCTCCAGTTGTGCATCGAAAACTAGTACTGGTCTTCCATGGCACGATCAAAGCGTAGACTGTTTGAGAATTACTCCCATGGCGGAAAGTGCGCTTGGTGACAGTTGTATTCAATCCCGATGCAATTCCTGTGTCTCATTAACAGTCTGATAGGCCACAGATTACAGAGTATCTCCAGATGTGCATCGGAAACTATTACTGGTTTTCAAGGGAACGATCAAACGTAGACTGTTTGAGACATACCTCCCGTGGAGGAAAGTGCGCATGGTGACTGTTGTATTCAATCCCGATGCAATTTCTGTGTTTCATCAATACTCTGATAGTCCACAGATTACAAAATGCCTCCAGATTTGCATCGGGAACTACTACTGGTCTTCCAGGGAACGATCAAAGCGTAAACTCTTTGAGACATTACTCCCATTGAGAAAGGTGCGCATGGTGACTGTTGTATTCAATGCCGATGGAATTTCTGTGTTTCATCAACACTCTGATACTCCACTGATTTAAGAATGTCTCCAGATGTGCATCGGAAACTAGTAATGGTCTTCCAGGGAACGATCAAAGCGTAGACTGTTTGAGACATTACTCCCAATGCAAGAAATTGCGCATGTTGACTTTTGTATTTAATCCCGAGGCAATTTCTGTGTTTCATCAACAGTCTGATAGCCCACAGATTACAGAATGTCTCCAGATGTGCATCGGAAACTACTACTGGTCTTCCAGGGAACGATCAAAGCGTAGAGTGATTGAGACATTACTCCCATGGTGGAAGTTGCGCATGGTGACTATTGTATTCAATCACGATGCAATTTCTGTGTTTCATCAACACTCTGATAGTCCACAGATTACAGAATGCTTCCAGATGTGCATCGGAAACGAGTACTGGTCTTCCAGAGAACGATCAAAGCGTAGACTGTTTGAGACATTACTCCCGTCGAGGAAAGTGCGCATGGTGACTGTTGTAATCAATCCCGATGCAATTTCTGTGTTTCATCAACACTCAGATAGTCCACAGATTACAGAATGCCACCACATGTCCATTGGAAACTACTACTGGTCTTCCAGGGATCGATCGAAGCGTAGACTGTTTGAGAATTACTCCCATGCAGGAAAGTGCGCTTGGTGACTGTTGTATTCAATCCCGATGCAATTTCTGTGTTTCATTAACAGTCTGATAGTCCACAGATTAGAGAAAGCCTCCAGATGTGCATCGGAAACTACTACTGGTCTTGCAGGGAACGATAAAAGCTTAGACTGTTGGAGACATTACTCGCATGGAGGAAAGTGCGCATCGTGACTGTTGTAATCAATCCCGATGCAATATCTGTGTTTCATCAACACTCTGATAGTCCACAGATTACAGAATGCCACCAGATGTGCATTGGAAACTACTACTGGTCTTCCAGGGAACGATCGAAGCGTAGACTGTTTGAGACATTACTACCGTGGAGGAAAGGGAACATGGTGACTGTTGTATTCAATCCCGATGAAATTTCTGTGTTTCATCAACACTCTGATAGTCCACAGATTACAGAATGCTTCCAGATGTGCATCGGAAACTACTACTGGTCTTCCAGGGAATGATCAAAGCGTAGACTGTTTGAGAATTACTTCCATGGAGGAAAGTGGGCATGGTGACTGTTGTATTCAATCCCGATGCAATTTCTGTGTTTCATCAACACTCTGATAGTCCACAGATAACAGAATGCCTCCAGGTGTGCATCGGAATGTAGTACTGGTCTTCCAGAGAACGATCAAAGCGTAGACTGTTTGAGACATTACTCGCATTGAGGAAGGTGCGCATTTTGACTGTTGTATTCAATCCCGATGCAATTTCTGTGTTTCATCAACACTCCGATAGTCCACAGATTAAAGAATGTCTCCAGATGTGCATCGGAAAATTTTAATGGTCATCCAGGAACGATCAAAGCGTAGACTGTTTGAGACATTACTCCCATTGAGGAAGGTGCGCATGGTGACTTTTGTATTCAATCCCGATGCAATTTCTGTGTTTCATCAACACTCTGATAGCCCACAGATTACAGAATGTCTCCAGATGTGCATCGGAAACTAGTACTGGTCTTCCAGAGAACGATCAAAGCGTAGACTGATAGAGACATTACTCCCGTGGAGGAAAGTGCGCTTGGTGACTGTTGTATTTAATCCAGATGCAATTTCTGTGTTTCATTAAAAGTCTGATAGGCCACAGATTACAGAACATCTCCAGATGTGCATCGGAAACTATTACTGGTTTTCCAGGGAACGATCAAAGCGTAGACTGTATGAGACATTACTCCCATGGAGGAAAGTGCGCATGGTCACTGTTGTATTCAATCCCGATGCAATTTCTGTGTATCATTAAATCTCTGATAGTCCACAGATTAGAGAAAGCCACCAGATGTGCATCGGAAACTACTACTGGTCTTGCAGGGAACGATCAAAGCGTAGAATGTTAGAGACATTACTCGCATGGAGGAAAGTGCGCATGGTGACTGTTGTGTTCTATCCCGATGCAATTTCTGTGTTTCATCAACACTCTGATAGTCCACAGATTACAGAAAGCCTCCAGATGTGCATTGGAAACTACTACTGGTCTTGCAGGTAAGGATCAAATCCTAGTCTGTTAGAGACATTACTCCCATGGAGGAAAGTACGCATGGTGACTGTTGTATTCAATCCTGATGCAATTTCTGTGTTTCATCAACACTCTGATAGTCTACAGATTACAGAATGCCTCCAGATGTGAATCGGAAACTACTACTGGTCTTCCATGGAATGATCAAAGCGTAGACTGTTTGAGAATTACTCCCATGGAGGGAAGTGGGCATGGTGACTGTTGTATTCAATCCCGATGCAATGTCTGTGTTTCATCAACACTCAGTTAGTCCACAGATTTCAGAATGCCTCCAGATGTGCATCGGATACTACTACTGGTTTCCAGGGAATGATCAAAGCGTAGACTGTTTGAGAATTACTCCCATGGAGGAAAGTGCGCATGGTGTCTGTTGTATTCAATCCCGATGCAATTTCTGTGTTTCATCAACACTCTGATAGTCCACAGATTAATGAATGCCACCAGATGTCCATTGGAAACTACTACTGGTCTTCCAGGGAACGATCAAAGCGTAGACTGTTTGAGATATTACTACCGTGGAGGAAAGTGAACATGGTGACTGTTGTATTCAATCCCGATGCAATCTCTGAGTTTCATCAACACTCTGATAGTCCACAGATTACAGAATGCCTCCAGATGTGCATCGGAAACTACAACTGGTCTTCCATGGAATGATCAAAGCGTAGACTGTTTGAGAATTACTCTCATGAAGGGAAGTGGGCATGGTGACTGTTGTATTCAATCCCGATGCAATTTCTGTGTTTCAGCAACACTCTGATAGTCCACAGATAACAGAATGCCTCCAGATGTGCATCGGAAACTAGTACTGGTCTTCCAGAGAACGATCAAAGCGTAGACTGTTAGAGACATTACTCCCGTGGAGGTAAGTGCGCTTGGTGACTGTTGTATTCAATCCCGATGCAATTTCTGTGTTTCATCAACACTCAGTTAGTCCACAGATTTCAGAATGCCTCCAGATGTGCATCGGAAACTACTACTGGTCTTCCAGGGCACGATCAAAGCGTAGACTGTTTGAGAATTACTCCCATTCAGGAAAGTGTTCTTGGTGACTGTTGTATTCAATCCCGATGCAATTTCTGTGTTTCATTAACAGTCTGATAGGCCACAGATTACAGAAAGCCTCCAGATGTGCATTGGAAACTACTACAGGTCTTGCAGGTAAGGATCAAATCGTAGACTGTTAGAGACATTACTCCCATGGAGGAAAGTGCGCATGGTGACTGTTGTATTCAATCCCGATGCAATTTCTGTGTTTCATAAACACTATGATAGTCTACAGATTACAGAATGCCTCCAGATGTGCATCGGAAACTACTACTGGTCTTCCATGGAATGATCAAAGCGTAGACTGTTTGAGAATTACTCCCATGGAGGGAAGTGGGCATGGTGACTGTTGTATTCAATCCCGATGCAATGTCTGTGTTTCATCAACACTCAGTTAGTCCACAGATTTCAGAATGCCTCCAGCTGTGCATCGGAAACTACTAATGGTCTTCCAGGGAACGATCAAAGTGTAGACTGTTTGAAACATTACTCCCATGGAGGAAAATGCGCATGGTCACTGTTGTATTCAATCTCGATGCAATTTCTGTGTTTCATCAACACTCTGATAGTCCACAGATTACAAAATGCCTCCAGATGTGCATCGGAAACTACTACTGGTCTTCCAGTTAAGGATCAATGCGTAAACTCTTTGAGACATTACTCCCATTGAGGAAGGTGCGCATGGTGACTGTTGTATTCAGTCCCATTGCAATATCTGTGTTTCATCAACACTCTGATACTCCACAGATTAAAGAATGTCTCCAGATGTGCATCGGAAACTACTACTGGTCTTCCAGGGCACGATCAAAGGGTAGACTGTTTGAGACATTACTCCCAATGCAGGAAAGTGCGCATGGTGACTTTTGTATTTAATCCAGATGCAATATCTGTGTTTCATCACAGTCTGATAGTCCACAGATTACAGAATGTCTCCAGATGTGCATCGGAAACTACTACTGGTCTTCCAGGGAACGATCAAACCGTAGACTGTTTGAAACATTACTCCCATGGAGGAAAGTGCGCATGGTCACTGTTGTATTCAATCCTGATGCAATTTCTGTATTTCATCAACACTCTGAGAGTCCACAGATTACAGAATGCCACCAGATGTGCATCGAAAACTACTACTGGTCTTCCAGGGAACGATCAAAGCGTAGAATCTTTGAGACATTACTCACGTGGGGGAAAGTGCGCATGGTGACTGTTGTATTCAATCCCGATGCAATTTCTGTGTTTCATCAACACTCTGATGGTCCACAGATTAGAGAAAACCTCCAGATGTGCATCGGAAACTACTACTGGTCTTGGAGGGGAGGATCAAAGCGTAGACTGATAGAGACATTACTCGCATGGAGGAAAGTGCGCATGGTGACTGTTGTAATCAATCCCGATGCAATATCTGTGTTTCATCAACACTCTGATAGTCCACAGATAACAGAATGCCACCAGATGTGCATTGGAAACTACTACTGGTCTTCCAGGGAACGATCAAAGCGTAGAATCTTTGAGACATTACTCACGTGGGGGAAAGTGCGCATGGTGACTGTTGTATTTAATCCCGTTTAAATTTCTGTGTTTCATCTACACTCTGATAGTCCACAGATTACAGAATGCCACCTGAGGTGCATCGGAAACAACTACTGGTCTTCGAGGGAACGATCAAAGCGTAGACTGTTTGCGACATTAGTCCCAATGCAGGAAAGTGCCCATGGTGACTGTTGTATTCAATCCCGATGCAATTTCTGTGTTACATCAACAGTCTGATAGTCCACAGATTACAGATTATCTCCAGATATGCATCGGAAACTACTACTGGTCTTCCAGGGAACGATCAAAGCGTAGACTGTTTGAGACATTACTCCCATGAAGGAAAGTGCGCATGGTGACTGTTGTATTCAATCCCGATGCAATTTCTGTGTTTCATCAACACTCTGATAGTCCACAGATTAGAGAAAACCTCCAGATGTGCATCGGAAACTACTACTGGTCTTGGAGGGGAGGATCAAAGCGTAGACTGTTAGAGACATTACTCGCATGGAGGAAAGTGCGCATGGTGACTGTTGTAATCAATCCCGATGCAATATCTGTGTTTCATCAACACTCTGATAGTCCACAGATAACAGAATGCCATCAGATGTGCATTGGAAACTACCACTGGTCTTCCAGGGAACGATCAAAGCGTAGACTGTTTGAGACATTACTACCGTGGAGTAAAGTGAACATGGTGACTGTTGTATTCAATCCCGATGCAATTTCTGTGTTTCATCAACACTCTGATAGTCCACAGATTACAGAATGCCTCCAGATGTGCATCGGAAACTACTACTGGTCTTCAAGGGAATGATCAAAGCATAGACTGTTTGAGAATTACTCCCATGGAGGAAAGTGCGCATGGTGACTCTTGTATTCAATCCCGATGCAATGTCTGTGTTTCGTGAACACTCAGTTAGTCCACAGATTTCAGAATGCGTCCAGATGTGCATCGGAAACTACTACTGGTCTTCCAGGGAACGATCAAACCGTAGACTGTTTGAAACATTACTCCCATGGAGGAAAGTGCTCATGGTCACTGTTGTATTCAATCCCGATGCACTTTCTGTGTTTCATCAACACTCTGATAGTCCACAGATTACAAAATGCCTCCAGATTTGCATCGGAAACTACTACTGGTCTTCCAGTTAACGATCAAAGCGTAAACTCTCTGAGACATTACTCCCATTGAGGAAGGTGCGCATGGTGACTGTTGTATTCAATCCCGATGCAATATCTGTGTTTCATCAACACTCTGATAGTCCACAGATAACAGAATGCCACCAGATGTGCATTGGAAACTACCACTGGTCTTCCAGGGAACGATCAAAGCGTAGACTGTTTGAGACATTACTACCGTGGAGTAAAGTGAACATGGTGACTGTTGTATTCAATCCCGATGCACTTTCTGTGTTTCATCAACACTCTGATAGTCCACAGATTACAAAATGCCTCCAGATGTGCATCGGAAACTACTACTGGTCTTCCAGGGAACGATCAAACCGTAGACTGTTTGAGACATACCTCCCGTGGAGGAAAGTGCGCATGGTGACTGTTGTATTCAATCCCGATGCAATTTCTGTGTTTCATCAACACTCTGATAGTCCACAGATTACAGAATGGCACCAGATGTGCATCGGAAACTACTACTGGTCTTCCAGGAAGTGATCAAAGCGTAGACTGTTAGAGTCGTTACTCCCATGGAGGAAAGTGAGCATGGTGACTGATGTATTCAATCCCATTGGAATTTCTGTGTTTCATCAACACCCTGATAGTCCACAGATTACAGAATGCCTCCAGTTGTGCATCGAAAACTAGTACTGGTCTTCCAGGGCACGATCAAAGCGTAGACTGTTTGAGAATTACTCCCATGGCGGAAAGTGCGCTTGGTGACAGTTGTATTCAATCCCGATGCAATTCCTGTGTTTCATTAACAGTCTGATAGGCCACAGATTACAGAGTATCTCCAGATGTGCATCGGAAACTATTACTGGTTTTCAAGGGAACGATCAAACGTAGACTGTTTGAGACATACCTCCCGTGGAGGAAAGTGCGCATGGTGACTGTTGTATTCAATCCCGACGCAATTTCTGTGTTTCATCAATACTCTGATAGTCCACAGATTACAAAATGCCTCCAGATTTGCATCGGGAACTACTACTGGTCTTCCAGGGAACGATCAAAGCGTAAACTCTTTGAGACATTACTCCCATTGAGAAAGGTGCGCATGGTGACTGTTGTATTCAATGCCGATGGAATTTCTGTGTTTCATCAACACTCTGATACTCCACAGATTTAAGAATGTCTCCAGATGTGCATCGGAAACTAGTAATGGTCTTCCAGGGAACGATCAAAGCGTAGACTGTTTGAGACATTACTCCCAATGCAAGAAATTGCGCATGTTGACTTTTGTATTTAATCCCGAGGCAATTTCTGTGTTTCATCAACAGTCTGATAGCCCACAGATTACAGAATGTCTCCAGATGTGCATCGGTTACTACTGCTGGTCTTCCAGGGAACGATCAAAGCGTAGAGTGATTGAGACATTACTCCCATGGTGGAAGTAGCGCATGGTGACTATTGTATTCAATCACGATGCAATTTCTGTGTTTCATCAACACTCTGATAGTCCACAGATTACAGAATGCTTCCAGATGTGCATCGGAAACGAGTACTGGTCTTCCAGAGAACGATCAAAGCGTAGACTGTTTGAGACATTACTCCCGTCGAGGAAAGTGCGCATGGTGACTGTTGTAATCAATCCCGATGCAATTTCTGTGTTTCATCAACACTCAGATAGTCCACAGATTACAGAATGCCACCACATGTCCATTGGAAACTACTACTGGTCTTCCAGGGATCGATCGAAGCGTAGACTGTTTGAGAATTACTCCCATGCAGGAAAGTGCGCTTGGTGACTGTTGTATTCAATCCCGATGCAACTTCTGTGTTTCATTAACAGTCTGATAGTCCACAGATTAGAGAAAGCCTCCAGATGTGCATCGGAAACTACTACTGGTCTTGCAGGGAACGATAAAAGCGTAGACTGTTAGAGACATTACTCGCATGGAGGAAAGTGCGCATCGTGACTGTTGTAATCAATCCCGATGCAATATCTGTGTTTCATCAACACTCTGATAGTCCACAGATTACAGAATGCCACCAGATGTGCATTGGAAACTACTACTGGTCTTCCAGGGAACGGTCGAAGCGTAGACTGTTTGAGACATTACTACCGTGGAGGAAAGGGAACATGGTGACTGTTGTATTCAATCCCGATGAAATTTCTGTGTTTCATCAACACTCTGATAGTCCACAGATTACAGAATGCTTCCAGATGTGCATCGGAAACTACTACTGGTCTTCCAGGGAATGATCAAAGCGTAGACTGTTTGAGAATTACTTCCATGGAGGAAAGTGGGCATGGTGACTGTTGTATTCAATCCCGATGCAATTTCTGTGTTTCATCAACACTCTGATAGTCCACAGATAACAGAATGCCTCCAGGTGTGCATCGGAATGTAGTACTGGTCTTCCAGAGAACGATCAAAGCGTAGACTGTTTGAGACATTACTCGCATTGAGGAAGGTGCGCATTTTGACTGTTGTATTCAATCCCGATGCAATTTCTGTGTTTCATCAACACTCCGATAGTCCACAGATTAAAGAATGTCTCCAGATGTGCATCGGAAAATTTTAATGGTCATCCAGGTAACGATCAAAGCGTAGACTGTTTGAGACATTACTCCCAATGCAGGAAAGTGCGCATGGTGACTGTTGTATTCAATCGCGATGCAATTTCTGTATTTCATCAGCACTCTGATAGCCCACAGATTACAGAATGTCTCCAGATGTGCATCGGAAACTAGTACTGGTCTTCCAGAGAACGATCAAAGCGTAGACTGATAGAGACATTACTCCCGTGGAGGAAAGTGCGCTTGGTGACTGTTGTATTTAATCCAGATGCAATTTCTGTGTTTCATTAAAAGTCTGATAGGCCACAGATTACAGAACATCTCCAGATGTGCATCGGAAACTATTACTGGTTTTCCAGGGAACGATCAAAGCGTAGACTGTATGAGACATTACTCCCATGGAGGAAAGTGCGCATGGTCACTGTTGTATTCAATCCCGATGCAATTTCTGTGTATCATTAAATCTCTGATAGTCCACAGATTAGAGAAAGCCTCCAGATGTGCATCGGAAATTACTACTGGTCTTGCAGGGAACGATCAAAGCGTAGAATGTTAGAGACATTACTCGCATGGAGGAAAGTGCATATGGTGTCTGTTGTGTTCAATCCCGATGCAATTTCTGTGTTTCATCAACACTCTGATAGTCCACAGATTACAGAAAGCCTCCAGATGTGCATTGGAAATTACTACTGGTCTTGCAGGTAAGGATCAAATCCTAGACTGTTAGAGACATTACTCCCATGGAGGAAAGTACGCATGGTGACTGTTGTATTCAATCCTGATGCAATTTCTGTGTTTCATCAACACTCTGATAGTCTACAGATTACAGAATGCCTCCAGATGTGAATCGGAAACTACTACTGGTCTTCCATGGAATGATCAAAGCGTAGACTGTTTGAGAATTACTCCCATGGAGGGAAGTGGGCATGGTGACTGTTGTATTCAATCCCGATGCAATGTCTGTGTTTCATCAACACTCAGTTAGTCCACAGATTTCAGAATGCCTCCAGATGTGCATCGGATACTACTACTGGTTTCCAGGGAATGATCAAAGCGTAGACTGTTTGAGAATTACTCCCATGGAGGAAAGTGCGCATGGTGACTGTTGTATTCAATCCCGATGCAATTTCTGTGTTTCATCAACACTCTGATAGTCCACAGATTAATGAATGCCACCAGATGACCATTGGAAACTACTACTGGTCTTCCAGCTAACGATCAAAGCGTAGACTGTTTGAGATATTACTACCGTGGAGGAAAGTGAACATGGTGACTGTTGTATTCAATCCCGATGCAATCTCTGAGTTTCATCAACACTCTGATAGTCCACAGATTACAGAATGCCTCCAGATGTGCATCGGAAACTACAACTGGTCTTCCATGGAATGATCAAAGCGTAGACTGTTTGAGAATTACTCTCATGAAGGGAAGTGGGCATGGTGACTGTTGTATTCAATCCCGATGCAATTTCTGTGTTTCAGCAACACTCTGATAGTCCACAGATAACAGAATGCCTCCAGATGTGCATCGGAAACTAGTACTGGTCTTCCAGAGAACGATCAAAGCGTAGACTGTTAGAGACATTACTCCCGTGGAGGTAAGTGCGCTTGGTGACTGTTGTATTCAATCCCGATGCAATTTCTGTGTTTCATCAACACTCAGTTAGTCCACAGATTTCAGAATGCCTCCAGATGTGCATCGGAAACTACTACTGGTCTTCCAGGGCACGATCAAAGCGTAGACTGTTTGAGAATTACTCCCATTCAGGAAAGTGGGCTTGGTGACTGTTGTATTCAATCCCGATGCAATTTCTGTGTTTCATTAACAGTCTGATAGGCCACAGATTACAGAAAGCCTCCAGATGTGCATTGGAAACTACTACTGGTCTTGCAGGTAAGGATCAAATCGTAGACTGTTTGAAACATTACTCCCATGGAGGAAAATGCGCATGGTCACTGTTGTATTCAATCCCCATGCAATTTCTGTGTTTCATCAACACTCTGATAGTCCACAGATTACAAAATGCCTCCAGATGTGCATCGGAAACTACTACTGGTCTTCCAGTTAAGGATCAATGCGTAAACTCTTTGAGACATTACTCCCATTGAGGAAGGTGCGCATGGTGACTGTTGTATTCAATCCCATTGCAATATCTGTGTTTCATCAACACTCTGATACTCCACAGATTAAAGAATGTCTCCAGATGTGCATCGGAAACTACTACTGGTCTTCCAGGGCACGATCAAAGGGTAGACTGTTTGAGACATTACTCCCAATGCAGGAAAGTGCGCATGGTGACTTTTGTATTTAATCCAGATGCAATATCTGTGTTTCATCACAGTCTGATAGTCCACAGATTACAGAATGTCTCCAGATGTGCATCGGAAACTACTACTGGTCTTCCAGGGAACGATCAAACCGTAGACTGTTTGAAACATTACTCCCATGGAGGAAAGTACGCATGGTCACTGTTGTATCCAATCCTGATGCAATTTCTGTGTTTCATCAACACTCTGAGAGGCCACAGATTACAGAGTGCCACCAGATGTGCATCGAAAACTACTACTGGTCTTAAAGGGCACGATCAAATGTAGACTGTTTGAGACATACCTCCCGTGGAGGAAAGTGCGCATGGTGACTGTTGTATTCAATCCCGATGCAATTTCTGTGTTTCATCAGCACTCTGATACTCCACAGGTTACAGAATGGCACCAGATGTGCATCGGAAACTACTACTGGTCTTCCAGGAAGTGATCAAAGCGTAGACTGTTAGAGACATTACTCAGATGGAGGTAAGAGAGCATGGTGACTGATGTATTCAATGCCGATGCAATTTCTGTGTTTCATCAACACTCTGATACTCCACAGATTACAGAATGTCTCCAGATGAGCACCGGAAACTACTCTTGGTCTTAAAGGGAACGATCAAACGTAGACTGTTTGAGACATACCTCCTGTGGAGGAAAGTGCGCATGGTGACTGTTGTATTCAATCCCGATGCAATTTCTGTGTTTCATCGTCACTCTGATAGTCCACAGATTACAGAATGCCACCAGATGTCCATCGGAAACTACTACTGGTCTTCCAGGGAACGATCAAAGCGTAGACTGTTTGAGACATTACTACCGTGGAGTAAAGTGAACATGGTGACTGTTGTATTCAATCCCGATGCTATTTCTGTGTTTCATCAACACTCTGATAGTCCACAGATTACAGAATGCCTCCAGATGTGCATCGGAAACTACTACTGGTCTTCAAGGGAATGATCAAAGCATAGACTGTTTGAGAATTACTCCCATGGAGGAAAGTGCGCATGGTGACTCTTGTATTCAATCCCGATGCAATGTCTGTGTTTCGTGAACACTCAGTTAGTCCACAGATTTCAGAATGCCTCCAGATGTGCATCGGAAACTACTACTGGTCTTCCAGGGAACGATCAAACCGTAGACTGTTTGAAACATTACTCCCATGGAGGAAAGTGCTCATGGTCACTGTTGTATTCAATCCCGATGCACTTTCTGTGTTTCATCAACACTCTGATAGTCCACAGATTACAAAATGCCTCCAGATTTGCATCGGAAACTACTACTGGTCTTCCAGTTAACGATCAAAGCGTAAACTCTCTGAGACATTACTCCCATTGAGGAAGGTGCGCATGGTGACTGTTGTATTCAATCCCGATGCAATTTCTGTTTTTCATCAACAGTCGGATAGTCCACAGGTTACAGAATGTCTCCAGATGTGCATCGGAAACTACTACTGGTCTTCCAGGGAACGATCAAACCGTAGACTGTTTGAAACATTACTCCCATGGAGGAAAGAGCGCATGGTCACTGTTGTATTCAAACCTGATGCAATTTCTGTGTTTCACCAACACTCTGAGAGTCCACAGATTACAGAATGCCACCAGATGTGCATCGAAAACTACTACTGGTCTTAAAGGGAACGATCAAATGTAGACTGTTTGAGACATACCTCCCGCGGAGGAAAGTGCGCATGGTGACTGTTGTATTCAATCCCGATGCAATTTCTGTGTTTCATCAGCACTCTGATACTCCACAGGTTACAGAATGGCACCAGATGTGCATCGGAAACTACTACTGGTCTTCCAGGAAGTGATCAAAACGTAGACTGTTAGAGACATACTCAGATGGAGGTAAGTGAGCATGGTGACTGATGTATTCAATGCTGATGCAATTTCAGTGTTTCATCAACACTCTGATACTCCACAGATTACAGAATGTCTCCAGATGAGCACCGGAAACTACTCTTGGTCCTAAAGGGAACGATCAAACGTAGACTGTTTGAGACATACCTCCTGTGGAGGAAAGTGCGCATGGTGACTGTTGTATTCAATCCCGATGCAATTTCTGTGTTTCATCGTCACTCTGATAGTCCACAGATTACAGAATGCCACCAGATGTCCATCGGAAACTACTACTGGTCTTCCAGGGAACGATCAAAGCGTAGAATCTTTGAGACATTACTCACGTGGGGGAAAGTGCGCATGGTGACTGTTGTATTTAATCCCGTTTAAATTTCTGTGTTTCATCAACACTCTGATATTCCACAGATTACAGAATGCCACCTGAGGTGCATCGGAAACAACTACTGGTCTTCGAGGGAACGATCAAAGCGTAGACTGTTTGAGACATACCTCCCGTGGAGGAAAGTGCGCATGGTGATAGTTGTGTTCAATCCCGATGCAATTTCTGTGTTTCAACAACAATCTGATAGTCCACTGTTTACAGAATGCCTCCAGATGTGCATCGGAAACTACTACTGGTCTTCCAGGGAGCGATCAAATCGTAGACTGTTTGAGACATTACTCCCGTGGAGGAAGGTGCGCATGGTGGCTGCTGTATTCAATCCCGATGCAATTTATGTGTACCATCAACACTCTGATAGTCCACAGATTACAGAATGCCTCCAGATGTGCTTCGGAAACTACTACTGGTTTCCAGGGAATGAGAAAAGCGTAGACCGTTTGAGAATTACTCCCATGGAAGAAAGTGTGCATGGTGACTGTTGTATTCAATCCCGATGCAATTTCTGTGTTTCATCAACACTCTGATAGTCCACAGCTTACAAAATGCCTCCAGATGTGCTTCGGAAACTACTACTGGTCTTCCAGGGAACGATCAAAGCGAAAACTCTTTGAGACATTACTCCCAATGAGGAAGGTGGGCATGGTGACTGTTGTATTCAATCCCGATGCAATTTCTGTGTTTCACAAACACTCTGATACTATACAGATTACAGAATGCCTCCAGATGTGCATCGGAAACTACTACTGGTCTTCCAGTGAACGATTAAGACGTAGACTGTTTGAAACATTACTCCCATGGAGGAAAGTGCGCTTGGTGACTGTTGTATTCAATCCCGATGCAATTCCTGTGTTTCATCAACACTCTCATAGTCCACGGATTACACAATGCCTCCAGATGTGCATCGGAAACTACTACTGGTCTTCCAGGGCACGATCAAATCGTAGACTGTTTGAGACATTACTCCCAATGCAGGAAAGTGCGCATGGTGACTGTTGTATTCAATCCCGATGCAATTTCTGTGTTTCATCAACACTCTGATAGTCCACAGTTTACAGAATGCCACCAGATGTGCACCGGAAACTACTACTGGTCTTCCATGGAACGATCAAGGCGTAGACTGTTTGAGACATTACTCCCACGGAGGAAAGTGCGCATGGTGACTGTTGTATTCAATCCCGATGCAATTTCTGTGTTTCATCGTCACTCTGATAGTCCACAGATTACAGAATGCCATCAGATGTCCATCGGAAACTACTACTGGTCTTCCAGGGAACGATCAAAGCGTAGACTCTTTGAGACATTACTCCCTTGGGGAAAGTGCGCATGGTGACTCTTGTATTCAATCCCGATGCAATGTCTGTGTTTCGTGAACACTCAGTTAGTCCACAGATTTCAGAATGCCTCCAGATGTGCATCGGAAACTACTACTGGTCTTCCAGGGAACGATCAAACCGTAGACTGTTTGAAACATTACTCCCATGGAGGAAAGTGCTCACGGTCACTGTTGTATTCATTCCCGATGCACTTTCTGTGTTTCATCAACACTCTGATAGTCCACAGATTACAAAATGCCTCCAGATTTGCATCGGAAACTACTACTGGTCTTCCAGTTAACGATCAAAGCGTAAACTCTCTGAGACATTACTCCCATTGAGGAAGGTGCGCATGGTGACTGTTGTATTCAATCCCGATGCAATTTCTGTTTTTCATCAACAGTCGGATAGTCCACAGATTACAGAATGTCTCCAGATGTGCATCGGAAACTACTACTGGTCTTCCAGGGAACGATCAAACCGTAGACTGTTTGAAACATTACTCCCATGGAGGAAAGAGCGCATGGTCACTGTTGTATTCAAACCTGATGCAATTTCTGTGTTTCAATAACACTCTGAGAGTCCACAGATTACAGAATGCCACCAGATGTGCATCGAAAACTACTACTGGTCTTAAAGGGAACGATCAAATGTAGACTGTTTGAGACATACCTCCCGCGGAGGAAAGTGCGCATGGTGACTGTTCTATTCAATCCCGATGCAATTTCTGTGTTTCATCAGCACTCTGACACTCCACAGGTTACAGAATGGCACCAGATGTGCATCGGAAACTACTACTGGTCTTCCAGGAAGTGATCAAAGCGTAGACTGTTAGAGACATTACTCAGATGGAGGTAAGTGAGCATGGTGACTGATGTATTCAATGCCGATGCAATTTCAGTGTTTCATCAACACTCTGATACTCCACAGATTACAGAATGTCTCCAGATGAGCACCGGAAACTACTCTTGGTCCTAAAGGGAACGATCAAACGTAGACTGTTTGAGACATACCTCCTGTGGAGGAAAGTGCGCATGGTGACTGTTGTATTCAATCCCGATGCAATTTCTGTGTTTCATCGTCACTCTGATAGTCCACAGATTACAGAATGCCACCAGATGTCCATCGGAAACTACTACTGGTCTTCCAGGGAACGATCAAAGCGTAGAATCTTTGAGACATTACTCACGTGGGGGAAAGTGCGCATGGTGACTGTTGTATTTAATCCCGTTTAAATTTCTGTGTTTCATCAACACTCTGATATTCCACAGATTACAGAATGCCACCTGAGGTGCATCGGAAACAACTACTGGTCTTCGAGGGAACGATCAAAGCGTAGACTGTTTGAGACATACCTCCCGTGGAGGAAAGTGCGCATGGTGACAGTTGTGTTCAATCCCGATGCAATTTCTGTGTTTCAACAACAATCTGATAGTCCACTGATTACAGAATGCCTCTAGATGTGCATCGGAAACTACTACTGGTCTTCCAAGGAGCGATCAAATCGTAGACTGTTTGAGACATTACTCCCGTGGAGTAAGGTGCGCATGGTGGCTGCTGTATTCAATCCCGATGCAATTTATGTGTACCATCAACACTCTGATAGTCCACAGATTACAGAATGCCTCCAGATGTGCTTCGGAAACTACTACTGGTCTTCCAGGGAACGATCAAAGCGAAAACTCTTTGAGACATTACTCCCAATGAGGAAGGTGGGCATGGTGACTGTTGTATTCAATCCCGATGCAATTTCTGTGTTTCACAAACACTCTGATACTCCACAGATTACAGAATGCCTCCAGATGTGCATCGGAAACTACTACTGGTCTTCCAGTGAACGATTAAGACGTAGACTGTTTGAAACATTACTCCCATGGAGGAAAGTGCGCTTGGTGACTGTTGTATTCAATCCCGATGCAATTCCTGTGTTTCATCAACACTCTCATAGTCCACAGATTACACAATGCCTCCAGATGTGCATCGGAAACTACTACTGGTCTTCCAGGGCACGATCAAATCGTAGACTGTTTGAGACATTACTCCCAATGCAGGAAAGTGCGCATGGTGACTGTTGTATTCAATCCCGATGCAATTTCTGTGTTTCATCAACACTCTGATAGTCCACAGTTTACAGAATGCCACCAGATGTGCACCGGAAACTACTACTGGTCTTCCATGGAACGATCAAGGCGTAGACTGTTTGAAACATACCTCCCGTGGAGGAAAGTGCGCATGGTGACTGTTGTGTTCAATCCCGATGCAATTTCTGTGTTTCATCAACACCCTGATAGTCCACAGATTACAGAATGCCTCCAGATGTCAATCGGAAACTACTACTGGTCTTCCAGGGAACAATCAAAGCGTAGAATGTTTGAGACATTACTCCCGTGGAGGAAGGTGTATATGGTGACTGTTGTATTCAATCCCAATGCAATTTATGTGTATCATCAACACTCTGATAGTCCGCAGATTACAGAATGCCTCCAGATGAGCATCGAAACTACTACTGGTTTCCAGGGAATGACCAAAGCGTAGACCGTTTGAGAATTACTCCCATGGAGGAAAGTGCGCATGGTGACTGTTGTTTTCAATCCCGATGCAATTTCTGTGTTTTAGCAACACTCTGATAGTCCACATATAACAGAATGCCTCCATATGTGCATCGGAAACTAGTTCTGGTCTTCCAGGGAACGATCAAAGCGTACAATGTTTGAGACGCTACTCTCATGGAGGAAAGTGCGCATGGTGACTGTTGTATTCAATCCTGATACAATTTCTGTGTTTCATCAACACTCTGCTAGTCCACAGCTTACAAAATGCAACCAGATGTGCTTCGGAAACTACTACTGGTCTTCCAGGGAACGATCAAAGCGTAAACTCTTTGAGACATTACTCCCAATGAGGAAGGTGGGCATGGTGTCTGTTGTATTCAATCCCGATGCAATTTCTGTGTTTCATCAACCCTCTGATACTCCGCAGATTACAGAATGCCTCCAGATGTGCATCGGAAACTACTACTGGTCTTCCAGGAAACGATCAAGGCGTAGACTGTTTGAGACATTACTCCCATGGGGGAAAGTGCGCATGGTGATTGTTGTATTCAATCCCGATGCAATTTCTGTGTTTCATCAACACTCTGATAGTCCTCAGATTACAGACTGTCTCCAGATGTGCACCGGAAACTACTACTGGTCTTCAAGGGAACGATCAAACGTAGACTGTTTGAGACATACCTCCTGTGGAGGAAAGTGCGCATGGTGACTGTTGTATTCAATCCCGATGCAATTTCTGTGTTTCATCGTCACTCTGATAACCCACAGATTACAGAATGCCACCAGATGTCCATCGGAAACTACTACTGGTCTTCCAGGGAACGATCAAAGCGTAGACTCTTTGAGACATTACTCCCGTGGGGGAAAGTGCGCATGGTGATTGTTGTATTTAATCCCATTTATATATCTGTGTTTCATCAACACTCTGATAGTCCACAGAATACAGAATGCCACCTGATGTGCATCGGAAACTACTACTGGTCTTCCAGGGAACGATCAAAGCGTAGACTGTTTGAGACAAACCTCCCGTGGCGGAAAGTGGGCATGGTGACTGTTGTGTTCAATCGCGACGCAATTTCTGTGTTTCATCAACAGTCTGATAGTCCACAGATTACAGAATGCCTCCAGATGTGCATCGGAAACTACTACTGGTCTTCCAGGGAACGATCAAAGCGTAGACTGTTTGAGACATTACTCACATGGAGGAAACTGCGCATGGTGACTGTTGTATTCAATCCCGATGCAATTTCTGTGTTTCATAAACAGTCTGATAGTCCACGGATTACAAAATGCCTCCAGATGTGCATCGGAAACTACTACTGGTCTTCCAGGGAACGATCAAGGCGTAGACTGTTTGAGACATTACTCCCATGGAGGAAACTGCGCATGGTGACTGTTGTATTCAATCCCGATGCAATTTCTGTGTTTCATCAACACCCTGATAGTCCACACATTACAGAATGCCTCCAGATGTCAATCGGAAACTACTACTGGTCTTCCAGGGAACAATCAAAGCGTAGACTGTTTGAGACATTACTCCCGTGGAGGAAGGTGTGCATGGTGACTGCTGTATTCAATCCCGATGCAATTTATGTGTATCATCAACACTCTGATAGTCCGCAGATTACAGAATGCCTCCAGATGAGCATCGAAACTACTACGTGTTTCCAGGGAATGACCAAAGCGTAGACCGTTTGATAATTACTCCCATGGAGGGAAGTGCGCATGGTGACTGTTGTATTCAATCCCGATGCAATTTCTGTGTTTCAGCAATACTCTGATAGTCCACATATAACAGAATGCCTCCAGATGTGCATCGGAAACTAGTTCTGGTCTTCCAGGGAACGATCAAAGCGTACAATGTTTGAGACACTACTCTCATGGAGGAAAGTGCGCATGGTGACTGTTGTATTCAATCCCGATGCAATTTCTGTGTTTCATCAACACTCTGATCGTCCACAGATTACACAATGCCTCCAGATGTGCATCGGAAACTAGTACTGGTCTTCCAGGGAACGATTAAAGCGTAGACTGTTTGAGACATTACTCCCATGGAGGAAAGTGCGCATGGTGATTGTTGTATTCAATCCCGATGCAATTTCTGTGTTTCATCAACACTCTGATAGTCCTCAGATTACAGACTGTCTCCAGATGTGCACCGGTAACTGCTACTGGTCTTAAAGGGAACGATCAAACGTAGACTGTTTGAGACATACCTCCTGTGGAGGAAAGTGCGCATGGTGACTGTTGTATTCAATCCCGATGCAATTTCTGTGTTTCATCAACACTCTGATAGTCCACAGATTACAGAAAGCCTCCAGATGTGCATCGGAAACTACTACTGGTCTTCCAGGGAACGATCAAAGCGTAGACTCTTTGAGACATTACTCCCGTGGGGGAAAGTGCGCATGGTGATTGTTGTATTTAATCCCATTTAAATATCTGTGTTTCATCAACACTCTGATAGTCCACTGATTACAGAATGCCACCTGATGTGCATCGGAAACTACTACTGGTCTTCCAGGGAACGATCAAAGCGTAGACTGTTTGAGACAAACCTCCCGTGGAGGAAAGTGGGCATGGTGACTGTTGTGTTCAATCGCCACGCAATTTCTGTGTTTCATCAACAGTCTGATAGTCCACAGATTACAGAATGCCTCCAGATGTGCATCGGAAACTACTAGTGGTCTTCCAGGGAACGATCAAGGCGTAGACTGTTTGAGACATTACTCCCATGGAGGAAACTACGCATGGTGACTGTTGTATTCAATCCCGATGCAATTTCTGTGTTTCATCAACAGTCTGATAGTCCACAGATTACAGAATGCCTCCAGATGTGCATCGGAAACTACTACTGGTCTTCCAGGGAACGATCAAGGCGTAGACTGTTTGAGACATTACTCCCATGGAGGAAACTGCGCATGGTGACTGTTGTATTCAATCCCGATGCAATTTCTGTGTTTCATCAACAGTCTGATAGTCCACAGATTACAGAATGCCTCCTGATGTGCATCGGAAACTACTACTGGTCTTCCAGGGAACGATCAAAGCGTAGACTGTTTGAGACATTACTCCCATGGAGGAAACTGCGCATGGTGACTGTTGTATTCAATCCCGATGCAATTTCTGTGTTTCATCAACACTCTGATAGTCCACAGATTACACAATGCCTCCAGATGTGCATCGGAAACTAGTACTGGTCTTCCAGGGAACGATTAAAGCGTAGACTGTTTGAGACATTACTCCCATGGAGGAAAGTGGGCATGGTGATTGTTCTATTCAATCCCGATGCAATTTCTGTGTTTCATCAACACTCTGATAGTCCACAGATTACAGAAAGCCTCCAGATGTCCATCGGAAACTACTACTGGTCTTCCAGATAACGATCAAAGCGTAGACTCTTTGAGACATTACTCCCATGGAGGAAAGTGCGCATGGTGACTGTAGTATTCAATCCGTATGCAATTTCTGTGTTTCATCAACAGTCTGATAGTCGACAGATTACAAATGCCTCCAGATGTGCAACGGAAACTACTACTGGTCTTCCAGGGGACGGTCAAAGCGTAGACTGTTTGAGACATCACTCCCATGGAGGAAAGTGCGCATGGTGACTGTTGTATTCAATCCCGCTGCAATTTCTGTGTTTCATCAACACTCTTATAGTCCACAGATTACAGAAAGCCTCCAGATGTGCATCGGAAATACTACCGGTCTTGCAGGGAACGATCAAAGCTTAGACTGTTAGAGACATTACTCCCATGGAGGAAAGTGCGCATGGTGACTGTTGTATTCAATCCCGATGCAAATTCTGTGTTTCATCAACACTCTGATAGTCCACAGATTACAGAATGCCACCTGATGTGCATCGGAAACTACTACTGGTCTTCCAGGGAAAGATCAAAGCGTAGACTCTTTGAGACATTACTCCCACGGAGGGAAGTGCGCATGGTGACTGTTGTATTCATTCCCGATGCAATTTGAGTTTCTTCAACACTCTGATAGTCCACAGATTACAGAAAGCCTCCAGATGTGCATCGGAAACTACTACTGGTCTTCCAGGGAACGATCAAACCGTGGACTGTTAGAGACATTACTTCCATGGAGGAAAGTGTGCATGGTGACTGTTGTATTCAATCCCGATGCAATTTCTGTGTTTCAGCAACACTCTGATAGTCCACAGATTTCAGAATGCCTCCAGATGTGCATCGGAAACTACTACTGGTCTTGCAGGGAACGATCAAACCGTGGACTGTTAGAGACATTACTCCCATGGAGGAAAGTGCGTATGGTGACTGTTGTATTCAATCCCGATGCAATTTCTGTGTTTCATCAACACTCTGATAGTCCACAGATTACAGAATGCCTCCAGATGTCCATCGGAAACTACTACTGGTCTTCCAGGGAACGATCAAAGCGTAGACCGTTTGAGAATTACTCCCATGGAGGGAAGTGCGCAAGGTGACTGTTGTATTCAATCCCGATGCAATTTCTGTGTTTCAGCAATACTCTGATAGTCCACATATAACAGAATGCCTCCAGATGTGTTTCGGAAACTAGTTCTGGTCTTCCAGGGAACGATCAAAGCGTACAATGTTTGAGACACTACTCTCATGGAGGAAATTGCGGATGGTGACTGTTGTATTCAATCTCGATACAATTTCTGTGTTTCATCAACACTCTGATAGTCCACAGCTTACAAAATGCAACCAGATGTGCTTCGGAAACTACTACTGGTCTTCCAGGGAACGATCAAAGCGTAAACTCTTTGAGACATTACTCCCAATGAGGAAGGTGGGCATGGTGTCTGTTGTATTCAATCCCGATGCAATTTCTGTGTTTCATCAACACTCTGATACTCCACAGATCACAGTATGCCTCCAGATGTGCATCGGAAACTACTACTGGTCTTCCAGGGAACGATCAAGGCGTAGACTGTTTGAGACATTACTCCCATGGAAGAAACTGCGCATGGTGACTGTTGTATTCAATCTCGATGCAATTTCTGTGTTTCATCAACAGTCTGATAGTCCACAGATTACAGAATGCCTCCAGATGTGCATCGGAAACTACTACTGGTCTTCCAGGGAACGATCAAAGCGTAGACTGTTTGAGACATTACTCCCATGGAGGAAACTGCGCATGGTGACTGTTGTATTCAATCCCGATGCAATTTCTGTGTTTCATCAACACTCTGATAGTCCACAGATTACACAATGCCTCCAGATGTGCATCGGAAACTAGTACTGGTCTTCCAGGGAACGATTAAAGCGTAGACTGTTTGAGACATTACTCCCATGGAGGAAAGTGCGCATGGTGATTGTTGTATTCAATCCCGATGCAATTTCTGTGTTTCATCAACACACTGATAGTCCTCAGATTACAGACTGTCTCCAGATGTGCACCGGAAACTACTACTGGTCTTAAAGGGAACGATCAAAGGTAGACTGTTTGAGACATACCTCCTGTGGAGGAAAGTGTGCATGGTGACTGTTGTATTCAATCCCGATGCAATTTCTGTGTTTCATCGTCACTCTGATAACTAACAGATTACAGAATGCCACCAGATGTCCATCGGAAACTACTACTGGTCTTCCAGGGAACGATCAAAGCGTAGACTCTTTGAGACATTACTCCCGTGGGGGAAAGTGCGCATGTTGATTGTTGTATTTAATCCCATTTAAATATCTGTGTTTCATCAACACTCTGATAGTCCACAGATTACAGAATGCCACCTGATGTGCATCGGAAACTACTACTGGTCTTCCAGGGAAGGATCAAAGCGTAGACTGTTTGAGACAAACCTCCCGTGGAGGAAAGTGGGCATGGTGACTGTTGTGTTCAATCGCGACGCAATTTCTGTGTTTCATCAACAGTCTGATTGTCCACAGATTACAGAATGCCTCCAGATGTGCATCGGAAACTACTACTGGTCTTCCAGGGAACGATCAAGGCGTAGACTGTTTGAGACATTACTCCCATGGAGGAAACTACGCATGGTGACTGTTGTATTCAATCCCGATGCAATTTCTGTGTTTCATCAACAGTCTGATAGTCCACAGATTACAGAATGCCTCCAGATGTGCATCGGAAACTACTACTGGTCTTCCAGGGAACGATCAAGGCGTAGACTGTTTGAGACATTACTCCCATGGAGGAAACTGCGCATGGTGACTGTTGTATTCAATCCCGATGCAATTTCTGTGTTTCATCAACAGTCTGATAGTCCACAGATTACAGAATGCCTCCAGATGTGCATCGGAAACTACTACTGGTCTTCCAGGGAACGATCAAAGCGTAGACTGTTTGAGACATTACTCCCATGGAGGAAACTGCGCATGGTGACTGTTGTATTCAATCCCGATGCAATTTCTGTGTTTCATCAACACTCTGATAGTCCACAGATTACACAATGCCTCCAGATGTGCATCGGAAACTAGTACTGGTCTTCCAGGGAACGATTAAAGCGTAGACTGTTTGAGACATTACTCCCATGGAGGAAAGTGGGCATGGTGATTGTTGTATTCAATCCCGATGCAATTTCTGTGTTTCATCAACACTCTGATAGTCCACAGATTACAGAAAGCCTCCAGATGTCCATCGGAAACTACTACTGGTCTTGCAGGGAACGATCAAATCGTAGACTGTTTGAGACATTTCTCCCATGGAGGAAAGTGCGCATGGTGACTGTTGTATTCAATCCCGATGCAATTTCTGTGTTTCATCAACACTCTGATAGTCCAGAGATTACAGAAAGCCTCCAGATGTGCATCGGAAACTACTACTGGTCTTCCAGGGAACGATCAAACCGTGGACTGTTAGAGACATTACTTCCATGGAGGAAAGTGTGCATGGTGACTGTTGTATTCAATCCCCATGCAATTTCTGTGTTTCATCAACACTCTGATAGTCCACAGATTACAGAAAGCCTCCAGATGTCCATCGGAAACTACTACTGGTCTTCCGGGGAACGATCAAAGCGTAGATTGTTAGAGACATTACTCCCATGGAGAAAAGTGCGTATGGTGACAGTTGTATTCAATCTCGAGGCAATTTCTATGTTTCATCAACATTCTGATAGTCCACAGATTACAGAATGCCTCCAGATGTGCTTCGGAAACTACTACTGGTCTTCCAGATAACGATCAAAGCGTAGACTCTTTGAGACATTACTCCCATTGAGGAAGGTGGGCATGGTGACTGTTGTATTCAATCCCGATGCAATTTCTGTGTTTCATCAACAGTCTGATAGTCCACAGATTACAGAATGCCTCCAGATGTGCAACGGAAACTACTACTGGTCTTCCAGGGGACGGTCAAAGCGTAGACTGTTTGAGACATCACTCCCATGGAGGAAAGTGCGCATGGTGACTGTTGTATTCAATCCCGCTGCAATTTCTGTGTTTCATCAACACTCTGATAGTCCACAGATTACAGAATGCCACCTGATGTGCATCGGAAACTACTACTGGTCTTCCAGGGAAAGATCAAAGCGTAGACTCTTTGAGACATTACTCCCACGGAGGAAAGTGCGCATGGTGACTGTTGTATTCATTCCCGATGCAATTTGAGTTTCTTCAACACTCTGATAGTCCGCAGATTACAGAATGCCTCCAGATGTGCATCGGAAACTACTACTGGTTTCCAGGGAATGACAAAAGCGTAGACCGTTTGAGAATTACTCCCATGGAGGAAAGTGCGCATGGTGACTGTTGTATTCAATGCCGATGCAATTTCTGTGTTTCAGCAACACTCTGATAGTCCACAGATAACAGAATGCCTCCAGATGTGCATCGGAAACTAGTTCTGGTCTTCCAGGGAACGATCAAAGCGTAGAATATTTGAGACATTACTCCCATGGAGGAAAGTGCGCTTTTGACTGTTGTATTCAATCCCGATGCAATTTCTGTGTTTCATCAACACTCTGATAGTCCACAGATTACACAATGCCTCCAGATGTGCATCGGAAACTACTACTGGTCTTCCAGGGCAAGATCAAATCGTAGACTGTTTGAGACATTACTCCCAATGCAGGAAAGTGCGCATGGTGACTGTTGTATTCAATCCCGATGCAATTTCTGTGTTTCATCAACAGTCTGATAGTCCACAGATTGCAGAATGCCTCCAGATGTGCATCGCAAACTAGTTCTGGTTTCCAGGGAATGACAAAAGCGTAGACCGTTTGAGAATTACTCCCATGGAGGAAAGTGCGTATGGTGACTGTTGTATTCAATCTCGATGCAATTTCTATGTTTCATCAACACTCTGATAGTCCACAGATTACAGAATGCCTCCACATGTGCATCGGAAACTACTACTGGTCTTCCAGATAACGATCAAATTGTAGACTGTTTGAGACAAACCTCCCGTGGAGGAAAGTGCGCATGGTGACTGTTGTGTTCAATCGCGATGCAATTTCTGTGTTTCAACAACACTCTGATAGTATACAGTTTACAGAATATCTCCAGATGTGCATCGGAAACTACTACTGGTCTTCCAGGGAAAGATCAAAGCGTAGACTCTTTGAGACATTACTCCCAAGGAGGAAAGTGCACATGGTGACTCTTGTATTCAATCCCGATGCAATTTCTGTGTTTCATCAACACTCTGATAGTCCACAGATTACAGAATGCCTCCAGATGTCCATCGGAAACTACTACTGGTCTTCCAGGGAACGATCAAAGCGTAGACTGTTTGAGACATTACTCCCGTGGAGGAAGGTGCGCATGGTGACTGCTGTATTCAATCCCGATGCAATTTCTGTGTATCATCAACACTCTGACAGTCCACAGATAACAGAATGCCTCCAGATGTGCATCGGAAACTACTACAGGTTTCCAGGGAATGACAAAAGCGTAGACCGTTTGAGAATTACTCCCATGGAGGAAAGTGCGCATGGTGACTGTTGTATTCAATGCCGATGCAATTTCTGTGTTTCCGCAACACTCTGATAGTCCACAGATAACATAATGCCTCCAGATGTGCATCGGAAACTAGTTGTGGTCTTCCAGGGAACGATCAAAGCGTAGAATATTTGAGACGCTACTCTCATGGAGGAAAGTGCACATGGTGACTGTTGTATTCAATCCCGACACAATTTCTATGTTTCATCAACACTCTGATAGTCCACAGATTACAAAATGCCTCCAGATGTGCATCGGAAACTACTACTGGTCTTCCAGGGAACGATCAAAGCGTAAACTCTTTGAGACATTACTCCCATTGAGGAAGGTGGGCATGGTGACTGTTGTATTCATTCCCGATGCAATTTCTGTGTTTCATCAACACTCCGATACTCCACACAGTACAGAATGTCTCCAGATGTGCATCGGAAACTACTACTGGTCTTCCAGGGAACGATCAAAGCGTAGACTGTTTCAGACATTACTCCCATGGAGGAAAGTGCGCATGGTGACTGTTGTATTCAATCCCGATGCAATTTCTGTGTTTCATCAACAGTCTGATACTCCACAGATTGCAGAATGCCTCCAGATGTGCATCGGAAACTACTACTGGTCTTCCAGGGAACGATCAAAGCGTAGACTGTTAGAGACATTACTCCCATGGAGAAAAGTGCGCATGGTGACTGTTGTATTCAATTCCGATGCAATTTCTATGTTTCATCAACACTCTGATAGTCCACAGATTACAGAATGCCTCCAGATGTGCATCGGAAGCTACTACAGGTCTTCCAGGGAACGATCAAAGCGTAGACTGTTTGAGACATTACTCCCATGGAGGAAAGTGCGCTTTTGACTGTTGTTTTCAATCCCGATGCAATTTCTGTGTTTCATCAACACTCTGATAGTCCACAGATTACACAATGCCTCCAGATGTGCATCGGAAACTACTACTGGTCTTCCAGGGCAAGATCAAATCGTAGACTGTTTGAGACATTACTCCCAATGCAGGAAAGTGCGCATGGTGACTGTTGTATTCAATCCCGATGCAATTTCTGTGTTTCATCGACAGTCTGATAGTCCACAGATTACAGAATATCTCCAGATGTGCATCGGAAACTACTACTGGTCTTCCAGGGAACGATCAAAGCATAGACTGTTTGAGACATTACTCCCATGGAGGAAAGTGCGCATGGTGACTGTTGTATTCAATCCCGAAGCAATTTCTGTGTTTCATCAACACTGTTATAGTCAACAGATTACAGAAAGCCTCCAGATGTGCATCGGAAACTACTACTGGTCTTGCAGGGGACGATCAAAGCTTAGACTGTTAGAGACATTACTCCCATGGAGGAAAGTGCGCATGGTGACTGTTGTATTCAATCCCGATGCAATTTCTGTGTTTCATCAATACTCTGATAGTCCACAGATTACAGAATGCCACCAGATGTCCATCGGAAACTACTACTGGTCTTCCAGAGAACGATCAAAGCGTAGACTGTTTGAGACATTACTCCCGTGGAGGAAGGTGCGCATGGTGACTGTTGTATTCAATCCCGATGCAATATCTGTGTTTCATCAACACCCTGATAGTCGACAGATTACAGAATGCCTCCAGATTTGCATCGGAAACTACTACTGGTTTCCAGGGAATGATCAAAGCGTAGACTGTTTGAGATTTACTCCCATGGAGGAAAGTGCGCATGGTGACAGTTGTATTCAATCCCGATGCAATTTCTATGTTTCATTAACACTCTGATTGTCCACAGATTACAGAATGCCTCCAGATGTGCATCGGAAACTACTACTGGTCTTCCATGGAACGATCAAAGCGTAGACTGATTGAGACATTACTCCCATGGAGGAAAGTGCGCTTGGTGACTGTTGTATTCAATCCCGATGCAATTTCTGTGTTTCATCAACACTCTGATAGTCCACAGATTACACAATGCCTCCAGATGTGCATCGGAAATTACTACTGGTCTTCCAGGGCACGATCAAATCGTAGACTGTTTGAGACATTACTCCCAATGCAGGAAAGTGCCCATGGTGACTGTTGTATTCAATTCCGATGCAATTTCTGTGTTTCATCAACAGTCTGATAGTCGACAGATTACAGAATATCTCCAGATGTGCATCGGAAACTACTACTGGTCTTCCAGGGAACGATCAAAGCGTAGACTGTTTGAGTCATTATTCCCATGGAGAAAAGTGCGCATGGTGACTGTTGTATTCATTCCCGATGCAATTTGAGTTTCATCAACACTCTGATACTCCACAGATTGCAGAATGCCTCCAGATGTGCATCGGAAACTACTACTGGTCTTCCAGGGAACGATCAAAGCGTAGACTGTTTGAGACATTACTCCCATGGAGAAAAGTGCGCATGGTGACTGTTGTATTCAATCCCGAGGCAATTTCTGTGTTTCATGAACAGTCTGATATTCCACAGATTGCAGAATGCCTCCAGATGTGCATCGCAAACTAGTTCTGGTTTCCAGGGAATGACAAAAGCGTAGACCCTTTGAGAATTACTCCCATGGAGGAAAGTGCGTATGGTGACTGTTGTATTCAATCTCGATGCAATTTCTATGTTTCATCAACACTCTGATAGTCCACAGATTACAGAATGCCTCCAGATGTGCATCGGAAACTACTACTGGTCTTCCAGATAACGATCAAATTGTAGACTGTTTGAGACAAACCTCCCGTGGAGGAAAGTGCGCATGGTGACTGTTGTGTTCAATCGCGATGCAATTTCTGTGTTTCAACAACACTATGATAGTATACAGATTACAGAATATCTCCAGATGTGCATCGGAAACTACTACTGGTCTTCCAGGGAAAGATCAAATCGTAGACTGTTTGAGACATTACTCCCAATGCAGGAAAGTGCGCATGGTGACTGTTGTATTCAATCCCGATGCAATTTCTGTGTTTCATCGACAGTCTGATAGTCCACAGATTACAGAATATCTCCAGATGTGCATCGGAAACTACTACTGGTCTTCCAGGGAACGATCAAAGCATAGACTGTTTGAGACATTACTCCCATGGAGGAAAGTGCGCATGGTGACTGTTGTATTCAATCCCGAAGCAATTTCTGTGTTTCATCAACACTGTTATAGTCAACAGATTACAGAAAGCCTCCAGATGTGCATCGGAAACTACTACTGGTCTTGCAGGGGACGATCAAAGCTTAGACTGTTAGAGACATTACTCCCATGGAGGAAAGTGCGCATGGTGACTGTTGTATTCAATCCCGATGCAATTTCTGTGTTTCATCAACACTCTGATAGTCCACAGTTTACAGAATGCCACCAGATGTGCACCGGAAACTACTACTGGTCTTCCATGGAACGATCAAGGCGTAGACTGTTTGAGACATTACTCCCACGGAGGAAAGTGCGCATGGTGACTGTTGTATTCAATCCCGATGCAATTTCTGTGTTTCATCGTCACTCTGATAGTCCACAGATTACAGAATGCCATCAGATGTCCATCGGAAACTACTACTGGTCTTCCAGGGAACGATCAAAGCGTAGACTCTTTGAGACATTACTCCCTTGGGGAAAGTGCGCATGGTGACTCTTGTATTCAATCCCGATGCAATGTCTGTGTTTCGTGAACACTCAGTTAGTCCACAGATTTCAGAATGCCTCCAGATGTGCATCGGAAACTACTACTGGTCTTCCAGGGAACGATCAAACCGTAGACTGTTTGAAACATTACTCCCATGGAGGAAAGTGCTCACGGTCACTGTTGTATTCATTCCCGATGCACTTTCTGTGTTTCATCAACACTCTGATAGTCCACAGATTACAAAATGCCTCCAGATTTGCATCGGAAACTACTACTGGTCTTCCAGTTAACGATCAAAGCGTAAACTCTCTGAGACATTACTCCCATTGAGGAAGGTGCGCATGGTGACTGTTGTATTCAATCCCGATGCAATTTCTGTTTTTCATCAACAGTCGGATAGTCCACAGATTACAGAATGTCTCCAGATGTGCATCGGAAACTACTACTGGTCTTCCAGGGAACGATCAAACCGTAGACTGTTTGAAACATTACTCCCATGGAGGAAAGAGCGCATGGTCACTGTTGTATTCAAACCTGATGCAATTTCTGTGTTTCAATAACACTCTGAGAGTCCACAGATTACAGAATGCCACCAGATGTGCATCGAAAACTACTACTGGTCTTAAAGGGAACGATCAAATGTAGACTGTTTGAGACATACCTCCCGCGGAGGAAAGTGCGCATGGTGACTGTTCTATTCAATCCCGATGCAATTTCTGTGTTTCATCAGCACTCTGACACTCCACAGGTTACAGAATGGCACCAGATGTGCATCGGAAACTACTACTGGTCTTCCAGGAAGTGATCAAAGCGTAGACTGTTAGAGACATTACTCAGATGGAGGTAAGTGAGCATGGTGACTGATGTATTCAATGCCGATGCAATTTCAGTGTTTCATCAACACTCTGATACTCCACAGATTACAGAATGTCTCCAGATGAGCACCGGAAACTACTCTTGGTCCTAAAGGGAACGATCAAACGTAGACTGTTTGAGACATACCTCCTGTGGAGGAAAGTGCGCATGGTGACTGTTGTATTCAATCCCGATGCAATTTCTGTGTTTCATCGTCACTCTGATAGTCCACAGATTACAGAATGCCACCAGATGTCCATCGGAAACTACTACTGGTCTTCCAGGGAACGATCAAAGCGTAGAATCTTTGAGACATTACTCACGTGGGGGAAAGTGCGCATGGTGACTGTTGTATTTAATCCCGTTTAAATTTCTGTGTTTCATCAACACTCTGATATTCCACAGATTACAGAATGCCACCTGAGGTGCATCGGAAACAACTACTGGTCTTCGAGGGAACGATCAAAGCGTAGACTGTTTGAGACATACCTCCCGTGGAGGAAAGTGCGCATGGTGACAGTTGTGTTCAATCCCGATGCAATTTCTGTGTTTCAACAACAATCTGATAGTCCACTGATTACAGAATGCCTCCAGATGTGCATCGGAAACTACTACTGGTCTTCCAAGGAGCGATCAAATCGTAGACTGTTTGAGACATTACTCCCGTGGAGTAAGGTGCGCATGGTGGCTGCTGTATTCAATCCCGATGCAATTTATGTGTACCATCAACACTCTGATAGTCCACAGATTACAGAATGCCTCCAGATGTGCTTCGGAAACTACTACTGGTCTTCCAGGGAACGATCAAAGCGAAAACTCTTTGAGACATTACTCCCAATGAGGAAGGTGGGCATGGTGACTGTTGTATTCAATCCCGATGCAATTTCTGTGTTTCACAAACACTCTGATACTCCACAGATTACAGAATGCCTCCAGATGTGCATCGGAAACTACTACTGGTCTTCCAGTGAACGATTAAGACGTAGACTGTTTGAAACATTACTCCCATGGAGGAAAGTGCGCTTGGTGACTGTTGTATTCAATCCCGATGCAATTCCTGTGTTTCATCAACACTCTCATAGTCCACAGATTACACAATGCCTCCAGATGTGCATCGGAAACTACTACTGGTCTTCCAGGGCACGATCAAATCGTAGACTGTTTGAGACATTACTCCCAATGCAGGAAAGTGCGCATGGTGACTGTTGTATTCAATCCCGATGCAATTTCTGTGTTTCATCAACACTCTGATAGTCCACAGTTTACAGAATGCCACCAGATGTGCACCGGAAACTACTACTGGTCTTCCATGGAACGATCAAGGCGTAGACTGTTTGAAACATACCTCCCGTGGAGGAAAGTGCGCATGGTGACTGTTGTGTTCAATCCCGATGCAATTTCTGTGTTTCATCAACACCCTGATAGTCCACAGATTACAGAATGCCTCCAGATGTCAATCGGAAACTACTACTGGTCTTCCAGGGAACAATCAAAGCGTAGAATGTTTGAGACATTACTCCCGTGGAGGAAGGTGTGCATGGTGACTGTTGTATTCAATCACAATGCAATTTATGTGTATCATCAACACTCTGATAGTCCGCAGATTACAGAATGCCTCCAGATGAGCATCGAAACTACTACTGGTTTCCAGGGAATGACCAAAGCGTAGACCGTTTGAGAATTACTCCCATGGAGGAAAGTGCGCATGGTGACTGTTGTTTTCAATCCCGATGCAATTTCTGTGTTTTAGCAACACTCTGATAGTCCACATATAACAGAATGCCTCCATATGTGCATCGGAAACTAGTTCTGGTCTTCCAGGGAACGATCAAAGCGTACAATGTTTGAGACGCTACTCTCATGGAGGAAAGTGCGCATGGTGACTGTTGTATTCAATCCTGATACAATTTCTGTGTTTCATCAACACTCTGCTAGTCCACAGCTTACAAAATGCAACCAGATGTGCTTCGGAAACTACTACTGGTCTTCCAGGGAACGATCAAAGCGTAAACTCTTTGAGACATTACTCCCAATGAGGAAGGTGGGCATGGTGTCTGTTGTATTCAATCCCGATGCAATTTCTGTGTTTCATCAACACTCTGATACTCCGCAGATTACAGAATGCCTCCAGATGTGCATCGGAAACTACTACTGGTCTTCCAGGAAACGATCAAGGCGTAGACTGTTTGAGACATTACTCCCATGGGGGAAAGTGCGCATGGTGATTGTTGTATTCAATCCCGATGCAATTTCTGTGTTTCATCAACACTCTGATAGTCCTCAGATTACAGACTGTCTCCAGATGTGCACCGGAAACTACTACTGGTCTTCAAGGGAACGATCAAACGTAGACTGTTTGAGACATACCTCCTGTGGAGGAAAGTGCGCATGGTGACTGTTGTATTCAATCCCGATGCAATTTCTGTGTTTCATCGTCACTCTGATAACCCACAGATTACAGAATGCCACCAGATGTCCATCGGAAACTACTACTGGTCTTCCAGGGAACGATCAAAGCGTAGACTCTTTGAGACATTACTCCCGTGGGGGAAAGTGCGCATGGTGATTGTTGTATTTAATCCCATTTATATATCTGTGTTTCATCAACACTCTGATAGTCCACAGAATACAGAATGCCACCTGATGTGCATCGGAAACTACTACTGGTCTTCCAGGGAACGATCAAAGCGTAGACTGTTTGAGACAAACCTCCCGTGGCGGAAAGTGGGCATGGTGACTGTTGTGTTCAATCGCGACGCAATTTCTGTGTTTCATCAACAGTCTGATAGTCCACAGATTACAGAATGCCTCCAGATGTGCATCGGATACTACTACTGGTCTTCCAGGGAACGATCAAAGCGTAGACTGTTTGAGACATTACTCACATGGAGGAAACTGCGCATGGTGACTGTTGTATTCAATCCCGATGCAATTTCTGTGTTTCATAAACAGTCTGATAGTCCACGGATTACAAAATGCCTCCAGATGTGCATCGGAAACTACTACTGGTCTTCCAGGGAACGATCAAGGCGTAGACTGTTTGAGACATTACTCCCATGGAGGAAACTGCGCATGGTGACTGTTGTATTCAATCCCGATGCAATTTCTGTGTTTCATCAACACCCTGATAGTCCACACATTACAGAATGCCTCCAGATGTCAATCGGAAACTACTACTGGTCTTCCAGGGAACAATCAAAGCGTAGACTGTTTGAGACATTACTCCCGTGGAGGAAGGTGTGCATGGTGACTGCTGTATTCAATCCCGATGCAATTTATGTGTATCATCAACACTCTGATAGTCCGCAGATTACAGAATGCCTCCAGATGAGCATCGAAACTACTACGTGTTTCCAGGGAATGACCAAAGCGTAGACCGTTTGATAATTACTCCCATGGAGGGATGTGCGCATGGTGACTGTTGTATTCAATCCCGATGCAATTTCTGTGTTTCAGCAATACTCTGATAGTCCACATATAACAGAATGCCTCCAGATGTGCATCGGAAACTAGTTCTGGTCTTCCAGGGAACGATCAAAGCGTACAATGTTTGAGACACTACTCTCATGGAGGAAAGTGCGCATGGTGACTGTTGTATTCAATCCCGATGCAATTTCTGTGTTTCATCAACACTCTGATCGTCCACAGATTACACAATGCCTCCAGATGTGCATCGGAAACTAGTACTGGTCTTCCAGGGAACGATTAAAGCGTAGACTGTTTGAGACATTACTCCCATGGAGGAAAGTGCGCATGGTGATTGTTGTATTCAATCCCGATGCAATTTCTGTGTTTCATCAACACTCTGATAGTCCTCAGATTACAGACTGTCTCCAGATGTGCACCGGTAACTGCTACTGGTCTTAAAGGGAACGATCAAACGTAGACTGTTTGAGACATACCTCCTGTGGAGGAAAGTGCGCATCGTGACTGTTGTATTCAATCCCGATGCAATTTCTGTGTTTCATCAACACTCTGATAGTCCACAGATTACAGAAAGCCTCCAGATGTGCATCGGAAACTACTACTGGTCTTCCAGGGAACGATCAAAGCGTAGACTCTTTGAGACATTACTCCCGTGGGGGAAAGTGCGCATGGTGATTGTTGTATTTAATCCCATTTAAATATCTGTGTTTCATCAACACTCTGATAGTCCACTGATTACAGAATGCCACCTGATGTGCATCGGAAACTACTACTGGTCTTCCAGGGAACGATCAAAGCGTAGACTGTTTGAGACAAACCTCCCGTGGAGGAAAGTGGGCATGGTGACTGTTGTGTTCAATCGCCACGCAATTTCTGTGTTTCATCAACAGTCTGATAGTCCACAGATTACAGAATGCCTCCAGATGTGCATCGGAAACTACTAGTGGTCTTCCAGGGAACGATCAAGGCGTAGACTGTTTGAGACATTACTCCCATGGAGGAAACTACGCATGGTGACTGTTGTATTCAATCCCGATGCAATTTCTGTGTTTCATCAACAGTCTGATAGTCCACAGATTACAGAATGCCTCCAGATGTGCATCGGAAACTACTACTGGTCTTCCAGGGAACGATCAAGGCGTAGACTGTTTGAGACATTACTCCCATGGAGGAAACTGCGCATGGTGACTGTTGTATTCAATCCCGATGCAATTTCTGTGTTTCATCAACAGTCTGATAGTCCACAGATAACAGAATGCCTCCTGATGTGCATCGGAAACTACTACTGGTCTTCCAGGGAACGATCAAAGCGTAGACTGTTTGAGACATTACTCCCATGGAGGAAACTGCGCATGGTGACTGTTGTATTCAATCCCGATGCAATTTCTGTGTTTCATCAACACTCTGATAGTCCACAGATTACACAATGCCTCCAGATGTGCATCGGAAACTAGTACTGGTCTTCCAGGGAACGATTAAAGCGTAGACTGTTTGAGACATTACTCCCATGGAGGAAAGTGGGCATGGTGATTGTTCTATTCAATCCCGATGCAATTTCTGTGTTTCATCAACACTCTGATAGTCCACAGATTACAGAAAGCCTCCAGATGTCCATCGGAAACTACTACTGGTCTTCCAGATAACGATCAAAGCGTAGACTCTTTGAGACATTACTCCCATGGAGGAAAGTGCGCATGGTGACTGTAGTATTCAATCCGTATGCAATTTCTGTGTTTCATCAACAGTCTGATAGTCGACAGATTACAAATGCCTCCAGATGTGCAACGGAAACTACTACTGGTCTTCCAGGGGACGGTCAAAGCGTAGACTGTTTGAGACATCACTCCCATGGAGGAAAGTGCGCATGGTGACTGTTGTATTCAATCCCGCTGCAATTTCTGTGTTTCATCAACACTCTTATAGTCCACAGATTACAGAAAGCCTCCAGATGTGCATCGGAAATACTACCGGTCTTGCAGGGAACGATCAAAGCTTAGACTGTTAGAGACATTACTCCCATGGAGGAAAGTGCGCATGGTGACTGTTGTATTCAATCCCGATGCAATTTCTGTGTTTCATCAACACTCTGATAGTCCACAGATTACAGAATGCCACCTGATGTGCATCGGAAACTACTACTGGTCTTCCAGGGAAAGATCAAAGCGTAGACTCTTTGAGACATTACTCCCACGGAGGGAAGTGCGCATGGTGACTGTTGTATTCATTCCCGATGCAATTTGAGTTTCTTCAACACTCTGATAGTCCACAGATTACAGAAAGCCTCCAGATGTGCATCGGAAACTACTACTGGTCTTCCAGGGAACGATCAAACCGTGGACTGTTAGAGACATTACTTCCATGGAGGAAAGTGTGCATGGTGACTGTTGTATTCAATCCCGATGCAATTTCTGTGTTTCAGCAACACTCTGATAGTCCACAGATTTCAGAATGCCTCCAGATGTGCATCGGAAACTACTACTGGTCTTGCAGGGAACGATCAAACCGTGGACTGTTAGAGACATTACTCCCATGGAGGAAAGTGCGTATGGTGACTGTTGTATTCAATCCCGATGCAATTTCTGTGTTTCATCAACACTCTGATAGTCCACAGATTACAGAATGCCTCCAGATGTCCATCGGAAACTACTACTGGTCTTCCAGGGAACGATCAAAGCGTAGACCGTTTGAGAATTACTCCCATGGAGGGAAGTGCGCAAGGTGACTGTTGTATTCAATCCCGATGCAATTTCTGTGTTTCAGCAATACTCTGATAGTCCACATATAACAGAATGCCTCCAGATGTGTTTCGGAAACTAGTTCTGGTCTTCCAGGGAACGATCAAAGCGTACAATGTTTGAGACACTACTCTCATGGAGGAAATTGCGGATGGTGACTGTTGTATTCAATCTCGATACAATTTCTGTGTTTCATCAACACTCTGATAGTCCACAGCTTACAAAATGCAACCAGATGTGCTTCGGAAACTACTACTGGTCTTCCAGGGAACGATCAAAGCGTAAACTCTTTGAGACATTACTCCCAATGAGGAAGGTGGGCATGGTGTCTGTTGTATTCAATCCCGATGCAATTTCTGTGTTTCATCAACACTCTGATACTCCACAGATCACAGTATGCCTCCAGATGTGCATCGGAAACTACTACTGGTCTTCCAGGGAACGATCAAGGCGTAGACTGTTTGAGACATTACTCCCATGGAAGAAACTGCGCATGGTGACTGTTGTATTCAATCCCGATGCAATTTCTGTGTTTCATCAACAGTCTGATAGTCCACAGATTACAGAATGCCTCCAGATGTGCATCGGAAACTACTACTGGTCTTCCAGGGAACGATCAAAGCGTAGACTGTTTGAGACATTACTCCCATGGAGGAAACTGCGCATGGTGACTGTTGTATTCAATCCCGATGCAATTTCTGTGTTTCATCAACACTCTGATAGTCCACAGATTACACAATGCCTCCAGATGTGCATCGGAAACTAGTACTGGTCTTCCAGGGAACGATTAAAGCGTAGACTGTTTGAGACATTACTCCCATGGGGGAAAGTGCGCATGGTGATTGTTGTATTCAATCCCGATGCAATTTCTGTGTTTCATCAACACACTGATAGTCCTCAGATTACAGACTGTCTCCAGATGTGCACCGGAAACTACTACTGGTCTTAAAGGGAACGATCAAAGGTAGACTGTTTGAGACATACCTCCTGTGGAGGAAAGTGTGCATGGTGACTGTTGTATTCAATCCCGATGCAATTTCTGTGTTTCATCGTCACTCTGATAACTAACAGATTACAGAATGCCACCAGATGTCCATCGGAAACTACTACTGGTCTTCCAGGGAACGATCAAAGCGTAGACTCTTTGAGACATTACTCCCGTGGGGGAAAGTGCGCATGTTGATTGTTGTATTTAATCCCATTTAAATATCTGTGTTTCATCAACACTCTGATAGTCCACAGATTACAGAATGCCACCTGATGTGCATCGGAAACTACTACTGGTCTTCCAGGGAAGGATCAAAGCGTAGACTGTTTGAGACAAACCTCCCGTGGAGGAAAGTGGGCATGGTGACTGTTGTGTTCAATCGCGACGCAATTTCTGTGTTTCATCAACAGTCTGATTGTCCACAGATTACAGAATGCCTCCAGATGTGCATCGGAAACTACTACTGGTCTTCCAGGGAACGATCAAGGCGTAGACTGTTTGAGACATTACTCCCATGGAGGAAACTACGCATGGTGACTGTTGTATTCAATCCCGATGCAATTTCTGTGTTTCATCAACAGTCTGATAGTCCACAGATTACAGAATGCCTCCAGATGTGCATCGGAAACTACTACTGGTCTTCCAGGGAACGATCAAGGCGTAGACTGTTTGAGACATTACTCCCATGGAGGAAACTGCGCATGGTGACTGTTGTATTCAATCCCGATGCAATTTCTGTGTTTCATCAACAGTCTGATAGTCCACAGATTACAGAATGCCTCCAGATGTGCATCGGAAACTACTACTGGTCTTCCAGGGAACGATCAAAGCGTAGACTGTTTGAGACATTACTCCCATGGAGGAAACTGCGCATGGTGACTGTTGTATTCAATCCCGATGCAATTTCTGTGTTTCATCAACACTCTGATAGTCCACAGATTACACAATGCCTCCAGATGTGCATCGGAAACTAGTACTGGTCTTCCAGGGAACGATTAAAGCGTAGACTGTTTGAGACATTACTCCCATGGAGGAAAGTGGGCATGGTGATTGTTGTATTCAATCCCGATGCAATTTCTGTGTTTCATCAACACTCTGATAGTCCACAGATTACAGAAAGCCTCCAGATGTCCATCGGAAACTACTACTGGTCTTGCAGGGAACGATCAAATCGTAGACTGTTTGAGACATTTCTCCCATGGAGGAAAGTGCGCATGGTGAATGTTGTATTCAATCCCGATGCAATTTCTGTGTTTCATCAACACTCTGATAGTCCAGAGATTACAGAAAGCCTCCAGATGTGCATCGGAAACTACTACTGGTCTTCCAGGGAACGATCAAACCGTGGACTGTTAGAGACATTACTTCCATGGAGGAAAGTGTGCATGGTGACTGTTGTATTCAATCCCCATGCAATTTCTGTGTTTCATCAACACTCTGATAGTCCACAGATTACAGAAAGCCTCCAGATGTCCATCGGAAACTACTACTGGTCTTCCGGGGAACGATCAAAGCGTAGATTGTTAGAGACATTACTCCCATGGAGAAAAGTGCGTATGGTGACAGTTGTATTCAATCTCGAGGCAATTTCTATGTTTCATCAACATTCTGATAGTCCACAGATTACAGAATGCCTCCAGATGTGCTTCGGAAACTACTACTGGTCTTCCAGATAACGATCAAAGCGTAGACTCTTTGAGACATTACTCCCATTGAGGAAGGTGGGCATGGTGACTGTTGTATTCAATCCCGATGCAATTTCTGTGTTTCATCAACAGTCTGATAGTCCACAGATTACAGAATGCCTCCAGATGTGCAACGGAAACTACTACTGGTCTTCCAGGGGACGGTCAAAGCGTAGACTGTTTGAGACATCACTCCCATGGAGGAAAGTGCGCATGGTGACTGTTGTATTCAATCCCGCTGCAATTTCTGTGTTTCATCAACACTCTGATAGTCCACAGATTACAGAATGCCACCTGATGTGCATCGGAAACTACTACTGGTCTTCCAGGGAAAGATCAAAGCGTAGACTCTTTGAGACATTACTCCCACGGAGGAAAGTGCGCATGGTGACTGTTGTATTCATTCCCGATGCAATTTGAGTTTCTTCAACACTCTGATAGTCCGCAGATTACAGAATGCCTCCAGATGTGCATCGGAAACTACTACTGGTTTCCAGGGAATGACAAAAGCGTAGACCGTTTGAGAATTACTCCCATGGAGGAAAGTGCGCATGGTGACTGTTGTATTCAATGCCGATGCAATTTCTGTGTTTCAGCAACACTCTGATAGTCCACAGATAACAGAATGCCTCCAGATGTGCATCGGAAACTAGTTCTGGTCTTCCAGGGAACGATCAAAGCGTAGAATATTTGAGACATTACTCCCATGGAGGAAAGTGCGCTTTTGACTGTTGTATTCAATCCCGATGCAATTTCTGTGTTTCATCAACACTCTGATAGTCCACAGATTACACAATGCCTCCAGATGTGCATCGGAAACTACTACTGGTCTTCCAGGGCAAGATCAAATCGTAGACTGTTTGAGACATTACTCCCAATGCAGGAAAGTGCGCATGGTGACTGTTGTATTCAATCCCGATGCAATTTCTGTGTTTCATCAACAGTCTGATAGTCCACAGATTGCAGAATGCCTCCAGATGTGCATCGCAAACTAGTTCTGGTTTCCAGGGAATGACAAAAGCGTAGACCGTTTGAGAATTACTCCCATGGAGGAAAGTGCGTATGGTGACTGTTGTATTCAATCTCGATGCAATTTCTATGTTTCATCAACACTCTGATAGTCCACAGATTACAGAATGCCTCCACATGTGCATCGGAAACTACTACTGGTCTTCCAGATAACGATCAAATTGTAGACTGTTTGAGACAAACCTCCCGTGGAGGAAAGTGCGCATGGTGACTGTTGTGTTCAATCGCGATGCAATTTCTGTGTTTCAACAACACTCTGATAGTATACAGTTTACAGAATATCTCCAGATGTGCATCGGAAACTACTACTGGTCTTCCAGGGAAAGATCAAAGCGTAGACTCTTTGAGACATTACTCCCAAGGAGGAAAGTGCACATGGTGACTCTTGTATTCAATCCCGATGCAATTTCTGTGTTTCATCAACACTCTGATAGTCCACAGATTACAGAATGCCTCCAGATGTCCATCGGAAACTACTACTGGTCTTCCAGGGAACGATCAAAGCGTAGACTGTTTGAGACATTACTCCCGTGGAGGAAGGTGCGCATGGTGACTGCTGTATTCAATCCCGATGCAATTTCTGTGTATCATCAACACTCTGACAGTCCACAGATAACAGAATGCCTCCAGATGTGCATCGGAAACTACTACAGGTTTCCAGGGAATGACAAAAGCGTAGACCGTTTGAGAATTACTCCCATGGAGGAAAGTGCGCATGGTGACTGTTGTATTCAATGCCGATGCAATTTCTGTGTTTCCGCAACACTCTGATAGTCCACAGATAACATAATGCCTCCAGATGTGCATCGGAAACTAGTTGTGGTCTTCCAGGGAACGATCAAAGCGTAGAATATTTGAGACGCTACTCTCATGGAGGAAAGTGCACATGGTGACTGTTGTATTCAATCCCGACACAATTTCTATGTTTCATCAACACTCTGATAGTCCACAGATTACAAAATGTCTCCAGATGTGCACCGGAAACTACTACTGGTCTTAAAGGGAACGATCAAAGGTAGACTGTTTGAGACATACCTCCTGTGGAGGAAAGTGTGCATGGTGACTGTTGTATTCAATCCCGATGCAATTTCTGTGTTTCATCGTCACTCTGATAACTAACAGATTACAGAATGCCACCAGATGTCCATCGGAAACTACTACTGGTCTTCCAGGGAACGATCAAAGCGTAGACTCTTTGAGACATTACTCCCGTGGGGGAAAGTGCGCATGTTGATTGTTGTATTTAATCCCATTTAAATATCTGTGTTTCATCAACACTCTGATAGTCCACAGATTACAGAATGCCACCTGATGTGCATCGGAAACTACTACTGGTCTTCCAGGGAAGGATCAAAGCGTAGACTGTTTGAGACAAACCTCCCGTGGAGGAAAGTGGGCATGGTGACTGTTGTGTTCAATCGCGACGCAATTTCTGTGTTTCATCAACAGTCTGATTGTCCACAGATTACAGAATGCCTCCAGATGTGCATCGGAAACTACTACTGGTCTTCCAGGGAACGATCAAGGCGTAGACTGTTTGAGACATTACTCCCATGGAGGAAACTACGCATGGTGACTGTTGTATTCAATCCCGATGCAATTTCTGTGTTTCATCAACAGTCTGATAGTCCACAGATTACAGAATGCCTCCAGATGTGCATCGGAAACTACTACTGGTCTTCCAGGGAACGATCAAGGCGTAGACTGTTTGAGACATTACTCCCATGGAGGAAACTGCGCATGGTGACTGTTGTATTCAATCCCGATGCAATTTCTGTGTTTCATCAACAGTCTGATAGTCCACAGATTACAGAATGCCTCCAGATGTGCATCGGAAACTACTACTGGTCTTCCAGGGAACGATCAAAGCGTAGACTGTTTGAGACATTACTCCCATGGAGGAAACTGCGCATGGTGACTGTTGTATTCAATCCCGATGCAATTTCTGTGTTTCATCAACACTCTGATAGTCCACAGATTACACAATGCCTCCAGATGTGCATCGGAAACTAGTACTGGTCTTCCAGGGAACGATTAAAGCGTAGACTGTTTGAGACATTACTCCCATGGAGGAAAGTGGGCATGGTGATTGTTGTATTCAATCCCGATGCAATTTCTGTGTTTCATCAACACTCTGATAGTCCACAGATTACAGAAAGCCTCCAGATGTCCATCGGAAACTACTACTGGTCTTGCAGGGAACGATCAAATCGTAGACTGTTTGAGACATTTCTCCCATGGAGGAAAGTGCGCATGGTGAATGTTGTATTCAATCCCGATGCAATTTCTGTGTTTCATCAACACTCTGATAGTCCAGAGATTACAGAAAGCCTCCAGATGTGCATCGGAAACTACTACTGGTCTTCCAGGGAACGATCAAACCGTGGACTGTTAGAGACATTACTTCCATGGAGGAAAGTGTGCATGGTGACTGTTGTATTCAATCCCCATGCAATTTCTGTGTTTCATCAACACTCTGATAGTCCACAGATTACAGAAAGCCTCCAGATGTCCATCGGAAACTACTACTGGTCTTCCGGGGAACGATCAAAGCGTAGATTGTTAGAGACATTACTCCCATGGAGAAAAGTGCGTATGGTGACAGTTGTATTCAATCTCGAGGCAATTTCTATGTTTCATCAACATTCTGATAGTCCACAGATTACAGAATGCCTCCAGATGTGCTTCGGAAACTACTACTGGTCTTCCAGATAACGATCAAAGCGTAGACTCTTTGAGACATTACTCCCATTGAGGAAGGTGGGCATGGTGACTGTTGTATTCAATCCCGATGCAATTTCTGTGTTTCATCAACAGTCTGATAGTCCACAGATTACAGAATGCCTCCAGATGTGCAACGGAAACTACTACTGGTCTTCCAGGGGACGGTCAAAGCGTAGACTGTTTGAGACATCACTCCCATGGAGGAAAGTGCGCATGGTGACTGTTGTATTCAATCCCGCTGCAATTTCTGTGTTTCATCAACACTCTGATAGTCCACAGATTACAGAATGCCACCTGATGTGCATCGGAAACTACTACTGGTCTTCCAGGGAAAGATCAAAGCGTAGACTCTTTGAGACATTACTCCCACGGAGGAAAGTGCGCATGGTGACTGTTGTATTCATTCCCGATGCAATTTGAGTTTCTTCAACACTCTGATAGTCCGCAGATTACAGAATGCCTCCAGATGTGCATCGGAAACTACTACTGGTTTCCAGGGAATGACAAAAGCGTAGACCGTTTGAGAATTACTCCCATGGAGGAAAGTGCGCATGGTGACTGTTGTATTCAATGCCGATGCAATTTCTGTGTTTCAGCAACACTCTGATAGTCCACAGATAACAGAATGCCTCCAGATGTGCATCGGAAACTAGTTCTGGTCTTCCAGGGAACGATCAAAGCGTAGAATATTTGAGACATTACTCCCATGGAGGAAAGTGCGCTTTTGACTGTTGTATTCAATCCCGATGCAATTTCTGTGTTTCATCAACACTCTGATAGTCCACAGATTACACAATGCCTCCAGATGTGCATCGGAAACTACTACTGGTCTTCCAGGGCAAGATCAAATCGTAGACTGTTTGAGACATTACTCCCAATGCAGGAAAGTGCGCATGGTGACTGTTGTATTCAATCCCGATGCAATTTCTGTGTTTCATCAACAGTCTGATAGTCCACAGATTGCAGAATGCCTCCAGATGTGCATCGCAAACTAGTTCTGGTTTCCAGGGAATGACAAAAGCGTAGACCGTTTGAGAATTACTCCCATGGAGGAAAGTGCGTATGGTGACTGTTGTATTCAATCTCGATGCAATTTCTATGTTTCATCAACACTCTGATAGTCCACAGATTACAGAATGCCTCCACATGTGCATCGGAAACTACTACTGGTCTTCCAGATAACGATCAAATTGTAGACTGTTTGAGACAAACCTCCCGTGGAGGAAAGTGCGCATGGTGACTGTTGTGTTCAATCGCGATGCAATTTCTGTGTTTCAACAACACTCTGATAGTATACAGTTTACAGAATATCTCCAGATGTGCATCGGAAACTACTACTGGTCTTCCAGGGAAAGATCAAAGCGTAGACTCTTTGAGACATTACTCCCAAGGAGGAAAGTGCACATGGTGACTCTTGTATTCAATCCCGATGCAATTTCTGTGTTTCATCAACACTCTGATAGTCCACAGATTACAGAATGCCTCCAGATGTCCATCGGAAACTACTACTGGTCTTCCAGGGAACGATCAAAGCGTAGACTGTTTGAGACATTACTCCCGTGGAGGAAGGTGCGCATGGTGACTGCTGTATTCAATCCCGATGCAATTTCTGTGTATCATCAACACTCTGACAGTCCACAGATAACAGAATGCCTCCAGATGTGCATCGGAAACTACTACAGGTTTCCAGGGAATGACAAAAGCGTAGACCGTTTGAGAATTACTCCCATGGAGGAAAGTGCGCATGGTGACTGTTGTATTCAATGCCGATGCAATTTCTGTGTTTCCGCAACACTCTGATAGTCCACAGATAACATAATGCCTCCAGATGTGCATCGGAAACTAGTTGTGGTCTTCCAGGGAACGATCAAAGCGTAGAATATTTGAGACGCTACTCTCATGGAGGAAAGTGCACATGGTGACTGTTGTATTCAATCCCGACACAATTTCTATGTTTCATCAACACTCTGATAGTCCACAGATTACAAAATGCCTCCAGATGTGCATCGGAAACTACTACTGGTCTTCCAGGGAACGATCAAAGCGTAAACTCTTTGAGACATTACTCCCATTGAGGAAGGTGGGCATGGTGACTGTTGTATTCATTCCCGATGCAATTTCTGTGTTTCATCAACACTCCGATACTCCACACAGTACAGAATGTCTCCAGATGTGCATCGGAAACTACTACTGGTCTTCCAGGGAACGATCAAAGCGTAGACTGTTTCAGACATTACTCCCATGGAGGAAAGTGCGCATGGTGACTGTTGTATTCAATCCCGATGCAATTTCTGTGTTTCATCAACAGTCTGATACTCCACAGATTGCAGAATGCCTCCAGATGTGCATCGGAAACTACTACTGGTCTTCCAGGGAACGATCAAAGCGTAGACTGTTAGAGACATTACTCCCATGGAGAAAAGTGCGCATGGTGACTGTTGTATTCAATTCCGATGCAATTTCTATGTTTCATCAACACTCTGATAGTCCACAGATTACAGAATGCCTCCAGATGTGCATCGGAAGCTACTACAGGTCTTCCAGGGAACGATCAAAGCGTAGACTGTTTGAGACATTACTCCCATGGAGGAAAGTGCGCTTTTGACTGTTGTTTTCAATCCCGATGCAATTTCTGTGTTTCATCAACACTCTGATAGTCCACAGATTACACAATGCCTCCAGATGTGCATCGGAAACTACTACTGGTCTTCCAGGGCAAGATCAAATCGTAGACTGTTTGAGACATTACTCCCAATGCAGGAAAGTGCGCATGGTGACTGTTGTATTCAATCCCGATGCAATTTCTGTGTTTCATCGACAGTCTGATAGTCCACAGATTACAGAATATCTCCAGATGTGCATCGGAAACTACTACTGGTCTTCCAGGGAACGATCAAAGCATAGACTGTTTGAGACATTACTCCCATGGAGGAAAGTGCGCATGGTGACTGTTGTATTCAATCCCGAAGCAATTTCTGTGTTTCATCAACACTGTTATAGTCAACAGATTACAGAAAGCCTCCAGATGTGCATCGGAAACTACTACTGGTCTTGCAGGGGACGATCAAAGCTTAGACTGTTAGAGACATTACTCCCATGGAGGAAAGTGCGCATGGTGACTGTTGTATTCAATCCCGATGCAATTTCTGTGTTTCATCAATACTCTGATAGTCCACAGATTACAGAATGCCACCAGATGTCCATCGGAAACTACTACTGGTCTTCCAGAGAACGATCAAAGCGTAGACTGTTTGAGACATTACTCCCGTGGAGGAAGGTGCGCATGGTGACTGTTGTATTCAATCCCGATGCAATATCTGTGTTTCATCAACACCCTGATAGTCGACAGATTACAGAATGCCTCCAGATTTGCATCGGAAACTACTACTGGTTTCCAGGGAATGATCAAAGCGTAGACTGTTTGAGATTTACTCCCATGGAGGAAAGTGCGCATGGTGACAGTTGTATTCAATCCCGATGCAATTTCTATGTTTCATTAACACTCTGATTGTCCACAGATTACAGAATGCCTCCAGATGTGCATCGGAAACTACTACTGGTCTTCCATGGAACGATCAAAGCGTAGACTGATTGAGACATTACTCCCATGGAGGAAAGTGCGCTTGGTGACTGTTGTATTCAATCCCGATGCAATTTCTGTGTTTCATCAACACTCTGATAGTCCACAGATTACACAATGCCTCCAGATGTGCATCGGAAATTACTACTGGTCTTCCAGGGCACGATCAAATCGTAGACTGTTTGAGACATTACTCCCAATGCAGGAAAGTGCCCATGGTGACTGTTGTATTCAATCCCGATGCAATTTCTGTGTTTCATCAACAGTCTGATAGTCGACAGATTACAGAATATCTCCAGATGTGCATCGGAAACTACTACTGGTCTTCCAGGGAACGATCAAAGCGTAGACTGTTTGAGTCATTATTCCCATGGAGAAAAGTGCGCATGGTGACTGTTGTATTCATTCCCGATGCAATTTGAGTTTCATCAACACTCTGATACTCCACAGATTGCAGAATGCCTCCAGATGTGCATCGGAAACTACTACTGGTCTTCCAGGGAACGATCAAAGCGTAGACTGTTAGAGACATTACTCCCATGGAGAAAAGTGCGCATGGTGACTGTTGTATTCAATCCCGATGCAATTTCTGTGTTTCATCAACACTCTGATACTCCACAGAGTACAGAATGCCTCCAGATGTGCATCGGAAACTACTACTGGTCTTCCAAGGAACGATCAAAGCGTAGACTGTTTGAGACATTACTCCCATGGAGGAAAGTGCGCTTTTGACTGTTGTATTCAATCCCGATGCAATTTCTGTGTTTCATCAACATTCTGATAGTCCACAGATTACACAATGCCTCCAGATGTGCATCGGAAACTACTACTGGTCTTCCAGGGCAAGATCAAATCGTAGACTGTTTGAGACATTACTCCCAATGCAGGAAAGTGCGCATGGTGACTGTTGTATTCAATCCCGATGCAATTTCTGTGTTTCATCAACAGTCTGATAGTCCACAGAGTACAGAATGTCTCCAGATGTTCATCGGAAACTACTACTGGTCTTCCAGGGAACGATCAAAGCGTAGACTGTTTGAGACATTACTCCCATGGAGGAAAGTGCCCTTGGTGACTGTTGTATTCAATCCCGAGGCAATTTCTGTGTTTCATGAACAGTCTGATATTCCACAGATTGCAGAATGCCTCCAGATGTGCATCGCAAACTAGTTCTGGTTTCCAGGGAATGACAAAAGCGTAGACCGTTTGAGAATTACTCCCATGGAGGAAAGTGCGTATGGTGACTGTTGTATTCAATCTCGATGCAATTTCTATGTTTCATCAACACTCTGATAGTCCACAGATTACAGAATGCCTCCAGATGTGCATCGGAAACTACTACTGGTCTTCCAGATAACGATCAAATTGTAGACTGTTTGAGACAAACCTCCCGTGGAGGAAAGTGCGCATGGTGACTGTTGTGTTCAATCGCGATGCAATTTCTGTGTTTCAACAACACTATGATAGTATACAGATTACAGAATATCTCCAGATGTGCATCGGAAACTACTACTGGTCTTCCAGGGAAAGATCAAATCGTAGACTGTTTGAGACATTACTCCCAATGCAGGAAAGTGCGCATGGTGACTGTTGTATTCAATCCCGATGCAATTTCTGTGTTTCATCGACAGTCTGATAGTCCACAGATTACAGAATATCTCCAGATGTGCATCGGAAACTACTACTGGTCTTCCAGGGAACGATCAAAGCATAGACTGTTTGAGACATTACTCCCATGGAGGAAAGTGCGCATGGTGACTGTTGTATTCAATCCCGAAGCAATTTCTGTGTTTCATCAACACTGTTATAGTCAACAGATTACAGAAAGCCTCCAGATGTGCATCGGAAACTACTACTGGTCTTGCAGGGGACGATCAAAGCTTAGACTGTTAGAGACATTACTCCCATGGAGGAAAGTGCGCATGGTGACTGTTGTATTCAATCCCGATGCAATTTCTGTGTTTCATCAATACTCTGATAGTCCACAGATTACAGAATGCCACCAGATGTCCATCGGAAACTACTACTGGTCTTCCAGAGAACGATCAAAGCGTAGACTGTTTGAGACATTACTCCCGTGGAGGAAGGTGCGCATGGTGACTGTTGTATTCAATCCCGATGCAATATCTGTGTTTCATCAACACCCTGATAGTCGACAGATTACAGAATGCCTCCAGATTTGCATCGGAAACTACTACTGGTTTCCAGGGAATGATCAAAGCGTAGACTGTTTGAGATTTACTCCCATGGAGGAAAGTGCGCATGGTGACAGTTGTATTCAATCCCGATGCAATTTCTATGTTTCATTAACACTCTGATTGTCCACAGATTACAGAATGCCTCCAGATGTGCATCGGAAACTACTACTGGTCTTCCATGGAACGATCAAAGCGTAGACTGATTGAGACATTACTCCCATGGAGGAAAGTGCGCTTCGTGACTGTTGTATTCAATCCCGATGCAATTTCTGTGTTTCATCAACACTCTGATAGTCCACAGATTACACAATGCCTCCAGATGTGCATCGGAAATTACTACTGGTCTTCCAGGGCACGATCAAATCGTAGACTGTTTGAGACATTACTCCCAATGCAGGAAAGTGCCCATGGTGACTGTTGTATTCAATCCCGATGCAATTTCTGTGTTTCATCAACAGTCTGATAGTCGACAGATTACAGAATATCTCCAGATGTGCATCGGAAACTACTACTGGTCTTCCAGGGAACGATCAAAGCGTAGACTGTTTGAGTCATTATTCCCATGGAGAAAAGTGCGCATGGTGACTGTTGTATTCATTCCCGATGCAATTTGAGTTTCATCAACACTCTGATACTCCACAGATTGCAGAATGCCTCCAGATGTGCATCGGAAACTACTACTGGTCTTCCAGGGAACGATCAAAGCGTAGACTGTTAGAGACATTACTCCCATGGAGAAAAGTGCGCATGGTGACTGTTGTATTCAATCCCGATGCAATTTCTGTGTTTCATCAACACTCTGATACTCCACAGAGTACAGAATGCCTCCAGATGTGCATCGGAAACTACTACTGGTCTTCCAAGGAACGATCAAAGCGTAGACTGTTTGAGACATTACTCCCATGGAGGAAAGTGCGCTTTTGACTGTTGTATTCAATCCCGATGCAATTTCTGTGTTTCATCAACATTCTGATAGTCCACAGATTACACAATGCCTCCAGATGTGCATCGGAAACTACTACTGGTCTTCCAGGGCAAGATCAAATCGTAGACTGTTTGAGACATTACTCCCAATGCAGGAAAGTGCGCATGGTGACTGTTGTATTCAATCCCGATGCAATTTCTGTGTTTCATCAACAGTCTGATAGTCCACAGAGTACAGAATGTCTCCAGATGTTCATCGGAAACTACTACTGGTCTTCCAGGGAACGATCAAAGCGTAGACTGTTTGAGACATTACTCCCATGGAGGAAAGTGCCCTTGGTGACTGTTGTATTCAATCCCGAGGCAATTTCTGTGTTTCATGAACAGTCTGATATTCCACAGATTGCAGAATGCCTCCAGATGTGCATCGCAAACTAGTTCTGGTTTCCAGGGAATGACAAAAGCGTAGACCGTTTGAGAATTACTCCCATGGAGGAAAGTGCGTATGGTGACTGTTGTATTCAATCTCGATGCAATTTCTATGTTTCATCAACACTCTGATAGTCCACAGATTACAGAATGCCTCCAGATGTGCATCGGAAACTACTACTGGTCTTCCAGATAACGATCAAATTGTAGACTGTTTGAGACAAACCTCCCGTGGAGGAAAGTGCGCATGGTGACTGTTGTGTTCAATCGCGATGCAATTTCTGTGTTTCAACAACACTATGATAGTATACAGATTACAGAATATCTCCAGATGTGCATCGGAAACTACTACTGGTCTTCCAGGGAAAGATCAAAGCGTAGACTCTTTGAGACATTACTCCCAAGGAGGAAAGTGCACATGGTGACTCTTGTATTCAATCCCGATGCAATTTCTGTGTTTCATCAACACTCTGATAGTCCACAGATTACAGAATGCCTCCAGATGTCCATCGGAAACTACTACTGGTCTTCCAGGGAACGATCAAAGCGTAGACTGTTTGAGACATTACTCCCGTGGAGGAAGGTGCGCATGGTGACTGCTGTATTCAATCCCGATGCAATTTCTGTGTATCATCAACACTCTGACAGTCCACAGATAACAGAATGCCTCCAGATGTGCATCGGAAACTACTACTGGTTTCCAGGGAATGACAAAAGCGTAGACCGTTTGAGATTTACTCCCATGGAGGAAAGTGCGCATGGTGACTGTTGTATTCAATGCCGATGCAATTTCTGTGTTTCCGCAACACTCTGATAGTCCACAGATAACATAATGCCTCCAGATGTGCATCGGAAACTAGTTGTGGTCTTCCAGGGAACGATCAAAGCGTAGAATATTTGAGACACTACTCTCATGGAGGAAAGTGCACATGGTGACTGTTGTATTCAATCCCGACACAATTTCTATGTTTCATCAACACTCTGATAGTCCACAGAGTACAGAATGTCTCCAGATGTGCATCGGAAACTACTACTGGTCTTCCAGGGAACGATCAAAGCGTAAACTCTTTGAGACATTACTCCCATTGAGGAAGGTGGGCATGGTGACTGTTGTATTCATTCCCGATGCAATTTCTGTGTTTCATCAACACTCTGATACTCCACAGAGTACAGAATGTCTCCAGATGTGCATCGGAAACTACTACTGGTCTTCCAGGGAACGATCAAAGCGTAGACTGTTTCAGACATTACTCCCATGGAGGAAAGTGCGCGTGGTGACTGTTGTATTCAATCCCGATGCAATTTCTGTGTTTCATCAACAGTCTGATACTCCACAGATTGCAGAATGCCTCCAGATGTGCATCGGAAACTACTACTGGTCTTCCAGGGAACGATCAAAGCGTAGACTGTTAGAAACATTACTCCCATGGAGAAAAGTGCGCATGGTGACTGTTGTATTCAATTCCGATGCAATTTCTATGTTTCATCAACACTCTGATAGTCCACAGATTACAGAATGCCTCCAGATGTGCATCGGAAGCTACTACTGGTCTTCCAGGGAACGATCAAAGCGTAGACTGTTTGAGACATTACTCCCATGGAGGAAAGTGCGCTTTTGACTGTTGTTTTCAATCCCGATGCAATTTCTGTGTTTCATCAACACTCTGATAGTCCACAGATTACACAATGCCTCCAGATGTGAATCGGAAACTACTACTGGTCTTCCAGGGCAAGATCAAATCGTAGACTGTTTGAGACATTACTCCCAATGCAGGAAAGTGCGCATGGTGACTGTTGTATTCAATCCCGATGCAATTTCTGTGTTTCATCGACAGTCTGATAGTCCACAGATTACAGAATATCTCCAGATGTGTATCGGAAACTACTACTGGTCTTCCAGGGAACGATCAAAGCATAGACTGTTTGAGACATTACTCCCATGGAGGAAAGTGCGCATGGTGACTGTTGTATTCAATCCCGAAGCAATTTCTGTGTTTCATCAACACTGTTATAGTCAACAGATTACAGAAAGCCTCCAGATGTGCATCGGAAACTACTACTGGTCTTGCAGGGGACGATCAAAGCTTAGACTGTTAGAGACATTACTCCCATGGAGGAAAGTGCGCATGGTGACTGTTGTATTCAATCCCGATGCAATTTCTGTGTTTCATCAATACTCTGATAGTCCACAGATTACAGAATGCCACCAGATGTCCATCGGAAACTACTACTGGTCTTCCAGAGAACGATCAAAGCGTAGACTGTTTGAGACATTACTCCCGTGGAGGAAGGTGCACATGGTGACTGTTGTATTCAATCCCGATGCAATATCTGTGTTTCATCAACACCCTGATAGTCGACAGATTACAGAATGCCTCCAGATTTGCATCGGAAACTACTACTGGTTTCCAGGGAATGATCAAAGCGTAGACTGTTTGAGATTTACTCCCATGGAGGAAAGTGCGCATGGTGACAGTTGTATTCAATCCCGATGCAATTTCTATGTTTCATTAACACTCTGATTGTCCACAGATTACAGAATGCCTCCAGATGTGCATCGGAAACTACTACTGGTCTTCCAGGGAACGATCAAAGCGTAGACTGATTGAGACATTACTCCCATGGAGGAAAGTGCGCTTGGTGACTGTTGTATTCAATCCCGATGCAATTTCTGTGTTTCATCAACACTCTGATAGTCCACAGATTACACAATGCCTCCAGATGTGCATCGGAAATTACTACTGGTCTTCCAGGGCACGATCAAATCGTAGACTGTTTGAGACATTACTCCCAATGCAGGAAAGTGCCCATGGTGACTGTTGTATTCAATCCCGATGCAATTTCTGTGTTTCATCAACAGTCTGATAGTCGACAGATTACAGAATATCTCCAGATGTGCATCGGAAACTACTACTGGTCTTCCAGGGAACGATCAAAGCGTAGACTGTTTGAGTCATTACTCCCATGGAGAAAAGTGCGCATGGTGACTGTTGTATTCATTCCCGATGCAATTTGAGTTTCATCAACACTCTGATACTCCACAGATTGCAGAATGCCTCCAGATGTGCATCGGAAACTACTACTGGTCTTCCAGGGAACGATCAAAGCGTAGACTGTTAGAGTCATTACTCCCATGGAGAAAAGTGCGCATGGTGACTGTTGTATTCAATTCCGATGCAATTTCTATGTTTCATGAACACTCTGATAGTCCACAGATTACAGAATGCCTCCAGATGTGCATCGGAAACTACTACTGGTCTTCCAGGGAAAGATCAAAGCGTAGACTGTTTGAGACATTACTCCCATTGAGGAAAGTGCGCTTTTGACTGTTGTATTCAATCCCGATGCAATTTCTGTGTTTCATCAACACTCTGATAGTCCACAGATTACAGAAAGCCTCCAGATGTCCATCGGAAACTACTACTGGTCTTGCAGGGAACGATCAAATCGTAGACTGTTTGAGACATTTCTCCCATGGAGGAAAGTGCGCATGGTGACTGTTGTATTCAATCCCGATGCAATTTCTGTGTTTCTTCAACACTCTGATAGTCCACAGATTACAGAAAGCCTCCAGATGTGCATCGGAAACTACTACTGGTCTTCCAGGGAACGATCAAACCGTGGACTGTTAGAGACATTACTTCCATGGAGGAAAGTGTGCATGGTGACTGTTGTATTCAATCCCCATGCAATTTCTGTGTTTCATCAACACTCTGATAGTCCACAGATTACAGAGAGCCTCCAGATGTCCATCGGAAACTACTACTGGTCTTCCAGGGAACGATCGAAGCGTAGACTGTTAGAGACATTACTCCCATGGAGAAAAGTGCGTATGGTGACAGTTGTATTCAATCTCGATGCAATTTCTATGTTTCATCAACACTCTGATAGTCCACAGATTACAGAATGCCTCCAGATGTGCATCGGAAACTACTACTGGTCTTCCAGATAACGATCAAAGCGTAGACTCTTTGAGACATTACTCCCATTGAGGAAGGTGGGCATGGTGACTGTTGTATTCAATCCCGATGCAATTTCTGTGTTTCATCAACAGTCTGATAGTCCACAGATTACAGAAAATCTCCAGATGTGCATCGGAAACTAGTAATGGTCTTCCAGGGAATGATCAAAGCGTAGATTGTTTGAGACATTACTCCCATATAGGAAAGTGCGCATGGTGAATGTAGTATTCAATCCGGATGCAATTTCTGTGTTTCATCAACAGTCTGATAGTCCACAGATTACAGAATGCCTCCAGATGTGCAACGGAAACTACTACTGGTCTTCCAGGGGACGGTCAAAGCGTAGACTGTTTGAGACATCACTCCCATGGAGGAAAGTGCGCATAGTGACTGTTGTATTCAATCCCGCTGCAATTTCTGTGTTTCATCAACACTCTTATAGTCCACAGATTACAGAAAGCCTCCAGATGTGCATCGGAAATACTACCGGTCTTGCAGGGAACGATCAAAGCTTAGACTGTTAGAGACATTACTCCCATGGAGGAAAGTGCGCATGGTGACTGTTGTATTCAATCCCGATGCAATTTCTGTGTTTCATCCACACTCTGATAGTCCACAGATTACAGAATGCCTCCAGATGTCCATCGGAAACTACTACTGGTCTTCCAGGGAACGATCAAAGCGTAGACTGTTTGAGACATTACTCCCGTGGAGGAAGGTGCGCATGGTGACTGCTGTATTCAATCCCGATGCAATTTCTGTGTATCATCAACACTCTGATAGTCCACAGATAACAGAATGCCTCCAGATGTGCATCGGAAACTACTACTGGTTTCCAGGGAATGACAAAAGCGTAGACCGTTTGAGAATTACTCCCATGGAGGAAAGTGCGCATGGTGACTGTTGTATTCAATCCCGATGCAATTTCTGTGTTTCAGCAACACTCTGATAGTCCACAGATAACAGAATGCCTCCAGATGTGCATCGGAAACTAGTTCTGGTCTTCCAGGGAACGATCAAAGCGTAGAATATTTGAGACACTACTCTCATGGAGGAAAGTGCGCATGGTGACTGTTGTATTCAATCCCGATGCAATTTCTGTGTTTCATCAACACTCTGATACTCCACAGAGTACAGAATGTCTCCAGATGTGCATCGGAAACTACTACTGGTCTTCCAGGGAACGATCAAAGCGTAGACTGATTGAGACATTACTCCCATGGAGGAAAGTGCGCTTGGTGACTGTTGTATTCAATCCCGATGCAATTTCTGTGTTTCATCAACACTCTGATAGTCCACAGATTACACAATGCCTCCAGATGTGCATCGGAAATTACTACTGGTCTTCCAGGGCACGATCAAATCGTAGACTGTTTGAGACATTACTCCCAATGCAGGAAAGTGCCCATGGTGACTGTTGTATTCAATCCCGATGCAATTTCTGTGTTTCATCAACAGTCTGATAGTCGACAGATTACAGAATATCTCCAGATGTGCATCGGAAACTACTACTGGTCTTCCAGGGAACGATCAAAGCGTAGACTGTTTGAGTCATTACTCCCATGGAGAAAAGTGCGCATGGTGACTGTTGTATTCATTCCCGATGCAATTTGAGTTTCATCAACACTCTGATACTCCACAGATTGCAGAATGCCTCCAGATGTGCATCGGAAACTACTACTGGTCTTCCAGGGAACGATCAAAGCGTAGACTGTTAGAGTCATTACTCCCATGGAGAAAAGTGCGCATGGTGACTGTTGTATTCAATTCCGATGCAATTTCTATGTTTCATGAACACTCTGATAGTCCACAGATTACAGAATGCCTCCAGATGTGCATCGGAAACTACTACTGGTCTTCCAGGGAAAGATCAAAGCGTAGACTGTTTGAGACATTACTCCCCATTGAGGAAAGTGCGCTTTTGACTGTTGTATTCAATCCCGATGCAATTTCTGTGTTTCATCAACACTCTGATAGTCCACAGATTACAGAAAGCCTCCAGATGTCCATCGGAAACTACTACTGGTCTTGCAGGGAACGATCAAATCGTAGACTGTTTGAGACATTTCTCCCATGGAGGAAAGTGCGCATGGTGACTGTTGTATTCAATCCCGATGCAATTTCTGTGTTTCTTCAACACTCTGATAGTCCACAGATTACAGAAAGCCTCCAGATGTGCATCGGAAACTACTACAGGTCTTCCAGGGAACGATCAAACCGTGGACTGTTAGAGACATTACTTCCATGGAGGAAAGTGTGCATGGTGACTGTTGTATTCAATCCCCATGCAATTTCTGTGTTTCATCAACACTCTGATAGTCCACAGATTACAGAAAGCCTCCAGATGTCCATCGGAAACTACTACTGGTCTTCCAGGGAACGATCGAAGCGTAGACTGTTAGAGACATTACTCCCATGGAGAAAAGTGCGTATGGTGACAGTTGTATTCAATCTCGATGCAATTTCTATGTTTCATCAACACTCTGATAGTCCACAGATTACAGAATGCCTCCAGATGTGCATCGGAAACTACTACTGGTCTTCCAGATAACGATCAAAGCGTAGACTCTTTGAGACATTACTCCCATTGAGGAAGGTGGGCATGGTGACTGTTGTATTCAATCCCGATGCAATTTCTGTGTTTCATCAACAGTCTGATAGTCCACAGATTACAGAAAATCTCCAGATGTGCATCGGAAACTAGTAATGGTCTTCCAGGGAATGATCAAAGCGTAGATTGTTTGAGACATTACTCCCATATAGGAAAGTGCGCATGGTGACTGTAGTATTCAATCCGGATGCAATTTCTGTGTTTCATCAACAGTCTGATAGTCCACAGATTACAGAATGCCTCCAGATGTGCAACGGAAACTACTACTGGTCTTCCAGGGGACGGTCAAAGCGTAGACTGTTTGAGACATCACTCCCATGGAGGAAAGTGCGCATGGTGACTGTTGTATTCAATCCCGCTGCAATTTCTGTGTTTCATCAACACTCTTATAGTCCACAGATTACAGAAAGCCTCCAGATGTCCATCGGAAACTACTACTGGTCTTCCAGGGAACGATCAAAGCGTAGACTGTTTGAGACATTACTCCCGTAGAGGAAGGTGCGCATGGTGACTGCTGTATTCAATCCCGATGCAATTTCTGTGTATCATCAACACTCTGATAGTCCACAGATAACAGAATGCCTCCAGATGTGCATCGGAAACTACTACTGGTTTCCAGGGAATGACAAAAGCGTAGACCGTTTGAGAATTACTCCCATGGAGGAAAGTGCGCATGGTGACTGTTGTATTCAATGCCGATGCAATTTCTGTGTTTCAGCAACACTCTGATAGTCCACAGATAACAGAATGCCTCCAGATGTGCATCGGAAACTAGTTCTGGTCTTCCAGGGAACGATCAAAGCGTAGAATATTTGAGACACTACTCTCATGGAGGAAAGTGCGCATGGTGACTGTTGTATTCAATCCCGATGCAATTTCTGTGTTTCATCAACACTCTGATACTCCACAGAGTACAGAATGTCTCCAGATGTGCATCGGAAACTACTACTGGTCTTCCAGGGAACGATCAAAGCGTAGACTGTTTGAGACATTACTCCCATGGAGGAAAGTGCGCTTTTGACTGTTGTATTCAATCCCGATGCAAATTCTGTGTTTCATCAACACTCTGATAGTCCACAGATTACACAATGCCTCCAGATGTGCATCGGAAACTACTACTGGTCTTCCAGGGCAAGATCAAATCGTAGACTGTTTGAGACATTACTCGCAATGCAGGAAAGTGCGCATGGTGACTGTTGTATTGAATCCCGATGCAATTTCTGTGTTTCATCAACAGTCTGATAGTCCACAGAGTACAGAATGTCTCCAGATGTTCATCGGAAACTACTACTGGTCTTCCAGGAAACGATCAAAGCGTAGACTGTTTGAGACATTAATCCCATGGAGGAAAGTGCCCTTGGTGACTGTTGTATTCAATCCCGAGGCAATTTCTGTGTTTCATCAACAGTCTGATAGTCCACAGATTACAGAATGCCTCCAGATGTATATCGGAAACTACTACTGGTCTTCCAGGAAACGATCAAAGCGTAGACTGTTTGAGACACTACTCCCATGGAGGAAAGAGCGCATGGTGACTGTTGTATTCCATCCCTATGCAATTTCTGTGTTTCATCAACATACTGATACTCCACAGATTACAGAATGCCTCCAGATGTGCATCGCAAACTACTACTGGTTTTCCAGGAAACGATCAAATTGTAGACTGTTTGAGACAAACCTCCCGTGGAGGAAAGTGCGCATGGTGACTGTTGTGTTCAATCGCGATGCAATTTCTGTGTTTCAACAACACTCTGATAGTATACAGATTACAGAATATCTCCAGATGTGCATCAGAAACTACTACTGGTCTTCCAGGGAAAGATCAAAGCGTAGACTCTTTGAGACATTACTCCCAAGGAGGAAAGTGCACATGGTGACTCTTGTATTCATTCCCGATGTAATTTCTGTGTTTCATCATCACTCTGATAGTCCACAGATTTCAGAATGCCTCCAGATGTGCATCGGAAACTACTACTGGTCTTGCAGGGAACGATCAAACCGTGGACTGTTAGAGACATTACTCCCATGAAGGAAAGTGCGCATGGTGACTGTTGTATTCAATCCCGATGCAATTTCTGTGTTTCATCAACACTCTGATAGTCCACAGATTACAGAATGCCTCCAGATGTCCATCGGAAACTACTACTGGTCTTCCAGGGAACGATCAAAGCGTAGACTGTTTGAGACATTACTCCCGTGGAGGGAGGTGCGCATGGTGACTGCTGTATTCAATCCCGATGCAATTTCTGTGTATCATCAACACTCTGACAGTCCACAGATAACAGAATGCCTCCAGATGTGCATCGGAAACTACTACTGGTTTCCAGGGAATGACAAAAGCGTAGACCGTTTGAGAATTACTCCCATGGAGGAAAGTGCGCATGGTGACTGTTGTATTCAATGCCGATGCAATTTCTGTGTTTCCGCAACACTCTGATAGTCCACAGATAACATAATGCCTCCAGATGTGCATCGGAAACTAGTTGTGGTCTTCCAGGGAACGATCAAAGCGTAGAATATTTGAGACACTACTCTCATGGAGGAAAGTGCGCATGGTGACTGTTGTATTCAATCCCGACACAATTTCTATGTTTCATCAACACTCTGATAGTCCACAGATTACAAAATGCCTCCAGATGTGCATCTGAAACTACTACTGGTCTTCCAGGGAACGATCAAAGCGTAAACTCTTTGAGACATTACTCCCATTGAGGAAGGTGGGCATGGTGACTGTTGTATTCATTCCCGATGCAATTTCTGTGTTTCATCAACACTCTGATACTCCACAGAGTACAGAATGTCTCCAGATGTGCATCGGAAACTACTACTGGTCTTCCAGGGAACGATCAAAGCGTAGACTGTTTCAGACATTACTCCCATGGAGGAAAGTGCGCATGGTGACTGTTGTATTCAATCCCGATGCAATTTCTGTGTTTCATCAACAGTCTGATACTCCACAGATTGCAGAATGCCTCCAGATGTGCATCGGAAACTACTACTGGTCTTCCAGGGAACGATCAAAGCGTAGACAGTTAGAGACATTACTCCCATGGAGAAAAGTGCGCATGGTGACTGTTGTATTCAATTCCGAAGCAATTTCTATGTTTCATCAACACTCTGATAGTCCACAGATTACAGAATGCCTCCAGATGTGCATCGGAAGCTACTACTGGTCTTCCAGGGAACGATCAAAGCGTAGACTGTTTGAGACATTACTCCCATGGAGGAAAGTGCGCTTTTGACTGTTGTTTTCAATCCCGATGCAATTTCTGTGTTTCATCAACACTCTGATAGTCCACAGATTACACAATGCCTCCAGATGTGCATCGGAAACTACTCCTTTTCTTCCAGGGCAAGATCAGGTCGTAGACTGTTTGAGACATTACTCCCAATGCAGGAAAGTGCGCATGGTGACTGTTGTATTCAATCCCGATGCAATTTCTGTGTTTCATCGACAGTCTGATAGTCCACAGATTACAGAATATCTCCAGATGTGCATCGGAAACTACTACTGGTCTTCCAGGGAACGATCAAAGCATAGACTGTTTGAGACATTACTCCCATGGAGGAAAGTGCGCATGGTGACTGTTGTATGCAATCCCGAAGCAATTTCTGTGTTTCATCAACACTGTTATAGTCAACAGATTACAGAAAGCCTCCAGATATGCATCGGAAACTACTACTGGTCTTGCAGGGGACGATCAAAGCTTAGACTGTTAGAGACATTACTCCCATGGAGGAAAGTGCGCATGGTGACTGTTGTATTCAATCCCGATGCAATTTCTGTGTTTCATCAATACTCTGATAGTCCACAGATTACAGAATGCCACCAGATGTCCATCGGAAACTACTACTGGTCTTCCAGAGAACGATCAAAGCGTAGACTGTATGAGACATTACTCCCGTGGAGGAAGTTGCGCATGGTGACTGTTGTATTCAATCCCGATGCAATATCTGTGTTTCATCAACACCCTGATAGTCGACAGATTACAGAATGCCTCCAGATTTGCATCGGAAACTACTACTGGTTTCCAGGGAATGATCAAAGCGTAGACTGTTTGAGATTTACTCCCATGGAGGAAAGTGCGCATGGTGACTGTTGTATTCAATCCCGATGCAATTTCTATGTTTCATTAACACTCTGATTGTCCACAGATTACAGAATGCCTCCAGATGTGCATCGGAAACTACTACTGGTCTTCCAGGGAACGATCAATGCGTAGACTGATTGAGACATTACTCCCATGGAGGAAAGTGCGCTTGGTGACTGTTGTATTCAATCCCGATGCAATTTCTGTGTTTCATCAACATTCTGATAGTCCACAGATTACACAATGCCTCCAGATGTGCATCGGAAATTACTACTGGTCTTCCAGGGCACGATCAAATCGTAGACTGTTTGAGACATTACTCCCAATGCAGGAAAGTGCCCATGGTGACTGTTGTATTCAATCCCGATGCAATTTCTGTGTTTCATCAACTGTCTGATAGTCGACAGATTACAGAATATCTCCAGATGTGCATCGGAAACTACTACTGGTCTTCCAGGGAACGATCAAAGCGTAGACTGTTTGAGTCATTACTCCCATGGAGAAAAGTGCGCATGGTGACTGTTGTATTCATTCCCGATGCAATTTGAGTTTCATCAACACTCTGATAGTCCACAGATTGCAGAATGCCTCCAGATGTGCATCGGAAATTACTACTGGTCTTCCAGGGCACGATCAAATCGTAGACTGTTTGAGACATTACTCCCAATGCAGGAAAGTGCCCATGGTGGCTGTTGTATTCAATCCCGATGCAATTTCTGTGTTTCATCAACACTCTGATAGTCCACAGATTACAGAATGCCACCTGATGTGCATCGGAAACTACTACTGGTCTTCCAGGGAACGATCAAAGCGTAGACTGTTTGAGACAAACCTCCCGTGGAGGAAAGTGCGCATGGTGTCTGTTGTGTTCAATCGCGATGCAATTTCTGTGTTTCAACAACACTCTGATAGTATACAGATTACAGAATATCTCCAGATGTGCATCGGAAACTACTACTGGTCTTCCAGGGAAAGATCAAAGCGTAGACTCTTTGAGACATTACTCCCACGGAGGAAAGTGCGCATGGTGACTGTTGTATTCATTCCCGATACAATTTGAGTTTCATCAACACTCTGATAGTCCACAGATTACAGAAAGCCTCCAGATGTGCATCGGAAACTACTACTGGTTTCCAGGGAATGACAAAAACGTAGACCGTTTGAGAATTACTCCCATGGAGGAAAGTGCGCATGGTGACTGTTGTATTCAATGCCGATGCAATTTCTGAGTTTCATCAACACTCTGATACTCCACAGAGTACAGAATGTCTCCAGATGTGCATCGGAAACTACTACTGGTCTTCCAGGGAACGATCAAAGCGTAGACTGTTTGAGACATTACTCCCATGGAGGAAAGTGCGCATGGTGACTGTTGTATTCAATACCGATGCAATTTCTGTGTTTCATCAACACTCTTATAGTCAACAGATTACAGAAAGCCTCCAGATGTGCATCGGAAACTACTACTGGTCTTCCAGGGAACGATCAAAGCGTAGACTGTTAGAGACATTACTCCCATGGAGAAAAGTGCGCATGGTAACTGTTGTATTCATTTCCGATGCAATTTCTATGTTTCATCAACACTCTGATAGTCCACAGATTACAGAATGCCTCCAGATGTGCATCGGAAACTACTACTGGTCTTCCAGGGAACGATCAAAGCGTAGACTGTTTGAGAGATTACTCCCATGGAGGAAAGTGCGCTTTTGACTGTTGTATTCAATCCCGATGCAATTTCTGTGTTTCATCAACACTCTGATAGTCCACAGATTACACAATGCCTCCAGATGTGCATCGGAAACTACTACTGGTCTTTGAGGGCAAGATCAAATCGTAGACTGTTTGAGACATTACTCCCATGGAGGAAAGTGCGCTTGGTGACTGTTGTATTCAATCGCGATGCAATTTCTGTGTTTCATCAACACTCTGCTAGTCCACCGATTACACAATGCCTCCAGATGTGCATCGGAAACTACTACTGGTCTTCCAGGCCACGATCAAATCGTAGACTGTTTGAGACATTACTCCCAATGCAGGATAGTGCCCATGGTGACTGTTGTATTCAATCCCGATGCAATTTCTGTGTTTCATCAACAGTGTGATAGTCGACAGATTACAGAATATCTCCAGATGTGCATCGGAAACTACTACTGGTCTTCCAGGGAACGATCAAACCGTAGACTGTTTGAGGCATTACTCCCATGGAGAAAAGTGCGCATGGTGACTGTTGTATTCAATCCCGATGCAATTTCTATGTTTCATTAACACTCTGATAGTGCACAGATTACAGAATGCCTCCAGATGTGCATCGGAAACAATTACTGGTCTTCCAGGGAACGATCAAAGCGTAGACTGTTTGAGACATTACTACCATGGAGGAAAGTGCGCTTGGTGACTGTTGTATTCAATCCCGATACAATTTCTGTGTTTCATCAACTCTCTGATAGTCCACAGATTACACAATGCTTCCAGATGTGCATCGGAAACTACTACTGGCATCCAGGGCACGATCAAATCGTAGACCGTTTGAGACATTACTCCCAATGCAGGAAAGTGCGCATGGTGACTGTTGTATTCAATCCCGATGCAATTTTTGTGTTTCATCAACAGTTTGATAGTCCACAGATTACAGAATGACTCCAGATGTGCATCGGAAACTACTACTGGTCTTCCAGGGAACGATCAAAGCGTAGACTGTTTGAGACGTTACTCCCATGGAGGAAATTGCGCATGGTGACTGTTGTATTCAATCCCGATGCAATTTCTGTGTTTCATCAACACTCTTATAGTCCACAGATTACAGGAAGCCTCCAGATGTGCATCGGAAACTACTACTGGTCTTGCAGGGCACGATCAAATCTTAGAATGTTAGAGACATTACTCCCATGGAGGAAATTGCGCATGCTGACTGTTGTATTCAACCCCGATGCAATTTATGTGTTTCATCAACACTCTGATAGTCCACAGATTACAGAATGCCACCTGATGTGCATCGGAAACTACTACTGGTCTTCCAGGGAACGATCAAAGCGTAGACTGTTTGAGACAAACCTCCCGTTTGAGGAAAGTGCGCATGGTGACTGTTGTGTTCAATCGCGATGCAATTTCTGTGTTTCAACAACACTCTGATAGTCCACAGATTACAGAAAATCTCCAGATGTGCATCGGAAACTACTACTGGTCTTCCAGGGAACGATCAAAGCGTAGACTGTTTGAGACATTACTCCCATGGAGGAAAGAACGCATGGTGACTGTTGTATTCAATCCCGATGCAATTTCTGTGTTTCATCAACAGTCTGATAGTCCACAGATTACAGAATGCCTCCAGATGTGCATCGGAAACTAATACTGGTCTTCCAGGGAACGATCAAAGCGTAGACTGTTTGAGACATTACTCCCATGGAGGAAAGTGCGCTTGGTGACTGTTGTATTCAATCCCGATGAAATTTCTGTGTTTCAACAACACTCTGATAGTCCACAGATTACACAATGCCTCCAGATGTGCATCGGAAACTACTACTGGTCTTCCAGGGCACGATCAAATCGTAGACTGTTTGAGACATTACTCCCAATGCAGGAAAGTGACCATGGTGTCTGTTGTATTCAATCCCGATGCAATTTCTGTGTTTCATCAACACTCTGATAGTCCACAGATTACAGAATGCCACCTGATGTGCATCGGAAACTACTACTGGTCTTCCAGGGAACGATCAAAGCGTAGACTGTTTGAGACAAACCTCCCGTGGAGGAAAGTGCGCATGGTGACTGTTGTGTTCAATCGCGATGCAATTTCTGTTTCAACAACACTCTGATAGTATACAGATTACAGAATATCTCCAGATGTGCATCGGAAACTACTACTGGTCTTCCAGGGAAAGATCAAAGCGTAGACTCTTTGAGACATTACTCCCATGGAAGAAAGTGCGCATGGTGACTGTTGTATTCAATACCGATGCAATTTCTGTGTTTCATCAACACTCTTATAGTCAACAGATTACAGAAAGCCTCCAGATGTGCATCGGAAACTACTACTGGTTTCCAGGGAATGACAAAAGCGTAGACCGTTTGAGAATTACTCCCATGGAGGAAAGTGCGCATGGTGACTGTTGTATTCAATGCCGATGCAATTTCTGTGTTTCATCAACACTCTGATACTCCACAGAGTACAGAATGTCTCCAGATGTGCATCGGAAACTACTACAGGTCTTCCAGGGAACGATCAAAGCGTAGACTGTTTGAGACATTACTCCCATGGAAGAAAGTGCGCATGGTGACTGTTGTATTCAACACCGATGCAATTTCTGTGTTTCATCAACACTCTTATAGTCAACAGATTACAGAAAGCCTCCAGATGTGCATCGGAAACTACTACTGGTCTTCCAGGGAACGATCAAAGCGTAGACTGTTAGAGACATTACTCCCATGGAGAAAAGTGCGCATGGTAACTGTTGTATTCAATTCCGATGCAATTTCTATGTTTCATCAACACTCTGATAGTCCACAGATTACAGAATGCCTCCAGATGTGCATCGGAAACTACTACTGGTCTTCCAGGGAACGATCAAATCGTAGACTGTTTGAGACATTACTCCCATGGAGGAAAGTGCGCTTGGTGACTGTTGTATTCAATCGCGATGCAATTTCTGTGTTTCATCAACACTCTGATAGTCCACAGATTACACAATGCCTCCAGATGTGCATCGGAAACTACTACTGGTCTTCCAGGCCACGATCAAATCGTAGACTGTTTGAGACATTACTCCCAATGCAGGATAGTGCCCATGGTGACTGTTGTATTCAATCCCGATGCAATTTCTGTGTTTCATCAACAGTCTGATAGTCGACAGATTACAGAATATCTCCAGATGTGCATCGGAAACTACTACTGGTCTTCCAGGCCACGATCAAATCGTAGACTGTTTGAGACATTACTCCCAATGCAGGAAATTGCCCATGGTGACTGTTGTATTCAATCCCGATGCAATTTCTGTGTTTCATCAACAGTCTGATAGTCGACAGATTACAGAATATCTCCAGATGTGCATCGGAAACTACTACAGGTCTTCCAGGGAACGATCAAAGCGTAGACTTTTTGAGTCATTACTCCCATGGAGAAAAGTGCGCATGGTGACTGTTGTATTCAATCCCGATGCAATTTCTATGTTTCATCAACACTCTGATAGTGCACAGATTACGGAATGCCTCCAGATGTGCATCGGAAACTACTACTGGTCTTCCAGGGAACGATCAAAGCGTAGACTGTTTGAGACATTACTCCCATGGAGGAAAGTGCGCTTGGTGACTGTTGTATTCAATCCCGATGCAATTTCTGTGTTTCATCAACTCTCTGATAGTCCACAGATTACACAATGCTTCCAGATGTGCATCGGAAACTACTACTGGCTTCCAGGGCACGATCAAATCGTAGACTGTTTGAGACATTACTCCCAATGCAGGAAAGTGCGCATGGTGACTGTTGTATTCAATCCCGATGCAATTTCTGTGTTTCATCAACAGTTTTATAGTCCACAGATTACAGAATGACTCCAGATGTGCATCGGAAACTACTACTGGTCTTCCAGGGAACGATCAAAGCGTAGACTGTTTGAGACATTACTCCCATGGAAATAAGTGCGCATGGTGACTGTTGTATTCAATCCCGATGGAATTTCTGTGTTTCATCAACACTCTTATAGTCCACAGATTACAGGAAGCCTCCAGATGTGCATCGGAAACTTCTACTGGTCTTGCAGGGCACGATCAAATCTTAGAATGTTAGAGACATTACTCCCATGGAGGAAATTGCGCATGGCGACTGTTGTATTCAATCCCGATGCAATTTCTGTGTTTCCTCAACACTCTGATAGTCCACAGATTACAGAATGCCACCTGATGTGCATCGGAAACTACTACTGGTCTTCCAGGGAACGATCAAAGCGTAGACTGTTTGAGACATTACTCCCATGGAGGAAAGTGCGCATGGTGACTGTTGTGTTCAATCGCGATGCAATTTCTGTGTTTCAACAACACTCTGATAGTCCACAGATTACAGAAAATCTCCAGATGTGCATCGGAAACTACTACTGGTCTTCCAGGGAACGATCAAAACGTAGACTGTTTGAGACATTACTCCCATGGAGGAAAGAGCGCATGGTGATTGTTCTATTCAATCCCGATGCAATTTCTGTGTTTCATCAACACTCTGACAGTCCACAGATTAGAGAATGATTCCAGATGTGCATCGGTAACTACTACTGGTTTCCAGGGAATGACCAAAGCGTAGCCCGTTTGAGAATTACTCCCATGGAGGAAAGTGCGCATGGTGACTGTTGTATTCAATACCGATGCAATTTCTGTGTTTCAGCAACACTCTGATAGTCCATAGATAACTGAATGCCTCCAGATGTGCATCGGAAACTAGTTCTGGTCTTCCAGGGAACGATCAAAGCGTAGACTGTTTGAGACATTACTCCCATGGAGGAAAGTACGCATGGTGACTGTTGTATTCAATCCCGATGCAATTTCTGTGTTTCATCAACAGTCTGATAGTCCACAGATTACAGAATGCCTCCAGATGTGCATCGGAAACTACTACTGGTCTTCCAGGGAACGATCAAAGCGTAGACTGTTTGAGATATTACTCCCATGGAGGAAAGTGCGCATGGTGACTGTTGTATTCAATCCCGATGCAATTTCTGTGTTTCATCAACACTCTTATAGTCCACAGATTACAGAAAGCCTCCAGATGTGCATCGGAAACTACTACTGGTCTTGCAGGGCACGATCAAATCTTAGAATGTTAGAGACATTACTCCCATGGAGGAAAGTGCGCATGGTGACTGTTGTATTCAATCTCGATGCAATTTCTGTGTTTCATCAACACTCTGATAGTCCACAGATTACAGAATGCCACCTGATGTGCATCAGAAACTACTACTGGTCTTGCAGGGAACGATCAAAGCGTAGACTGTTTGAGACAAACCTCCCGTGGAGGAAAGTGCGCATGGTGACTGTTGTGTTCAATCGCGATGCAATTTCTGTGTTTCAACAACTCTCTGATAGTCCACAGATTACAGAATATCTCCAGATGTGCATCGGAAACTACTACTGGTCTTCCAGGGAACGATCAAAGCGTAGAATCTTTGAGACATTACTCCCACGGAGGAAAGTGCGCATGGTGACTGTTGTATTCAATCCCGATGCAATTTGTGTTTCATCAACACTCTAATAGTCCACAGATTACAGAAAGCCTCCAGATGTGCATCGGAAACTACTACTGGTCTTCCAGGGAACGATCAAAGCGTAGACTGTTAGAAACATTACTCCCATGGAGAAAAGTGCGCATGGCGACTGTTGTATTCAATTCCGATGCAATTTCTATGTTTCATCAACACTCTGATAGTCCAAAGATTACAGAATGCCTCCAGATGTGCATCGGAAACTACTACTGGTCTTCCAGGGAACGATCAAAGCGTAGACTGTTTGAGACATTACTCCCATGGAGGAAAGTGCGCTTTTGACTGTTGTATTCAATCCCGATGCAATTTCTGTGTTTCATCAACACTCTGATAGTCCACAGATTACACAATGCCTCCAGATGTGCATCGGAAACTACTACTGGTCTTCCAGGGCAAGATCAAATCGTAGACTGTTTGAGACATTACTCCCAATGCAGGAAAGTGCGCATGGTGACTGTTGTATTCAATCCCGATGCAATTTCTGTGTTTCATCAACAGTCTGATAGTCCACAGATTACAGAATATCTCCAGATGTGCATCGGAAACTACTACTGGTCTTCCAGGTAACGATCAAAGCGTAGACTGTTTGAGACATTACTCGCATTGAGGAAAGTGCGCATGGTGACTGTTGTATTCAATCCCGATGCAATTTCTGTGTTTCATCAACACTCTGATAGTCCACAGATTACAGAATGCCTCCAGATGTGCATCGGAAACTACTACTGGTCTTCCAGGGAACGATCAAAGCGTAGACTGTTTGAGACATTACTCCCATGGAGGAAAGTGCGCATGGTGACAGTTGTATTCAATCACGATGCAATTACTGTGATTCATCAACACTCTTATAGTCAACAGATTACAGAAAGCCTCCAGATGTGCATCGGAAACTACTACTGGTCTTGCAGGGGACGATCAAAGCTTTGACTGTTAGAGACATTACTCCCATGGAGGAAAGTGCGCATGGTGACTGTTGTATTCAATCCCAATGCAATTTCTGTGTTTCATCAACACTCTGATAGTCCACAGATTACTGAATGCCACCAGATGTCCATCGGAAACTACTACTGGTCTTCCAGAGAACGATCAAAGCGTAGACTGTTTGAGACAGTACTCCCGTGGAGGAAGGTGCGCATGGTGACTGTTGTATTCAATCCCGATGCAATATCTGTGTTTCATCAACACCCTGATAGTCGACAGATTACAGAATGCCTCCAGATGTGCATCGGAAACTAATACTGGTCTTCCAGGGAACGATCAAAGCGTAGACTGTTTGAGACATTACTCCCATGGAGGAAGTGCGCTTGGTGACTGTTGTATTCAATCCCGATGAAATTTCTGTGTTTCAACAACACTCTGATAGTCCACAGATTACACAATGCCTCCAGATGTGCATCGGAAACTACTACTGGTCTTCCAGGGCACGATCAAATCGTAGACTGTTTGAGACATTACTCCCAATGCAGGAAAGTGCCCATGGTGGCTGTTGTATTCAATCCCGATGCAATATCTGTGTTTCATCAACACTCTGATAGTACACAGATTACAGAATGCCACCTGATGTGCATCGGAAACTACTACTGGTCTTCCAGGGAACGATCAAAGCGTAGACTGTTTGAGACAAACCTCCCGTGGAGGAAAGTGCGCATGGTGACTGTTGTGTTCAATCGCGATGCAATTTCTGTGTTTCAACAACACTCTGATAGTATACAGATTACAGAATATCTCCAGATGTGCATCGGAAACTACTACTGGTCTTCCAGGGAAAGATCAAAGCGTAGACTCTTTGAGACATCACTCCCACGGAGGAAAGTGCGCATGGTGACTGTTGTATTCATTCCCGATACAATTTGAGTTTCATCAACACTCTGATAGTCCACAGATTACAGAAAGCCTCCAGATGTGCATCGGAAACTACTACTGGTTTCCAGGGAATGACAAAAGCGTAGAACGTTTGAGAATTACTCCCATGGAGGAAAGTGCGCATGGTGACTGTTGTATTCAATGCCGATGCAATTTCTGTGTTTCAGCAACACTCTGATAGTCCACAGATAACAGAATGCCTCCAGATGTGCATCGGAAACCAGTTCTGGTCTTCCAGGGAACGATCAAAGCGTAGAATATTTGAGACACTACTCTCATGGAGGAAAGTGCGCATGGTGACTGTTGTATTAATCCCGACACAATTTCTATGTTTCATCAACACTCTGATAGTCCACAGATTACAAAATGCCTCCAGATGTGCATGGGAAACTACTACTGGTCTTCCAGGGAACGATCAAAGCGTAGACTGTTTGAGACATTACTCCCATGGAGGAAAGTGCGCTTTTGACTGTTGTATTCAATCCCGATGCAATTTCTGTGTTTCATCAACACTCTGATAGTCCACAGATTACACAATGCCTCCAGATGTGCATCGGAAACTACTACTGGTCTTCCAGGGCGAGATCAAATCGTAGACTGTTTGAGACATTACTCCCAATGCAGGAAAGTGCGCATGGTGACTGTTGTATTCAATCCCGATGCAATTTCTGTGTTTCATCAACAGTCTGATAGTCCACAGATTACAGAATATCTCCAGATGTGCATCGGAAACTACTACTGGTCTTCCAGGTAACGATCAAAGCGTAGACTGTTTGAGACATTACTCCCATGGAGGAAAGTGCGCATGGTGACTGTTGTATTCAATCCCAATGCAATTTCTGTGTTTCATCAACACTCTGATAGTCCACAGATTACTGAATGCCTCCAGATGTCCATCGGAAACTACTACTGGTCTTCCAGAGAACGATCAAAGCGTAGACTGTTTGAGACATTACTACCGTGGAGGAAGGTGCGCATGGTGACTGTTGTATTCAATCCCGATGCAATATCTGTGTTTCATCAACACCCTGATAGTCGACAGATTACAGAATGCCTCCAGATGTGCATCGGAAACTAATTCTGGTCTTCCAGGGAACGATCAAAGCGTAGACTGTTTGAGACATTACTCCCAATGCAGGAAAGTGCCCATGGTGGCTGTTGTATTCAATCCCGATGCAATTTCTGTGTTTCATCAACACTCTGATAGTCCACAGATTACAGAATGCCACCTGATGTGCATCGGAAACTACCACTGGTCTTCCAGGGAACGATCAAAGCGTAGACTGTTTGAGACAAACCTCCCGTGGAGGAAAGTGCGCATGGTGACTGTTGTGTTCAATCGCGATGCAATTTCTGTGTTTCAACATCACTCTGATAGTATACAGATTACAGAATATCTCCAGATGTGCATCGGAAACTACTACTGGTCTTCCAGGGAAAGATCAAAGCGTAGACTCTTTGAGACATTACTCCCACGGAGGAAAGTGCGCATGGTGACTGTTGTATTCATTCCCGATACAATTTGAGTTTCATCAACACTCTGATAGTCCACAGATTACAGAAAGCCTCCAGATGTGCATCGGAAACTACTACTGGTTTCCAGGGAATGACAAAAGCGTAGACCGTTTGAGAATTACTCCCATGGAGGAAAGTGCGCATGGTGACTGTTGTATTCAATGCCGATGCAATTTCTGTGTATCAGCAACACTCTGATAGTCCACAGATAACAGAATGCCTCCAGATGTGCATCGGAAACCAGATCTGGTCTTCCAGGGAACGATCAAAGCGTAGACTGTTAGAGACATTACCCCCATGGAGAAAAGTGCGCATGGTGACTGTTGTATTCAATTCCGATGCAATTTCTATGTTTCATCAACACTCAGATAGTCCACAGATTACAGAATGCCTCCAGATGTGCATCGGAAACTACTACTGGTCTTCCAGGGAACGATCAAAGCGTAAACTGTTTGAGACATTACCCCCATGGAGGAAAGTGCGCTTTTGACTGTTGTATTCAATCCCGATGCAATTTCTGTGTTTCATCAACACTCTGATAGTCCACAGATTAAACAATGCCTCCAGATGTGCATCGGAAACTACTACTGGTCTTTGAGGGCAAGATCAAATCGTAGACTGTTTGAGACATTAATCCCAATGCAGGAATGTGCGCATGGTGACTGTTGTATTCAATCCCGATGCAATATCTGTGTTTCAACAACTCTCTGATAGTCCACAGATTACACAATGCCTCCAGATGTGCATCGGAAACTACTACTGGTCTTCCAGGGCACGATCAAATCGTAGACTGTTTGAGACATTACCCCCAATGCAGGAAAGTCCCCATGGTGGCTGTTGTATTCAATCCCGATGCAATTTCTGTGTTTCATCAACACTCTGATAGTCCACAGATTACAGAATGCCACCTGATGTGCATCGGAAACTACTACTGGTCTTCCAGGGAACGATCAAAGCGTAGACTGTTTGAGACAAACCTCCCGTGGAGGAAAGTGCGCATGGTGACTGTTGTGTTCAATCGCGATGCAATTATTGTGTTTCAACAACACTCTGATAGTATACAGATTACAGAATATCTCCAGATGTGCATCGGAAACTACTACTGGTCTTCCAGGGAAAGATCAAAGCGTAGACTCTTTGAGACATTACTCCCACGGAGGAAAGTGCGCATGGTGACTGTTGTATTCATTCCCGATACAATTTGAGTTTCATCAACACTCTGATAGTCCACAGATTACAGAAAGCCTCCAGATGTGCATCGGAAACTACTACTGGTTTCCAGGGAATGACAAAAGCGTAGACCGTTTGAGAATTACTCCCATGGAGGAAAGTGCGCATGGTGACTGTTGTATTCAATGCCGATGCAATTTCTGTGTTTCAGCAACACTCTGATAGTCCACAGATAACAGAATGCCTCCAGATGTGCATCGGAAACCAGTTCTGGTCTTCCAGGGAACGATCGAAGCGTAGAATATTTGAGACACTACTCTCATGGAGGAAAGTGCGCATGGTGACTGTTGTATTCAATCCCGACACAATTTCTATGTTTCATCAACACTCTGATAGTCCACAGATTACAAAATGCCTCCAGATGTGCATCGGAAACAACTACTGGTCTTCCAGGGAACGATCAAAGCGTAGACTGTTAGAGGCATTACTCCCATGGAGAAAAGTGCGCATGGTGACTGTTGTATTCAATTCCGATGCAATTTCTATGTTTCATCAACACTCAGATAGTCCACAGATTACAGAATGCCTCCAGATGTGCATCGGAAACTACTACTGGTCTTCCAGGAACGATCAAAGCGTAGACTGTTTGAGACATTACTCCCATGGAGGAAAGTGCGCTTTTGACTGTTGTATTCAATCCCGATGCAATTTCTGTGTTTCATCAACACTCTGATAGTCCACAGATTACACAATGCCTCCAGATGTGCATCGGAAACTACTACTGGTCTTTGAGGGCAAGATCAAATCGTAGACTGTTCGAGACATTACTCCCATGGAGGAAAGTGCGCATGGTGACTGTTGTATTCAATCCCTATGCAATTTCTGTGTTTCATCAACAGTCTGATAGTCCACAGATTACAGAATATCTCTAGATGTGCATCGGAAACTACTACTGGTCTTCCAGGGAACGATCAAAGCGTAGACTGTTTGAGACATTACTCGCATTGAGGAAAGTGCGCATGGTGACTGTCGTATTCAATCCCCATGCAATTTCTGTGTTTCATCAACAGTCTGATAGTCCACAGATTACAGAATGCCTCCAGATGTGCATCGGAAACTACTACTGGTCTTCCAGGGAACGATCAAAGCGTAGACTGTTTGAGACATTACTCCCATGGAGGAAAGTGCGCATGGTGACTGTTGTATTCAATCCTGATGCAATTTCTGTGTTTCATCAACACTCTTATAGTCAACAGATTACAGAAAGCCTCCAGATGTGCATCGGAAACTACTACTGGTCTTGCAGGGGACGATCAAAGCTTAGACTGTTAGAGACATTACTCCCATGGAGGAAAGTGCGCATGGTGACGTATTCAATCCCGATGCAATTTCTGTGATTCATCAACAATCTGATAGTCCACAGATTACAGAATGCCACCAAATGTCCATCGGATACTACTACTGGTCTTCCAGAGAACGATCAAAGCGTAGACTGTTTGAGACATTACTCCCGTGGAGGAAGGTGCGCATGGTGACTGTTGTATTCAATCCCGATGCAATATCTGTGTTTCATCAACACCCTGATAGTCGACAGATTACAGAATGCCTCCAGATTGGCATCGGAAACTACTACTGGTTTCCAGGGAATGATCAAAGCGTAGACTGTTTGAGATTTACTCCCATGGAGGAAAGTGCGCATGGGGACTGTTGTATTCAATCCCGATGCAATTTCTATGTTTCATTAACACTCTGATAGTCCACAGATTACAGAATGCCTCCAAATGTGCATCGGAAACTACTACTGGTCTTTCAGGGAACGATCAAAGCGTAGACTGTTTGAGACATTACTCCCATGGAGGGAAGTGCGCTTGGTGACTGTTGTATTCAATCGCGATGCAATTTCTGTGTTTCATCAACACTCTGACAGTCCACAGATTACACAATGCCTCCAGATGTGCATCGGAAACTACTACTGGTCTTCCAGGCCACGATCAAATCGTAGACTGTTTGAGACATTACTCCCAATGCAGGAAAGTGCCGATGGTGACTGTTGTATTCAATCCCGATGCAACTTCTGTGTTTCATCAACAGTCTGATAGTCGACAGATTACAGAATATCTCCAGATGTGCATCGGAAACTACTACTGGTCTTCCAGGGAACGATCAAAGCGTAGACTGTTTGAGTCATTACTCCCATGGAGAAAAGTGAGCATCGTGACTGTTGTATTCAATCCCGATGCAATTTCTAGGTTTCATTAACACTCTGATAGTGCACAGAATACAGAATGCCTCCAGATGTGCATCGGAAACTACTACTGGTCTTCCAGGGAACGATCAAAGCGTAGACTGTTTGAGACATTACTCCCACGGAGGAAAGTGCGCTTGGTGACTGTTGTATTCAATCCCGATGCAATTTCTGTGTTTCATCAACTCTCTGATAGTCCACAGATTACACAATGCTTCCAGATGTGCATCGGAAACTACTACTGGCTTCCAGGGCACGATCAAATCGTAGACTGTTTGAGACATTACTCCCAATGCAGGAAAGTGCGCATGGTGACTGTTGTATTCAATCCCGATGCAATTTCTGTGTTTCATCAACAGTTTGATAGTCCACAGATTACAGAATGACTCCAGATGTGCATCGGAAACTACTACTGGTCTTCCAGGGAACGATCAAAGCGTAGACTGTTTGAGTCATTACTCCCATGGAGAAAAGTGCGCATGGTGACTGTTGTATTCAATCCCGATGCAATTTCTATGTTTCATCAACACTCTGATAGTGCACAGATTACGGAATGCCTCCAGATGTGCATCGGAAACTATACTGGTCTTCCACGGAACGATCAAAGCGTAGACTGTTTGTGACATTACTCCCATGGAGGAAAGTGCGCTTGGTGACTGTTGTATTCAATCCCGATGCAATTTCTGTGTTTCATCAACTCTCTGATAGTCCACAGATTACACAATGCTTCCAGATGTGCATCGGAAACTACTACTGGCTTCCAGGGCACGATCAAATCGTAGACTGTTTGAGACATTACTCCCAATGCAGGAATGTGCGCATGGTGACTGTTGTATTCAATCCCGATGCAATTTCTGTGTTTCATCAACAGTTTGATAGTCCACAGATTACAGAATGACTCCAGATGTGCATCGGAAACTACTACTGGTCTTCCAGGGAACGATCAAAGCGTAGACTGTTTGAGACATTACTCCCATGGAGGAAAGTGCGCATGGTGACTGTTGTATTCAATCCCGATGCAATTTCTGTGTTTCATCAACACTCTTATAGTCCACAGATTACAGGAAGCCTCCAGATGTGCATCGGAAACTACTACTGGTCTTGCAGGGCACGATCAAATCTTAGAATGTTAGAGACATTACTCCCATGGAGGAAATTGCGCATGGTGACTGTTGTATTCAATCGCGATGCAATTTCTGTGTTTCATCAACACTCTGATAGTCCACAGATTACAGAATGCCACCTGATGTGCATCGGAAACTACTACTGGTCTTCCAGGGAACGATCAAAGCGTAGACTGTTTGAGACAAACCTCCCGTTTGAGGAAAGTGCGCATGGTGACTGTTGTGTTCAATCGCGATGCAATTTCTGTGTTTCAACAACACTCTGATAGTCCACAGATTACAGAAAATATCCAGATGTGCATCGGAAACTACTACTGGTCTTCCAGGGAACGATCAAAACGTAGGCTGTTTGAGACATTACTCCCATGGAGGAATGCGCGCATGGTGACTGTTCTATTCAATCCCGATGCAATTTCTGTGTTTCATCAACACTCTGATACTCCACAGAGTACAGAATGTCTCCAGATGTGCATCGGAAACTACTACTGGTCTTCCAGGGAACGATCAAAGCGTAGACTGTTTGAGACATTACTCCCATGGAGGAAAGTGCGCATGGTGACTGTTGTATTCAATACCGATGCAATTTCTGTGTTTCATCAACACTCTTATAGTCAACAGATTACAGAAAGCCTCCAGATGTGCATCGGAAACTACTACTGGTCTTCCAGGGAACGATCAAAGCGTAGACTGTTAGAGACATTACTCCCATGGAGAAAAGTGCGCATGGTGACTGTTGTATTCAATTCCGATGCAATTTCTATGTTTCATCAACACTCAGACAGTCCACAGATTACAGAATGCCTCCAGATGTGCATCGGAAACTGCTACTGGTCTTCCAGGGAACGATCAAAGCGTAGACTGTTTGAGACATTACTCCCATGGAGGAAAGTGCGCTTTTGACTGTTGTATTCAATCCCGATGCAATTTCTGTGTTTCATCAACACTCTGATAGTCCACAGATTACACAATGCCTCCAGATGTGCATCGGAAACTACTACTGGTCTTTGAGGGCACGATCAAATCGTAGACTGTTTGAGACATTACTCCCAATGCAGGAATGTGCGCATGGTGACTGTTGTATTCAATCCCGATGCAATTTCTGTGTTTCATCAACAGTCTGATAGTCCACAGATTACAGAATATCTCTAGATGTGCATCGGAAAGTACTACTGGTCTTCCAGGGAACGATCAAAGCGTAGACTGTTTGAGACATTACTACCGTGGAGGAAGGTGCGCATGGTGACTGTTGTATTCAATCCCGATGCAATATCTGTGTTTCATCAACACCCTGATAGTCGACAGATTACAGAATGCCTCCAGATGTGCATCGGAAACTAATTCTGGTCTTCCAGGGAACGATCAAAGCGTAGACTGTTTGAGTCATTACTCCCATGGAGAAAAGTGCGCATGGTGACTGTTGTATTCAATCCCGATGCAATTTCTATGTTTCATCAACACTCTGATAGTGCCCAGATTACGGAATGCCTCCAGATGTGCATCGGAAACTATACTGGTCTTCCACGGAACGATCAAAGCGTAGACTGTTTGTGACATTACTCCCATGGAGGAAAGTGCGCTTGGTGACTGTTGTATTCAATCCCGATGCAATTTCTGTGTTTCATCAACTCTCTGATAGTCCACAGATTACACAATGCTTCCAGATGTGCATCGGAAACTACTACTGGCTTCCAGGGCACGATCAAATCGTAGACTGTTTGAGACATTACTCCCAATGCAGGAATGTGCGCATGGTGACTGTTGTATTCAATCCCGATGCAATTTCTGTGTTTCATCAACAGTTTGATAGTCCACAGATTACAGAATGACTCCAGATGTGCATCGGAAACTACTACTGGTCTTCCAGGGAACGATCAAAGCGTAGACTGTTTGAGACATTACTCCCATGGAGGAAAGTGCGCATGGTGACTGTTGTATTCAATCCCGATGCAATTTCTGTGTTTCATCAACACTCTTATAGTCCACAGATTACAGGAAGCCTCCAGATGTGCATCGGAAACTACTACTGGTCTTGCAGGGCACGATCAAATCTTAGAATGTTAGAGACATTACTCCCATGGAGGAAATTGCGCATGGTGACTGTTGTATTCAATCGCGATGCAATTTCTGTGTTTCATCAACACTCTGATAGTCCACAGATTACAGAATGCCACCTGATGTGCATCGGAAACTACTACTGGTCTTCCAGGGAACGATCAAAGCGTAGACTGTTTGAGACAAACCTCCCGTTTGAGGAAAGTGCGCATGGTGACTGTTGTGTTCAATCGCGATGCAATTTCTGTGTTTCAACAACACTCTGATAGTCCACAGATTACAGAAAATATCCAGATGTGCATCGGAAACTACTACTGGTCTTCCAGGGAACGATCAAAACGTAGGCTGTTTGAGACATTACTCCCATGGAGGAATGCGCGCATGGTGACTGTTCTATTCAATCCCGATGCAATTTCTGTGTTTCATCAACACTCTGATACTCCACAGAGTACAGAATGTCTCCAGATGTGCATCGGAAACTACTACTGGTCTTCCAGGGAACGATCAAAGCGTAGACTGTTTGAGACATTACTCCCATGGAGGAAAGTGCGCATGGTGACTGTTGTATTCAATACCGATGCAATTTCTGTGTTTCATCAACACTCTTATAGTCAACAGATTACAGAAAGCCTCCAGATGTGCATCGGAAACTACTACTGGTCTTCCAGGGAACGATCAAAGCGTAGACTGTTAGAGACATTACTCCCATGGAGAAAAGTGCGCATGGTGACTGTTGTCTTCAATTCCGATGCAATTTCTATGTTTCATCAACACTCAGACAGTCCACAGATTACAGAATGCCTCCAGATGTGCATCGGAAACTGCTACTGGTCTTCCAGGGAACGATCAAAGCGTAGACTGTTTGAGACATTACTCCCATGGAGGAAAGTGCGCTTTTGACTGTTGTATTCAATCCCGATGCAATTTCTGTGTTTCATCAACACTCTGATAGTCCACAGATTACACAATGCCTCCAGATGTGCATCGGAAACTACTACTGGTCTTTGAGGGCACGATCAAATCGTAGACTGTTTGAGACATTACTCCCAATGCAGGAATGTGCGCATGGTGACTGTTGTATTCAATCCCGATGCAATTTCTGTGTTTCATCAACAGTCTGATAGTCCACAGATTACAGAATATCTCTAGATGTGCATCGGAAAGTACTACTGGTCTTCCAGGGAACGATCAAAGCGTAGACTGTTTGAGACATTACTACCGTGGAGGAAGGTGCGCATGGTGACTGTTGTATTCAATCCCGATGCAATATCTGTGTTTCATCAACACCCTGATAGTCGACAGATTACAGAATGCCTCCAGATGTGCATCGGAAACTAATTCTGGTCTTCCAGGGAACGATCAAAGCGTAGACTGTTTGAGACATTACTCCCAATGCAGGAAAGTGCCCATGGTGGCTGTTGTATTCAATCCCGATGCAATTTCTGTGTTTCATCAACACTCTGATAGTCCACAGATTACAGAATGCCACCTGATGTGCATCGGAAACTACCACTGGTCTTCCAGGGAACGATCAAAGCGTAGACTGTTTGAGACAAACCTCCCGTGGAGGAAAGTGCGCATGGTGACTGTTGTTTTCAATCGCGATGCAATTTCTGTGTTTCAACATCACTCTGATAGTATACAGATTACAGAATATCTCCAGATGTGCATCGGAAACTACTACTGGTCTTCCAGGGAAAGATCAAAGCGTAGACTCTTTGAGACATTACTCCCACGGAGGAAAGTGCGCATGGTGACTGTTGTATTCATTCCCGATACAATTTGAGTTTCATCAACACTCTGATAGTCCACAGATTACAGAAAGCCTCCAGATGTGCATCGGAAACTACTACTGGTTTCCAGGTAATGACAAAAGCGTAGACCGTTTGAGAATTACTCCCATGGAGGAAAGTGCGCATGGTGACTGTTGTATTCAATGCCGATGCAATTTCTGTGTATCAGCAACACTCTGATAGTCCACAGACAACAGAATGCCTCCAGATGTGCATCGGAAACCAGATCTGGTCTTCCAGGGAACGATCAAAGCGTAGACTGTTAGAGACATTACTCCCATGGAGAAAAGTGCGCATGGTGACTGTTGTATTCAATTCCGATGCAATTTCTATGTTTCATCAACACTCAGATAGTCCACAGATTACAGAATGCCTCCAGATGTGCATCGGAAACTACTACTGGTCTTCCAGGGAACGATCAAAGCGTAAACTGTTTGAGACATTACTCCCATGGAGGAAAGTGCGCTTTTGACTGTTGTATTCAATCCCGATGCAATTTCTGTGTTTCATCAACACTCTGATAGTCCACAGATTAAACAATGCCTCCAGATGTGCATCGGAAACTACTACTGGTCTTTGAGGGCAAGATCAAATCGTAGACTGTTTGAGACATTAATCCCAATGCAGGAATGTGCGCATGGTGACTGTTGTATTCAATCCCGATGCAATATCTGTGTTTCAACAACTCTCTGATAGTCCACAGATTACACAATGCCTCCAGATGTGCATCGGAAACTACTACTGGTCTTCCAGGGCACGATCAAATCGTAGACTGTTTGAGACATTACCCCCAATGCAGGAAAGTCCCCATGGTGGCTGTTGTATTCAATCCCGATGCAATTTCTGTGTTTCATCAACACTCTGATAGTCCACAGATTACAGAATGCCACCTGATGTGCATCGGAAACTACTACTGGTCTTCCAGGGAACGATCAAAGCGTAGACTGTTTGAGACAAACCTCCCGTGGAGGAAAGTGCGCATGGTGACTGTTGTATTCATTCCCGATACAATTTGAGTTTCATCAACACTCTGATAGTCCACAGATTACAGAAAGCCTCCAGATGTGCATCGGAAACTACTACTGGTTTCCAGGGAATGACAAAAGCGTAGACCGTTTGAGAATTACTCCCATGGAGGAAAGTGCGCATGGTGACTGTTGTATTCAATGCCGATGCAATTTCTGTGTTTCAGCAACACTCTGATAGTCCACAGATAACAGAATGCCTCCAGATGTGCATCGGAAACCAGTTCTGGTCTTCCAGGGAACGATCAAAGCGTAGAATATTTGAGACACTACTCTCATGGAGGAAAGTGCGCATGGTGACTGTTGTATTCAATCCCGACACAATTTCTATGTTTCATCAACACTCTGATAGTCCACAGATTACAAAATGCCTCCAGATGTGCATCGGAAACAACTACTGGTCTTCCAGGGAACGATCAAAGCGTAGACTGTTAGAGGCATTACTCCCATGGAGAAAAGTGCGCATGGTGACTGTTGTATTCAATTCCGATGCAATTTCTATGTTTCATCAACACTCAGATAGTCCACAGATTACAGAATGCCTCCAGATGTGCATCGGAAACTACTACTGGTCTTCCAGGAACGATCAAAGCGTAGACTGTTTGAGACATTACTCCCATGGAGGAAAGTGCGCTTTTGACTGTTGTATTCAATCCCGATGCAATTTCTGTGTTTCATCAACACTCTGATAGTCCACAGATTACACAATGCCTCCAGATGTGCATCGGAAACTACTACTGGTCTTTGAGGGCAAGATCAAATCGTAGACTGTTTGAGACATTACTCCCATGGAGGAAAGTGCGCATGGTGACTGTTGTATTCAATCCCTATGCAATTTCTGTGTTTCATCAACAGTCTGATAGTCCACAGATTACAGAATATCTCTAGATGTGCATCGGAAACTACTACTGGTCTTCCAGGGAACGATCAAAGCGTAGACTGTTTGAGACATTACTCGCATTGAGGAAAGTGCGCATGGTGACTGTCGTATTCAATCCCCATGCAATTTCTGTGTTTCATCAACAGTCTGATAGTCCACAGATTACAGAATGCCTCCAGATGTGCATCGGAAACTACTACTGGTCTTCCAGGGAACGATCAAAGCGTAGACTGTTTGAGACATTACTCCCATGGAGGAAAGTGCGCATGGTGACTGTTGTATTCAATCCTGATGCAATTTCTGTGTTTCATCAACACTCTTATAGTCAACAGATTACAGAAAGCCTCCAGATGTGCATCGGAAACTACTACTGGTCTTGCAGGGGACGATCAAAGCTTAGACTGTTAGAGACATTACTCCCATGGAGGAAAGTGCGCATGGTGACATATTCAATCCCGATGCAATTTCTGTGTTTCATCAACAATCTGATAGTCCACAGATTACAGAATGCCACCAAATGTCCATCGGAAACTACTACTGGTCTTCCAGAGAACGATCAAAGCGTAGACTGTTTGAGACATTACTCCCGTGGAGGAAGGTGCGCATGGTGACTGTTGTATTCAATCCCGATGCAATATCTGTGTTTCATCAACACCCTGATAGTCGACAGATTACAGAATGCCTCCAGATTGGCATCGGAAACTACTACTGGTTTCCAGGGAATGATCAAAGCGTAGACTGTTTGAGATTTACTCCCATGGAGGAAAGTGCGCATGGGGACTGTTGTATTCAATCCCGATGCAATTTCTATGTTTCATTAACACTCTGATAGTCCACAGATTACAGAATGCCTCCAAATGTGCATCGGAAACTACTACTGGTCTTTCAGGGAACGATCAAAGCGTAGACTCTTTGAGACATTACTCCCATGGAGGGAAGTGCGCTTGGTGACTGTTGTATTCAATCGCGATGCAATTTCTGTGTTTCATCAACACTCTGACAGTCCACAGATTACACAATGCCTCCAGATGTGCATCGGAAACTACTACTGGTCTTCCAGGCCACGATCAAATCGTAGACTGTTTGAGACATTACTCCCAATGCAGGAAAGTGCCGATGGTGACTGTTGTATTCAATCCCGATGCAACTTCTGTGTTTCATCAACAGTCTGATAGTCGACAGATTACAGAATATCTCCAGATGTGCATCGGAAACTACTACTGGTCTTCCAGGGAACGATCAAAGCGTAGACTGTTTGAGTCATTACTCCCATGGAGAAAAGTGCGCATCGTGACTGTTGTATTCAATCCCGATGCAATTTCTATGTTTCATTAACACTCTGATAGTGCACAGAATACAGAATGCCTCCAGATGTGCATCGGAAACTACTACTGGTCTTCCAGGGAACGATCAAAGCGTAGACTGTTTGAGACATTACTCCCACGGAGGAAAGTGCGCTTGGTGACTGTTGTATTCAATCCCGATGCAATTTCTGTGTTTCATCAACTCTCTGATAGTCCACAGATTACACAATGCTTCCAGATGTGCATCGGAAACTACTACTGGCTTCCAGGGCACGATCAAATCGTAGACTGTTTGAGACATTACTCCCAATGCAGGAAAGTGCGCATGGTGACTGTTGTATTCAATCCCGATGCAATTTCTGTGTTTCATCAACAGTTTGATAGTCCACAGATTACAGAATGACTCCAGATGTGCATCGGAAACTACTACTGGTCTTCCAGGGAACGATCAAAGCGTAGACTGTTTGAGTCATTACTCCCATGGAGAAAAGTGCGCATGGTGACTGTTGTATTCAATCCCGATGCAATTTCTATGTTTCATCAACACTCTGATAGTGCACAGATTACGGAATGCCTCCAGATGTGCATCGGAAACTACTACTGGTCTTCCACGGAACGATCAAAGCGTAGACTGTTTGTGACATTACTCCCATGGAGGAAAGTGCGCTTGGTGACTGTTGTATTCAATCCCGATGCAATTTCTGTGTTTCATCAACTCTCTGATAGTCCACAGATTACACAATGCTTCCAGATGTGCATCGGAAACTACTACTGGCTTCCAGGGCACGATCAAATCGTAGACTGTTTGAGACATTACTCCCAATGCAGGAATGTGCGCATGGTGACTGTTGTATTCAATCCCGATGCAATTTCTGTGTTTCATCAACAGTTTGATAGTCCACAGATTACAGAATGACTCCAGATGTGCATCGGAAACTACTACTGGTCTTCCAGGGAACGATCAAAGCGTAGACTGTTTGAGACATTACTCCCATGGAGGAAAGTGCGCATGGTGACTGTTGTATTCAATCCCGATGCAATTTCTGTGTTTCATCAACACTCTTATAGTCCACAGATTACAGGAAGCCTCCAGATGTGCATCGGAAACTACTACTGGTCTTGCAGGGCACGATCAAATCTTAGAATGTTAGAGACATTACTCCCATGGAGGAAATTGCGCATGGTGACTGTTGTATTCAATCGCGATGCAATTTCTGTGTTTCATCAACACTCTGATAGTCCACAGATTACAGAATGCCACCTGATGTGCATCGGAAACTACTACTGGTCTTCCAGGGAACGATCAAAGCGTAGACTGTTTGAGACAAACCTCCCGTTTGAGGAAAGTGCGCATGGTGACTGTTGTGTTCAATCGCGATGCAATTTCTGTGTTTCAACAACACTCTGATAGTCCACAGATTACAGAAAATCTCCAGATGTGCATCGGAAACTACTACTGGTCTTCCAGGGAACGATCAAAACGTAGGCTGTTTGAGACATTACTCCCATGGAGGAATGCGCGCATGGTGACTGTTCTATTCAATCCCGATGCAATTTCTGTGTTTCATCAACACTCTGATACTCCACAGAGTACAGAATGTCTCCAGATGTGCATCGGAAACTACTACTGGTCTTCCAGGGAACGATCAAAGCGTAGACTGTTTGAGACATTACTCCCATGGAGGAAAGTGCGCATGGTGACTGTTGTATTCAATACCGATGCAATTTCTGTGTTTCATCAACACTCTTATAGTCAACAGATTACAGAAAGCCTCCAGATGTGCATCGGAAACTACTACTGGTCTTCCAGGGAACGATCAAAGCGTAGACTGTTAGAGACATTAATCCCATGGAGAAAAGTGCGCATGGTGACTGTTGTATTCAATTCCGATGCAATTTCTATGTTTCATCAACACTCAGACAGTCAACAGATTACAGAATGCCTCCAGATGTGCATCGGAAACTGCTACTGGTCTTCCAGGGAACGATCAAAGCGTAGACTGTTTGAGACATTACTCCCATGGAGGAAAGTGCGCTTTTGACTGTTGTATTCAATCCCGATGCAATTTCTGTGTTTCATCAACACTCTGATAGTCCACAGATTACACAATGCCTCCCGATGTGCATCGGAAACTACTACTGGTCTTTGAGGGCACGATCAAATCGTAGACTGTTTGAGACATTACTCCCAATGCAGGAATGTGCGCATGGTGACTGTTGTATTCAATCCCGATGCAATTTCTGTGTTTCATCAACAGTCTGATAGTCCACAGATTACAGAATATCTCTAGATGTGCATCGGAAACTACTACTGGTCTTCCAGGGAACGATCAAAGCGTAGACTGTTTGAGACATTACTCGCATTGAGGAAAGTGCGCTTGGTGACTGTTGTATTCAATCCCCATGCAATTTCTGTGTTTCATCAACAGTCTGATAGTCCACAGATTACAGAATGCCTCCAGATGTGCATCGGAAACTACTACTGGTCTTCCAGGGAACGATCAAAGCGTAGACTGTTTGAGACATTACTCCCATGGAGGAAAGTGCGCATGGTGACTGTTGTATTCAATTCCGATGCAATTTCTATGTTTCATCAACACTCAGATAGTCCACAGATTACAGAATGCCTCCAGATATGCATCGGAAACTACTACTGGTCTTCCAGGGAACGATCAAAGCGTAGACTGTTTGAGACATTACTCCCATGGAGGAAAGTGCGCATGGTGACTGTTGTATTCAATACCGATGCAATTTCTATGTTTCATTAACACTCTGATTGTGCACAGATTACAGAATGCCTCCAGATGTGCATCGGAAACTACTACTGGTCTTCCAGGGAACGATCAAAGCGTAGACTGTTTGAGACATTGTTCATATGGAGGAAAGTGCGCTTGGTGACTGTTGTATTCAATCCCGATGCAATTTCTGTGTTTCATCAACAGTCTGATAGTCGACAGATTACAGAATATCTCCAGATGTGCATCGGAAACTACTACTGGTCTTCCAGGGAACGATCAAAGCGTAGACTGTTTGAGTCATTACTCCCATGGAGAAAAGTGCGCATGGTGACTGTTGTATTCAATCCCGATGCAATTTCTATGTTTCATTAACACTCTGATAGTGCACAGATTACAGAATGCCTCCAGATGTGCATCGGAAACTACTACTGGTCTTCCAGGGAACGATCAAAGCGTAGACTGTTTGAGACATTACTACCATGGAGTAAAGTGCGCTTGGTGACTGTTGTATTCAATCCCGATGCAATTTCTGTGTTTCATCAACTCTCTGATAGTCCACAGATTACACAATGCTTCCAGATGTGCATCGGAAACTACTACTGGCTTCCAGGGCACGATCAAATCGTAGACTGTTTGAGACATTACTCCCAATGCAGGAAAGTGCCCATGGTGACTGTTGTATTCAATCCCGATGCAATTTCTGTGTTTCATCAACAGTTTGATAGTCCACAGATTACAGAATATCTCCAGATGTGCATCGGAAACTACTACTGGTCTTCCAGGGAACGATCAAAGCGTAGACTGTTAGAAACATTACTCCCATGGAGAAAAGTGCGCATGGCGACTGTTGTATTCAATTCCGATGCAATTTCTATGTTTCATCAACACTCTGATAGTCCAAAGATTACAGAATGCCTCCAGATGTGCATCGGAAACTACTACTGGTCTTCCAGGGAACGATCAAAGCGTAGACTGTTTGAGACATTACTCCCATGGAGGAAAGTGCGCTTTTGACTGTTGTATTCAATCCCGATGCAATTTCTGTGTTTCATCAACACTCTGATAGTCCACAGATTACACAATGCCTCCAGATGTGCATCGGAAACTACTACTGGTCTTCCAGGGCAAGATCAAATCGTAGACTGTTTGAGACATTACTCCCAATGCAGGAAAGTGCGCATGGTGACTGTTGTATTCAATCCCGATGCAATTTCTGTGTTTCATCAACAGTCTGATAGTCCACAGATTACAGAATATCTCCAGATGTGCATCGGAAACTACTACTGGTCTTCCAGGTAACGATCAAAGCGTAGACTGTTTGAGACATTACTCGCATTGAGGAAAGTGCGCATGGTGACTGTTGTATTCAATCCCGATGCAATTTCTGTGTTTCATCAACACTCTGATAGTCCACAGATTACAGAATGCCTCCAGATGTGCATCGGAAACTACTACTGGTCTTCCAGGGAACGATCAAAGCGTAGACTGTTTGAGACATTACTCCCATGGAGGAAAGTGCGCATGGTGACAGTTGTATTCAATCACGATGCAATTACTGTGATTCATCAACACTCTTATAGTCAACAGATTACAGAAAGCCTCCAGATGTGCATCGGAAACTACTACTGGTCTTGCAGGGGACGATCAAAGCTTTGACTGTTAGAGACATTACTCCCATGGAGGAAAGTGCGCATGGTGACTGTTGTATTCAATCCCAATGCAATTTCTGTGTTTCATCAACACTCTGATAGTCCACAGATTACTGAATGCCACCAGATGTCCATCGGAAACTACTACTGGTCTTCCAGAGAACGATCAAAGCGTAGACTGTTTGAGACAGTACTCCCGTGGAGGAAGGTGCGCATGGTGACTGTTGTATTCAATCCCGATCCAATATCTGTGTTTCATCAACACCCTGATAGTCGACAGATTACAGAATGCCTCCAGATGTGCATCGGAAACTAATACTGGTCTTCCAGGGAACGATCAAAGCGTAGACTGTTTGAGACATTACTCCCATGGAGGAAGTGCGCTTGGTGACTGTTGTATTCAATCCCGATGAAATTTCTGTGTTTCAACAACACTCTGATAGTCCACAGATTACACAATGCCTCCAGATGTGCATCGGAAACTACTACTGGTCTTCCAGGGCACGATCAAATCGTAGACTGTTTGAGACATTACTCCCAATGCAGGAAAGTGCCCATGGTGGCTGTTGTATTCAATCCCGATGCAATATCTGTGTTTCATCAACACTCTGATAGTACACAGATTACAGAATGCCACCTGATGTGCATCGGAAACTACTACTGGTCTTCCAGGGAACGATCAAAGCGTAGACTGTTTGAGACAAACCTCCCGTGGAGGAAAGTGCGCATGGTGACTGTTGTGTTCAATCGCGATGCAATTTCTGTGTTTCAACAACACTCTGATAGTATACAGATTACAGAATATCTCCAGATGTGCATCGGAAACTACTACTGGTCTTCCAGGGAAAGATCAAAGCGTAGACTCTTTGAGACATCACTCCCACGGAGGAAAGTGCGCATGGTGACTGTTGTATTCATTCCCGATACAATTTGAGTTTCATCAACACTCTGATAGTCCACAGATTACAGAAAGCCTCCAGATGTGCATCGGAAACGACTACTGGTTTCCAGGGAATGACAAAAGCGTAGAACGTTTGAGAATTACTCCCATGGAGGAAAGTGCGCATGGTGACTGTTGTATTCAATGCCGATGCAATTTCTGTGTTTCAGCAACACTCTGATAGTCCACAGATAACAGAATGCCTCCAGATGTGCATCGGAAACCAGTTCTGGTCTTCCAGGGAACGATCAAAGCGTAGAATATTTGAGACACTACTCTCATGGAGGAAAGTGCGCATGGTGACTGTTGTATTAATCCCGACACAATTTCTATGTTTCATCAACACTCTGATAGTCCACAGATTACAAAATGCCTCCAGATGTGCATGGGAAACTACTACTGGTCTTCCAGGGAACGATCAAAGCGTAGACTGTTTGAGACATTACTCCCATGGAGGAAAGTGCGCTTTTGACTGTTGTATTCAATCCCGATGCAATTTCTGTGTTTCATCAACACTCTGATAGTCCACAGATTACACAATGCCTCCAGATGTGCATCGGAAACTACTACTGGTCTTCCAGGGCGAGATCAAATCGTAGACTGTTTGAGACATTACTCCCAATGCAGGAAAGTGCGCATGGTGACTGTTGTATTCAATCCCGATGCAATTTCTGTGTTTCATCAACAGTCTGATAGTCCACAGATTACAGAATATCTCCAGATGTGCATCGGAAACTACTACTGGTCTTCCAGGTAACGATCAAAGCGTAGACTGTTTGAGACATTACTCGCATTGAGGAATGTGCGCATGGTGACTGTTGTATTCAATCCCGATGCAATTTCTGTGTTTCATCATCAGTCTGATAGTCCACAGATTACAGAATGCCTCCAGATGAGCATCGGAAACTACTACTGGTCTTCCAGGGAACGATCAAAGCGTAGACTGTTTGAGACATTACTCCCATGTAGGAAAATGAGCATGGTGACTGTTGTATTCAATCCCGATGCAATTTCTGTGTTTCATCAACACTCTTATAGTCAACAGATTACAGAAAGCCTCCAGATGTGCATCGGAAACTACTACTGGTCTTGCAGGGGACGATCAAAGCTTAGACTGTTAGAGACATTACTCCCATGGAGGAAAGTGCGCATGGTGACTGTTGTATTCAATCCCAATGCAATTTCTGTGTTTCATCAACACTCTGATAGTCCACAGATTACTGAATGCCTCCAGATGTCCATCGGAAACTACTACTGGTCTTCCAGAGAACGATCAAAGCGTAGACTGTTTGAGACATTACTACCGTGGAGGAAGGTGCGCATGGTGACTGTTGTATTCAATCCCGATGCAATATCTGTGTTTCATCAACACCCTGATAGTCGACAGATTACAGAATGCCTCCAGATGTGCATCGGAAACTAATTCTGGTCTTCCAGGGAACGATCAAAGCGTAGACTGTTTGAGACATTACTCCCAATGCAGGAAAGTGCCCATGGTGGCTGTTGTATTCAATCCCGATGCAATTTCTGTGTTTCATCAACACTCTGATAGTCCACAGATTACAGAATGCCACCTGATGTGCATCGGAAACTACCACTGGTCTTCCAGGGAACGATCAAAGCGTAGACTGTTTGAGACAAACCTCCCGTGGAGGAAAGTGCGCATGGTGACTGTTGTGTTCAATCGCGATGCAATTTCTGTGTTTCAACATCACTCTGATAGTATACAGATTACAGAATATCTCCAGATGTGCATCGGAAACTACTACTGGTCTTCCAGGGAAAGATCAAAGCGTAGACTCTTTGAGACATTACTCCCACGGAGGAAAGTGCGCATGGTGACTGTTGTATTCATTCCCGATACAATTTGAGTTTCATCAACACTCTGATAGTCCACAGATTACAGAATGCCTCCAGATGTGCATCGGAAACTACTACTGGTCTTCCAGGGAACGATCAAAGCGTAAACTGTTTGAGACATTACTCCCATGGAGGAAAGTGCGCTTTTGACTGTTGTATTCAATCCCGATGCAATTTCTGTGTTTCATCAACACTCTGATAGTCCACAGATTAAACAATGCCTCCAGATGTGCATCGGAAACTACTACTGGTCTTTGAGGGCAAGATCAAATCGTAGACTGTTTGAGACATTAATCCCAATGCAGGAATGTGCGCATGGTGACTGTTGTATTCAATCCCGATGCAATATCTGTGTTTCAACAACTCTCTGATAGTCCACAGATTACACAATGCCTCCAGATGTGCATCGGAAACTACTACTGGTCTTCCAGGGCACGATCAAATCGTAGACTGTTTGAGACATTACCCCCAATGCAGGAAAGTCCCCATGGTGGCTGTTGTATTCAATCCCGATGCAATTTCTGTGTTTCATCAACACTCTGATAGTCCACAGATTACAGAATGCCACCTGATGTGCATCGGAAACTACTACTGGTCTTCCAGGGAACGATCAAAGCGTAGACTGTTTGAGACAAACCTCCCGTGGAGGAAAGTGCGCATGGTGACTGTTGTGTTCAATCGCGATGCAATTATTGTGTTTCAACAACACTCTGATAGTATACAGATTACAGAATATCTCCAGATGTGCATCGGAAACTACTACTGGTCTTCCAGGGAAAGATCAAAGCGTAGACTCTTTGAGACATTACTCCCACGGAGGAAAGTGCGCATGGTGACTGTTGTATTCATTCCCGATACAATTTGAGTTTCATCAACACTCTGATAGTCCACAGATTACAGAAAGCCTCCAGATGTGCATCGGAAACTACTACTGGTTTCCAGGCAATGACAAAAGCGTAGACCGTTTGAGAATTACTCCCATGGAGGAAAGTGCGCATGGTGACTGTTGTATTCAATGCCGATGCAATTTCTGTGTTTCAGCAACACTCTGATAGTCCACAGATAACAGAATGCCTCCAGATGTGCATCGGAAACCAGTTCTGGTCTTCCAGGGAACGATCAAAGCGTAGAATATTTGAGACACTACTCTCATGGAGGAAAGTGCGCATGGTGACTGTTGTATTCAATCCCGACACAATTTCTATGTTTCATCAACACTCTGATAGTCCACAGATTACAAAATGCCTCCAGATGTGCATCGGAAACAACTACTGGTCTTCCAGGGAACGATCAAAGCGTAGACTGTTAGAGGCATTACTCCCATGGAGAAAAGTGCGCATGGTGACTGTTGTATTCAATTCCGATGCAATTTCTATGTTTCATCAACACTCAGATAGTCCACAGATTACAGAATGCCTCCAGATGTGCATCGGAAACTACTACTGGTCTTCCAGGAACGATCAAAGCGTAGACTGTTTGAGACATTACTCCCATGGAGGAAAGTGCGCTTTTGACTGTTGTATTCAATCCCGATGCAATTTCTGTGTTTCATCAACACTCTGATAGTCCACAGATTACACAATGCCTCCAGATGTGCATCGGAAACTACTACTGGTCTTTGAGGGCAAGATCAAATCGTAGACTGTTTGAGACATTACTCCCATGGAGGAAAGTGCGCATGGTGACTGTTGTATTCAATCCCTATGCAATTTCTGTGTTTCATCAACAGCCTGATAGTCCACAGATTACAGAATATCTCTAGATGTGCATCGGAAACTACTACTGGTCTTCCAGGGAACGATCAAAGCGTAGACTGTTTGAGACATTACTCGCATTGAGGAAAGTGCGCATGGTGACTGTCGTATTCAATCCCCATGCAATTTCTGTGTTTCATCAACAGTCTGATAGTCCACAGATTACAGAATGCCTCCAGATGTGCATCGGAAACTACTACTGGTCTTCCAGGGAACGATCAAAGCGTAGACTGTTTGAGACATTACTCCCATGGAGGAAAGTGCGCATGGTGACTGTTGTATTCAATCCTGATGCAATTTCTGTGTTTCATCAACACTCTTATAGTCAACAGATTACAGAAAGCCTCCAGATGTGCATCGGAAACTACTACTGGTCTTGCAGGGGACGATCAAAGCTTAGACTGTTAGAGACATTACTCCCATGGAGGAAAGTGCGCATGGTGACGTATTCAATCCCGATGCAATTTCTGTGTTTCATCAACAATCTGATAGTCCACAGATTACAGAATGCCACCAAATGTCCATCGGAAACTACTACTGGTCTTCCAGAGAACGATCAAAGCGTAGACTGTTTGAGACATTACTCCCGTGGAGGAAGGTGCGCATGGTGACTGTTGTATTCAATCCCGATGCAATATCTGTGTTTCATCAACACCCTGATAGTCGACAGATTACAGAATGCCTCCAGATTGGCATCGGAAACTACTACTGGTTTCCAGGGAATGATCAAAGCGTAGACTGTTTGAGATTTACTCCCATGGAGGAAAGTGCGCATGGGGACTGTTGTATTCAATCCCGATGCAATTTCTATGTTTCATTAACACTCTGATAGTCCACAGATTACAGAATGCCTCCAAATGTGCATCGGAAACTACTACTGGTCTTTCAGGGAACGATCAAAGCGTAGACTGTTTGAGACATTACTCCCATGGAGGGAAGTGCGCTTGGTGACTGTTGTATTCAATCGCGATGCAATTTCTGTGTTTCATCAACACTCTGACAGTCCACAGATTACACAATGCCTCCAGATGTGCATCGGAAACTACTACTGGTCTTTCAGGCCACGATCAAATCGTAGACTGTTTGAGACATTACTCCCAATGCAGGAAAGTGCCGATGGTGACTGTTGTATTCAATCCCGATGCAACTTCTGTGTTTCATCAACAGTCTGATAGTCGACAGATTACAGAATATCTCCAGATGTGCATCGGAAACTACTACTGGTCTTCCAGGGAACGATCAAAGCGTAGACTGTTTGAGTCATTACTCCCATGGAGAAAAGTGCGCATCGTGACTGTTGTATTCAATCCCGATGCAATTTCTATGTTTCATTAACACTCTGATAGTGCACAGAATACAGAATGCCTCCAGATGTGCATCGGAAACTACTACTGGTCTTCCAGGGAACGATCAAAGCGTAGACTGTTTGAGACATTACTCCCACAGAGGAAAGTGCGCTTGGTGACTGTTGTATTCAATCCCGATGCAATTTCTGTGTTTCATCAACTCTCTGATAGTCCACAGATTACACAATGCTTCCAGATGTGCATCGGAAACTACTACTGGCTTCCAGGGCACGATCAAATCGTAGACTGTTTGAGACATTACTCCCAATGCAGGAAAGTGCGCATGGTGACTGTTGTATTCAATCCCGATGCAATTTCTGTGTTTCATCAACAGTTTGATAGTCCACAGATTACAGAATGACTCCAGATGTGCATCGGAAACTACTACTGGTCTTCCAGGGAACGATCAAAGCGTAGACTGTTTGAGTCATTACTCCCATGGAGAAAAGTGCGCATGGTGACTGTTGTATTCAATCCCGATGCAATTTCTATGTTTCATCAACACTCTGATAGTGCACAGATTACGGAATGCCTCCAGATGTGCATCGGAAACTACTACTGGTCTTCCACGGAACGATCAAAGCGTAGACTGTTTGTGACATTACTCCCATGGAGGAAAGTGCGCTTGGTGACTGTTGTATTCAATCCCGATGCAATTTCTGTGTTTCATCAACTCTCTGATAGTCCACAGATTACACAATGCTTCCAGATGTGCATCGGAAACTACTACTGGCTTCCAGGGCACGATCAAATCGTAGACTGTTTGAGACATTACTCCCAATGCAGGAATGTGCGCATGGTGACTGTTGTATTCAATCCCGATGCAATTTCTGTGTTTCATCAACAGTTTGATAGTCCACAGATTACAGAATGACTCCAGATGTGCATCGGAAACTACTACTGGTCTTCCAGGGAACGATCAAAGCGTAGACTGTTTGAGACATTACTCCCATGGAGGAAAGTGCGCATGGTGACTGTTGTATTCAATCCCGATGCAATTTCTGTGTTTCATCAACACTCTTATAGTCCACAGATTACAGGAAGCCTCCAGATGTGCATCGGAAACTACTACTGGTCTTGCAGGGCACGATCAAATCTTAGAATGTTAGAGACATTACTCCCATGGAGGAAATTGCGCATGGTGACTGTTGTATTCAATCGCGATGCAATTTCTGTGTTTCATCAACACTCTGATAGTCCACAGATTACAGAATGCCACCTGATGTGCATCGGAAACTACTACTGGTCTTCCAGGGAACGATCAAAGCGTAGACTGTTTGAGACAAACCTCCCGTTTGAGGAAAGTGCGCATGGTGACTGTTGTGTTCAATCGCGATGCAATTTCTGTGTTTCAACAACACTCTGATAGTCCACAGATTACAGAAAATCTCCAGATGTGCATCGGAAACTACTACTGGTCTTCCAGGGAACGATCAAAACGTAGGCTGTTTGAGACATTACTCCCATGGAGGAATGCGCGCATGGTGACTGTTCTATTCAATCCCGATGCAATTTCTGTGTTTCATCAACACTCTGATACTCCACAGAGTACAGAATGTCTCCAGATGTGCATCGGAAACTACTACTGGTCTTCCAGGGAACGATCAAAGCGTAGACTGTTTGAGACATTACTCCCATGGAGGAAAGTGCGCATGGTGACTGTTGTATTCAATACCGATGCAATTTCTGTGTTTCATCAACACTCTTATAGTCAACAGATTACAGAAAGTTTCCAGATGTGCATCGGAAACTACTACTGGTCTTCCAGGGAACGATCAAAGCGTAGACTGTTAGAGACATTACTCCCATGGAGAAAAGTGCGCATGGTGACTGTTGTATTCAATTCCGATGCAATTTCTATGTTTCATCAACACTCAGACGGTCCACAGATTACAGAATGCCTCCAGATGTGCATCGGAAACTGCTACTGGTCTTCCAGGGAACGATCAAAGCGTAGACTGTTTGAGACATTACTCCCATGGAGGAAAGTGCGCTTTTGACTGTTGTATTCAATCCCGATGCAATTTCTGTGTTTCATCAACACTCTGATAGTCCACAGATTACACAATGCCTCCAGATGTGCATCGGAAACTACTACTGGTCTTTGAGGGCACGATCAAATCGTAGACTGTTTGAGTCATTACTCCCAATGCAGGAATGTGCGCATGGTGACTGTTGTATTCAATCCCGATGCAATTTCTGTGTTTCATCAACAGTCTGATAGTCCACAGATTACAGAATATCTCTAGATGTGCATCGGAAACTAGTTCTGGTCTTCCAGGGAACGATCAAAGCGTAGACTGTTTGAGACATTACTACCGTGGAGGAAGGTGCGCATGGTGACTGTTGTATTCAATCCCGATGCAATATCTGTGTTTCATCAACACCCTGATAGTCGACAGATTACAGAATGCCTCCAGATGTGCATCGGAAACTAATTCTGGTCTTCCAGTGAACGATCAAAGCGTAGACTGTTTGAGACATTACTCCCAATGCAGGAAAGTGCCCATGGTGGCTGTTGTATTCAATCCCGATGCAATTTCTGTGTTTCATCAACACTCTGATAGTCCACAGATTACAGAATGCCACCTGATGTGCATCGGAAACTACCACTGGTCTTCCAGGGAACGATCAAAGCGTAGACTGTTTGAGACAAACCTCCCGTGGAGGAAAGTGCGCATGGTGACTGTTGTTTTCAATCGCGATGCAATTTCTGTGTTTCAACATCACTCTGATAGTATACAGATTACAGAATATCTCCAGATGTGCATCGGAAACTACTACTGGTCTTCCAGGGAAAGATCAAAGCGTAGACTCTTTGAGACATTACTCCCACGGAGGAAAGTGCGCATGGTGACTGTTGTATTCATTCCCGATACAATTTGAGTTTCATCAACACTCTGATAGTCCACAGATTACAGAAAGCCTCCAGATGTGCATCGGAAACTACTACTGGTTTCCAGGTAATGACAAAAGCGTAGACCGTTTGAGAATTACTCCCATGGAGGAAAGTGCGCATGGTGACTGTTGTATTCAATGCCGATGCAATTTCTGTGTATCAGCAACACTCTGATAGTCCACAGACAACAGAATGCCTCCAGATGTGCATCGGAAACCAGATCTGGTCTTCCAGGGAACGATCAAAGCGTAGACTGTTAGAGACATTACTCCCATGGAGAAAAGTGCGCATGGTGACTGTTGTATTCAATTCCGATGCAATTTCTATGTTTCATCAACACTCAGATAGTCCACAGATTACAGAATGCCTCCAGATGTGCATCGGAAACTACTACTGGTCTTCCAGGGAACGATCAAAGCGTAAACTGTTTGAGACATTACTCCCATGGAGGAAAGTGCGCTTTTGACTGTTGTATTCAATCCCGATGCAATTTCTGTGTTTCATCAACACTCTGATAGTCCACAGATTAAACAATGCCTCCAGATGTGCATCGGAAACTACTACTGGTCTTTGAGGGCAAGATCAAATCGTAGACTGTTTGAGACATTAATCCCAATGCAGGAATGTGCGCATGGTGACTGTTGTATTCAATCCCGATGCAATATCTGTGTTTCAACAACTCTCTGATAGTCCACAGATTACACAATGCCTCCAGATGTGCATCGGAAACTACTACTGGTCTTCCAGGGCACGATCAAATCGTAGACTGTTTGAGACATTACCCCCAATGCAGGAAAGTCCCCATGGTGGCTGTTGTATTCAATCCCGATGCAATTTCTGTGTTTCATCAACACTCTGATAGTCCACAGATTACAGAATGCCACCTGATGTGCATCGGAAACTACTACTGGTCTTCCAGGGAACGATCAAAGCGTAGACTGTTTGAGACAAACCTCCCGTGGAGGAAAGTGCGCATGGTGACTGTTGTGTTCAATCGCGATGCAATTATTGTGTTTCAACAACACTCTGATAGTATACAGATTACAGAATATCTCCAGATGTGCATCGGAAACTACTACTGGTCTTCCAGGGAAAGATCAAAGCGTAGACTCTTTGAGACATTACTCCCACGGAGGAAAGTGCGCATGGTGACTGTTGTATTCATTCCCGATACAATTTGAGTTTCATCAACACTCTGATAGTCCACAGATTACAGAAAGCCTCCAGATGTGCATCGGAAACTACTACTGGTTTCCAGGGAATGACAAAAGCGTAGACCGTTTGAGAATTACTCCCATGGAGGAAAGTGCGCATGGTGACTGTTGTATTCAATGCCGATGCAATTTCTGTGTTTCAGCAACACTCTGATAGTCCACAGATAACAGAATGCCTCCAGATGTGCATCGGAAACCAGTTCTGGTCTTCCAGGGAACGATCAAAGCGTAGAATATTTGAGACACTACTCTCATGGAGGAAAGTGCGCATGGTGACTGTTGTAATCAATCCCGACACAATTTCTATGTTTCATCAACACTCTGATAGTCCACAGATTACAAAATGCCTCCAGATGTGCATCGGAAACAACTACTGGTCTTCCAGGGAACGATCAAAGCGTAGACTGTTAGAGGCATTACTCCCATGGAGAAAAGTGCGCATGGTGACTGTTGTATTCAATTCCGATGCAATTTCTATGTTTCATCAACACTCAGATAGTCCACAGATTACAGAATGCCTCCAGATGTGCATCGGAAACTACTACTGGTCTTCCAGGAACGATCAAAGCGTAGACTGTTTGAGACATTACTCCCATGGAGGAAAGTGCGCTTTTGACTGTTGTATACAATCCCGATGCAATTTCTGTGTTTCATCAACACTCTGATAGTCCACAGATTACACAATGCCTCCAGATGTGCATCGGAAACTACTACTGGTCTTTGAGGGCAACATCAAATCGTAGACTGTTTGAGACATTACTCCCATGGAGGAAAGTGCGCATGGTGACTGTTGTATTCAATCCCTATGCAATTTCTGTGTTTCATCAACAGTCTGATAGTCCACAGATTACAGAATATCTCTAGATGTGCATCGGAAACTACTACTGGTCTTCCAGGGAACGATCAAAGCGTAGACTGTTTGAGACATTACTCGCATTGAGGAAAGTGCGCATGGTGACTGTCGTATTCAATCCCCATGCAATTTCTGTGTTTCATCAACAGTCTGATAGTCCACAGATTACAGAATGCCTCCAGATGTGCATCGGAAACTACTACTGGTCTTCCAGGGAACGATCAAAGCGTAGACTGTTTGAGACATTACTCCCATGGAGGAAAGTGCGCATGGTGACTGTTGTATTCAATCCTGATGCAATTTCTGTGTTTCATCAACACTCTTATAGTCAACAGATTACAGAAAGCCTCCAGATGTGCATCGGAAACTACTACTGGTCTTGCAGGGGACGATCAAAGCTTAGACTGTTAGAGACATTACTCCCATGGAGGAAAGTGCGCATGGTGACATATTCAATCCCGATGCAATTTCTGTGTTTCATCAACAATCTGATAGTCCACAGATTACAGAATGCCACCAAATGTCCATCGGAAACTACTACTGGTCTTCCAGAGAACGATCAAAGCGTAGACTGTTTGAGACATTACTCCCGTGGAGGAAGGTGCGCATGGTGACTGTTGTATTCAATCCCGATGCAATATCTGTGTTTCATCAACATCCTGATAGTCGACAGATTACAGAATGCCTCCAGATTGGCATCGGAAACTACTATTGGTTTCCAGGGAATGATCAAAGCGTAGACTGTTTGAGATTTACTCCCATGGAGGAAAGTGCGCATGGGGACTGTTGTATTCAATCCCGATGCAATTTCTATGTTTCATTAACACTCTGATAGTCCACAGATTACAGAATGCCTCCAAATGTGCATCGGAAACTACTACTGGTCTTTCAGGGAACGATCAAAGCGTAGACTGTTTGAGACATTACTCCCATGGAGGGAAGTGCGCTTGGTGACTGTTGTATTCAATCGCGATGCAATTTCTGTGTTTCATCAACACTCTGACAGTCCACAGATTACACAATGCCTCCAGATGTGCATCGGAAACTACTACTGGTCTTCCAGGCCACGATCAAATCGTAGACTGTTTGAGACATTACTCCCAATGCAGGAAAGTGCCGATGGTGACTGTTGTATTCAATCCCGATGCAACTTCTGTGTTTCATCAACAGTCTGATAGTCGACAGATTACAGAATATCTCCAGATGTGCATCGGAAACTACTACTGGTCTTCCAGGGAACGATCAAAGCGTAGACTGTTTGAGTCATGACTCCCATGGAGAAAAGTGCGCATCGTGACTGTTGTATTCAATCCCGATGCAATTTCTATGTTTCATTAACACTCTGATAGTGCACAGAATACAGAATGCCTCCAGATGTGCATCGGAAACTACTACTGGTCTTCCAGGGAACGATCAAAGCGTAGACTGTTTGAGACATTACTCCCACGGAGGAAAGTGCGCTTGGTGACTGTTGTATTCAATCCCGATGCAATTTCTGTGTTTCATCAACTCTCTGATAGTCCACAGATTACACAATGCTTCCAGATGTGCATCGGAAACTACTACTGGCTTCCAGGGCACGATCAAATCGTAGACTGTTTGAGACATTACTCCCAATGCAGGAAAGTGCGCATGGTGACTGTTGTATTCAATCCCGATGCAATTTCTGTGTTTCATCAACAGTTTGATAGTCCACAGATTACAGAATGACTCCAGATGTGCATCGGAAACTACTACTGGTCTTCCAGGGAACGATCAAAGCGTAGACTGTTTGAGTCATTACTCCCATGGAGAAAAGTGCGCATGGTGACTGTTGTATTCAATCCCGATGCAATTTCTATGTTTCATCAACACTCTGATAGTGCACAGATTACGGAATGCCTCCAGATGTGCATCGGAAACTACTACTGGTCTTCCACGGAACGATCAAAGCGTAGACTGTTTGTGACATTACTCCCATGGAGGAAAGTGCGCTTGGTGACTGTTGTATTCAATCCCGATGCAATTTCTGTGTTTCATCAACTCTCTGATAGTCCACAGATTACACAATGCTTCCAGATGTGCATCGGAAACTACTACTGGCTTCCAGGGCACGATCAAATCGTAGACTGTTTGAGACATTACTCCCAATGCAGGAATGTGCGCATGGTGACTGTTGTATTCAATCCCGATGCAATTTCTGTGTTTCATCAACAGTTTGATAGTCCACAGATTACAGAATGACTCCAGATGTGCATCGGAAACTACTACTGGTCTTCCAGGGAACGATCAAAGCGTAGACTGTTTGAGACATTACTCCCATGGAGGAAAGTGCGCATGGTGACTGTTGTATTCAATCCCGATGCAATTTCTGTGTTTCATCAACACTCTTATAGTCCACAGATTACAGGAAGCCTCCAGATGTGCATCGGAAACTACTACTGGTCTTGCAGGGCACGATCAAATCTTAGAATGTTAGAGACATTACTCCCATGGAGGAAATTGCGCATGGTGACTGTTGTATTCAATCGCGATGCAATTTCTGTGTTTCATCAACACTCTGATAGTCCACAGATTACAGAATGCCACCTGATGTGCATCGGAAACTACTACTGGTCTTCCAGGGAACGATCAAAGCGTAGACTGTTTGAGACAAACCTCCCGTTTGAGGAAAGTGCGCATGGTGACTGTTGTGTTCAATCGCGATGCAATTTCTGTGTTTCAACAACACTCTGATAGTCCACAGATTACAGAAAATCTCCAGATGTGCATCGGAAACTACTACTGGTCTTCCAGGGAACGATCAAAACGTAGGCTGTTTGAGACATTACTCCCATGGAGGAATGCGCGCATGGTGACTGTTCTATTCAATCCCGATGCAATTTCTGTGTTTCATCAACACTCTGATACTCCACAGAGTACAGAATGTCTCCAGATGTGCATCGGAAACTACTACTGGTCTTCCAGGGAACGATCAAAGCGTAGACTGTTTGAGACATTACTCCCATGGAGGAAAGTGCGCATGGTGACTGTTGTATTCAATACCGATGCAATTTCTGTGTTTCATCAACACTCTTATAGTCAACAGATTACAGAAAGCCTCCAGATGTGCATCGGAAACTACTACTGGTCTTCCAGGGAACGATCAAAGCGTAGACTGTTAGAGACATTACTCCCATGGAGAAAAGTGCGCATGGTGACTGTTGTATTCAATTCCGATGCAATTTCTATGTTTCATCAACACTCAGACAGTCAACAGATTACAGAATGCCTCCAGATGTGCATCGGAAACTGCTACTGGTCTTCCAGGGAACGATCAAAGCGTAGACTGTTTGAGACATTACTCCCATGGAGGAAAGTGCGCTTTTGACTGTTGTATTCAATCCCGATGCAATTTCTGTGTTTCATCAACACTCTGATAGTCCACAGATTACACAATGCCGCCAGATGTGCATCGGAAACTACTACTGGTCTTTGAGGGCACGATCAAATCGTAGACTGTTTGAGACATTACTCCCAATGCAGGAATGTGCGCATGGTGACTGTTGTATTCAATCCCGATGCAATTTCTGTGTTTCATCAACAGTCTGATAGTCCACAGATTACAGAATATCTCTAGATGTGCATCGGAAACTACTACTGGTCTTCCAGGGAACGATCAAAGCGTAGACTGTTTGAGACATTACTCGCATTGAGGAAAGTGCGCTTGGTGACTGTTGTATTCAATCCCCATGCAATTTCTGTGTTTCATCAACAGTCTGATAGTCCACAGATTACAGAATGCCTCCAGATGTGCATCGGAAACTACTACTGGTCTTCCAGGGAACGATCAAAGCGTAGACTGTTTGAGACATTACTCCCATGGAGGAAAGTGCGCATGGTGACTGTTGTATTCAATTCCGATGCAATTTCTATGTTTCATCAACACTCAGATAGTCCACAGATTACAGAATGCCTCCAGATATGCATCGGAAACTACTACTGGTCTTCCAGGGAACGATCAAAGCGTAGACTGTTTGAGACATTACTCCCATGGAGGAAAGTGCGCATGGTGACTGTTGTATTCAATACCGATGCAATTTCTATGTTTCATTAACACTCTGATAGTGCACAGATTACAGAATGCCTCCAGATGTGCATCGGAAACTACTACTGGTCTTCCAGGGAACGATCAAAGCGTAGACTGTTTGAGACATTACTCATATGGAGGAAAGTGCGCTTGGTGACTGTTGTATTCAATCCCGATGCAATTTCTGTGTTTCATCAACAGTCTGATAGTCGACAGATTACAGAATATCTCCAGATGTGCATCGGAAACTACTACTGGTCTTCCAGGGAACGATCAAAGCGTAGACTGTTTGAGTCATTACTCCCATGGAGAAAAGTGCGCATGGTGACTGTTGTATTCAATCCCGATGCAATTTCTATGTTTCATTAACACTCTGATAGTGCACAGATTACAGAATGCCTCCAGATGTGCATCGGAAACTACTACTGGTCTTCCAGGGAACGATCAAAGCGTAGACTGTTTGAGACATTACTCCCATGGAGTAAAGTGCGCTTGGTGACTGTTGTATTCAATCCCGATGCAATTTCTGTGTTTCATCAACTCTCTGATAGTCCACAGATTACACAATGCTTCCAGATGTGCATCGGAAACTACTACTGGTCTTCCAGGGCACGATCAAATCGTAGACTGTTTGAGACATTACTCCCAATGCAGGAAAGTGCCCATGGTGACTGTTGTATTCAATCCCGATGCAATTTCTGTGTTTCATCAACAGTTTGATAGTCCACAGATTACAGAATGACTCCAGATGTGCATCGGAAACTACTACTGGTCTTCCAGGGAATGATCAAACCGTAGACTGTTTGAGTCATTACTCCCATGGAGAAAAGTGCGCATGGTGACTGTTGTATTCAATCCCGATGCAATTTCTATGTTTCATCAACACTCTGATAGTGCACAGATTACGGAATGCCTCCAGATGTGCATCGGAAACTACTACTGGTCTTCCACGGAACGATCAAAGCGTAGACTGTTTGAGACATTACTCCCATGGAGGAAAGTGCGCTTGGTGACTGTTGTATTCAATCCCGATGCAATTTCTGTGTTTCATCAACTCTCTGATAGTCCACAGATTACACAATGCTTCCAGATGTGCATCGGAAACTACTACTGGCTTCCAGGGCACGATCAAATCGTAGACTGTTTGAGACATTACTCCCAATGCAGGAAAGTGCGCACGGTGACTATTGTATTCAATCCCGATGCAATTTCTGTGTTTCATCAACAGTTTGATAGTCCACAGATTACAGAATGACTCCAGATGTGCATCGGAAACTACTACTGGTCTTCCAGGGAACGATCAAAGCGTAGACTGTTTGAGACATTACTCCCACGGAGGAAAGTGCGCATAGTGACTGTTGTATTCAATCCCGATGCAATTTCTGTGTTTCATCAACACTCTTATAGTCCACAGATTACAGGAAGCCTCCAGATGTGCATCGGAAACTACTGCTGGTCTTGCAGGGCATGATCAAATCTTAGAATGTTAGAGACATTACTCCCATGGAGGAAATTGCGCATGGTGACTGTTGTATTCAATCCCGATGCAATTTCTGTGTTTCATCAATACTCTGATAGTCCACAGATTACAGAATGCCACCTGATGTGCATCGGAAACTACTACTGGTCTTCCAGGGAACGATCAAAGCGTAGACTGTTTGAGACAAACCTCCCGTCTGAGGAAAGTGCGCATGGTGACTGTTGTGTTCAATCGCGATGCAATTTCTGTGTTTCAACAACACTCTGATAGTCCACAGATTACAGAAAATCTCCAGATGTGCATCGGAAACTATTACTGGTCTTCCAGGGAACGATCAAAACGTAGACTGTTTGTGACATTACTCCCATGGAGGAAAGTGCGCATGGTGACTGTTCTATTCAATCCCGATGCAATTTCTGCGTTTCATCAACACTCTGACAGTCCACAGATTAGAGAATGATTCCAGATGTGCATCGGAAACTACTACTGGTTTCCAGGGAATGACCAAAGCGTAGACCGTTTGAGAATTACTCCCACGGAGGAAAGTGCGCATGGTGACTGTTGTATTCAATCCCGATGCAATTTCTGTGTTTCAGCAACACTCTGATAGTCCATAGATAACTGAATGCCTCCAGATGTGCATCGGAAACTAGTTCTGGTCTTCCAGGGAACGATCAAAGCGTAGACTGTTTGAGACATTACTCCCATGGAGGAAAGTACGCATGGTGACTGTTGTATTCAATCCCGATGCAATTTCTGTGTTTCATCAACAGTCTGATAGTCCACAGATTACAGAATGCCTCCAGATGTGCATCGGAAACTACTACTGGTCGTGCAGGGCACGATCAAATCTTAGAATGTTAGAGACATTACTCCCATGGAGGAAAGTGCGCATGGTGACTGTTGTATTCAATCTCGATGCAATTTCTGTGTTTCATCAACACTCTGATAGTCCACAGATTACAGAATGCCACCTGATGTGCATCAGAAACTACTACTGGTCTTCCAGGGAACGATCAAAGCGTAGACTGTTTGAGACAAACCTCCCGTGGAGGAAAGTGCGCATGGTGACTGTTGTGTTCAATCGCGATGCAATTTCTTTGTTTCAACAACTCTCTGATAGTCCACAGATTACAGAATATCTCCAGATGTGCATCGGAAACTACTACTGGTCTTCCAGGGAACGATCAAAGCGTAGACTCTTTGAGACATTACTAACACTGAGGAAAGTGCGCATGGTGACTGTTGTATTCAATCCCGATGCAATTTGTGTTTCATCAACACTCTAATAGTCCACAGATTACAGAAAGCCTCCAGATGTCCATCGGAAACTACTACTGGTCTTGCAGGGAACGATCAAATCGTAGACCGTTTGAGACATTACTCCCATGGAGGAAAGTGCGCATGGTGACTGTTGTATTCAATCCCGATGCAATTTCTGTGTTTCAGCAACACTCTGATAGTCCATAGATAACTGAATGCATCCAGATGTGCATCGGAAACTAATTCTGGTCTTCCAGCGAACGGTCAAAGCGTAGAATGTTTGAGACACTACTCTCATGGAGGAAAGTGCGCATGGTGACTGTTGTATTCAATCCCGATACAATTTCTGTGTTTTATCAACACTCTGATAGTCCACAGATTACAAAATGCCTCCAGATGTGCATCGGAAACTAGTTCTGGTCTTCCAGGGAACGATCAAAGCGTAAACTTTTTGAGACATTACTCCCATTGAGGAAGGTGGGCATGGTGACTGTTGTATTCAATCCCGATGCAATTTCTGTGTTTCATCAACACTCTGATACTCCACAGAGTACAGAATGTCTCCAGATGTGCATCGGAAATTACTACTGGTCTTCCAGGGAACGATCAAAGCGTTGACTGTTTGAGACATTACTCCCATGGAGGAAAGTGCGCATGGTGACTGTTGTATTCAATCCCGATGCAATTTCTGTGTTTCATCAACAGTCTGATACTCCACAGATTGCAGAATGCCTCCAGATGTGCATCGGAAACTACTACTGGTCTTCCAGGGAACGATCAAAGCGTAGACTGTTAGTGACATTACTCCCATGGAGAAAAGTGCGCATGGTGACTGTTGTATTCAATCCCGATGCAATTTCTATGTTTCATCAACACTCTGATAGTCCACAGATAATAGAATGCCACCAGATGTATATCGGAAACTACTACTGGTCTTCCAGGGAACGATCAAAGCGTAGACTGTTTGAGACATTACTCCCATGGAGGAAAGTGCGCTTGGTGACTGTTGTATTCAATCCCGATGCAACTTCTGTGTTTCATCAACACTCTGATAGTCCAGAGATTACACAATGCCTCCAGATGTGAATCGGAAACTACTACTGGTCTTCCAGGGCACGATCAAAGCGTAGACTGTTTCAGACATTACTCCCAATGCAGGAAAGAGCGCATGATGACTGTTGTATTCAATCCCGATGCAATTTCTGTGTTTCATCAACAGTCTGATAGTCCACAGATTACAGAATATCTCCAGATGTGCATCGGAAACTACTACTGGTCTTCCAGGGAACGATCAAAGCCTAGACTGTTAGAGACATTACTCCCATGGAGGAAAGTGCGCATGGTGACTGTTGTAATGAATCCCGCTCCAATTTCTGTGTTTCATCAACAGTCTGATAGTCCACAGATTACAGAATGCCTCCAGATGTGCTTCGGAAACTACTACTGGTCTTCCAAGGAACAATCAAATCGTAGACTGTTTGAGACATTACTCCCATGGAGGAAAGTGCGCATGGTGACTGTTGTATTCAATCCCGATGCAATTTCTGTGTTTCATCAACACTCTTATAGTCCACAGATTACAGAAAGCCTCCAGATGTGCATCGGAAAATTCTACTGGTCTTGCAGGGAACGTTCAAAGCTTAGACTAATAGAGACATTACTCCCATGGAGGAAAGTGCGCATGGTGACTGTTGTATTCAATCCCGATACAATTTCTGTGTTTTATCAACACTCTGATAGTCCACAGATTACAAAATGCCTCCACATGTGCATCGGAAACTACCACTGGTCTTCCAGGGAACGATCAAAGCGTAAACTCTTTGAGACATTACTCCCATTGAGGAAGGTGGGCATGGTGACTGTTGTATTCAATCCCGATGCAATTTCTGTATTTCATCAACACTCTGATACTCCACAGAGTACAGAATGTCTCCTGATGTGCATCGGAAACTACTACTGGTCTTCCAGGGAACGATCATACGTAGACTGTTTGAGACATTACTCCCATGGAGGAAAGTGCGCATGGTGTCTGTTGTATTCAATCCCGATGCAATTTCTGTGTTTCATCAACACTCTGACAGTCCACAGATTACAGAATGATTCCAGATGTGCATCGGAAACTACTACTGGTTTCCAGGGAATGACCAAAGCGTAGACCGTTTGAGAATTACTCCCATGGAGGAAAGTGCGCATGGTGACTGTTGTATTCAATCCCGATGCAATTTCTGTGTTTCATCAACACTCTGATAGTCCATAGATAACTGAATGCCTCCAGATGTGCATCGGAAACTAGTTCTGGTCTTCCAGGGAACGATCAAAGCGTAGAATGTTTGAGACACTACTCTCATGGAGGAAAGTGCGCATGGTGACTGTTGTATTCAATCCCGATACAATTTCTGTGTTTTATCAACACTCTGATAGTCCACAGATTACAAAATGCCTCCACATGTGCATCGGAAACTACTACTGGTCTTCCAGGGAACGATCAAAGCGTAGACTGTTTGAGACAAACCTCCCGTGGAGGAAAGTGCGCATGGTGACTGTTGTGTTCAATCGCGATGCAATTTCTTTGTTTCAACAACTCTCTGATAGTCCACAGATTACAGAATATCTCCAGATGTGCATCGGAAACTACTACTGGTCTTCCAGGGAACGATCAAAGCGTAGACTCTTTGAGACATTACTAACACGGAGGAAAGTGCGCATGGTGACTGTTGTATTCAATCCCGATGCAATTTGTGTTTCATCAACACTCTAATAGTCCACAGATTACAGAAAGCCTCCAGATGTCCATCGGAAACTACTACTGGTCTTGCAGGGAACGATCAAATCGTAGACCGTTTGAGACATTACTCCCATGGAGGAAAGTGCGCATGGTGACTGTTGTATTCAATCCCGATGCAATTTCTGTGTTTCAGCAACACTCTGATAGTCCATAGATAACTGAATGCATCCAGATGTGCATCGGAAACTAATTCTGGTCTTCCAGGGAACGATCAAAGCGTAGACTGTTTGAGACAAACCTCCCGTGGAGGAAAGTGCGCATGGTGACTGTTGTGTTCAATCGCGATGCAATTTCTTTGTTTCAACAACTCTCTGATAGTCCACAGATTACAGAATATCTCCAGATGTGCATCGGAAACTACTACTGGTCTTCCAGGGAACGGTCAAAGCGTAGAATGTTTGAGACACTACTCTCATGGAGGAAAGTGCGCATGGTGACTGTTGTATTCAATCCCGATACAATTTCTGTGTTTTATCAACACTCTGATAGTCCACAGATTACAAAATGCCTCCAGATGTGCATCGGAAACTACTACTGGTCTTCCAGGGAACGATCAAAGCGTAAACTTTTTGAGACATTACTCCCATTGAGGAAGGTGGGCATGGTGACTGTTGTATTCAATCCCGATGCAATTTCTGTGTTTCATCAACACTCTGATACTCCACAGAGTACAGAATGTCTCCAGATGTGCATCGGAAATTACTACTGGTCTTCCAGGGAACGATCAAAGCGTTGACTGTTTGAGACATTACTCCCATGGAGGAAAGTGCGCATGGTGACTGTTGTATTCAATCCCGATGCAATTTCTGTGTTTCATCAACACTCTTATAGTCCACAGATTACAGAAAGCCTCCAGATGTGCATCGGAAACTACTACTGGTCGTGCAGGGCACGATCAAATCTTAGAATGTTAGAGACATTACTCCCATGGAGGAAAGTGCGCATGGTGACTGTTGTATTCAATCTCGATGCAATTTCTGTGTTTCATCAACACTCTGATAGTCCACAGATTACAGAATGCCACCTGATGTGCATCGGAAACTACTACTGGTCTTCCAGGGAACGATCAAAGCGTAGACTGTTTGAGACAAACCCCCCGTGGAGGAAAGTGCGCATGGTGACTGTTGTGTTCAATCGCGATGCAATTTCTTTGTTTCAACAACTCTCTGATAGTCCACAGATTACAGAATATCTCCAGATGTGCATCGGAAACTACTACTGGTCTTCCAGGGAACGATCAAAGCGTAGACTCTTTGAGACATTACTAACACTGAGGAAAGTGCGCATGGTGACTGTTGTATTCAATCCCGATGCAATTTGTGTTTCATCAACACTCTAATAGTCCACAGATTACAGAAAGCCTCCAGATGTCCATCGGAAACTACTACTGGTCTTGCAGGGAACGATCAAATCGTAGACCGTTTGAGACATTACTCCCATGGAGGAAAGTGCGCATGGTGACTGTTGTATTCAATCCCGATGCAATTTCTGTGTTTCAGCAACACTCTGATAGTCCATAGAAAACTGAATGCATCCAGATGTGCATCGGAAACTAATTCTGGTCTTCCAGCGAACGGTCAAAGCGTAGAATGTTTGAGACACTACTCTCATGGAGGAAAGTGCGCATGGTGACTGTTGTATTCAATCCCGATACAATTTCTGTGTTTTATCAACACTCTGATAGTCCACAGATTACAAAATGCCTCCACATGTGCATCGGAAACTACTACTGGTCTTCCAGGGAACGATCAAAGCGTAAACTTTTTGAGACATTACTCCCATTGAGGAAGGTGCGCATGGTGACTGTTGTATTCAATCCCGATGCAATTTCTGTGTTTCATCAACACTCTGATACTCCACAGAGTACAGAATGTCTCCAGATGTGCATCGGAAATTACTACTGGTCTTCCAGGGAACGATCAAAGCGTTGACTGTTTGAGACATTACTCCCATGGAGGAAAGTGCGCATGGTGACTGTTGTATTCAATCCCGATGCAATTTCTGTGTTTCATCAACAGTCTGATACTCCACAGATTGCAGAATGCCTCCAGATGTGCATCGGAAACTACTACTGGTCTTCCAGGTAACGATCAAAGCGTAGACTGTTAGAGACATTACTCCCATGGAGAAAAGTGCGCATGGTGACTGTTGTATTCAATCCCGATGCAATTTCTATGTTTCATCAACACTCTGATAGTCCACGGATAATAGAATGCCACCAGATGTATATCGGAAACTACTACTGGTCTTCCAGGGAACGATCAAAGCGTAGACTGTTTGAGACATTACTCCCATGGAGGAAAGTGCGCTTGGTGACTGTTGTATTCAATCCCGATGCAACTTCTGTGTTTCATCAACACTCTGATAGTCCACAGATTACACAATGCCTCCAGATGTGAATCGGAAACTACTACTGGTCTTCCAGGGCACGATCAAAGCGTAGACTGTTTCAGACATTACTCCCAATGCAGGAAAGAGCGCATGATGACTGTTGTATTCAATCCCGATGCAATTTCTGTGTTTTATCAACACTCTGATAGTCCACAGATTACAAAATGCCTCCACATGTGCATCGGAAACTACTACTGGTCTTCCAGGGAACGATCAAAGCGTAAACTCTTTGAGACATTACTCCCATTGAGGAAGGTGGGCATGGTGACTGTTGTATTCAATCCCGATGCAATTTCTGTATTTCATCAACACTCTGATACTCCACAGAGTACAGAATGTCTCCTGATGTGCATCGGAAACTACTACTGGTCTTCCAGGGAACGATCATACGTAGACTGTTTGAGACATTACTCCCATGGAGGAAAGTGCGCATGGTGACTGTTGTATTCAATCCCGATGCAATTTCTGTGTTTCATCAACACTCTGACAGTCCACAGATTACAGAATGATTCCAGATGTGCATCGGAAACTACTACTGGTTTCCAGGGAATGACCAAAGCGTAGACCGTTTGAGAATTACTGCCATGGAGGAAAGTGCGCATGGTGACTGTTGTATTCAATCCCGATGCAATTTCTGTGTTTCATCAACACTCTGATAGTCCATAGATAACTGAATGCCTCCAGATGTGCATCGGAAACTAGTTCTGGTCTTCCAGGGAACGATCAAAGCGTAGAATGTTTGAGACACTACTCTCATGGAGGAAAGTGCGCATGGTGACTGTTGTATTCAATCCCGATACAATTTCTGTGTTTTATCAACACTCTGATAGTCCACAGATTACAAAATGCCTCCACATGTGCATCGGAAACTACTACTGGTCTTCCAGGGAACGATCAAAGCGTAGACTGTTTGAGACAAACCTCCCGTGGAGGAAAGTGCGCATGGTGACTGTTGTGTTCAATCGCGATGCAATTTCTTTGTTTCAACAACTCTCTGATAGTCCACAGATTACAGAATACCTCCAGATGTGCATCGGAAACTACTACTGGTCTTCCAGGGAACGATCAAAGCGTAGACTCTTTGAGACATTACTAACACGGAGGAAAGTGCGCATGGTGACTGTTGTATTCAATCCCGATGCAATTTGTGTTTCATCAACACTCTAATAGTCCACAGATTACAGAAAGCCTCCAGATGTCCATCGGAAACTACTACTGGTCTTGCAGGGAACGATCAAATCGTAGACCGTTTGAGACATTACTCCCATGGAGGAAAGTGCGCATGGTGACTGTTGTATTCAATCCCGATGCAATTTCTGTGTTTCAGCAACACTCTGATAGTCCATAGATAACTGAATGCATCCAGATGTGCATCGGAAACTAATTCTGGTCTTCCAGGGAACGATCAAAGCGTAGACTGTTTGAGACAAACCTCCCGTGGAGGAAAGTGCGCATGGTGACTGTTGTGTTCAATCGCGATGCAATTTCTTTGTTTCAACAACTCTCTGATAGTCCACAGATTACAGAATATCTCCAGATGTGCATCGGAAACTACTACTGGTCTTCCAGGGAACGGTCAAAGCGTAGAATGTTTGAGACACTACTCTCATGGAGGAAAGTGCGCATGGTGACTGTTGTATTCAATCCCGATACAATTTCTGTGTTTTATCAACACTCTGATAGTCCACAGATTACAAAATGCCTCCAGATGTGCATCGGAAACTACTACTGGTCTTCCAGGGAACGATCAAAGCGTAAACTTTTTGAGACATTACTCCCATTGAGGAAGGTGGGCATGGTGACTGTTGTATTCAATCCCGATGCAATTTCTGTGTTTCATCAACACTCTGATACTCCACAGAGTACAGAATGTCTCCAGATGTGCATCGGAAATTACTACTGGTCTTCCAGGGAACGATCAAAGCGTTGACTGTTTGAGACATTACTCCCATGGAGGAAAGTGCGCATGGTGACTGTTGTATTCAATCCCGATGCAATTTCTGTGTTTCATCAACAGTCTGATACACCACAGATTGCAGAATGCCTCCAGATGTGCATCGGAAACTACTACTGGTCTTCCAGGGAACGATCAAAGCGTAGACTGTTAGAGACATTACTCCCATGGAGAAAAGTGCGCATGGTGACTGTTGTATTCAATCCCGATGCAATTTCTATGTTTCATCAACACTCTGATAGTCCACAGATAATAGAATGCCACCAGATGTATATCGGAAACTACTACTGGTCTTCCAGGGAACGATCAAAGCGTAGACTGTTTGAGACATTAATCCCATGGAGGAAAGTGCGCTTGGTGACTGTTGTATTCAATCCCGATGCAACTTCTGTGTTTCATCAACACTCTGATAGTCCACAGATTACACAATGCCTCCAGATGTGAATCGGAAACTACTACTGGTCTTTCAGGGCACGATCAAAGCGTAGACTGTTTCAGACATTACTCCCAATGCAGGAAAGAGCGCATGATGACTGTTGTATTCAATCCCGATGCAATTTCTGTGTTTCATCAACAGTCTGATAGTCCACAGATTACAGAATATCTCCAGATGTGCATCGAAAACTACTACTGGTCTTCCAGGGTACGATCAAAGCCTAGACTGTTAGAGACATTACTCCCATGGAGGAAAGTGCGCATGGTGACTGTTGTAATGAATCCCGCTGCAATTTCTGTGTTTCATCAACAGTCTGATAGTCCACAGATTACAGAATGCCTCCAGATGTGCATCGGAAACTACTACTGGTCTTCCAAGGAACAATCAAATCGTAGACTGTTTGAGACATTACTCCCATGGAGGAAAGTGCGCATGGTGACTGTTGTATTCAATCCCGATGCAATTTCTGTGTTTCATCAACACTCTTATAGTCCACAGATTACAGAAAGCCTCCAGATGTGCATCGGAAAATTCTACTGGTCTTGCAGGGAACGTTCAAAGCTTAGACTAATAGAGACATTACTCCCATGGAGGAAAGTGCGCATGGTGACTGTTGTATTCAATCCCTATACAATTTCTGTGTTTTATCAACACTCTGATAGTCCACAGATTACAAAATGCCTCCACATGTGCATCGGAAACTACTACTGGTCTTCCAGGGAACGATCAAAGCGTAAACTCTTTGAGACATTACTCCCATTGAGGAAAGTACGCATGGTGACTGTTGTATTCAATCCCGATGCAATTTCTGTGTTTCATCAACAGTCTGATAGTCCACAGATTACAGAATGCCTCCAGATGTGCATCGGAAACTACTACTGGTCTTCCAGGGAACGATCAAAGCGTAGACTGTTTGAGATATTACTCCCATGGAGGAAAGTGCGCATGGTGACTGTTGTATTCAATCCCCATGCAATTTCTGTGTTTCATCAACAGTCTGATAGTCCACAGATTACAGAATGCCTCCAGATGTGCATCGGAAACTACTACTGGTCTTCCAGGGAACGATCAAAACGTAGACTGTTTGAGACATTACTCTCATGGAGGAAAGTGCACATGGTGACTGTTGTATTCAATCCCGATGCAATTTCTGTGTTTCATCAACACTCTTATAGTCAACAGATTACAGAAAGCCTCCAGATGTGCATCGGAAACTACTACTGGTCTTGCAGGGGACGATCAAAGCTTAGACTGTTAGAGACATTACTCCCATGGAGGAAAGTGCGCATGGTGACTGTTGTATTCAATCCCGATGCATTTTCTGTGTTTCATCAACACTCTGATAGTCCACAGATTACAGAATGCCACCAGATGTCCATCGGAAACTACTACTGGTCTTCCAGAGAACGATCAAAGCGTAGACTGTTTGAGACATTACTCCCGTGGAGGAAGGTGCGCATGGTGACTGTTGTATTCAATCCCGATGCAATATCTGTGTTTCATCAACACCCTGATAGTCGACAGATTACAGAATGCCTCCAGATTTGCATCGGAAACTACTACTGGTTTCCAGGGAATGATCAAAGCATAGACTGTTTGAGATTTACTCCCATGGAGGAAAGTGCGCATGGTGACTGTTGTATTCAATCCCGATGCAATTTCTATGTTTTATTAACACTCTGATAGTCCACAGATTACAGAATGCCTCCAGATGTGCATCGAAAACTACTGCTGGTCTTCCAGGGAACGATCAAAGCGTAGACTGTTTGAGACATTACTCCCATGGAGGAAAGTGCGCTTGGTGACTGTTGTATTCAATCGCGATGCAATATCTGTGTTTCATCAACACTCTGATAATCCACAGATTACACAATGAATCCAGATGTGCATCGGAAACTACTACTGGTCTTCCAGGCCACGATCAAATCGTAGACTGTTTGAGACATTACTCCCAATGCAGGAAAGTGCCCATGGTGACTGTTGTATTCAATCCCGATGCAATTTCTGTGTTTCATCAACAGTCTGATAGTCGACAGATTACAGAATATCTCCAGATGTTCATCGGAAACTACTACTGGTCTTCCAGGGAACGATCAAAGCGTAGACTGTTTGAGTCATTACTCCCATGGAGAAAAGTGCGCATGGTGACTGTTGTATTCAATCCCGATGCAATTTCTATGTTTCATCAACACTCTGATAGTGCACAGATTACGGAATGCCTCAGATGTGCATCGGAAACTACTACTGGTCTTCCAGGGAACGATAAAAGCGTAGACTGTTTGAGACATTACTCCCATGGAGGAAAGTGCGCTTGGTGACTGTTGTATTCAATCCCGATGCAATTTCTGTGTTTCATCAACTCTCTGATAGTCCACAGGTTACACAATGCTTCCAGATGTGCATCGGAAACTACTACTGGCTTCCAGGGCACGATCAAATCGTAGACTGTTTGAGACATTACTCCCAATGCCGGAAAGTGCGCATGGTGACTGTTGTATTCAATCCCGATGCAATTTCTGTGTTTCATCAACAGTTTGATAGTCCACAGATTACAGAATGACTACAGATGTGCATCGGAAACTACTACTGGTCTTCCATTGAACGATCAAAGCGTAGACTGTTTGAGACATTACTCCCATGGAGGAAAGTGCGCATGGTGACTGTTGTATTCAATCCCAATGCAATTTCTGTGTTTCATCAACACTCTTATAGTCCACAGATTACAGGAAGCCTCCAGATGTGCATCGGAAACTACTACTGGTCTTGCAGGGCACGATCAAATCTTAGAATGTTAGAGATATTACTCCCATGGAGGAAATTGCGCATGGTGACTGTTGTATTCAATCCCGATGCAATTTCTGTGTTTCATCAACACTCTGATAGTCCACAGATTACAGAATGCCACCTGATGTGCATCGGAAACTACTACTGGTCTTCCAGGGAACGATCAAAGCGTAGACTGTTTCAGACAAACCTCCTGTTTGAGGAAAGTGCGCATGGTGACTGTTGTGTTCAATCGCGATGCAGTTTCTGTGTTTCAACAACACTCTGATAGTCCACAGATTACAGAAAATCTCCAGATGTGCATCGGAAGCTACTACTGGTCTTCCAGGCAACGATCAAAGCGTAGACTGTTTGAGACATTACTCCCATGGAGGAAAGTACGCATGGTGACTGTTGTATTCAATCCCGATGCAATTTCTGTGTTTCATCAACACTCTGATAGTCCACAGATTACAGAATGCCTCCAGATGTGCATCGGAAACTACTACTGGTCTTTCAGGGAACGATCAAAGCGTAGACTGTTTGAGATATTACTCCCATGGAGGAAAGTGCGCATGGTGACTGTTGTATTCAATCCCTATGCAATTTCTGTGTTTCATCAACAGTCTGATAGTCCACAGATTACAGAATGCCTCCAGATGTGCATCGGAAACTACTACTGGTCTTCCAGGGAACGATCAAAGCGTAGACTGTTTGAGACATTACTCCCATGGAGGAAAGTGCGCATGGTGACTGTTGTATTCAATCCCGATGCAATTTCTGTGTTTCATCAACACTCTGATAGTCCACAGATTACAGAATGCCACCAGATGTCCATCGGAAACTACTACTGGTCTTCCAGAGAACGATCAAAGCGTAGACTGTTTGAGACATTACTCCCGTGGAGGAAGGTGCGCATGGTGACTGTTGTATTCAATCCCGATGCAATATCTGTGTTTCATCAACACTCTGATAGTCCACAGATTACAGAATGCCACCAGATGTCCATCGGAAACTACTACTGGTCTTCCAGAGAACGATCAAAGCGTAGACTGTTTGAGACATTACTCCCGTGGAGGAAGGTGCGCATGGTGACTGTTGTATTCAATCCCGATGCAATATCTGTGTTTCATCAACACCCTGATAGTCGACAGATTACAGAATGCCTCCAGATTTGCATCGGAAACTACTACTGGTCTTGCAGGGGACGATCAAAGCTTAGACTGTTAGAGACATTACTCCCATGGAGGAAAGTGCGCATGGTGACTGTTGTAATGAATCCCGATGCAATTTCTGTGTTTCATCAACAGTCTGATAGTCCACAGATTACAGAATGCCTCCAGATGTGCTTCGGAAACTACTACTGGTCTTCCAAGGAACAATCAAAGCGTAGACGGTTTGAGACATTACTCCCATGGAGGAGAGTGCGCATGGTGACTGTTGTATTCAATCCCGATGCAATTTCTGTGTTTCATCAACACTCTTATAGTCCACAGATTACAGAAAGCCTCCAGATGTGCATCGGAAAATTCTACTGGTCTTGCAGGGAACGTTCAAAGCTTAGACTAATAGAGACATTACTCCCATGGAGGAAAGTGCGCATGGTGACTGTTGTATTCAATCCCGATGCAATTTCTGTGTTTCATCAACACTCTGATAGTCCATAGATAACTGAATGCCTCCAGATGTGCATCGGAAACTAGTTCTGGTCTTCCAGGGAACGATCAAAGCGTAGAATGTTTGAGACACTACTCTCATGGAGGAAAGTGCGCATGGTGACTGTTGTATTCAATCCCGATACAATTTCTGTGTTTTATCAACACTCTGATAGTCCACAGATTACAAAATGCCTCCACATGTGCATAGGAAACTATACTGGTCTTCCAGGGAACGATCAAAGCGTAAACTCTTTGAGACATTACTCCCATTGAGGAAGGTGTGCATGGTGACTGTTGTATTCAATCCCGATGCAATTTCTGTATTTCATCAACACTCTGATACTCTACAGAGTACAGAATGTCTCCTGATGTGCATCGGAAACTACTACTGGTCTTCCAGGGAACGATCAAAACGTAGACTGTTTGAGACATTACTCCCATGGAGGAAAGTGCGCATGGTGACTGTTGTATTCAATCCCGATGCAATTTCTGTGTTTCATCAACACTCTGATAGTCCACAGATTACAGAAAGCCTCCAGATGTGCATCGGAAACTACTACTGGACTTGCAGGGGACGATCAAAGCGTAGACTGTTTGAGTCATTACTCCCATGGAGAAAAGTGCGCATGGTGACTGTTGTATTCAATCCCGATGCAATTTCTGTGTTTCATCAACACTCTGATAGTCCACAGATTACAGAAAGCCTCCAGATGTGCATCGGAAACTACTACTGGTCTTGCAGGGGACGATCAAAGCGTAGACTGTTTGAGTCATTACTCCCATGGAGATAAGTGCGCATGGTGACTGTTGTATTCAATCCCGATGCAATTTCTATGTTTCATCAACACTCTGATAGTGCACAGATTACGGAAAGCCTCCAGATGTGCATCGGAAACTACTACTGGTCTTCCAGGGAACGATCAAATCGTAGACTGTTTGAGACATTACTCCCATGGAGGAAAGTGCGCATGGTGACTGTTGTATTCAATCCCGATGCAATTTCTGTGTTTCATCAACACTCTTATAGTCCACAGATTACAGGAAGCCTCCAGATGTGCATCGGAAACTACTACTGGTCTTGCAGGGCACGATCAAATCTTAGAATGTTAGAGACATTACTCCCATGGAGGAAATTGCGCATGGTGACTGTTGTATTCAGTCCCGATGCAATTTCTGTGTTTCATCAACACTCTAATAGTCCACAGATTACAGAATGCCACCTGATGTGCATCGGAAACTACTACTGGTCTTCCAGGGAACGATCAAAGCGTAGACTGTTTGAGACAAACCTCCCGTTTGAGGAAAGTGCGCATGGTGACTGTTGTGTTCAATCGCGATGCAATTTCTGTGTTTCAACAACACTCTGATAGTCCACAGATTACAGAAAATCTCCAGATGTGCATCGGAAACTACTACTGGTCTTCCAGGGAACGATCAAAACGTAGACTGTTTGAGACATTACTCCCATGGAGGAAAGTGCGCATGGTGACTGTTGTATTCAATCCCGATGCAATTTCTGTGTTTCATCAACACTCTGACAGTCCACAGATTAGAGAATGATTCCAGATGTGCATCGGAAACTACTACTGGTTTCCAGGGAATGACCAAAGCGTAGACCGTTTGAGAATTACTCCCATGGAGGAAAGTGCGCATGGTGACTGTTGTATTCAATCCCGATGCAATTTCTGTGTTTCAGCAACACTCTGATAGTCCATAGATAACTGAATGCCTCCAGATGTGCATCGGAAACTAGGTCTGGTCTTCCAGGGAACGATCAAAGCGTAGACTGTTTGAGACATTACTCCCATGGAGGAAAGTACGCATGGTGACTGTTGTATTCAATCCCGATGCAATTTCTGTGTTTCATCAACAGTCTGATAGTCCACAGATTACAGAATGCCTCCAGATGTGCATCGGAAACTACTACTGGTCTTCCAGGGAACGATCAAAGCGTAGACTGTTTGAGACAAACCTCCCGTGGAGGAAAGTGCGCATGGTGACTGTTGTGTTCAATCGCGATGCAATTTCTTTGTTTCAACAACTCTCTGATAGTCCACAGATAACAGAATATCTCCAGATGTACATCGGAAACTACTACTGGTCTTCCAGGGAACGATCAAAGCGTAGACTCTTTGAGACATTACTAATACGGAGGAAAGTGCGCATGGTGACTGTTGTATTCAATCCCGATGCAATTTGTGTTTCATCAACACTCTAATAGTCCACAGATTACAGAAAGCCTCCAGATGTCCATCGGAAACTACTACTGGTCTTGCAGGGAACGATCAAATCGTAGACCGTTTGAGACATGACTCCCATGGAGGAAAGTGCGCATGGTGACTGTTGTATTCAATCCCGATGCAATTTCTGTGTTTCAGCAACACTCTGATAGTCCATAGATAACTGAATGCATCCAGATATGCATCGGAAACTAATTCTGGTCTTCCAGGGAACGATCAAAGCGTAGAATGTTTGAGACACTACTCTCATGGAGGAAAGTGCGCATGGTGACTGTTGTATTCAATCCCGATACAATTTCTGTGTTTTATCAACACTCTGATAGTCCACAGATTACAAAATGCCTCCAGATGTGCATCGGAAACTACTACTGGTCTTCCAGGGAACGATCAAAGCGTAAACTTTTTGAGACATTACTCCCATTGAGGAAGGATGGCATGGTGACTGTTGTATTCAATCCCGATGCAATTTCTGTGTTTCATTAACACTCTGATACTCCACAGAGTACAGAATGTCTCCAGATGTGCATCGGAAATTACTACTGGTCTTCCAGGGAACGATCAAAGCGTAGACTGTTTGAGACATTACTCCCATGGAGGAAAGTGCGCATGGTGACTGTTGTATTCAGTCCCGATGCAATTTCTGTGTTTCATCAACAGTCTGATACTCCACAGATTGCAGAATGCCTCCAGATGTGCATCGGAAACTACTACTGGTCTTCCAGGGAACGATCAAAGCGTAGACTGTTAGAGACATTACTCCCATGGAGAAAAGTACGCATGGTGACTGTTGTATTCAATCCCGATGTAATTTCTATGTTTCATCAACTCTCTGATAGTCCACAGATAATAGAATGCCACCAGATGTATATCGGAAACTACTACTGGTCTTCCAGGGAACGATCAAAGCGTAGACTGTTTGAGACATTACTCCCATGGAGGAAAGTGCGCTTGGTGACTGTTGTATTCAATCCCGATGCAATTTCTGTGTTTCATCAACAGTCTGATAGTCCACTGATTACAGAATATCTCCAGATGTGCATCGGAAACTACTACTGGACTTCCAGGGAACGATCAAAGCCTAGACTGTTAGAGACATTACTCCCATGGAGGAAAGTGCGCATGGTGACTGTTGTAATGAATCCCGATGCAATTTCTGTATTTCATCAACAGTCTGATAGTCCACAGATTACAGAATGCCTCCAGATGTGCTTCGGAAACTACTACTGGTCTTCCAAGGAACAATCAAAGCGTAGACGGTTTGAGACATTACTCCCATGGAGGAGAGTGCGCATGGTGACTGTTGTATTCAATCCCGATGCAATTTCTGTGTTTCATCAACACTCTTATAGTCCACAGATTACAGAAAGCCTCCAGATGTGCATCGGAAAATTCTACTGGTCTTGCAGGGAACGTTCAAAGCTTAGACTAATAGAGACATTACTCCCATGGAGGAAAGTGCGCATGGTGACTGTTGTATTCAATCCCGATGCAATTTCTGTGTTTCATCAACACTCTGATAGTCCATAGATAACTGAATGCCTCCAGATGTGCATCGGAAACTAGTTCTGGTCTTCCAGGGAACGATCAAAGCGTAGAATGTTTGAGACACTACTCTCATGGAGGAAAGTGCGCATGGTGACTGTTGTATTCAATCCCGATACAATTTCTGTGTTTTATCAACACTCTGATAGTCCACAGATTACAAAATGCCTCCACATGTGCATAGGAAACTACTACTGGTCTTCCAGGGAACGATCAAAGCGTAAACTCTTTGAGACATTACTCCCATTGAGGAAGGTGTGCATGGTGACTGTTGTATTCAATCCCGATGCAATTTCTGTATTTCATCAACACTCTGATACTCTACAGAGTACAGAATGTCTCCTGATGTGCATCGGAAACTACTACTGGTCTTCCAGGGAACGATCAAAACGTAGACTGTTTGAGACATTACTCCCATGGAGGAAAGTGCGCATGGTGACTGTTGTATTCAATCCCGATGCAATTTCTGTGTTTCAGCAACACTCTGACAGTCCACAGATTACAGAATGATTCCAGATGTGCATCGGAAACTATTACTGGTTTCCAGGGAATGACCAAAGCGTAGACCATTTGAGAATTACTCCCATGGAGGAAAGTGCGCATGGTGACTGTTGTATTCAATCCCGATGCAATTTCTGTGTTTCATCAACACTCTGATAGTCCATAGATAACTGAATGCCTCCAGATGTGCATCGGAAACTAGTTCTGGTCTTCCAGGGAACGATCAAAGCGTAGAATGTTTGAGACACTACTCTCATGGAGGAAAGTGCGCATGGTGACTGTTGTATTCAATCCCGATGCAATTTGTGTTTCATCAACACTCTAATAGTCCACAGATTACAGAAAGCCTCCAGATGTCCATCGGAAACTACTACTGGTCTTGCAGGGAACGATCAAATCGTAGACCGTTTGAGACATGACTCCCATGGAGGAAAGTGCGCATGGTGACTGTTGTATTCAATCCCGATGCAATTTCTGTGTTTCAGCAACACTCTGATAGTCCATAGATAACTGAATGCATCCAGATATGCATCGGAAACTAATTCTGGTCTTCCAGGGAACGATCAAAGCGTAGAATGTTTGAGACACTACTCTCATGGAGGAAAGTGCGCATGGTGACTGTTGTATTCAATCCCGATACAATTTCTGTGTTTTATCAACACTCTGATAGTCCACAGATTACAAAATGCCTCCAGATGTGCATCGGAAACTACTACTGGTCTTCCAGGGAACGATCAAAGCGTAAACTTTTTGAGACATTACTCCCATTGAGGAAGGTGGGCATGGTGACTGTTGTATTCAATCCCGATGCAATTTCTGTGTTTCATTAACACTCTGATACTCCACAGAGTACAGAATGTCTCCAGATGTGCATCGGAAATTACTACTGGTCTTCCAGGGAACGATCAAAGCGTAGACTGTTTGAGACATTACTCCCATGGAGGAAAGTGCGCATGGTGACTGTTGTATTCAGTCCCGATGCAATTTCTGTGTTTCATCAACAGTCTGATACTCCACAGATTGCAGAATGCCTCCAGATGTGCATCGGAAACTACTACTGGTCTTCCAGGGAACGATCAAAGCGTAGACTGTTAGAGACATTACTCCCATGGAGCAAAGTACGCATGGTGACTGTTGTATTCAATCCCGATGTAATTTCTATGTTTCATCAACTCTCTGATAGTCCACAGATAATAGAATGCCACCAGATGTATATCGGAAACTACTACTGGTCTTCCAGGGAACGATCAAAGCGTAGACTGTTTGAGACATTACTCCCATGGAGGAAAGTGCGCTTGGTGACTGTTGTATTCAATCCCGATGCAATTTCTGTGTTTCATCAACAGTCTGATAGTCCACTGATTACAGAATATCTCCAGATGTGCATCGGAAACTACTACTGGTCTTCCAGGGAACGATCAAAGCCTAGACTGTTAGAGACATTACTCCCATGGAGGAAAGTGCGCATGGTGACTGTTGTAATGAATCCCGATGCAATTTCTGTATTTCATCAACAGTCTGATAGTCCACAGATTACAGAATGCCTCCAGATGTGCTTCGGAAACTACTACTGGTCTTCCAAGGAACAATCAAAGCGTAGACGGTTTGAGACATTACTCCCATGGAGGAGAGTGCGCATGGTGACTGTTGTATTCAATCCCGATGCAATTTCTGTGTTTCATCAACACTCTTATAGTCCACAGATTACAGAAAGCCTCCAGATGTGCATCGGAAAATTCTACTGGTCTTGCAGGGAACGTTCAAAGCTTAGACTAATAGAGACATTACTCCCATGGAGGAAAGTGCGCATGGTGACTGTTGTATTCAATCCCGATGCAATTTCTGTGTTTCATCAACACTCTGATAGTCCATAGATAACTGAATGCCTCCAGATGTGCATCGGAAACTAGTTCTGGTCTTCCAGGGAACGATCAAAGCGTAGAATGTTTGAGACACTACTCTCATGGAGGAAAGTGCGCATGGTGACTGTTGTATTCAATCCCGATACAATTTCTGTGTTTTATCAACACTCTGATAGTCCACAGATTACAAAATGCCTCCACATGTGCATCGGAAACTACTACTGGTCTTCCAGGGAACGATCAAAGCGTAAACTCTTTGAGACATTACTCCCATTGAGGAAGGTGGGCATGGTGACTGTTGTATTCAATCCCGATGCAATTTCTGTATTTCATCAACACTCTGATACTCCACAGAGTACAGAATGTCTCCAGATGTGCATCGGAAACTACTACTGGTCTTCCAGGGAACGATCAAAGCGTAGACAGTTTGAGACATTACTCCCATGGAGGAAAGTACGCATGGTGACTGTTGTATTCAATCCCGATGCAATTTCTGTGTTTCATCAACAGTCTGATAGTCCACAGATTACAGAATGCCTCCAGATGTGCATCGGAAACTACTACTGGTCTTCCAGGAAACGATCAAAGCGTAAACTCTATGAGACATTACTCCAATGGAGGAAAGTGCGCTTGGTGACTGTTGTATTCAATCCCGATGCAATTTCTGTGTTTCATCAACTCTCTGATAGTCCACAGATTACACAATGCTTCCAGATGTGCATCGTAAACTACTACTTGCTTCCAGAGCACGATCAAATCGTAGACTGTTTGAGACATTACTCCCAATGCAGGAAAGTGCGCATGGTGACTGTTGTATTCAATCCCGATGCTATTTCTGTGTTTCATCAACAGCTTGATAGTCCACAGATTACAGAATGACTCCAGATGTGCATCGGAAACTACTACTGGTCTTCCAGGGAACGATCAAAGCGTAGATTGTTTGAGACATTACTCCCATGGAGGAAAGTGCGCATGGTGACTGTTGTATTCAATCCCGATGCAATTTCTGTGTTTCATCAACACTCTTATAGTCAACAGATTACAGAAAGCCTCCAGATGTGCATCGGAAACTACTACTGGTCTTGCAGGGGACGATCAAAGCTTAGACTGTTAGAGACATTACTCCCATGGAGGAAAGTGCGCATGGTGACTGTTGTATTCAATCCCGATGCATTTTCTGTGTTTCATCAACACTCTGATAGTCCACAGATTACAGAATGCCACCAGATGTCCATCGGAAACTACTACTGGTCTTCCAGAGAACGATCAAAGCGTAGACTGTTTGAGACATTACTCCCGTGGAGGAAGGTGCGCATGGTGACTGTTGTATTCAATCCCGATGCAATATCTGTGTTTCATCAACACCCTGATAGTCGACAGATTACAGAATGCCTCCAGATTTGCATCGGAAACTACTACTGGTTTCCAGGGAATGATCAAAGCGTAGACTGTTTGAGATTTACTCCCATGGAGGAAAGTGCGCATGGTGACTGTTGTATTCAATCCCGATGCAATTTCTATGTTTCATTAACACTCTGATAGTCCACAGTTTACACAATGCCTCCAGATGTGCATCGAAAACTACTGCTGGTCTTCCAGGGAACGATCAAAGCGTAGACTGTTTGAGACATTACTCCCATGGAGGAAAGTGCGCTTGGTGACTGTTGTATTCATCGCGATGCAATATCTGTGTTTCATCAACACTCTGATAGTCCACAGATTACACAATGAATCCAGATGTGCATTGGAAACTACTACTGGTCTTCCAGGCCACGATCAAATCGTAGACTGTTTGAGACATTACTCCCAATGCAGGAAAGTGCCCATGGTGACTGTTGTATTCAATCCCGATGCAATTTCTGTGTTTCATCAACAGTCTGATAGTCGACAGATTACAGAATATTTCCAGATGTGCATCGGAAACTACTACTGGTCTTCCAGGGAACGATCAAAGCGTAGACTGTTTGAGTCATTACTCCCATGGAGAAAAGTGCGCATGGTGACTGTTGTATTCAATCCCGATGCAATTTCTATGTTTCATCAACACTCTGATAGTGCACAGATTACGGAATGCCTCCAGATGTGCATCGGAAACTACTACTGGTCTTCCAGGGAACGATCAAAGCGTAGACTCTTTGAGACATTACTCCCATGGAGGAAAGTGCGCTTGGTGACTGTTGTATTCAATCCCGATGCAATTTCTGTGTTTCATCAACAGTCTGATAGTCCACAGATTACAGAATGTCACCAGATGTCCATCGGAAACTACTACTGGTCTTCCAGAGAACGATCAAAGCGTAGACTGTTTGAGACATTACTCCCGTGGAGGAAGGTGCGCATGGTGACTGTTGTATTCAATCCCGATGCAATATCTGTGTTTCATCAACACCCTGATAGTCCACAGATTACAGAAAGCCTCCAGATGTGCATCGGAAACTACTACTGGTCTTGCAGGGGACGATCAAAGCGTAGACTGTTTGAGTCATTACTCCCATGGAGAAAAGTGCGCATGGTGACTGTTGTATTCAATCCCGATGCAATTTCTATGTTTCATCAACACTCTGATAGTGCACAGATTACGGAATGCCTCCAGATGCGCATCGGAAACTACTACTGGTCTTCCAGGGAACGATCAAAGCGTAGACTGTTTGAGACATTACTCCCATGGAGGAAAGTGCGCATGGTGACTGTTGTATTCAATCCCGATGCAATTTCTGTGTTTCATCAACACTCTTATAGTCCACAGATTACAGGAAGCCTCCAGATGTGCATCGGAAACTACTACTGGTCTTGCAGGGCACGATCAAATCTTAGAATGTTAGAGACATTACTCCCATGGAGGAAATTGCGCATGGTGACTGTTGTATTCAATCCCGATGCAATTTCTGTGTTTCATCAACAGTCTGATAGTCCACAGATTACAGAATGCCACCAGATGTCCATCGGAAACTACTACTGGTCTTCCAGAGAACGATCAAAGCGTAGACTGTTTGAGACATTACTCCCGTGGAGGAAGGTGCGCATGGTGACTGTTGTATTCAATCCCGATGCAATATCTGTGTTTCATCAACACTCTGATAGTCGACAGATTACAGAATGCCTCCACATTTGCATCGGAAACTACTACTGGTTTCCAGGGAATGATCAAAGCGTAGACTGTTTGAGATTTACTCCCATGGAGGAAAGTGCGCATGGTGACTGTTGTATTCAATCCCGATGCAATTTCTATGTTTCATTAACACTCTGATAGTCCACAGATTACAGAATGCCTCCAGATGTGCATCGGAAACTACTGCTGGTCTTCCAGGGAACGATCAAACCGTAGACTGTTTGAGACATTACTCCCATGGAGGAAAGTGCGCTTGGTGACTGTTGTATTCAATCGCGATGCAATATCTGTGTTTCATCAACACTCTGATAGTCCACAGATTACACAATGAATCCAGATGTGCATCGGAAACTACTACTGGTCTTCCAGGCCACGATCAAATCGTAGACTGTTTGAGACATTACTCCCAATGCAGGAAAGTGCCCATGGTGACTGTTGTAAGCAATCACGATGCAATTTCTGTGTTTCATCAACAGTCTGATAGTCGACAGATTACAGAATATCTCCAGATGTGCATCGGAAACTGCTACTGGTCTTCCAGGGAACGATCAAAGCGTAGACTGTTTGAGTCATTACTCCCATGGAGAAAAGTGCGCATGGTGACTGTTGTATTCAATCCCGATGCAATTTCTATGTTTCATCAACACTCTGATTGTGCACAGATTACGGAATGCCTCCAGATGTGCATCGGAAACTACTACTGGTCATCCAGGGAACGATCAAAACGTAGACTGTTTGAGACATTACTCCCATGGAGGAAAGTGCGCTTGGTGACTGTTGTATTCAATCCCGATGCAATTTCTGTGTTTCATCAACTCTCTGATAGTCCACAGATTACACAATGCTTCCAGATGTGCATCGGAAACTACTACTGGCTTCCAGGGCACGATCAAATCGTAGACTGTTTGAGACATTACTCCCAATGCCGGAAAGTGCGCATGGTGACTGTTGTATTCAATCCCGATGCAATTTCTGTGTTTCATCAACAGTTTGATAGTCCAAAGATTACAGAATGACTCCAGATGTGCATCGGAAACTACTACTGCTCTTCCAGGGAACGATCAAAGCGTAGACTGTTTGAGACATTACTCCCATGGAGGAAAGTGCGCATGGTGACTGTTGTATTCAATCCCGATGCAATTTCTGTGTTTCATCAACACTCTTATAGTCCACAGATTACAGGAAGCCTCCAGATGTGCATCGGAAACTACTACTGGTCTTGCAGGGCACGATCAAATCTTAGAATGTTAGAGACATTACTCCCATGGAGGAAATTGCGCATGGTGACTGTTGTATTCAATCCCGATGCAATTTCTGTGTTTCATCAACACTCTGATAGTCCACAGATTACAGAATGCCACTTGATGTGCATCGAAAACTACTACTGGTCTTCCAGGGAACGATCAAAGCGTAGACTGTTTGAGACAAACCTCCCGTTTGAGGAAAGTGCGCATGGTGACTGTTGTGTTCAATCGCGATGCAATTTCTGTGTTTCAACAACACTCTGATAGTCCACAGATTACAGAAAATCTCCAGATGTGCATCGGAAGCTACTACTGGTCTTCCAGGGAACGATCAAAGCGTAGACTGTTTGAGACATTACTCCCATGGAGGAAAGTACGCATGGTGACTGTTGTATTCAATCCCGATGCAATTTCTGTGTTTCATCAACAGTCTGATAGTCCACAGATTACAGAATGCCTCCAGATATGCATCGGAAACTACTACTGGCTTCCAGGGCACGATCAAATCGTAGACTGTTTGAGATATTACTCCCATGGAGGAAAGTGCGCATGGTGACTGTTGTATTCAATCCCTATGCAATTTCTGTGTTTCATCAACAGTCTGATAGTCCACAGATTACAGAATGCCTCCAGATGTGCATCGGAAACTACTACTGGTCTTCCAGGGAACGATCAAAGCGTAGACTGTTTGAGACATTACTCCCATGGAGGAAAGTGCGCATGGTGACTGTTGTATTCAATCCCGATACAATTTCTGTGTTTCATCAACACTCTGATAGTCCACAGATTACAGAATGCCACCAGATGTCCATCAGAAACTACTACTGGTCTTCCAGAGAACGATCAAAGCGTAGACTGTTTGAGACATTACTCCCGTGGAGGAAGGTGCGCATGGTGACTGTTGTATTCAATCCCGATGCAATATCTGTGTTTCATGTACACTCTGATAGTCCACAGATTACAGAATGCCACCAGATGTCCATCGGAAACTACTACTGGTCTTCCAGAGAACGATCAAAGCGTAGACTGTTTGAGACATTACTCCCGTGGAGGAAGGTGCGCATGGTGACTGTTGTATTCAATCCCGATGCAATATCTGTGTTTCATCAACACCCTGATAGTCGACAGATTACAGAATGCCTCCAGATTTGCATCGGAAACTACTACTGGTCTTGCAGGGGACGATCAAAGCTTAGACTGTTAGAGACATTACTCCCATGGAGGAAAGTGCGCATGGTGACTGTTGTATTCAATCCCGATGCAATTTCTGTGTTTCATCAACACTCTGATAGTCCACAGATTACAGAAAGCCTCCAGATGTGCATCGGAAACTACTACTGGTCTTGCAGGGGACGATCAAAGCGTAGACTGTTTGATTCATTACTCCCATGGAGAAAAGTGCGCATGGTGACTGTTGTATTCAATCCCGATGCAATTTCTATGTTACATCAACACTCTGATAGTGCACAGATTACGGAATGCCTCCAGATGTGCATCGGAAACTACTACTGGTCTTCCAGGGAACGATCAAAGCGTAGACTGTTTGAGACATAACTCCCATGGAGGAAAGTGCGCTTGGTGACTGTTGTATTCAATCCCGATGCAATTTCTGTGTTTCATGTACACTCTGATAGTCCACAGATTACAGAATGACTCCAGATGTGCATCGGAAACTACTACTGGTCTTCCAGGGAACGATCAAAGCGTAGTCTGTTTGAGACATTACTCCCATGGAGGAAAGTGCGCATGGTGACTGTTGTATTCAATCCCGATGCAATTTCTGTGTTTCATCAACACTCTTATAGTCCACAGATTACAGGAAGCCTCCAGATGTGCATCGGAAACTACTACTGGTCTTGCAGGCCACGATCAAATCTTAGAATGTTAGAGACATTACTCCCATGGAGGAAATTGCGCATGGTGACTGTTGTATTCAATCCCGATGCAATATCTGTGTTTCATCAACACTCTGATAGTCCACAGATTACAGAATGCCACCTGATGTGCATCGGAAACTACTACTGGTCTTCCAGAGAACGATCAAAGCGTAGACTGTTTGAGACAAACCTCCCGTTTGAGGAAAGTGCGCATGGTGACTGTTGTGTTCAATCGCGATGCAATTTCTGTGTTTCAACAACTCTCTGATAGTCCACAGATTACAGAAAATCTCCAGATGTGCATCGGAAGCTACTACTGGTCTTCCAGGGAACGATCAAAGCGTAGACTGTTTGAGACATTACTCCCATGGAGGAAAGTACGCATGGTGACTGTTGTATTCAATCCCGATGCAATTTCTGTGTTTCATCAACAGTCTGATAGTCCATAGATTACAGAATGCCCCCAGATGTGCATCGGAAACTACTACTGGTCTTCCAGGGAACGATCAAAGCGTAGACTGTTTGAGATATTACTCCCATGGAGGAAAGTGCGCATGGTGACTGTTGTATTCAATCCCCATGCAATTTCTGTGTTTCATCAACAGTCTGATAGTCCACAGATTACAGAATGCCTCCAGATGTGCATCGGAAACTACTACTGGTCTTCCAGGGAACGATCAAAGCGTAGACTGTTTGAGACATTACTCCCATGGAGGAAAGTGCGCATGGTGACTGTTGTATTCAATCCCGATGCAATTTCTGTGTTTCATCAACTCTCTGATAGTCCACAGATTACACAATGCTTCCAGATGTGCATCGGAAACTACTACTGGCTTCCAGGGCACGATCAAATCGTAGACTGTTTGAGACATTACTCCCAATGCCGGAAAGTGCGCATGGTGACTGTTGTATTCAATCCCGATGCAATTTCTGTGTTTCATCAACAGTTTGATAGTCCACAGATTACAGAATGATTCCAGATGTGCATCGGAAACTACTACTGCTCTTCCAGGGAACGATCAAAGCGTAGACTGTTTGAGACATTACTCCCATGGAGGAAAGTGCGCATGGTGACTGTTGTATTCAATCCCGATGCAATTTCTGTGTTTCATCAACACTCTTATAGTCCACAGATTACAGGAAGCCTCCAGATGTGCATCGGAAACTACTACTGGTCTTGCAGGGCACGATCAAATCTTAGAATGTTAGAGACGTTACTCGCATGGAGGAAATTGCGCATGGTGACTGTTGTATTCAATCCCGATGCAATTTCTGTGTTTCATCAACACTCTGATAGTCCACAGATTACAGAATGCCACCTGATGTGCATCGGAAACTAGTACTGGTCTTCCAGGGAACGATCAAAGCGTAGACTGTTTGAGACAAACCTCCCGTTTGAGGAAAGTGCGCATGGTGACTGTTGTGTTCAATCGCGATGCAATTTCTGTGTTTCAACAACACTCTGATAGTCCACAGATTACAGAAAATCTCCAGATGTGCATCGGAAGCTACTACTGGTCTTCCAGGGAACGATCAAAGCGTAGACTGTTTGAGACATTACTCCCTTGGAGGAAGGTGCGCATGGTGACTGTTGTATTCAATCCCGATGCAATATCTGTGTTTCATCAACACCCTGATAGTCGACAGATTACAGAATGCCTCCAGATTTGCATCGGAAACTACTACTGGTCTTGCAGGGGACGATCAAAACTTAGACTGTTAGAGACATTACTCCCATGGAGGTAAGTGCGCATGGTGACTATTGTATTCAATCCCGATGCAATTTCTGTGTTTCATCAACACTCTGATAGTCCACAGATTACAGAAAGCCTCCAGATGTGCATCGGAAACTACTACTGGTCTTGCAGGGGACGATCAAAGCGTAGACTGTTTGAGTCATTACTCCCATGGAGAAAAGTGCGCATGGTGACTGTTGTATTCAATCCCGATGCAATTTCTATGTTACATCAACACTCTGATAGTGCACAGATTACGGAATGCCTCCAGATGTGCATCGGAAACTACTACTGGTCTTCCAGGGAACGATCAAAGCGTAGACTGTTTGAGACATTACTCCCATGGAGGAAAGTGCGCTTGGTGACTGTTGTATTCAATCCCGATGCAATTTCTGTGTTTCATCAACTCTCTGATAGTCCACAGATTACACAATGCTTCCAGATGTGCATCGGAAACTACTACTGGCTTCCAGGGCACGATCAAATCGTAGACTGTTTGAGACATTACTCCCAATGCCGGAAAGTGCGCATGGTGACTGTTGTATTCAATCCCGATGCAATATCTGTGTTTCATCAACAGTTTGATAGTCCACAGACTACAGAATGACTCCAGATGTGCATCGGAAACTACTACTGGTCTTCCAGGGAACGATCAAAGCGTAGACTGTTTGAGACATTACTCCCATGGAGGAAAGTGCGCATGGTGACTGTTGTATTCAATCCCGATGCAATTTCTGTGTTTCATCAACACTCTTATAGTCCACAGATTACAGGAAGCCTCCAGATGTGCATCGGAAACTACTACTGGTCTTGCAGGCCACGATCAAATCTTAGAATGTTAGAGACATTACTCCCATGGAGGAAATTGCGCATGGTGACTGTTGTATTCAATCCCGATGCAATATCTGTGTTTCATCAACACTCTGATAGTCCACAGATTACAGAATGCCACCTGATGTGCATCGGAAACTACTACTGGTCTTCCAGAGAACGATCAAAGCGTAGACTGTTTGAGACAAACCTCCCGTTTGAGGAAAGTGCGCATGGTGACTGTTGTGTTCAATCGCGATGCAATTTCTGTGTTTCAACAACTCTCTGATAGTCCACAGATTACAGAAAATCTCCAGATGTGCATCGGAAGCTACTACTGGTCTTCCAGGGAACGATCAAAGCGTAGACTGTTTGAGACATTACTCCCATGGAGGAAAGTACGCATGGTGACTGTTGTATTCAATCCCCATGCAATTTCTGTGTTTCATCAACAGTCTGATAGTCCACAGATTACAGAATGCCTCCAGATGTGCATCGGAAACTACTACTGGTCTTCCAGGGAACGATCAAAGCGTAGACTGTTTGAGACATTACTCCCATGGAGGAAAGTGCGCATGGTGACTGTTGTAATCAATCCCGATGCAATTTCTGTGTTTCATCAACACTCTGATAGTCCACAGATTACAAAATGCCTCCAGATGTGCATCGGAAACTACTACTGGTCTTCCAGGGAACGATCAAAGCGTAGACTGTTTGAGACATTACTCCCATGGAGGAAAGTACGCATGGTGACTGTTGTATTCAATCCCGATGCAATTTCTGTGTTTCATCAACACTCTGATAGTCCACATAGTACAGAATGCCACCAGATGTCCATCGGAAACTACTACTGGTCTTCCAGAGAACGATCAAAGCGTAGACTGTTTGAGACATTACTCCCGTGGAGGAAGGTGCGCATGGTGACTGTTGTATTCAATCCCGATGCAATATCTGTGTTTCATCAACACCCTGATAGTCGACAGATTACAGAATGCCTCCAGATTTGCATCGGAAATTACTACTGGTTTCCAGGGAATGATCAAAGCGTAGACTGTTTGAGATTTACTCCCATGGAGGAAAGTGCGCATGGTGACTGTTGTATTCAATCCCGATGCAATTTCTATGTTTCATTAACACTCTGATAGTCCACAGATTACAGAATGCCTCCAGATGTGCATCGGAAACTACTACTGGTCTTCCAGGGAACGATCAAAGCGTAGACTGTTTGGGACAAACCTCCCGTTTGAGGAAAGTGCGCATTGTGACTGTTGTGTTCAATCGCGATGCAATTTCTGTGTTTCAACAACACTCTGATAGTCCACAGATTACAGAAAATCTCCAGATGTGCATCGGAAACTACTACTGGTCTTCCAGGGAACGATCAAAACGTAGGCTGTTTGAGACATTACTCCCATGGAGGAAAGTGCGCATGGTGACTGTTCTATTCAATCCCGATGCAATTTCTGTGTTTCATCAACACTCTGACAGTCCACAGATTACAGAATGATTCCAGATGTGCATCGGAAACTACTACTGGTTTCCAGGGAATGACCAAAGCGTAGACCGTTTGAGAATTACTCCCATGGAGGAAAGTGCGCATGGTGACTGTTGTATTCAATCCCGATGCAATTTCTGTGTTTCAGCAACACTCTGATAGTCCATAGATAACTGAATGCCTCCAGATGTGCATCGGAAACTACTACTGGTCTTCCAGAGAACGATCAAAGCGTAGACTGTTTGAGACATTACTCCCGTGGAGGAAGGTGCGCATGGTGACTGTTGTATTCAATCCCGATGCAATTTCTGTGTTTTATCAACACTCTGATAGTCCACAGATTACAAAATGCCTCCAGATGTGCATCGGAAACTACTACTGGTCTTCCAGGGAACGATCAAAGCGTAAACTCTTTGAGACATTACTCCCATTGAGGAAGGTGGGCATGGTGACTGTTGTATTCAATCCCGATGCAATTTCTGTGTTTCATCAACACTCTGATAGTCCACAGATTACAGAAAATCTCCAGATGTGCATTTGAAGCTACTACTGGTCTTCCAGGGAACGATCAAAGCGTAGACTGTGTGAGACATTACTCCCATGGAGGAAAGTACGCATGGTGACTGTTGTATTCAATCCCGATGCAATTTCTGTGTTTCATCAACAGTCTGATAGTCAACAGATTACAGAAAGCCTCCAGATGTGCATCGGAAACTACTACTGGTCTTGCAGGGGACGATCAAAGCTTAGACTGTTTGAGACATTACTCCCGTGGAGGAAGGTGCGCATGGTGACTGTTGTATTCAATCCCGATGCAATATCTGTGTTTCATCAACACCCTGATAGTCGACAGATTACAGAATGCCTCCAGATTTGCATCGGAAACTACTACTGGTTTCCAGGGAATGATCAAAGCGTAGACTGTTTGAGATTTACTCCCATGGAGGAAAGTGTGCATGGTGACTGTTGTATTCAATCCCGATGCAATTTCTATGTTTCATTAACACTCTGATAGTCCACAGATTACAGAATGCCTCCAGATGTGCATCGGAAACTACTACTGGTCTTCCAGGGAACGATCAAAGCGTAGACTGTTTGAGACATTACTCCTATGGAGGAAAGTGCGCTTGGTGACTGTTGTATTCAATCGCGATGCAATTTCTGTGTTTCATCAACACTCTGATAGTCCACAGATTACACAATGAATCCAGATGTGCATCGGAAACTACTACTGGTCTTCCAGGCCACGATCAAATCCTAGACTGTTTGAGACATTACTCCCAATGCAGGAAAGTGCCCATGGTGACTGTTGTATTCAATCCCGATGCAATTTCTGTGTTTCATCAACAGTCTGATAGTCGACAGATTACAGAATATCTCCAGATGTGCATCGGAAACTACTACTGGTCTTCCAGGGAACGATCAAAGCGTAGACTGTTTGAGACAAACCTCCCGTTTGAGGAAAGTGCGCATGGTGACTGTTGTGTTCAATCGCGATGCAATTTCTGTGTTTCAACAACACTCTGATAGTCCACAGATTACAGAAAATCTCCAGATGTGCATCGGAAACTACTACTGGTCTTCCAGGGAACGATCAAAACGTAGGCTGTTTGAGACATTACTCCCATGGAGGAAAGTGCGCATGGTGACTGTTCTATTCAATCCCGATGCAATTTCTGTGTTTCATCAACACTCTGACAGTCCACAGATTACAGAATGATTCCAGATGTGCATCGGAAACTACTACAGGTTTCCAGGGAATGACCAAAGCGTAGACCGTTTGAGAATTACTCCCATGGAGGAAAGTGCGCATGGTGACTGTTGTATTCAATCCCGATGCAATTTCTGTGTTTCAGCAACACTCTGATAGTCCATAGATAACTGAATGCCTCCAGATGTGCATCGGAAACTAGTTCTGGTCTTCCAGGGAACGATCAAAGCGTAGAATGTTTGAGACACTACTCTCATGGAGGAAAGTGCGCATGGTGACTGTTGTATTCAATCCCGATACAATTTCTGTGTTTTATCAACACTCTGATAGTCCACAGATTACAAAATGCCTCCAGATGTGCATCGGAAACTACTACTGGTCTTCCAGGGAACGATCAAAGCGTAAACTCTTTGAGACATTACTCCCATTGAGGAAGGTGGGCATGGTGACTGTTGTATTCAATCCCGATGCAATTTCTGTATTTCATCAACACTCTGATACTCCACAGAGTACAGAATGTCTCCAGATGTGCATCGGAAACTACTACTGGTCTTCCAGGGAACGATCAAATCGTAGACTGTTTGAGACATTACTCCCATGGAGGAAAGTACGCATGGTGACCGTTGTATTCAATCCCGATGCAATTTCTGTGTTTCATTAACAGTCTGATAGTCCACAGATTACAGAATGCCTCCAGATGTGCATCGGAAACTACTACTGGTCTTCCAGGGAACGATCAAAGCGTAGACCGTTTGAGATATCACTCCCATGGAGGAAAGTGCGCATGGTGACTGTTGTATTCAATCCCGATGCAATTTCTGTGTTTCATCAACACTCTTATAGTCCACAGATTACAGAAAGCCTCCAGATGTGCATCGGAAACTACTACTGGTCTTGCAGGGCACGATCAAATCTTAGAATGTTAGAGACATTACTCCCATGGAGGAAAGTGCGCATGGTGACTGTTGTATTCAATCTCGATGCAATTTCTGTGTTTCATCAACACTCTGATAGTCCACAGATTACAGAATGCCACCTGATGTGCATCAGAAACTACTACTGGTCTTCCAGGGAACGATCAAAGCGTAGACTGTTTGAGACAAACCTCCCGTGGAGGAAAGTGCACATGGTGACTGTTGTGTTCAATCGCGATGCAATTTCTGTGTTTCAACAACACTCTGATAGTCCACAGATTACAGAATATCTCCAGATGTGCATCAGGAACTACTACTGGTCTTCCAGGGAACGATCAAAGCGTAGACTCTTTGAGACATTACTCCCACGGGGGAAAGTGCGCATGGTGACTGTTGTATTCAATCCCGATGCAATTTGTGTTTCATCAACACTCTAATAGTCCACAGATTACAGAAAGCCTCCAGATGTCCATCGGAAACTACTACTGGTCTTCCAGGGAATGACAAAAGCGTAGAACGTTTGAGAATTACTCCCATGGAGGAAAGTGCGCATGGTGACTGTTGTATTCAATGCCGATGCAATTTCTGTGTTTCAGCAACACTCTGATAGTCCACAGATAACAGAATGCCTCCAGATGTGCATCGGAAACCACTTGTGGTCTTCCAGGGAACGATCAAAGCGTAGAATATTTGAGACACTACTCTCATGGAGGAAAGTGCGCATGGTGACTGTTGTATTCAATCCCGACACAATTTCTATGTTTCATCAACACTCTGATAGTCCACAGATTACAAAATGCCTCCAGATGTGCATCGGAAACTACTACTGGTCTTCCAGGGAACGATCAAAGCGTAAACTCTTTGAGACATTACTCCCATTGAGGAAGGTGGGCATGGTGACTGTTGTATTCAATCCCGATGCAATTTCTGTGTTTCATCAACACTCTGATACTCCACAGAGTACAGAATATCTCCAGATGTGCATCAGGAACTACTACTGGTCTTCCAGGGAACGATCAAAGCGTAGACTCTTTGAGACATTACTCCCACGGAGGAAAGTGCGCATGGTGACTGTTGTATTCAATGCCGATGCAATTTGTGTTTCATCAACACTCTAATAGTCCACAGATTACAGAAAGCCTCCAGATGTCCATCGGAAACTACTACTGGTCTTCCAGGGAACGATCAAATCGTAGACTGTTTGAGACATTACTCCCATGGAGGAAAGTGCGCATGGTGACTGTTGTATTCAATCCCGACGCAATTTCTTTGTTTCAGCAACACTCTGATAGTCCATAGATAACTGAATGCATCCAGATGTGCATCGGAAACTAATTCTGGTCTTCCAGGGAACGATCACAGCGTAGAATGTTTGAGACACTACTCTCGAGAAGGAAAGAGCGCATGGTGACTGTTGTATTCAATGCCGATGCAATTTGTGTTTCATCAACACTCTAATAGTCCACAGATTACAGAAAGCCTCCAGATGTCCATCGGAAACTACTACTGGTCTTCCAGGGAACGATCAAATCGTAGACTGTTTGAGACATTACTCCCATGGAGGAAAGTGCGCATGGTGACTGTTGTATTCAATCCCGACGCAATTTCTTTGTTTCAGCAACACTCTGATAGTCCATAGATAACTGAATGCATCCAGATGTGCATCGGAAACTAATTCTGGTCTTCCAGGGAACGATCACAGCGTAGAATGTTTGAGACACTACTCTCGAGAAGGAAAGAGCGCATGGTGACTGTTGTATTCAATCCCGATGCAATTTCTGTGTTTCATCAACAGTCTGATAGTCCACAGATTACAGAATGCCTCCAGATGTGCATCGGAAACTACTACTGGTCTTCCAGGGAACGATCAAAGCGTAGACTGTTTGAGATATTACTCCCATGGAGGAAAGTGCGCATGGTGACTGTTGTATTCAATCCCCATGCAATTTCTGTGTTCATCAACAGTCTGATACTCCACAGATTACAGAATGCCTCCAGATGTGCATCGGAAACTACTACTGGTCTTCCAGGGAACGATCAAAGCGTAGACTGTTTGAGACATTACTCCCATTGAGGAAAGTGCGCATGGTGACTGTTGTATTCAATCCCGATGCAATTTCTGTGTTTCATCAACACTCTTATAGTCAACAGATTACAGAAAGCCTCCAGATGTGCATCGGAAACTACTACTGGTCTTGCAGGGGATGATCAAAGCTTAGACTGTTAGAGACATTACTCTCATGGAGGAAAGTGCGCATGGTGACTGTTGTATTCAATCCCGATGCAATTTCTGTGTTTCATCAACACTCTGATAGTCCACAGATTACTGAATGCCACCAGATGTCCATCGGAAACTACTACTGGTCTTCCAGAGAACGATCAAAGCGTAGACTGTTTGAGACATTACTCCCGTGGAGTAAGGTGCGCATGGTGACTGTTGCATTTAATTCCGATGCAATATCAGTGTTTCATCAACACCCTGATAGTCGACAGATTACAGAATGCCTACAGATTTGCATCGGAAACTACTACTGGTTTCCAGGGAATGATCAAAGCGTAGACTGTTTGAGATTTACTCCCATGGAGGAAAGTGCGCATGGTGACTGTTGTATTCAATCCCGATGCAATTTCTACGTTTCATTAACTCTCTGATAGTCCACAGATTACAGAATGCCTCCAGATGTGCATCGGAAACTACTACTGGTCTTCCAGGGAACGATCAAAGCGTAGACTGTTTGAGACATTACTCACATGGAGGAAAGTGCGCTTGGTGACTGTTGTATTCAATCGCGATGCAATTTCTGTGTTTCATCAACACTCTGATAGTCCACAGATTACACAATGAATCCAGATGTGCATCGGAAACTACTACTGGTCTTCCAGGCCACGATCAAATCGTAGACTGTTTGAGACATTACTCCCAATGCAGGAAAGTGCCCATGGTGACTGTTGTATTCAATCCCGATGCAATTTCTGTGTTTCATCAACAGTCTGATAGCCGACAGATTACAGAATATCTCCAGATGTGCATCGGAAACTACTACTGGTCTTCCAGGGAACGATCAAAGCGTAGACTGTTTGAGTCATTACTCCCATGGAGAAAAGTGCGCATGGTGACTGTTGTATTCAATCCCGATGCAATTTCTATGTTTCATCAACACTCTGATAGTGCACAGATTACGGAATGCCTCCAGATGTGCATCGGAAACTACTACTGGTCTTCCAGGGAACGATCAAAGCGTAGACTGTTTGAGACATTACTCCCATGGAGGAAAGTGCGCTTGGTGACTGTTGTATTCAATCCCGATGCAATTTCTGTGTTTCATCAACTCTCTGATAGTCCACAGATTACACAATGCTTCCAGATGTGCATCGGAAACTACTACTGGCTTCCAGGGCACGATCAAATCTTAGACTGTTTGAGACATTACTCCCATGGAGAAAAGTGCGCATGGTGACTGTTGTATTCAATCCCGATGCAATTTCTGTGTTTCATCAACAGTTTGATAGTCCACAGATTACAGAATGACTCCAGATGTGCATCGGAAACTACTACTGGTCTTCCAGGGAACGATCAAAGCGTAGACTGTTTGAGACATTACTCCCATGGAGGAAAGTGCGCATGGTGACTCTTGTATTCAATCCCGATGCAATTTCTGTGTTTCATCAACACTCTTATAGTCCACAGATTACAGGAAGCCTCCAGATGTGCATCGGAAACTACTACTGGTCTTGCAGGGCACGATCAAATCTTAGAATGTTAGAGACATTATTCCCATGGAGGTAATTGCGCATGGTGAATGTTGTATTCAATCCCGATGCAATTTCTGTGTTTCATCAACACTCTGATAGTCCACAGATTACAGAATGCCACCTGATGTGCATCGGAAACTACTACTGGTCTTCCAGGCAACGATCAAAGCGTAGACTGTTTGAGACAAACCTCCCGTTTGAGGAAAGTGCGCATGGTGACTGTTGTGTTCAATCGCGATGCCATTTCTGTGTTTCAACAACACTCTGATAGTCCACAGATTACAGAAAATCTCCAGATGTGCATCGGAAACTACTACTGGTCTTCCAGGGAACGATCAAAACGTAGACTGTTTGAGACATTACTCCCATGGAGGAAAGTGCGCATGGTGACTGTTCTATTCAATCCCGATGCAATTTCTGTGTTTCATCAATACTCTGACAGTCCACAGATTACAGAATGATTCCAGATGTGCATCGGAAACTACTACTGGTTTCCAGGGAATGACCAAAGCGTAGACCGTTTGAGAATTACTCCCATGGAGGAAAGTGCGCATGGTGACTGTTGTATTCAATCCCGATGCAATTTCTGTGTTTCAGCAACACTCTGATAGTCCATAGATAACTGAATGCCTCCAGATGTGCATCGGAAACTAGTTCTGGTCTTCCAGGGAACGATCAAATCGTAGAATGTTTGAGACACTACTCTCATGGAGGAAAGTGCGCATGGTGACTGTTGTATTCAATCCCGATACAATTTCTGTGTTTTATCAACACTCTGATAGTCCACAGATTACAAAATGCCTCCAGATGTGCATCGGAAACTACTACTGGTCTTCCAGGGAACGATCAAAGCGTAAACTCTTTGAGACATTACTCCCATTGAGGAAGGTGGGCATGGTGACTGTTGTATTCAATCCCGATGCAATTTCTGTATTCCATCAAAACTCTGATACTCCACAGAGTACAGAATGTCTCCAGATGTGCATCGGAAACTACTACTGGTCTTCCAGGGAACGATCAAAGCGTAGACTGTTTGAGACATTACTCCCATGGAGGAAAGTACGCATGGTGACTGTTGTATTCAATCCCGATGCAATTTCTGTGTTTCATCAACAGTCTGATAGTCCACAGATTACAGAATGCCTCCAGATGTGCATCGGAAACTACTACTGGTCTTCCAGGGAACGATCAAAGCGTAGACTGTTTGGGATATTACTCCCATGGAGGAAAGTGCGCATGGTGACTGTTGTATTCAATCCCGATGCAATTTCTGTGTTTCATCAACACTCATATAGTCCACAGATTACAGAAAGCCTCCAGATGTGCATCGGAAACTACTACTGGTCTTGCAGGGCACGATCAAATCTTAGAATGTTAGAGACATTACTCCCATGGAGGAAAGTGCGCATGGTGACTGTTGTATTCAATCTCGATGCAATTTCTGTGTTTCATCAACACTCTGATAGTCCACAGATTACAGAATGCCACCTGATGTGCATCAGAAACTACTACTGGTCTTCCAGGGAACGATCAAAGCGTAGACTGTTTAAGACAAACCTCCCGTGGAGGAAAGTGCGCATGGTGACTGTTGTGTTCAATCGCGATGCAATTTCTGTGTTTCAACAACACTCTGATAGTCCACAGATTACAGAATATCTCCAGATGTGCATCGGAAACTACTACTGGTCTTCCAGGGAACGATCAAAGCGTAGACTCTTTGAGACATTACTCCCACGGAGGAAAGTGCGCATGGTGACTGTTGTATTCAATCCCGATGCAATTTGTGTTTCATCAACACTCTAATAGTCCACAGATTACAGAAAGCCTCCAGATGTCCATCGGAAACTACTACTGGTCTTGCAGGGAACGATCAAATCGTACACTGTTTGAGACATTACTCCCATGGAGGAAAGTGCGCATGGTGACTGTTGTATTCAATCCCGATGCAATTTCTATGTTTCAGCAACACTCTGATAGTCCATAGATAACTGAATGCATCCAGATGTGCATCGGAAACTAATTCTGGTCTTCCAGGGAACGATCAAAGCGTAGAATGTTTGAGACACTACTCTCGTGAAGGAAAGTGCGCATGGTGATTGTTGTATTCAATCCCGATACAATTTTTGTGTTTTATCAACACTCTGATAGTCCACAGATTACAAAATGCCTCCAGATGTGCATCGGAAACTACTACTGGTCTTCCAGGGAACGATCAAAGCGTAAACTTTTTGAGACATTACTCCCATTGAGGAAGGTGGGCATGGTGACTGTTGTATTCAATCCCGATGCAATTTCTGTGTTTCATCAACACTCTGATACTCCACAGAGTACAGAATGTCTCCAGATGTGCATCGGAAACTACTACTGGTCTTCCAGGGAACGTTCAAAGCTTAGACTAATAGAGACATTACTCCCATGGAGGAAAGTGCGCATGGTGACTGTTGTATTCAATCCCGATGCAATTTCTGTGTTTCATCAACACTCTGATAGCCCATAGATAACTGAATGCCTCCAGATGTGCATCGGAAACTAGTTCTGGTCTTCCAGGGAACGATCAAAGCGTAGAATGTTTGAGACACTACTCTCATGGAGGAAAGTGCGCGTGGTGACTGTTTTATTCAATCCCGATACAATTTCTGTGTTTTATCAACACTCTGATAGTCCACAGATTACAAAATGCCTCCAGATGTGCATCGGAAACTACTACTGGTCATCCAGGGAACGATCAAAGCGTAAACTCTTTGAGACATTACTCCCATTGAGGAAGGTGGCCATGGTGACTGTTGTATTCAATCCCGATGCAATTTCTGTATTTCATCAACACTCTGATACTCCACAGAGTACAGAATGTCTCCAGATGTGCATCGGAAACTACTACTGGTCTTCCAGGGAACGATCAAAACGTAGACTGTTTGAGACATTACTCCCATGGAGGAAAGTGCGCATGGTGACTGTTGTATTCAATCCCGATGCAATTTCTGTGTTTCATCAACACTCTGACAGTCCACAGATTACAGAATGATTCCAGATGTGCATCGGAAACTACTACTGGTTTCCAGGGAATGACCAAAGCGTAGACCGTTTGAGAATTACTTCCATGGAGGAAAGTGCGCATGGTGACTGTTGTATTCAATCCCGATGCAATTTCTGTGTTTCAGCAACACCCTGATAGTCCATAGATAACTGAATATCTCCAGATGTGCATCGGAAACTAGTTCTGGTCTTCCAGGGAACGATCAAAGCGTAGAATGTTTGAGACACTACTCTCATGGAGGAAAGTGCGCATGGTGACTGTTGTATTCAATCCCGATACAATTTCTGTGTTTTATCAACACTCTGATAGTCCACAGATTACAAAATGCCTCCAGATGTGCATCGGAAACTACTACTGGTCTTCCAGGGAACGATCAAAGCGTAAACTCTTTGAGACATTACTCCCATTGAGGAAGGTGGGCATGGTGACTGTTGTATTCAATCCCGATGCAATTTCTGTATTTCATCAACACTCTGATACTCCACAGAGTACAGAATGTCTCCAGATGTGCATCGAAAACTACTACTGGTCTTCCAGGGAGCGATCAAAGCGTAGACTGTTTGAGACATTACTCCCATGGAGGAAAGTACGCATGGTGACTGTTGTATTCAATCCCGATGCAATTTCTGTGTTTCATCAACACTCTGATAGTCCACAGATTACAGAAAGCGTCCAGAAGTGCATCGGAAACTACTACTGGTCTTCCAGGGAACGATCAAAGCGTAAACTCTTTGAGACATTACTCCCATTGAGGAAGGTGGGCATGGTGACTGTTGTATTCAATCCCGATGCAATTTCTGTATTTCATCAACACTCTGATACTCCACAGAGTACAGAATGTCTCCAGATGTGCATCGAAAACTACTACTGGTCTTCCAGGGAACGATCAAAGCGTAGACTGTTTGAGACATTACTCCCATGGAGGAAAGTACGCATGGTGACTGTTGTATTCAATCCCGATGCAATTTCTGTGTTTCATCAACAGTCTGATAGTCCACAGATTACAGAATGCCTCCAGATGTGCATCGGAAACTACTACTGGTCTTCCATTGAACGATCAAAGCGTAGACTGTTTGAGATATTACTCCCATGGAGGAAAGTGCGCATGGTGACTGTTGTATTCAATCCCGATGCAATTTCTGTGTTTCATCAACACTCTGATGGTCCACAGATTACAGAAAGCCTCCAGAAGTGCATCGGAAACTACTACTGGTCTTCCAGGGAACGATCAAAGCGAAGACTGTTTGAGACAAACCTCCCGTGGAGGAAAGTGCGCATGGTGACTGTTGTGTTCAATCGCGATGCAATTTCTGTGTTTCAACAACACTCTGATAGTCCACAGATTACAGAATATCTCCAGATGTGCATCGGAAACTACTACTGGTCTTCCAGGGAACGATCAAAGCGTAGACTCTTTGAGACATTACTCCCACGGAGGAAAGTGCGCATGGTGACTGTTGAATTCAATCCCGATGCAATTTCTGCGTTTCAGCAACACTCTGATAGTCAGTAGATAACTGAATGCATCCAGGTGTGCATCGGAAACTAATTCTGGTCTTCCAGGGAACGATCAAAGCGTAGAATGTTTGAGACACTACTCTCATGGAGGAAAGTGCGCATGGTGACTGTTGTATACAATCCCGATGCAATTTCTGTGTTTCATCAACATTCTGATACTCCACAGAGTACAGAATGTCTCCAGATGTGCATCGGAAACTACTACTGGTCTTCCAGGGAACGATCAAAGCGTAGACCGTTTGAGACATTACTCCCATGGAGGAAAGTGCGCATGGTGACTGTTGTATTCAATCCCGATGCAATTTCTGTGTTTCATCAACAGTCTGATACTCCACAGATTGCAGAATGCCTCCAGATGTGCATCGGAAACTACTACTGGTCTTCCAGGGGACGATCAAAGCGTAGACTGTTAGAGACATTACTCCCATGGAGAAAAGTGCGCATGGTGACAGTTGTATTCAATCCCGATGCAATTTCTATGTTTCATCAACACTCTGATAGTCCACAGATAATAGAATGCCACAAGATGTATATTGGAAACTACTACTGGTCTTCCAGGGAACGATCAAAGCGTAGACTGTTTGAGACATTACTCCAATGGAGGAATGTGCGCTTGGTGACTGTTGTATTCAATCCCGATGCAACTTCTGTGTTTCATCAACACTCTGATAGTCCACAGATTACACAATGTCTCCAGATGTGCATCGGAAACTACTACTGGTCTTCCAGGGCACGATCAAAGCGTAGACTGTTTGAGACATTACTCCCAATGCAGGAAAGTGCGCATGATGACTGTTGTATTCAATCCCGATGCAATTTCTGTGTTTCATCAACAGTCTGATAGTCCACAGATTACAGAATATCTCAAGATGTGCATCGGAAACTACTACTGGTCTTCCAGGGAACGATCAAAGCGTAGACTGTTTGAGACATTACTCCCATGGAGGAAAGTGCGCATGGTGACTGTTGTAATGAATCCCGATTCAATTTCTGTGTTTCATCAACAGTCTGATAGTCCACAGATTACAGAATGCCTCCTGATGTGCATCGGAAACTACTACTGGTCTTCCAAGGAACAATCAAAGCGTAGACTGCTTCAGACATTACTCCCATGGAGGAAAGTGCGCATGGTGACTGTTGTATTCAATCCCGATGCAATTTCTGTGTTTCATCAACACTCTTATAGTCCACAGATTACAGAAAGCCTCCAGATGTGCATCGGAAAACACTACTGGACTTGCAGGGAACGTTCAAAGCTTAGACTAATAGAGACATTACACCCATGGAGGAAAGTGCGCATGGTGACTGTTGTATTCAATCCCGATGCAATTTCTGTGTTTCATCAACACTCTGATAGTCCACAGATTACAGAATGCCACCAGATGTCAATCGGAAACTACCACTGGCCTTCCAGGGAACGATCAAAGCGTAGACTGTTTGAGACATTACTCCCGTGGAGGTAAGTGCGCACGGTGACTGTTGTATTCAATCCCGATGCAATATCTGTGTTTCATCAACACCCTGATAGTCCACAGATTACAGAATGCCTCCAGATTTGCATCGGAAACTAGTACTGGTTTCCAGGGAATGATCAAAGCGTAGACTGTTTGAGATTTACTCCCATGGAGGAAAGTGCGCATGGTGACTGTTGTATTCAATCCCGATGCAATTTCTGTGTTTCATCAACACTCTGATAGTCCACAGATTACAGAATGCCTCCAGATGTGCATCGGAAACTACAACTGGTCTTCCAGGGAACGGTCAAAGCGTAGACTGTTTGAGACATTACTCCCATGGAGGAAAGTGCGAATTGTGACTGTTGTATTCAATCCCGATGCAATCTGTGTTTCATCAACACTCTAATAGTCCACAGATTACAGAAAGCCTCCAGATGTCCATCGGAAACTGCTACTGGTCTTGCAGGGAACGATCAAATCGTAGACTGTTTGAGACATTACTCCCATGGAGGAACGTGCGCATGGTGACTGTTGTATTCAATCCCGATGCTATTTCTGTGTTTCATCAACACTCTTATAGTCCACAGATTACAGAAAGCCTCCAGATGTGCATCGGAAAATACTGCTGGACTTGCAGGGAACGTTCAAAGCTTAGACTAATAGAGACATTACTCCCATGGAGGAAAGTGCGCATGGTGACTGTTGTATTCAATCCCGATGCAATATCTGTGTTTCATCAACACCCTGATAGTCCACAGATTACAGAATGCCTCCAGATTTGCATCGGAAACTAGTACTGGTTTCTAGGGAATGATCTAAGCGTAGACTGTTTGAGATTTACTCCCATGGAGGAAAGTGCGCATGGTGACTGTTGTATTCAATCCCGATGCAATTTCTGTGTTTCATCAACACTCTGATAGTCCACAGATTACAGAATGCCTCCAGATGTGCATCGGAAACTATTACTGGTTTCCAGGGAATGACCAAAGCGTAGACCGTTTGAGAATTACTCCCATGGAGGAAAGTGCGCATGGTGACTGTTGTATTCAATCCCGATGCAATTTCTGTGTTACAGCAACACTCTGATAGTCCATAGATAACTGAATGCCTCCAGATGTGCATCGGAAACTAGTTCTGGTCTTCCAGGGAACGATCAAAGCGTAGAATGTTTGAGACACTACTCTCATGGAGGAAAGTGCGCATGGTGACTGTTATATTCAATCCCGATACAATTTCTGTGTTTCATCAACAGTCTGATAGTCCACAGATTACAGAATGCCTCCAGATGTGCATCGGAAACTACTACTGGTCTTCCAAGGAACAATCAAAGCGTAGACTGTTTCAGACATTACTCCCATGGAGGAAAGTGCGCATGGTGACTGTTGTATTCAATCCCGATGCAATTTCTGTGTTTCATCAACACTCTTATAGTCCACAGATTACAGAAAGCCTCCAGATGTGCATCGGAAAATACTACTGGACTTGCAGGGAACGTTCAAAGCTTAGACTAATAGAGACATTACTCCCATGGAGGAAAGTGCGCATGGTGACTGTTGTATTCAATCCCGATGCAATTTCTGTGTTTCATCAACACTCTGACAGTCCACAGATTACAGAATGCCACCAGATGTCAATCGGAAACTACTACTGGTCTTCCAGGGAACGATCAAAGCGTAGACTGTTTGAGACATTACTCCCGTGGAGGTAAGTGCGCATGGTGACTGTTGTATTCAATCCCGATTCAATATCTGTGTTTCATCAACACCCTGATAGTCCACAGATTACAGAATGCCTCCAGATTTGCATCGGAAACTAGTACTGGTTTCCAGGGAATGATCAAAGCGTAGACTGTTTGAGATTTACTCCCATGGAGGAAAGTGCGCATGGTGACTGTTGTATTCAATCCCGATGCAATTTCTGTGTTTCAGCAACACTCTGATAGTCCATAGATAACTGAATGCCTCCAGATGTGCATCGGAAACTAGTTCTGGTCTTCCAGGGAACGATCAAAGCGTAGAATGTTTGAGACACTACTCTCATGGAGGAAAGTGCGCATGGTGACTGTTGTATTCAATCCCGATACAATTTCTGTGTTTTATCAACACTCTGATAGTCCACAGATTACAAAATGCCTCCAGATGTGCATCGGAAACTACTACTGGTCTTCCAGGGAACGATCAAAGCGTAAACTCTTTGAGACAATACTCCCATTGAGGAAGGTGGGCATGGTGACTGTTGTATTCAATCCCGATGCAATTTCTGTGTTTCATCAACACTCTGATACTCCACAGAGTACAGAATGTCTCCAGATGTGGATCGGAAACTACTACTGGTCTTCCAGGGCACGATCAGAGCGTAGACTGTTTCAGACATTACTCCCAATGCAGGAAAGTGTGCATTATGACTGTTGTATTCAGTCCCGATGCAATTTAGGTGTTTCATCAACAGTTTGATAGTCCACAGATTACAGAATATCTCCAGATGTGCATCGGAAAATACTACTGGACTTGCAGGGAACGTTCAAAGCTTAGACTAATAGAGACATTACTCCCATGGAGGAAAGTGCGCATGGTGACTGTTGTATTCAATCCCGATGCAATTTCTGTGTTTCATCAACACTCTGACAGTCCACAGATTACAGAATGCCACCAGATGTCAATCGGAAACTACTACTGGTCTTCCAGGGAACGATCAAAGCGTAGACTGTTTGAGACATTACTCCCGTGGAGGTAAGTGCGCATGGTGACTGTTGTATTCAATCCCGATGCAATTTCTGTGTTTCATCAACACTCTGATAGTCCACAGATTACAGAATGTCTCCAGATGTGCATCGGAAACTACTACTGGTTTCCAGGGAATGACCAAAGCGTAGACCGTTTGAGAATTACTCCCATGGAGGAAAGTGCGCATGGTGACTGTTGTATTCAATCCCGATGCAATTTCTGTGTTTCAGCAACACTCTGATAGTCCATAGATAACTGAATGCCTCCAGATGTGCATCGGAAACTAGTTCTGGTCTTCCAGGGAACGATCAAAGCGTAGAATGTTTGAGACACTACTCTCATGGAGGAAAGTGCGCACGGTGACTGTTGTATTCAATCCCGATACAATTTCTGTGTTTTATCAACACTCTGATAGTCCACAGATTACAAAATGCCTCCAGATGTGCATCGGAAACTACTACTGGTCTTCCAGGGAACGATCAAAGCGTAAACTCTTTGAGACAATACTCCCATTGAGGAAGGTGGGCATGGTGACTGTTGTATTCAATCCCGATGCAATTTCTGTGTTTCATCAACACTCTGATACTCCACAGAGTACAGAATGTCTCCAGATGTGGATCGGAAACTACTACTGGTCTTCCAGGGCACGATCAGAGCGTAGACTGTTTCAGACATTACTCCCAATGCAGGAAAGTGTGCATGATGACTGTTGTATTCAGTCCCGATGCAATTTAGGTGTTTCATCAACAGTTTGATAGTCCACAGATTACAGAATATCTCCAGATGTGCATCGGAAACTACTACTGGTCTTCCAGGGAACGATCAAAGCGTAGACTGTTTGAGACATTACTCCCATGGAGGAAAGTGCGCATGGTGACTGTTGTAATAAATCCCGATGCAATTTCTGTGTTTCATCAACAGTCTGATAGTCCACAGATTACAGAATGCCTCCAGATGTGCATCGGAAACTACTACTGGTCTTCCAAGGAACAATCAAAGCGTAGACTGTTTGAGACATTACTCCCATGGAGGAAAGTGGGCATGGTGACTGTTGTATTCAATCCCGATGCAATTTCTGTGTTTCATGAACACTCTTATAGTCCACAGATTACAGAAAGCCTCCAGATGTGCATCGGAAAATACTACTGGTCTTGCAGGGAACGTTCAAAGCTTAGACGGTTAGAGACATTACTCCCATGGAGGAAAGTGCGCATGGTGACTGTTGTATTCAATCCCGATGCAATTTCTGTGTTTCATCAACACTCTGATAGTCCACAGACTACAGAATGCCTCCAGATGTGCATCGGAAACTACTACTGGTCTTCCAGGGAACGATCAAAGCGTAGACTGTTTGAGACATTACTCCCATGGAGAAAAGTGCGCATGGTGACTGTTGTATTCAATCCCGATGCAATTTCTATGTTTCATCAACACTCTGATAGTCCACAGATAGTAGAATGCCACCAGATGTAGATCGGAAACTACTACTGGTCTTCCAGGGAACGATCAAAGCGTAGACTGTTTGGGACATTACTCCCATGGAGGAAAGTGCGCTTGGTGACTGTTGTATTCAATCCCGATGCAACTTCTGTGTTTCATCAACACTCTGATAGTCCACAGATTACACAATGCCTCCAGATGTGCATCGGAAACTACTACTGGTCTTCCAGGGCACGATCAAAGCGTAGACTGTTTTGAGACATTACTCCCAATGCAGGTAAGTGCGCATCATGACTGTTGTATTCAATCCCGATGCAATTTCTGTGTTTCATCAACAGTCTGATAGTCCATAGATAACTGAATGCCTCCAGATGTGCATCGGAAATTAGTTCTGGTCTTCCAGGGAACGATCAAAGCGTAGACTGTTTGAGACATTACTCCCATGGAGGAAAGTGCGCATGGTGACTGTTGTAATAAATCCCGATGCAATTTCTGTGTTTCATCAACAGTCTGATAGTCCACAGATTACAGAATGCCTCCAGATGTGCATCGGAAACTACTACTGGTCTTCCAAGGAACAATCAAAGCGTAGACTGTTTCAGACATTACTCCCATGGAGGAAAGTGCGCATGGTGACTGTTGTATTCAATCCCGATGCAATTTCTGTGTTTCATCAACACTCTTATAGTCCACAGATTACAGAAAGCATCCAGATGTGCATCGGAAAATACTACTGGACTTGCAGGGAACGTTCAAAGCTTAGACTAATAGAGACATTACTCCCATGGAGGTAAGTGCGCATGGTGACTGTTGTATTCAATCCCGATGCAATATTTGTGTTTCATCAACACCCTGATAGTCCACAGATTACAGAATGCCTCCAGATTTGCATCGGAAACTAGTACTGGTTTCCAGGGAATGATCAAAGCGTAGACTGTTTGAGATTTACTCCCATGGAGGAAAGTGCGAATTGTGACTGTTGTATTCAATCCCGATGCAATATCTGTGTTTCATCAACACAATGATAGTCCACAGATGACAGAATGCCTCCAGATTTGCATCGGAAACTAGTACTGGTTTCCAGGGAATGATCAAAGCGTAGACTGTTTGAGATTTACTCCCATGGAGGAAAGTGCGCATGGTGACTGTTGTATTCAATCCCGATGCAATTTCTGTGTTTCATCAACACTCTGATAGTCCACAGATTACAGAATGCCTCCAGATGTGCATCGGAAACTACTACTGGTTTCCAGGGAATGACCAAAGCGTAGACCGTTTGAGAATTACTCCCATGGAGGAAAGTGCGCATGGTGACTGTTGTATTCAATCCCGATGCAATTTCTGTGTTTCAGCAACACTCTGATAGTCCATAGATAACTGAATGCCTCCAGATGTGCATCGGAAACTAGTTCTGGTCTTCCAGGGAACGATCAAAGCGTAGAATGTTTGAGACACTACTCTCATGGAGGAAAGTGCGCATTGTGACTGTTGTATTCAATCCCGATACAATTTCTGTGTTTTATCAACACTCTGACAGTCCACAGATTACAAAATGCCTCCAGATGTGCATCGGAAACTACTACTGGTCTTCCAGGGAACGATCAAAGCGTAAACTCTTTGAGACATAACTCCCATTGAGGAAGGTGGGCATGGTGACTGTTGTATTCAATCCCGATGCAATTTCTGTGTTTCATCAACACTCTGATACTCCACAGAGTACAGAATGTCTCCAGATGTGCATCGGAAACTACTACTGGTCTTCCAGGGCACGATCAGTGCGTAGACTGTTTGAGACATTACTCCCAATGCAGGAAAGTGTGCATGATGACTGTTGTATTCAATCCCGATGCAATTTAGGTTTTTCATCAACAGTCTGATAGTCCACAGATTACAGAATATCTCCAGATGTGCATCGGAAACTACTACTGGTCTTCCAAGAAACGATCAAAGCGTAGACCGTTTGAGACATTACTCCCATGGAGGAAAGTGCGCATGGTGACTGTTGTAATGAATCCCGATGCAATTTCTGTGTTTCATCAACAGTCTGATAGTCCACAGATTACAGAATGCCTCCAGATGTGCATCGGAAACTACTACTGGTCTTCCAAGGAACAATCAAAGCGTAGACTGTTTGAGACATTACTCCCATGGAGGAAAGGGGCATGGTGACTGTTGTATTCAATCCCGATGGAATTTCTGTGTTTCATGAACACTCTTATAGTCCACAGATTACAGAAAGCCTCCAGATGTGCATCGGAAAATACTACTGGTCTTGCAGGGAACGTTCAAAGCTTAGACTGTTAGAGACATTACTCCCATGGAGGAAAGTGCGCATGGTGACTGTTGTATTCAATCCCGATGCAATTTCTGTGTTTCATCAACACTCTGATAGTCCACAGATTACAGAATGCCTCCAGATGTGCATCGGAAACTACTACTGGTCTTCCAGGGAACGATCAAAGCGTAGACTGTTTGAGACATTACTCCCATGGAGAAAAGTGCGCATGGTGACTGTTGTATTCAATCCCGATGCAATTTCTATGTTTCATCAACACCCTGATGGTCCACAGATAATAGAATGCCACCAGATGTATATCGGAAACTACTACTGGTCTTCCAGGGAACGATCAAAGCGTAGACTGTTTGAGACATTACTCCCATGGAGGAAAGTGCGCTTGGTGACTGTTGTATTCAATCCCGATGCAACTTCTGTGTTTCATCAACACTCTGATAGTCCACAGATTACACAATGCCTCCAGATGTGCATCGGAAACTACTACTGGTCTTCCAGGGCACGATCAAAGCGTAGACTGTTTGAGACATTACTCCTAATGCAGGAAAGTGCGCATGATGTCTGTTGTATTCAATCCCGATGCAATTTCTGTGTTTCATCAACAGTCTGATAGTCCATAGATAACTGAATGCCTCCAGATGTGCATCGGAAACTAGTTCTGGTCTTCCAGGGAACGATCAAAGCGTAGACTGTTTGAGACATTACTCCCATGGAGGAAAGTGCGCATGGTGACTGTTGTAATAAATCCCGATGCAATTTCTGTGTTTCATCAACAGTCTGATAGTCCACAGATTACAGAATGCCTCCAGATGTGCATCGGAAACTACTACTGGTCTTCCAAGGAACAATCAAAGCGTAGACTGTTTCAGACATTACTCCCATGGAGGAAAGTGCGCATGGTGACTGTTGTATTCAATCCCGATGCAATTTCTGTGTTTCATCAACACTCTTATAGTCCACAGATTACAGAAAGCATCCAGATGTGCATCGGAAAATACTACTGGACTTGCAGGGAACGTTCAAAGCTTAGACTAATAGAGACATTACTCCCATGGAGGAAAGTGCGCATGGTGACTGTTGTATTCAATCCCGATGCAATTTCTGTGTTTCATCAACACTCTGATAGTCCACAGATTACAGAATGCGACCAGATGTCAATCGGAAACTACTACTGGTCTTCCAGGGAACGATCAAAACGTAGACTGTTTGAGACATTACTCCCGTGGAGGTAAGTGCGCATGGTGACTGTTGTATTCAATCCCGATGCAATATTTGTGTTTCATCAACACCCTGATAGTCCACAGATTACAGAATGCCTCCAGATTTGCATCGGAAACTAGTACTGGTTTCCAGGGAATGATCAAAGCGTAGACTGTTTGAGATTTACTCCCATGGAGGAAAGCGCGAATTGTGACTGTTGTATTCAATCCCGATGCAATATCTGTGTTTCATCAACACAATGATAGTCCACAGATGACAGAATGCCTCCAGATTTGCATCGGAAACTAGTACTGGTTTCCAGGGAATGATCAAAGCGTAGACTGTTTGAGATTTACTCCCATGGAGGAAAGTGCGCATGGTGACTGTTGTATTCAATCCCGATGCAATTTCTGTGTTTCATCAACACTCTGATAGTCCACAGATTACAGAATGCCTCCAGATGTGCATCGGAAACTACTACTGGTTTCCAGGGAATGACCAAAGCGTAGACCGTTTGAGAATTACTCCCATGGAGGAAAGTGCGCATGGTGACTGTTGTATTCAATCCCGATGGAATTTCTGTGTTTCAGCAACACTCTGATAGTCCACAGATTACAGAATGCCTCCAGATGTCCATCGGAAACTACTACTGGTCTTCCAGGGCACGATCAAAGCGTAGACTGTTTTGAGACATTACTCCCAATGCAGGTAAGTGCGCATCATGGCTGTTGTATTCAATCCCGATGCAATTTCTGTGTTTCATCAACAGTCTGATAGTCCATAGATAACTGAATGCCTCCAGATGTGCATCGGAAATTAGTTCTGGTCTTCCAGGGAACGATCAAAGCGTAGACTGTTTGAGACATTACTCCCATGGAGGAAAGTGCGCATGGTGACTGTTGTAATAAATCCCGATGCAATTTCTGTGTTTCATCAACAGTCTGATAGTCCACAGATTACAGAATGCCTCCAGATGTGCATCGGAAACTACTACTGGTCTTCCAAGGAACAATCAAAGCGTAGACTGTTTCAGACATTACTCCCATGGAGGAAAGTGCGCATGGTGACTGTTGTATTCAATCCCGATGCAATTTCTGTGTTTCATCAACACTCTTATAGTCCACAGATTACAGAAAGCATCCAGATGTGCATCGGAAAATACTACTGGACTTGCAGGGAACGTTCAAAGCTTAGACTAATAGAGACATTACTCCCATGGAGGAAAGTGCGCATGGTGACTGTTGTATTCAATCCCGATGCAATTTCTGTGTTTCATCAACACTCTGATAGTCCACAGATTACAGAATGCGACCAGATGTCAATCGGAAACTACTACTGGTCTTCCAGGGAACGATCAAAACGTAGACTGTTTGAGACATTACTCCCGTGGAGGTAAGTGCGCATGGTGACTGTTGTATTCAATCCCGATGCAATATTTGTGTTTCATCAACACCCTGATAGTCCACAGATTACAGAATGCCTCCAGATTTGCATCGGAAACTAGTACTGGTTTCCAGGGAATGATCAAAGCGTAGACTGTTTGAGATTTACTCCCATGGAGGAAAGTGCGAATTGTGACTGTTGTATTCAATCCCGATGCAATATCTGTGTTTCATCAACACAATGATAGTCCACAGATGACAGAATGCCTCCAGATTTGCATCGGAAACTAGTACTGGTTTCCAGGGAATGATCAAAGCGTAGACTGTTTGAGATTTACACCCATGGAGGAAAGTGCGCATGGTGACTGTTGTATTCAATCCCGATGCAATTTCTGTGTTTCATCAACACTCTGATAGTCCACAGATTACAGAATGCCTCCAGATGTGCATCGGAAACTACTACTGGTTTCCAGGGAATGACCAAAGCGTAGACCGTTTGAGAAGTACTCCCATGGAGGAAAGTGCGCATGGTGACTGTTGTATTCAATCCCGATGCAATTTCTGTGTTTCAGCAACACTCTGATAGTCCATAAATAACTGAATGCCTCCAGATGTGCATCGGAAACTAGTTCTGGTCTTCCAGGGAACGATCAAAGCGTAGAATGTTTGAGACACTACTCTCATGGAGGAAAGTGCGCATGGTGACTGTTGTATTCAATCCCGATACAATTTCTGTGTTTTATCAACACTCTGACAGTCCACAGATTACAAAATGCCTCCAGATGTGCATCGGAAACTACTACTGGTCTTCCAGGGAACGATCAAAGCGTAAACTCTTTGAGACATTACTCCCATTGACGAAGGTGGGCATGGTGACTGTTGTATTCAATCCCGATGCAATTTCTGTGTTTCATCAACACTCTGATACTCCACAGAGTACAGAATGGCTCCAGATGTGCATCGGAAACTACTACTGGTCTTCCAGGGCACGATCAGTGCGTAGACTGTTTGAGACATTACTCCCAATGCAGGAAAGTGTGCATGATGACTGTTGTATTCAATCCCGATGCAATTTAGGTTTTTCATCAACAGTCTGATAGTCCACAGATTACAGAATATCTCCAGATGTGCATCGGAAACTACTACTGGTCTTCCAAGGAACGATCAAAGCGTAGACCGTTTGAGACATTACTCCCATGGAGGAAAGTGCGCATGGTGACTGTTGTAATGAATCCCGATGCAATTTCTGTGTTTCATCAACAGTCTGATAGTCCACAGATTACAGAATGCCTCCAGATGTGCATCGGAAACTACTACTGGTCTTCCAAGGAACAATCAAAGCGTAGACTGTTTGAGACATTACTCCCATGGAGGAAAGTAGGCATGGTGACTGTTGTATTCAATCCCGATGCAATTTCTGTGTTTCATGAACACTCTTATAGTCCACAGATTACAGAATGCCTCCAGATGTGCATCGGAAACTACTACTGGTCTTCCAGGGAACGATCAAAGCGTAGACTGTTTGAGACATTACTCCCATGGAGAAAAGTGCGCATGGTGACTGTTGTATTCAATCCCGATGCAATTTCTATGTTTCATCAACACCCTGATGGTCCACAGATAATAGAATGCCACCAGATGTATATCGGAAACTACTACTGGTCTTCCAGGGAACGATCAAAGCGTAGACTGTTTGAGACATTACTCCCATGAAGGAAAGTGCGCTTGGTGACTGTTGTATTCAATCCCGATGCAACTTCTGTGTTTCATCAACACTCATCATGCCTCCAAATGTGCATCGGAAACTACTACTGGTCTTCCAGGGCACGATCAAAGCGTAGACTGTTTGAGACATTACTCCTAATGCAGGAAAGTGCGCATGATGTCTGTTGTATTCAATCCCGATGCAATTTCTGTGTTTCATCAACAGTCTGATAGTCCATAGATAACTGAATGCTTCCAGATGTGCATCGGAAACTAGTTCTGGTCTTCCAGGGAACGATCAAAGCGTAGACTGTTTGAGACATTACTCCCATGGAGGAAAGTGCGCATGGTGACTGTTGTATTCAATCCCGATGCAATTTCTGTGTTTCATCAACACTCTGATAGTCCACAGATTACAGAATGCGACCAGATGTCAATCGGAAACTACTACTGGTCTTCCAAGGAACGATCAAAGCGTAGACTGTTTGAGACATTACTCCTGTGGAGGTAAGTGCGCATGGTGACTGTTGTATTCAATCCCGATGCAATATCTGTGTTTCATCAACACCCTGATAGTCCACAGATTACAGAATGCCTCCAGATTTGCATCGGAAACTAGTACTGGTATCCAGGGAATGATCAAAGCGTAGACTGTTTGAGATTTACTCCCATGGAGGAAAGAGCGCATGGTGACTGTTGTATTCAATCCCGATGCAATTTCTGTGTTTCATCAACACTCTGATAGTCCACAGATTACAGAATGCCTCCAGATGTGCATCGGAAACTACTACTGGTCTTCCAGGGAACGATCAAAGCGTAGACTGTTTGAGACATTACTCCCATGGAGAAAAGTGCGAATTGTGACTGTTGTATTCAATCCCGATGCAATTTCTGTGTTTCAGCAACACTCTGATAGTCCATAGATAACTGAATGCCTCCAGATGTGCATCGGAAACTACTACTGGTCTTGCAGGGAACGATCAAATCGTAGACTGTTTGAGACATTACTCCCATGGAGGAAAGTGCGCATGGTGACTGTTGTATTCAATCCCGATGCAATTTCTGTGTTTCATCAACACTCTGATAGTCCACAGATTACAGAATGCCTCCAGATGTGCATCGGAAACTACTACTGGTTTCCAGGGAATGACCAAAGCGTAGACCGTTTGAGAATTACTCCCATGGAGGAAAGTGCGCATGGTGACTGTTGTATTCAATCCCGATGCAATTTCTGTGTTTCAGCAACACTCTGATAGTCCATAGATAACTGAATGCCTCCAGATGTGCATCGGAAACTAGTTCTGGTCTTCCAGGGAACGATCAAAACGTAGAATGTTTGAGACACTACTCTCATGGAGGAAAGTGCGCATGGTGACTGTTGTATTCAATCCCGATACAATTTCTGTGTTTTATCAACACTTTGATAGTCCACAGATTACAAAATGCCTCCAGATGTGCATCGGAAAATACTACTGGACTTGCAGGGAACGTTCAAAGCTTAGACTAATAGAGACATTACTCCCATGGAGGAAAGTGCGCATGGTGACTGTTGTATTCAATCCCGATGCAATTTCTGTGTTTCATCAACACTCTGATAGTCCACAGATTACAGAATGCGACCAGATGTCAATCGGAAACTACTACTGGTCTTCCAGGGAACGATCAAAGCGTAGACTGTTTGAGACATTACTCCCGTGGAGGTAAGTGCGCATGGTGACTGTTGTATTCAATCCCGATGCAATATCTGTGTTTCATCAACACCCTGATAGTCCACAGATTACAGAATGCCTCCAGATTTGCATCGGAAACTAGTACTGGTATCCAGGGAATGATCAAAGCGTAGACTGTTTGAGATTTACTCCCATGGAGGAAAGTGCGCATGGTGACTGTTGTATTCAATCCCGATGCAATTTCTGTGTTTCATCAACACTCTGATAGTCCACAGATTACAGAATGCCTCCAGATGTGCATCGGAAACTACTACTGGTCTTCCAGGGAACGATCAAAGCGTAGACTGTTTGAGACATTACTCCCGTGGAGGTAAGTGCGCATGGTGACTGTTGTATTCAATCCCGATGCAATATCTGTGTTTCATCAACACCCTGATAGTCCACAGATTACAGAATGCCTCCAGATTTGCGTCGGAAACTAGTACTGGTTTCCAGGGAATGATCAAAGCGTAGACTGTTTGAGATTTACTCCCATGGAGGAAAGTGCGCATGGTGACTGTTGTATTCAATCCCGATGCAATTTCTGTGTTTCATCAACACTCTGATAGTCCACAGATTACAGAATGCCTCCAGATGTGCATCGGAAACTACTACTGGTCTTCCAGGGAACGATCAAAGCGTAGACTGTTTGAGACATTACTCCCGTGGAGGTAGGTGCGCATGGTGACTGTTGTATTCAATCCCGATGCAATATCTGTGTTTCATCAACACCCTGATAGTCCACAGATTACAGAATGCCTCCAGATTTGCATCGGAAACTAGTACTGGTTTCCAGCGAATGATCAAAGCGTAGACTGTTTAGATTTACTCCCATGGAGGAAAGTGCGCATGGTGACTGTTGTATTCAATCCCGATGCAATTTCTGTGTTTCATCAACACTCTGATAGTCCACAGATTACAGAATGCCTCCAGATGTGCATCGGAAACTACTACTGGTCTTCCAGGGAACGATCAAAGCGCTGACTGTTTGAGACATTACTCCCATGGAGAAAAGTGGGCATGGTGACTGTTGTATTCAATCCCGATGCAATTTCTATGTTTCATCAACACTCTGATAGTCCACAGATAATAGAATGCCACCAGATGTATATCGGAAACTACTACTGGTCTTCCAGGGAACGATCAAAGCGTAGACTGTTTGAGACATTACTCCCATGGAGGAAAGTGCGCTTGGTGACTGTTGTATTCAATCCCGATGCAACTTCTGTGTTTCATCAACACTCTGATAGTCCACAGATTACACAATGCCTCCAGATGTGCATCGGAAACTACTACTGGTCTTCCAGGGCACGATCAAAGCGTAGACTGTTTGAGACATTACTCCAAATGCAGGAAAGTGCGCATGATGACTGTTGTATTCAATCCCGATGCAATTTCTGTGTTTCATCAACAGTCTGATAGTCCACAGATTACAGAATATCTCAAGATGTGCATCGGAAACTACTACTGGTCTTCCAGGGAACGATCAAAGCGTAGACTGTTTGAGACATTACTCCCATGGAGGAAAGTGCGCATGGTGACTGTTGTAATGAATCCCGATGCAATTTCTGTGTTTCATCAACAGTCGGATAGTCCGCAGATTACAGAATGCCTCCAGATGTGCATCGGAAACTACTACTGGTCTTCCAAGGAACAATCAAAGCGTAGACTGTTTCAGACATTACTCCCATGGAGGAAAGTGCGCATGGTGACTGTTGTATTCAATCCCGATGCAATTTCTGTGTTTCATCAACACTCTTATAGTCCACAGATTACAGAAAGCCTCCAGATGTGCATCGGAAAATACTACTGGTCTTGCAGGGAACGTTCAAAGCTTAGACTAATAGAGACATTACTCCCATGGAGGAAAGTGCGCATGGTGACTGTTGTATTCAATCCCGATGCAATTTCTGTGTTTCATCACCACACTGATAGTCCACAGATTACAGAATGCCACCAGATGTCAATCGGAAACTACTACTGGTCTTCCAGGGAACGATCAAAGCGTAGACTGTTTGAGACATTACTCCCGTGGAGGTAAGTGCGCATGGTGACTGTTGTATTCAATCCCGATGCAATATCTGTGTTTCATCAACACCCTGATAGTCCACAGATTACAGAATGCCTCCAGATTTGCATCGGAAACTAGTACTGGTTTCCAGGGAATGATCAAAGCGTAGACTGTTTGAGATTTACTCCCATGGAGGAAAGTGCGCATGGTGACTGTTGTATTCAATCCCGATGCAATTTCTGTGTTTCATCAACACTCTGATAGTCCACAGATTACAGAATGCCTCCAGATGTGCATCGGAAACTACTACTGGTCTTCCAGGGAACGATCAAAGCGTAGACTGTTTGCGACATTACTCCCATGGAGGAAAGTGCGAATTGTGACTGTTGTATTCAATCCCGATGCAATTTGTGTTTCATCAACACTCTAATAGTCCACAGATTACAGAAAGCCTCCAGATGTCCATCGTAAACTACTACTGGGCTTGCAGGGAACGATCAAATCGTAGACTGTTTGAGACATTACTCCCATGGAGGAAAGTGCGCATGGTGACTGTTGTATTAAATCCCGATGCAATTTCTGTGTTTCATCAACACTCTGAAAGTCCACAGATTACAGAATGCCTCCAGATGTGCATCGGAAACTACTACTGGTTTCCAGGGAATGACCAAAGCGTAGACCGTTTGAGAATTACTCCCATGGAGGAAAGTGCGCATGGTGACTGTTGTATTCAATCCAGATGCAATTTCTGTGTTTCAGCAACACTCTGATAGTCCATAGATAACTGAATGCCTCCAGATGTGCATCGGAAACTAGTTCTGGTCTTCCAGGGAACGATCAAAGCGTAGAATGTTTGAGACACTACTCACATGGAGGAAAGTGCGCATGGTGACTGTTGTATTCAATCCCGATACAATTTCTGTATTTTATCAACACTCTGATAGTCCACAGATTACAAAATGCCTCCAGATGTGCATCGGAAACTACTACTGGTCTTCCAGGGAACGATCAAAGCGCAAACTCTTTGAGACATTACTCCCATTGAGGAAGGTGGGCATGGTGACTGTTGTATTCAATCCCGATGCAATTTCTGTGTTTCATCAACACTCTGATACTCCACAGAGTACAGAATGTCTCCAGATGTGCATCGGAAACTACTACTGGTCTTCCAGGGCACGATCAAAGCGTAGACTGTTTGAGACATTACTCCCAATGCAGGAAAGTGTGCATGATGACTGTTGTATTCAATCCCGATGCAATTTAGGTGTTTCATCAACAGTCTGATAGTCCACAGATTACAGAATATCTCCAGATGTGCATCGGAAACTACTACTGGTCTTCCAGGGAACGATCAAAGCGTAGACTGTTTGAGACATTACTCCCATGGAGGAAAGTGCTCATGGTGACTGTTGTAATGAATCCCGATGCAATTTCTGTGTTTCATCAACAGTCTGATAGTCCACAGATTACAGAATGCCTCCAGATGTGCATCGGAAACTACCACTGGTCTTCCAAGGAACAATCAAAGCGTAGACAGTTTGAGACATTACTCCCATGGAGGAAAGTGCGCATGGTGACTGTTGTATTCAATCCCGATGCAATTTCTGTGTTTCATGAACACTCTTATAGTCCACAGATTACAGAAAGCCTCCAGATGTGCATCGGAAAATACTACTGGTCTTGCAGGGAACGTTCAAAGCTTAGACTGTTAGAGACATTACTCCCATGGAGGAAAGTGCGCATGGTGACTGTTGTATTCAATCCCGATGCAATTTCTGTGTTTCATCAACACTCTGATAGTCCACAGATTACAGAATGCCACCAGATGTCAATCGGAAACTACTACTGGTCTTCCAGGGAACGATCAAAGCGTAGACTGTTTGAGACATTACTCCCGTGGAGGAAGGTGCGCATGGTGACAGTTGTATTCAATCCCGATGCAATATCTGTGTTTCATCAACACCCTGATAGTCCACAGATTACAGAATGCCTCCAGATTTGCATCGGAAACTAGTACTGGTTTCCAGGGAATGATCAAAGCGTAGACTGTTTGAGATTTACTCCCATGGAGGAAAGTGCGCATGGTGACTGTTGTATTCAATCCCGATGCAATTTCTGTGTTTCATCAACAGTCTGATAGTCCACAGATTACAGAATGCCTCCAGATTTGCATCGGAAACTAGTACTGGTTTCCAGGGAATGATCAAAGCGTAGACTGTTTGAGATTTACTCCCATGGAGGAAAGTGCGCATGGTGACTGTTGTATTCAATCCCGATGCAATTTCTGTGTTTCAGCAACACTCTGATAGTCCATAGATAACTGAATGCCTCCAGATGTGCATCGGAAACTAGTTCTGGTCTTCCAGGGAACGATCAAAGCGTAGAATGTTTGAGACACTACTCTCATGGAGGAAAGTGCGCATGGTGACTGTTGTATTCAATCCCGATACAATTTCTGTGTTTTATCAACACTCTGATAGTCCACAGATTACAAAATGCCTCCAGATGTGCTTCGGAAACTTCTACTGGTCTTCCAGGGAACGATCAAAGCGTAAACTCTTTGAGACATTACTCCCATTGAGGAAGGTGGGCATGGTGACTGTTGTATTCAATCCCGATGCAATTTCTGTGTTTCATCAACACTCTGATACTCCACAGAGTACAGAATGTCTCCTGATGTGCATTGGAAACTACTACTGGTCTTCCAGGGCACGATCAAAGCGTAGACTCTTTGAGACATTACTCCCAATGCAGGAAAGTGTGCATGATGACTGTTGTATTCAATCCCGATGCAATTTAGGTGTTTCATCAACAGTCTGATAGTCCACAGATTACAGAATATCTCCAGATGTGCATCGGAAACTACTACTGGTCTTCCAGGGAACGATCAAAGCGTAGACTGTTTGAGACATTACTCCCATGGAGGAAAGTGCGCATGGTGACTGTTGTAATGAATCGCGATGCAATTTCTGTGTTTCATCAACAGTCTGATAGTCCACAGATTACAGAATGCCTCCAGATGTGCATCGGAAACTACTACTGGTCTTCCAAGGAACAATCAAAGCGTAGACTGTTTGAGACATTACTCCCATGGTGGAAAGTGCGCATGGTGACTGTTGTATTCAATTCCGATGCAATTTCTGTGTTTCATGAACACTCTTATAGTCCACAGATTACAGAAAGCCTCCAGATGTGCATCTGAAAATACTACTGGTCTTGCAGGGAACGTTCAAATCTTAGACTGTTAGAGACATTACTCCCATGGAGGAAAGTGCGCATGGTGACTGTTGTATTCAATCCCGATGCAATTTCTGTGTTTCATCAACACTCTGATAGTCCACAGATTACAGAATGCCACCAGATGTCAATCGGAAACTACTACTGGTCTTCCAGGGAACGATCAAAGCGTAGACTGTTTGAGACATTACTCTCGTGGAGGAAGGTGCGCATGGTGACTGTTGTATTCAATCCCGATGCAATATCTGTGTTTCATCAACAACCTGAAAGTCCACAGATTACAGAATGCCTCCAGATTTGCATCGGAAACTACTACTGGTCTTCCACTGAACGATCAAAGCCTAGACTGTTTGAGACATTACTCCCGTGGAGGAAGGTGCGCATGGTGACTGTTGTATTCAATCCCGATGCAATTTCTGTGTTTCATCAACACTCTGATAGTCCACAGATTACAGAATGCCTCCAGATGTGCATCGGAAACTACTACTGGTTTCCAGGGAATGACCAAAGCGTAGACCGTTTGAGAATTACTCCCATGGAGGAAAGTGCGCATGGTGACTGTTGTATTCAATCCCGATGCAATTTCTGTGTTTCAGCAACACTCTGATAGTCCATAGATAACTGAATGCCTCCAGATGTGCATCGGAAACTAGTTCTGGTCTTCCAGGGAACGATCAAAGCGTAGAATGTTTGAGACACTACTCTCATGGAGGAAAGTGCGCATGGTGACTGTTGTATTCAATCCCGATACAATTTCTGTGTTTTATCAACACTCTGATAGTCCACAGATTACAAAATGCTTCCAGATGTGCATCGGAAACTACTACTGGTCTTCCAGGGAACGATCAAAGCGTAAACTCTTTGAGACATTACTCCCATTGAGGAAGGTGGGCATGGTGACTGTTGTATTCAATCCCGATGCAATTTCTGTGTTTCATCAACACTCTGATACTCCACAGAGTACAGAATGGCTCCAGATGTGCATCGGAAACTACTACTGGTCTTCCAGGCACGATCAAAGCGTAGACTGTTTGAGACATTACTCCCAATGCAGGAAAGTGCGCATGATGACTGTTGTATTCAATCCCGATGCAATTTAGGTGTTTCATCAACAGTCTGATAGTCCACAGATTACAGAATATCACCAGATGTGCATTGGAAACTACTACTGGTCTTCCAGGGAACGATCAAAGCGTAGACTGTTTGAGACATTACTCCCATGGAGGAAAGTGCGCATGGTGACTGTTCTAATGAATCCCGATGCAATTTCTGTGTTTCATCAACAGTCTGATAGTCCACAGATTACAGAATGCCTCCAGATGTGCATCGGAAACTACTACTGGTCTTGCAGGGAACGTTCAAATCTTAGACTGTTAGAGACATTACTCCCATGGAGGAAAGTGCGCATGGTGACTGTTGTATTCAATCCCGATGCAATTTCTGTGTTTCATCAACACTCTGATAGTCAACAGATTACAGAATGCCACCAGATGTCAATCGGAAGCTACTACTGGTCTTCCAGGGAACGATCAAAGCGTAGACTGTTTGAGACATTACTCTCGTGGACTAAGGTGCGCATGGTGACTGTCGTATTCAATCCCGATGCAATATCTGTGTTTCATCAACACCCTGAAAGTCCACAGATTACAGAATGCCTCCAGATTTGCATCGGAAACTAGTACTGGTTTCCAGGGAATGATCAAAGCGTAGACTGTTTGAGATTTACTCACATGGAGGAAAGTGTGCATGGTGACTGTTGTATTCAATCCCGATGCAATTTCTGTGTTTCATCAACACTCTGATAGTCCACAGATTACAGGATGCCACCTGATGTGCTTCGGAAACTACTACTGGTCTTCCAGGGATCGATCAAAGCGTAGACCGTTTGAGACGTTACTAAAGTGGAGGAAAGTGCGCGTGGTGACTGTTGTATTCAATCCCGATGCAATTTCTGTGTTTCATCAACACTCTGATCCTCCACATATTACAGAATGCCTACAGATTTGCATCAGAAACTACTATTGGTCTTATAGGAAACGATCAAAGCGTAGACTGTTTGAGACATTACTCCCAATGCAGGAAAGTGCGCATGATGACTGTTGTATTCAATCCCGATGCAATTTCTGTGTTTCATCAACAGTCTGATAGTCCACAGATTACAGAATGCCTCCAGATGTGCATCGGAAACTACTACTGGTCTTCCAGGGAACGATCAAAGCGTAGACTGTTTCAGACATTACTCCCATGGAGGAAAGTGCGCATGGTGACTGTTGTATTCAATCCCGATGCAATTTCTGTGTTTCATCAACACTCTTATAGTCCACAGATTACAGAATGCCTCCAGATTTGCATCGGAAACTAGTACTGGTTTCCAGGGAATGATCAAAGCGTAGACTGTTTGAGATTTACTCCCCGTGGAGGAAAGTGCGCATGGTGACTGTTGTATTCAATCCCGATGCAATTTCTGTGTTTCATCAACACTCTGATAGTCCACAGATTACAGAATGCCTCCAGATGTGCATCGGAAACTACTACTGGTCTTCCAGGGAACGATCAAAGCGTAGACTGTTTGCGACATTACTCCCATGGAGGAAAGTGCGAATTGTGACTGTTGTATTCAATCCCGATGCAATTTGTGTTTCATCAACACTCTAATAGTCCACAGATTACAGAAAGCCTCCAGATGTCCATCGGAAACTACTACTGGTCTTGCAGGGAACGATCAAATCGTAGACTGTTTGAGACATTACTCCCATGGAGGAAAGTGCACATGGTGACTGTTGTATTAAATCCCGATGCAATTTCTGTGTTTCATCAACACTCTGATAGTCCACAGATTACAGAATGCCTCCAGATGTGCATCGGAAACTACTACTGGTTTCCATGGAATGACGAAAGCGTAGACCGTTTGAGAATTACTCCCATGGAGGAAAGTGCGCATGGTGACTGTTGTATTCAATCCCGATGCAATTTCTGTGTTTCAGCAACACTCTGATAGTCCATAGATAACTGAATGCCTCCAGATGTGCATCGGAAACTAGTTCTGGTCTTCCAGGGAACGATCAAAGCGTAGAAAGTTTGAGACACTACTCTCATGGAGGAAAGTGCGCATGGTGACTGTTGTATTCAATCCCGATACAATTTCTGTGTTTTATCAGCACTCTGATAGTCCACAGATTACAAAATGCCTCCAGATGTGCATCGGAAACTACTACTGGTCTTCCAGGGAACGATCAAAGCGTAAACTCTTTGAGACATTACTCCCATTGAGGAAGGTGGGCATGGTGACTGTTGTATTCAATCCCGATGCAATTTCTGTGTTTCATCAACACTCTGATACTCCACAGAGTACAGAATGTCTCCAGATGTGCATCGGAAACTACTACTGGTCTTCCAGGACACGATCAAAGCGTAGACTGTTTGAGACATTACTCCCAATGCAGGAAAGTGTGCATGATGACTGTTGTATTCAATCCCGATGCAATTTAGGTTTTTCATCAACAGTCTGATAGTCCACAGATTACAGAATATCTCCAGATGTGCATCGGAAACTACTACTGGTCTTCCAGGGAACGATCAAAGCGTAGACTGTTTGAGACATTACTCCCATGGAGGAAAGTGCGCATGGTTACTGTTGTAGTGAATCCCGATGCAATTTCTGTGTTTCATCAACAGTCTGATAGTCCACAGATTACAGAATGCCTCCAGATGTGCATCGGAAACTACTACTGGTCTTCCAAGGAACAATCAAAGCGTAGACTGTTTGAGACATTACTCCCATGGTGGAAAGTGCGCATGGTGACTGTTGTATTCAATCCCGATGCAATTTCTGTGTTTCATGAACACTCTTATAGTCCACAGATTACAGAAAGCCTCCAGATGTGCATCGCAAAATACTACTGGTCTTGCAGGGAACGTTCAAAGCTTAGACTGTTAGAGACATTACTCCCATGGAGGATAGTGCGCATGGTGACTGTTGTATTCAATCGCGATGTAATTTCTGTGTGTCATCAACACTCTGATAGTCCACAGATTACAGAATGCCACCAGATGTCAATCGGAAACTACTACTGGTCTTCCAGGGAACGATCAAAGCGTAGACTGTTTGAGACATTACTCCCGTGGAGGAAGATGCGCATGGTGACTGTTGTATTCAATCCCGATGCAATATCTGTGTTTCATCAACACCCTGATAGTCCACAGATTACAGAATGCCTCCAGATTTGCATCGGAAACTAGTACTGGTTTCCAGGGAATGATCAAAGCGTAGACTGTTTGAGATTTACTCCCATGGAGGAAAGTGCGCATGGTGACTGTTGTATTCAATCCCGATGCAATTTCTGTGTTTCATCAACTCTCTGATCCTCCACATATTACAGAATGCCTACAGATTTGCATCAGAAACTACTACTGGTCTTATAGGAAACGATCAAAGCGTAGACTCTTTGAGACATTACTCCCATTGAGGAAGGAGCGCATGGTGACTGTTGTATTCAATCCCGATGCAATTTCTGCGTTTCATCAACACTCTGATACTCCATAGTTTACAGAATGTCTCCAGATGTGCATCGGAAACTACTACTGGTCTTACAGGGAACAATCAGAGCGGAGACTGTTTGAGACATTACTCCCATTGAGGAAAGTGCGCATGGTGACTGTTGTATTCAATCCCGATGCAATTTCTGAGTTTCATCAACACTCTGATAGTCCACAGATAACAGAATGCCTCCAGATGTGCATCGGAAACTACTACTGGTCTTCCAGGGGACGATCAAAGCGTAAACTCTTTGAGACGTTACTCCCATTGAGGAAAGTGCGCATGGTGACTGTTGTATTCAATCCCGATGCAATTTCTGTGTTTCATCAACACTCTGATAGTACACAGATTACAGAATGCCTCCAGATGTGCATCGGAAACTACTACTGGTCTTCCAGGGAACGATCAAAGCGTAGACTGTTTGAGACATTACTCCCATGGAGGAAAGTGCGCATGGTGACTGTTGTATTCAATCCCGATGCAATTTCTGTGTTTCATCAACACTCTGATAGTCCACAGATTACACAATGCTTCCAGATGTGCATCGCAAAATACTACTGGTCTTCCAGGGTACGATAAAAGCGTAGACTGTTTTAGACATTACTCCCAAGGCAGGAAAGTGCGCATGGTGACTGTTGTATTCAATACCGATGCAATTTCTGTGTTTCATCAACGGTCTGATAGTCCACAGATTACAGAATATCTCCAGATGTGCATCGGAAACTACTACTGGTCTTCCAGGGAACGATCAAAGCGTAGACTGTTTGAGACATTACTCGCATGGAGGAAAGTGCGCATGGTGACTGTTGTATTCAATCCTGATACAATTTCTGTGTTTTATCAACACTCTGATAGTCCACAGATTACAAAATGCCTCCAGATGTGCATCGGAAACTACTACTGGTCTTCCAGGGAACGATCAAAGCGTAAACTCTTTGAGACATTACTCCCATTGAGGAAGGTTGGCATGGTGACTGTTGTATTCAATCCCGATGCAATTTCTGTGTTTCATCAACACTCTGATACTCCACAGAGTACAGAATGTCTCCAGATGTGCATCGGAAACTACTACTGGTCTTCCAGGGCACGATCAAAGCGTAGACTGTTTGAGACATTACTCCCAATGCAGGAAAGTGTGCATGATGACTGTTGTATTCAATCCCGATGCAATTTAGGTGTTTCATCAACAGTCAGATAGTCCACAGATTACAGAATATCTCCAGATGTGCATCGGAAACTACTACTGGTCTTCCAGGGAACGATCAAAGCGTAGACTCTTTGAGACATTACTCCCATGGAGGAAAGTGCGCATGGTGACTGTTGTAATGAATCCCGATGCAATTTCTGTGTTTCATCAACAGTCTGATAGTCCACAGATTACAGAATGCCTCCAGATGTGCATCGGAAACTACTACTGGTCTTCCAAGGAACAATCAAAGCGTAGACTGTTTGAGACATTACTCCCATGGAGGAAAGTGCGCATGGTGACTGTTGTATTCAATCCTGATGCAATTTCTGTGTTTCGTGAACACTCTTATAGTCCACAGATTACAGAAAGCCTCCAGATGTGCATCGGAAAATACTACTGGTCTTGCAGGGAACGTTCAAAGCTTAGACTGTTAGAGACATTACTCCCATGGAGGAAAGTGCGCATGGTGACTGTTGTATTCAATCCCGATGCAATTTCTGTGTTTCATCAACACTCTGATAGTCCACAGATTACAGAATACCACCAGATGTCAATCGGAAACTACTACTGGTCTTCCAGGGAACGATCAAAGCGTAGACTGTTTGAGACATTACTCCCGTGGAGGAAGGTGCGCATGGTGACTGTTGTATTCAATCCCGATGCAATATCTGTGTTTCATCTACACCCTGAAAGTCCACAGATTACAGAATGCCTCCAGATTTGCATCGGTAACTAGTACTGGTTTCCAGGGAATGATCAAAGCGTAGACTGTTTGAGATTTACTCCCATGGAGGAAAGTGCGCATGGTGACTGTTGTATTCAATCCCGATGCAATTTCTGTGTTTCATCAACACTCTGATAGTCCACAGATTACAGGATGCCACCTGATGTGCTTCGGAAACTACTACTGGTCTTCCAGGGATCGATCAAAGCGTAGACGGTTTGAGACGTTACTAACGTGGAGGAAAGTGCGCTTGGTGACTGTTGTATTCAATCCCGATGCAATTTCTGTGTTTCATCAACACTCTGATCCTCCACATATTACAGAATGCCTACAGATTTGCATCAGAAACTACTACCGGTCTTATAGGAAACGATCAAAGCGTAGAGTGTTTGAGACATTACTCCCAATGCAGGAAAGTGCGCATGATGACTGTTGTATTCAATCCCGATGCAATTTCTGTGTTTCATCAACAGTCTGATAGTCCACAGATTACAGAATATCTCAAGATGTGCATCGGAAACTACTACTGGTCTTCCAGGGAACGATCAAAGCGTAGACTGTTTGAGACATTACTCCCATGGAGGAAAGTGCGCATGGTGACTGTTGTAATGAATCCCGATGCAATTTCTGTGTTTCATCAACAGTCTGATAGTTCACAGATTACAGAATGCCTCCAGATGTGCATCGGAAACTACTACTGGTCTTCCAAGGAACAATCAAAGCGTAGACTGTTTCAGACATTACTCCCATGGAGGAAAGTGCGCATGGTGACTGTTGTATTCAATCCCGATGCAATTTCTGTGTTTCATCAACACTCTTATAGTCCACAGATTACAGAATGCCTCCAGATTTGCATCGGAAACTAGTACTGGTTTCCAGGGAATGATCAAAGCGTAGACTGTTTGAGATTTACTCCCCGTGGAGGAAAGTGCGCATGGTGACTGTTGTATTCAATCCCGATGCAATTTCTGTGTTTCATCAACACTCTGATAGTCCACAGATTACAGAATGCCTCCAGATGTGCATCGGAAACTACTACTGGTCTTCCAGGGAACGATCAAAGCGTAGACTGTTTGCGACATTACTCCCATGGAGGAAAGTGCGAATTGTGACTGTTGTATTCAATCCCGATGCAATTTCTGTGTTTCAGCAACACTCTGTTCTGGTCTTCCAGGGAACGATCAAAGCGTAGAAAGTTTGAGACACTACTCTCATGTAGGAAAGTGCGCATGGTGACTGTTGTTTTCAATCCCGATACAATTTCTGTGTTTTATCAACACTCTGATAGTCCACAGATTACAAAATGCCTCCAGATGTGCATCGGAAACTACTACTGGTCTTCCAGGGAACGATCAAAGCGTAAACTCTTTGAGACATTACTAGCATTGAGCAAGGTGGGCATGGTGACTGTTGTATTCAATCCCGATGCAATTTCTGTGTTTCATCAACACTCTGATACTCCACAGAGTACAGAATGTCTCCAGATGTGCATCGGAAACTACTACTGGTCTTCCAGGACACGATCAAAGCGTAGACTGTTTGAGACATTACTCCCAATGCAGGAAAGTGTGCATGATGACTGTTGTATTCAATCCCGATGCAATTTAGGTTTTTCATCAACAGTCTGATAGTCCACAGATTACAGAATATCTGCAGATGTGAATCGGAAACTACTACTGGTCTTCCAGGGAACGATCAAAGCGTAGACTGTTTGAGACATTACTCCCATGGAGGAAAGTGCGCATGGTGACTGTTGTAATGAATCCCGATGCAATTTCTGTGTTTCATCAACAGTCTGATAGTCCACAGATTACAGAATGCCTCCAGATGTGCATCGGAAACTACTACTGGTCTTCCAAGGAACAATCAAAGCATAGACTGTTTGAGACATTACTCCCATGGTGGAAAGTGCGCATGGTGACTGTTGTATTCAATCCCGATGCAATTTCTGTGTTTCATGAACACTCTTATAGTCCACAGATTACAGAAAGCCTCCAGATGTGCATCGGAAAATACTACTGGTCTTGCAGGGAACGTTCAAAGCTTAGACTGTTAGAGACATTACTCCCATGGAGGAAAGTGCGCATGGTGACTGTTGTATTCAATCGCGATGTAATTTCTGTGTGTCATCAACACTCTGATAGTCCACAGATTACAGAATGCCACCAGATGTCAATCGGAAACTACTACTGGTCTTCCAGGGAACGATCAAAGCGTAGACTGTTTGACACATTACTCCCATGGAGGAAAGTGCGCATGGTAACTGTTGTAATGAATCCCGATGCAATTTCTGTGTTTCATCAACAGTCTGATAGTCCACAGATTACAGAATGCCTCCAGATGTGCATCGGAAACTACTACTGGTCTTCCAAGGACCAATCAAAACGTAGACTCTTTGAGACATTACTCCCATGGAGGAAAGTGCGCATGGTGACTGTTGTATTCAATCCCGATGCAATTTCTGTGTTTCATGAACACTCTTATAGTTCACAGATTACAGAAAGCCTACAGATGTGCATCGGAAAATACTACTGGTCTTGCAGGGAACGTTCAAAACTTAGACTGTTAGAGACATTACTCCCATGGTGGAAAGTGCGCATGGTGACTGTTGTATTCAATCCCGATGCAATTTCCGTGTTTCATCAACACTCTGATAGTCCACAGATTACAGAATGCCACCAGATGTCAATCGGAAACTACTACTGGTCTTCCAGGGAACGATCAAAGCGTAGACTGTTTGAGACATTACTCCCGTGGAGGAAGGTGCGCATGGTGACTGTTGTATTCAATCCCGATGCAATATCTGTGTTTCATCAACACCCTGAAAGTCCACAGATTACAGAATGCCTCCAGATTTGCATCGGAAACTAGTACTGGTTTCCAGGGAATGATCAAAGCGTAGACTGTTTGAGATTTACTCCCATGGAGGAAAGTGCGCATGGTGACTGTTGTATTCAATCCCGATGCAATTTCTGTGTTTCATCAACACTCTGATAGTCCACAGATTACAGGATGCCACCTGATGTGCTTCGGAAACTACTACTGGTCTTCCAGGGATCGATCAAAGCGTAGACCGTTTGAGACGTTACTAACGTGGAGGAAAGTGCGCTTGGTGACTGTTGTATTCAATCCCGATGCAATTTCTGTGTTTCATCAACTCTCTGATCCTCCACATATTACAGAATGCCTACAGATTTGCATCAGAAACTACTACTGGTCTTATAGGAAACGATCAAAGCGTAGACTCTTTGAGACATAACTCCCATTGAGGAAGGAGCGCATGGTGACTGTTGTATTCAATCCCGATGCAATTTCTGCGTTTCATCAACACTCTGATACTCCATAGTTTACAGAATGTCTCCAGATGTGCATCGGAAACTACTACTGGTCTTACAGGGAACAATCAGAGCGGAGACTGTTTGAGACATTACTCCCATTGAGGAAAGTGCGCTTGGTGACTGTTGTATTCAATCCCGATGCAATTTCTGAGTTTCATCAACACTCTGATAGTCCACAGATAACAGAATGCCTCCAGATGTGCATCGGAAACTACTACTGGTCTTCCAGGGGACGATCAAAGCGTAAACTCTTTGAGACGTTACTCCCATTGAGGAAAGTGCGCATGGTGACTGTTGTATTCAATCCCGATGCAATTTCTGTGTTTCATCAACACTCTGATAGTACACAGATTACAGAATGCCTCCAGATGTGCATCGGAAACTACTACTGGTCTTCCAGGGAACGATCAAAGCGTAGACTGTTTGAGACATTACTCCCATGGAGGAAAGTGCGCATGGTGACTGTTGTATTCAATCCCGATGCAATTTCTGTGTTTCATCAACACTCTGATAGTCCACAGATTACACAATGCTTCCAGATGTGCATCGCAAAATACTACTGGTCTTCCAGGGTACGATAAAAGCGTAGACTGTTTTAGACATTACTCCCAAGGCAGGAAAGTGCGCATGGTGACTGTTGTATTCAATACCGATGCAATTTCTGTGTTTCATCAACGGTCTGATAGTCCACAGATTACAGAATATCTCCAGATGTGCATCGGAAACTACTACTGGTCTTCCAGGGAACGATCAAAGCGTAGACTGTTTGAGACATTACTCGCATGGAGGAAAGTGCGCATGGTGACTGTTGTATTCAATCCTGATACAATTTCTGTGTTTTATCAACACTCTGATAGTCCACAGATTACAAAATGCCTCCAGATGTGCATCGGAAACTACTACTGGTCTTCCAGGGAACGATCAAAGCGTAAACTCTTTGAGACATTACTCCCATTGAGGAAGGTGGGCATGGTGACTGTTGTATTCAATCCCGATGCAATTTCTGTGTTTCATCAACACTCTGATACTCCACAGAGTACAGAATGTCTCCAGATGTGCATCGGAAACTACTACTGGTCTTCCAGGGCACGATCAAAGCGTAGACTGTTTGAGACATTACTCCCAATGCAGGAAAGTGTGCATGATGACTGTTGTATTCAATCCCGATGCAATTTAGGTGTTTCATCAATAGTCAGATAGTCCACAGATTACAGAATATCTCCAGATGTGCATCGGAAACTACTACTGGTCTTCCAGGGAACGATCAAAGCGTAGACTCTTTGAGACATTACTCCCATGGAGGAAAGTGTGCATGGTGACTGTTGTAATGAATCCCGATGCAATTTCTGTGTTTCATCAACAGTCTGATAGTCCACAGATTACAGAATGCCTCCAGATGTGCATCGGAAACTACTACTGGTCTTCCAAGGAACAATCAAAGCGTAGACTGTTTGAGACATTACTCCCATGGAGGAAAGTGCGCATGGTGACTGTTGTATTCAATCCTGATGCAAATTCTGTGTTTCATGAACACTCTTATAGTCCACAGATTACAGAAAGCCTCCAGATGTGCATCGGAAAATACTACTGGTCTTGCAGGGAACGTTCAAAGCTTAGACTGTTAGAGACATTACTCCCATGGAGGAAAGTGCGCATGGTGACTGTTGTATTCAATCCCGATGCAATTTCTGTGTTTCATCAACACTCTGATAGTCCACAGATTACAGAATACCACCAGATGTCAATCGGAAACTACTACTGGTCTTCCAGGGAACGATCAAAGCGTAGACTGTTTGAGACATTACTCCCGTGGAGGAAGGTGCGCATGGTGACTGTTGTATTCAATCCCGATGCAATATCTGTGTTTCATCTACACCCTGAAAGTCCACAGATTACAGAATGCCTCCAGATTTGCATCGGTAACTAGTACTGGTTTCCAGGGAATGATCAAAGCGTAGACTGTTTGAGATTTACTCCCATGGAGGAAAGTGCGCATGGTGACTGTTGTATTCAATCCCGATGCAATTTCTGTGTTTCATCAACACTCTGATAGTCCACAGATTACAGGATGCCACCTGATGTGCTTCGGAAACTACTACTGGTCTTCCAGGGATCGATCAAAGCGTAGACGGTTTGAGACGTTACTAACGTGGAGGAAAGTGCGCTTGGTGACTGTTGTATTCAATCCCGATGCAATTTCTGTGTTTCATCAACACTCTGATCCTCCACATATTACAGAATGCCTGCAGATTTGCATCAGAAACTACTATTGGTCTTATAGGAAACGATCAAAGCGTAGACTCTTTGAGACATTACTCCCATTGAGGAAGGAGCGCATGGTGACTGTTGTATTCAATCCCGATGCAATTTCTGCGTTTCATCAACATTCTGATACTCCACAGTTTACAGAATGTCTCCAGATGTGCATCGGAAACTACCACTGGTCTTACAGGGAACAATCAGAGCGTAGACTGTTTGAGACATTACTCCCATTGAGGAAAGTGCGCATGGTGACTGTTGTATTCAATCCCGATGCAATTTCTGAGTTTCATCAACACTCTGATAGTACACAGACTACAGAATGCCTCCAGATGTGCATCGGAAACTACAACTGGTCTTCCAGGGAACGATCAAAGCGTAGACTGTTTGAGACATTACTCCCATGGAGGAAAGTGCGCATGGTGACTGTTGTATTCAACCCTGATGCAATTTCTGTGTTTCATCAACACTCTGATAGTCCACAGATTACACAATGCTTCCAGATGTGCATCGCAAAATACTACTGGTCTTCCAGGGTACGATAAAAGCGTAGACTGTTTTAGACATTACTCCCAAGGCAGGAAAGTGCGCATGGTGACTGTTGTATTCAATACCGATGCAATTTCTGTGTTTCATCAACGGTCTGATAGTCCACAGATTACAGAATATCTCCAGATGTGCATCGGAAACTACTAATGGTCTTCCAGGGAACGATCAAAGCGTAGACTGTTTGAGACATTACTCCCATGGAGGAAAGTGCGCATGGTGACTGTTGTATTCAATCCCGATGCAATTTCTGTGTTTCATCAACAGTCTGATAGTCCACAGATTACAGAATGCCTCCAAATGTGCATCGGAAACTACGACTGGTGTTCCAGGGAACGATCAGAGCGGAGACTGTTTGAGACATTACTCCCATGGAGGAAAGTTCGCATGGTGACTGTTGTATTCAATCCCAATGCAATTTCTGTGTTTCATCAACACTCTGATAGGCCAACCATTATAGAATGCCCCACGATGTGCATCGGAAACTACTACTGGTCTTCCAGGGAACGATCAAAACGTAAACTGTTTGAAACATTACTCCCATGGAGGAAAGTGCGTATGGTAACTGTTGTATTCAATCCCGATGCAATTTCTGTGTTTCATCAACACTCTGATAGGCCGCAGATTACAGAAAGCCTCCAGATGTGCATCGAAAACCTCTACTGGTCTCGCAGAGAACGATCAAAGCGTAGACTGTTAGAGATATTACTCCCATGGAGGAAACTGCGCATGGTGACTATTGTATTCATTCCCGATGCAATTTCTGTGTTTAATCAACACTCTAATAGTCCACAGATTACAGAATGCCACCAGATGTAGATCGGAATTTACTACTGGTCTTCCAGGAACGATCAAAGCGTAGACTGTTTGAGACATTACTCCCGTGGAGGAAGGTGCGCATGGTGACTATTGTATTCAATCCCAATGATATTTCTGTGTTTCATCAACACTCTGATAGTCCACAGATTACAAAATGCCTCCAGATGTGCATCGGAAAATACTACTGGTCTTCCAGGGAACGATCAAAGCGTAAACTCTTTGAGACATTACTCCCATTGAGGAAAGTGAGCATGGTGACTGTTGTATTCAATCCCGATGCAATTTCTGTATTTCATCAACACTCTGATACTCCACAGATTACAGAATGTCTCCAGATGAGCATCGGATACTACTACTGGTATTCCAGGGAACGATCAAAGGGTAGCCTCTTAGAGACATTACTCCCATGGAGGATAGTGCGCATGGTGACTGTTGTATTCAATCCCGATGCAATTTCTGTGTTTCATCAACAGTCTGATAGTACACAGATTACAGAATGCTTCCAGATGTGCATCGGAAACTACTACTGGTCTTCCAGGGAACGATCAAAGCGTAGACTGTTTGAGACATTACTCGCATGGAGGGAAGTGCGCATGGTGACTGTTGTATTCAATCCCGATGCAATTTCTGTGTTTCAGCAACACTCTGATAGTCCATAGATAACTGAATGCCTCCAGATGTGCATCGGAAACTAGTTCTGGTCTTCCAGGGAACGATCAAAGCGTAGAAAGTTTGAGACACTACTCTCATGGAGGAAAGTGCGCATGGTGACTGTTGTATTCAATCCCGATACAATTTCTGTGTTTTATCAACACTCTGATAGTCCACAGATTACAAAATGCCTCCAGATGTGCATCGGAAACTACTACTGGTCTTCCAGGAAACGATCAAAGCGTAAACTCTTTGAGACATTACTCCCATTGAGGAAGGTGGGCATGGTGACTGTTGTATTCAATCCCGATGCAATTTCTGTGTTTCATCAACACTCTGATACTCCACAGAGTACAGAATGTCTCCAGATGTGCATCGGAAACTACTACTGGTCTTCCAGGGCACGATCAAAGCGTAGACTGTTTGAGACATTACTCCCAATGCAGGAAGTGTGCATGATGACTGTTGTATTCAATCTCGATGCAATTTAGGTGTTTCATCAACAGTCAGATAGTCCACAGATTACAGAATATCTCCAGATGTGCATCGGAAACTACTACTGGTCTTCCAAGGAACAATCAAAGCGTAGACTGTTTGAGACATTACTCCCATGGAGGAAAGTGCGCATGGTGACTGTTGTATTCAATCCAGATGCAATTTCTGTGTTTCATGAACACTCTTATAGTCCACAGATTACACAAAACCTCCAGATGTGCATCGGAAAATACTACTGGTTTTGCAGGGAACGTTCAAAGCTTAGACTGTTAGAGACATTACTCCCATGGAGGAAAGTGCGCATGGTGACTGTTGTATTCAATCCCGATGCAATTTCTGTGTTTCATCAACACTCTGATAGTCCACAGATAACAGAATGCCTCCAGATGTGCATCGGAAACTACTACTGGTCTTCCAGGGGACGATCTAAGCGTAAACTCTTTGAGACGTTACTCCCATTGAGGAAAGTGCGCATGGTGACTGTTGTATTCAATCCCGATGCAATTTCTGTGTTTCATCAACACTCTGATAGTACACAGATTACAGAATGTCTCCAGATGTGCATCGGAAACTACTACTGGTCTTCCAGGGAACGATCAAAGCGTAGACTGTTTGAGACATTACTCCCATGGAGGAAAGTGCGCATGGTGACTGTTGTATTCAATCCCGATGCAATTTCTGTGTTTCATCAACAATCTGATAGTCCACAGATTACACAATGCTTCCAGATGTGCATCGCAAAATACTACTGGTCTTCCAGGGTACGATAAAGCGTAGACTGTTTTAGACATTACTCCCAAGGCAGGAAAGTGCGCATGGTGACTGTTGTATTCAATACCGATGCAATTTCTGTGTTTCATCAACGGTCTGATAGTCCACAGATTACAGAATATCTCCAGATGTGCATCGGAAACTACTACTGGTCTTCCAGGGAACGATCAAAGCGTAGACTGTTTGAGACATTACTCGCATGGAGGAAAGTGCGCATGGTGACTGTTGTATTCAATCCCGATGCAATTTCTGTGTTTCATCAACAGTCTGATAGTCCACAGATTACAGAATGCCTCCAGATGTGCATCGGAAACTACTACTGGTGTTCCAGGGAACGATCAGAGCGGAGACTGTTTGAGACATTACTCCCATGGAGGAAAGTTCGCATGGTGACTGTTGTATTCAATCCCGATGCAATTTCTGTGTTTCATCAACACTCTGATAGGCCAACCATTATTGAATGCCCCACGATGTGCATCGGAAACTACTACTGGTCTTCCAGGGAACGATCAAAACGTAAACTGTTTGAAACATTACTCCCATGGAGGAAAGTGCGCATGGTAACTGTTGTATTCAATCCCGATGCAATTTCTGTGTTTCATCAACAATCTGATAGGCCGCAGATTACAGAAAGCCTCCAGATGTGCATCGAAAACCTCTACTGGTCTCGCAGAGAACGATCAAAGCGTAGACTGTTAGAGACATTACTCCCATGGAGGAAACTGCGCATGGTGACTGTTGTATTCAATCCCGATGCAATTTCTGTGTTTCATCAACACTCTAATAGTCCACAGATTACAGAATGCCACCAGATGTAGATCGGAATCTACTACTGGTCTTCCAGGAACGATCAAAGCGTAGACTGTTCGAGACATTACTCCCGTGGAGGAAGGTGCGCATGGTGACTATTGTATTCAATCCCAATGATATTTCTGTGTTTCATCAACACTCTGATAGTCCACAGTTTACAAAATGCCTCCAGATGTGCATCGGAAACTACTACTGGTCTTCCAGGGAACGATCAAAGCGTAAACTCTTTGAGACACTACTCCCATTGGGGAAAGTGCGCATGGTGACTGTTGTATTCAATCCCGATGCAATTTCTGTATTTCATCAACACTCTGATACTCCACAGATTACAGAATGTCTCCAGATGAGCATCGGATACTACTACTGGTATTCCAGGGAACGATCAAAGGGTAGACTCTTAGAGACATTACTCCCATGGAGGAAAGTGCGCATGGTGACTGTTGTATTCAATCCCGATGCAATTTCTGTGTTTCATCAACAGTCTGATAGTACACAGATTACAGAATGCCTCCAGATGTGCATCGGAAACTACTACTGGTCTTCCAGGGAACGATCAAAGCGTAGACTGTTTGAGACATTACTCCCATGGAGGAAAGTGCGCATGGTGACTGTTGTATTCAATCCAGATGCAATTTCTGTGTTTCATGAACACTCTTATAGTCCACAGATTACACAAAACCTCCAGATGTGCATCGGAAAATACTACTGGTTTTGCAGGGAACGTTCAAAGCTTAGACTGTTAGAGACATTACTCCCATGGAGGAAAGTGCGCATGGTGACTGTTGTATTCAATCCCGATGCAATTTCTGTGTTTCATCAACACTCTGATAGTCCACAGATAACAGAATGCCTCCAGATGTGCATCGGAAACTACTACTGGTCTTCCAGGGAACGATCAAAGCGTAGACTGTTTGAGACATTACTCCCATGGAGGAAAGTGCGCATGGTGACTGTTGTATTCAATCCCGATGCAATTTATGTGTTTCTTTAACACTCTGATAGGCCACAGATTACAGAAAGCCTCCAGATGTGCATCGGAAACTACTACTGGTCTTGCAGGGAACGATCAAAGCGTGGACTGTTAGAGACATTAGTCCCATGGAGGAAAGTTCGCATGGTGACTGTTGTATTCAATCCCGATGCAATTTCTGTGTTTCATCAACTCTCTGATAGTCCACAGATTACACAATGCTTCCAGATGTGCATCGGAAAATACTACTGGTCTTCCGGGGTACGATCAAAGCATAGACTGTTTGAGACATTACTCCCAAGGCAGGAAAGTGTGCATGGTGACTTTTGTATTCAATCCCGATGCAATTTCTGTGTTTCATCAACGGTCTGATAGTCCACAGATTACAGAATATCTCCAGACGTGCATCGGAAACTACTACTGGTCCTCCAGGGAACGATCAAATCGTAGACTGTTTGAGACATTACTCACATGGAGGAAAGTGCGCATGGTGACTGTTGTATTCCATCCCGATGCAATTTCTGTGTTTCATCAACAGTCTGATAGTCCACAGATTACAGAATGCCTCCAGATGTGCATCGGAAACTACTATTGGTGTTCCAGGGAACGATCAGAGCGGAGACTGTTTGTGACATTACTCCCATGGAGGAAAGTTCGCATGGTGACTGTTGTATTCAATCCCGATGCAATTTCTGTGTTTCATCAACACTCTGATAGGCCACACATTATAGAATGCCCCAAGATGTGCATCGGAAACTACTACTGGTCTTCCATTGAACGATCAAAACGAAAACTGTTTGAAACATTACTCTCATGGAGGAAAGTGCGCATTGTACCTGTTGTATTCAATCCCGATGCAATTTCTGTGTTTCATCAACACTCTGATAGGCCGCAGATTACAGAAAGCCTCCAGATGTGCATCGAAAACCTCTACTGGTCTCGCAGAGAACGATCAAAGCGTAGACTGTTAGAGACACTACTCCCATGGAGGGAATTGCGCATGGTGACTGTTGTATTCAATCCCGATGCAATTTCTGTGTTTCATCAAGACTCTAATAGTCCACAGATTACAGAATGCCACCAGATGTAGATCGGAATCTAGTACTGGTCTTCTAGGAACGATCAAAGCGTAGACTGTTTGAGACATTTCTCCTGTGGAGGGAGGTGCGCATGGTGACTATTGTATTCAATCCCAATGCAATATCTGTGTTTCATCAACACTCTGATAGTCCACAGATTACAGAATGCCTCCAGATGTGCATCGGACACTAGTTCTGGTCTTCCATGGAACGATCAAAGCGTAGACTCTTTGAGAATTACTCCCATGGAGGAAAGTGCGTATGGTGAATGTTGTATTCAGTCCCGATGCAATTTCTGTGTTTCAGCAACACTCTGATAGTCCACAGATAACAGAATGCCTCCAGATGTGCATCGGAAACTAGTTCTGGTCTCCAGGGAACGATCAAAGCGTAGAATATTTGAGACAGTACTCTCATGGAGGAATGTGCGCATGGTGACTGTTGTATTCAATCCCCGATGGAATTTCTGTGTTTTATCAACACTCTGATAGTCCACAGATTACAAAATGCCTCCAGATGTGCATCGGAAAATACTACTGGTCTTCCAGGGAACGATCAAAGCGTAAACTCTCTGAGACATTACTCCCATTGAGGAAGGTGCGCATGGTGGCTGTTGTAATCAATCCCGATGCAATCTCTGAGTTTGATCAACACTCTGATCCTCTACAGATTACAGAATTTCTCCAGGTGTGCATCGGAAACTACTACTGGTCTTCCAGGGGACAATCAAAGCGTAGACTGTTTGAGACATTACTCCCATGGAAGAAAGTGCGCATGGTGACTGTTGTATTCAATCCCGATGCAATTTCTGTGTTTCATCAACAGTCTGATAGTCCACAGATTACAGAAAGCCTCCAGATGTGCATTGGAAACTACTACTGGTCTTGCAGGTAACGATCAAAGCGTAGACTGTTAGAGACATTACACCCACGAAGGAAAGTGCGCATGGTGACTGTTGTATTCAATCCCGATGCAATTTCTGTGTTTCAATAACACTCTGATAGTCCACAGATTACGGAATGCCACCAGATATCCATCGGAAACTACTACTGGTCTTCCAGGGAACGATCAAAGCGTAGACTGTTTGAGACATTACTCCCATGGAGAAAGGTGCGCATTGTGACTGTTGTATTCAATCCCGATGCAATTTCTGTGTTTCATCAACAGTCTGATAGTCCACAGATTACAGAATGCCTCCAGATGTGCATCGGAAACTACTACTGGTCTTCCAGGGAACGATCAAAGCGTAGACTGTTTGAGACATTACTCCCATGGAGGAAAGTGCGCATGGTGACTGTTGTATTCAATCCCGCTGCCATTTCTGTGTTTCATCAAAACTCTGATAGTCCACAGGTTACAGAATGCCACCAGATATGCATCGGAAACTACTACTGGTCTTCCAGGGAACGATCAAAGCGTAGACTGTTTGAGACACTACTCCCATGGAGGAAAGTGCGCATGGTGACTGTTGTATTCAATCCCGACGAAATTTCTGTGTTTCATCAACAGTCTGATAGTCCACAGATTACAGAATGCCTCCAGATGTGCATCGGAAACTACTACTGGTCTTCCAGGGAACGATCAAAGCGTAGACTGTTTGAGACAATACTACCCATGGAGGAAAGTGCGCATGGTGACTGTTGTATTCAATCCCGATGCAATTTCTGTGTTTCATCAACACTCTGATTTGCCAAACATTATAGAATGCCCCAAGATGTGCATCGGAAACTACTACTGGTCTTCCAGGGAACGATCAAAGCGTAAACTGTTTGAGACATTACTCGCATGTACGAAAGTCCGTGTAGTGACTGTTGTATTCAATCCCAATGCAATATCTGTGTTTCAGCAACACTCTGATAGTCCACAGATAACAGAATGCCTCCAGATGTGCATCGGAAACTACTACTGGTCTTCCAGGGCACGATCAAAGCGTAGACTGTTTGAGACATTATTCCCATGGAGGAAAGTGCGCTTGGTGACTGTTGTATTCATTCCCGATGCAATTTCTGTGTTTCATCAACCGTCTGATAGCCCAAAGATTACACAAAGCCTCCAGATGTGCATCGGAAACTACTACTGGTCTTCCAGGGCACGATCAAAGCGTAGAATGTTTGAGACATTACTCCCAATGCAGGAAAGTGCGCATGGTGACTGTTGTATTCAATCCCGATGCAATTTCTGTGTTTCATCAACAGTCTGATAGTCCACAGGTTACAGAATGCCACCAGATATGCATCGGAAACTACTACTGGTCTTCCAGGGAACGATCAAAGCGTAGACTGTTTGAGACATTACTCCCATGGAGGAAAGTGCGTATGGTGAATGTTGTATTCAGTCCCGATGCAATTTCTGTGTTTCAGCAACACTCTGATAGTCCACAGATAACAGAATGCCTCCAGATGTGCATCGGAAACTAGTTCTGGTCTCCAGGGAACGATCAAAGCGTAGAATATTTGAGACAGTACTCTCATGGAGGAAAGTGCGCATGGTGACTGTTGTATTCAATCCCCGATGGAATTTCTGTGTTTTATCAACACTCTGATAGTCCACAGATTACAAAATGCCTCCAGATGTGCATCGGAAAATACTACTGGTCTTCCAGGGAACGATCAAAGCGTAAACTCTCTGAGACATTACTCCCATTGAGGAAGGTGCGCATGGTGGCTGTTGTAATCAATCCCGATGCAATCTCTGTGTTTGATCAACACTCTGATCCTCTACAGATTACAGAATGTCTCCAGGTGTGCATCGGAAACTACTACTGGTCTTCCAGGGGACAATCAAAGCGTAGACTGTTTGAGACATTACTCCCATGGAAGAAAGTGCGCATGGTGACTGTTGTATTCAATCCCGATGCAATTTCTGTGTTTCATCAACAGTCTGATAGTCCACAGATTACAGAAAGCCTCCAGATGTGCATTGGAAACTACTACTGGTCTTGCAGGTAACGATCAAAGCGTAGACTGTTAGAGACATTACACCCACGAAGGAAAGTGCGCATGGTGACTGTTGTATTCAATCCCGATGCAATTTCTGTGTTTCAATAACACTCTGATAGTCCACAGATTACGGAATGCCACCAGATGTCCATCGGAAACTACTACTGGTCTTCCAGGGAACGATCAAAGCGTAGACTGTTTGAGACATTACTCCCATGGAGAAAGGTGCGCATTGTGACTGTTGTATTCAATCCCGAAGCAATTTCTGTGTTTCATCAACAGTCTGATAGTCCACAGATTACAGAATGCCTCCAGATGTGCATCGGAAACTACTACTGGTCTTCCAGGGGACGATCAAAGCGTAAACTCTTTGAGACGTTACTCCCATTGAGGAAAGTGCGCATGGTGACTGTTGTATTCAATCCCAATGCAATTTCTGTGTTTCATCTACACTCTGATAGTACACAGATTACAGAATGCCTCCAGATGTGCATCGGAAACTACTACTGGTCTTCCACGGAACGATCAAAGCGTAGACTGTTTGAGACATTACTCCCATGGAGGAAAGTGCGCATGGTGACTGTTGTATTCAATCCCGATGCAATTTCTGTGTTTCATCAACAGTCTGATAGTCCACAGATTACAGAATGCCTCCAGGTGTGCATCGGAAACTACTACTGGTCTTCCAGGGAACGATCAAAGCGTAGACTGTTTGAGACATTACTCCCATGGAGGAAAGTGCGCATGGTGACTGTTGTATTCAATCCCGACGAAATTTCTGTGTTTCATCAACTGTCTGATAGTCCACAGATTACAGAATGCCTCCAGATGTGCATCGGAAACTACTACTGGTCTTCCAGGGAACGATCAAAGCGTAGACTGTTTGAGACAATACTACCCATGGAGGAAAGTGCGCATGGTGACTGTTGTATTCAATCCCGATGCAATTTCTGTGTTTCATCAACACTCTGATTTGCCAAACATTATAGAATGCCCCAAGATGTGCATCGGAAACTACTACTGGTCTTCCAGGGAACGATCAAAGCGTAAACTGTTTGAGACATTACTCGCATGTACGAAAGTCCGCGTGGTGACTGTTGTATTCAATCCCAATGCAATATCTGTGTTTCAGCAACACTCTGATAGTCCACAGATAACAGAATGCCTCCAGATGTGCATCGGAAACTACTACTGGTCTTCCAGGGCACGATCAAAGCGTAGACTGTTTGAGACATTATTCCCATGGAGGAAAGTGCGCTTGGTGACTGTTGTATTCATTCCCGATGCAATTTCTGTGTTTCATCAACCGTCTGATAGCCCAAAGATTACACAAAGCCTCCAGATGTGCATCGGAAACTACTACTGGTCTTCCAGGGCACGATCAAAGCGTAGAATGTTTGAGACATTACTCCCAATGCAGGAAAATGCGCATGGTGACTGTTGTATTCAATCCCGATGCAATTTCTGTGTTTCATCAACAGTCTGATAGTCCACAGATTACAGAATATCTCTAGATGTGCATCGGAAACTACTACTGATCTTCCAGGGAACGATCAAAGCGTAGACTGTTTGAGACATTACTCCCATGGAGGAAAGTGCGCATGGTGACTGTTGTATTCAATCCCGATGCAATTTCTGTGTTTCATCAACTGTCTGATAGTCCACAGATTACAGAATGCCTCCAGATGTGCATCGGAAACTACTATTGGTCTTCCAGGGAACAATCAAAGCGTAGACTGTTTGAGAGATTACTCCCATGGAGGAAAGTGCGCATGGTGACTGTTGTATTCAATCCCGATGCAATTTCTGTGTTTCATCAACACTCTTATAGTCCACAGATTACAGAAACCCTCCAGATGTGCATCGGAAACTACTACTGGTCTTGCAGGGAACGATCAAAGCTTAGACTGTTAGAGACATTACTCCCATGGAGGAAAGTGCGCATGGTGACTGTTGTATTCTATCCCGATGCAATATCTGTGTTTCATCAACACTCTGATAGTCCACAGATTACAGAATGCCACCAGATGTCCATCGGAAACTACTACTGGTCTTCAAGGGAACGATCAAAGCGTAGACTGTTGGAGACATTACTCCCATGGAGGAAGGTGCGCATGGTGACTGTTGTATTCAATCCCGATGCAATATCTGTGTTTCATCAATACCCTGATAGTCCACTGATTACAGAATGCCTCCAGATTTGCATCGGAAACTAGTACTGGTTTCCAGGGAATGATCAAAGCGTAGACTGTTTGAGATTTACTCCCATCGAGGAAAGTGCGCATGGTGACTGTTGTATTCAATCCCAATGCAATTTCTGTGTTTCAGCAACACTCTGATAGTCCACAGATAACAGAATGCCTCCAGATGTGCATCGGAAACTAGTTCTGGTCTTCCAGGGAACGATCAAAGCGTAGAATGTTTGAGACACTACTCTGATGGAGGAAAGTGCGCATGGTGACTGTGGTATTCAATCCCGATGCAATATCTGTGTTTCATCAACACTCTGATAGTCCACAGATTACGAAATGCCTCCAGATGTGCATCGGAAACTACTACTGGACTTCCAGGGAACGATTTAAGCGTAAACTCTTTGAGACATTACTCCCATTGAGGGAGGAGCGCATGGTGACTGTTGTATTCAATCCCGATGCAATTTCTGCGTTTCATCAACACTCTGATACTCCACAGATTACAGAATGTCTGAAGATGTGCATCGGAAACTACTATTGGTCTTACATGGAACAATCAAAGCGTAGACTGTTTGAGACATTACTCCCATGGAGGAAAGTGCGCATGGTGACGGTTGTATTCAATCCCGATGCAATTTCTGTGTTTCATCAACACTCTGATAGTCCACAGATTACAGAATGCCTCCAGATGTGCGTCGGAAACTACTACTGGTCTTCCAGGGAACGATCAAAGCGTAGACTGTTTGAGACATTACTCCCATGGAGGAAAGTGCGCATGGTGACTGTTGTATTCAATCCCGATGCAATTTCTGTGTTTCATCAACACTCTAATAGTCCACAGATTACACAATGCATCCAGATGTGCATCGGAAACTACTACTGGTCTTCCAGGGAATGAACAAAGCGTAAACTATTGGAGACATTACTGCCATGGAGGAAGGTGCGCATGGTGACTGTTGTATTCTATCCCGATGTAATTTCTGTGTTTCATCAACACTCTGATAGTCCACAGATTACAGAATGCCACCAGATGTCCATCGGAAACTACTAATGGTCTTCCAGGGAACGATCAAAGCGTAGACAGTTTGAGATTTACTCCCATGGAGGAAAGTGCGCATGGTGACTGTTGTATTCAATCCCAATGCAATTTCTGTGTTTCAGCAACACTCTCATAGTCCACAGATAACAGAATGCCTCCAGATGTGCATCGGAAAGTAGTTCTGGTCTTCCAGGGAACGATCAAAGCGTAGAATGTTTGAGACACTACTCTGATGGAGGAAAGTGCGCATGGTGACTGTGGTATTCAATCCCGATGCAATATCTGTGTTTCATCAACACTCTGATAGTCCACAGATTACGAAATGCCTCCAGATGTGCATCGGAAACTACTACTGGTCTTCCAGGGAACGATCAAAACGTAAACTGTTTGAAACATTACTCCCATGGAGGAAATTGCGCATAGTGACTGTTGTATTCAATCCCGATGCAATTTCTGTGTTTCATCAACACTCTAATAGTCCACAGATTACAGAATACCACCAGATGTAGATCGGAATCTACTACTGGTCTTCCAGGAACGATCAAAGCGTAGACTGTTTGAGACATTACTCCCGTGGAGGAAGGTGCGCATGGTGACTATTGTATTCAATCCCAATGCAATTTCTGTGTTTCATCAACACTCTGATAGTCCACAGATTACAGAATGCCTCCGGATGTGCATCGGAAACTACTGCTGGTTTCCAGGGAATGATCAAAGCGTAGACTGTTTGAGAATTACTCCCATGGAGGAAAGTGCGCATGGTGACTGTTGTATTCAATCCCGATGCAATTTCTGTGTTTCAGCAACACTCTGATAGTCCATAGATAACACAATGCCTCCAGATGTGCATCGGAAACTAGTTCTGGTCTTCCAGTGAACGATCAAAGCGTAGAATGTTTGAGACAGTACTCTCATGGAGGAAAGTGCGCATGATGACTGTTGTATTCAACCCCGATGCAATTTCTGTGTTTCGTCAATAGTCGGATAGTTCACAGATTTGAGAAAGCCTCCAGATGTGCATTGGAAATTACTACCGGTATGCAGGTAACGATCAAAGCGTAGACTGTTAGAGACATTACTCCCACGAAGGAAAGTGCGCATGGTGACTGTTGTATTCAATCCCGATGCAATTTCTGTGTTTCAATAACACTCTGATAGTCCACAGATTACAGAATGCCACCAGATGTCCATCGGAAACTACTACTGGTCTTCCAGGGAACGATCAAAGCGTAGACTGTTTGAGACATTACTCCCATGGAGGAAAGTGCGCATGGTGACTGTTGTATTCAATCCCGATGCAATTTCTGTGTTTCATCAACACTCTGATAGTCCACAGATTACAGAATGACACGGATGTGCGTCGGAAACTACTACTGGTGTTCCAGGGAACGATCAAAGCGTAGACTGTTTGAGACATTACTCCCATGGAGGAAAGTGCGCATGGTGACTATTGTATTCAATCCCGATGCAATTTCTGTGTTTCATCAACACTCTGATAGTCCACAGATTACTGAATGCCTCCAGATGTGCATCGGAAACTACTACTGGTCTTCCAGGGAACGATCAAAGCGTAGACTGTTTGAGACATTACTCCCATGGAGGAAAGTGCGCATGGTGACTGTTGTATTCAATCCCGATGCAATTTCTGTCTTTCATCAACACTCTGATAGTCCACAGATTACAGGATGCCACCTGATGTGCATCGGAAACTACTACTGGTCATTCAGGGATCGATCAAAGCGTAGACCGTTTGAGACGTTACTAACGTGGAGGAAAGTGCGCTTGGTGACTGTTGTATTCAATCCCGATACAATTTCTGTGTTTCATCAACATTCTGATCCTCCACATATTACACAATGCATCCAGATGTGCATCGGAAACTACTACTGGTCTTCCAGGGAATGAACAAAGCGTAAACTATTGGAGACATTACTGCCATGGAGGAAAGTGCGCATGGTGACTGTTGTATTCAATCCCGATGCAATTTCTGTGTTTCAATAACACTCTGATAGTCCACAGATTACAGAATGCCACCAGATGTCCATCGGAAACTACTACTGGTCTTCCAGGGAACGATCAAAGCGTAGACTGTTTGAGACATTACTCCCATGGAGGAAAGTGCGCATGGTGACTGTTGTATTCAATCCCGATGCAATTTCTGTGTTTCATCAACACTCTGATAGTCCACAGATTACAGAATGACACGGATGTGCGTCGGAAACTACTACTGGTGTTCCAGGGAACGATCAAAGCGTAGACTGTTTGAGACATTACTCCCATGGAGGAAAGTGCGCATGGTGACTATTGTATTCAATCCCGATGCAATTTCTGTGTTTCATCAACACTCTGATAGTCCACAGATTACTGAATGCCTCCAGATGTGCATCGGAAACTACTACTGGTCTTCCAGGGAACGATCAAAGCGTAGACTGTTTGAGACATTACTCCCATGGAGGAAAGTGCGCATGGTGACTGTTGTATTCAATCCCGATGCAATTTCTGTCTTTCATCAACACTCTGATAGTCCACAGATTACAGGATGCCACCTGATGTGCATCGGAAACTACTACTGGTCATTCAGGGATCCATCAAAGCGTAGACCGTTTGAGACGTTACTAACGTGGAGGAAAGTGCGCATGGTGACTGTTGTTTTCAATCCCGATGGAATTTCTGTGTTTCATCAACACTCTGATAGTCCACAGATAACAGAATGTCTCCAGATGAGCATCGGAAACTACTACTGGTTTTCCAGGGAACGATCAAAGGGTAGACTCTTTGAGAAATTACTCGCATGAAGGAAAGTGCGCATGGTGACTGTTGTATTCAATCCCGATGCAATTTCTATGTTTCATCAACAGTCTGATAGTACACAGATTACAGAATGCCTCCAGATGTGCATCGGTAACTACTACTGGTCTTCCAGGGAACGATCAAAGCGTAGACTGTTTGAGACATTACTCCCATGGAGGAAAGTGCGCATGATGACTGTTGTATTCAATCCCGATGCAATTTCTGTGTTTCATCAACACTATGATTTGCCACACATTATAGAATGCCCCAAGATGTGCATCGGAAACTACTACTGGTCTTCCAGAGAACGATCAAAGCGTAAACTGTTTGAGACATTACTCCCATGTAGGAAAGTCCGCGTGGTGACTGTTGTATTCATTCCCGATGCAATTTCTGTGTTTCATCAACACTCTGATAGGCCACAGGTTACTGAAAGCCTCCAGATGTGCATCGGAAACTACTACTGGTCTTGCAGGGAACGATCAAAGCGTGGACTGTTAGAGACATTACTCCCATGAAAGAAAGTGCGCATGGTGACTGTTGTATTCAATCCCGATGCAATTTCTGTGTTTTATCAACACTCTGATAGTACACAGATTACAAAATGCCTCCAGATGTGCATCGGAAACTTCTACTGGTCTTCCAGTGTACGATCAAAGCGTAGACTGTTTGAGACATTACTCCCATGGAGGAAAGTGCGCTTTGTGACTGTTGTATTCAATCCCGATGCAATTTCTGTGTTTCATCAACACTCTGATTGTCCACAGATTACACATTGCTTCCAGATGTGCATCGGAAAATACTACTGGTCTTCCAGGGTACGATCAAAGCGTAGAGTGTTTGAGACATTACTCCCAAGGCAGGAAAGTGCGCATGGTGACTGTTGTATTCAATCCCGATGCAATTTCTGTGTTTCATCAACGGTCTGACAGTCCACAGATTACAGAATATCTCCAGATGTGCTTCGGAAACTACTACTGGTCTTCCAGGGAACGATCAAAGCGTAGACTGTTTGAGACATTACTCGCATGGAGGAAAGTTCGCATGGTGACTGTTGTATTAAATCCCGATGCAATTTCTGTGTTTCATCAACACTCTGATAGGCCACACAATATAGAATGCCCCACGATGTGCATCGGAAACTACTACTGGTCTTCCAGGGAACGATCAAAACGTAAACTGTTTGAAACATTACTCCCATGGAGGAAATTGCTCATAGTGACTGTTGTATTCAATCCCGATGCAATTTCTGTGTTTCATCAACACTCTAATAGTCCACAGATTACAGAATGCCACCAGATGTAGATCGGAAACTACTACTGGTCTTCCAGGAACGATCAAAGCGTAGACTGTTAGAGACATTACTCCCGTGGAGGAAGGTGCGCATGGTGACTATTGTATTCAATCCCAATGCAATTTCTGTGTTTCATCAACACTCTGATAGTCCACAGATTACAGAATGCCTCCGGATGTGCATCGGAAACTACTGCTGGTTTCCAGGAAATGATCAAAGCGTAGACTGTTTGAGACATTACTCCCATGGAGGAAAGTGCGCATGGTGACTGTTATATTCAATCCCGATGCAATTTCTGTGTTTCAGCAACACTCTGATAGTCCATAGATAACACAATGCCTCCAGATGTGCATCGGAAACTAGTTCTGGTCTTCCAGTGAACGATCAAAGCGTAGAATGTTTGAGACAGTAATCTCATGGAGGAAAGTGCGCATGGTGACTGTTGTATTCAACCCCGATGCAATTTCTGTGTTTCGTCAACAGTCGGATAGTTCACAGATTACAGAAAGCCTCCAGATGTGCATTGGAAACTACTACTGGTATGCAGGTAACGATCAAAGCGTAGACTGTTAGAGACATTACTCCCATGGAGGAAAGTGTGCATGGTGACTGTTGTGTTCAATCCCGATGCAATTTCTGTGTTTCATCCACACTCTGATAGTTCAAAGATTACAGAATGCCACCAGATGTCCATCGGAAACTACTACTGGTCTTCCAGGGAACGATCAAATCGTAGACTGTTAGAGACATTACTTCCGTGGAGGAAAGTGCTCATGGTGACTGTTGTATTCAATCCCTATGCAATCTCTGTGTTTCATCAACACTCTGATAGGCCGCAGATTACAGAAAGCCTCCAGATGTGCATCGAAAACCTCTACTGGTCTCGCAGAGAACGATCAAAGCGTAGAGTGGTAGAGACATTACTCCCATGGAGGAAATTGCGCATAGTGACTGTTGTATTCAATCCCGATGCAATTTCTGTGTTTCATCAACACTCTGTTAGTCCACAGATTACAGAATGCCTCCAGATGTGCATCGGAAACTACTACTGGTCTTCCAGTTCACGATCAAAGCGTAGACTGTTTGAGAATTACTCCCAGGCCGGAAAGTGGGCTTGGTGACTGTTGTATTCAATCCCGATGCAATTTCTGTGCTTCATTAACAGTCTGATAGCCCACAGATTACAGAATATCTCCAGATGTGCATCGGAAACTATTACTGGTTTTCCAGGGAACGATCAAAGCGTAGACTCTTTGAGACGTTAGTCCCATGGAGGAAATTGCGCATGGTGACTGTTGTATTCATTCCCGATGCAATTTCTGTGTTTCATCAACACTCTGATAGTCCACAGATTACGAAATGCCTCCAGATGTGCATCGGAAACTACTACTGGTCTTCCAGTGAACGATCAAAGCGTAAACTCTTTGAGACATTACTCCCATTGAGGAAAGTGCGCATGGTGACTGTTGTATTCAATCCCGATGCAATTTCTGTGTTTCATCAACACTCTGATAATCCACAGATTACAGAATGTCTACAGATGAGCATCGGAATCTACTACTGGTCTTCCAGGGAACGATCAAAGGGTAGACTCTTTGAGATATTACTCCCATGGTTGAAAGTGCGCATGGTGACTGTTGTATTCAATCCCGATGCAATTTCTGTGTTTCATCAACAGTCTGATAGTACACAGATTACAGAATGTCTACAGATGAGCATCGGAAACTACTACTGGTCTTCCAGGGATCAATCAAAGGGTAGACTCTTTGAGACATTACTCCCATGGTTGAAAGTGAGCATGGTGACTGTTGTATTCAATCCCGATGCAATTTCTGTGTTTCATCACCAGTCTGATAGTACACAGATTACAGAATGCTTCCAGATGTGCATCGGAAACTACTACTGGTCTTCCAGGGAACGATCAAAGCGTAGACTATTTGAGACATTACTCCCATGGAGGAAAGTGCGCATGGTGACTGTTGTATTTAATCCCGATGCAATTTCTGTGTTTCATCAACACTCTGATAGTCCACAGATTACACAATGCTTCCAGATGTGCATCGGAAAATACTACTGGTCTTCCAGGGTACGATCAAAGCGTAGACTGTTTGAGACATTACTCCCATGGAGGAAAGTGCGCTTGGTGACTGTTGTATTCAATCCAGATACAATATCTGTGTTTCATCAACACTCTGATAGTCCACAGATTACACAATGCTTCCAGATGTGCATCGGAAAATACTACTGGTCTTCCAGGGTACGATCAAAGCGTAAACTGTTTTAGACATTAGTCCCAAGGCAGGATAGTGCGCATGGTGACTGTTGTATTCAATCCCGATGCAATTTCTGTGTTTCATCAACACTCTGATGGGCCGCAGATTACAGAAGCCTCCAGATGTGCATCGAAAACCTCTACTGGTCTCGCAGAGAACGATCAAAGCGTAGACTGTTAGAGACATTACTCCCATGGAGGAAATTGCGCATGGTGGCTGTTGTATTCAATCCCGATGCAATTTCTGTGTTCCATCAACTCTCTAATAGTCCACAGATTACAGAATGCTACCAGATGTAGATCGGAATCTACTACTGGTCTTCCAGGAACGATCAAAGCGTAGAATGTTTGAGACATTACTCCCGTGGAGGAAGGTGCGCATGGTGACTATTGTATTCAATCCCAATGCAATTTCTGTGTTTCATCAACACTCTGATAGTCCACAGATTACAAAATGCCTCCAGATGTGCATCGGAAACTACTACTTGTCTTCCAGGGAACGATCAAAGCGTAGACTGTTTGAGACATTACTCCCATGGAGGAAAGTGGGCATGGTGACTGTTGTATTCAATCCCGATGCAATTTCTGTGTTTCATCAACACTCTGATAGTCCACAGATTACAGGATGCCACCTGATGTGCATCGGAAACTACTACTGGTCTTCCAGGGATCGATCAAAGCGTAGACCGTTTGAGACGTTACTAACGTGGAGGAAAGTGCGCTTGGTGACTGTTGTATTCAATCCCGATACAATTTCTGTGTTTCATCAACACTCTGATCCTCCACATATTACAGAATGCCACTAGATGTGCATTAGAAACTACTACTGGTCTTATAGGAAACGATCAAAGCGTAGACTCTTTGAGACATTACTCCCATGGAGGAAAGTGCGCATGGTGACTGTTGTATTCAATCCCGATGCATTCTCTGTGTTTCATCAACACTCTGATAGTCCACAGACTACAGAATGCCTCCAGATGTGCTTCGGAAACTACTACTGGTCTTGCAGGTAACGATCAAAGCGTAGACTGTTAGAGACATTACTCCCATGGAGGAAAGTGCGCATGGTGACTGTTGTGTTCAATCCCGATGCAATTTCTGTGTTTCATCCACACTCTGATAGTTCAAAGATTACAGAATGCCACCAGATGTCCATCGGAAACTACTACTGGTCTTCCAGGGAACGATCAAATCGTAGACTGTTAGAGACATTACTTCCGTGGAGGAAAGTGCTCATGGTGACTGTTGTATTCAATCCCTATGCAATCTCTGTGTTTTAGCAACACTCTGATAGGCCGCAGATTACAGAAAGCCTCCAGATGTGCATCGAAAACCTCTACTGGTCTCGCAGAGAACGATCAAAGCGTAGAGTGGTAGAGACATTACTCCCATGGAGGAAATTGCGCATAGTGACTGTTGTATTCAATCCCGATGCAATTTCTGTGTTTCATCAACACTCTGTTAGTCCACAGATTACAGAATGCCTCCAGATGTGCATCGGAAACTACTACTGGTCTTCCAGTTCACGATCAAAGCGTAGACTGTTTGAGAATTACTCCCAGGCCGGAAAGTGGGCTTGGTGACTGTTGTATTCAATCCCGATGCAATTTCTGTGCTTCATTAACAGTCTGATAGCCCACAGATTACAGAATATCTCCAGATGTGCATCGGAAACTATTACTGGTTTTCCAGGGAACGATCAAAGCGTAGACTCTTTGAGACATTAGTCCCATGGAGGAAATTGCGCATGGTGACTGTTGTATTCATTCCCGATGCAATTTCTGTGTTTCATCAACACTCTGATAGTCCACAGATTACGAAATGCCTCCAGATGTGCATCGGAAACTACTACTGGTCTTCCAGTGAACGATCAAAGCGTAAACTCTTTGAGACATTACTCCCATTGAGGAAAGTGCGCATGGTGACTGTTGTATTCAATCCCGATGCAATTTCTGTGTTTCATCAACACTCTGATACTCCACAGATTACAGAATGTCTACAGATGAGCATCGGAATCTACTACTGGTCTTCCAGGGAACGATCAAAGGGTAGACTCTTTGAGATATTACTCCCATGGTTGAAAGTGCGCATGGTGACTGTTGTATTCAATCCCGATGCAATTTCTGTGTTTCATCAACAGTCTGATAGTACACAGATTACAGAATGTCTACAGATGAGCATCGGAAACTACTACTGGTCTTCCAGGGATCAATCAAAGGGTAGACTCTTTGAGACATTACTCCCATGGTTGAAAGTGAGCATGGTGACTGTTGTATTCAATCCCGATGCAATTTCTGTGTTTCATCAACAGTCTGATAGTACACAGATTACAGAATGCTTCCAGATGTGCATCGGAAACTACTACTGGTCTTCCAGGGAACGATCAAAGCGTAGACTATTTGAGACATTACTCCCATGGAGGAAAGTGCGCATGGTGACTTTTGTATTCAATCCCGATGCAATTTCTGTGTTTCATCAACACTCTGATTTGCCAAACATTATAGAATGCCCCAAGATGTGCATCGGAAACTACTACTGGTCTTACAGGGAACAATCAGAGCGAAGACTGTTTGAGACATTACTCCCATTGAGGAATGTGCGCATGGTGACTGTTGTATTCAATCCCGATGCAATTTCTGTGTTTCATCAACACTCTGATACTCCACAGATTACAGAATGTCTACAGATGAGCATCGGAAACCACTACTGGTCTTCCAGGGAACGATCAAAGGGTAGACTCTTTGAGACATTACTCACATGGTTGAAAGTGCGCATGGTGACTGTTGTATTCAATCCCGATGCAATTTCTGTGTTTCATCAACAGTCTGATAGTACACAGATTACAGAATGCCTCCAGATGTGCATCGGAAACTACTACTGGTCTTCCAGGGAACGATCAAAGCGTAGACTGTTTGAGACATTACTCCCATGGAGGAAAGTGCGCATGGTGACTGTTGCATTCAATCCCGATGCAATTTCTGTGTTTCATCAACACTCTGATTTGCCAAACATTATAGAATGCCCCAAGATGTGCATCGGAAACTACTACTGGTCTTCCAGGGAACGATCAAAGCGTAAACTGTTTGAGACATTACTCGCATGTACAAAAGTCCGCGTGGTGACTGTTGTATTCAATCCCGATGCAATTTCTGTGTTTCATCAACACTCTGATAGGTCACAGATTACAGAAAGCCACCAGATTTGCAATGGAAATTACTACTGGTCTTGCAGGGAACGATCAAAGCGTGGACTGTTAGAGACATTACTCCCATGGAGGAAAGTGCGCATGGTGACTGTTGTATTTAATCCCGATGCAATTTCTGTGTTTCATCAACACTCTGATAGTCCACAGATTACACAATGCTTCCAGATGTGCATCGGAAAATACTACTGGTCTTCCAGGGTACGATCAAAGCGTAGACTGTTTGAGACATTACTCCCATGGAGGAAAGTGCGCTTGGTGACTGTTGTATTCAATCCCGATACAATATCTGTGTTTCATCAACACTCTGATAGTCCACAGATTACACAATGCTTCCAGATGTGCATCGGAAAATACTACTGGTCTTCCAGGGTACGATCAAAGCGTAAACTGTTTGAGACATTACTCCCATGTAGGAAAGTCCGCGTGGTGACTGTTGTATTCATTCCCGATGCAATTTCTGTGTTTCATCAACACTCTGATGGGCCGCAGATTACAGAAGCCTCCAGATGTGCATCGAAAACCTCTACTGGTCTCGCAGAGAACGATCAAAGCGTAGACTGTTAGAGACATTACTCCCATGGAGGAAATTGCGCATGGTGGCTGTTGTATTCAATCCCGATGCAATTTCTGTGTTCCATCAACTCTCTAATAGTCCACAGATTACAGAATGCTACCAGATGTAGATCGGAATCTACTACTGGTCTTCCAGGAACGATCAAAGCGTAGAATGTTTGAGACATTACTCCCGTGGAGGAAGGTGCGCATGGTGACTATTGTATTCAATCCCAATGCAATTTCTGTGTTTCATCAACACTCTGATAGTCCACAGATTACAAAATGCCTCCAGATGTGCATCGGAAACTACTACTTGTCTTCCAGGGAACGATCAAAGCGTAGACTGTTTGAGACATTACTCCCATGGAGGAAAGTGGGCATGGTGACTGTTGTATTCAATCCCGATGCAATTTCTGTGTATCATCAACACTCTGATTTGCCACACATTATAGAATGCCCCAAGATGTGCATCGGAAACTAATACTGGTCTTACAGAGAACGATCAAAGCGTAAACTGTTTGAGACATTACTCCCATGTAGGAAAGTCCGCGTGGTGACTGTTGTATTCAATCCCGATGCAATTTCTGTGTTTCATCAACACTCTGATAGGCCACAGAATACAGAAAGCCTCCAGATGTGCATCGGAAACTACTACTGGTCTTGCAGGGAACGATCAAACTGTGGACTGTTAGAGACATTACTCCCATGGGGGAAAGTGCGCATGGTGACTGTTGTATTCAATCCCGATGTAATTTCTGTGTTTCACCAACACTCTGATAGTCCACAGATTACAAAATGCCTCCAGATGTGCATCGGAAACTTCTACTGGTCTTCCAGGGTGCGATCAAAGCGTACACTGTTTGAGACATTACTCGCATGGAGGAAAGTGCGCTTGGTGACTTTCTTTAATCAATCCCAAGGCAATTTCTGTGTTTCATCAACACTCTGATAGTCCACAGATTACACAATGCTTCCAGATGTGCATCGGAAAATACTACTGGTCGTCCAGGGTACGATCAAAGCTTAGACTGTTTGAGACATTACTCCCAAGGCCGGAAAGTGTGCATGGTGACTGTTGTATTCAATCCCGATGTAATTTCTGTGTTTCATCAACGGTCTGATAGCCAAAGATTACAGAATATCTCCAGACGTGCATCGGAAACTACTACTGGTCTTCCAGGGAACGATCAAAGCGTAGACTGTTTGAGACATTACTCGCATGGAGGAAAGTGCGCATGGTGACTGTTGTATTAAATCCCGATGCAATTCCTGGGTTTCATCAACACTCTGATAGTCCACAGATTACAGAGTGCCACCAGATATCCATCGGAAACTACTACTGGTCTTCCAGGGAACGATCAAAGCCTAAACTCTTTGAGACATTACTCCCATTGAGGAAAGTGCGCATGGTGACTGTTGTATTCAATCCCGATGCAATTTTTGTGTTTCATCAACACTCTGATACTCCACAGATTACAGAATGTCTACAGATGAGCATCGGAAACCACTAATGGTCTTCCAGGGAACGATCAAAGGGTAGACTCTTTGAGACATTACTCCCATGGAGGAAAGTGCGCATGGTGACTGATGTATTCAATCCCGATGCAATTTCTGTGTTTCATCAACAGTCTGATAGTACACAGATTACAGAATGCCTCCAGATGTGCATCGGAAACTACTACTGGTCTTCCAGGGAACGATCAAAGCGTAGACTGTTTGAGACATTACTCCCATGGAGGAAAGTGCGCATGGTGACTGTTGTATTCAATCACGATGCAATTTCTGTGTTTCATCAACACTGTGATAGGCCACAGATTACAAAATGCCTCCAGATGTGCATCGGAAACTTCTACTTGTCTTCCAGGGTACGATCAAAGCGTAGACTGTTTGAGACATTACTCCCATGGAGGAAAGTGCGCTTGGTGACTGTTGTATTCAATCCCGATGCAATTTCTGTGTTTCATCAACACTCTGATAGTCCACAGATTACACAATGCTTCTTGACGTGCATCGGAAAATACTACTGGTCCTCCAGGGTACGATCAAAGCGTAGACTGTTTTAGACATTAGTCTCAAGGCAGGAAAGTGCGCATGGTGACTGTTGTATTCAATCCCGATGCAATATCTGTGTTTCATCAACACTCTGATAGGCCGCAGATTACAGAAAGCCTCCAGATGTGCATCGAAAACCTCTACTGGTCTCGCAGAGAACGATCAAAGCGTAGACTGTTAGAGACATTACTCCCATGGAGGAAATTGCGCATGGTGATTGTTGTATTCAATCCCGATGCAATTTCTGTGTTCCATCAACACTCTAATAGTCCACAGATTACAGAATGCCACCAGATGTAGATAGGAATCTACTACTGGTCTTCCAGGAACGATCAAAGCGTATACTGTTTGAGACATTACTCCCGTGGAGGAAGGTGGGCATGGTGACTATTGTATTCAATCCCAATGCAATTTCTGTGTTTCATCAACACTCTGATAGTCCACAGATTACAAAATGCCTCCAGATGTGCATCGGAAACTAATACTGGTATTCCAGGGAACGATCAAAGGGTAGACTCTTTGAGACATTACTCCCATGGAAGAAAGTGCGCATGGTGACTGTTGTATTCAATCCCGATGCAATTTCTGTGTTTCATCAATAGTCTGATAGTACACAGATTACAGAATGCCTCCAGATGTGCATCGGAAACTACTACTGGTCTTCCAGGGAACGATCAAAGCGTAGACTGTTTGAGACATTACTCCCATGGAGGAAAGTGGGCATGGTGTCTGTTGTATTCAATCCCGATGCAATTTCTGTGTTTCATCAACACTCTGATTTGCCACACATTATACAATGCCCCAAGATGTGCATCGGAAACTACTACTGGTCTTACAGAGAACGATCAAAGCGTAAACTGTTTGAGACATTACTCCCATGTAGGAAAGTCCGCGTGGTGACTGTTGTATTCAATCCCGATGCAATTTCTGTGTTTCATCAACACTCTGATAGTCCACAGATTACACAATGCCTCCAGATGTGCATCGGAAACTTCTACTGGTCTTCCAGGGTACGATCAAAGCGTAGACTGTTTGAGACATTACTCCCATGGAGGAAAGTGCGCTTGGTGACTTTTTTATTCAATCCCAAAGCAATTTCTGTGTTTCATCAACACTCTGATTGTCCACAGATTACACAATGCTTCCAGATGTGCATCGGAAAATACTACTGCTCTTCCAGGGTACGATCAAAGCGTAGACTGTTTGAGACATTACTCCCAAGTCGGAAAGTGTGCATGGTGACTGTTGTATTCAATCCCGTTGCAATTTCTGTGTTTCATCAACGGTCTGATAGCCAAAGATTACAGAATATCTCCAGACGTGCATCGGAAACTACTACTGGTCTTCCAGGGAACGATCAAAGCGTAGACTGTTTGAGACATTACTCGCATGGAGGAAAGTGCGCATGGTGACTGTTGTATTTAATCCCGATGCAATTTCTGTGTTTCATCAACACTCTGATAGGCCACACATTATAGAATGCCCCACGATGTGCATCGGAAACTACTACTGGTCTTCCAAGGAACGATCAAAACGTAAACTGTTTGAAACATTACTCCCATGGAGGAAAGTGCGCATGGTAACTGTTGTATTCAATCCCGATGCAATTTCTGTGTTTCATCAACACTCTGATAGGCCGCAGATTACAGAAAGCCTCCAGATGTGCATCGAAAACCTCTACTAGTCTCGCAGAGAAAAATCAAAGCGTAGACTGTTAGAGACATTACTCCCATGGAGGAAATTGCGCATGGTGACTGTTGTATTCAATCCCGATGCAATTTCTGTGTTTCATCAACACTCTGATAGTCCACAGATTACAGAATGCCTCCGGATGTGCATCGGAAACTACTGCTGGTTTCCAGGGAATGATCAAAGCGTAGAGTGTTTGAGAATTACTCCCATGGAGGAAAGTGCGCATGGTTACTGTTGTATTCAATCCCGATGCAATTTCTGTGTTTCAGCAACACTCTGATAGTCCACAGATAACACAATGCCTCCAGATGTGCATCGGAAACTAGTTCTGGTCTTCCAGGGAACGATCAAAGCGTAGAATGTTTGAGACATTACTCCCATGGATGAAAGTGCGGATGGTGACTGTTGTATTCAATCCCGATGCCATTTCTGTGTTTCATCAACACTCTGTTAGTCCACAGATTATAGAATGCCTCCAGATGTGCATCGGAAACTACTACTGGTCTTCCAGGGAATGATCAAAGGGTAGAATGTTTGAGAATCACTCCCATAGAGGAAAGTGCGCATGGTGATTGTTGTATTCAATCCCGATGCAATTTCTGTGTTTCATCAACACTCTGATAGTCCACAGATTACAGAGTGCCACCAGATGTCCATCGGAAACTACTAATGGTCTTCCAGGGAACAATCAAATCGTAGACTGTTTGAGACATTACTCCCATGGAGGAAAGTGGGCATGGTGACTGTTGTATTCAATCCCGATGCAATTTCTGTGTTTCACCAACAGTCGGATAGTCCACAGATTACAGAATGCCTCCAGATTTGCATCGGAAACTGGTACTGGTTTCCAGGGAATGATCAAAGCGTAGACTGTTTGAGATTTACTCCCATGGAGGAAAGTGCGCATGGTGACTGTTGTATTCAATCCCAATGCAATTTCTTTGTTTCAGCAACACTCTGATAGTTCACAGATAACAGAATGCCTCCAGATGTGCATCGGAAAGTAGTTCTGGTCTTCCAGGGAACGATCAAAGCGTAGAATGTTTGAGACACTACTCTGATGGAGTAAAGTGCGCATGGTGACTGTGGTATTCAATCCCGATGCAATATCTGTGTTTCATCAACACTCTGATAGTCCACAGATTACGAAATGCCTCCAGATGTGCATCGAAAACTACTACTGGACTTCCAGGGAGCGATCAAAGCGTAAACTCTTTGAGACATTACTCCCATTGAGGAAGGAGCGCATGGTGACTGTTGTATTCAATCCCGATGCAATTTCTGCGTTTCATCAACACTCTGATACTCCACAGATTACAGAATGTCTCCAGATGTGCATCGGAAACTACTACTGGTCTTACATGGAACAATCAGAGCGTAGACTGTTTGAGACATTACTCCCATCGAGGAAAGTGCGCATGGTGACTGTTGTATTCAATCCCGATGCAATTTCTGAGTTTCATCAACACTCTGATAGTCCATAGATAGCAGAATGCCTCCAGATGTGCATCGGAAACTACTACTGGTCTTCCAGGGAACGATGAAAGCTTAAACTCTTTGAGACATTACTCCCATTGAGGAAAGTGCGCATGGTGACTGTTGTATTCAATCCCGATGCAATTTCTGTCTTTCATCAACACTCTGATACTCCACAGATTAAAGAATGTCTCCAGATGATCATCGGAAACTACTACTGGTCTTCCAGGGAACGATCAAAGGGTAGACTCTTTGAGACATTACTCCCATGGAGGAAAGTGCGCATGGTGACTGTTGTATTCAATCCCGATGCAATTTCTGTGTTTCGTCAACAGTCTGATAGTACACAGATTACAGAATGCCTCCAGATGTGCATCGGAAACTACTACTGGTCTTCCAGGGAACGATCAAAGCGTAGACTGTTTGAGACATTACTCCCATGGAGGAAAGTGCGCATGGTGACTGTTGTATTCAATCCCGATGCAATTTCTGTGTTTCATCAACACTCTGATTTGCCACACATTATAGAATGCCCCAAGATGTGCATCGGAAACTACTACTGGTCGTCCAGACAACGATCAAAGCGTAAACTGTTTGAGACATTACTCCCATGTACGAAAGTCCGCGTGGTGACTGTTGTATTCCATCCCGATGCAATTTCTGTGTTTCATCAACACTCTGATAGGCCACAGATTACAGAAAGCCACCAGATGTGCATCGGAAACTACTACTGGTCTTGCAGGGAACGATCAAAGCGTGGACTGTTAGAGACATTACTCCCATGGAGGAAAGTGCGCATGGTGACTGTTGTATTCAATCCCGATGCAATTTCTGTGTTTCATCAACACTCTGATAGTCCACAGATTACAAAATGCCTCCAGATGTGCATCTGAAACTTCTACTGGTCTTCCAGGGTACGATCAAAGCGTAGAGTGTTTGAGACTTTACTCCCATTGAGGAAGGAGCGCATGGTGACTGTTGTATTCAATCCCGATGCAATTTCTGTGTTTCATCAACACTCTGATAGGCCACACATTATAGAATGCCCCACGATGTGCATCAGAAACTACTACTGGTCTTCCAGGGAACGATCAAAACGTAAACTGTTTGAAACATTACTCCCATGGAGGAAAGTGCGCATGGTAACTGTTGTATTCAATCCCGATGCAATTTCTGTGTTTCATCAACACTCTGATAGGCCGCAGATTACAGAAAGCCTCCAGATGTGCATCGAAAACCTCTACTGGTCTCGCAGAGAACGATCAAAGCGTAGACTGTTAGAGACATTACTCCCATGGAGGAAATTGCACATGGTGACTGTTGTATTCAATCCCGATGCAATTTCTGTGTTTCATCAACACTGTAATAGTCCACAGATTACAGAATGCCACCAGATGTAGATCGGAATCTACTACTGGTCTTCCAGGAACGATCAAAGCGTAGACTGTTTGAGACATTACTCCCGTGGACGAAGGTGCGCATGGTGACTATTGTATTCAATCCCAATGCAATTTCTGTGTTTCATCAACACTCTAATAGTCCACAGATTACAGAATGCCTCGAGATGTGCATCGGAAACTACTACTGGTCTTCCAGGGAACGATCAAAGCGTAAACTCTTTGAGACGTTACTCCCATTGAGGAAAGTGCGCATGGTGACTGTTGTATTCAATCCCGATGCAATTTCTGTGTTTCATCAACACTCTGATACTCCACAGATTACAGAATGTCTCCAGATGAGCATCGGAAACTACTACTGGTATTCCAGGGAACGATCAAAGGGTAGACTCTTTGAGACATTACTCCCATGGGGTAAAGTGCGCATGGTGACTGTAGTATTCAATCCCGATGCAATTTCTGTGTTTCATCAACAGTCTGATAGTACACAGATTACAGAATGCCTCCAGATGTGCATCGGAAACTACTACTGGTCTTCCGGGGAACGATCAAAGCGTAGAATGTTTGAGACATTACTCCCATGGAGGAAAGTCCCCGTGGTGACTGTTGTATTCAATCCCGATGCAATTTCTGTATTTCATCAACACTCTGATAGGCCACAGATTACAGAAAGCCTCCAGATGTGCATGGGAAACTACTACTGGTCTTGCAGGGAACGATCAAAGCGTAGACTGTTAGAGACATAACTCCCATGGAGGAAAGTGCGTATGGTGACTGTTGTATTCAATCCCGATTCAATTTCTGTGGTTCACCAACACTCTGATAGTCCACAGATAACAGAATGCATCCAGATGTGCATCGAAAACTAGTTTTGGTCTTCCAGGGAGCGATCAAAGCGTAGAATGTTTGAGACATTACTCTCATGGATGAAAGTGCGGATGGTGACTGTTGTATTCAATCCCGATGCCATTTCTGTGTTTCATCAACACTCTGTTAGTCCACAGATTATAGAATGCCTCCAGATGTGCATCGGAAACTACTACTGGTCTTCCAGGGAATGATCAAAGGGTAGCCTCTTTGAGAATCACTCCCATAGAGGAAAGTGCGCATGGTGATTGTTGTATTCAATCCCGATGCAATTTCTGTGTTTCATCAACACTCTGATTTGCCACACATTATAGAATGCCCCAAGATGTGCATCGGAAACTACTACTGGTCTTCCAGAGAACGATCAAAGCGTAAACTGTTTGAGACATAACTCCCATGTAGGAAAGTCCCCATGGTGACTGTTGTATTCAATCCCGATGCAATTTCTGTGTTTCATCAACACTCTGATAGGCCACAGATTACAGAAAGCCTCCAGATGTGCATCGGAATCTACTACTGGTCTTGCAGGGAACGATCAAACGTGGACTGTTAGAGACTTTTCTCCCATGGAGGAAAGTGCGCATGGTGACTGTTGTATTCAATCCCGATGCAATTTCTGTGTTTCATCAACACTCTGATAGTCCACAGATTACAAAATGCCTCCAGATGTGCATCGGAAACTTCTACTGGTCTTCCAGGGCACGATCAAAGCGTAGACTGTTTGAGACATTACTCCCATGGAGGAAAGTGCGCTTGGTGACTGTTTTATTCAATCCCGATGCAATTTCTGTGTTTCATCTACACTCTGATTGTCCACAGATTACACAATGCTTCCAGATGTGCATCGGAAAATACTACTGGTCTTCCAGGGTACGATCAAAGCGTAGACTGTTTGAGACATTACTCCCAAGGCAGGAAAGTGTGCATGGTGACTGTTGTTTTCAATCCCGATGCAATTTCTGTGTTTCATCAACGGTCTGATAGTCCACAGATTACAGAATATCTCCAGACGTGCATCGGAAACTTTTACTGGTCTTCCACGGAACGATCAAAGCGTAGATTGTTTGAGACATTACTCGCATGGAGGAAAGTGCGAATGGTGACTGTTGTATTCAATCCCGATGCAATTTCTGTGCTTCATCAACACTCTGATTGGCCGCAGATTACAGAAAGCCTCCAGATGTGCATCGAAAACCTCTACTGGTCTCGCAGAGAACGATCAAAGCGTAGACTGTTAGAGACATTACTCCCATGGAGGAAATTGCGCATGGTGACTGTTGTATTCAATCCCGATGCAATTTCTGTGTTTCATCAACACTCTAATAGTCCACAGATTACAGAATGCCACCAGATGTAGATCGGAATCTACTACTGGTCTTCTAGGAACGATCAAAGCGTAGACTGTTTGAGACATTACTCCCGTGGAGGAAGGTGCGCATGGTGACTATTGTATTCAATCCCAATGCAATTTCTGTGTTTCATCAACACTCTGATAGTCCACAGATTACAGAATGCCTCCGGATGTGCATCGGAAACTACTACTGGTTTCCAGGGAATGATCAAAGCGTAGACTGTTTGAGAATTACTCCCATGGAGAAAAGTGCGCCTGGTGACTGTTGTATTCAATCCCGATGCAATTTCTGTGTTTCAGCAACACTCTGATAGTCCGCAGTTAAAATAATGCCTCCAGATGTGCATCGGAAGCTACTACTGGTCTTCCAGGGAACGATCAAATCGTAAACTCTTTGAGACATTACTCCCATTGAGGAAGGTGCGCATGGTGGCTGTTGTAATCAATCCCGATGCAATTTCTGTGTTTGATAAACACTCTGATCCTCTACAGATTACAGAATGTCTCCAGATGTGCATCGGAAACTACTACTGGTCTTCCAGGGAACGATCAAATCGTAAACTCTTTGAGACATTACTCCCATTGAGGAAGGTGCGCATGGTGGCTGTTGTAATCAATCCCGATGCAATTTCTGTGTTTCATCAACACTCTGATAGGCCACACATTATAGAATGCCCCACGATGTGCATCAGAAACTACTACTGGTCTTCCAGGGAACGATCAAAACGTAAACTGTTTGAAACATTACTCCCATGGAGGAAAGTGCGCATGGTAACTGTTGTATTCAATCCCGATGCAATTTCTGTGTTTCATCAACACTCTGATAGGCCGCAGATTACAGAAAGCCTCCAGATGTGCATCGAAAACCTCTACTGGTCTCGCAGAGAACGATCAAAGCGTAGACTGTTAGAGACATTACTCCCATGGAGGAAATTGCACATGGTGACTGTTGTATTCAATCCCGATGCAATTTCTGTGTTTCATCAACACTGTAATAGTCCACAGATTACAGAATGCCACCAGATGTAGATCGGAATCTACTACTGGTCTTCCAGGAACGATCAAAGCGTAGACTGTTTGAGACATTACTCCCGTGGACGAAGGTGCGCATGGTGACTATTGTATTCAATCCCAATGCAATTTCTGTGTTTCATCAACACTCTAATAGTCCACAGATTACAGAATGCCTCGAGATGTGCATCGGAAACTACTACTGGTCTTCCAGGGAACGATCAAAGCGTAAACTCTTTGAGACGTTACTCCCATTGAGGAAAGTGCGCATGGTGACTGTTGTATTCAATCCCGATGCAATTTCTGTGTTTCATCAACACTCTGATACTCCACAGATTACAGAATGTCTCCAGATGAGCATCGGAAACTACTACTGGTATTCCAGGGAACGATCAAAGGGTAGACTCTTTGAGACATTACTCCCATGGGGTAAAGTGCGCATGGTGACTGTAGTATTCAATCCCGATGCAATTTCTGTGTTTCATCAACAGTCTGATAGTACACAGATTACAGAATGCCTCCAGATGTGCATCGGAAACTACTACTGGTCTTCCGGGGAACGATCAAAGCGTAGAATGTTTGAGACATTACTCCCATGGAGGAAAGTCCCCGTGGTGACTGTTGTATTCAATCCCGATGCAATTTCTGTATTTCATCAACACTCTGATAGGCCACAGATTACAGAAAGCCTCCAGATGTGCATGGGAAACTACTACTGGTCTTGCAGGGAACGATCAAAGCGTAGACTGTTAGAGACATAACTCCCATGGAGGAAAGTGCGTATGGTGACTGTTGTATTCAATCCCGATTCAATTTCTGTGGTTCACCAACACTCTGATAGTCCACAGATAACAGAATGCATCCAGATGTGCATCGAAAACTAGTTTTGGTCTTCCAGGGAGCGATCAAAGCGTAGAATGTTTGAGACATTACTCTCATGGATGAAAGTGCGGATGGTGACTGTTGTATTCAATCCCGATGCCATTTCTGTGTTTCATCAACACTCTGTTAGTCCACAGATTATAGAATGCCTCCAGATGTGCATCGGAAACTACTACTGGTCTTCCAGGGAATGATCAAAGGGTAGCCTCTTTGAGAATCACTCCCATAGAGGAAAGTGCGCATGGTGATTGTTGTATTCAATCCCGATGCAATTTCTGTGTTTCATCAACACTCTGATTTGCCACACATTATAGAATGCCCCAAGATGTGCATCGGAAACTACTACTGGTCTTCCAGAGAACGATCAAAGCGTAAACTGTTTGAGACATAACTCCCATGTAGGAAAGTCCCCATGGTGACTGTTGTATTCAATCCCGATGCAATTTCTGTGTTTCATCAACACTCTGATAGGCCACAGATTACAGAAAGCCTCCAGATGTGCATCGGAATCTACTACTGGTCTTGCAGGGAACGATCAAACGTGGACTGTTAGAGACTTTTCTCCCATGGAGGAAAGTGCGCATGGTGACTGTTGTATTCAATCCCGATGCAATTTCTGTGTTTCATCAACACTCTGATAGTCCACAGATTACAAAATGCCTCCAGATGTGCATCGGAAACTTCTACTGGTCTTCCAGGGCACGATCAAAGCGTAGACTGTTTGAGACATTACTCCCATGGAGGAAAGTGCGCTTGGTGACTGTTTTATTCAATCCCGATGCAATTTCTGTGTTTCATCTACACTCTGATTGTCCACAGATTACACAATGCTTCCAGATGTGCATCGGAAAATACTACTGGTCTTCCAGGGTACGATCAAAGCGTAGACTGTTTGAGACATTACTCCCAAGGCAGGAAAGTGTGCATGGTGACTGTTGTTTTCAATCCCGATGCAATTTCTGTGTTTCATCAACGGTCTGATAGTCCACAGATTACAGAATATCTCCAGACGTGCATCGGAAACTTTTACTGGTCTTCCACGGAACGATCAAAGCGTAGATTGTTTGAGACATTACTCGCATGGAGGAAAGTGCGAATGGTGACTGTTGTATTCAATCCCGATGCAATTTCTGTGCTTCATCAACACTCTGATTGGCCGCAGATTACAGAAAGCCTCCAGATGTGCATCGAAAACCTCTACTGGTCTCGCAGAGAACGATCAAAGCGTAGACTGTTAGAGACATTACTCCCATGGAGGAAATTGCGCATGGTGACTGTTGTATTCAATCCCGATGCAATTTCTGTGTTTCATCAACACTCTAATAGTCCACAGATTACAGAATGCCACCAGATGTAGATCGGAATCTACTACTGGTCTTCTAGGAACGATCAAAGCGTAGACTGTTTGAGACATTACTCCCGTGGAGGAAGGTGCGCATGGTGACTATTGTATTCAATCCCAATGCAATTTCTGTGTTTCATCAACACTCTGATAGTCCACAGATTACAGAATGCCTCCGGATGTGCATCGGAAACTACTACTGGTTTCCAGGGAATGATCAAAGCGTAGACTGTTTGAGAATTACTCCCATGGAGAAAAGTGCGCCTGGTGACTGTTGTATTCAATCCCGATGCAATTTCTGTGTTTCAGCAACACTCTGATAGTCCGCAGTTAAAATAATGCCTCCAGATGTGCATCGGAAGCTACTACTGGTCTTCCAGGGAACGATCAAATCGTAAACTCTTTGAGACATTACTCCCATTGAGGAAGGTGCGCATGGTGGCTGTTGTAATCAATCCCGATGCAATTTCTGTGTTTGATAAACACTCTGATCCTCTACAGATTACAGAATGTCTCCAGATGTGCATCGGAAACTACTACTGGTCTTCCAGGGAACGATCAAAGCGTAGACTGTTTGAGACATTACTCCCATGGAGGTAAGTTCGCATGGTGACTGTTGTATTTAATCCCGCTGCCATTTCTGTGTTTCATCAAAACTCTGATAGTCCACAGGTTACAGAATGCTACCAGATATGCATCGGAAACTACTACTGGTCTTCCAGGGAACGATCAAAGCGTAGACTGTTTGAGACATTACTCTAATGGTGGAAAGTGCGCATGGTGACTGTTGTATTCAATCCCGATGAAATTTCTGTGTTTCATCAACACTCTGATAGTCCACAGATTACAGAATGCCCCGGATGTGCGTGGGAAACTACTACTGGTGTTCCAGGGAACGATCAAAGCGTAGACTGTTTGAGACATTACTCCCATTGAGGAAGGTGCGCATGGTGGCTGTTGTAATCAATCCCGATGCAATTTCTGTGTTTGATAAACACTCTGATCCTCTACAGATTACAGAATGTCTCCAGATGTGCATCGGAAACTACTACTGGTCTTCCAGGGAACGATCAAAGCGTAGACTGTTTGAGACATTACTCCCATGGAGGTAAGTTCGCATGGTGACTGTTGTATTTAATCCCGCTGCCATTTCTGTGTTTCATCAAAACTCTGATAGTCCACAGATTATAGAATGCCTCCAGATTTGCATCGGAAACTAGTACTGGTTTCCAGGGAATGATCAAAGCGTAGACTGTGTGAGATTTACTCCCATGGAGGAAAGTGCGCATGGTGAATGTTGTATTCAATCCCAATGCAATTTCTGTGTTTCAGCAACACTCTGATAGTCCACAGATAACAGAATGCCTCCAGATGTGCATCGGAAACTAGTTCTGGCCTTCCAGGGAACGATCAAAGCGTAGAATGTTTGAGACAGTACTCTCATGAAAGAAAGTGCGCATGGTGACTGTTGTATTCAACCCCGATGGAATATCTGTGTTTCATCAATACTCTGATAGTCCACAGATTACAAAATGCCTCCAGATGTGCATCGGAAACTACTACTGGTCTTCCAGGGAACGATCAAAGCGTATACTCTCTGAGACATTACTCCCATTGAGGAAGGTGCGCATGGTGGCCGTTGTAATCAATCCCGATGCAATTTCTGTGTTTGATAAACACTCTGATCCTCTACAGATTACAGAATGTCTCGAGATGTGCATCGGAAACTACTACTGGTCTTCCAGGGTACAATCAAAGCGTAGACTGTTTGAGACATTATTCCCATGGAGGAAAGTGCGCATGGTGACTGTTGTATTCAATCCCGATGCAATTTCTGTGTTTCATCAACAGTCTGATAGTCCACAGATTACAGAATGCCACCAGATGTCCATCGGAATCTACTACTGTTCTTCCAGTGAACGATCAAAGCGTAGACTGTTTGAGACATTACTCCCATGGAGGAAAGTGCGCATTGTGACTGTTGTATTCAATCCCGATGCAATTTCTGTGGTTCATCAACAGTCTGATAGTCCACAGATTACAGAATACCTCCAGATGTGCATCGGAAACTACTACTGGTCTTCCAGGGAACGATCAAAGCGTAGACTGTTTGAGACATTACTCCCATGGAGGAAAGTGCGCATGGTGACTGTTGTATTCAATCGCGATGAAATTTCTGTGTTTCATCAACACTCTGATAGTCCACAGATTACAGAATGCCCCGGATGTGCGTCGGAAACTACTACTGGTGTTCCAGGGAACGATCAAAGCGTAGACTGTTTGACACATTACTCCCATGGAGGAAAGTGCGCATGGTGACTGTTGTATTGAATCCCGATGCATTTTCTGTGTTTCATCAACACTCTGATAGTCCACAGATTACAGAATGCCTCCAGATGTGCTTCGGAAACTACTTCTGGTCTTCCAGGGACGATCAAAGCGTAGAATGTTTGAGACACTACTCACATAGAGGAAAGTGCGCATGGTGACTGTTGTATTCATTCCCGATGGAATTTCTGTGTTTCATCAACACTCTGATAGTCCACAGATTACAGAATGCCACCTGATGTGCATCGGAAACTACTACTGGTCTTCCAGGGAACGATCAAAGCGTAGACTGTTAGAGACATTACTCCCATGGAGAAAAGTGCGCATGGTGATTGTTGTATTCAATCCCGATGCAATTTCTATGTTTCATCAACACTCTGATAGTCCACAGATTACAGAATGTCACCAGATGTATATCGGAAACTACTACTGGTCTTCCAGGGAACGATCAAAGCGTAGACTGTTTGAGACATTACTCCTATGGAGGAAAGTGCGCATGGTGACTGCTGTATAGAATCCTGATGCAATTTCTGTGTTTCATCAACAGTCTGATAGTCCACAGATTACAGAATACCTCCAGATGTGCATCGGAAACTACTACTGGTCTTCCAGGGAACAATCAAAGCGTAGACTGTTTGAGACATTACTCCCATGGAGGAAAGTGCGCATGGTGACTGTTGTATTCAATCCCGATGCAATTTCTGTGTTTCAGCAACACTCTGATAGTCCACAGATAACAGAATGCCTCCAGATGTGCATCGGAAACTAGTTCTGGTCTTCCAGGGAACTATCAAAGCGTAGAATGTTTGAGACACTACTCTGATGGAGGAAAGTGCGCATGGTGACTGTGGTATTCAATCCCGATGGAATTTCTGTAATTCATCAACACTCTGATAGTCCACAGATTACAGAATGCCACCAGATGTCCATCGGAAGCTACTACTGGACTTCCAGGGAACGATCAAAGCGTAGACTGTATGAGACATTACTCCCGTGGAGGAAGGGGAGCATGGTGACTGTTGTATTCAATCCCGATGCAATATCTGTGTTTCATCAACACCCTGATAGTCCACAGATAACAGAATGCCTCCAGATGTGCATCGGAAACTAGATCTGGTATTCCAGGGAACGATCAAAGGGTAGACTCTTTGAGACATTACTCCCATGGAAGAAAGTGCGCATGGTGACTGTGGTATTCAATCCCGATGGAATTTCTGTAATTCATCAACACTCTGATAGTCCACAGATTACAGAATGCCACCAGATGTCCATCGGAAGCTACTACTGGTCTTCCAGGGAACGATCAAAGCGTAGACTGTATGACACATTACTCCCGTGGAGGAAGGGGAGCATGGTGACTGTTGTATTCAATCCCGATGCAATATCTGTGTTTCATCAACACCCTGATAGTCCACAGATTACAGAATGCCTCCAGATTTGCATCGGAAACTAGTACTGGTTTCCAGGGAATGATCAAAGCGTAGACTATTTGAGATTTACTCCCATGGAGGAAAGTGCGCATGGTGACTGTTGTATTCAATCCCAATGCAATTTCTGTGTTTCAGCAACACTCTGATAGCCCACAGATAACAGAATGCCTCCAGATGTGCATCGGAAACTAGTTCTGGTCTTCCAGGGGACGATCAAAGCGTAGAATGTTTGAGACACTACTCTGATGGAGGAAAGTGCGCATGGTGACTGTGGTATTCAATCCCGATGCAATTTCTGTGTTTCATCAACAGTCTGATAGTCCACAGATTACAGAATGCCACCAGATGTCCATCGGAAACTACAACTGGTCTTCCAGGGAACGATCAAAGCGTAGACTGTTTGAGACATTACTCCCATGGAGGAAAGTGCGCATTGTGACTGTTGTATTCAATCCCGATGCAATTTCTGTGGTTTATCAACAGTCTGATAGGCCACAGATTACAGAATGCCTCCAGATGTGCATCGGAAACTACTACTGGTCTTCCAGGAACGATCAAAGCGTAGACTGTTTGAGACATTACTCCCACTGAGGAAAGTGCGCATGGTGACTGTTGTATTCAATCCCGATGCAATTTCTGTGTTTCAGCAACACTCTGATAGACCACAGATAACAGAATGCCTCCAGATGTGCATCGGAAACTAGTTCTGGCCTTCCAGGGAACGTTCAAAGCGTAGAATGTTTGAGACAGTACTCTCATGGAGGTAAGTGCGCATGGTGACTGTTGTATTCAACCCCGATGGAATATCTGTGTTTCATCAACACTCTGATAGTCCACAGATTACAAAATGCCTCCAGATGTGCATCGGAAACTACTACTGGTCTTCCAGGGAACGATCAAAGCGTAAACTCTCTGAGACATTACTCCCATTGAGGAAGGTGCGCACGGTGGCTGTTGTAATCAATCCCGATGCAATTTCTGTGTTTCATCAACACTCTGATCCTCTACAGATTACAGAATGTCTCCAGATGTGCATCGGAAACTACTACTGGTCTTCAAGGGGAACAATCAAAGCGTAGACTGTTTGAGACATTACTCCCATGGAGGAAAGTGCGCATGGTGACTGTTGTATTCAATCCCGATGCAATTTCTGTGTTTCATCAACAGTCTGATAGTCCACAGAATACAGAGTGCCACCAGATGTATATCTGAAACTACTACTGGTCTTCCAGGGAACGATCAAAGCGTAGACTGTTTGAGACATTACTCCCATGGAGGAAAGTGCGCATGGTGACTGTTGTATAGAATCCTGATGCAATTTCTGTGTTTCATCAACAGTCTGATAGTCCACAGATTACAGAATGCCTCCAGATGTGCATCGGAAACTACTACTGGTCTTCCAGGGAACAATCAAAGCGTAGACTGTTTGAGACATTACTCCCATGGAGGAAAGTGCGCATGGTGACTGTTGTATTCAATCCCGATGCAATTTCTGTGTTTCATCAACACTCTGATTTGCCACACATTATAGGATGCCCCAAGATGTGCATCGGAAACTACTACTGGTCGTCCAGACAATGATCAAAGCGTAAACTGTTTGAGACATTACTCCCATGTACGAAAGTCCGCGTGGTGACTGTTGTATTCAATCCCGATGCAATTTCTGTGTTTCATCAACACTCTGATAGGCCACAGATTACAGAAAGCCACCAGATGTGCATCGGAAACTACTACTGGTCTTGCAGGGAACGATCAAAGCGTGGACTGTTAGAGACATTACTCCCATGGAGGAAAGTGCGCATGGTGACTGTTGTATTCAATCCCGATGCAATTTCTGTGTTTCATCAACACTCTGATAGTCCACAGATTACAAAATGCCTCCAGATGTGCATCTGAAACTTCTACTGGTCTTCCAGGGTACAATCAAAGTGTAGAGTGTTTGAGACATTACTCCCATGGAGGAAAGTGCGTTTGGTGAATGTTGTATTCAATCCCGATGCAATTCTGTGTCTCATCAACACTCTGATAGTCCACAGATTACACAATGCTTCCAGATGTGCATCGGAAAATACTATTGGTCTTCCAGGGTACGATCAAAGCGTAGACTGTTTTAGACATTACTCCCAAGGCAGGAAAGTGCGCATGGTGACTGTTGTATTCAATCCCGATGCTATTTCTGTGTTTCATCAACACTCTGTTAGTCCACAGATTATAGAATATTTCCAGATGTGCGTCGGAAACTACTACTGGTCTTCCAGGGAATGATCAAAGGGTAGAGTGTTTGAGAATCACTCCCATAGAGGAAAGTGCGCATGGTGATTGTTGTATTCAATCCCGACGCAATTTCTGTGTTTCATCAACACTCTGATAGTCCTCAGATTACAGAATGCCACCAGATGTCCATCGGAAACTACTACTGGTCTTCCAGGGAACGATCAAAGCGTAGACTGTTTGAGACATTACTCCCGTGGTGGAAGGTGCGCATGTCGACTGTTGTATTCAATCCCGATGCAATATCTGTGTTTCATCAACACCCTGATAGTCCACAGATTACAGAATGCCTACAGATTTGCATCGGAAACTAGTACTGGTTTCCAGGGAATGATCAAAGCGTAGACTGTTTGAGATTTACTCCCATGGAGGAAAGTGCGCATGGTGACTGTTGTATTCAATCCCAATGCAATTTCTTTGTTTCAGCAACACTCTGATAGTCCACAGATAACAGAATGCCTCCAGATGTGCATCGGAAACTAGTTCTGGTCTTCCAGGGAACGAACAAAGCGTAGAATGTTTGAGACACTACTCTGATGGAGGAAAGTGCGCATGGTGACTGTGGTATTCAATCCCGATGCAATATCTGTGTTTCATCAACACTCTGATAGTCCACAGATTACGAAATGCCTCCAGATGTGCATCGGAAACTACTACTGGACTTCCAGGGAACGATCAAAGCGTAAACTCTTTGAGACATTACTCCCATTGAGGAAGGAGCGCATGGTGACAGTTGTATTCAATCCCGATGCAATTTCTGTGTTTCATCAACACTCTGATAGGCCACACATTATAGAATGCCCCACGATGTGCATCGGAAACTACTACTGGTCTTCCAGGGAACGATCAAAACGTAAACTGTTTGAAACATTACTCCCATGGAGGAAAGTGCGCATGGTAACTGTTGTATTCAATCCCGATGCAATTTCTGTGTTTCATCAACACTCTGATAGGCCGCAGATTACAGAAAGCCTCCAGATGTGCATCGAAAACCTCTACTGGTTTCGCAGAGAACGATCAAAGCGTAGACTGTTAGAGACATTACTCCCATGGAGGAAATTGCGCATGGTGACTGTTGTATTCAATCCCGATGCAATTTCTGTGTTTCATCAACACTCTAATAGTCCACAGATTACAGAATGCCACCAGATGTAGATCGGAATCTACTACTGGTCTTCCAGGAACGATCAAAGCGTAGACTGTTTGAGACATTACTCCCGTGGACGAAGGTGCGCATGGTGACTATTGTATTCAATCCCAATGCAATTTCTGTGTTTCATCAACACTCTAATAGTCCACAGATTACAGAATGCCTCGAGATGTGCATCGGAAACTACTACTGGTCTTCCAGGGAACGATCAAAGCGTAAACTCTTTGAGTCATTACTCCCATTGAGGAAAGTGCGCATGGTGACTGTTGTATTCAATCCCGATGCAATTTCTGTGTTTCATCAACACTCTGATACTCCACAGATTACAGAATGTCTCCAGATGAGCATCGGAAACTACTACTGGTATTCCAGGGAACGATCAAAGGGTAGACTCTTTGAGACATTACTCCCATGGAGTAAAGTGCGCATGGTGACTGTACTATTCAATCCCGATGCAATTTCTGTGTTTCATCAACAGTCTGATAGTACACAGATTACAGAATGCCTCCAGATGTGCATCGGAAACTACTACTGGTCTTCCAGGGGACGATCAAAGCGTAGAATGTTTGAGACATTACTCCCATGGAGGAAAGTCCCCGTGGTGACTGTTGTATTCAATCCCGATGCAATTTCTGTGTTTCATCAACACGCTGATAGGCCACAGATTACAGAAAGCCTCCAGATGTGCATCGGAAACTACTACTGGTCTTGCAGGGAACGATCAAAGCGTAGACTGTTAGAGACATAACTCCCATGGAGGAAAGTGCGTATGGTGACTGTTGTACTCAATCCCGATTCAATTTCTGTGGTTCACCAACACTCTGATAGTCCACAGATAACAGAATGCATCCAGATGTGCATCGAAAACTAGTTTTGGTCTTCCAGGGAACGATCAAAGCGTAGAATGTTTGAGACATTACTCCCATGGATGAAAGTGCGGATGGTGACTGTTGTATTCAATCCCGATGCCATTTCTGTGTTTCATCAACACTCTGTTAGTCCACAGATTATAGAATGCCTCCAGATGTGCATCGGAAACTACTACTGGTCTTCCAGGGAATGATCAAAGGGTAGACTGTTTGAGAATCACTCCCATAGAGGAAAGTGCGCATGATGATTGTTGTATTCAATCCCGATGCAATTTCTGTGTTTCATCAACACTCTGATTTGCCACACATTATAGAATGCCCCAAGATGTGCATCGGAAACTACTACTGGTCTTCCAGAGAACGATCAAAGCGTAGACTGTTTGAGACACTACTCTGATGGAGGAAAGTGCGCATGGTGACTGTGGTATTCAATCCCGATGCAATATCCTTGTTTCATCAACACTATGATAGTCCACAGATTACAGAAAGCCTCCAGATGTGCATCGGAAACAACTACTGGTCTTCCAGGGAACGATCAAAGCGTAGAATGTTTGAGACATTACTCCCGTGGAGGAAGGTGCGCATGTCGACTGTTGTATTCAATCCCGATGCAATATCTGTGTTTCATCAACACCCTGATAGTCCACAGATTACAGAATGCCTCCAGATTTGCATTGGAAACTACTACTGGTCTTCCAGGGAATGATCAAAACGTAGACTGTTAGAGATATTACTCACATGGAGGAAAGTGCGCATGGTGATTGTTGTATTCAATCCCGATGCAATTTCTGTGTTTCATCAACACTCTGATTTGCCACACATTATAGAATGCCCCAAGATGTGCATCGGAAACTACTACTGGTCTTCCAGAGAACGATCAAAGCGTAAACTGTTTGAGACATAACTCCCATGTAGGAAAGTCCCCATGGTGACTGTTGTATTCAATCCCGATGCAATTTCTGTGTTTCATCAACACTCTGATAGGCCACAGATTACAGAAAGCCTCCAGATGTGCATCGGAAACTACTACTGGTCTTGCAGAGAACGATCAAAGCGTGGACTGTTAGAGACTTTACTCCCATGGAGGAAAGTGCGCATGGTGACTGTTGTATTCAATCCCGATGCAATTTCTGTGTTTCATCAACACTCTGATAGTCCACAGATTACAAAATGCCTCCAGATGTGCATCGGAAACTTCTACTGGTCTTCCAGGGTACGATCAAAGCGTCGACTGTTTGAGACATTACTCCCATGGAGGAAAGTGCGCTTGGTGACTATTTTATTCAATCCCGATGCAATTTCTGTGTTTCATCTACACTCTGATTGTCCACAGATTACACAATGCTTCCAGATGTGCATCGGAAAATACTACTGGTCTTCCAGGGTACGATCAAAGCGTAGACTGTTTGAGACATTACTCCCAAGGCAGGAAAGTGTGCATGGTGACTGTTGTTTTCAATCCCGATGCAATTTCTGTGTTTCATCAACGGTCTGATAGTCCACAGATTACAGAATATCTCCAGACGTGCATCGGAAACTTTTACTGGTCTTCCAGGGAACGATCAAAGCGTAGATTGTTTGAGACATTACTCGCATGGAGGAAAGTGCGAATGGTGACTGTTGTATTCAATCCCGATGCAATTTCTGTGCTTCATCAACACTCTGATTGGCCGCAGATTACAGAAAGCCTCCAGATGTGCATCGAAAACCTCTACTGGTCTCGCAGAGAACGATCAAAGCGTAGACTGTTAGAGACATTACTCCCATGGAGGAAATTGCGCATGGTGACTGTTGTATTCAATGCCGATGCAATTTCTGTGTTTCATCAACACTCTAATAGTCCACAGATTACAGAATGCCACCAGATGTAGATCGGAATCTACTACTGGTCTTCTAGGAACGATCAAAGCGTAGACTGTTTGAGACATTACTCCCGTGGAGGAAGGTGCGCATGGTGACTATTGTATTCAATCCCAATGCAATTTCTGTGTTTCATCAACACTCTGATAGTCCACAGATTACAGAATGCCTCCGGATGTGCATCGGAAACTACTACTGGTTTCCAGGGAATGATCAAAGCGTAGACTGTTTGAGAATTACTCCCATGGAGGAAAGTGCGCATGGTGACTGTTGTATTCAATCCCGATGCAATTTCTGTGTTTCAGCAACACTCTGATAGTCCACAGATAAAAGAATGCCTCCAGATGTGCATCGGAAACTAGTTCTGGCCTTCCAGGGAACGATCAAAGCGTAGAATGTTTGAGACAGTACTCTCATGGAGGAAAGTGCGCATGGTGACTGTTGTATTCAACCCCGTTGGAATATCTGTGTTTCATCAACACTCTGATAGTCCACAGATTACAAAATGCCTCAAGATGTGCATCGGAAACTACTACTGGTCTTCCAGGGAACGATCAAAGCGTAGAATGTTTGAGACAGTACTCTCATGAAAGAAAGTGCGCATGGTGACTGTTGTATTCAACCCCGATGGAATATCTGTGTTTCATCAATACTCTGATAGTCCACAGATTACAAAATGCCACCAGATGTGCATCGGAAACTACTACTGGTCTTCCAGGGAACGATCAAAGCGTATACTCTCTGAGACATTACTCCCATTGAGGAAGGTGCGCATGGTGGCCGTTGTAATCAATCCCGATGCAATTTCTGTGTTTGATATACACTCTGATCCTCTACAGATTACAGAATGTCTCCAGATGTGCATCGGAAACTACTACTGGTCTTCCAGGGAACAATCAAAGCGTAGACTGTTTGAGACATTATTCCCATGGAGGAAAGTGCGCATGGTGACTGTTGTATTCAATCCCGATGCAATTTCTGTGTTTCATCAACAGTCTGATAGTCCACAGATTACAGAATGCCACCAGATGTCCATCGGAATCCACTACTGTTCTTCCAGGGAACGATCAAAGCGTAGACTGTTTGAGACATTACTCCCATGGAGGAAAGTGCGCATTGTGACTGTTGTATTCAATCCCGATGCAATTTATGTGGTTCATCAACAGTCTGATAGTCCACAGATTACAGAATACCTCCAGATGTGCATCGGAAACTACTACTGGTCTTGCAGGGAACGATCAAAGCGTAGACTGTTAGAGACATAACTCCCATGGAGGAAAGTGCGTATGGTGACTGTTGTACTCAATCCCGATTCAATTTCTGTGGTTCACCAACACTCTGATAGTCCACAGATAACAGAATGCATCCAGATGTGCATCGAAAACTAGTTTTGGTCTTCCAGGGAACGATCAAAGCGTAGAATGTTTGAGACATTACTCCCATGGATGAAAGTGCGGATGGTGACTGTTGTATTCAATCCCGATGCCATTTCTGTGTTTCATCAACACTCTGTTAGTCCACAGATTATAGAATGCCTCCAGATGTGCATCGGAAACTACTACTGGTCTTCCAGGGAATGATCAAAGGGTAGACTGTTTGAGAATCACTCCCATAGAGGAAAGTGCGCATGGTGATTGTTGTATTCAATCCCGATGCAATTTCTGTGTTTCATCAACACTCTGATTTGCCACACATTATAGAATGCCCCAAGATGTGCATCGGAAACTACTACTGGTCTTCCAGAGAACGATCAAAGCGTAGACTGTTTGAGACACTACTCTGATGGAGGAAAGTGCGCATGGTGACTGTGGTATTCAATCCCGATGCAATATCTGTGTTTCATCAACACTATGATAGTCCACAGATTACAGAAAGCCTCCAGATGTGCATCGAAACTAGTTCTGGTCTTCCAGGGAACGATCAAAGCGTAGAATGTTTGAGACACTACTCTGATGGAGGAAAGTGCGCATGGTGACTGTGGTATTCAATCCCGATGCAATATCTGTGTTTCATCAACACTATGATAGTCCACAGATTACAGAAAGCCTCCAGATGTGCATCGGAAACAACTACTGGTCTTCCAGGGAACGATCAAAGCGTAGAATGTTTGAGACATTACTCCCGTGGAGGAAGGTGCGCATGTCGACTGTTGTATTCAATCCCGATGCAATATCTGTGTTTCATCAACACCCTGATAGTCCACAGATTACAGAATGCCTCCAGATTTGCATTGGAAACTACTACTGGTCTTCCAGGGAATGATCAAAACGTAGACTGTTAGAGATATTACTCACATGGAGGAAAGTGCGCATGGTGATTGTTGTATTCAATCCCGATGCAATTTCTGTGTTTCATCAACACTCTGATTTGCCACACATTATAGAATGCCCCAAGATGTGCATCGGAAACTACTACTGGTCTTCCAGAGAACGATCAAAGCGTAAACTGTTTGAGACATAACTCCCATGTAGGAAAGTCCCCATGGTGACTGTTGTATTCAATCCCGATGCAATTTCTGTGTTTCATCAACACTCTGATAGGCCACAGATTACAGAAAGCCTCCAGATGTGCATCGGAAACTACTACTGGTCTTGCAGAGAACGATCAAAGCGTGGACTGTTAGAGACTTTACTCCCATGGAGGAAAGTGCGCATGGTGTCTGTTGTATTCAATCCCGATGCAATTTCTGTGTTTCATCAACACTCTGATAGTCCACAGATTACAAAATGCCTCCAGATGTGCATCGGAAACTTCTACTGGTCTTCCAGGGTACGATCAAAGCGTAGACTGTTTGAGACATTACTCCCATGGAGGAAAGTGCGCTTGGTGACTGTTTTATTCAATCCCGATGCAATTTCTGTGTTTCATCTACACTCTGATTGTCCACAGATTACACAATGCTTCCAGATGTGCATCGGAAAATACTACTGGTCTTCCAGGGTACGATCAAAGCGTAGACTGTTTGAGACATTACTCCCAAGGCAGGAAAGTGTGCATGGTGACTGTTGTTTTCAATCCCGATGCAATTTCTGTGTTTCATCAACGGTCTGATAGTCCACAGATTACAGAATATCTCCAGACGTGCATCGGAAACTTTTACTGGTCTTCCAGGGAACGATCAAAGCGTAGATTGTTTGAGACATTACTCGCATGGAGGAAAGTGCGAATGGTGACTGTTGTATTCAATCCCGATGCAATTTGTGTGCTTCATCAACACTCTGATTGGCCGCAGATTACAGAAAGCCTCCAGATGTGCATCGAAAACCTCTACTGTTCTCGCAGAGAACGATCAAAGCGTAGACTGTTAGAGACATTACTCCCATGGAGGAAATTGCGCATGGTGACTGTTGTATTCAATGCCGATGCAATTTCTGTGTTTCATCAACACTCTAATAGTCCACAGATTACAGAATGCCTCCGGTTGTGCATCGGAAACTACTACTGGTTTCCAGGGAATGATCAAAGCGTAGACTGTTTGAGAATTACTCCAATGGAGGAAAGTGCGCATGGTGACTGTTGTATTCAATCCCGATGCAATTTCTGTGTTTCAGCAACACTCTGATAGTCCACAGATAAAAGAATGCCTCCAGATGTGCATCGGAAACTAGTTCTGGCCTTCCAGGGAACGATCAAAGCGTAGAATGTTTGAGACAGTACTCTCATGGAGGAAAGTGCGCATGGTGACTGTTGTATTCAACCCCGTTGGAATATCTGTGTTTCATCAACACTCTGATAGTCCACAGATTACAAAATGCCTCAAGATGTGCATCGGAAACTACTACTGGTCTTCCAGGGAACGATCAAAGCGTAGAATGTTTGAGACAGTACTCTCATGAAAGAAAGTGCGCATGGTGACTGTTGTATTCAACCCCGATGGAATATCTGTGTTTCATCAATACTCTGATAGTCCACAGATTACAAAATGCCACCAGATGTGCATCGGAAACTACTACTGGTCTTCCAGGGAACGATCAAAGCGTATACTCTCTGAGACATTACTCCCATTGAGGAAGGTGCGCATGGTGGCCGTTGTAATCAATCCCGATGCAATTTCTGTGTTTGATAAACACTCTGATCCTCTACAGATTACAGAATGTCTCCAGATGTGCATCGGAAACTACTACTGGTCTTCCAGGGAACAATCAAAGCGTAGACTGTTTGAGACATTATTCCCATGGAGGAAAGTGCGCATGGTGACTGTTGTATTCAATCCCGATGCAATTTCTGTGTTTCATCAACAGTCTGATAGTCCACAGATTACAGAATGCCACCAGATGTCCATCGGAATCCACTACTGTTCTTCCAGGGAACGATCAAAGCGTAGACTGTTTGAGACATTACTCCCATGGAGGAAAGTGCGCATTGTGACTGTTGTATTCAATCCCGATGCAATTTCTGTGGTTCATCAACAGTCTGATAGTCCACAGATTACAGAATACCTCCAGATGTGCATCGGAAACTACTACTGGTCTTCCAGGGAACGATCAAAGCGTAGACTGTTTGAGACATTACTCCCATAGAGGAAAGTGCGCATGGTGACTGTTGTATTCAATCGCGATGAAATTTCTGTGTTTCATCAACACTCTGATAGTCCACAGATTACAGAATGCCCCGGATGTGCGTCGGAAACTACTACTGGTGTTCCAGGGAACGATCAAAGCGTAGACTGTTTGAGACATTACTCGCATGGAGGAAAGTGCGTATGGTGACTGTTGTATTCAATCCCGATGCATTTTCTGTGTTTCATCAACAGTCTGATAGTCCACAGAATACAGAGTGCCACCAGATGTATATCGGAAACTACTACTGTTCTTCCAGGGAACGATCAAAGCGTAGACTGTTTGAGACATTACTCCCATGGAGGAAAGTGCGCATGGTGACTGTTGTATAGAATCCTGATGCAATTTCTGTGTTTCATAAACAGTCTGATAGTCCACAGATTACAGAATGCCTCCAGATGTGCATCGGAAACTACTACTGGTCTTCCAGGGAACAATCAAAGCGTAGACTGTTTGAGACATTACTCCCATGGAGGAAAGTGCGCATGGTGACTGTTGTATTCAATCCCGATGCAATTTCTGTGTTTCATCAACAGTCTGATAGTCCACAGATTACTGAATGCCCCCAAGTGTGCTTCGGAAACTACTTCTGGTCTTCCAGGGACGATCAAAGCGTAGAATGTTTGAGACACTACTCTCATAGAGGAAAGTGCGCATGGTGACTGTTGTATTCAATCCCGATGGAATTTCTGTGTTTCATCAACACTCTGATAGTCCACAGATTACAAAATGCCTCCAGATGTGCATCTTAAACTACTACTGGTCTTCCAGGGAACGATCAAAGCGTAAACTCTCTGAGACATTACTCCCATTGAGGAAGGTGCGCACGGTGGCTGTTGTAATCAATCCCGATGCAATTTCTGTGTTTGATAAACACTCTGATCCTCTACAGATTACAGAATGTCTCCAGATGTGCATCGGAAACTACTACTGGTCTTCCAGGGAACAATCAAAGCGTAGACTGTTTGAGACATTACTCCCATGGAGGAAAGTGCGCATGGTGACTGTTGTATTCAATCCCGATGCAATTTCTGTGTTTCATCAACAGTCTGATAGTCCACAGAATACAGAGTGCCACCAGATGTATATCGGAAACTACTACTGTTCTTCCAGGGAACGATCAAAGCGTAGACTGTTTGAGACATTACTCCCATGGAGGAAAGTGCGCATGGTGACTGTTGTATTCAATCCCGATGCAATTTCTGTGTTTCATCAACACTCTTATAGTCCACAGGTTACAGAAAGCCTCCATATGTGCATCGGAAACTACTACTGGTCTTGCAGGGAACGATCAAAACTTAGACAGTTACAGACATTACCCCCATGGAGGAAAGTGCGCATGGTGACTGTTGTATTCAATCCCGATGCAATTTCTGTGTTTCATCAACACTCTGATAGTCCACAGATTACAGAATGCCACCAGATGTCCATCGGAAACTACTACTGGTCTGCCAGGGAACGATCAAAGCGTAGACTGTTTGAGACATTACTCCCGTGGAGGAAGGTGCGCATGGTGACTGTTGTATTCAATCCCGATGCAATATCTGTGTTTCATCAACACCCTGATAGTCCACAGATTACAGAATGCCTCCAGATTTGCATCGGAAACTAGTACTGGTTTCCAGGGAATGATCAAAGCGTAGACTGTTTGAGACATTACTCCCATGGAGGAAAGTGCGCATTGTGACTGATGTATTCAATCCCGATGCAATTTCTGTGGTTTATCAACATTCTGATAGTCCACAGGTTACAGAATGCCACCAGATGTGCATCGGAAACTACTACTGGTCTTCCAGAGAACGATCAAAGCGTATACTGTTTGAGACATTACTCCCATGGAGGACGGTGCGCATGTTGACTGTTGTATTCAATCCCGATGAAATTTCTGTGTTTCATCAACACTCTGATAGTCCACAGATTACAGAATGCCCCGGATGTGCGTCGGAAACTACTACTGGTGTTCCAGGGAACGATCAAAGCGTAGACTGTTTGAGACATTACTCCCATGGAGGAAAGTGCGCATGGTGACTGTTGTATTCAATCCCGATGCATTTTCTGTGTTTCATCAACACTCTGATAGTCCACAGATTACAGAATGCCTCCAGATGTGCTTCGGAAACTACTTCTGGTCTTCCAGGGACGATCAAAGCGTAGAATGTTTGAGACACTACTCTCATAGAGGATAGTGCGCATGGTGACTGTTGTATTCAATCCCGATGGAATTTCTGTAATTCATCAACACTCTGATAGTCCACAGATTACAGAATGCCACCTGATGTGCATCGGAAACTACTACTGGTCTTCCAGGGAACGATCAAAGCGTAGACTGTTAGAGACATTACTCCCATGGAGAAAAGTGCGCATGGTGACTATTGTATTCAATCCCGATGCAATTTCTATGTTTCATCAACACTCTGATAGTCCACAGATTACAGAATGTCACCAGATGTATATCGGAAACTACTACTTGTCTTCCAGGGAACGATCAAAGCGTAGACTGTTTGAGACATTACTCCCATGGAGGAAAGTGCGCATGGTGACTGTTGTATAGAATCCTGATGCAATTTCTGTGTTTCATCAACAGTCTGATAGTCCACAGATTACAGAATGCCTCCAGATGTGCATCGGAAACTACTACTGGTCTTCCAGGGAACAATCAAAGCGTAGACTGTTTGAGACATTACTCCCATGGAGGAAAGTACGCATGGTGACTGTTGTATTCAATCCCGATGCAATTTCTGTGTTTCATCAACACTCTTATAGTACACAGATTACAGAAAGCCTCCAGATGTGCATCGGAAACTACTACTGGTCTTGCAGGGAACGATCAAAGCTTAGACTGTTACAGACATTACTCCCATGGAGTAAAGTGCGCATGGTGACTGTTGTATTCAATCCCGATGCAATTTCTGTATTTCATCAACACTCTGATAGTCCACAGATTACAGAATGCCACCAGATGTCCATCGGTAACTACTACTGGTCTTCCAGGGAATGATCAAAGCGTAGACTGTTTGAGACATTACTCCCATGGAGGAAGGTGCGCATGGTGACTGTTGTATTCAATCCCGATGCAATATCTGTGTTTCATCAACACCCTGATAGTCCACATATTACAGAATGCCTCCAGATTTGCATCGGAAACTAGTACTGGTTTCCAGGGAATGATCAAAGCGTAGACTGTTTGAGATTTACTCCCATGGAGGAAAGTGCGCATGGTGACTGTTGTATTCAATCCCAATGCAATTTCTGTGTTTCAGCAACACTCTGATAGTCCACAGATAACATAATGCCTCCAGATGTGCATCGGAAAGTAGTTCTGGTCTTCCAGGGAACGATCAAAGCGTAGAATGTTTGAGACACTACTCGGATGGAGGAAAGTGCGCATGGGGACTGTGGTATTCAATCCGATGCAATTTCTGTGTTTCATCAACACTCTGATAGTCCACAGATTACGAAATGCCTCCAGATGTGCATCGGAAACTACTACTGGACTTCCAGGGAACGATCAAAGCGTAAACTCTTAGAGACATTACTCGCATTGAGGAAGGAGCGCATGGTGACTGTTGTATTCAATCCCGATGCAATTTCTGCGTTTCATCAACACTCTGATACCCCACAGCTTACAGAATGTCTCCAGATGTGCATCGGAAACTACTACTGGTCTTACAGGGAACAATCAAAGCGTAGACAGTTTGAGACATTATTCCCATGGAGGAAAGTGCGCATGGTGACGGTTGTATTCAGTCCCGATGCAATTTCTGTGTTTCATCAACACTCTGACAGTCCACAGATTACAGAATGTCTCCAGATGTGCGTCGGAAACTACTACTGGTCTTCCAGGGAACGATCAAAGCGTAGCCTGTTTCAGACATTACTCCCATGGAGGAAAGTGCGCATGGTGACTGTTGTATTCAATCCCGATGCAATTTCTGTGTTTCATCAACACTCCGATAGTCCACAGATTACACAAAGCAACCAGATGTGCATCGGAAACTACTACTGGTCTTCCAGGGAACGAACTAAGCGTAAACTATTGGAGACATTACTCCCATCTAGGAAGGTGCGCATGGTGACTGTTGTATTCTATCCCGATGTAATTTCTGTGTTTCATCAACACTCTGATAGTCCACAGATTACAGAATGCCACTAGATGTCCATCGGAAACTACTACTGGTCTTCCAGGGAACGATCAAAGCTTAGACTGTTTGAGACATTACTCCCATGGAGGAAAGTGCGCATGGTGACTGTTGTATTCAATCCCGATGCAATTTCTGTGTTTCATCAACACTCTGATAGTCCACAGATTACAAAATGCCTCCAGATGTGCATCGGAAACTTCTACTGGTCTTCCAGTGTACGATCAATGCGTAGACTGTTTGAGACATTACTCCCATGGAGGGAAGTGCGCTTGCTGACTGTTGTATTCAATCCCGATGCAATTTCTGTGTTTCATCAACACTCTGATAGTCCACAGTTTACACAATGCTTCCAGATGTGCATCGGAAAAAAATATTGGTCTTCCAGGGTACGATCAAAGCGTAGACTATTTGAGACATTACTCCCAAGGCAGGAGAGTGCGCATGGTGACTGTTGTATTCAATCCCGATGCAATTTCTGTGTTTCATCAACGGTCTGATAGTCCACAGATTACAGAATGTCTCCAGATGTGCATCGGAAACTACTACTGGTCTTCCAGGGAACGATCAAAGCGTAGACTGTTTGAGACATTACTCGCATGGAGGAAAGTGCGCATGGTGACTGTTGCATTCAATCCCGATGCAATTTCTGTGTTTCATCAACAGTCTGTTAGTCCACAGATTACAGAATGCCTCCAGATGTGCATCGGAAACTACTACTGGTGTTCCAGGGAACGATCAGAGCGGAGACTGTTTGAGACATTACTCCCGTTTAGGAAAGTTCGCATGGTGACTGTGGTATTAACTCCCGATGCAATTTCTGTGTTTCATCAACACTCTGATAGGCCACACATTATAGATTGCCCCACGATGTGCATCGGAAACTACTACTGGTCTTCCAGGGAACGATCAAAACGTAAACTGTTTGAAACATTACTCCCATGGAGGAAAGTGCGCATGGTGACTGTTGTATTCAATCCCGATGCAATTTCTGTGTTTCAACAAGAGTCTGATAGTCCACAGATTACAGAGTGCCACCAGATGTCCATCGGAAACTACTACTGGTCTTCCAGGGAACGATCAAAGCGTAGACTGTTTGAGACATTACTCCCATGGAGGAAAGTGCGCATTGTGACTGTTGTATTCAATCCCGATGCAATTTCTGTGGTTCATCAACAGTCTGATAGTCCACAGATTACAGAATGCCTCCAGATGTGCATCGGAAACTACTACTGGTCTTCCAGGGAACGATCAAAGCGTAGACTGTTTGAGACATTACTCCCATGGAGGAAAGTGCGCATGGTGACTGTTGTATTCAATCCCGATGCAATTTCTGTGTTTCAACAACAGTCTGATAGTCCACAGATTACAGAGTGCCACCAGATGTCCATCGGAAACTACTACTGGTCTTCCAGGGAACGATCAAAGCGTAGACTGTTTGAGACATTACTCCCATGGAGGAAAGTGCGCATTGTGACTGTTGTATTCAATCCCGATGCAATTTCTGTGGTTCATCAACAGTCTGATAGTCCAAAGATTACAGAATGCCTCCAGATGTGCATCGGAAACTACTACTGGTCTTCCAGGGAACGATCAAAGCGTAGACTGTTTGAGACATTACTCCCATGGAGGAAAGTGCGCATGGTGACTGTTGTATTTAATCCCGCTGCCATTTCTGTGTCTCATCAAAACTCTGATAGTCCACAGGTTACAGAATGCCACCAGATGTGCATCGGAAACTACTACTGGTCTTCCAGGGAACGATCAAAGCGCAGACTGTTTGAGACATTACTCCCATGGAGGAAAGTGCGCATGGTGACTGTTGTATTCAATCCCGATGCATTTTCTGTGTTTCATCAACACTCTGATAGTCCACAGATTACAGAATGCCTACAGATGTGCTTTGGAAACTACTTCTGGTCTTCTAGGGACGATCAAAGCGTAGAATGTTTGAGACACTACTCTCATAGTGGAAAGTGCGCATGGTGACTGTTGTATTCAATCCCGATGGAATTTCTGTAATTCATCAACACTCTGATAGTCCACAGATCACAGAATGCTACCTGATGTGCATCAGAAACTACTACTGGTCTTCCAGGGAACGATCAAAGCGTAGACTGTTAGAGACATAACTCCCATGGAGAAAAGTGCGCATGGTGACTGTTGTATTCAATCCCGATGCAATTTCTATGTTTCATCAACACTCTGATAGTCCACAGATTACAGAATGTCACCAGATGTATATCGGAAACTACTACTGGTCTTCCAGGGAACGATCAAAGCGTAGACTGTTTGAGACATTACTCCCATGGAGGAAAGTGCGCATGGTGACTGTTGTATAGAATCCTGATGCAATTTCTGTGTTTCATCAACAGTCTGATAGTCCACAGATTGCAGAATGCCTCCAGATGTGCATCGGAAACTACTACTGGTCTTCCAGAGAACAATAAAAGCGTAGACTGTTTGGGACATTACTCCCATGGAGGAAAGTGCGCATGGTGACTGTTGTATTCAATCCCGATGCAATTTCTGTGTTTCATCAACACTCTTATAGTCCACAGATTAGAGAACGCCTCCAGATTTGCATCGGAAACTAGTACTGGTTTCCAGGGAATGATTAAAGCGTAGACTGTTTGAGATTTACTCCCATGGAGGAAAGTGCGCATGGTGACTGTTGTATTCAATCCCAATGCAATTTCTGTGTTTCAGCAACACTCTGATAGTCCACAGATAACAGAATGCCTCCAGATGTGCATCGGAAACTAGTTCTGGTCTTCCAGGGAACGATCAAAGCGTAGAATGTTTGAGACACTACTCTGATGGAGGAAAGTGCGCATGGTGACTGTGGTATTCAATCCCAAAGCAATTTCTGTGTTTCATCAACAGTCTGATAGTCCACAGATTACAGAATGCCACCAGATGTCCATCGGAAACTACTACTGGTCTTCCAGGGAACGATCAAAGCGTAGACTGTTTGAGACATTACTCCCATGGAGGAAAGTGCGCATTGTGACTGATGTATTCAATCGCGATGCAATTTCTGTGGTTTATCAACATTCTGATAGTCCACAGGTTACAGAATGCCACCAGATGTGCATCGGAAACTACTACTGGTCTTGCAGGGAACGATCAAAGCGTAGACTGTTTGAGACATTACTCCCATGGAGGAAAGTGCGCATGGTGATTGTTGTATTTAATCCCGCTGCCATTTCTGTGTCTCATAAAAACTCTGATAGTCCACAGGTTACAGAATGCCACCAGATGTGCATCGGAAACTACTACTGGTCTTCCAGGGAACGATCAAAGCGTAGACTGTTTGAGACATTACTCCCATGGAGGAAAGTGCGCATGGTGACTGTTGTATAGAATCCTGATGCAATTTCTGTGTTTCATCAACAGTCTGATAGTCCACAGATTGCAGAATGCCTCCAGATGTGCATCGGAAACTACTACTGGTCTTCCAGGGAACAATAAAAGCGTAGACTGTTTGAGACATTACTCCCATGGAGGAAGGTGCGCATGGTGACTGTTGTATTCAATCCCGATGCAATATCTGTGTTTCATCAACACCCTGATAGTCCACATATTACAGAATGCCTCCAGATTTGCATCGGAAACTAGTACTGGTTTCCAGGGAATGATCAAAGCGTAGACTGTTTGAGATTTACTCCCATGGAGGAAAGTGCGCATGGTGACTGTTGTATTCAATCCCAATGCAATTTCTGTGTTTCAGCAACACTCTGATAGTCCACAGATAACATAATGCCTCCAGATGTGCATCGGAAAGTAGTTCTGGTCTTCCAGGGAACGATCAAAGCGTAGAATGTTTGAGACACTACTCGGATGGAGGAAAGTGCGCATGGGGACTGTGGTATTCAATCCCGATGCAATTTCTGTGTTTCATCAACACTCTGATAGTCCACAGATTACGAAATGCCTCCAGATGTGCATCGGAAACTACTACTGGTCTTCCAGGGAACGATCAAAGCGTAAACTCTTTGAGACATTACTCGCATTGAGGAAGGAGCGCATGGTGACTGTTGTATTCAATCCCGATGCAATTTCTGCGTTTCATCAACACTCTGATACCCCACAGCTTACAGAATGTCTCCAGATGTGCATCGGAAACTACTACTGGTCTTACAGGGAACAATCAAAGCGTAGACAGTTTGAGACATTATTCCCATGGAGGAAAGTGCGCATGGTGACGGTTGTATTCAGTCCCGATGCAATTTCTGTGTTTCATCAACACTCTGACAGTCCACAGATTACAGAATGTCTCCAGATGTGCGTCGGAAACTACTACTGGTCTTCCAGGGAACGATCAAAGCGTAGCCTGTTTGAGACATTACTCCCATGGAGGAAAGTGCGCATGGTGACTGTTGTATTCAATCCCGATGCAATTTCTGTGTTTCATCAACACTCCGATAGTCCACAGATTACACAAAGCAACCAGATGTGCATCGGAAACTACTACTGGTCTTCCAGGGAACGAACTAAGCGTAAACTATTGGAGACATTACTCCCATCTAGGAAGGTGCGCATGGTGACTGTTGTATTCTATCCCGATGTAATTTCTGTGTTTCATCAACACTCTGATAGTCCACAGATTACAGAATGCCACTAGATGTCCATCGGAAACTACTACTGGTCTTCCAGGGAACGATCAAAGCGTAGACTGTTTGAGACATTACTCCCATGGAGGAAAGTGCGCATGGTGACTGTTGTATTCAATCCCGATGCAATTTCTGTGTTTCATCAACACTCTGATAGTCCACAGATTACAAAATGCCTCCAGATGTGCATCGGAAACTTCTACTGGTCTTCCAGTGTACGATCAATGCGTAGACTGTTTGAGACATTACTCCCATGGAGGGAAGTGCGCTTGCTGACTGTTGTATTCAATCCCGATGCAATTTCTGTGTTTCATCAACACTCTGATAGTCCACAGTTTACACAATGCTTCCAGATGTGCATCGGAAAAAAATATTGGTCTTCCAGGGTACGATCAAAGCGTAGACTATTTGAGACATTACTCCCAAGGCAGGAGAGGGCGCATGGTGACTGTTGTATTCAATCCCGATGCAATTTCTGTGTTTCATCAACGGTCTGATAGTCCACAGATTACAGAATGTCTCCAGATGTGCATCGGAAACTACTACTGGTCTTCCAGGGAACGATCAAAGCGTAGACTGTTTGAGACATTACTCGCATGGAGGAAAGTGCGCATGGTGACTGTTGTATTCAATCCCGATGCAATTTCTGTGTTTCATCAACAGTCTGTTAGTCCACAGATTACAGAATGCCTCCAGATGTGCATCGGAAACTACTACTGGTGTTCCAGGGAACGATCAGAGCGGAGACTGTTTGAGACATTACTCCCGTTTAGGAAAGTTCGCATGGTGACTGTGGTATTAACTCCCGATGCAATTTCTGTGTTTCATCAACACTCTGATAGGCCACACATTATAGATTGCCCCACGATGTGCATCGGAAACTACTACTGGTCTTCCAGGGAACGATCAAAACGTAAACTGTTTGAAACATTACTCCCATGGAGGAAAGTGCGCATGGTGACTGTTGTATTCAATCCCGATGCAATTTCTGTGTTTCAACAACAGTCTGATAGTCCACAGATTACAGAGTGCCACCAGATGTCCATCGGAAACTACTACTGGTCTTCCAGGGAACGATCAAAGCGTAGACTGTTTGAGACATTACTCCCATGGAGGAAAGTGCGCATTGTGACTGTTGTATTCAATCCCGATGCAATTTCTGTGGTTCATCAACAGTCTGATAGTCCACAGATTACAGAATGCCTCCAGATGTGCATCGGAAACTACTACTGGTCTTCCAGGGAACGATCAAAGCGTAGACTGTTTGAGACATTACTCCCATGGAGGAAAGTGCGCATGGTGACTGTTGTATTCAATCCCGATGCAATTTCTGTGTTTCAACAACAGTCTGATAGTCCACAGATTACAGAGTGCCACCAGATGTCCATCGGAAACTACTACTGGTCTTCCAGGGAACGATCAAAGCGTAGACTGTTTGAGACATTACTCCCATGGAGGAAAGTGCGCATTGTGACTGTTGTATTCAATCCCGATGCAATTTCTGTGGTTCATCAACAGTCTGATAGTCCAAAGATTACAGAATGCCTCCAGATGTGCATCGGAAACTACTACTGGTCTTCCAGGGAACGATCAAAGCGTAGACTGTTTGAGACATTACTCCCATGGAGGAAAGTGCGCATGGTGACTGTTGTATTAATTCCCGCTGCCATTTCTGTGTCTCATCAAAACTCTGGTAGTCCACAGGTTACAGAATGCCACCAGATGTGCATCGGAAACTACTACTGGTCTTCCAGGGAACGATCAAAGCGCAGACTGTTTGAGACATTACTCCCATGGAGGAAAGTGCGCATGGTGACTGTTGTATTCAATCCCGATGCATTTTCTGTGTTTCATCAACACTCTGATAGTCCACAGATTACAGAATGCCTACAGATGTGCTTCGGAAACTACTTCTGGTCTTCTAGGGACGATCAAAGCGTAGAATGTTTGAGACACTACTCTCATAGTGGAAAGTGCGCATGGTGACTGTTGTATTCAATCCCGATGGAATTTCTGTAATTCATCAACACTCTGATAGTCCACAGATCACAGAATGCCACCTGATGTGCATCAGAAACTACTACTGGTCTTCCAGGGAACGATCAAAGCGTAGACTGTTAGAGACATAACTCCCATGGAGAAAAGTGCGCATGGTGACTGTTGTATTCAATCCCGATGCAATTTCTATGTTTCATCAACACTCTGATAGTCCACAGATTACAGAATGTCACCAGATGTATATCGGAAACTACTACTGGTCTTCCAGGGAACGATCAAAGCGTAGACTGTTTGAGACATTACTCCCATGGAGGAAAGTGCGCATGGTGACTGTTGTATAGAATCCTGATGCAATTTCTGTGTTTCATCAACAGTCTGATAGTCCACAGATTGCAGAATGCCTCCAGATGTGCATCGGAAACTACTACTGGTCTTCCAGGGAACAATAAAAGCGTAGACTGTTTGAGACATTACTCCCATGGAGGAAAGTGCGCATGGTGACTGTTGTATTCAAGACCGATGCAATTTCTGTGTTTCATCAACACTCTTATAGTCCACAGATTAGAGAACGCCTCCAGATTTGCATCGGAAACTAATACTGGTTTCCAGGGAATGATTAAAGCGTAGACTGTTTGAGATTTACTCCTATGGAGGAAAGTGCGCATGGTGACTGTTGTATTCAATCCCAATGCAATTTCTGTGTTTCAGCAACACTCTGATAGTCCACAGATAACAGAATGCCTCCAGATGTGCATCGGAAACTAGTTCTGGTCTTCCAGGGAACGATCAAAGCGTAGAATGTTTGAGACACTACTCTGATGGAGGAAAGTGCGCATGGTGACTGTGGTATTCAATCCCAAAGCAATTTCTGTGTTTCATCAACAGTCTGATAGTCCACTGATTACAGAATGCCACCAGATGTCCATCGGAAACTACTACTGGTCTTCCAGGGAACGATCAAAGCGTAGACTGTTTGAGACATTACTCCCATGGAGGAAAGTGCGCATTGTGACTGATGTATTCAATCGCGATGCAATTTCTGTGGTTTATCAACATTCTGATAGTCCACAGGTTACAGAATGCCACCAGATGTGCATCGGAAACTACTACTGGTCTTGCAGGGAACGATCAAAGCGTAGACTGTTTGAGACATTACTCCCATGGAGGAAAGTGCGCATGGTGATTGTTGTATTTAATCCCGCTGCCATTTCTGTGTCTCATAAAAACTCTGATAGTCCACAGGTTACAGAATGCCACCAGATGTGCATCGGAAACTACTACTGGTCTTCCAGGGAACGATCAAAGCGTAGACTGTTTGAGACATTACTCCCATGGAGGAAAGTGCGCATGGTGACTGTTGTATAGAATCCTGATGCAATTTCTGTGTTTCATCAACAGTCTGATAGTCCACAGATTGCAGAATGCCTCCAGATGTGCATCGGAAACTACTACTGGTCTTCCAGGGAACAATAAAAGCGTAGACTGTTTGAGACATTACTCCCATGGAGGAAAGTGCGCATGGTGACTGTTGTATTCAATCCCGATGCAATTTCTGTGTTTCATCAACACTCTTATAGTCCACAGATTAGAGGACGCCTCCAAATGTGCATCGGAAACTACTACTGGTCTTGCAGGGAACGATCAAAACTTAGACTGTTACAGACATTACTCCCATGGAGGAAAGTGCGCATTGTGACTGTTGTATTCAATCCCGATGCAATTTCTGTGTTTCATCAACACTCTGATAGTCCACAGATTACAGAATGCCACCAGATGTATATCGGAAACTACTACTGGTGTTCCAGGGAACGATCAAAGCGTAGACTGTTTGAGACATTACTCCCGTGGAGGAAGGTGCGCATGGTGACTGTTGTATTCAATCCCGATGCAATATCTGTGTTTCATCAACACCCTGATAGTCCACAGATTACAGAATGCCTCCAGATTTGCATCGGAAACTAGTACTGGTTTCCAGGGAATGATCAAAGCGTAGACTGTTTGAGATTTACTCCCATGGAGGAAAGTGCGCATGGTGACTGTTGTATTCAATCCCAATGCAATTTCTGTGTTTCAGCAACACTGTGATAGTCCACAGATAACAGAATGCCTCCGGATGTGCATCGGAAACTAGTTCTGGTCTTCCAGGGAACGATCAAAGCGTAGAATGTTTGAGACACTACTCTGATGGAGGAAAGTGCGCATGGGGACTGTGGTATTCAATCCCGATGCAATTTCTGTGTTGTATCAACACTCTGATAGTCCACAGATTACGAAATGCCTCCAGATGTGCATCGGAAACTACTACTGGACTTCCAGGGAACGATCAAAGCGTAAACTCTTTGAGACATTACTCGCATTGAGGAAGGAGCGCATGGTGACTGTTGTATTCAATCCCGATGCAATTTCTGCGTTTCATCAACACTCTGATACCCCACAGCTTACAGAATGTCTCCAGATGTGCATCGGAAACTACTACTGGTCTTACAGAGTACAATCAAAGCGTAGACTGTTTGAGACATTATTCCCATGGAGGAAAGTGCGCATGGTGACTGTTGTATTCAATCCCGATGCAATTTCTGTGTTTCATCAACACTCTGATAGTCCACAGATTACAGAATGCCTCCAGATGTGCGTCGGAAACTACTACTGGTCTTCCAGGGAACGATCAAAGCGTAGACTGTTTGAGACATTACTCCCATGGAGGAAAGTGCGCATGGTGACAGTTGTATTCAATCCCGATGCAATTTCTGTGTTTCATCAACACACCGATAGTCCACAGATTACACAAAGCATCCAGATGTGCATCGGAAACTACTACTGGTCTTCCAGGGAACGAACAATGCGTAAACTATTGGAGACCTTACTCCCATGGAGGAATGTGCGCATGGTGACTGTTGTATTCTATTCCGATGTAATTTCTGTGTTTCATCAACACTCTGATAGTCCACAGATTACAGAATGCCACTAGATGTCCATCGGAAACTACTACTGGTCTTCCAGGGAACGATCAAAGCGTAGACTGTTTGAGACATTACTCCCATGGAGGAAAGTGCGCATGGTGACTGTTGTATTCAATCCCGATGCAATTTCTGTGTTTCATCAACACTCTGATAGTCCACAGATTACAAAATGCCTCCAGATGTGCATCGGAAACTTCTACTGGTCTTCCAGTGTACGATCAAAGCGTAGACTGTTTGAGACATTACTCCCATGGAGGAAAGTGCGCTTGGTGACTGTTGTATTCAATCCCGATGCAATTTCTGTGTTTCATCAACACTCTGATAGTCCACAGATTACACAATGCTTCCAGATGTGCATCGGAAAAAAATATTGGTCTTCCACGGTACGATCAAAGCGTAGACTATTTGAGACATTACTCCCAAGGCAGGAAAGTGCGCATGGTGACTGTTGTATTCAATCCCGATGCAATTTCTGTGTTTCATCAACGGTCTGATAGTCCACAGATTACAGAATATCTCCAGATGTGCATCGGACACTACTACTGGTCTTCCAGGGAACGATCAAAGCGTAGACTGTTTGAGACATTACTCGCATGGAGGAAAGTGCGCATGGTGACTGTTGTATTCAATCCCGATGCAATTTCTGTGTTTCATCAACAGTCTGATAGTCCACAGATTACAGAATGCCTCCAGATACGCATCGGAAACTACTACTGGTGTTCCAGGGAACGATCAGAGCGGAGACTGTTTGAGACATTACTCCCATGGAGGAAAGTTCGCATGGTGACTGTTGTATTAAATCCCGATGCAATTTCTGTGTTTCATCAACACTCTGATAGGCCACACATTATAGATTGCCCCACGATGTGCATCGGAAACTACTACTGGTCTTCCAGGGAACGATCAAAACGTAAACTGTTTGAAACATTACTCCCAAGGAGGAAAGTGCGCATGGTGACTGTTGTATTCAATCCCGATGCAATTTCTGTGTTTCAACAACAGCCTGATAGTACACAGATTACAGAGTGCCACCAGATGTCTATCGGAAACTACTACTGGTCTTCCAGGGAACGATCGAAGCTTAGACTGTTTGACACATTACTCCCATGGAGGAAAGTGCGCATTGTGACTGTTGTATTCAATCCCGATGCAATTTCTGTGGTTCATCAACAGTCTGATAGTCCACAGATTACAGAATGCCTCCAGATGTGCATCGGAAACTACTACTGGTCTTCCAGGGAACGATCAAAGCGTAGACTGTTTGAGACATTACTCCCATGGAGGAAAGTGCGCATGGTGACTGTTGTATTTAATCCCGCTGCCATTTCTGTGTTTCATCAAAACTCTGATAGTCCACAGGTTACAGAATGCCACCAGATGTGCATCGGAAACTACTACTGGTCTTCCAGGGAACGATCAAAGCGTAGACTGTTTGAGACATTACTCCCATGGAGGAAAGTGCGCATGGTGACTGTTGTATTCAATCCCGATGAAATTTCTTTGTTTCATCAACACTCTGATAGTCCACAGATTACAGAATGCCCCGGATGTGCGTCGGAAACTACTACTGGTGTTCCAGGGAACGATCAAAGCGTAGACTGTTTGAGACATTACTCCCATGGAGGAAAGTGCGCATGGTGACTGTTGTATTCAATCCCGATGCATTTTCTGTGTTTCATCAACACTCTGATAGTCCACAGATTACAGAATGCCTACAGATGTGCTTCGGAAACTACTTCTGGTCTTCCAGGGACGATCAAAGCGTAGAATGTTTGAGACACTACTCTCATAGAGGAAAGTGCGCATGGTGACTGTTGTATTCAATCCCGATGGAATTTCTGTAATTCATCAACACTCTGATAGTCCACAGATTACAGAATGCCTCCAGATGTGCATCGGAAACTACTACTGGTCTTCCAGGGAACAATCAAAGCGTAGACTGTTTGAGACATTACTCCCATGGAGGAAAGTGCGCATGGTGACTGTTGTATTCAATCCCGATGCAATTTCTGTGTTTCATCAACACTCGTATAGTCCACAGATTACAGAAAGCCTCCAAATGTGCATCGGAAACTACTACTGGTCTTGCAGGGAACGATCAAAACTTAGACAGTTACAGACATTACTCCCATGGAGGAAAGTGCGCATGGTGACTGTTGTATTCAATCCCGATGCAATTTCTGTGTTTCATCAACACTCTGATAGTCCACAGATTACAGAATGCCACCAGATGTCCATCGGAAACTTCTACTGGTCTTCCAGGGAAGGATCAAAGCGTAGACTGTTTGAGACATTACTCCCGTGGAGGAAGGTGCGCATGGTGACTGTTGTATTCAATCCCGATGCAATATCTGTGCTTCATCAACACCATGATAGTCCACAGATTACAGAATGCCTCCAGATCTGCATCGGAAACTAGTACTGGTTTCCAGGGAATGATTAAAGCGTAGACTGTTTGAGATTTACTCCCATGGAGGAACGTGCGCATGGTGACTGTTGTATTCAATCCCAATGCAATTTCTGTGTTTCAGCAACACTCTGATTGTCCACAGATAACAGAATGCCTCCAGATGTGCATCGGAAACTAGTTTTGGTCTTCCACGGAACGATCAAAGCGTAGAATGTTTGAGACACTACTCTGATGGAGGAAAGTGCGCATGGTGACTGTGGTATTCAATCCCGATGCAATTTCTGTGTTTCATCAACAGTCTGATAGTCCACAGATTACAGAATGCCACCAGATGTCCATCGGAAACTACTACTGGCCTTCCAGGGAACGATCAAAGCGTAGACTGCTTGAGACATAACTCCCATGGAGGAAAGTGCGCATTGTGACTGATGTATTCAATCCCGATGCAATTTCTGTGGTTTATCAACATTCTGATAGTCCACAGGTTACAGAATGCCACCAGATGTGCATCGGAAACTACTACTGGTCTTCCAGGGAACGATCAAAGCGTAGACTGTTTGAGACATTACTCCCATGGAGGACGGTGCGCATGTTGACTGTTGTATTCAATCCCGATGAAATTTCTGTGTTTCATCAACACTCTGATAGCCCACAGATTACAGAATGCCCCGGATGTGCGTCGGAAACTACTACTGGTGTTCCAGGGAACGATCAAAGCGTAGACTGTTTGAGACATTACTCCCATGGAGGAAAGTGCGCATGGTGACTGTTGTATTCAATCCCGATGCATTTTCTGTGTTTCATCAACACTCTGATAGTCCACAGATTACAGAATGCCTCCAGATGTGCTTCGGAAACTACTTCTGGTCTTCCAGGGACGATCAAAGCGTAGAATGTTTGAAACACTACTCTCATAGAGGAAAGTGCGCATGGTGACTGTTGTATTCAATCCCGATGGAATTTCCTGTAATTCATCAACACTCTGACAGTCCACAGATTACAGAATGCCACCTGATGTGCATCGGAAACTACTACTGGTCTTCCAGGGAACGATCAAAGCGTAGACTGTTAGAGACATTACTCCCATGGAGAAAAGTGCGCATGGTGACTGTTGTATTCAATCCCGATGCAATTTCTATGTTTCATCAACACTCTGATAGTCCACAGATTACAGAATGTCACCAGATGTATATCGGAAACTACTACTGGTCTTCCAGGGAACGATCAAAGCGTAGACTGTTTGAGACATTACTCCCATGGAGGAAAGTGCGCATGGTGACTGTTGTATAGAATCCTGATGCAATTTCTGTGTTTTATCAACAGTCTGATAGTCCACAGATTACAGAATGCCTCCAGATGTGCATCGGAAACAACTACTGGTCTTCCAGGGAACAATCAAAGCGTAGACTGTTTGAGACATTACTCCCATTGAGGAAAGTGCGCATGGTGACTGTTGTATTCAATCCCGATGCAATTTCTGTGTTTCATCAACACTCTTATAGTCCACAGATTACAGAATGCCTCCAAATGTGCATCGGAAACTACTTCTGGTCTTGCAGGGAACGATCAAAACTTAGACTGTTACAGACATTACTCCCATGGAGGAAAGTGCGCATGGTGACTGTTGTATTCAATCCCGATGCAATTTCTGTGTTTCATCAACACTCTGATAGTCCACAGATTACAGAATATCACCAGATGTCCATCGGAAACTACTACTGGTCTTCCAGGGAACGATCAAAGCGTAGACTGTTTGAGACATTACTCCCGTGGAGGAAGGTGCGCATGGTGACTGTTGTATTCAATCCCGATGCAATATCTGTGCTTCATCAACACCCTGATAGTCCACAGATTACAGAATGCCTCCAGATTTGCATCGGAAACTAGTACTGGTTTCCAGGGAATGATTAAAGCGTAGACTGTTTGAGATTTACTCCCATGGAGGAAAGTGCGCATGGTGACTGTTGTATTCAATCCCAATGCAATTTCTGTGTTTCAGCAACACTCTGATAGTCCACAGATAACAGAATGCCTCCAGATGTGCATCGGAAACTAGTTCTGGTCTTCCAGGGAACGATCAAAGCGTAGAATATTTGAGACACTACTCTGATGGAGGAAAGTGCGCATGGTGACTGTGGTATTCAATCCCGATGCAATTTCTGTGTTTCATCAACAGTCTGATAGTCCACAGATTACAGAATGCCACCAGATGTCCATCGGAAACTACTGCTGGTCTTCCAGGGAACGATCAAAGCGTAGACTGTTTGAGACATTACTCCCATGGAGGAAAGTGCGCATTGTGACTGATGTATTCAATCCCGATGCAATTTCTGTGGTTTATCAACATTCTGATAGTGCACAGGTTACAGAATGCCACCAGATGTGCATCGGAAACTACTACTGGTTTTCCAGGGAACGATCAAAGCGTAGACTACTTGAGACATTACTCCCATGGAGGACGGTGCGCATGTTGACTGTTGTATTCAATCCCGATGAATTTTCTGTGTTTCATCAACACTCTGATAGCCCACAGATTACAGAATGCCCCGGATGTGCGTCGGAAACTACTACTGGTGTTCCAGGGAACGATCAAAGCGTAGACTGTTTGAGACATTACTCCCGTGGAGGAAGGTGCGCATGGTGACTGTTGTATAGAATCCTGATGCAATTTCTGTGTTTCAACAACAGTCTGATAGTCCACAGATTACAGAATGCCTCCAGATGTGCATCGGAAAGTACTACTGGTCTTCCAGGGAACAATCAAAGCGTAGACTGTTTGAGACATTACTCCCATGGAGGAAAGTGCGCATGGTGACTGTTGTATTCAATCCCGATGCAATTTCTGTGTTTCATCAACACTCTGATAGTCCACAGATTACAGAAAGCCTCCAGATGTGCATCGGAAACTACTACTGGTCTTGCAGGGAACGATCAAAGCTTAGACTGTTACAGACATTACTCCCATGGAGGAAAGTGCGCATGGTGACTGTTGTATTCAATCCCGATGCAATATCTGTGTTTCATCAACACTCTGATAGTCCACAGATTACAGAATGCCACCAGATGTATATCGGAAACTACTACTGGTCTTCCAGGGAACGATCAAAGCGTAGACTGTTTGAGACATTACTCCCGTGGAGGAAGGTGCGCATGGTGACGGTTGTATTCAATCCCGATGCAATTTCTGTGTTTCATCAACACTCTGATAGTCCACAGATTACAGAATGCCTCCAGATGTGCGTCGGAAACTACTACTGGTCTTCCAGGGAACGATCAAAGCGTAGACTGTTTGCGACATTACTCCCATGGAGGAAAGTGCGCATGGTGACTGTTGTATTCAATCCCGATGCAATTTCTGTGTTTCATCAACACACCGATAGTCCACAGATTACACAAAGCATCCAGATGTGCATCGGAAACTACTACTGGTCTTCCAGGGAACGAACAAAGCGTAAACTATTGGAGACATTACTCCCATGGAGGAAGGAGCGCATGGTGACTGTTGTATTCTATCCCAATATAATTTCTGTGTTTCATCAACACTCTGATAGTCCACAGATTACAGAATGCCACTAGTTGTCCATCGGAAACTACTACTGGTCTTCCAGGGAACGATCAAAGCGTAGACTGTTTGAGACATAACTCCCATGGAGGAAAGTGCGCATGGTGACTGTTGTATTCAATCCCGATGCTATTTCTGTTTTTCATCAACACTCTGATAGTCCACAGATTACAATATGCCTCCAGATGTGCATCGGAAACTAGTTCTGGTCTTCCAGGGAACTATCAAAGCGTAGAATGTTTGAGACACTACTCTGATGGTGGAAAGTGCGCATGGTGACTGTGCTATTCAATCCCGATACAATTTCTGTGTTTCATCAACAGTCTGATAGTCCACAGATTACAGAATGCCACCAGATGTCCATCGGAAACTACTACTGGTCTTCCAGGGAACGATCAAAGCGTAGACTGTTTGAGACATTACTCCCATGGATTAAAGTGCGCATTGTGACTGATGTATTCAATCCCGATGCAATTTCTGTGGTTTATCAACATTCTGATAGTCCACAGGTTACAGAATGCCACCAGATGTGCATCGGAAACTACTACTGGTCTTCCAGGGAACGATCAAAGCGTAGACTGTTTGAGACATTACTCCAATGGAGGACGGTGCGCATGTTGACTGTTGTATTCAATCCCGATGAAATTTCTGTGTTTCATCAACACTCTGATAGCCAACAGATTACAGAATGCCCCGGATGTGCATCGGAAACTACTACTGGTGTTCCAGGGAACGATCAAAGCGTAGACTGTTTGAGACATTACTCCCATGGAGGAAAGTGCGCATGGTGACTGTTGTATTCAATCCCGATGCATTTTCTGTGTTTCATCAACACTCTGATAGTCCACAGATTACAGAATACCTCCAGATGTGCTTCGGAAACTACTTCTGGTCTTCCAGGGACGATCAAAGCGTAGAATGTTTGAGACACTACTCTCATAGAGTAAAGTGCGCATGGTGACTGTTGTATTCAATCCCGATGGAATTTCCTGTAATTCATCAACACTCTGATAGTCCACAGATTACAGAATGCCACCTGAGGTGCATCGGAAACTACTACTGGTCTTCCAGGGAACGATCAAAGCGTAGACTGTTAGAGACATTACTCCCATGGAGAAAAGTGCGCATGGTGACTGTTGTATTCAATCCCGATGCTATTTCTATGTTTCATCAACACTCTGATAGTCCACAGATTACAGAATGTCACCAGATGTATATCGGAAACTACTACTGGTCTTCCAGGGAACGATCAAAGCGTAGACTGTTTGAGACATTACTCCCATGGAGGAAAGTGCGCATGGTGACTGTTGTATAGAATCCTGATGCAATTTCTGTGTTTCATCAACAGTCTGATAGTCCACAGATTACAGAATGCCTCCAGATGTCCATCGGAAACTACTACTGGTCTTCCAGGGAACAATCAAAGCGTAGACTGTTTGAGACATTACTCCCATGGAGGAAAGTGCGCATGGTGACTGTTGTATTCAATCCCGATGCAATTTCTGTGTTTCATCAACACTCTTATAGTCCACAGATTACAGAAAGCCTCCAAATGTGCATCGGAAACTACTACTGGTCTTGCAGGGAACGATCAAAATTTAGACTGTTACAGACATTACTCCCATGGAGGAAAGTGCGCATGGTGACTGTTGTATTCAATCCCGATGCAATTTCTGTGTTTCATCAACACTCTGACAGTCCACAGATTACAGAATGCCACCAGATGTCCATCGGAAACTACTACTGGTCTTCCAGGGAACGGTCAAAGCGTAGACTGTTTGAGACATTACTCCCGTGGAGGAAGGTGCGCATGGTGACTGTTGTATTCAATCCCGATGCAATATCTGTGCTTCATCAACACCCTGATAGTCCACAGATTACAGAATGCCTCCAGATTTGCATCGGAAACTAGTACTGGTTTCCAGGGAATGATTAAAGCGTAGACTGTTTGAGATTTACTCCCATGGAGGAAAGTGCGCATGGTGACTGTTGTATTCAATCCCAATGCAATTTCTGTGTTTCAGCAACACTCTGATAGTCCACAGATAACAGAATGCCTCCAGATGTGCATCGGAAACTAGTTCTGGTCTTCCAGGGAACGATCAAAGCGTAGAATGTTTGAGACACTACTCTGATGGAGGAAAGTGCGCATGGTGACTGTGGTATTCAATCCCGATGCAATTTCTGTGTTTCATCAACAGTCTGATAGTCCACAGATTACAGAATGCCACCAAATGTCCATCGGAAACTACTGCTGGTCTTCCAGGGAACGATCAAAGCGTAGACTGTTTGAGACATTACTCCCATGGAGGAAAGTGCGCATTGTGACTGATGTATTCAATCCCGATGCAATTTCTGTGGTTTATCAACATTCTGATAGTGCACAGGTTACAGAATGCCACCAGATGTGCATCGGAAACTACTACTGGTTTTCCAGGGAACGATCAAAGCGTAGACTATTTGAGACATTACTCCCATGGAGGACAATGCGCATGTTGACTGTTGTATTCAATCCCGATGAATTTTCTGTGTTTCATCAACACTCTGATAGCCCACAGATTACAGAATGCCCCGGATGTGCGTCGGAAACTACTACTGGTGTTCCAGGGAACGATCAAAGCGTAGACTGTTTGAGACATTACTCCCGTGGAGGAAGGTGCGCATGGTGACTGTTGTATAGAATCCTGATGCAATTTCTGTGTTTCAACAACAGTCTGATAGTCCACAGATTACAGAATGCCTCCAGATGTGCATCGGAAAGTACTACTGGTCTTCCAGGGAACAATCAAAGCGTAGACTGTTTGAGACATTACTCCCATGGAGGAAAGTGCGCATGGTGACTGTTGTATTCAATCCCGATGCAATTTCTGTGTTTCATCAACACTCTGATAGTCCACAGATTACAGAATGCCTCCAGATGTGCATCGGAAACTACTACTGGTCTTGCAGGGAACGATCAAAGCTTAGACTGTTACAGACATTACTCCCATGGAGGAAAGTGCGCATGGTGACTGTTGTATTCAATCCCGATGCAATATCTGTGTTTCATCAACACTCTGATAGTCCACAGATTACAGAATGCCACCAGATGTATATCGGAAACTACTACTGGTCTTCCAGGGAACGATCAAAGCGTAGACTGTTTGAGACATTACTCCCGTGGAGGAAGGTGCGCATGGTGACGGTTGTATTCAATCCCGATGCAATTTCTGTGTTTCATCAACACTCTGATAGTCCACAGATTACAGAATGCCTCCAGATGTGCGTCGGAAACTACTACTGGTCTTCCAGGGAACGATCAAAGCGTAGACTGTTTGAGACATTACTCCCATGGAGGAAAGTGCGCATGGTGACTGTTGTATTCAATCCCGATGCAATTTCTGTGTTTCATCAACACACCGATAGTCCACAGATTACACAAAGCATCCAGATGTGCATCGGAAACTACTACTGGTCTTCCAGGGAACGAACAAAGCGTAAACTATTGGAGACATTACTCCCATGGAGGAAGGAGCGCATGGTGACTGTTGTATTCTATCCCAATATAATTTCTGTGTTTCATCAACACTCTGATAGTCCACAGATTACAGAATGCCACTAGATGTCCATCGGAAACTACTACTGGTCTTCCAGGGAACGATCAAAGCGTAGACTGTTTGAGACATTACTCCCATGGAGGAAAGTGCGCATGGTGACTGTTGTATTCAATCCCGATGCTATTTCTGTGTTTCATCAACACTCTGATAGTCCACAGATTACAATATGCCTCCAGATGTGCATCGGAAACTTCTACTGGTCTTCCAGTGTACGATCAAAGCGTAGACTGTTTGAGGCATTACTCCCATGGAGGAAAGTGCGCTTGGTGACTGTTGTATTCAATCCCGATGCAATTTCTGTGTTTCATCAACACTCTGATAGTACACAGATTACACAATGCTTCCAGATGTGCATCGGAAAAAAATATTGGTCTTCCAGGGTACGATCAAAGCGTAGACTATTTGAGACATTACTCCCAAGGCAGGAAAGTGCGCTTGGTGACTGTTGTATTCAATCCCGATGCAATTTCTGTGTTTCATCAACGGTCTGATAGTCCACAGATTACAGAATATCTCCAGATGTGCATCGGAAACTACTACTGGTCTTCCAGGGAACGATCAAAGCGTAGACTGTTTGAGACATTACTCGCATGGAGGAAAGTGCGCATGGTGACTGTTGTATTCAATCCCGATGCAATTTCTGTGTTTCATCAACAGTCTGATAGTCCACAGATTACAGAATGCCTCCAGATGGGCATCGGAAACTACTACTGGTGATCCAGGGAACGATCAGAGCGGAGACTGTTTGAGACATTACTCCCATGGAGGAAAGTTCGCATGGTGACTGTTGTATTATATCCCGATGCAATTTCGGTGTTTCATCAACACTCTGATAGGCCACACATTATAGATTGCCCCACGATGTGCATCGGAAACTACTACTGGTCTTCCAGGGAACGATCAGAACGTAAACTGTTTGAAACATTACTCCCATGGAGGAATGTGCGCATGGTAACTGTTGTATTCAATCCCGATGCAATTTCTATGTTTCATCAACACTCTGATAGGCCGCAGATTACAGAAAGCCTGCAGATGTGCATCGAAAACCTCTACTGGTCTCGCAGAGAACGATCAAAGCGTAGACTGTTAGAGACATTACTCCCATGGAGGAAATTGCGCATGGTGAATGTTGTATTCAATCCCGATGCAATTTCTGTGTTTCATCAACACTCTAATAGTCCACAGATTACAGAATGCCACCAGATGTAGATCGGAATCTACTACCGGTCTTCCAGGAACGATCAAAGCGTAGACTGTTTGAGACATTACTCCCGTGGAGGAAGGTGCGCATGGTGTCTATTGTATTCAATCCCAATGCAATTTCTGTGTTTCATCAACTCTCTGATAGTCCACAGATTACAGAATGCCTCCGGATGTGCATCGGAAACTACTGCTGGTTCCCAGGGAATGATCAAAGCGTAGACTGTTTGAGAATTACTCCCATGGAGGAAAGTGCGCATGGAGACTGTTGTATTAAATCCCGATGCAATTTCTGTGTTTCAGCAACACTCTGATAGTCCACAGATAACACAATGACTCCAGATGTGCATCGGAAACTAGTTCTGGTCTTCCAGGGAACGATCAAAGCGTAGAATGTTTGAGACAGTACTCTCATGGAGGAAAGTGCACATGGTGACTGTTGTATTCAACCCCGATGGAATTTCTGTGTTTCATCAACACTCTGATAGTCCACAGATTACAAAATGCCTCCAGATGTGCATCGGTAACTACTACTGGTCTTCCAGAAAACGATCAAAGCGTAAACTCTCTGAGACATTATTCCCATTGAGGAAGGTGCGCATGGTGACTGTTGTAATCAATCCCGATGCAATTTCTGTGTTTCATCAACAGTCGGATAGTCCACAGATAACAGAAAGCCTCCAGATGTGCATTGGAAACTACTACTGGTCTTGCAGGTAACGATCAAAGCGTAGACTGTTAGAGACACTACTCCCACGAAGGAAAGTGCGCATGGTGACTGTTGTATTCAATCCCGATGAAATTTCTGTGTTTCAATAACACTCTGATAGTCCACAGATTACAGAATGCCACCAGATGTCCATCGGAAACTACTACTGGTCTTCCAGGGAACGATCAAAGCGTAGACTGTTTGAGACATTACACCCATGGAGGAAAGTGCGCATTGTGACTGTTGTATTCAATCCCAATGCAATTTCTGTGTTTCATCAACAGTCTGATAGTCCACAGATTACAGAATGCCCCGGATGTGCGTCGGAAACTACTACTGGTGTTCCAGGGAACGATCAAAGCGTAGACTGTTTGAGTCATAACTCCCATGGAGGAAAGTGCGCATGGTGACTGTTGTATTCAATCCCGATGCAATATCTGTGTTTCATCAACACTCTGATAGTCCACAGATTACAGAATGCCTCCAGATGTGCATCGGAAACTACTACTGGTCTTCCAGGGAACGATCAAAGCGTAGACTGTTTGAGACATTACTCCCATGGAGGAAAGTGCGCATGGTGACTGTTGTATTCAATCCCGATGCAATTTCTGTGTTTCATCAACACTCTGATAGTCCACAGATTACAGGATGCCACCTGATGTGCATCGGAAACTACTACTGGTCTTCCAGGGATCGATCAAAGCGTAGACCGTTTGAGACGTTACTAACGTGGAGGAAAGTGCGCTTGGTGACTGTTGTATTCAATGCCGATGCAATTTCTGTGTTTCATCAACACTCTGATCCTCCACATATTACAGAATGCCACCAGATGTGCATCAGAAACTACTACTGGTCTTATAGGAAACGATCAAAGCGTAGACTCTTTGAGACATTACTCCCGTGGAAGAAAGTCCGCATGGTGACTGTTGTATTCAATCCCGATGCATTTTCTGTGTTTCATGAACACTCTGACAGTCCACAGATTACAGAATGCCTCCAGATTAGCATCGAAACTACTACTGGTTTCCAGGGAATGACCAAAGCGTAGACTGTTAGAGACATTACTCCCATGCAGGAAAGTGCGCATGGTGACTTGTATTCAATCCCTATGCAATTTCTGTGTTTCACAACACTCTGATAGTCCACGGATTATAGAATGTATCCAGATGTGCATCGGAAACTACTACTGGTCTTCCAGGGAATGATCAAAGGGTAGACTGTTTGAGAATCACTCCCATAGAGGAAAGTGCGCACGGTGACGGTTGTATTCAATCCCGATGAAATTTCTGTGTTTCGTCAACACTCTGTTAGTCCACAGATTACAGAATGCCTCCAGATGTGCATCGGAAACTACTACTCGTCTTCCAGTTCACGATCAATGCGTAGACTGTTTGAGAATTACTCCCAGGCCGGAAAGTGGGCTTGGTGACTGTTGTATTCAATCCCGATGCAATTTCTGTGCTTCATTAACAGTCTGATAGCCCACAGTTTACAGAATATCTCCAGATGTGCATTTGAAACTATTACTGGTTTTCCAGGGAACGATCAAAGCGTAGACTCCTTGAGACATTACTCCCATGGAGGAAAGTGCGCATGGTGACTGTTGTATTCAATCCCGGTTCTATTTCTGTTTTTCAGCAACACTCTGATAGTCCACAGATAACAGAATGCCTCCAAATGTGCATCGCCAACTAGTTTTGGTCTTCCAGGGAACGATCAAAGCGTAGAATGTTTGAGACACTACTCTCATGGAGGAAAGTGCGCATGATGACTGTTGTATTCAATACCGATGGAATTTCTGTGTTTCATCAACACTCTGATATTCCACAGATTACAAAATGATACCAGCTGTGCATTGGAAACTACTACTGGTCTTGCAGGTAACGATCAAAGCGTAGACCGTTAGAGACATTACTCCCACGAAGGAAAGTGCGCATGGTGACTGTTGTATTCAATCCCGATGCAATTTCTGTGATTCATCAACACTCTGATAGTCCACAGATTCAGAATGCCTCCAGATGTGCGTCGGAAACTACTACTGGTCTTCCAGGGAACGATCAAAGCGTAGACTGTTTGAGACATTACTCCCATGGAGGAAAGTGCGCATGGTGACTGTTGTATTCAATCCCGATGCAATTTCTGTGTTTCATCAACACACCGATAGTCCACAGATTAGACAAAGCATCCAGATGTGCATCGGAAACTACTACTGGTCTTCCAGGGAACGAACAAAGCGTAAACTATTGGAGACATTACTCCCATGGAGGAAGGTGCGCATGGTGACTGTTGTATTCTATCCCGATGTAATTTCTGTGTTTCATCAACACTCTGATAGTCCACAGATTACAGAATGCCACTAGATGTCCGTCGGAAACTACTACTGGTCTTCCAGGGAACGATGAAAGCGTAGACTGTTTGAGACATTACTCCCATGGAGGAAAGTGCGCATGGTGACTGTTGTATTCAATCCCGATGCAATTTCTGTGTTTCATCAACACTCTGATAGTCCACAGATTACAAAATGCCACCAGATGTGCATCGGAAACTACTACTGGTGATCCAGGGAACGATCAGAGCGGAGACTGTTTGAGACATTACTCCCATGGAGGAAAGTTCGCATGCTGACTGTTGTATTAAATCCCGATGCAATTTCTGTGTTTCATCAACACTCTGATAGGCCGCAGATTACAGAAAGCCTGCAGATGTGCATCGAGAACCTCTACTGGTCTCGCAGAGAACGATCAAAGCGTAGACTGTTAGAGACATTACTCCCATGGAGGAAATTGCGCATGGTGAATGTTGTATTCAATCCCGATGCAATTTCTGTGTTTCATCAACACTCTAATAGTCCACAGATTACAGAATGCCACCAGATGTAGATCGGAATCTACTACCGGTCTTCCAGGAACGATCAAAGCGTAGACTGTTTGAGACATTACTCCCGTGGAGGAAGGTGCGCATGGTGACTATTGTATTTAATCCCAATGCAATTTCTGTGTTTCATCAACACTCTGATAGTCCACAGATTACAGAATGCCTCCGGATGTGCATCGGAAACTACTGCTGGTTTCCAGGGAATGATCAAAGCGTAGACTGTTTGAGAATTTCTCCCATGGAGGTAAGTGCGCATGGTGACTGTTGTATTCAATCCCGATGCAATTTCTGTGTTTCAGCAACACTCTGATAGTCCACAGATAACACAATGACTCCAGATGTGCATCGGAAACTAGTTCTGGTCTTCCAGGGAACGATCAAAGCGTAGAATGTTTGAGACAGTACTCTCATGGAGGAAAGTGCGCATGGTGCCTGTTGTATTCAACCCCGATGGAATTTCTGTGTTTCATCAACACTCTGATAGTCCACAGATTACAAAATGCATCCAGATGTGCATCGGAAACTACTACTGGTCTTCCAGGGAATGATCAAAGGGTAGACTGTTTGAGAATCACTCCCAGAGAGAAAGAGCGCACGGTGACAGTTGTATTCAATCCCAATGCAATTTCTGTGTTTCATCAACACTCTGTTAGTCCACAGATTACAGAAAGCCTCCAGATGTGCATCGGAAACTACTATTCGTCTTCCAGTTCACGATCAATGCGTAGACTGTTTGAGAATTACTCCCAGGCCGGAAAGTGGGCTTGGTGACTGTTGTATTCAATCCCGATGCAATTTCTGTGCTTCATTAACAGTCTGATAGCCCACAGATTACAGAATATCTCCAGATGTGCATCTGAAACTATGACTGGTTTTCCAGGGAACGATCAAAGCGTAGACTCTTTGAGACATTAGTCCCATGGGGGAAAGTGCGCATGGTGACTGTTGTATTCATTCCTGATGCAATTTCTGTGTTTCATCAAAACTCTGATAGTCCACAGATTACAGAAAACCTCCAGATGTCCATCGGAAACTACTACTGGTCTTCCAGGGAACGGTCAAAGCGAAGACTCTTTGAGACAATATTCCCGTGGAGGAAAGTGCGCATGGTGACTGTTGTATTTAATCCCGATTCAATTTCTGTGTTTCATCAAAACTCTGATAGTCCACAGATTACAGAAAGCCTCCAGCTGTGCATCGGAAACTATGACTGGTCTTGGAGGGAACGATCAAAGCGTAGACTGTTAGAGACATTACTCCCATGGAGAAAAGTGCGCATTGTGACTGTTGTATTCAATCCCGATTCAATTTCTGTGTTTCAGCAACACTCTGATAGTCCACAGATAACATAATGCCTCCAAAAGTGCATCGGAAACTAGTTTTGGTCTTCCAGGGAACGATCAAAGCGTAGAATGTTTGAGACACTACTCTCATGGAGGAAAGTGCGCATGATGACTGTTGTATTCAATACCGATGGAATTTCTGTGTTTCATCAACACTCTGATATTCCACAGATTACAAAATGATACCAGCTGTGCATTGGAAACTACTACTGGTCTTGCAGGTAACGATCAAAGCGTAGACCGTTAGAGACATTACTCCCACGAAGAAAAGTGCGCATGGTGACTGTTGTATTCAATCCCGATGCAATTTCCGTGTTTCATCAACACTCTGATAGTCCACAGATTACAGAATGCCCCGGATGTGCGTCGGAAACTACTACTGGTGTTCCAGGGAACGATCAAAGCGTAGACTGTTTGAGACATTACTCTCATGGAGGGAAGTGCGCATGGTGACTGTTGTATTCAATCCCGATGGAATTTCTGTGTTTCATCAACACTCTGATAGTCCACAGATTACATGATGCCACCTGATGTGCATCGGAAACTACTACTGGTCTTCCAGGGATCGATCAAAGCGTAGACCGTTTGAGACGTTACTAACGTGAAGGAAAGTGCGCTTGGTGACTGTTGTATTCAATCCCGATGCAATTTCTGCTTTTCATCAACACTCTGATCCTCCACATATTACAGAATGCCACCAGATGTGCATCAGAAACTACTACTGGTTTTATAGGAAACGATCAAAGCGTAGACTCTTTGAGACATTACTCCCATGGAGAAAAGTGCGCATGGTGACTGTTGTACTCAATCCCGATGCAATTTCTGTGTTTCATCAACACTCTGATAGTCCACAGATTACAGAAAGCCTCCAGATGTGCATCGGAAACTACTACTGGTCTTCCAGGGAACGATCAAAGCGTAGACTGTTTGAGACATTACTCCCATGGAGGAAAGTGCGCATGTTGACTGTTGTATTCAATCCCGATGCAATTTCTGTGTTTCATCAACACTCTGATAGTCCACAGATTACAGAAAGCCTCCAGATGTCCATCGGAAACTACTACTGGTCTTCCAGGGAACGGTCAAATCGAAGACTCTTTGAGACAATATTCCCGTGGAGGAAAGTGCGCTTGGTGACTGTTGTATTTAATCCCGATTCAATTTCTGTGTTTCATCATCACTCTGATAGTCCACAGATTACAGAATGCCACCTGATGTGCATCGGAAACTACTACTGGTCTTCCAGGGAACGATCAAAGCGTAGACTGTTTGAAACATACCTCCCGTGGAGGAAAGTGCGCATGGTGACTGTTGTGTTTAATCCCGATGCAATTTCTGTGTTTCATCAAAACTCTGGTAGTCCACAGATTACAGAATGCCACCAGATGTGCATCGGACACTACTACTGGTCTTCCAGAGAAAGATCAAAGCGTATAATGTTTAAGAATTACTCCCATGGAGGGAAGTGAATATGGTGACTGTTGTATTCAATCCCGATTCAATTTCTGTATTTCATCAACACTCTGATAGTCCACAGATTACAGAATGCCTCCAGATGTGCATCGGAAACTACTACTGGTGTTCCAGGGAACGATCAAAGCGTAGACTGTTTGAGACATTACTCCCATGGAGGAAAGTGCGCATGGTGACTGTTGTATTCAATCCCGATGCAATTTCTGTGTATCAATAACACTCTGATAGTCCACAGATTACAGAATGCCACCAGATGTCCATCGGAAACTACTACTGGTCTTCCAGGGAACGATCAAAGCGTAGACTGTTTGAGACATTACTCCCATGGAGGAAAGTGCGCATTGTGATTGTTGTATTCAATGCCGATGCAATTTCTGTGTTTCATCAACAGTCTTATAGTCCACAGATTACAGAATGCCTCCAGATGTGCATCGGAAACTACTACTGGTCTTCCAGGGAACGATCAAAGCGTAGACTGTTTGAGACATTACTCCCATGGTGGAAAGTGCGCATGGTGACTCTTGTATTCAATCCCGCTGCCAATTCTGTGTTTCATCAAAACTCTGGTAGTCCACAGGTTACAGAATGCCACCAGATGTGCATCGGAAGCAACTACTGGTCTTCCAGGGAACGATCAAAGCGTAGACTGTTTGAGACATTACTCCCATGGAGGAAAGTGCGCATGGTGACTGTTGTATTCAATCCCGATGCAAATTCTGTGTTTCATCAACACTCTGATAGTCCACAGATTACAGAAAGCCTCCAGATATGCATCGGAAACTACTACTGGTCTTGCAGGGAACGATCAAATCGTAGACTGTTAGAGACATTACTCCCATGGAGGAAAGTGCGCATGGTGACTGTTGTATTCAATCCCGATTCAATTTCTGTGTTTCAGCAACACTCTGATAGTCCACAGATAACAGAATGCCTCCAAATGTGCATCGGAAACTAGTTTTGGTCTTCCAGGGAACGATCAAAGCGTAGAATGTTTGAGACACTACTCTCATGGAGGAAAGTGCGCATGATGACTGTTGAATTCAATACCGATGGAATTTCTGTGTTTCATCAACACTCTGATATTCCACGGATTACAAAATGATACCAGCTGTGCATTGGAAACTACTACTGGTCTTCCAGGGAACGATCAAATCGTAGACTGTTAGAGACATTACTCCCATGGAGGAAAGTGCGCATGGTGACTGTTGTATTCAATCCCGATGGAATTTCTGTGTTTCATCAACACTCTGATAGTCCACAGATTACATGATGCCACCTGATGTGCATCGGAAGCTACTACTGGTCTTCCATTGATCGATCAAATCGTAGACCGTTTGAGACGTTACTAACGTGGAGGAAAGTGCGCTTGGTGACTGTTGTATTCAATCCCGATGCAATTTATGTGTTTCATCAACACTCTGATACTCCACATATTACAGAATGCCACCAGATGTGCATCAGAAACTACTACTGGTTTTATAGGAAACGATCAAAGCGTAGACTGTTTGAGAAATTGCTCCCATGGAGGAAAGTGCGCATTGTGATTGTTGTATTCAATGCCGATGCAATTTCTGTGTTTCATCAACACTCTAATAGTCCACAGATTACAGAAAGCCTCCAGATGTGCATCGGAAACTACTATTGGTCTTCCAGGGAACGATCAAAGCGTAGACTGTTTGAGACATACCTCCCGTGGAGGAAAGTGCGCATGGTGACTGTTGTGTTCAATCCCGATGCAATTTCTGTGTTTCATCAAAACTCTGGTAGTCCACAGATTACAGAATGCCACCAGATGTGCATCGAAAACTACTACTGGTCTTCCAGAGAAAGATCAAAGCGTATAATATTTGAGAATTACTCCCATGGAGGGAAGTGAATATGGTGACTGTTGTATTCAATCCCGATTCAATTTCTGTATTTCATCAACACTCTGATAGTCCACAGATTACAGAATGCCTCAAGATGTGCATCGGAAACTACTACTGGTGTTCCAGGGAACGATCAAAGCGTAGACTGTTTGAGAAATTGCTCCCATGGAGGAAAGTGCGCATTGTGATTGTTGTATTCAATGCCGATGCAATTTCTGTGTTTCATCAACAGTCAGATAGTCCACAGACTACAGAATGCCTCCAGATGTGCATCGGAAACTACTACTGGTCTTCCAGGGAACGATCAAAGCATAGACTGTTTGAGACATTACTCCCATGGAGGAAAGTGCGAATGGTGACTGTTGTATTTAATCCCGCTGCCATTTCTGTGTTTCATCAAAACTCTGGTAGTCCACAGGTTACAGAATGCCACCAGATGTGCATCGGAAGCAACTACTGGTCTTCCAGGGAACGATCAAAGCGTAGACTGTTTGAGACATTACTCCCATGGAGGAAAGTGCGCATGGTGACTGTTGTATTCAATCCCGATGCAATTTTTGTGTTTCATCAACACTCTGATAGTCCACAGATTACAGAATGCCCCGGATGTGCATCGGAAACTACTACTGGTGTTCCAGGGAACGATCAAAGCGTAGCCTGTTTGAGACATTACTCCCATGGAGGAAAGTGCGCATGGTGACTGTTGTATTCAACCCCGATGCAATTTCTGTGTTTCATCAACACTCTGATAGTCCACAGAATACAGAATGCCTCCAGATGTGCATCGGAAACTACTACTGGTCTTCCAGGGAACGATCAAAGCGTAGATTGTTTGAGTCATTACTCCCATGGAGGAATGTGCGCATGGTGAGTGTTGTATTCAATCCCGATACAATTTCTGTGTTTCATCAACACTCTGATAGTCCACAGATTACAGGATGCCACCTGATGTGCATCGGAAACTACTACTGGTCTTCCAGGGATCGATCAAAGCGTAGACTGTTTGAGACATACCTCCCGTGGAGGATAGTGCGCATGGTGACTGTTGTGTTCAATCGCGATGCAATTTCTGTGTTTCATCAAAACTCTGGTAGTCCACAGATTACAGAATGCCACCAGATGTGCATCGAAAACTACTACTGATCTTCCAGAGAAAGATCAAAGCGTATAATGTTTGAGAATTACTCCCATGGAGGGAAGTGAATATGGTGACTGTTGTAATCAATCCCGATTCAATTTCTGTATTTCATCAACACTCAGATAGTCCGCAGATTACAGAATGCCTCCAGATGTGCATCGGAAACTACTACTGGTGTTCCAGGGAACGATCAAAGCGTAGACTGTTTGAGACATTACTCCCATGGAGGAAAGTGCGCATTGTGATTGTTGTATTCAATGCCGATGCAATTTCTGTGTTTCTTGAACAGTCTGATAGTCCACAGACTACAGAATGCCTCCAGATGTGCATCGGAAACTACTACTGGTCTTCCAGGGAAAGATCAAAGCGTAGACTGTTTGAGACATTACTCCCATGGAGGAAAGTGCGCATGGTGACTGTTGTATTTAATCCCGCTGCCATTTCTGTGTTTCATCAAAACTCTGGTAGTCCACAGGTTACAGAATGCCACCAGATGTGCATCGGAAGCAACTACTGGTCTTCCAGGGAACGATCAAAGCGTAGACTGTTTGAGACATTACTCCCATGGAGGAAAGTGCGCATGGTGACTGTTGTATTCAATCCCGATGCAATTTCTGTGTTTCATCAACACTCTGATAGTCCACAGATTACAGAATGCCCCGGATGTGCATCGGAAACTACTACTGGTGTTCCAGGGAACGATCAATGCGTAGACTGTTTGAGACATTACTCCCATGGAGGAAAGTGCGCATGGTGACTGTTGTATTCAACCCCGATGCAATTTCTGTGTTTCATCAACACTCTGATAGTCCACAGATTACAGAATGCCTCCAGATGTGCATCGGAAACTACTACTGGTCTTCCAGGGAACGATCAAAGCGTAGACTGTTTGAGACATTACTCCCATGGAGGAATGTGCGCATGGTGAGTGTTGTATTCAATCCCGATACAATTTCTGTGTTTCATCAACACTCTGATAGTCCACAGATTACAGGATGCCACCTGATGTGCATCGGAAACTACTACTGGTCTTCCAGGGATCGATCAAAGCGTAGACCGTTTCAGACGTTACTAACGTGGAGGAAAGTGCGCTTGGTAACTGTTGTATTCAATCCCGATGCAATTTCTGTGTTTCACAACACTCTGATAGTCCACAGATTATAGAATGCCTCCAGATGTGCATCGGAAACTACTACTGGTCTTCCAGGGAATGATCAAAGGGTAGACTGTTTGAGAATCACTCCCATAGAGGAAAGTGCGCATGGTGACTGTTGTATTCAATCCCGATGCAATTTCTGTGTTTCATCAACACTCTGCTAGTCCACAGATTACAGAATATCTCCAGATGTGCATCGGAAACTATTACTGGTTTTCCAGGGAACGATCAAATCGTAGACTCTTTGAGACATTAGTCCCATGGAGGAAAGTGCGCATGGTGACTGTTGTATTCATTCCCGATGCAATTTCTGTGTTTCATCAACACTCTGATAGTCCACAGATTACAGAAAGCCTCCAGATGTGCATCGGAAACTACTACTGGTCTTGCAGGGAACGATCAAAGCGTAGACTGTTAGAGACATTACTCCCATGGAGGAAAGTGCGCATGGTGACTGTTGTATTCAATCCCGATTCAATTTCTGTGTTTCAGCAACACTCTGATAGTCCACAGATAACAGAATGCCTCCAGATGTGCATCGGAAACTAGTTGTGGTCTTCCAGGGAACGATCTAAGCGTAGAATGTTTGAGACACTACTCTCATGGAGGAAAGTGCGCATGGTGACTGTTGTATTCAATACCGATGGAATTTCTGTGTTTCATCAACACTCTGATAGTCCACAGATTACAAAATGATACCAGCTGTGCATCGGAAACTACTACTGGTCTTCCAGGGAACGGCCAAAGCGTAAACTCTTTGAGACATTACTCCCATTGAGGAAGGTGACGCATGGTGACTGTTGTATTCAATCCCGATGCAATTTCTGTGTTTCGTCAACACTCTGATACTCCACAGATTACAGAAAGCCTCCAGATGTGCATCGGAAACTACTACTGGTCTTGCAGGGAACGATCAAAGCGTAGACTGTTAGAGACATTACTCCCATGGAGGAAAGTGCGCATGGTGACTGTTGTATTCAATCCCGATTCAATTTCTGTGTTTCAGCAACACTCTGATAGTCCACAGATAACAGAATGCCTCCAGATGTGCATCGGAAACTAGTTGTGGTCTTCCAGGGAACGATCTAAGCGTAGACTGTTTGAGACATTACTCTCATGGAGGGAAGTGCGCATGGTGACTGTTGTATTCAATCCCGATGGAATTTCTGTGTTTCATCAACACTCTGATAGTCCACAGATTACATGATGCCACCTGATGTGCATCGGAAACTACTACTGGTCTTCCAGGGATCGATCAAAGCGTAGACCGTTTGAGACGTTACTAACGTGAAGGAAAGTGCGCTTGGTGACTGTTGTATTCAATCCCGATGCAATTTCTGCTTTTCATCAACACTCTGATCCTCCACATATTACAGAATGCCACCAGATGTGCATCAGAAACTACTACTGGTTTTATAGGAAACGATCAAAGCGTAGACTCTTTGAGACATTACTCCCATGGAGAAAAGTGCGCATGGTGACTGTTGTACTCAATCCCGATGCAATTTCTGTGTTTCATCAACACTCTGATAGTCCACAGATTACAGAAAGCCTCCAGATGTGCATCGGAAACTACTACTGGTCTTCCAGGGAACGATCAAAGCGTAGACTGTTTGAGACATTACTCCCATGGAGGAAAGTGCGCATGTTGACTGTTGTATTCAATCCCGATGCAATTTCTGTGTTTCATCAACACTCTGATAGTCCACAGATTACAGAAAGCCTCCAGATGTCCATCGGAAACTACTACTGGTCTTCCAGGGAACGGTCAAATCGAAGACTCTTTGAGACAATATTCCCGTGGAGGAAAGTGCGCATGGTGACTGTTGTATTTAATCCCGATTCAATTTCTGTGTTTCATCATCACTCTGATAGTCCACAGATTACAGAATGCCACCTGATGTGCATCGGAAACTACTACTGGTCTTCCAGGGAACGATCAAAGCGTAGACTGTTTGAAACATACCTCCCGTGGAGGAAAGTGCGCATGGTGACTGTTGTGTTTAATCCCGATGCAATTTCTGTGTTTCATCAAAACTCTGGTAGTCCACAGATTACAGAATGCCACCAGATGTGCATCGGACACTACTACTGGTCTTCCAGAGAAAGATCAAAGCGTATAATGTTTAAGAATTACTCCCATGGAGGGAAGTGAATATGGTGACTGTTGTATTCAATCCCGATTCAATTTCTGTATTTCATCAACACTCTGATAGTCCACAGATTACTGAATGCCTCCAGATGTGCATCGGAAACTACTACTGGTGTTCCAGGGAACGATCAAAGCGTAGACTGTTTGAGACATTACTCCCATGGAGGAAAGTGCGCATGGTGACTGTTGTATTCAATCCCGATGCAATTTCTGTGTATCAATAACACTCTGATAGTCCACAGATTACAGAATGCCACCAGATGTCCATCGGAAACTACTACTGGTCTTCCAGGGAACGATCAAAGCGTAGACTGTTTGAGACATTACTCCCATGGAGGAAAGTGCGCATTGTGATTGTTGTATTCAATGCCGATGCAATTTCTGTGTTTCATCAACAGTCTTATAGTCCACAGATTACAGAATGCCTCCAGATGTGCATCGGAAACTACTACTGGTCTTCCAGGGAACGATCAAAGCGTAGACTGTTTGAGACATTACTCCCATGGTGGAAAGTGCGCATGGTGACTCTTGTATTCAATCCCGCTGCCAATTCTGTGTTTCATCAAAACTCTGGTAGTCCACAGGTTACAGAATGCCACCAGATGTGCATCGGAAGCAACTACTGGTCTTCCAGGGAACGATCAAAGCGTAGACTGTTTGAGACATTACTCCCATGGAGGAAAGTGCGCATGGTGACTGTTGTATTCAATCCCGATGCAATTTCTGTGTTTCATCAACACTCTGATAGTCCACAGATTACAGAATGCCCCGGATGTGCATCGGAAACTACTCTTGGTGTTCCAGGGAACGATCAAAGCGTAGACTGTTTGAGACATTACTCCCATGGAGGAAAGTGCGCGTGGTGACTGTTGTATTCAATCCCGATGCAATTTCTGTGTTTCATCAACACTCTGATAGTCCACAGATTACAGAATGCCTCCAGATGTGCATCGGAAACTACTACTGGTCTTCCAGGCAACGATCAAAGCGTAGACTGTTTGAGACATTACTCGCATGGTGGAAAGTGCGCATGGTGACTGTTGTATTCAATCCCGATGCAATTTCTGTGTTTCATCAACACTCTGATAGCCCACAGATTACAGAATATCTCCAGATGTGCATCTGAAACTATTACCGGTTTTCCAGGGAACGATCAAAACGTAGACTCTTTGAGACATTATTCCCATGGAGGAAAGTGCGCATGGTGACTGTTGTATTCATTCCCGATGCAATTTCTGTGTTTCATCAAAACTCTGATAGTCCACAGATTACAGAAAGCCTCCAGATATGCATCGGAAACTACTACTGGTCTTGCAGGGAACGATCAAATCGTAGACTGTTAGAGACATTACTCCCATGGAGGAAAGTGCGCATGGTGACTGTTGTATTCAATCCCGATTCACTTTCTGTGTTTCAGCAACACTCTGATAGTCCACAGATAACAGAATGCCTCCAAATGTGCATCGGAAACTAGTTTTGGTCTTCCAGGGAACGATCAAAGCGTAGAATGTTTGAGACACTACTCTCATGGAGGAAAGTGCGCATGATGACTGTTGAATTCAATACCGATGGAATTTCTGTGTTTCATCAACACTCTGATATTCCACGGATTACAAAATGATACCAGCTGTGCATTGGAAACTACTACTGGTCTTGCAGGTAACGATCAAAGCGTAGACCGTTAGAGACATTACTCCCACGAAGGAAAGTGCGCATGGTGACTGTTGTATTCAATCCCGATGCAATTTCTGTGTTTCATCAGCACTCTGATAGTCCACAGATTACAGAATGCCCCGGATGTGGGTCGGAAACTACTACTGGTGTTCCAGGGAACGATCAAAGCGTAGACTGTTTGAGACATTACTCCCATGGAGGAAAGTGCGCATGGTGACTGTTGTATTCAATCCCGATGCAATTTCTGTGTTTCATCAACACTCTGATAGTCCACAGATTACAGAATGCCTCCAGATGTGCATCGAAAACTACTACTGGTCTTCCAGTTAACGATCAAAGCGTAGACTGTTTGAGACATTACTCCCATGGAGGAAAGTGCGCATGGTGACTGTTGTATTCAATCCCGATGCAATTTCTGTGTTTCATCAGCACTCTAATAGTCCACAGATTACAGAAAGCCTCCAGATGTGCATCGGAAACTACTACTGGTCTTCCAGGGAACGATCAAAGCGTAGACTGTTTGAGACATACCTCCCGTGGAGGAAAGTGCGCATGGTGACTGTTGTGTTCAATCCCGATGCAATTTCTGTGTTTCATCAAAACTCTGGTAGTCCACAGATTACAGAATGCCACCAGATGTGCATCGAAAACTACTACTGGTCTTCCAGAGAAAGATCAAAGCGTATAATATTTGAGAATTACTCCCATGGAGGGAAGTGAATATGGTGACTGTTGTATTCAATCCCGATTCAATTTCTGTATTTCATCAACACTCTGATAGTCCACAGATTACAGAATGCCTCAAGATGTGCATCGGAAACTACGACTGGTCTTCCAGGCAACGATCAAAGCGTAGACTGTTTGAGAAATTGCTCCCATGGAGGAAAGTGCGCATTGTGATTGTTGTATTCAATGCCGATGCAATTTCTGTGTTTCATCAACAGTCAGATAGTCCACAGACTACAGAATGCCTCCAGATGTGCATCGGAAACTACTACTGGTCTTCCAGGGAACGATCAAGGCGTAGACTGTTTGAGACATTACTCCCATGGAGGAAAGTGCGAATGGTGACTGTTGTATTTAATCCCGCTGCCATTTCTGTGTTTCATCAAAACTCTGGTAGTCCACAGGTTACAGAATGCCACCAGATGTGCATCGGAAGCAACTACTGGTCTTCCAGGGAACGATCAAAGCGTAGACTGTTTGAGACATTACTCCCATGGAGGAAAGTGCGCATGGTGACTGTTGTATTCAATCCCGATGCAATTTCTGTGTTTCATCAACACTCTGATAGTCCACAGATTACAGAATGCCCCGGATGTGCATCGGAAACTACTACTGGTGTTCCAGGGAACGATCAAAGCGTAGACTGTTTGAGACATTACTCCCATGGAGGAAAGTGCGCATGGTGACTGTTGTATTCAACCCCGATGCAATTTCTGTGTTTCATCAACACTCTGATAGTCCACAGAATACAGAATGCCTCCAGATGTGCATCGGAAACTACTACTGGTCTTCCAGGGAACGATCAAAGCGTAGATTGTTTGAGTCATTACTCCCATGGAGGAATGTGCGCATGGTGAGTGTTGTATTCAATCCCGATACAATTTCTGTGTTTCATCAACACTCTGATAGTCCACAGATTACAGGATGCCACCTGATGTGCATCGGAAACTACTACTGGTCTTCCAGGGATCGATCAAAGCGTAGACTGTTTGAGACATACCTCCCGTGGAGGAAAGTGCGCATGGTGACTGTTGTGTTCAATCCCGATGCAATTTCTGTGTTTCATCAAAACTCTGGTAGTCCACAGATTACAGAATGCCACCAGATGTGCATCGAAAACTACTACTGATCTTCCAGAGAAAGATCAAAGCGTATAATGTTTGAGAATTACTCCCATGGAGGGAAGTGAATATGGTGACTGTTGTAATCAATCCCGATTCAATTTCTGTATTTCATCAACACTCTGATAGTCCACAGATTACAGAATGCCTCCAGATGTGCATCGGAAACTACTACTGGTGTTCCAGGGAACGATCAAAGCGTAGACTGTTTGAGACATTACTCCCATGGAGGAAAGTGCGCATTGTGATTGTTGTATTCAATGCCGATGCAATTTCTGTGTTTCTTCAACAGTCTGATAGTCCACAGACTACAGAATGCCTCCAGATGTGCATCGGAAACTACTACTGGTCTTCCAGGGAAAGATCAAAGCGTAGACTGTTTGAGACATTACTCCCATGGAGGAAAGTGCGCATGGTGACTGTTGTATTTAATCCCGCTGCCATTTCTGTGTTTCATCAAAACTCTGGTAGTCCACAGGTTACAGAATGCCACCAGATGTGCATCGGAAGCAACTACTGGTCTTCCAGGGAACGATCAAAGCGTAGACTGTTTGAGACATTACTCCAATGGAGGAAAGTGCGCATGGTGACTGTTGTATTCAATCCCGATGCAATTTCTGTGTTTCATCAACACTCTGATAGTCCACAGATTACAGAATGCCCCGGATGTGCATCGGAAACTACTACTGGTGTTCCAGGGAACGATCAATGCGTAGACTGTTTGAGACATTACTCCCATGGAGGAAAGTGCGCATGGTGACTGTTGTATTCAACCCCGATGCAATTTCTGTGTTTCATCAACACTCTGATAGTCCACAGATTACAGAATGCCTCCAGATGTGCATCGGAAACTACTACTGGTCTTCCAGGGAACGATCAAAGCGTAGACTGTTTGAGACATTACTCCCATGGAGGAATGTGCGCATGGTGAGTGTTGTATTCAATCCCGATACAATCTCTGTGTTTCATCAACACTCTGATAGTCCACAGATTACAGGATGCCACCTGATGTGCATCGGAAACTACTACTGGTCTTCCAGGGATCGATCAAAGCGTAGACCGTTTGAGACGTTACTAACGTGGAGGAAAGTGCGCTTGGTAACTGTTGTATTCAATCCCGATGCAATTTCTGTGTTTCACAACACTCTGATAGTCCACAGATTATAGAATGCCTCCAGATGTGCATCGGAAACTACTACTGGTCTTCCAAGGAATGATCAAAGGGTAGACTGTTTGAGAATCACTCCCATAGAGGAAAGTGCGCATGGTGACTGTTGTATTCAATCCCGATGCAATTTCTGTGTTTCATCAACACCTTGCTAGTCCACAGATTACAGAATATCTCCAGATGTGCATCGGAAACTATTACTGGTTTTCCAGGGAACGATCAAATCGTAGACTCTTTGAGACATTAGTCCCATGGAGGAAAGTGCGCATGGTGACTGTTGTATTCATTCCCGATGCAATTTCTGTGTTTCATCAACACTCTGATAGTCCACAGATTACAGAAAGCCTCCAGATGTGCATCGGAAACTACTACTGGTCTTGCAGGGAACGATCAAAGCGTAGACTGTTAGAGACATTACTCCCATGGAGGAAAGTGCGCATGGTGACTGTTGTATTCAATCCCGATTCAATTTCTGTGTTTCAGCAACACTCTGATAGTCCACAGATAACAGAATGCCTCCAGATGTGCATCGGAAACTAGTTGTGGTCTTCCAGGGAACGATCTAAGCGTAGAATGTTTGAGACACTACTCTCATGGAGGAAAGTGCGCATGGTGACTGTTGTATTCAATACCGATGGAATTTCTGTGTTTCATCAACACTCTGATAGTCCACAGATTACAAAATGATACCAGCTGTGCATCGGAAACTACTACTGGTCTTCCAGGGAACGGCCAAAGCGTAAACTCTTTGAGACATTACTCCCATTGAGGAAGGTGACGCATGGTGACTGTTGTATTCAATCCCGATGCAATTTCTGTGTTTCGTCAACACTCTGATACTCCACAGATTACAGAAGGTCTCCAGATGTGCATCGGAAACTACTACTGGTCTTCCAGGGAACGATCAAAACGTAGACTGTTTGAGACATTACTCCCAATGCAGGAGAGTGCGCATGGTGTCTGTTGCATTCAATTCCGATTCAATTTCTGTGTTTCATCAACAGTCTGATGGTCCACAGATTACAGAATGACACCAGATGTGCATCGGAAACTACTACTGGTTTCCAGGGAATGACCAATGCGTAGACCATTTGAGAATTTCTCCCATGGAGGAAAGTGCGCATGGTGACTGTTGTGTTCAATCCCGATGCAATTTCTGTGTTTCATCAACACTCTGATAGTCCACAGATTACAGAATGCCAGCAGATGTCCATCGGAAACTACTACTGGTCTTCCAGGGAACGATCAAAGCGTAGACTGTTAGAGACATTACTCCCGTGGAGGAAAGTGCGCATGGTGTCTTGTATTCAATCCCTATGCAATTTCTGTGTTTCACAACACTCTGATAGTCCACAGATTATAGAATGCATGCAGATGTGCATCGGAAACTACTACTGGTCTTCCAGGGAATGATCAAAGGGTAGACTGTTTGAGAATCACTCCCATAGAGGAAAGTGCCCACGGTGACGGTTGTATTCATTCCCGATGCAATTTCTGTGTTTCATCAACACTCTGTTAGTCCACAGATTACAGAATGCCTCCACATGTGCATCGGAAACTACTACTCGTCTTCCAGTTCACGATCAATGCGTAGACTCTTTGAGAATTACTCCCAGGCCGGAAAGTGGGATTGGTTACTGTTGTATTCAATCCCGATGCAATTTCAGTGCTTCATTAACAGTCTGATAGCCCACAGATTACAGAATATCTCCAGATGTGCATCTGAAACTATTACTGGTTTTCCAGGGAACGATCAAAGCGTAGACTCTTTGAGACATTAGTCCCATGGAGGAAAGTGCGCATGGTGACTGTTGTAATCATTCCCGATGCAATTTCTGTGTTTCATCAAAACTCTGATAGTCCACAGATTACAGAAAGCCTCCAGATGTGCATCGGAAACTACTACTGGTCTTGCAGGGAACGATCAAAGCGTAGACTCTTAGAGACATTACTCCCATGGAGGAAAGTGGACATGGTGACTGTTGTATTCAATCAAGATTCAATTTCTGTGTTTCAGCAACACTCTGATAGTCCACAGATTACAGAATGCCCCGGATGTGCGTCGGAAACTACTACTGGTGTTCCAGGGAACGATCAAAGCGTAGACTGTTTGAGACATTACTCCCATTTAGGAAAGTGCGCATGGTGACTGTTGTATTCAATCCCGATGCAATATCTGTGTTTCATCAACACTCTGATAGTCCACAGATTACAGAATGCCTCCAGATGTGCATCGAAAACTACTACTGGTCTTCCAGGGAACGATCAAAGTGTAGACTGTTTGAGACATTACTCCCATGGAGGTAAGTGCGCATGGTGACTGTTGTATTCAATCCCGATGGAATTTCTGTGTTTCATCAACACTCTGATAGTCCACAGATTACATGATGCCACCTGATGTGCATCGGAAACTACTACTGGTCTTCCAGGGATCGATCAAATCGTAGACCGTTTGAGACGTTACTAACGTGGAGGAAAGTGCGCTTGGTGACTGTTGTATTCAATCCCGATGCAATTTCTGTGTTTCATCAACACTCTGATCCTCCACATATTACAGAATGCCACCAGATGTGCATCAGAAACTACTACTGGTTTTATAGGAAACGATCAAAGCGTAGACTCTTTTAGACATTACTCCCATGGAGGAAAGTACGCATGGTGACTGTTGTATTCAATCCCGATGCAATTTCTGTGTTTCATCAACACTCTGATAGTCCACAGATTACAGAAAGCCTCCAGATGTGCATCGGAAACTACTACTGGTCTTCCAGGGAACGATCAAAGCGTAGACTGTTTGAGACATTACTGCCGTGGAGGAAAGTGCGCATGTTGACTGTTGTATTCAATCCCGATGCAATTTCTGTGTTTCATCAACACTCTGATAGTCCACAGATTACAGAATGCCTCCAGATGTGCATCGGAAACTACTACTGGTCTACCAGGGAACTATCAAAGCGTAGACTGTTTGAGACATTACTCCCATGGAGGAATGTGCGCATGGTGAGTGTTGTATTCAATCCCGATACAATTTCTGTGTTTCATCAACACTCTGATAGTCCACAGATTACAGGATGCCACCTGATGTGCATCGGAAACTACTACTGGTCTTCCAGGGATCGATCAAAGCGTAGACCGTTTGAGACGTTACTAACGTGGAGGAAAGTGCGCTTGGTAACTGTTGTATTCAATCCCGATGCAATTTTTGTGTTTCACAACACTCTGATAGTCCACAGATTATAGAATGCCTCCAGATGTGCATCGGAAACTACTACTGGTCTTCCAGGGAATGATCAAAGGGTAGACTGTTTGAGAATCACTCCCATAGAGGAAAGTGCGCATGGTGACTGTTGTATTCAATCCCGATGCAATTTCTGTGTTTCATCAACATTCTGCTAGTCCACAGATTACAGAATATCTCCAGATGTGCATCGGAAACTATTACTGGTTTTCCAGGGAACGATCAAATCGTAGACTCTTTGAGACATTAGTCCCATGGAGGAAAGTGCGCATGGTGACTGTTGTATTCATTCCCGATGCAATTTCTGTGTTTCATCAACACTCTGATAGTCCACAGATTACAGAAAGCCTCCAGATGTGCATCGGAAACTACTACTGGTCTTGCAGGGAACGATCAAAGCGTAGACTGTTAGAGACATTACTCCCATGGAGGAAAGTGCGCATGGTGACTGTTGTATTCAATCCCGATTCAATTTCTGTGTTTCAGCAACACTCTGATAGTCCACAGATAACAGAATGCCTCCAGATGTGCATCGGAAACTAGTTGTGGTCTTCCAGGGAACGATCTAAGCGTAGAATGTTTGAGACACTACGCTCATGGAGGAAAGTGCGCATGGTGACTGTTGTATTCAATACCGATGGAATTTCTGTGTTTCATCAACACTCTGATAGTACACAGATTACAAAATGATACCAGCTGTGCATCGGAAACTACTACTGGTCTTCCAGGGAACGGCCAAAGCGTAAACTCTTTGAGACATTACTCCCATTGAGGAAGGTGACGGATGGTGACTGTTGTCTTCAATCCCGATGCAATTTCTGTGTTTCGTCAACACTCTGATACTCCACAGATTACAGAAGGTCTCCAGATGTGCATCGGAAACTACTACTGGTCTTCCAGGGAACGATCAAAACGTAGACTGTTTGAGACATTACTCCCAATGCAGGAAAGTGCGCATGGTGTCTGTTGCATTCAATTCCGATTCAATTTCTGTGTTTCATCAACAGTCTGATGGTCCACAGATTACAGAATGACACCAGATGTGCATCGGAAACTACTACTGGTTTCCAGGGAATGACCAATGCGTAGACCGTTTGAGAATTTCTCCCATGGAGGAAAGTGCGCATGGTGACTGTTGTGTTCAATCCCAATGCAATTTCTGTGTTTCATCAACACTCTGATAGTCCACAGATTACAGAATGCCACCAGATGTCCATCGGAAACTACTACTGGTCTTCCAGGGAACGATCAAAGCGTAGACTGTTAGAGACATTACTCCCGTGGAGGAAAGTGCGCATGGTGTCTTGTATTCAATCCCTATGCAATTTCTGTGTTTCACAACACTCTGATAGTCCACAGATTATAGAATGCATGCAGATGTGCATCGGAAACTACTACTGGTCTTCCAGGGAATGATCAAAGGGTAGACTGTTTGAGAATCACTCCCTTAGAGGAAAGTGCGCACGGTGACGGTTGTATTCATTCCCGATGCAATTTCTGTGTTTCATCAACACTCTGTTAGTCCACCGATTACAGAATGCCTCCACATGTGCATCGGAAACTACTACTCGTCTTCCAGTTCACGATCAATGCGTAGACTCTTTGAGAATTACTCCCAGGCCGGAAAGTGGGATTGGTTACTGTTGTATTCAATCCCGATGCAATTTCAGTGCTTCATTAACAGTCTGATAGCCCACAGATTACAGAATATCTCCAGATGTGCATCTGAAACTATTACTGGTTTTCCAGGGAACGATCAAAGCGTAGACTCTTTGAGACATTAGTCCCATGGAGGAAAGTGCGCATGGTGACTGTTGTAATCATTCCCGATGCAATTTCTGTGTTTCATCAAAACTCTGATAGTCCACAGATTACAGAAAGCCTCCAGATGTGCATCGGAAACTACTACTGGTCTTGCAGGGAACGATCAAAGCGTAGACTCTTAGAGACATTACTCCCATGGAGGAATGTGGACATGGTGACTGTTGTATTCAATCCCGATTCAATTTCTGTGTTTGAGCAACACTCTGATAGTCCACAGATAACAGAATGCCACCAGATGTGCATCGGAAACCGGTTTTGGTCTTCCAGGGAACGATCAAAGCGTAGAATGTTTGAGACACTACTCTCATGGAGGGAAGTGCGCATGGTGACTGTTGTATTCAATACCGATGGAATTTCTGTGTTTCATCAACACTCTGATATTCCACAGATTACAAAATGATACCAGCTGTGCATTGGAAACTACTACTGGTCTTGCAGGTAACGATCAAAGCGTAGACTGTTAGAGACATTACTCCCACGAAGGAAAGTGCGCATGGTGACTGTTGTACTCAATCCCGATGCAATTTCTGTGTTTCACCAACACTCTGATAGTCCACAGATTACAGAATGCCCCGGATGTGCGTCGGAAACTACTACTGGTGTTCCAGGGAACGATCAAAGCGTAGACTGTTTGAGACATTACTCCCATGGAGGAAAGTGCGCATGGTGACTGTTGTATTCAATCCCGATGCAATATCTGTGTTTCATCAACACTCTGATAGTCCACAGATTACAGAATGCCTCCAGATGTGCATCGAAAACTACTACTGGTCTTCCAGGGAACGATCAAAGTGTAGACTGTTAGAGATATTACTCCCATGGAGGTAAGTGCGCATGGTGACTGTTGTATTCAATCCCGATGGAATTTCTGTGTTTCATCAACACTCTGATAGTCCACAGATTACATGATGCCACCTGATGTGCATCGGAAACTACTACTGGTCTTCCAGGGATCGATCAAATCGTAGACCGTTTGAGACGTTACTAACGTGGAGGAAAGTGCGCTTGGTGACTGTTGTATTCAATCCCGATGCAATTTCTGTGTTTCATCAACACTCTGATCCTCCACATATTACAGAATGCCACCAGATGTGCATCAGAAACTACTACTGGTTTTATAGGAAACGATCAAAGCGTAGACTCTTTTAGACATTACTCCCATGGAGGAAAGTGCGCATGGTGACTGTTGTATTCAATCCCGATGCAATTTCTGTGTTTCATCAACACTCTGATAGTCCACAGATTACAGAAAGCCTCCAGATGTGCATCGGAAACTACTACTGGTCTTCCAGGGAACGATCAAAGCGTAGACTGTTTGAGACATTACTCCCGTGGAGGAAAGTGCTCATGTTGACTGTTGTATTCAATCCCGATGCAATTTCTGTGTTTCATCAACACTCTGATAGTCCACAGATTACAGAAAGCCTCCAGATGTCCATCGGAAACTACTACTGGTCTTCCAGGGAACGATCAAAGCGAAGACTCTTTGAGACAATATTCCCGTGGGGGAAAGTGCGCATGGTGACTGTTGTATTTAATCCCGATTCAATTTCTGTGTTTCATCATCACTCTGATAGTCCACAGATTACAGAATGCCACCTGATGTGCATCGGAAACTACTACTGGTCTTCCAGGGAGCGATCAAAGCGTAGACTGTTTGAGACATACCTCCCGTGGAGGAAAGTGCACATGGTGACTGTTGTGTTCAATCCCGATGCAATTTCTGTGTTTCATCAAAACTCTGGTAGTCCACAGTTTACAGAATGCCACCAGTTGTGCATCGTAAACTACTACTGGTCTTCCAGAGAAAGATCAAAGCGTATAATGTTTGAGAATTACTCCCATGGAGGGAAGTGAATATGGTGACTGTTGTATTCAATCCCGATTCAATTTCTGTATTTCATCAACACTCTGATAGTCCACAGATTACAGAATGCCTCCAGATGTGCATCGGAAACTACTACTCGTGTTCCAGGGAACGATCAAAGCGTAGACTGTTTGAGGCATTACTCCCATGGAGGAAAGTGCGCATGGTGACTGTTGTATTCAATCCCGATGCAATTTCTGTGTTTCAATAACACTCTGATAGTCCACAGATTACAGAATGCCCTCAGATGCCCATCGGAAACTACTACTGGTCTTCCAGGGAACGATCAAAGCGTAGACTGTTTGAGACATTACTCCCATGGAGGAAAGTGCGCATTGTGACTGTTGTATTCAGTCCCGATGCAATTTCTGTGTTTCATCAACAGTCTGATAGTCCACAGATTACAGAATGCCTCCAGATGTGCATCGGAAACTACTACTGGTCTTCCAGGGAACGATCAAAGCGTAGACTGTTTGAGACATTACTCCCATGGAGGAAAGTTCTTATGGTGACTGTTGTATTCAATCCCGCTGCCATTTCTGTGTTTCATCAAAACTCTGGTAGTCCACAGGTTACAGAATGCCACCAGATGTGCATCGGAAGCAACTACTGGTCTTCCAGGGAACGATCAAAGCGTAGACTGTTTGAGACATTACTTCCATGGAGGAAAGTGCGCATGGTGACTTTTGTATTCAATCCCGATGCAATGTCTGTGTTTCATCAACACTCTGATAGTCCACAGATTACAGAATGCCCCGGATGTGCATCGGAAACTACTACTGGTGTTCCAGGGAACGATCAAAGCGTAGACTGTTTGAGACATTACTCCCATGGAGGAAAGTGCGCATGGTGACTTTTGTATTCAATCCCGATGCAATTTCTGTGTTTCATCAACACTCTGATAGTCCACAGATTACAGAATGCCTCCAGATGTGCATCGGAAACTACTACTGGTCTTCCAGGGAACGATCAAAGCGTAGACTGTTTGAGACATTACTCCCATGGAGGAAAGTGCGCATGGTGACTGTTGTATTCAATCCCGATGCAATTTCTGTGTTTCATCAACACTCTGATAGTCCACAGATTACAGGATGCCACCTGATGTGCAACGGAAACTACTACTGGTCTTCCAGGGATCGATCAAAGCGTAGACCGTTTGAGACGTTACTAACGTGGAGGAAAGTGCGCTTGGTAACTGTTGTATTCAATCCCGATGCAATTTCTGTGTTTCATCAACACCCTGATCCTCCACATATTACAGAATGCCACCAGATGTGCATCAGAAACTACTACTGGTCTTATAGGAAACGATCAAAGCGTAGACTCTTTGAGACATTACTCCCATGGAGGAAAGTGCGCGTGGAGACTGTTGTATTCTATCCCGATGCAATTTCTGTGTTTCATCAACACTGATAGTCCACAGATTACAGAATGCCTCCAGATGTGCTTCGGAAACTACTACTTGTCTTGCAGGTAACGATCAAAGCGTAGACTGTTAGAGACATTACTCCCATGGAGGAAAGTGCGCATGGTGACTGTTTTGTTCAATCCCGATGCAATTTCTGTGTTTCATCAACACTCTGATAGTCCACAGATTACAGAATGCCACCAGATGTCCATCGGAAACTACTACTGGTCTTCCAGGGAACGATCAAAGCGTAGACTGTTAGAGACATTACTCCCGTGGAGGAAAGTGCGCATGGTGACTGTTGTATTCAATCCCTATGCAATTTCTGTGTTTCACAACACTCTGATAGTCCACAGATTATAGAATGCCTCCAGATGTGCATCGGAAACTACTACTGGTCTTCCAGGGAATGATCAAAGGGTAGACTGTTTGAGAATCACTCCCATAGAGGAAAGTGCGCATGGTGACTGTTGTATTCAATCCCGATGCAATTTCTGTGTTTCATCAACACTCTGTTAGTCCACAGATTACAGAATGCGTCCAGATGTGCATCGGAAATTACTACTGGCCTTCCAGTTCACGATCAAAGCGTAGACTGTTTGAGAATTACTCCCAGGCCGGAAAGTGGGCTTGGTGACTGTTGTATTCAATCCCGATGCAATTTCTGTGCTTCATTAACAGTCTGATAGCCCACAGATTACAGAATATCTCCAGATGTGCATCGGAAACTATTACTGGTTTTCCAGGGTACGATCAAATCGTAGACACTTTGAGACATTAGTCCCATGGAGGAAAGTGCGCATGGTGACTGTTGTATTCATTCCCGATGCAATTTCTGTGTTTCATCAACACTCTGATAGTCCACAGATTACAGAAAGCCTCCAGATGTGCATCGGAAACTACTACTGGTCTTGCAGGGAACGATCAAAGCGTAGACTGTTAGAGACATTACTCCCATGGAGGAAAGTGCGCATGGTGACTGTTGTATTCAATCCCGATTCAATTTCTGTGTTTCAGCAACACTCTGATAGTCCACAGATAACAGAATGCCTCCAGATGTGCATCGGAAACTAGTTTTGGTCTTCCAGGGAACGATCAAAGCGTAGAATGTTTGAGACACTGCTCTCATGGAGGAAAGTGCGCATGGTGACTGTTGTATTTAATACCGATGGAATTTCTGTGTTTCATCAACACTCTGATAGTCCATAGATTACAAAATGATACCAGCTGTGCATCGGAAACTACTACTGGTCTTCCAGGGAACGGTCAAAGCGCAAACTCTTTGAGACATTACTCCCATTGAGGAAGGTGACGCATGGTGACTGTTGTATTCAATCCCGATGCAATTTCTCTGTTTCGTCAACACTCTGATACTCCACAGATTACAGAAGGTCTCCAGATGTGCATCGGAAACTACTACTGGTCTTCCAGGGAACGATCAAAACGTAGACTGTTTGAGACATTACTCCCAATGCAAGAAAGTGCGCATGGTGTCTGTTGCATTCAATTACGTTTCACTTTCTGTGTTTCATCAACAGTCTGATGGTCCACAGATTACAGAATGACACCAGATGTGCATCGGAAACTACTACTGGTCTTCCAGGGAACGATCAAAGCGTAGACTGTTTGAGACATTACTCCCATGGAGGAAAGTGCGCATGGTTTCTGTTGTATTCAATCCCGATGCAATTTCTGTGTTTCATCAACACTCTGATAGTCCAAAGATTACAGAAAGCCTCCAGATGTGCATCGGAAACTACTACTGGTCTTGCAGGGAACGATCAAAACATAGACTGTTAGAGACATTACTCCCAAGGAGGAAAGTGCGGATGATGACTGTTGTATTCAACCCTGATGCAATTTCTGTGTTTCATCAACACTCTGATAGTCCACAGATTACACAATGCATCCATATGTGCATCGGAAACTACTACTGGTCTTCCAGGGCACGATCAAAGCGTAGACTGTTTGAGACATTACTCCCAATGCAGGAAAGAGCGCATGGTGACTGTTGTTTTCAATCCTGATGAAATATCTGTGTTTCATCAACAATCTGATAGTCCACAGATTACAGAATATCTCCAGATGAGCATCGGTAACTACTACTGGTCTTCCAGGGAACGATCAAAGCGTAGACTGTTTGAGACATTACTCGCGTGGAGGAAAGTGCGCATGGTGACTGTTGTATTTAATCCCGATGCAATTTCTGTGTTTCACAACACTCTGATAGTCCACAGATTACAGAATGCCTCCAGATGTGCATCGGAAACTACTATTGGTCTTCCAGGGAATGATCAAAGCGTAGACTGTTAGAGAATTACTCCATGGAGGAAAGTGCGCATGGTGACTGTTGTATTCAATCTCGATGCAATTTCTGTGTTTCATCAATCTCTGATAGTGCACAGATTACAGAAAGCCTATAGATGTCCATCGGAAACTACTACTGGTCTTCCAGGGAACGATCAAAGCGTAGACTCTTTGAGACATTATTCCCATGCAGGAAAGTGCGCATGGTGACTGTTGTATTTAATCCCGATTCAATTTCTGTGTTTCATCAACACTCTGATAGTCCACAGATTACAGAATGCCTCGAGATGTTCATCGGAAACTACTACTGGTCTTCCTGGGAACGATAAAAGCGTAGACTGTTTGAGACATTACTCCAAAGGAGGAAAGTGCGCATGGTGACTGTTGTATTCAATCCCGATGCAATTCCTGTGTTTCATCAACACTCAGTTAGTCCACAGATTTCAGAATGCCTCCAGATGTGCATCGGAAACTACTTCTGGTTTTCCAAGGAACGATCAAGACGTAGACTGTTTGAGACACTACTCCCATGGAAGAAAGTGTGCATGGTGACTGTTGTATTCAACCCCGATGCAATTTCTGTGTTTCACCAAAACTCTGATAGTCCACAGATTACAGAATGCCTCCAGATGTCCATCGGAAATTACTACTGGTCTTCCAAGGAACGATGAAAACGTAAACTCTTGGAGACATTTCTCACATGGAGGAATGTGCGCATGGTGACTGTTGTATTCAATCCCGATGCAATTTCTGTGCTTCATCAACACTCTGACACTCCACAGATTACAGAATGCCTCCAGATGTGCATCGGAAACTACTACTGGTCTTCCTGGGAACGATCAAAGCGTAGACTGTTTGAGACATTACTCCCGTGGAGGAAAGTGCGCATGTTGACTCTTCTATTCAATCCCGATGCAATTTCTGTGTTTCATCAACACTCTCATAGTCCACAGATTTCAGAATGCCTCCAGATGTGCATCGGAAACTACAACTAGTCTTCCAGGGAACGATCAAAGCGTAGACTGTTTGAGACATTACTGCCATGGAGGAAAGTGCGCATGGTGACTCTTGTATTCAATCCCGATGCAATATCTGTGTTTCATTAACAGTCTGATAGTCCACAGATTACAGAATATCTCCAGATGTGCATCGGAAACTACTATTGGTCTTCCAGGTAATGATCAAAGCGTAGACTGTTTAAGAATTACTTCATGGAAGAAAGTGCGCATGGTGACTGTTGTATTCAATCTCGATGCAATTTCTGTGTTTCATCAATCTCTGATAGTCCACAGATTACAGAATGCCTCCAGATGTGAATCGGAAACTACTACTGGTCTTCCAGGGCACGATCGAAGCGTAGAATGTTTGAGAATTACTCCCATGCAGGAAAGTGGGCTTGGTGACTGTTGTATTCAATCCAGATGCAATATCTGTGTTTCATTAACAGTCTGATAGTCCACAGACTACAGAATATCTCCAGATGTGCATCGGAAACTATTACTGGTTTTCCAGGGAACGATCAAAGCGTAGACTGTTTGAGACATTACTCCCATTGAGGAAAGTGCGCATGGTGATTGTTGTATTCAATCCCGATGCAATTTCTGTGTCTCATCAACACTCTGATAGTCCACAGATTACAGAAAACCTCCAGATGTGCATCGGAAACTACTACTAGTCTTCCAGGGAACGATCAAAGCGTAGACTGTTTGAGACATTACTCCCGTGGAGGAAAGTGCGCATGTTGACTGTTGTATTCAATCCCGATGCAATTTCTGTGTTTCATCAACACTCTGATAGTCCACAGATTACAGAAAGCCTATTGATGTCCATCGGAAACTACTACTGGTCTTCCAGGGAACGATCAAAGCGTAGACTCTTTGAGACATTATTCCCGTGGAGGTAAGTGCGCATGGTGACTGCTGTATTTAATCCCGATTCAATTTCTGTGTTTCATCAACACTCTGATAGTCCACAGATTACAGAACGCCACCTGATGTGCATCGGAAACTACTACTGGTCTTCCAGGGAACGATCAAAGCGTAGACTCTTTGAGACATTATTCCTGTGGAGGAAAGTGCGCATGGTGACTGTTGTATTTAATCCCGATTCAATTTCTGTGTTTCATCAACACTCTGACACTCCACAGATTACAGAATGCCTCCAGATGTGCATCGGAAACTACTACTGGTCTTCCAGGGAACGATCAAAGCGTAGACTGTTTGAGACCTTACTCCCATGGAGGAAGGTGCACATGGGGAATGTTGTATTCAATCCCGATGCAATTTCTATGTTTCATCAACACTCTGATGGTCCACAGATTACAGAATGACACCAGATGTGCATCGGAAACTACTACTGGTCTTCCAGGGAACGATCAAAGCGTAGACTGTTTGAGACATTACTCCCATGGAGGAAAGTGCGCATGGTGACTGTTGTATTCAATCCCGATGCAATTTCTGTGTTTCGTCAACACTCTGATAGTCCACAGATTACAGAAAGCCACCAGATGTCCATCGGAAACTATTACTGGTCTTAAAGGGAACGATCAAAGCGTAGACTGTTTGAGACATTACTCCCGTGGAGGAAAGTGCGCATGGTGACTGTTGTATTTAATCCCGATGCAATTTCTGTGTTTCACAACACTCTGATAGTCCACAGATTACAGAATGCCTCCAGATGTGCATCGGAAACTACTGTTGGTCTTCCAGGTAATGATCAAAGCGTAGACTGTTTGAGAATTACTTCATGGAGGAAAGTGCGCATGGTGACTGTTGTGTTCAATCCCGATGCAATTTCTGTTTTTCATCAACACTCTGGTAGTCCACAGATTACAGAATGCCAGCAGATGTGCATCGGAAACTACTACTGGTCTTCCAGAGAACGATGAAAGCGTATAATGTTTCAGAATTACTCCCATGGAGGGAAGTGAATATGGTGACTGTTGTATTCAATCCCGATTCAATTTCTGTATTTCATCAACACTCTGATAGTCCACAGATTACAGAATGCCTCCAGATGTTCATCGGAAACTACTACTGGTCTTCCTGGGAACGATCAAAGCGTAGACTGTTTGAGACATTACTCCAAAGGACGAAAGTGCGCATGGTGACAGTTGTATTCAATCCCGATGCAATTCCTGTGTTTCATCAACACTCATTTAGTCCACAGATTTCAGAATGCCTCCAGATGTGCATCGGAAACTACTTCTGGTCTTCCAAGGAACGATCAAGACGTAGACTGTATGAGACACTACTCCCATGGAAGAAAGTGCGCATGGTGACTGTTGTATTCAATCCCGATGCAATTTCTGTGTATCACCAAAACTCTGATAGTCCACAGATTACAGAATGCCTCCAGATGTCCATCGGATATTACTACTGGTTTTCCAAGGAACGATGAAATCGTAAACTCTTGGAGACATTTCTCACATGGAGGAATGTGCGCATGGTGACTGTTGTATTCCATCCCGATGCAATTTCTGTGCTTCATCAACACTCTGACACTCCACAGATTACAGAATGCCTCCAGATGTGCATCGGAAACTACTACTGGTCTTCCAGGGAACGATCAAAGCGTAGACTGTTTGAGACCTTACTCCCGTGGAGGAAAGTGCACATGGTGAATGTTGTATTCAAGCCAGATGCAATTTCTGTGTTTCATCAACACTCTCATAGTCCACAGATTACAGAATGCCACCAAATGTCCATCGGAAACTACTACTGGTCATCCAGGGAACGATCAAAGCGTAGACTGTTTGAGACATTACTCCCGTGGATGAAAGTGCGCATGTTGACTCTTGTATTCAATCCCGATGCAATTTCTGTGTTTCATCACCACTCTCATAGTCCACAGATTTCAGAATGCCTCCAGATGTGCATCGGAAACTACTACTAGTCTTCCAGGGAACGATCAAAGCGTAGACTGTTTGAGACATTACTGCCATGGAGGAAAGTGCGCATGGTGACTCTTGTATTCAATCCCGATGCAATTTCTGTGTTTCTACTACACTCTGATAGTCCACAGATTTCAGAATGCCTCCAGATGTGCATCGGAAACTACTACTGGTCTTCCAGGGAACGATCGAAACGTAGACTGTTTGAGACCTTACTCCCATGGAGGAAAGTGCACATGGTGACTGATGTATTCAATCCCGATGCAATTTCTGTGTTTCATCAACACTCTGATGGTCCACAGATTACAGAATGACACCAGATGTGCATCGGAAACTACTACTGGTCTTCCAGGGAACGATCAAAGCGTAGACTGTTTGAGACATTACTCCCATGGAGGAAAGTGCGCATGGTGACTGTTGTATTCAATCCCGATGCAATTTCTGTGTTTCATCAACATTCTGCTAGTCCACAGATTACAGAATATCTCCAGATGTGCATCGGAAACTATTACTGGTTTTCCAGGGAACGATCAAATCGTAGACTCTTTGAGACATTAGTCCCATGGAGGAAAGTGCGCATGGTGACTGTTGTATTCATTCCCGATGCAATTTCTGTGTTTCATCAACACTCTGATAGTCCACAGATTACAGAAAGCCTCCAGATGTGCATCGGAAACTACTACTGGTCTTCCAGGGACTGATCAAAGCGTAGACTCTTTGAGACATTACTTCCATGGAGGAAAGTGCGCATGGTGACTGTTGTATTCAATCCCGATGCAATTTCTGTGTTTCATTAACACTCTGATAGTCCACAGATTACAGAAAGCCTCCAGATGTCCATCGGAAACTACTACTGGTCTTCCAGGGAACGATCAAAGCGAAGACTCTTTGAGACATTATTCCCGTGGAGGAAAGTGCGCATGGTGACTGTTGTATTTAATCCCGATTCAATTTCTGTGTTTCATCAACACTCTGACACTCCACAGATTACAGAATGATTCCAGATGTGCATCGGCAACTACTACTGGTCTTCCAGGGAACGATCAAAGCGTAGACTGTTTGAGACCTTACTCCCATGGAGGAAAGTGCACATGGTGACTGATGTATTCAATCCCGATGCAATTTCTGTGTTTCATCAACACTCTGATGGTCCACAGATTACAGAATGACACCAGATGTGCATCGGAAACTACTACTGGTCTTCCAGGGAACGATCAAAGCGTAGACTGTTTGAGACATTACTCCCATGGAGGAAAGTGCGCATGGTGACTGTTGTATTCAATCCCGATGCAATTTCTGTGTTTCGTTAACACTCTGATAGTCCACAGATTACAGAATGCCACCAGATGTCCATCGGAAACTTCTACTGGTCTTAAAGTGAACGATCAAAGCGTAGACTGTTTGAGACATTACTCCCGTGGAGGAAAGTGCGCATGGTGACTGTTGTATTTAATCCCGATGCAATCTCTGTGTTTCACAACACTCTGATAGTCCACAGATTACAGAATGCCTCCAGATGTGCATCGGAAACTACTATTGGTCTTCCAGGTAATGATCAAAGCGTAGACTGTTTGAGAATTACTTCATGGAGGAAAGTGCGCATGGTGACTGTTGTATTCAATCTCGATGCAATTTCTGTGTTTCATCAATCTCTGATAGTCCACAGATTACAGAATGCCTCCAGATGTGAATCGGAAACTACTACTGGTCTTCCAGGGCACGATCGAAGCGTAGAATGTTTGAGAATTACTCCCATGCAGGAAAGTGGGCTTGGTGACTGTTGTATTCAATCCAGATGCAATATCTGTGTTTCATTAACAGTCTGATAGTCCACAGATTACAGAATGCCACCTGATGTGCATCGGAAACTACTACTGGTCTTCCAGGGAACGATCAAAGCGTAGACTGTTTGAGACTTACCTCCCGTGGAGGAAAGTGCGCATGGTGACTGTTGTGTTCAATCCCGATGCAATTTCTGTTTTTCATCAACACTCTGGTAGTCCACAGATTACAGAATGCCACCAGATGTGCATCGGAAACTACTACTGGTCTTCCAGAGAACGATCAAAGCGTATAATGTTTCAGAATTACTCCCATGGAGGGAAGTGAATATGGTGACTGTTGTATTCAATCCCGATTCAATTTCTGTATTTCATCAACACTCATTTAGTCCACAGATTTCAGAATGCCTCCAGATGTGCATCGGAAACTACTTCTGGTCTTCCAAGGAACGATCAAGACGTAGACTGTTTGAGACATTACTCCAAAGTAGGAAAGTGCACATGGTGACTGTTGTATTCAATCCCGATGCAATTCCTGTGTTTCATCAACACTCATTTAGTCCACAGATTTCAGAATGCCTCCAGATGTGCATCGGAAACTACTTCTGGTCTTCCAAGGAACGATCAAGACGTAGACTGTTTGATACACTACTCCCATGGAAGAAAGTGCGCATGGTGACTGTTGTATTCAATCCCGATGCAATTTCTGTGTATCACCAAAACTCTGTTAGTCCACAGATTACAGAATGCCTCCAGATGTCCATCGGATATTACTACTGGTCTTCCAAGGAACGATGAAATCGTTAACTCTTGGAGACATTTCTCACATGGAGGAATGTGCGCATGGTGACTGTTGTATTCAATCCCGATGCAATTTCTGTGTTTCTACTACACTCTGATAGTCCACAGATTTCAGAATGCCTCCAGATGTGCATCGGAAACTACTACTGGTCTTCCAGGGAACGATCGAAACGTAGACTGTTTGAGACATTACTCCCATGGAGGAAAGTGCGCATGGTGACTGTTATATTCAATCCCGATGCAATTTCTGTGTTTCATCAACACTCTCATAGTCCACAGATTACAGAATTCCACTAGATGTCCATCGGAAACTACTACTGGCCATCCAGGGAACGATCAAAGCGTAGACTGTTTGAGACATTACTCCCGTGGAGGAAAGTGTGCATGTTGACTGTTGTATTCAATCCCGATGCAATTTCTGTGTTTCTTCAACACTCTGATAGTCCACAGATTGCAGAATATCTATAGATGTGCATCGGAAACTACTACTGGTCTTCCAGGGATCGATCAAAGCGTAGACTCTTTGAGACATTACTCCCATGGAGGAAAGTGCGCATGGTGACTGTTGTATTCAATCCCGATGCAATTTCTGTGTTTCATCAACACTCTGATAGTCCACAGATTACAGAAAGCCTCCAGATGTCCATCGGAAACTACTACTGGTCTTCCAGGGAACGATCAAAGCGAAGACTCTTTGAGACATTATTCCCGTGGAGGAAAGTGCGCATGGTGCCTGTTGTATTTAAAACCCGATTCAATTTCTGTGTTTCATCAACACTCTGACACTCCACAGATTACAGAATGCCTCCAGATATGCATCGGCAACTACTAATGGTCTTCCAGGGAACGATCAAAGCGTAGACTGTTTGAGACCTTACTCCCATGGAGGAAAGTGCACATGGTGACTGATGTATTCAATCCCGATGCAATTTCTGTGTTTCATCAACACTCTGATGGTCCACAGATTACAGAATGACACCAGATGTGCATCGGAAACTACTACTGGTCTTCCAGGGAACGATCAAATCGTAGACTGTTTGAGACATTACTCCAATGAAGGAATGTGCGCATGGTGACTGTTGTATTCATTCCCGATGCAATTTCTGTGTTTCATCAACACTCTGATAGTCCACAGATTACAGAATGCCACCAGATGTCCATCGGAAACTACTACTGGTCATCCTGGGAACGATCAAAGCGTAGACTCTTTGAGACATTATTCCTGTGGAGGAAAGTGCGCATGGTGACTGTTGTAATTAATCCCGATTCCTCCCATGGAGGAAAGTGCACATGGGGACTGTTGTATTCAATCCCGATGCAATATCTATGTTTCATCAACACTCTGATGGTCCACAGATTACAGAATGACACCAGATGTGCATCGGAAACTACTACTGGTCTTCCAGGGAACGATCAAAGCGTAGACTGTTTGAGACATTACTCTCATGGAGGAAAGTGCTCATGGTGACTGTTGTATTCAATCCCGATGCAATTTCTGTGTTTCGTCAACACTCTGATAGTCCACAGATTACAGAATGCCACCAGATGTCCATCGGAAACTACTACTGGTCTTAAAGGGAACGATCAAAGCGTAGACTGTTTGAGACATTACTCCCGTGGAGGAAAGTGCGCATGGTGACTGTTGTATTTAATCCCGATGCAATTTCTGTGTTTCACAACACTCTGATAGTCCACAGATTACAGAATGCCTCCAGATGTGCATCGGAAACTACTATTGGTCTTCCAGGGAATGATCAAAGCGTAGACTGTTTGAGAATTACTCCATGGAGGAAAGTGCGCATGGTGACTGTTGTATTCAATCTCGATGCAATTTCTGTGTTTCATCAATCTCTGATAGTCCACAGATTACAGAATATCTCCAGATGTGCATCGGAAACTATTACTGGTTTTCCAGGGAACGATCAAAGCGTAGACTGTTTGAGACATTACTCCCATTGAGGAAAGTGCGCATGGTGACTGTTGTATTCAATCCCGATGCAATTTCTGTGTTTCATCAACACTCTGATAGTCCACAGATTACAGAAAGCCTCCAGATGTGCATCGGAAACTACTACTGGCCTTCCAGGGATCGATCAAAGCGTAGACTGTTTGAGACATTACTCTCGTGGAGGAAAGTGCGCATGTTGACTGTTGTATTCAATCCCGATGCAATTTCTGTGTTTCATCAACACTCTGATAGTCCACAGATTACAGAAAGCCTATAGATGTCCATCGGAAACTACTACTGGTCTTCCAGGGAACGATCAAAGCGTAGACTCTTTGAGACATTATTCCCGTGGAGGAAAGTGCGCATGGTGACTGTTGTATGTAATCCCGATTCAATTTCTGTGTTTCATCAACACTCTGATAGTCCACAGATTACAGAATGCCACCTGATGTGCATCGGAAACTACTACTGGTCTTCCAGGGAACGATCAAAGCGTAGACTGTTTGAGACATACCTCCCGTGGAGGAAAGTGCGCATGGTGACTGTTGTGTTCAATCCCGATGCAATTTCTGTTTTTCATCAACACTCTGGTAGTCCACAGATTACAGAATGCCACCAGATGTGCATCGGAAACTACTACTGGTCTTCCAGAGAACGATCAAAGCGTATAATGTTTCAGAATTACTCCCATGGAGGGAAGTGAATATGGTGACTGTTGTATTCAATCCCGATTCAATTTCTGTATTTCATCAACACTCTGATAGTCCACAGATTACAGAATGCCTCCAGATGTTCATCGGAAACTACTACTGGTCTTCCTGGGAACGATCAAAGCGTAGACTGTTTGAGACATTACTCCAAAGGAGGAAAGTGCGCATGGTGACTGTTGTATTCAATCCCGATGCAATTACTGTGTTTCATCAACACTCAGTTAGTCCACAGATTTCAGAATGCCTCCAGATGTGCATCGGAAACTACTTCTGGTCTTCCAAGGAACGATCATGACGTAGACTGTTTGAGACACTACTCCCATGGAAGAAAGTGCGCATGGTGACTGTTGTATTCAATCCCGATGCAATTTCTGTGTTTCACCAAAACTCTGATAGTCCACAGATTACAGAATGCCTCCAGATGTCCATCGGAAATTACTACTGGTCTTCCAAGGAACGATGAAATCGTAAACTCTTGGAGACATTTCTCACATGGAGGAATGTGCGCATGGTGACTGTTGTATTCAATCCCGATGCAATTTCTGTGTTACATCAACACTCTCATAGTCCACAGATTACAGAATGCCACCAAATGTCCATCGGAAACTACTACTGGTCATCCAGGGAACGATCAAAGCGTAGACTGTTTGAGACATTACTGCCATGGAGGAAAGTGCGCATGTTGACTGTTGTATTCAATCCCGATGCAATTTCTGTGTTTCTTCAACACTCTGATAGTCCACAGATTGCAGAATATCTATAGATGTGCATCAGAAACTACTACTGGTCTTCCAGGGATCGATCAAAGCGTAGACTCTTTGAGACATTACTCCCATGGAGGAAACTGCGCATGGTGACTGTTGTATTCAATCCCGATGCAATTTCTATGTTTCATCAACACTCTGATGGTCCGCAGATTACAGAATGACACCAGATGTGCATCGGAAACTACTACTGGTCTTCCAGGGAACGATCAAAGCTTAGACTGTTTGAGACATTACTCCCATGGAGGAAAGTGCGCATGGTGACTGTTGTATTCAATCCCGATGCAATTTCAGTGTTTCGTCAACACTCTGATTGTCCACAGATTACAGAATGCCACCAGATGTCCATCTAAAACTACTACTGGTCTTAAAGGGAACGATCAAAGCGTAGACTGTTTGAGACATTACTCCCGTGGAGGAAAGTGCGCATGGTGACTGTTGTATTTAATCCCGATGCAATTTCTGTGTTTCACAACACTCTGATAGTCCACAGATTACAGAATGCCTCCAGATGTGCATCGGAAACTACAATTGGTCTTCCAGGGAAAGATCAAAGCGTAGACTGTTTGAGACATTACTCCCATGGAGGAAAGTGCGCATGGTGACTGTTGTATTCAATCCCGATGCAATTTCTGTGTTTCATCAACACTCTGATAGTCCACAGATTACAGAATGCCTCCAGATGTGAATCGGAAACTACTACTGGTCTTCCAGGGCACGATCGAAGCGTAGAATGTTTGAGAATTACTCCCATGCAGGAAAGTGTGCTTGGTGACTGTTGTATTCAATCCAGATGCAATATCTGTGTTTCATTAACAGTCCACAGATTACAGAATATCTCCAGATGTGCATCGGAAACTATTACTGGTTTTCCAGGGAACGATCAAAGCGTAGACTGTTTGAGACATTACTCCCATTGAGGAAAGTGAACATGGTGACTGTTGTATTCAATCCCGATGCAATTTCTGTGTTTCATCAACACTCTGATAGTCCACAGATTACAGAAAGCCTCCAGATGTGCATCGGAAACTACTACTGGTCTTCCAGGGAACGATCAAAGCGTAGACTGTTTGAGACATTACTCCCGTGGAGAATAGTGCGCATGTTGACTGTTGTATTCAATCCCGATGCAATTTCTGTGTTTCATCAACACTCTGATAGTCCACAGATTACAGAAAGCCTATAGATGTCCATCCGAAACTACTACTGGTCTTCCAGGGAACGATGAAAGCGTAGACTCTTTGAGACATTATTCCCGTGGAGGAAAGTGCGCATGTTGACTCTTGTATTCAATCCTCATGCAATTTCTGTGTTTCATCAACACTCTCATAGTCCACAGATTTCAGAATGCCTCCAGATGTGCATCGGAAACTACTACTAGTCTTCCAGGGAACGATCAAAGCGTAGACTGTTTGAGACATTACTGCCATGGAGGAAAGTGCGCATGGTGACTCTTGTATTCAATCCCGATGCAATTTCCGTGTTTCTACAATACTCTGATAGTCCACAGATTTCAGAATGCCTCCAGATGTGCATCGGAAACTACTACTGGTCTTCCAGGGAACGATCGAAACGTACACACTGAGACATTACTCCCATGGAGGAAAGTGCGCATGGTGACTGTTGTACTCAATCCCGATGCAATTTCTGTGTTTCATCAACACTCTCATAGTCCACAGATTACAGAATGCCACTAGATGTCCATCGGAAACTACTACTGGTCATCCAGGGAACGATCAAAGTGTAGACTGTTTGAGACATTAATCCCGTGGAGGAAAGTGCGCATGTTGACTGTTGTATTCAATCCCGATGCAATTTCTGTGTTTCTTCAACACTCTGATAGTCCACAGATTGCAGAATATCTATGGATGTGCATCAGAAACTACTACTGGTCTTCCAGGGATCGATCAAAGCGTAGACTCTTTGAGACATTACTCCCATGGAGGAAACTGCGCTTGGTGACTGTTGTATTCAATCCCGATGCAATTTCTGTGTTTCGTCATCACTCTGATAGTCCACAGATTACAGAATGCCACCAGATGTCCATCTAAAACTACTACTGGTCTTAAAGGGAACGATCAAAGCGTAGACTGTTTGAGACATTACTCCCGTGGAGGGAAGTGCGCATGGTGACTGTTGTATTTAATCCCGATGAAATTTCTGTGTTTCACAACACTCTGATAGTCCACAGATTACAGAATGCCGCCAGATGTGCATCGGAAACTACAGTTGGTCTTCCAGGGAATGATCAAAGCGTAGACTGTTTGAGAATTACTCCATGGAGGAAAGTGCGCATGGTGACTGTTGTATTCAATCTCGATGCAATTTCTGTGTTTCATCAATCTCTGATAGTCCACAGATTACAGAATGCCTCCAGATGTGAATCGGAAACTACTACTGGTCCTCCAGGGCACGATCGAAGCGTAGAATGTTTAAGAATTACTCCCATGCAGGAAAGTGGGCTTGGTGACTGTTGTATTCAATCTAGATGCAATATCTGTGTTTCATTAACAGTCTGATAGTCCACAGATTACAGAATATCTCCAGATGTGCATCGGAAACTATTACTGGTTTTCCAGGGAACGATCAAAGCGTAGACTGTTTGAGACATTACTCCCATTGAGGAAAGTGCGCATGGTGACTGTTGTATTCAATCCCGATGCAATTTCTGTGTTTCATCAACACTCTGATAGTCCACAGATTACAGAAAGCCTCCAGATGTGCATCGGAAACTACTACTGGTCTCCCAGGGAACGATCAAAGCGTAGACTGTTTGAGACATTACTCCCGTGGAGAAAAGTGCGCATGTTGACTGTTGTATTCAATCCCGATTCAATTTCTGTGTTTCATCAACACTCTGATAGTCCACAGATTACAGTATGCCACCTGATGTGCATCGGAAACTACTACTGGTCTTCCAGGGAACGATCAAAGCGTAGACTGTTTGAGACATACCTCCCGTGGAGGAAAGTGCGCATGGTGACTGTTGTGTTCAATCCCGATGCAATTTCTGTTTTTCATCAACACTCTGGTAGACCACAGATTACAGAATGCCACCAGATGTGCATCGGAAATTACAACTGGTCTTCCAGAGAACGATCAAAGCGTATAATGTTTGAGAATTACTCCCATGGAGGGAAGTGAATATGGTGACTGTTGTATTCAATCCCAATTCAATTTCTGTATTTCATCAACACTCTGATAGTCCACAGATTACAGAATGCCTCCAGCTGTTCATCGGAAACTACTACTGGTCTTCCTGGGAACGATCAAAGCGTAGACTGTTTGAGACATTACTCCAAAGGAGGAAAGTGCGCATGGTGACTGTTGTATTCAATCCCGATGCAATTCCTGTGATTCATCAACACTCAGTTATTCCACAGATTTCAGAATGCCTCCAGATGTGCATCGGAAACTACTTCTGGTCTTCCAAGGAACGATCAAGATGTAGACTGTTTGAGACACTACTCCCATGGAAGAAAGTGCGCATGGTGACTGTTGTATTCAATCCCGATGCAATTTCTGTGTTTCACCAAAACTCTGATAGTCCACAGATTACAGAATGCCTCCAGATGTCCATCGGAAATTACTACTGGTCTTCCAAGGAACGATGAAATCGTAAACTCTTGGAGACATTTCTCACATGGAGGAATGTGCGCATGGTGACTGTTGTATTCAATCCCGATGCAATTTCTGTGCTTCATCAACACTCTGACACTCCACAGATTACAGAATGCCTCCAGATGTGCATCGGAAACTACTACTGGTCTTCCAGGGAACGATCAAAGCGTAGACTGTTTGAGACCTTACTCCCATGGAGGAAAGTGCACATGGTGAAAGTTGTATTCAATCCAGATGCTATTTCTGTGTTTCATCAACACTCTCATAGTCCACAGATTACAGAATGCCACCAAATGTCCATCGGAAACTACTACTGGTCATCCAGGGAACGATCAAAGCTAGACTGTTTGAGACATTACTCCCGTGGAGGAAAGTGCGCATGTTGACTCTTGTATTCAATCCCGATGCAATTTCTGTGTTTCATCAACACTCTCATAGTCCACAGATTTCAGAATGCCTCCAGATGTGCATCGGAAACTACTACTAGTCTTCCAGGGAACGATCAAAGCGTAGACTGTTTGAGACATTACTGCCATGGAGGAAAGTGGGCATGGTGACTCTTGTATTCAATCCCGATGCAATTTCTGTGTTTCTACAACACTCTGATAGTCCACAGATTTCAGAATGCCTCCAGATGTGCATCGGAAACTACTACTGGTCTTCCAGGGAACGATCGAAACGTAGACTGTTTGAGACATTACTCCCATGGAGGAAACTGCGCATGGTGACTGTTGTATTCAATCCCGATGCAATTTCTGTGTTTCATCAATCTCTGATAGTCCACAGATTACAGAATGCCTCTAGATGTGCATCGGAAACTACTACTGTTCTTCCAGGACACGATCGAAGCGTAGAATGTTTGCGAATTACTCCCATGCAGGAAAGTGGGCTTGGTGACTGTTGTATTCAATCCCGATGCAATATCTGTGTTTCATTAACAGTCTGATAGTCCACAGATTACAGAATATCTCCAGATGTGCATCGGAAACTACTTCTGGTCTTCCAAGGAACGATCAAGACGTAGACTGTTTGAGACACTACTCCCATGGAAGAAAGTGCGCATGGTGACTGTTGTATTCATTCCCGATGCAATTTCTGTGTTTCACCAAAACTCTGATAGTCCACAGATTACAGAATGCCTCCAGATATCCATCGGAAATTACTACTGGTCTTCTAAGGAACGATGAAATCGTAAACTCTTGGAGACATTTCTCACATGGAGGAATGTGCGCATGGTGACTGTTGTATTCAATCCCGATGCAATTTCTGTGCTTCATCAACACTCTGACACTCCACAGATTACAGAATGCCTCCAGATGTTCATCGGAAACTACTACTGGTCTTCCAGGGAACGATCAAAGCGTAGACTGTTTGAGACCTTACTCCCATGGAGGAAAGTGCACATGGTGAATGTTGTATTCAATCCAGATGCAATTTCTGTGTTTCATCAACACTCTCATAGTCCACAGATTACAGAATGCCACCAAATGTCCATCGGAAACTACTACTGGTCATCCAGGGAACGATCAAAGCGTAGACTGTTTGAGACATTACTCCCGTGGAGGAAAGTGCGCATGTTGACTCTTGTATTCAATCCCGGTGCAATTTCTGTGTTTCATCAACACTGTCATAGTCCACAGATTTCAGAACGCCTCCAGATGTGCATCGGAAACTACTACTAGTCTTCCAGGGAACGATCAAAGCGTAGACTGTTTGAGACATTACTGCCATGGAGGAAAGTGCGCATGGTGAATCTTGTATTCAATCCCGATGCAATTTCTGTGTTTCTACAACACTCTGATAGTCCACAGATTTCAGAATGCCTCCAGATGTGCATCGGAAACTACTACTGGTCTTCCAGGGAACGACCGAAACGTAGACTGTTTGAGACATTACTCCCATGGAGGAAAGTGCGCATGGTGACTGTTGTATTCAATCCCGATGCAATTTCTGTGTTTCATCAACACTCTCATAGTCCACAGATTAAAGAATGCCACTAGATGTCCATCGGAAACTACTACTGGTCATCCAGGGAACAATCAAAGCGTAGACTGTTTGAGACATTACTCCCGTGGAGGAAAGTGCGCATGTTGACTGTTGTATTCAATCCCGATGCAATTTCTGTGTTTCTTCAACACTCTGATAGTCCACAGATTGCAGAATATATATAGATGTGCATCAGAAACTACTACTGGTCTTCCAGGGATCGATCAAAGCGTAGACTCTTTGAGACATTACTCCCATGGAGGAAACTGCGCATGGTGACTGTTGTATTCAATCCCGATGCAATTTCTGTGTTTCATCAATCTCTGATAGTCCACAGATTACAGAATGCCTCCAGATGTGCATCGGAAACTACTACTGTTCTTCCAGGGCACGATCGAAGCGTAGTATGTTTGCGAATTACTCCCATGCAGGAAAGTGGGCTTGGTGACTGTTGTATTCAATCCCGATGCAATATCTGTGTTTCATTAACAGTCTGATAGTCCAGAGATTACAGAATATCTCCAGATGTGCATCGGAGACTATTACTGGTTTTCCATGGAAAGATCAAAGCGTAGACTGTTTGAGACATTACTCCCATGGAGGAAAGTGCGCATGGTGACTGTTGTATTCAATCCCGATGCAATTTCTGTGTTTCATCAACACTCTGATAGTCCACAGATTACAGAAAGCCTCCAGATGTCCATCGGAAACTACTACTGGTCTTCCAGGGAACGATCAAAGCGAAGACACTTTAAGACATTATTCCCGTGGAGGAAAGTGCGCATGGTGACTGTTGTATTTAATCCCGATTCAATTTCTGTGTTTCATCAACACTCTGACACTCCACAGATTACAGAATGCCTCCAGATGAGCATCGGAAACTACTACGGGTCTTCCAGGGAACGATCAAAGCGTAGACTGTTTGAGACCTTACTCCCATGGAGGAAAGTGCACATGGTGACTGTTGTATTCAATCCCGATTCAATTACTGTGTTTCATCAACACTCTGACACTCCACAGATTACAGAATGCCTCCAGATGTGCATCGGAAACTACTACTGGTCTTCCAGGGAACGATCAAAGCGTAGACTGTTTGAGACCTTACTCCCATGGAGGAAAGTGCACATGGGGACTGTTGTATTCAATCCCGATGCAATTTCTATGTTTCATCAACACTCTGATGGTCCACAGATTACAGAATGACACCAGATGTGCATCGGAAACTACTACTGGTCTTGAAGGGAACGATCAAATCGTAGACTGTTTGAGACATTACTCCCATGGAGGAAAGTGCGCATCGTGACTGTTGAATTCAATCCCGATGCAATTTCTGTGTTTCATCAATCTCAGATGGTCCACAGATTACAGAATGCCTCCAGATGTGCATCGGAAACAACTACTGGTCTTCCACGGCACTATCGAAGCGTAGAATGTTTGAGAATTACTCGCATGCAGGAAAGCGGATGCAATTTCTGTGTTTCATCAACACTCTCATAGTCCACAGATTTCAGAATGCCACCAGATGTCCATCGGAAACTACTACTGGTCATCCAGGGAACGATCAAATCGTAGACTGTTTGAGACATTACTCCCAATGCAGAAAGTGCGCATGGTGACTGTTGTGTTCAATCCCAATGCAAATTCTGTGTTTCATCAACAGTCTGATGGGCCACGAATTACAGAATGACACCAGATGTGCATTGGAAACTACTACTGGTCTTCCAGGGAACGATCAAAGCGTAGACTGTTTGAGACATTACTGCCATGAAGGAAAGTGCGCATGGTGACTCTTGTATTCAATCCCGATGCAATTTCTGTGTTCCTACAACACTCTGATAGTCCACAGATTTCAGAATGCCTCCAGATGTGCATCGGAAACTACTACTGGTCTTCCAGGGAACGATCGAAACGCAGACTGTTTGAGACATTACTCCCATGGAGGAAAGTGCGCATGGTGACTGTTGTATTCAATCCCGATGCAATTTCTGTGTTTCTACAACACTCTGATAGTCCACAGATTTCAGAATGCCTCCAGATGTGCATCGGAAACTACTACTGGTCTTCCAGGGAACGATCGAAACGTAGACTGTTTGAGACATTACTCCCATGGAGGAAAGTGCGCATGGTGACTGTTGTATTCAATCCCGATGCAATTTCTGTGTTTCATCAACACTCTGATAGTCCACAGATTACAGAAAGCCTATAGATGTCCATCCGAAACTACTACTGGTCTTCCAGGGAACGATGAAAGCGTAGACTCTTTGAGACATTATTCCCGTGGAGGAAAGTGCGCATGTTGACTCTTGTATTCAATCCTCATGCAATTTCTGTGTTTCATCAACACTCTCATAGTCCACAGATTTCAGAATGCCTCCAGATGTGCATCGGAAACTACTACTAGTCTTCCAGGGAACGATCAAAGCGTAGACTGTTTGAGACATTACTGCCATGGAGGAAAGTGTGCATCGTGACTCTTGTATTCAATCCCGATGCAATTTCTGTGTTTCTACAACACTCTGATAGTCCACAGATTTCAGAATGCCTCCAGATGTGCATCGGAAACTACTACTGGTCTTCCAGGGAACGATCTAAACGTAGACTGTTTGAGACATTACTCCCATGGAGGAAAGTGCGCATGGTGACTGTTGTATTCAATCTCGATGCAAATTCTGTGTTTCATCAACACTCTCATAGTCCACAGATTACAGAATGCCACTAGATGTCCATCGGAAACTACTACTGGTCATCCAGGGAACGATCAAAGCGTAGACTGTTTGAGACATTACTCCCGTGGAGGAAAGTGCGCATGTTGACAGTTGTATTCAATCCCGATGCAATTTCTGTGTTTCTTCAACACTCTGATAGTCCACAGAGTGCAGAATATCTATAGATGTGCATCAGAAACTACTACTGGTCTTCCAGGGATCGATCAAAGCGTAGACTCTTTGAGACATTACTCCCATGGAGGAAACTGCGCATGGTGACCGTTGTATTCAATCCCGATGCAATTTCTGTGTTTCATCAATCTCTGATAGTCCACAGATTACAGAATGCCTCCAGATGTGCATCGGAAACTACTACTGTTCTTCCAGGGCACGATCGAAGCGTAGAATGTTTGCGAATTACTCCCATGCAGGAAAGTGGGCTTTATGTCTGTTGTATTCAATCCCGATGCAATTTCTGTGTTTCATTAACAGTCTGATAGTCCACAGACTACAGAATATCTCCAGATGTGCATCGGAAACTATTACTGGTTTTCCAGGGAACGATCAAAACGTAGACTGTTTGAGACATTACTCCCATGGAGGAAAGTGCGCATGGTGACTGTTGTATTCAATCCCGATGCAATTTCTGTGTTTCATCAACACTCTGATAGTCCACAGATTACAGAAAGCCTCCAGATGTCCATCGGAAACTACTACTGGTCTTCCAGGGAACGATCAAAGCGAAGACACTTTAAGACATTATTCCCGTGGAGGAAAGTGCGCATGGTGACTGTTGTATTTAATCCCGATTCAATTTCTGTGTTTCATCAACACTCTGACACTCCACAGATTACAGAATGCCTCCAGATGTGCATCAGAAACTACTACTGGTCTTCCAGGGAACGATCAAAGCATAGACTGTTTGAGACCTTACTCCGATGGAGGAAAGTGCACATGGTGACTGTTGTATTCAATCCTGATGCAATTTCTGTGTTTCATCAACACTCTGATGGTCCACAGATTACAGAATGACACCAGATGTGCATCGGAAACTACTACTGGTCTCCCAGGGAACGATCAAAGCGTAGACTGTTTGAGACATTACTCCCGTGGAGGAAAGTGCGCATGGTGACTGTTGTATTAAATCCCGATTCAAAATCTGTGTTTCATCAACAGTCTGATGGGCCACAGATTACAGAATGCCTCCAGACGTGCATCGGAAACTACTACTGATCTTCCAGGGCACGATCAAATCGTAGACTGTTTGAGACATTACTCCCAATGCAGGAAAGTGCGCATGGTGACTGTTGTGTTCAATCCCGATGCAAATTCTGTGTTTCATCAACAGTCTGATGGGCCACAAATTACAGAATGACACCAGATGTGCATTGGAAACTACTACTGGTCTTCCAGGGAACGATCAAAGCGTAGACTGTTTGACACATTACTCCCATGGAGGAAAGTGCGCTTGGTGACTGTTGTATTCAATCCCGATGCAATTTCTGTGTTTCATCAACACTCTGAAAGTCCACAGATTACAGAATGCCTCCAGATGTGCATCGGAAACTACTACTGGTCTTCCAGAGAACGATCAAAGCGTAGACTGTTTGAGACATTATTCCCAAGGAGGAAAGTGCGCATGGTGACAGTTGTATTCAATCCCGATGCAATTTCTGTGTTTCATCAACACTCTGATAGTCCACAGATTACAGAATGCCTCCAGACGTGCATCGGAATCTACTACTGTTCTCCAGGGAACAATCAAAACGTAGACTGTTTGAGACATTACTCCCGTGGAGGAATGTGCACATGTTGTCTGTTGTATTCAATCCCCATGCAATTTCTGTGTTTCTTCAACATTCTGATAGTCCACAGATTGCAGAATATCTATAGATGTGCATCGGAAACTACTACTGGTCTTCCAGGGAACGATCAAAGCGTAGACTGTTTGAGACATTACTCCCATGGAGGAAACTGCGCTTGGTGACTGTTGTATTCAATCGCGATGCAATTTCTGTGTTTCACCAACACTCTGATAGTCCACAGATTACAGAATGCCTCCAGATGTCCATTGGAAATTACTACTCGTCTTCCAGGGAACGATCAAATCGTAAACTCTTGGAGACATTACTCCCATGGAGGTATGTGCGCATGGTGACTGTTGTATTCAATCCCGATGCAATTTCTGTGTTTCGTCAACACTCTGATACTCCAAAGATTACAGAATGCCTCCAGATGTGCATCGGAAACTACTACTGGTCTTCCAGGAAACGATCAAAGCGTAGAGGGTTTGAGACATTACTCCCATGGAGGAAAGTGCGCATGGTGACTGTTGTATTCAATCCCGATGCAATTTCTGTGTTTCATCAACACTCTCATAGTCCACAGATTACAGAATGCCTCCAGATGTGCATCGGAAACTACTACTGGTCTTCCAGGGCACGATCAAAACGTAGACTGTTTGAGGCATTACTCCCAATGCAGGAAAGTGCGCATGGTGACTGTTGTATTCAATCCCGATGCAATTTCTGTGTTTCATCAACAGTCTGATGGTCCACAGATTACAGAATGACACCAGATGAGCATCGGAAACTACTACTGGTCTTCCAGGGAACGATCAAAGCGTAGACTGTTTGAGACATTACTCCAATGGAGGAATGGGCGCATGGCGACTGTTGTATTCAATCCCGATGCAATATCTGTGTTTCATCAACACTCTGATAGTCCACAGATTACAGAATGCCACCAGATGTCCATCGGAAACTACTACTGGTCTTCCAGGGAACGATCAAAGCGTAGACTCTTTGAGACATTACTCCCATGGAGGAAACTGCGCATGGTGACTGTTGTATTCAATCCCGACGCAATTTCTGTGTTTCACCAACACTCTGATTGTCCACAGATTACAGAATGCCTCCAGATGTCCATCGGAAAATACTACTGGTCTTCCAGGGAACGATCAAATCGTAAACTCTTGGAGACATTACTCCTATGTCGCAATGTGCGCTGGTGGCTGTTGTATTCAATCCCGATGCAATTTCTGTGTTTTATCAATCTCTGATGGTCCACAGATTACAGAATGCCTCCAGATGTGCATCGGAAACAACTACTGGTCTTCCACGGCACGATCGAAGCGTAGAATGTTTGAGAATTACTCGCATGCAGGAAAGTGGGCTTAATGACTGTTGTATTCAATCCCGATGCAATATCTGTGTTTCATTAACAGACTGATTGTCCACAGATTACAGAATATCTCCAAATGTGCATCGGAAACTATTACTGGTTTTCCAGGGAACGATCAAAGAGTAGACTGTTTGAGACATTACTCCCATGGAGGAAAGTGCGCATGGTGACTGTTGTATTCAATCCCGATTCAATTGCCGTATTTCATCAACACTCTGATAGTCCACAGATTACAGAATGCCACCTGATGTGCATCGCAAACTACTACTGGTCTTCCAGGGAACGATCAAAGCGTAGACTGTTTGAGACATACCTCCCGTGGAGGAATGAGCGCATGGTGACTGTTGTATTCAATCCCGATGCAATTTCTGTATTTCATCAACACTCTGACACTCCACAGATTACAGAATGCCTCCAGATGTGCATCGGAAACTACTACTGGTCTTCCAGGGAACGATCAAAGCGTAGACTGTTCGAGACCTTACTCCCATGGAGGAAAGTGCACATGGTGACTGTTGTATTCAATCCCGATGCAATTTCTGTGTTTCATCAACACTCTGATGGTCCACAGATTACAGAATGACACCAGATGTGCATCGGAAACTACTACTGGTCTTCCAGGGAACGATCAAAGCGTAGACTGTTTGAGACATTACTCCCATGGAGGAAAGTGCGCATGGTGACTGTTGTATTCAATCCGGATGCAATTTCTGTGTTTCATCATCACTCTCATAGTCCACAGATTACAGAATGCCACCAGCTGTCCATCGGAAACTACTACTGGTCATCCAGGAAAGATCAAAGCGAAGACTGTTTGAGACATTACTCCCGTGGAGGAAAGTGCGCATGTTGACTGTTGTATTCAATCCCGATGCAATTTCTGTGTTTCATCAACACTCTGATAGTCCACAGATTACAGAATGCCTACAGATGTGCATCGGAAACTACTACTGGTCTTCCAGAGAACGATCAAAGCGTAGACTGTTTGAGACATTACTCCCATGGAGGAAAGTGCCCATGGTGACTGTTGTATTCAATCCCGATGCAATTTCTGTGTTTCATCAACACTCTGATAGTCCACAGATTACAGAATGCCTCCAGACGTGCATTGGAAACTACTACTGGTCTTCCAGGGAACGATCAAAACGTAGACTGTTTGAGACATTACTCCCATGGAGGAAACTGCGCTTGGTGACTGTTGTATTCAATCCCGATGCAATTTCTGTATTTCACCAACACTCTGATAGTCCACAGATTACAGAATGCCTCCAGATGTCCATTGGAAACTACTACTCGTCTTCCAGGGAACGATCAAATCGTAAACTCTAGGAGACATTACTCCCATGGAGGAATGTGCGCATGGTGACTGTTGTATTCAATCCCGATGCAATTTCTGTGTTTCATCAACACTCTGATACTCCACAGATTACAGAATGAATCCAGATGTGCATCGGAAACTACTACTGGTCTTCCAGGAAACGATCAAAGCGTAGACGGTCTGAGACATTACTCCCTTGGAGGAAAGAGCGCATGGTGACTGTTGTATTCAATCCCGATGCAATTTCTGTGTTTCATCAACACTCTGACACTCCACAGATTACAGAATGCCTCCAGATGTGCATCGGAAACTACTACTGGTCTTCCAGGGAACGATCAAAGCGTAGACTGTTTGAGACCTTACTCCCATGGAGGAAAGTGCACATGGTGACTGTTGTATTCAATCCCGATGCAATTTCTGTGTTTCATCAACACTCTGATAGTCCACATGTTACAGAATGCCACCACATGCCCATCGGAAACTACTACTGGTCTTCCAGGGAACGATCTAAGCGTAGACTGTTTGAGACATTACTCCCGTGGAGGAAAGTGCGCATGTTGACTGTTGTATTCAATCCCGATGCAATTTCTGTTTTTCTTCAACACTCTGATAGTCTACAGATTGCAGAATATCTATAGATGTGCATCGGAAACTACTACTGGTCTTCCAGGTAACGATCAAAGCGTAGACTGTTTGAGACATTACTCCCATGGAGGAAACTGCGCATGGTGACTGTTGTATTTAATCCCGATGCAATTTCTGTGTTTCGTCAACACTCTGATAGTCCACAGTTTACAGAAAGCCTCCAGATGTGCATTGGAAACTACTACTGGTCTTGCAGGGAACGATCAAATCGTAGACTGTTTGAGACATTACTCCCATGGAGGAAAGTGCGCATGATAACTGATGTATTCAATCCCGAGGCAATTTCTGTGTTGCATCAACACTCTGATCGTCCCCAGATTACAGAAAGCCTCCAGATATGCATTGGAAACTACTACTGGTCTTGCAGGTAACGATCAAAGCGTAGACTGTTAGATACATTACTCCCATGGAGGAAAGTGCGCGTGGTGACTGTTGTATTCAATCACGATGCAATTTCTGTGTTTCTTCAACACTCTGATAGTCCACAGATTACAGAATGCCACCAGATGTGCATCGGAAACTACTACTGGTCATCCAGGGAACGATCAAAGCGTAGACTGTTTGAGACATTACTCCCGTGGAGGAAAGTGCGCATGTTGACTCTTGTATTCAATCCCGATGCAATTTCTGTGTTTCATCAACACTCTCATAGTCCACAGATTTCAGAATGCCTCCAGATGTGCATCGGAAACTACTACTAGTCTTCCAGGGAACGATCAAAGCGTAGACTGTTTGAGACATTACTGCCATGGAGGAAAGTGCGCATGGTGACTCTTGTATTCAATCCCGATGCAATTTCTGTGTTTCTACAACACTCTGATAGTCCACAGATTTCAGAATGCCTCCAGATGTGCATCGGAAACTACTACTGGTCTTCCAGAGAACGATCGAAACGTAGACTGTTTGAGACATTACTCCCATGGAGGAAAGTGCTCATGGTAACTGTTGTATTCAATCCCGATGCAATTTCTGTGTTTCATCAACACTCTCATAGTCCACAGATTACAGAATGCCACTAGATGTCCATCGGAAACTACTACTGGTCATCCAGGGAACGATCAAAGCGTAGACTGTTTGAGACATTACTCCCGTGGAGGAAAGTGTGCATGTTGACTGTTGTATTCAATCCCGATGCAATTTCTGTGTTTCTTCAACACTCTGATAGTCCACAGATTGCAGAATATCTATAGATGTGCATCAGAAACTACTACTGGTCTTCCAGGGATCGATCAAAGCGTAGACTCTTTGAGACATTACTCCCATGGAGGAAACTGCGCATGGTGACTGTTGTATTCAATCCCGATGCAATTTCTGTGTTTCATCAATCTCTGATAGTCCACAGATTACAGAATGCCTCCAGATGTGCATCGGAAACTACTACTGTTCTTCCAGGGCATGATCGAAGCGTAGAATGTTTGCGAATTACTCCCATGCAGGAAAGTGGGCTTGGTGACTGTTGTATTCAATCCCTATGCAATATCTGTGTTTCATTAACAGTCTGATAGTCCACAGATTACAGAATATCTCCAGATGTGCATCGGAAACTATTACTGGTTTTCCAGGGAACGATCAAAGCGTAGACTGTTTGAGACATTACTCCCATGGAGGAAAGTGCGCATGGTGACTGTTGTATTCAATCCCGATGCAATTACTGTGTTTCATCAACACTCTGATAGTCCACAGATTACAGAAAGCCTCCAGATGTCCATCGGAAACTATTACTGGTCTTCCAGGGAACGATCAAAGCGAAGACACTTTAAGACATTATTCCCGTGGAGGAAAGTGCGCATGGTGACTGTTGTATTTAATCCCGATTCAATTTCTGTGTTTCATCAACACTCTGACACTCCACAGATTACAGAAAGCCTCCAGATGTGCATCGGAAACTACTACTGGTCTTCCAGAGAACGATCAAAGCGTAGACTGTTTGAGACCTTACTCCCATGGAGGAAAGTGCACATGGTGACTGTTGTATTCAATTCCGATGCAATTTCTGTGTTTCATCAACACTCTGATGGTCCACAGATTACAGAATGACACCAGATGTGCATCGGAAACTACTACTGGTCTTCCAGGGAACGATCAAATCGTAGAATGTTTGAGACATTACTCCAATGGAGGAATGTGCGCATGGTGACTGTTGTATTCAATCCCGATGCAATTTCTGTGTTTCATCAACACTCTGATAGTCCACAGATCACAGAATGCCACCAGATGTCCATCGGAAACTACTACTGGTCTCCCAGGGAACGATCAAAGCGTAGACTCTTTGAGACATTATTCCTGTGGAGGAAAGTGCGCATGGTGACTGTTGTATTTAATCCCGATTCAATTTCTGTGTTTCATCAACACTCTGACACTCCACAGATTACAGAATGCCTCCAGATGTGCATCGGAAACTACTACTGGTCTTCCAGGGAACGATCAAAGCGTAGACTGTTTGAGACCTTACTCCCATGGAGGAAAGTGCACATGGGGACTGTTGTATTCAATCCCGATGCAATTTCTATGTTTCATCAACACTCTGATGGTCCACAGATTACAGAATGACACCAGATGTGCATCGGAAACTACTACTGGTCTTCCAGGGAACGATCAAAGCGTAGACTGTTTGAGACATTACTAACGTGGAAGAAACTGCGCATGGTGACTGTTGAATTCAATCCCGATGCAATTTCTGTGTTTCATCAACAGTCTGATAGTCCACAGATTACAGAATGCCTAAAGATGTGCATCGGAAACTACTAATGATCTTACACGGCACGATCGAAGCGTAGAATGTTTGAGAATTACTCGCATGCAGGAAAGTGGGCTTGGTGACTGTTGTATTCAATCCGGATGCAATTTCTGTGTTTCATCAACACTCTCATAGTCCACAGATTACAGAATGCCTCCAGATATCCATCGGAAATTACTACTGGTCTTCCAGGGAACGATCAAATCGTAAACTCTTGGAGACATTACTCCCATGGAGGAATGTGCGCATGGTGACTGTTGTATTCAATCCCGATACAATTTATGTGTTTCATCAATCTCAGATGGTCCACAGATTACAGAATGCCTCCAGATGTGCATCGGAAACAACTACTGGTCTTCCACGGCACGATCGAAGCGTAGAATGTTTGAGAATTACTCGCATGCTGGAAAGCGGATGCAATTTCTGTGTTTCATCAACACTCTCATAGTCCACAGATTACAGAATGCCACCAGATGTCCATCGGAAACTACTACTGGTTATCCAGGGAACGATCTAAGCGTAGACTGTTTGAGACATTACCCCCAATGCAGGAAAGTGCGCATGGTGACTGTTGTATTCAATCCCGATGCAAAATCTGTGTTTCATCAACAGTCTGATGGGCCACAGATTACAGAATGCCTCCAGACGTGCATCGGAAACTTCTACTGATCTTCCAGGGCACGATCAAATCGTAGACTGTTTGAGACATTACTCCCAATGCAGGAAAGTGCGCATGGTGACTGTTGTGTTCAATCCCGATGCAAATTCTGTGTTTCATCAACAGTCTGATGGGCCACAAATTACAGAATGACACCAGATGTGCATTGGAAACTACTACTGGTCTTCCAGGGAACGATCAAAGCGTAGACTGTTTGAGACATTACTCCCATGGAGGAAATTGCGCTTGGTGACTGTTGTATTCAATCCCGATGCAATTTCTGTGTTTCATCAACACTCTGATAGTCCACAGATTACAGAATGCCTCCAGACGTGCATCGGAAACTACTACTGTTCTCCAGGGAACGATCAAAACGTAGACTGTTTGAGACATTACTCCCGTGGAGGAATGTGCGCATGTTGTCTGTTGTATTCAATCCCCATGCAATTTCTGTGTTTCTTCAACACTCTGATAGTCCACAGATTGCAGAATATCTATAGATGTGCATCGGAAACTACTACTGGTCTTCCAGAGAACGATCAAAGCGTAGACTGTTTGAGACATTACTCCCATGGAGGAAACTGCGCTTGGTGACTGTTGTATTCAATCCCGATGCAATTTCTGTGTTTCACATACACTCTGATAGTCCACAGACTACTGAATGCCTCCAGATGTCCATTGGAAATTACTACTCGTCATCCAGGGAACGATCAAATCGTAAACTCTTGGAGACATTACTCCCATGGAGGTATGTGCGCATGGTGGCTATTGTATTCAATCCCGATGCAATTTCTGTGTTTCATCAACACTCTGATACTCCACAGATTACAGAATGCCTCCAGATGTGCATCGGAAACTACTACTGGTCTTCCAGGAAACGATCAAAGCGTAGACGGTTTGAGACATTACTCCCATGGAGGAAAGTGCGCATGGTGACTGTTGTATTCAATCCCGATGCAATTTCTGTGTTTCATCAACACTCTCATAGTCCACAGATTACAGAATGCCTCCAGATGTGCATCGGAAACTACTACTGGTCTTCCAGGGCACGATCAAAACGTAGACTGTTTGAGACATTACTCCCAATGCAGGAAAGTGCGCATGGTGACTGTTGTATTCAATCCCGATGCAATTTCTGTGTTTCATCAACAGTCTGATGGTCCACATATTACAGAATGACACCAGATGTGCATCGGAAACTACTACTGGTCTTCCAGGGAACGATCAAAGCGTAGACTGTTTGAGACATTACTCCAATGGAGGAATGGGCGCATGGTGACTGTTGTATTCAATCCCGATGCAATATCTGTGTTTCATCAACACTCTGATAGTCCACAGATTACAGAATGCCACCAGATGTCCATCGGAAACTACTACTGGTCTTCCAGGGAACGATCAAAGCGTAGACTCTTTGAGACATTACTCCCATGGAGGAAACTGCGCTTGGTGACTGTTGTATTCAATCCCGATGCAATTTCTGTATTTCACCAACACTCTGATAGTCCACAGATTACAGAATGCCTCCAGATGTCCATTGGAAACTACTACTCGTCTTCCAGGGAACGATCAAATCGTAAACTCTAGGAGACATTTCTCCCATGGAGGAATGTGCGCATGGTGACTGTTGTATTCAATCCCGATGCAATTTCTGTGTTTCATCAACACTCTGATACTCCACAGATTACAGAATGAATCCAGATGTGCATCGGAAACTACTACTGGTCTTCCAGGAAACGATCAAAGCGTAGACGGTCTGAGACATTACTCCCATGGAGGAAAGAGCGCATGGTGACTGTTGTATTCAATCCCGATGCAATTACTGTGTTTCATCAACACTCTGATAGTCCACAGATTACAGAATGCCATCAGATGTCCATCGGAAACTACTACTGGTCTTCCAGGGAACGATCTAAGCGTAGACTGTTTGTGACATTACTCCCGTGGAGGAAAGTGCGCATGTTGACTGTTGTATTCAATCCCGATGCAATTTCTGTTTTTCTTCAACACTCTGATAGTCTACAGATTGCAGAATATCTATAGATGTGCATCGGAAACTACTACTGGTCTTCCAGGTAACGATCAAAGCGTAGACTGTTTGAGACATTACTCCCATGGAGGAAACTGCGCATGGTGACTGTTGTATTTAATCCCGATGCAATTTCTGTGTTTCGTCAACACTCTGATAGTCCACAGTTTACAGAAAGCCTCCAGATGTGCATTGGAAACTACTACTGGTCTTGCAGGGAACGATCAAAGCGTAGACTGTTTGAGACATTACTCCCATGGAGGAAAGTGCGCATGGTAACTGTTGTATTCAATCCCGAGGCAATTTCTGTGTTGCATCAACACTCTGATCGTCCCCAGATTACAGAAAGCCTCCAGATGTGCATTGGAAACTACTACTGGTCTTGCAGGTAACGATCAAAGCGTAGACTGTTAGATACATTACTCCCATGGAGGAAAGTGCGCGTGGTGACTGTTGTATTCAATCACGATGCAATTTCTGTGTTTCATCAACACTCTGATAGTCCACAGATTACAGAATGCCACCAGATGTGCATCGGAAACTACTACTGGTCATCCAGGGAACGATCAAAGCGTAGACTGTTTGAGACATTACTCCCGTGGAGGAAAGTGCGCATGTTGACTCTTGTATTCAATCCCGATGCAATTTCTGTGTTTCTACAACACTCTGATAGTCCACAGATTTCAGAATGCCTCCAGATGTGCATCGGAAACTACTACTGGTCTTCCAGAGAACGATCGAAACGTAGACTGTTTGATACATTACTCCCATGGAGGAAAGTGCTCATGGTAACTGTTGTATTCAATCCCGATGCAATTTCTGTGTTTCATCAACACTCTCATAGTCCACAGATTACAGAATGCCACTAGATGTCCATCGGAAACTACTACTGGTCATCCAGGGAACGATCAAAGCGTTGACTGTTTGAGACATTACTCCCGTGGAGGAAAGTGCGCATGTTGACTGTTGTATTCAATCCCGATGCAATTTCTGTGTTTCTTCAACACTCTGATAGTCCACAGATTGCAGAATATCTATAGATGTGCATCAGAAACTACTACTGGTCTTCCAGGGATCGATCAAAGCGTAGACTCTTTGAGACATTACTCCCATGGAGGAAACTGCGCATGGTGACTGTTGTATTCAATCCCGATGCAATTTCTGTGTTTCATCAATCTCTGATAGTCCACAGATTACAGAATGCCTCCAGATGTGCATCGGAAACTACTACTGTTCTTCCAGGGCATGATCGAAGCGTAGAATGTTTGCGAATTACTCCCATGCAGGAAAGTGGGCTTGGTGACTGTTGTATTCAATCCCTATGCAATATCTGTGTTTCATTAACAGTCTGATAGTCCACAGATTACAGAATATCTCCAGATGTGCATCGGAAACTATTACTGGTTTTCCAGGGAACGATCAAAGCGTAGACTGTTTGAGACATTACTCCCATGGAGGAAAGTGCGCATGGTGACTGTTGTATTCAATCCCGATGCAATTTCTGTGTTTCATCAACACTCTGATAGTCCACAGATTACAGAAAGCCTCCAGATGTCCATCGGAAACTATTACTGGTCTTCCAGGGAACGATCAAAGCGAAGACACTTTAAGACATTATTCCCGCGGAGGAAAGTGCGCATGGTGACTGTTGTATTTAATCCCGATTCAATTTCTGTGTTTCATCAACACTCTGACACTCCACAGATTACAGAAAGCCTCCAGATGTGCATCGGAAACTACTACTGGTCTTCCATAGAACGATCAAAGCGTAGACTCTTTGAGACCTTACTCCCATGGAGGAAAGTGCACATGGTGACTGTTGTATTCAATTCCGATGCAATTTCTGTGTTTCATCAACACTCTGATGGTCCACAGATTACAGAATGACACCAGATGTGCATCGGAAACTACTACTGGTCTTCCAGGGAACGATCAAATCGTAGAATGTTTGAGACATTACACCCATGGAGGAAACTGCGCATGGTGACTGTTGTATTTAATCCCGATGCAATTTCTGTGTTTCGTCAACACTCTGATAGTCCACAGTTTACAGAAAGCCTCCAGATGTGCATTGGAAACTACTACTGGTCTTGCAGGGAACGATCAAATCGTAGACTGTTTGAGACATTACTCCCATGGAGGAAAGTGCGCATGGTAACTGTTGTATTCAATCCCGAGGCAATTTCTGTGTTGCATCAACACTCTGATCGTCCCCAGATTACAGAAAGCCTCCAGATGTGCATTGGAAACTACTACTGGTCTTGCAGGTAACGATCAAAGCGTAGACTGTTAGATACATTACTCCCATGGAGGAAAGTGCGCGTGGTGACTGTTGTATTCAATCACGATGCAATTTCTGTGTTTCATCAACACTCTGATAGTCCACAGATTACAGAATGCCACCAGATGTGCATCGGAAACTACTACTGGTCATCCAGGGAACGATCAAAGCGTACACTGTTTGAGACATTACTCCCGTGGAGGAAAGTGCGCATGTTGACTCTTGTATTCAATCCCGATGCAATTTCTGTGTTTCTACAACACTCTGATAGTCCACAGATTTCAGAATGCCTCCAGATGTGCATCGGAAACTACTACTGGTCTTCCAGAGAACGATCGAAACGTAGACTGTTTGATACATTACTCCCATGGAGGAAAGTGCTCATGGTAACTGTTGTATTCAATCCCGATGCAATTTCTGTGTTTCATCAACACTCTCATAGTCCACAGATTACAGAATGCCACTAGATGTCCATCGGAAACTACTACTGGTCATCCAGGGAACGATCAAAGCGTTGACTGTTTGAGACATTACTCCCGTGGAGGAAAGTGCGCATGTTGACTGTTGTATTCAATCCCGATGCAATTTCTGTGTTTCTTCAACACTCTGATAGTCCACAGATTGCAGAATATCTATAGATGTGCATCAGAAACTACTACTGGTCTTCCAGGGATCGATCAAAGCGTAGACTCTTTGAGACATTACTCCCATGGAGGAAACTGCGCATGGTGACTGTTGTATTCAATCCCGATGCAATTTCTGTGTTTCATCAATCTCTGATAGTCCACAGATTACAGAATGCCTCCAGATGTGCATCGGAAACTACTACTGTTCTTCCAGGGCATGATCGAAGCGTAGAATGTTTGCGAATTACTCCCATGCAGGAAAGTGGGTTTGGTGACTGTTGTATTCAATCCCTATGCAATATCTGTGTTTCATTAACAGTCTGATAGTCCACAGATTACAGAATATCTCCAGATGTGCATCGGAAACTATTACTGGTTTTCCAGGGAACGATCAAAGCGTAGACTGTTTGAGACATTACTCCCACGGAGGAAAGTGCGCATGGTGACTGTTGTATTCAATCCCGATGCAATTTCTGTGTTTCATCAACACTCTGATAGTCCACAGATTACAGAAAGCCTCCAGATGTCCATCGGAAACTATTACTGGTCTTGCAGGTAACGATCAAAGCGTAGACTGTTAGATACATTACTCCCATGGAGGAAAGTGCGCGTGGTGACTGTTGTATTCAATCCAGATGCAATTTCTGTGTTTCATCAACACTCTGATAGTCCACAGATTACAGAAAGCCTCCAGATGTCCATCGGAAACTATTACTGGTCTTCCAGGGAACGATCAAAGCGAAGACACTTTAAGACATTATTCCCGTGGAGGAAAGTGCGCATGGTGACTGTTGTATTTAATCCCGATTCAATTTCTGTGTTTCATCAACACTCTGACACTCCACAGATTACAGAAAGCCTCCAGATGTGCATCGGAAACTACTACTGGTCTTCCAGGGAACGATCAAATCGTAAACTCTTGGAGACATTACTCCCATGGAGGAATGTGCGCATGGTGACTGTTGTATTCAATCCCGATACAATTTCTGTGTTTCATCAATCTCAGATGGTCCACAGATTACAGAATGTCTCCAGATGTGCATCGGAAACAACTACTGGTCTTCCACGGCACGATCGAAGCGTAGAATGTTTGAGAATTACTCGCATGCAGGAAAGCGGATGCTATTTCTGTGTTTCATCAACACTCTCATAGTCCACAGATTACAGAATGCCACCAGATGTCCATCGGAGACTACTACTGGTTATCCAGGGAACGATCTAAGCGTAGACTGTTTGAGACATTACCCCCAATGCAGGAAAGTGCGCATGGTGACTGTTGTATTCAATCCCGATGCAAAATCTGTGTTTCATCAACAGTCTGATGGGCCACAGATTACAGAATGCCTCCAGACGTGCATCGGAAACTTCTACTGATCTTCCAGGGCACGATCAAATCGTAGACTGTTTGAGACATTACTCCCATGGAGGAAATTGCGCTTGGTGACTGTTGTATTCAATCCCGATGCAATTTCTGTGTTTCATCAACACTCTGATAGTCCACAGATTACAGAATGCCTCCAGATGTGCATCGGAAACTACTACTGGTCTTCCAGAGAACGATCAAAGCGTAGACTGTTTGAGACATTACTCCCAAGGAGGAAAGTGCGCATGGTAACTGTTGTATTCAATCCCGATGCAATTTCTGTGTTTCATCAACACTCTGATAGTCCACAGATTACAGAATGCCTCCAGACGTGTATCGGAAACTACTACTGTTCTCCAGGGAACGATCAAAACGTAGACTGTTTGAGACATTACTCCCGTGGAGGAATGTGCGCATGTTGTCTGTTGTATTCAATCCCCATGCAATTTCTGTGTTTCTTCAACACTCTGATAGTCCACAGATTGCAGAATATCTATAGATGTGCATCGGAAACTACTACTGGTC